>NC_136071.1:1161734479-1163040908 GCF_964261635.1 Lissotriton helveticus | reverse complement strand
GTTGACTACCAAAGAACAAGCGGCAGGTGGAAGACTTGCGTGACATTAAAAAGAGGGAACTATCTTATTTACTCTAAGATTAGCAGCATAATCTTTATCTTCATAGTTTTTTTTTCTTTTTCAAACTTGTATGATAGTATCCCTTTTGTTTCAAAGTTCGTGACTGATCTGCAGATTAATTGTGGATCCGCTGTACACAAGACTTGTATGACGGCGGAGCGGCAGGTACGTACTCTGTATTCAATTAACTTTGTCTTTAACCAATACCGTCGTTCCTGATCCAGTGCAGGACAGATGCAGAGTAGGTGGATAAAGTCTTGTTTTGCATCGCCACATAAATCACACTCCTTGGTGTCTGGTTTCCTCCAATCTGGTTTGTCTGCGTTTGTCTGCAGATTACCCATCCTTAAATTAAGGTATTTCGTTTTGACATATGAGGAAAAGGAAAGACCAAGATAAGCTGCCGGTTTGAGCACTTTGTACGATTGAATTATCATCCAGGCATGTGATCGGTGACTAAGGATTGATTTGTCATTGATCGGTGAATGCCTGTTTGCAGGCTTTTTAATCGCTAGCTTGAATGATGATACCGGTAGCTTAGTTTGCCACAGGGATGTAAGTTCAGTAGTGTCGAGGGATAGTTTTAGATACTTAGCGTACTGAGAGTTGGAATTATTTTGCATTGCATCCCACGTGGCTTGGTTGATTCCTGTTTCCCTGTTCATCCAAATATCGTACCAGAATTTAATGGTTTCATACTTTTTTTGCAGTTCTTGGGATTTCAGGCCGAAATCCAGTCGGACCTGCGCAGGTGATGCATTGGACGGTACGCTGAAAACCCGCTTGTAGACTCTAGTTTGGATTCGGTCTAGAAGCTGTGCACTTCTGCCATGATGTAACACACTGCCATAGCCTATTGTGGGTAACAGTTTGGCTTTGATGACTGTCAGAAGTGGATTAAAAAACTGGCCCTTTAGCTGTTTGGAGATGCTATTAAACGCATGTAAAAGGGCTATTCCTTTTTTTTCGATGACATCGAAGTGCAGGGAAAAGTTGAGGCGACTGTCCAATTGTATTCCCAAATACTTGTAATTGCCCACCACTTCCAATTTTTTATTGTCTATGACAAAAACCGGCAGAGTATTACGTCGACGGGTCAGTATCATGATCTTTGTTTTCTGACTGTTGATTTCGAGAAGATTGAGTTTTGTGTAATCTGCCAGTTCGTGCAGGAGACATTGCAGACCTATCTTTGTTTGACTTAGGAGCACCACATCGTCGGCATAGGAGAGAAGTGTCAGCCGTAGTGTTCCTAGCCGCGGTGGGTGAGCATTAGTGCTATCCAGCCTCGAGGTTAGGTCTGCAATGAACAGATTAAAAAGATGAGGGGCCAACACACAGCCCTGCTTTAATCCGTCATGTGTGTTAATCTTTCGTGTCAGCCGGTGCCCATTAGCGATCTTTACCTGCATCCAGGTATCTGTGTATAAATTCATTATAGGGTTTAGAATTGTATCCGGCAAGCCCTGCTGCTTTAATTTGGACCATAGTAGTTGACGGTTAATACGGTCAAAGGCCGCCTTGAAGTTGACGAAACAGGAGTACAATGCTTGATGGTTTTGCATACTTTTTTCAGCGATTAAACTTATTGCCATGGCGTTGGCCATGGTGCCTGTGCCCCTACGGAAACCAGTCTGGTTTACCGGGATCTTCTGATTATCCTCAGACCATTTTAAAAGGTCCATTAACACCAAGGATGCGTAATATTTTGCCTCAGCATCGATGAGTGCTATTAAACGGTAATTTGCTGGGTTTTTACGGTCTCCTCCTTTGTAAATCGGATTTATAATCACCCCTCTCCAACTTTCTGGCAGCCCACTCGTGTCATTTATTGATCTGAATAGGATGTTTAACTTGCGTGCCCAGAATTGAGGGTTCTCCTTGTAGATAGCCTGGGGAACACCATTTGGTCCAGGTGCACAGTCTTGTCTGCTTCTCTTAACTATTTGCGCTGTTTCGAATTCCACGTATGATCTTAATGTCTGGTCTCCGTCTCGCTGGATGACACTCAAGTTGTTAAGTTCTACAGGGACAGTGGTCTTCACTTCCACTATTTTTAATATTTTTTGTATTTTTTGAGCTTGTGTTGTAGGTGGCACCAATTGGTTTACTGAAAAAGTATCAAGTAAATGTTGGACCCATGCATTTTCCGTAACACAGGTCATGCTTGCTGTTTGCACTGATCTATTTAGTGAGTTTACTTGTGACCAGAATGCTCTGGAGTCTGGCTTTTTTATGTTGTGTAGCAATTTGGTCCAAAAGTCAGTGACTTTGGTTTTATTTTCGAGCCAGATTTGTTTTTTGTATTGTTTCCTGATTGATCGAAACATTTGCCAAACGTGCATATCCGAACTGCGACACTTTGCATGCCTCATGGATGCCCGCAGACGCCTTCTTAAGGACAATATAGTCTTGCTGGTCTGACTATGTTTCTTTTGATTGAAGTTCTCGCGCAAGTTGACTCCAGTTTTTGGTAGCTTCTCCAAAAAGGCAGTCCATGTTTCTGCACACAGTTCGCTTTCATCGGTTATGGTTTGAAGTAGGTGCTTTGCCTCCTTGGCTATTTGTGGTAGTGAGTTAGTCGTCCACCTTAATCGCTTCAGGTTGACTGTTGTTATTTCCCCAGCTGTTGATCGAGCTTTTAAGTGTTTAAACGGGGCCAATTTAATCTCAATGTGCTGCATTAAATGATCACTCTCCAGTGAACTTTGAATTTGGAAACTGTTGATTAGCCCCAGCAGGGGGAGCGAGACGATGGTGTAGTCCAGAATTGTACTCGTGCTGGGGCCTATGTGGGTAATTGAAGGGGGTTTATCCTGTTTGATTCTTCCATTTAGTACTCGCAACCCATGATTTTCCAGGGCCCACATCAACTGTTTTCCCACTTGGTCGGTCCTCTTGGTTGGCGGGATCTCCTGTGTTTCAACCGCCCAGAATTCGTTTGCAGCCATGATATTGTAAATACAGCACATCCATGGAGACGCAAGGACCTTTGGCGCTGGCGCAAGGAAACTGACGCATCTGTGCAGATGCGTCCGTTCCTTGTAAATCTGCCCCTTAAACTTTGCACTCGGGCAAACAATTGAGGATGTGAATTTTGATGCTTATGTGTGGAACGTACTTTCCACGAGAACAAAACAAGAATATATTTAAACTATTGCATAAATATTTGTCAGATCTTTGTTTAAATACCTTTGGAGAAGAACTTCACTAGTTTGTCTGTTACACTTCAAAATGAAAGTGCTATCAGGGAATGTTGTGAGATATAGATTTTTAGCTGTCAAAAAGAGCTAATGGTGATAAATATATATTCTATAACATGAAGAAAAATGAGCTTATGCTTTGCTGCACCATTTCTTTTAATATGAAACAGCAAACTGATGCTGCCGCAAACTCAGCATCACCTTGTAAGAGTGGAGAAAAACAAGTTTTCCATTCCTTGACAGGCAAACACAAGAAACTTCAGTTCACTCACTTGTGTTAGAACTAATGTGATTCTATCACTCACTTTGGAATGACGCAACACTCTACTACCTTCACACCAGCGGCACGAACGGTGAAAAAACATCTGCTTCTTGCTTTGTGCCAAATGTAGACTCCGCCTGAATGTTATCAAACCGACCAGACACTTCTATTGTGGTCATTTCATCGGATCAATACTGTTCTGTAGCGCCTGGGGGTTGTAACGCTATGTAAGTGCAAGATGCTAAGTGCAAACTTTTCATATTCTGGCCCATGGTTAGTTCCTTTGCTCTATATTTCACCACCGTTGTCATAGCAGGTGCGAGTGCTGCTCCACAATCGAATGATAGTGATGTAGCGCTTCATGTCACACTTTCAGCCATTGCTAAGCGCTGTAGATAACAAGCGGTCCTATGACCCAAGGTGATGGAATGGAACTCGATTTACCGACGTTCCATGGATGAAAGGCTGAGTCAAGATGTGAACTCGGGACCTTTAGATGCCTGCATATCTCAAGGGGCAGCATGACTGAGCCAACCTGCCGGAAGAAGGACGGGGCCTATTAGCAACAACTTGTGCTAATTATCGCAAACCTCGCTTAGTGTGAATTTTTTTTTCGCCTCCTATCGCTGAATTTTATCGCGGAGATAACTCAGTAATACCAACGTTTATCTCCAATGCGATATAAAATCCAGCGATAGCGGTGAAACTCATCTTTAACGTGAGATTTCCAGCGATAATAATCCTATTGCTAAGGAAAACTAGCTAATAGGCAGGTGGGGACTTAGCCATAGAATCCACCTCCCATTGACTAATGTGGCTAAGTCAGGTTTTTACCAGGTGTAAAATCCTGGCGCTAATCACGGTTACCGTGTGTTTTTTTATCGCGTCGCGGGTATTGCTAATAGGCGATAGCTGTGTTAGCGAATGCTTTCAGTCGCTAACAGGTTGGGTACGCCCACTTTGCATGTCATTAGCGATAAATATCGCTGACATGCAAAGCGGGCCCCAAACCAGTCGCTTTCGCCTACAAGCTGTCGCTAACGGATGTTGGCAATAGCCTGCTAATAGGGCGATGAATTTATCGTCTCTTTGCGGCCGAAAACGACCGCAAAAGCGGCGATAATTTCATATCGCCTGCCTTGGTAATATGCCCCCAAGTGCGATGGAAAGGAACTCGATTTACCGACGTTCCATGGATGAAAGGCTGAGTCAAGATGTGAACTCGGGACCTTTAGTTGCCTGCATATCTCTAGGGGGGGCATGACTGGGCCAACCTGCCGGGACAAGGACATCCCTTGGTTGACTGTTCGAGTCTTCGTTCAGCTGATAGTTGCTGCAAGACTTCTAGGTGCTGCATTTTAAGGCTCTCTCTAATCATAGCTGGAGAAGAGCTCAGAATGATGAATAAATTAGGACTTGTAAAGCAAGGCTCAGCAGCTGCTTCGGTTCGTGTCTGTGCCTGTTTTCCTCCTGAGCAAATTTTGGCAGCCATGGGAACTTGTTAATATCTCGTTCCTCACAGAAAAAGAATATGTCATTCCTTGATTGTGCATTTAAATCAAACAGGTGTGCGGTTCCCTCGGGCCATATTCAGCTCGTTTCCGAATCCTGTTTACACCAGAACTTGGGACTTTGAGAGAGAGGATGAAATTAGGCATGCATAAAACAAAATGTAAAAATATGTTAATTCGTAGTACAAGCAGGACGTCGACTCATCAACATGACAGAAGCGGAAGTGACCTCACTGACCTTCTGACACCGAATAAGTTCACAGAATTGACTCCTTGGCTAATCGTTATCCCTTCTACGCCTCCTGCTTGCTGCTGAACGGCTAGAGGAGAGATAGAAGAAGGACTCGAGAAAGGCAAGCGGTGGAAGCCGCGCCAAGATGGCTCTCTGTTTTACTTTTGATTCCTGGCACTGTCCTGGTGACTCCAGGGACCAACAGGTGCTTCCCTGGGTTGCTCCAGTTTGATGTCCCCGATCGCAAGTACTGAACGTGCATCTTCGCGCCCAACACTTCGCTATGGGGCATATTATCAAGAACGACATTAAAAATTATCGCCGGTCTAGCGGCAGTTTTGCGGCGATAATGGGCTTGATAATATGCCCTTGAGAATTCCAATAGAAGTCCATGTTCTGGTGTGAACCTGTTTTCTGCCGCTAAACCGGCGATAATTTTAACGCCATTCTTGATAATATACCCCTAAGTTTGCCCAGCACCAGACGTACAACAGAAGCCTCAAGCCCACTTCTTTGACATTCGGCGGCCATGGCCGGGGACCCTGGGACCTGCATGGGCCACAAGACCTGGCTAGCTCCTTCCCACCTCTCCACCTCATCTTATATTGAGGAGAATGTATCCCTCCCTTTGGCTCCAACAGGGGAACTCACCACCGGGGAACTTATGCACTCCAGCAGCTTTCAACACTCTTTATCAATCACCAAGAGTTGGTGCTACAGAGACGTTTCATTCACTCTTTGAACAACCCCTTTGTTCAAGCGATGACCACAGCTGTGGGACTTGCCTTTCTTTCTCCCGCCTGCAGCGGTGTCCATCCTGTCTCCTGGGAGCCAAGGAATCTCTCAACCATGTCTGTTGAGGAGATACCAGACCCTCTTCAGAGGAACTGATCTATTTCATTATTAGGAACAATTAACTTTGGTGAAATGCATCCTACTGCTACCCATGTGGACAGAGAAGCACCAATCACATGTCCTTATTGGAAATCCCTCAAAGGTCAAAGGTGGTGAATCACTGGCCCCTGCCACAGCCTCACATTCTGGAGCTCTTGAAGGGGTACTCCCTTCTGAAGGGAGTAAAACAGTGTTTGAGAGAAAGATTCAGAGGGTGTGGCCGGAAGGTCAGAAGTGCAAAGGAGAAAGAGGCAGTGTGCTGGACAAAGTCTCCCAGTGAATGGGAGAAAGAGGAACAGCACTTAGAAGAAAGACCAAGAGTGCATGGGAGAAAGAGGCAGTGTACTGGACAAAGTCTCCCAGTGAATGGGAGAAAGAGGAACAGTGCTTAGAAGAAAGACCAAGAGTGCACGGGAGAAAGAGGCAGTGTGCTGGACAAAGTCTCCTAGTGAATGGGAGAAAGAGGAACAGCGCTTAGAAGAAAGACCAAGAGTGCATGGGAGAAAGAGGCAGTGTACTGGACAAAGTCTCCCAGTGAATGGGAGAAAGAGGAACAGCGCTTAGAAGAAAGACCAAGAGTTCACGGGAGAAAGAGGCAGTGTACTGGACAAAGTCTACCAGTGAATGGGAGAAAGAGGAACAGCGCTTAGAAGAAAGACCAAGAGTGCATGGGAGAAAGAGGCAGTGTACTGGACAAAGTCTCCCAGTGAATGGGAGAAAGAGGAACAGTGCTTAGAAGAAAGACCAAGAGTGCACGGGAGAAAGAGGCAGTGTGCTGGACAAAGTCTCCTAGTGAATGGGAGAAAGAGGAACAGCGCTTAGAAGAAAGACCAAGAGTGCATGGGAGAAAGAGGCAGTGTACTGGACAAAGTCTCCCAGTGAATGGGAGAAAGAGGAACAGTGCTTAGAAGAAAGACCAAGAGTGCACGGGAGAAAGAGGCAGTGTACTGGACAAAGTCTCCGAGTGAATGGGAGAAAGAGGAACAGCGCTTGGGAGAAAGACCAAGAGTGCATGGGAGAAAGAGGCAGTGTACTGGACAAAGTCTACCAGTGAATGGGAGAAAGAGGAACAGCGCTTAGAAGAAAGACCAAGAGTGCATGGGAGAAAGAGGCAGTGTACTGGACAAAGTCTCCCAGTGAATGGGAGAAAGAGGAACAGTGCTTAGAAGAAAGACCAAGAGTGCATGGGAGAAAGAGGCAGTGTACTGGACAAAGTCTACCAGTGAATGGGAGAAAGAGGAACAGCGCTTAGAAGAAAGACCAAGAGTGCATGGGAGAAAGAGGCAGTGTGCTGGACAAAGTCTCCGAGTGAATGGGAGAAAGAGGAACAGAGCTTGGGAGAAAGACCAAGAGTGCATGGGAGAAAGAGGCAGTGTACTGGACAAAGTCTACCAGTGAATGGGAGAAAGAGGAACAGCGCTTAGAAGAAAGACCAAGAGTGCATGGGAGAAAGAGGCAGTGTACTGGACAAAGTCTCCCAGTGAATGGGAGAAAGAGGAACAGTGCTTAGAAGAAAGACCAAGAGTGCATGGGAGAAAGAGGCAGTGTACTGGACAAAGTCTCCCAGTGAATGGGAGAAAGAGGAACAGTGCTTAGAAGAAAGACCAAGAGTGCACGGGAGAAAGAGGCAGTGTGCTGGACAAAGTCTCCTAGTGAATGGGAGAAAGAGGAACAGCGCTTAGAAGAAAGACCAAGAGTGCATGGGAGAAAGAGGCAGTGTACTGGACAAAGTCTCCCAGTGAATAGGAGAAAGAGGAACAGTGCTTAGAAGAAAGACCAAGAGTTCACGGGAGAAAGAGGCAGTGTACTGGACAAAGTCTACCAGTAAATGGGAGAAAGAGGAACAGCGCTTAGAAGAAAGACCAAGAGTGCATGGGAGAAAGAGGCAGTGTACTGGACAAAGTCTCCCAGTGAATGGGAGAAAGAGGAACAGTGCTTAGAAGAAAGACCAAGAGTGCACGGGAGAAAGAGGCAGTGTGCTGGACAAAGTCTCCTAGTGAATGGGCGAAAGAGGAACAGCGCTTAGAAGAAAGACCAAGAGTGCATGGGAGAAAGAGGCAGTGTACTGGACAAAGTCTCCTAGTGAATAGGAGAAAGAGGAACAGTGCTTAGAAGAAAGACCAAGAGTGCACGGGGGAAAGAGGCAGTGTACTCGACAAAGTCTCCGAGTGAATGGGAGAAAGAGGAACAGTGCTTAGAAGAAAGACCAAGAGTTCACGGGAGAAAGAGGCAGTGTACTGGACAAAGTCTCCCAGTGAATGGGAGAAAGAGGCAGTGTACTGGACAAAGTCTCCCAGTGAATGGGAGAAAGAGGCAGTGTACTGGACAAAGTCTCCCAGTGAATGGGAGAAAGAGGAACAGTGCTTAGAAGAAAGACCAAGAGTGCATGGGAGAAAAGACAACAGCGCATGGTGGAAGACGCCCAGTGCTTGGGAGTAAGGGAAGCAGTGCAAGTGCAAAAGTCCAACAAGGCATGGGATAAAGGGCTATAGTGCATGTGAGAAATATCCATAACACATGGGCCAGCGGTCCTGACTCTGAATGTATGTGATTGTGTGCTACCATTCCACCCATTGATTACATCAGGAGTCTTTTAAATCAAAGGTAAGTCAAACACACACATGCGTACACACGCACACACATATTTAGGTACACGTACATGTTAGAGATAACTTTCAGAAATGTAGCTGTGAAAATTAGAGTAAACTGAAGTTATTATATAATTTAAAAGTAAAAAAAATAATAATTGCCCAGTTAGTTTAGAAAATAATTAATTAGAAAATTAGAATTTCAAATATTTAAATGTGATCCCTAAATATGATTGAAATTAATTTAAAGTTAAAATTAATTAAAACTTAAATAATGTAAATAAATATTTTTAAGATACATTTTAAAGATAATGAAGAAGAAAATGTATTAGTAATGTAATAATGTATTAAATTATATATATGATCATATAAAGGACAGCAGCACTTTAGAAGATGGCCGAATAAAATGTGATATTACTGACATTGGATCAAAAAATATCCCATATATGAAAAGCTTCCTTAAGTGCAACAAATGCACAGTTTGCTGCAATAGTAGCAATACCAAAATCTATGTGGTACCTTATTCTGACACACCTAAAGACATTCAAAAGTATATAACATGTAACTCGGATTTTAAGACATATGTTCATATGCCAAAGCAACCAAAAATATCAGTACCATTCATCCTGTACAAAATTTAAAAAAAAAGCATGTACTGGAACATATGAGTGATATTAATAATAATGACACCCGATATCCAGTTGCCCTACACTTCAATGAGGTGCACAAAAGTGACCTATTAGGATTCTTTGCCATTGACAGAATCTTTCTGACCAAAAGAGACTGCAACCTTTTTTTTATTTTACAGAGTTTTATATAGCACGAACTTGACCCGAATGGGGTATCAGATCACTTTACATAGCACCAGTTGCATTACATGAGGATACATTCATTTTTTTTTGTTAGGCACAGGGAGATTAAGTGATTTGCCCAGAATCACAGGATGTTCTGCGTCATTGCCAAGACTCGAACCCAGTTCCCCATATTCAAAGTCAACCACCCTAGCCTTTAGGCCAACTCCTCTCCTTAAATTAATAACAAAGGGGCATATTATCAAGAACAGTCGATAAAATTATAGCTGCTTAATCGGCAGGAAACTGCCGCTAAAGCGGCGATAATGGGCTTGATAATAGGCCCTTGTGAATTCCCATAGCAGCCCAGGTTAACACCAGAATCTGGGCTGATATGGGAATTAACAAGGGCCTATTATCAAGCCCATTATCGCCGCTTTAGTGGCAGTTTCCTGCCGATAAAGGGGCGATAATTTTATCGACTGTTCTTGATAATATGCCCCCAAGAGTCTTGAACTGAGGAGTATTTCGAGTAGCAAACTATTATTCGCAGAGGGCTTAATACAGAAGCTGAGTTGAATGTCCATTTAAGATAGTTGTGGATACAGCTGAAACCCTTTGGCAATGTGAAGTTTGTATATTCTCATTGGTTTTTTTAACTGTGTACACGTTTTTTTAACCGGGGTTTCAACTTCGTGTCATTGTTTTGTTCCAGACAGGTGCCTTAAAGGAACATGGCATTGACAGTGAAACATTTTTTGCCAGCTCTTATTAATGTCATCTTCAGATAAGAAATGTTGCTTATAGTGCCCACGTGGCCTATATGTGTAGATAATGACATTTTAGATCTGTGTCATGCAACTTGAGCATGTGAACACTTCGCTGCTGTGTACAACGCCAATTTGTGGAAAATCATTGTCCTCTTTTTCTATTGATATTGTAGATTATTTTTGTTTAAACTATGGCGTTCTATTTTATTTTGTAAATTAGTATGATCATTTTTCATAGGAAGACATTTAAGGAGTTTCTAATGAATAGACACATTGGATTATACCAGGGTCCATGTGTGTGAAGCCCTTGTTTTGTCCTTGGGTCACGCGAGGCAATGCAAGGACAACGCAAAAGCTTCAGTAACATTTACAAAGCCACTTTAGACCTAATTTGAGTGGTCTTGCATGACCTTGTAAAGAAATGTTACGCAACACAGCTGCTTGAACTGTGTTACTTTACATTTCAACTTGGGAGTTGTTCTATGGGTTCCTGCACAAAAACAATCCTGCTTGTAACAAAGGGCCGCCTTGCACTATGGTGTAAGGATGCCTGAAAAGCACTGGGCTGCACACTGCGTCAGCTCAAAAGGAGAGCAGAAGTGAGCAATTTTTTCATAAATATGGAGCATATCTGCTCTCTCACTTTCACAAAAACACTATGGGCCCGATGTAGGTCAGTCGGTAACGGCCGAAAATCGGTATTTTCGGCCGTTACCGATCGGAATTGAGCCATCGGGATGTAGGAGGCCGAAATCCGACAAAATCGGAGAAATTACCGAATCGGAAAGTCATCGAGTCGGTAGAATTCCGAATCGGAAAAAATAAGGATTCAGAAAAATCTCCGAATCGGTAGAATACCGATTCGGAGATTTTACAGAATCCTTATTTTTTCCGATTCGGTATTCGACCGAATCGGAGATTTTACAGAATCCTTATTTTTTCCGATTCGGTATTCGACCGAATCGGAGATTTTACAGAATCGTGAACGTACCGAATCGGTATAATTACCGATTCGGTGATAATCCGATTCGTTGTGAAAAGCTGAAGATTGAGATGTAGGTAAGCACTGAAATACCGAATTTGCTTCAAATTCGGTATTTCAGATTCGGTAATTACCATGGATTGGAATCAGGTGGTAACCAGGTGCAACCTATAAAAAAGGACCCAAAATGCAGTTCTACTTGCAACATGGCAGCTTTCTATGTCATAGCAAGACGTCTACGGCTACAGCAGGAAGGAGAGAGGGAATGGCAGAGAGACGAGCAGGTGTACAGAGAGAGGATCACCCTGTCCATGCTCACTGATGCAGAGATCCTACAGAGGTACAGGCTGGACTCAGAGACCATCAGAGACCTCATTAGGTACCTCCAACCCATGTTGCAGCACCCCACCCCAAGGGCACACGCAATCCCTGTGCATGTGCAGGTGCTATGCTGCCTACACCTGCTGGCGTCTGGCAGCTATCAAAGTGTAGTTGCTGTGGCAGGAGGGGTGACCCAGAGCAGCCTGTCAAGGTTCTTCCACAAGTTCCTTGACGCCATGATCCAGAGGATGGACCAGTACATTTCCTTCCCTGCAACCCATGCAGAACTGGTACAGACTAAAGCTGACTTTTACCAGATGGCAGGATTCCCCCACATCATTGGCTGCATAGACGGCACACACATTCCGATTTGCCCCCCTGCTGACACGGAATACGTATACCACAATCGGAAGTCACGGCACACCATAAATGTCCAGGTGATTTGCAATGCCAAGGGTGTCATCACTGACCTGGTGGCGAAGTTTCCGGGGAGTAGCCACGACTCCTATATCTTCCAGAATAGCGGAATTTATGCACGGCTGATGGCAGGGGAATTTGGTGAAGGATACCTCTTAGGTAAGACACAGTGTCAGACCCCCATAACATAAATAGCAGTGTGAAGTACATGTATGCATGTGAGTAATGTCACCCCTTTTCCTTCTAGGCGACAGTGCATATGCCCTCCGCTCGTTCATTCTCACCCCCTACCTGAACCCCTCAACACCCAGCCAAAGGAGGTATAACCGTGCCCACAAAAGCACGAGGAATGTAGTGGAAAGGACCTTTGGCATCTGGAAGAGCAGGTTCAGATGCCTGCACAAGAGCGGAGGTGCAAGGCAATATACCCGCATCACCTGCTGCAAGATAATTGCTGTCTGTGCAATGTTGCACAACCTTGCAGTCAGGAAAGGCACTGAGGTTGAGTTGTCCGACTACGAGGACCCTGACGATGACAATGCTGTGCCACTACCACTACCTGCTGGAGTGTCTGCACCAAGTGACGGCCGATACAGGCGTGAGGAGATAACAGCCAACTATTTCTGAGTGAGTACAGATGCACAGACAGGTCAATGTATGTTTTCAAAAAAGAAATTTAATAATGTTGCAACAACGTTACTGCACTGATGTGCAACAAAACAAAAGGTAAACAAGATGTGGTCAAATGTCAATTGTCCGGGTTGCCTCACCCGCCCTGGCAGTCTTATTTCTTGCTGCGCTTAGCAGCCCCACTAGGATGTGGCTCACCCCCTTCTGTATGACCAGCAGCCTCAGCTGAGCGCCTGCTGCACCGGCGCGGCTCAGACACTGCGCTGGCCGGACTGCTGCGGCTGCTGCTGTCCCCAGCCTCGCCCAGGCCCAGGGCGGGATTAACAACTGTGTTCGATATCAGTAGTGTCTCCATTGCGGTGGTAATGCGGGCCATGCCCCTAGTCACCTCTGCCATGTTCTGGGTGAGGCTGGCCTCCATGTTTGCCCCACGTTGGCATAGCTGGGCGGTTGCAGCAGCAAGGCGGTTGATAGACCTATTCTGCATGCGGGCATCCCTGCGGCGACAGTGCTCGTGTTCATCCATTTTATTGCAGAGCTGGGTGATGGCAGTGGTCATTCGCCCTATACCTGTTGCAATGTCCTTGTTGCTATCAACAAATGTTTTGAATCCCTGTGCCATCTCCCCCATCTACAGGTTGTGCAGCCGCAACTGGCGATGGCAGGCCAAGATTGATTTTGCCTGCATTCTCTGGATTCTGACCATACTGCCCTCCAGACCTCGGAACACACTGCCCTCCTGTGCTGGATGTGCACTGCTGGATGCACGTGGCCTCCGGGGATTGCTTCTGCCCTGCTGTGTGTGCTGGGGTGACACAGGTGTTACAGGGTTTTGTGCTGGAGCCTGACCCGCTGCTCCCTCCATGAGGTTTAATGGAGCAACAATTCTCCTCCTGGCAGGAGATGTGGCTGGTGCAGGGTGGCTCTGTGGTGGTGTGCGGGGAGAACTGCAATGGGGGCGTCTGAGACAGAGACAATCGGGGGGAGTGTGGAAATGTGAGGGAATGTCCATTCTGTTCCTCATTGCCCAGGGCACTGCTGTTGTCCTCCTCCTGTATATGTACACTGGTGCTTGGCACTGCCACCGCACTGGCTGATGGTGCTGAAGCTGGTGCTTGAGTAGCTGCTGCTACCCCGCCTGATGGTGCCCCTAGGTATAAAGAGGCATTTGTCAACTGAGTGCTAATGTATTACATTCACTACTATTAAAGCATTGCACATCTCATTACAAATACTTTGATGCAGTATTACAGTTCTTTTTATTACGCTTCTGCAGTGGCATTTTTGGGTACTTTTGCTGACTGCATTTAGCATGATGCATTGATCATGTCTGTTGCTAGCAGTACTGGGCTGGGGTTTGGCTGTGCATTGGATCTAAAGGGGAGGTGTCTGGTATGGTGTGTCAAGTTGCACATGCTTCTTACCTGTAGCTGTAGCTCGGGATGAGCTATCCAGGTCCCCAATTCCCACAACACTCGCGCTCTCAATGGTAGTCGCCACAAGTTCCTCCAGCTCAGTGAGGGGTGGCGCCCGGTTCTTGCCTCCACCAGTTAGTACAGCCTGCTTGTGCAGCTCGGCAAGTTTCCTTTTAGTGACGCCGCGGATGTCGTAGAACCTCTTTTTGAGGTCGTCCAGGCTCCTGTGGGTGACACCGACAGCGTTTACTCTTTCCCCAATTTCAATCCACAGCTTCCTCTTAGTGCTCTCTGGAACAGTGAGGGACAGCCTTCCATACAGCTGCCTGTGTGCCCTCACCACCTCCTCCACCAACACTTGCAGCTCCATGGTGCTGAATTTGCTCTTCCGCTTGCGCTCTGCCTTCTGCCTCTCAGAGCTGCTTGCCATGATTTACAGGGATCTAGATACTGCTGCTCACTGTGGCTGCTCAGCTCAGGCTGCCTCTCCAGAAAGTTCTGATGAGTTGCACCTGCCTGGCTTGCCACACCCTGTGGGGGAGGGTGCTTCCACCTCATTGGCTGATGTCTTTAGTTTCAGTTTCCTTGCTCGACGAATCGGCATTTACCGATTCGGTAATTGCCGAATCGGCATTTACCGATTCGGTAATTACCGAATCGGTATTTATAATGCATTCCTATTGGCCTTTTGGCCCAAGGGGTGTCTTGCTATTACCGATTCGGTATTTTCCGATTCGGTAGTGGCAGATTCTGTTTATACAGAATCGGAAAATTTCCGATTTTTTTTATCTACATATCATTTACCGATTTTGAAATACCGATTCGGTACGAATCGGTATTTTAGAATCGGTAAATGCGTTTTACCTACATCGGGGCCTATATGGCAACTTTGCTTGCTGTCCTGCGTTGTGTGACAGTTTAGCAAATGTGCCCCCAAACGTTCCAATAAGAGCACACATGCTTTCTAATCCTTAGTTCACATGCTTCGTTCAGTTGCAAGCATATATGACCCTACTGTCAAGGATGGCGCCTGGCCAGACCAGGGCAACTGACGCTGGAATCTGGGGATCACGGTTCGATTCCCGGCTCCGGTGGCAGATTAGCCCAGCACCATGTGACTCTGGGCAATAGCTTGCTTGATCTTCCCGACAGCCCCCAGCGCCTAGAGACCCTTACGGGTGATTGTTCACGCTTTACAAATGTGGATTATTATTATTATTATTATTATTATTATTATTATTATTATTATTATCATATTATTATGCTGAGGTGTCTTTGATGGTTTCAATTCTGTGCCATTCTCAGATGACCCACCCACGAGGCCGTGATGTCTTGTATTTCCAGCCATAATGTGAGATGTAGGAGGTAGCAGCCATATGGTGTTCATTGTGACTGTGATACACTGTAGCTTCACGAGATGATCCATAAATGTTTCAAGATGGCAACCGTTCTTACAAGCATGTGTGGCTTACAGACAGTTCCTTTATTTGTGTTCCTAAATTCTGCCCTATTTACTTGCACTTTAAACTGTAAGCACAGCAAGGCTGTTTGTCGAAATATGTTGGGTGTGTTTGCACTTTTATCAGCCACTGAGATGATTTGGCAATAAATGAACTTCTATCAGCAGTTCATGAGTGCACGTGGCTTCCTTTTTGATTCCCTTGGAAGCCTTCTTCAAACCCACTTCACAACACACTCAATCATGATAAACTTTGTGAGTTAAGCAGTCCAATTGTAAACACACTTTAGTATTACCCACGAACAAGTGGACATGTAGAGCAAACAAATTCCAAAGAAATACCATCCCCATTGTCTTGTGACACGATCTTAAGCCGCCCTCAGTTTAAGCACAGGTAGTGCTGGTACGCTGCTCCTATTTGAGACCTGGGCTGCTTTACGGCACATCTTTGCTTAATGGCAGAGCAATTGCTTAGTGGCTGAACATTGCCAAGGGCTGTTAAGTCAATTGATCCAAAAGCACAATTAAAGCCATTAGGAAGGTACAGAATTTATGACAGAGAAGAACCAGCACTGTCACAGAGGGAAAGGAATATCAGCCCCTATTCCCAACAGCGGGCTTGACTGCTCACAAAAGCATATCGCAGATGGCGTTTTGAAGCCTTGGCGCCACAGGAAAGCGATCTGTCTTGTTCTTGACACCATTGTTTTGTGTACATAATTCATAGCGATTGTACTTCCTGAGATTGTAATTGCCCTATTTGCATGATTAAAATGTTACTCATTATAATCAAGACGGATAAATAAGGCTTTTGATATAAAATGTAACAGCTGCCAGAAGAGGTATTGGCCATCAAAGCCATAAATCAAAACCACGGAAGGATCTAAAAACCTAATCAATGCTTAATGAAGTCTTTCCAATTATAGTTCTAAGTGATTTTTGTACACTTTCAGTGCACTTCTTTGACTGAGTCCAATACTACCATACCCAGTAAGGAAGCTGAGTGGGTTGTCCATCTTCTACAGGAGGATATTTTTTTTCTGAGTATGCTCTATATTCCACAAGCTTGGAATGCAGCAGAATTGATCGATGACATCTGGTCTCAATGAAACAAGTTCCTGGCCAAATGCTGCCTGGTCCTGTCCATACTCCACCACCAGAAAATGCGATCACAGCGCACAGTGAGGAAATGACCAATTGTTAACCACCATGGTAGTTCTCAACTCTACTGCCCGCAGCCCCTTTCCAACATTATATTAGGGGCCAATGGCTTACATCAGTTATGCACTCTGCCCTAGCAGTCGCTACTGAAAGAGAAGCAGTACTTTCCCCATGGACAACCTAGGTAAACACGGTCAATTTCCTGACTGTATCAGCTCTCTCATCCAAATAAAACAAGGCCCACCTCCTAAAGAAGTATTTAGAAGAAAATAAAGACACAACTGAAGAAAACAAGGGCAATTGCCACAGAATTTTGAGAACTCTTTTAAAAAAAAGGTCCATTACCTAGAGAACTAGTGTCATGAAATTAAAGAGGTAGGATCACCTAACCTTAATATGAGGCCTTTTCACAGTAATTAAAGTACGCCTTCATGTATTCCACTATAAGAAAACACTCTTTCCATTGCCACTGCACATTGCAAGAATTATTACTATAAAGTAAAAGTATATGTCACACATTGGCCGACACTCAATAAGTAAACCCTCTCTACTTAGCCATCCTTCTGCATACACCCCTATGCAAGTGACTACATTTATCTCATCATGGGCGAGTTTTTGATCCGCGAGTGCAGCCTGGTCTTGTTATGATCAAGCATGATCTGAAATGTTCAGTGACCAGCTAGGATCGCTGCCGTCTAACCTCAGCTCACATCTCTCACTATTGATAAACACCCATCACGAGGCCGTCCTTACTTTTCAGATCTCACTGATTTCCCAATTGTGCCTTATGTACTCTTTTTCTGCATTTCACTATAATTTCCCCCTTCATTTTCCACACCCTTCTGCTCACACCATTCAGGTGCTCTTTCATCTGTGACTTCTGTGTCTCCATTTGCCAGACATCCTTTCTATTTGTTCTATGATGTCCCTCTCTAATCCTTCTTTGCTTTCTAAACACCTTATTAAATTCGAACCAAGGGGCATATTAGCAAGGGCATTATCGCCGCTTTAGCGGGACTTTTTCACGCTAAAGCAGCAATGTTTTTATCGCCCTATCAGCAAGCTGTCGCTAACAGCAGTTAGCGACAGCTTTTAGGCGATAGCGACTGGTTTGGGGCCCGCTTTGCATGTCAACGAAATTTATCGCTAATGATATACAAAGTGGGCGTACCCAACCTGTTAGCAACTGAAAGCAGTCGCTAACACAGCTATCGCCTATTAGCAATACCCGCGACGCGATTAAAAAAAAGCGCTAACCTCGATTAGCGCCAGGATTTTACACCTGGTAAAAACCTGACTTAAGAATATTAGTCAATGGCAGGTGGATTCTTCGGCTAAGCCCCCACCTGCCTATTAGTGAGATTTCCTTAGCGATAGGATTTTTATCGCTGGAAATCTCACGTTAAACATGTGTTTCGCCGCTATCGCTGGATTTTATATTGCATTGGAGATAAACGTTGGTAATACTGCGTTATCTCTGCAATAAAATCCAGCGATACAAATATTGACGCTAAGCGAGGTTTGCGATAATTATCGCAAGTTGTTGTTAATAGGCCCCCATGCTCCTTCAAAACCAGCTATCCTTTTGTTCTAACCTCTCAAATATGCAACAAAAAATTTCAAACACAAAATTTTATGTGAATTTTCAGAAAATGTGATTATTGACCATTGATCAGTGTCCATAAGGGAAACATCCCAACTGACCACCTACACTACCCCGCAAAATCACACGCAAGTTGAAGGATTCACTCTACAAGCCCCTAATCAGATATACCTCTGCCAACATTCCCCACTTTTGAAAACTTCAAATACAATCAAGATTACCTTTATCTTTATCTTTGTAGTATGTTTTTATTCTATGTATGTATGTACATTTTTGGAAACCATATGTAGTTGTATTACTTCCAAAAAGATAGAACATTTCAACCTTCTCTAAATTCCAATTGGAACACGTGTCACTCCATTTTCTACAACTACCTAAACCTGAATTTGCTGTCTGCTGCACAAGTGCCTTCAACAGTCAAAAACCACTTGGATGTCCTCAACACTATTGTCAATCGCAACCTCAACAACCTTACACTTTAGGAAACCTCGTTTAAGGGCAATTTTTATAATCTCTTTAATTTCCTCTTTTCTCCACACTGCCCTATGGTTTGCTGCAATCGCGGAGACAGGCAGTGCAGAGCTACCCTCAAGAATCTGATCCTGGATATACATCTATCAACTGACCAATGTTGTTCCTTCAAATGACTATAGTTAGACGTCTCTTCTCATAATGCCTTGACAATGAAACTCAACATCATTTACCACCGCAGCCTAGAATATTGCACTCCTGGAAGGACGCATGGACTTCATCAGACTCCATTTGGTTACTTCTGAGAATTAGGGGGCAAATTATCAAGGGCGATATCGCCGCTTCAGGGGGACTTTTTCCCGCTAAAGCAGCGATAATTTTATCGCCCTATTAGCAAGCTGTCGCTAACAGCAGTTAGCGACAGCTTTTAGGCGATAGCGACCGGTTTGGGGCCCACTTTGCATGTCAGCAATATTTATCGCTAATGACATGCACAGTGGGCGTACCGAACCTGTTAGCGACTGAAAGCAGTCGCTAACACAGCTATCGTCTATTAGCAAGGCAGGATGTGCGATTAAAAAAGTTGCACTATGCGCAATTATCGCCAGAACCTAACGCCTGCTCAGACCATGACTTAACCTGCTTATTCAATGGGAGGTGGATATTCAGGTTAAGTCCCCATTAGCGTTAATGTCTGGATATCACGCATTGAGTCGCTACCGCCGGATATTTTATCGAATTAGAGATAAACGTTGCTAATAGCATGTTATCTCTGCAATAATATCCGGCGATAGGCAGCGATAATAAAAAATGCACTAAGCGCATTAAGCGATAAATATCGCTATTTGTTGCTAATATGCCCCATCATTTTCATTAGTGACTTAATTTTGTTCTAGGAAAATGACAACAATGCAACTGTAAACCTGTGTTCTAACTTTCTTGAGGACAATGATCTCTGTCAAAATTCTGTCATAAACCCACTCACTCTAACGGGTCTATACTTCGATCTAATCATTGCGAAGGATTTCCTTCGATCTATTCATGACCCCATCCTGGTTGACTTGTGTTATGGGGCATATTTCATGAGCTTTCAGAATTGTGTTCATTGGATTGTGTATTGACACTCCATGTGTGTCACAGGCGCTGCCCTGAGGTTCAAGACTTGTCAGTAACAACTGGAGCTCGGGACGACTGCGGGGAGATGCTGGTGCTGACTTTTGTTACGGATAAATACATCTTCAGCTTTTTCCTACTCCTGATATCCTTTCTATTTACTGGCGAGACGCAACATAGGTTGGCAATGAGATGTCCCAGAAGTCAGCATGTCATCAAAATCATCTTTATTCAGTCATTTTAGCACCATAAAGGCACAGGATAAAACATTTACATCTTCATAAAATATAAATAACACTCTAAAAGCATCATAAAACAGATAATCATTAAAATGCATAGATTTGTCTCTATTTAATAGCAGCAATGATGTAACTGAGAACAGCAGTGCAAACATCACGTGATTCTAAGCTTTGTAGCTAGATCAAGCCCTCTTTGTAAGAATTAAAGTGCTTATGCAGTAGGACAGGGCGTAAAAATTGCAATCTAAGAGAATCATATAAAGTGCAAAAGAACATTAAATGAACAGTTGATTGAGCAGGAACACAGTCATAGGGGCAAAGTGGGAGGGGGAGTAACCAGGAGCCCACCAGTGGGAAAGCCACAAGGAAATTAATTATGTTTAGTTTAAATCTAGTGAGATAAAATCTATGCTATGGATTGACTATGCAGTTCAGATAAGGCTCCATATCAGATGATGTGAATATCTGCATATATCTTGTAACTGTAGGCATATAAAGGGAGCTTTATAGTCTAATTCCCTCTTTGTAAATTTCATAGCTCCCCTTGACTTCCATTTTCCGATCAGGTGCTATACTTTGCGGGACACCATCCATGTGGGGGATGTTCGGTCTGTCCTTTAACGACCAAGACAACAAGCATCGACATAGGCACCGACCACCCTTGGCAGTTGAGACATTTCACTAACTGTAACAGCACTAACCTGATCTACCAAATCACATGCCCGTGTAATTTACGCTATATAGGCATGACCACCAGGAAGGTGCGAGTGAGGATGCAAGAACTGTTGTCTCTTTATAAGATTGGCCCCCTTTTGTCTGTCAGCCTTGAATAGGGGACAAAGGGTCTTTTTGCTGTATTGGCAATCATTTTTTGAGTTTACTAAAACCACATATGCTAAAATAATTTTTGTAAAGTCTAGCTAGTGAGTTGTAAGTGGGTGCGAGGACTCCCTTGGGTGATAAGTTTATACCAAGAAGTCTGGCTCTATGTGCAAGACACATTGGTGTACCCCCTGTATTATTAATAGACAGAGCAGGGTAAAAAGGGCTCGCTCTATCTATACTAAGTGTAGGGGTTGTCTTGTTCTTACAGAGCGGGGTCTCACATTTACCTGAGCCAGGTCCAGGAAGAGGTGAGGTCCTTTCCCCTGGCACACTGGGTGAGTACTTGGAAAATCTTGAACACTAATGAATAGATTACCGTTTTTAACAGACCTTTGAACCTAATAGGGGTCCGCATATGTTTTTGTTGTTATAGATCACACCAGGTGCCAAGGAGGAATTGAAACAGATGTAGGAGAAATATATCCTTTACTGTTATTAATTCACTTGTGTGTTTTTTATTATAATTATTTTCACACGTTTCTCACTAAATTGGCAGTAGCATTCTTTGAGAACAGAGACCCTGACGAAAGCCTTGGGTTTCTTCCCATAATAGGCTGAAACATGTTGGTCCTCTCGCAGCTATTTGTTTAAACTGCGTTTATGTTGTTGCACTGTTCTTGTTTTTAACAAGGAAGGGGCTTATGCCCAATAAAGTAATTTTTGTTAAAGCTCCCTATCCTGTTTTAACCATCACATTCATCTTTATATTTTTTGCACTGCACTTTCCCATCAGATCATCATCATTTGGTCTAATCTAGTAATTGTAGGTCATTACCCCATGCCAACGATGGGGGTATGCCGTATGTCTCAATGATCAGGAGACAGTATACCCTGGCAGGATTACCAAATGAAAACATTGATCCATACAAGTTATTGATGGGAATCCATAATGGGTTTTGATTAGCAATTACAGGTGGCCCTTTTCTTGGTGATCTGGTCTGTTGTTCATAACTGTTAGCCACTTCTTTATCTTGATGTACTTTTCTAGACATGAAGGTATTTTGAAAGATTTTCAGATCAGGTTTCTGAATTAGACCTCTAAGTTTGTTTGTTGTTCATACTTTGCGGTGACTCAAAGAGATGACTGTACCCCAGGCAATGGAAGGTGTTTCGCACATAAGCCAACCATGGGCTAGCAGTCATTTTCTTTAACTTTAAACAATCTAGTAATTCCTTCCATGAGAAGTCTGCAATCGGAGAGCTCCATATCTTTATCCATAATAGAAGAGGTGCCATGGAGATTCGGTCCTCCATGAACCTTATACCAAATTCTAAATGTGCAATAAGGCTTGAGGAGGCTATAGGAATGGCCAGAAACTTGCACAAAAACCTATTTTCATCTACTTGAAGTTTTGTGCAGGCAGTATAGCCCCAGACTCCGGCTCTATATGTGCCCACTGATAGACACTTGTTTTTATAAAGTTGGACTATTTTGTTTACCGGCTTGTGACCTAACCTTTTTGCAAATCTAAACATTGCCACTTCAGCTGCAAGCATCTTTTGAGCCCTTTGGGTAAGTAACCTGTCCCACGATCCATTTTCCGCCAATAAAATACCAAGCTAGTTAAAAAATTGAACTTTTTCAATTTGTGTCCCCCACGTTAAAAATCAGTTTTTGACTTGTTATGTTTTGGACCACTGGTTTTAATAAAAGATTTTGACTGATGTACCTTAAGTTTTAATCTCAGCATAAAATCACTAAACTCTTCCGAAGCTTTTGGAGGACATTTGTGGTCAGAATTAAAAGAACTGCATCATCAGGATAGAGCAGCACAGGGACTGCCTGCATACCAATCCTAGAAATATCGTCACAGCCAGCCCTTAAAGCGGTGTCTAGGGAATTGAAGTATAACAAAAAAAGAAAAGGGGCCAATATGCAGCCTTGTCTCACCCCTCTAGTCACGTTTATTGAAGCCGTACAGTCCCCATTCCGTATAAAGCTCACCCATATTGTGGAGCCCCAATGCATGTGTTTTACCAGCTCCACTAGATGGGGATCAATACCCACCTGCTCCATCAGGACCCATAATATGCTGCTATCTACAAGGTCAAAAGGTCAAAGGAGAGGAATATAAATGCCATATGTATGGCAGTTCTCCTGGCTTTGGCATATTTGCCTATGATGAGAGTTAGGTTAAGGGTTTGTTCTACAGTCCCTACACCTTTTGGAAAGCCATACTGGGCAGGGGAGAAAAATGAGCTAGCCTCTGACCCGTCCTCAATTTTGCCCTGGATTACCCTCCCAAGGATCTTTACCGTAGAATCAATCAATGAGATTGGGCGATAACATGCAGAGCAGTTGCGATCCCATTTCTTATAGATGGGTACAATGATGGCTTTACTCCATGAATCTATAAGGTCTCCTTTCACTGCAACCCTCAATACGTTTGTGACAATGGGAGCCCAGAAATCCATGTTATTTAAAAAAAGATCAATTGGGACCCCATCTGGGCCAGGGGCTTTACCACTTGCACCACTCATAATAGCTTTTTTTGACTGCAGCTAAGTCTACAAGATCGATTAGCCACTCCTCATTAATGGGGTGCTGAGCGGGCATATTTTAGTTTAAGAACAAACAGACTTTGTTGTCTGGATTAAAAATCGAGGAAAAGTGAGCAATCTAGTCGGCCTCAGGGACATGGCACTCAGTTTGGATGTCCGACAAAAAAGGTCGGTTGAGTACATCCCAGAGGGAAACAACCTTTACAACGCAACTTTTACAACGCACTACCATTACAACAAAACGTTTACAACGCAACATCCATTACATCGCGTGCCATTACAATGCAACCATTACAACGCATGACACTACAACGCATACCACTACAACGCATGTCATTACAACGCAGTCATTACAAAGCATACCATTACAACGCATACCATTACCATCCAACACTTACCCTACTGTTGCACCCCCTGGAGTTAGAATAGTAATTTTTACCCCTACACTATCCAACACTTACCCTACTGTTGCACCCCCTGGAGTTAGAATAGTAATGTTTACCCCTACATTTTCCAACACTTACCCTACTGTTCCACCCCCTGGAGTTAGAATAGTAATTTTTACCCCTACACTATCCAATACTTACCATACATGCAATGTAATGTTATGCGTTGTAATGGTATACGTTGTAAAGGTAGGATGCGTTGTAATGGAATGCGTTGTAAAGGTAATTTTTAAAAATTCCTTGTAATGGCATGCGTTGTAATGGAATGCGTTGTAATGGATGTTGCGTTGTAAAAAATGCATTGTAAAGGTATGCGTTGTAAAAGTATGCGTTGTAACATCATACAACCCATCCCAGAAGAGTCTGGATCTTTCAGATCAGCTGCTTGGTTTAGATCCTCCCACGCTTTAGCTTGGATGTCCTGTTTACTTTCTTGTAGGGCTAATTTATATTTATGTTGTGCTTCCCTTATGGCAGTTGTATCTCGTGGTATTTTATTAGAGGCCTGTTTAGGGCTTTGAGTGCTCTAGTGCATTTGGAACTAAACCATGGCTGCACGGCTCTCTCATTAAGGGGTTTGTTCCATACGATCCTGCAGGATATAAATTCACAGATCTTCGTAAAACTATCTTGAATTTAGGGCAGATTCTCCTCTATTGATAGACAACTAGTGATCTCATTGGAGGCTTTCATCATCAGGGTGTTAAAAAAGTTATTTGGATCTATTGATCCCCAGTTTGGATGAACCCCCTTATTTGGCTGACTAACTGCGGGCATAGTCTTACCGTGTGTGTCATAAAAAGAGGAAGCACAAACCTTACTATAATAGGGTTATAGTCACTGTGCGGGAGTGGGTGTGCCTCATAATGAATAAGGTTGCATACTAAGCCGCTCGAGATAAGAACAACATCAAAGGTGCTGCCCTTACCCCTTCCTACCAATGTAGGTGGAATTTTCCCCAGCATTTCCCATAATATACAATGAAAAAATTAGGTTGTGCAGTAAAATCCACTGATCAAGAGCTCCACCATAATTTGAATGTGCAAAGTGGCCAGTGTTATCCCCCTCAACATTGCTAAAACCACATGTACTGTTGCATTACTGCAGACATTTAGAGATATTAAAATCGCTTGCCCAAATCAGAGATGTTTGTTTTTTCTGTCTATCGATAAAGTCTGAGACTGACCTTCCCAGCTCTTCAATGATGCCTATGGGGTGTGCTGAAAAAAAGTTAAAATAAATATGTATTAAAAGAGCTTTAAGCTGCTTAGGTATATGAAGATGCAGGATTTGGTAGCAAGGCTCCGAGGCTAGGACGTTTACCTTCAAATTTTTAATAGAGCATGCAATAAAGATAGCTATAATCCCTTCAGAAGTCAGCACGTAAGAACCTGGTATGAGTTGCCTCATGGTTACTCATGGTAAGCTGTCAGAAAGGACCCAGCTTTGAGGTTGAATGCTTGACAGTTACGACTGGCGGAGCTTAGGACGACTGCGGAGAGATGCCGGAGCTGACTTCTGTTACCAGAAAAATCTTCAGCTTTCAACCTTCTCCTGATATCCTTCCTATTTACTGGTGAGATGCAACACCTAGTCTGACCTCCTTCAGATTGTTTTACCCTAGTCCTTGTCCATGCACAAACTTTGGTCAACAAATGAATCTTTTACTTTTGGGACACCAAAAAAGTAGACATCTACAAACGCACTTGCAAGGCCATGATGATACTCTGCCCTATTGGACACCAAAGAGAGATCAATGCCGCTGCGCACGTAGTATGGCCCTGATCAATGAGTGCACCCCATCGAAAAGCAGGAAGAAGAGACAGAATCGTTCTGCCCCATGGTTCTCAAAGAACCTTTTGAGAAAGAAAATCCCTTTTGAGACTTCAAAACTGTTGAAGACAATTCCCCTCTCTAGAGAATTTTTCTCAGCTAAGGGCTGCCAGAAGCACCAATAAAACCATGATTTCTGGTCTAAACATTCATATAAGATTATAATGAGAGGGACACTCCTTTATGCGTGAATTTTGGTTTAACCTAACGTTCAACAAAGCTGTTCAGCTTATTGCATGCTATGCAGGCCTAGGGAACTGCATAGTTCCCTAAACATACATATCACATGTCTCTTGGACAGTGCCAAACATTCCCCAAGACATCTATTTGACACAGTCAAACTGGCTAACAGCCACCACATCAGCCTTAATGGAGTCACTGAATGTAAAAGATTTTATGAAATTCTTTACTGAAAGTCAGATTTACTGCACTCTCTGGCCCCGATTCACAGAATGAACTTAAGACTCAATCCTAACCCTACTACTATTTTGGTATTCACAGAATGCTCTTACTACTTTTGGCATTCACTGAATGAACTTACTACTTTTGGTATTTACAGAAGTTAGGATTTTGTCTTAAGTTTGTCTTAAGACAAACTTAAGACAGACTTAAGACAGTCTTAAGACAGACTTAAGACAAACTTAAGACAAACTTAAGACAGACTTAAGACAGACTTAAGACAAAATCCTAACTTAAGTCTATCTTAAGTCTGTTTTAAGTTTGTCTTAAGTCTGTCTTAAGTTTGTCTTAAGACAAACTTAAGACAAAATCCTAACTTCTGTGAATACCAAAAGTATTAAGTTCATTCTGTGAAGTATGACTTGAAATGTTAATAAAGATTATTTTTAAAGTCGAGAATGATCTACTCAAAAGTATTATCTGTTTTAAATGAACACTTGAAATATTTCACAAATGCATTTGCAAAGACCCAGCCAAAACACCTGTTACTATATTGGAACAATCTAGTGAACTTATCACATATGCAAGGTGTATTCCCCAACTGCTTGAAAATTAGCTAGTTCTCTCCTCTCACGAAGGAACCCTCAGTTGACCCCAATAACCTCAACAACTATTGTCCTCTTTCAAGTTTTCCAATCCTTGGTAGGATGATTGAAAGTCATCCCTCAACCTTCTCACCACATCCAATCAAATAATCTCATGGACAGGTTTCCATTTGGTTTCAGGCAGTTTTGCGTACGCAGACTACTCTTCTGAAAGTTGTCGACAATGCTGTCTGCTTCTTGGACTGAGGTCACTGCTACTCACTTGTGTGCTCATAGATCTTTGAGCTGCCTTTGATACAGTCAGCCACATCTCCCTGAAAAATGGAATGGGCATACATGGCATAGTGCCGAAATGGTACTCCTGCTACCTGTGAAACGATCTCAAGCAGTACAAGCATTTACAATGCAACGGTCTCGGCATTGCAAAAGTTAGAGCTATTAGCATTGTAAATGAACGCGAGTTTAAGCTCTTGGCATTGTAAATGACAATGTCTTTAATTTATGTTTTAAAAGCCAAAACATAAATAAAAGGCATTGTCATTTACAATGCCAATAGGTCAAATTCGCGTAAATGCAACACCTATTACATTGCAAATGCTTGTGCCGGTAATTGAAGGCAGATGCCAGGCTTATCGCGATTTTGTGCCATTGGGAAAGCATCGTTTTTCATCATCGAGAACTAGTATTATCCACTTGTTATTCCTTTGCTGCAGAGAGTGTCCAGACAGTGTGTTACAGCGGCTGGGCATTATTCCTGCTGGCTATGGGAAGGGCACAGGTTTCCAAGTTTGCTGCAGAGCCGAGGGCAGCAGCTCGCATGCTGTGCAGTAGAGATGAGGACGTGCAGCTTTACAGTAGGACAAAGGTTGTTGAATGTCGCAGTGGGTGCATCCTGCAATTGTACTGCAGGGCATGGTGTATACACAGCATGGCAAGGTGTTCGCAGGCCCCTATATGCGTGTGTGCGATCTGCCAACGGTGCACTGGTTGTACACTTTCACAGTATGGTTCACGGTGGTCACTCACAGTAGGTGCGTGCACAGGTTGTGCGGTGGCATTCGGGCATTGCACAGCTTACGCACTAGCGTCTCTAGAAGCAAATTTTACCGCAAACACATGCTGAGCCACAGATGACTGTATATATATATATATATTTGTGCGTGTATTATGCATTGTACAAAGTCAATATTCAATAAGCAATGTTTAAATGTGACTTTGTATATATGTGTGTATATACATGCATACAATGCCAGATCTAAACATTGTAAGCAAGTAGTGTTGCTGTGCAGTAAAAGGGAGTTGGGAAAGTTCATGTTTATGGCAAGGTGCAGCGCCTGTTTTATTTTTATGGTGCCTTGTGACACATTTGGCAGCTGTGGTGGTGGGGACAGGACAAACAGAATTGGGGCTGCCCTACTCCGGACACGCAAGTATGCAATGTACCGCAGGGACGAGGTTGTGGTACTATAGTAAAGGATTGTGCAGTGTTACAGTACAGCATTTTCACATTTTACATAGGCGACGCTGTGTTTCAATTGTTGGCAACTACGAATTTAATTAAGTGCCGAGTGAGAGGTTGTGCGGAGCTCCTACCTGTTGCTGACCTGCTCGTGTTATCCCGCTGTTCGGCTGCCTCCTTGGTTTATCGGCATCAGTGGGGCTTTCCGATTCCTGCATGCCGGCGTTTTCTGTTGCTCTGAAGGCTCCGACGGCGTGCTCCCTAGGAGGTGCTTGTCTGACCGGGACTCCGCTCCGTGGCTACTGGAGGGGAGTTTGTGCCGTCTCCAGCAGTGTGGACTGACGTGGCCTTAGAGCTTTGCCATCGCTCTATTGCTCCGGTCGAAGACTGCCCACATAAACCCGTTGGACGGCGCTGCTGATGGGTAGTGGGGAAGCAAGCATCGGGTTGAGTTGCGAGGAGGAGCCGCCTTGAATTATTGATATCAGCTTGAGGAGAAAAGCTGTGGAGATTGCCGACCGCCGAGTGCGGTAAAGTTTAATTTTCAGCACGGTTTCTGGGACTGCTCTTTACTGCTTGACTGGTAGGAACTGCGTGGGTGAGAGAAGAGGCAGCCAGAATAGCGCTGCACGCCCCTCTGCAGACTCCCCCTGCATTCCAGAGAGGCGCACGACGCGATCCGCTCGGCATTGCCATTCTGTGGAGACAAGACCTGGCCGCGCGCACAACGTTATCCTATGGGAAAACGCTGCGCGCGGCCAGGTCTTGTCTCACTTCGGCGTCTCAGACTGCTGAGACACCGACAATAGTTCTCTGGCGAGAACGCGCTTTCAGCGCATTACTAGCCGAGCCCTAAAAAAGGAGTAACGCATTATCCAGCAGGGACGTTCTAGGCTGACAGACAATGCATTCTCACCCGGACTCACACCCCCAGTATTAACATTACTTATGCCTGACAGACATTAAACCTCAATTTTGTCTGATATTGGAACTTAAGCCCCTCTATGTGTTGGGTCTATTCTTGCTGAAGACCATCCAACCAGGGGCCCTATATTTTACCATGTTTCTTGGGGCAACCTCTCGTCTTGTATACTCTTTCTTCATAGGTAGCACATAGCTTTGGACTAGTCATGCAGCGATAGGGTTGCTGGAACGTATCACGAATGGACTAGTTGCCTTTTGACGATCACGAGGTCCACTGCTACCAGGTTTTGTTGTGCCCAGCCACAACCCCCCTTTAAAGTTATCCCCAGTAGTGTTAGAACTGGCTGAGATTTGTCACCAATCACCAGAGCTAGAGCATTGTGTATTTTGTAGCAAAGTTTTAGATCAGTCTCACATTACCACACCACATGAAAAAAGACCCCTGTATTATGATCGGCGAATAATTTTAATGTAATATAATGTAATGTAAACTATATTTATATAGCACACTATCACCCACCAGGTATCCCGGCACTGAGAGAGTATCTTGTTGTTATATGGCGTAGTTGATCGGCCACCCAAAAAATTAGACATACGGAATAGAAGTTTAAGGGGAGGGAGGGAACCAGAGTGAGATGTATCGGTGACACTAGATCTAAGTATTAATTTTTCCCTTGGAAACAGCCAAGTCTTCAGCTTCTTCCTGAATTGCATTAAGTTCTCACTTTGCCTGATGTCAGTTGGAAGTTCATTCCACAGTCGTGAGGTCACGGATCTAAAAGCTCTCCCTCCTGTCCTAGCTCTTTCAATATTTGTGGTGTTGACCAGATTTGCTGTTGACGAACTGAGGTTTCTTGCCTATTTTGTGTAGACAGTCAAGAGTCAAATAGATTCAATGGGAAATAATTGATCAGGATATGATGGAGCCTAGCCAGAACCACTATCTCTCTGATTGACATCTTTGCTTCCAGCTATTTCTCCTCTTCCAAGGTGTTCAGGTCTGCCTTGGATCTCGCCCTTAACTGTAATAATGGATCTGGGATGTTAAGGAGTAAGGTACTAAATAGTCTAGACATGGCGGTTTCCCCCATGTATTCAATTACAAGATTCGAATCAAGAGAGTTACATTCGGTGAAAGCAACCAGCTGCTCTTTGAAAGTACTGAGTGTGTGGCGAATATGTAGATATTTGAAGGACTGCAAATTCTCTTTGTAATCTCTTTGTTTTGAACTTCCTGTGGCCATCCACAGAAACTCTGACATGCTGTACCATCAAGCATGCCGGTGACACCCAAATGTCAAGTCATCACTCAACCCGACAAAAAAAATAGTTTTTTGTTCATCTCAACCAAAAAGCTTGATTTATCTATTTAACCCGATATTATATCCTGGTCTCTTGTCCATTAGAAACCAGCCAAAGTGGAAAATGCCATATCCTCGGGTTTCTTTCTTGTAAGACAACTAATTTAACTTGCAAAAACAAATTTTGACAATGGACAACAGTACACACTATCACCTCAAACAAATTTGACGCACCACACATTTCATTCTAACTAGGATTACAAGACAATAGTTCAGGCCCTTGTACTTTGTAGACTGGCACATGGAAATGCTCTCCTCGCTGGCCCCCCTTTAAAGAAGTGCTAAATGCTGCAGCTTGTTTCTTCTCTAGTTCCAAGAACTTCTACCACATCATCCTGGACCTAACAACGCGCCAATGGCTTCCCAGAGAAGCTCAAGCACAATCCAAGCAGCCTGCATCAATCACAAAGCCCTTCACTCATCGACTACCTTGGACTTAACTGAAAATCTGAAAGTCTCTGGTGGTCAATGTGGATCTAGAAATGCCCAATCAATTCTTCTAGAGCTTCCTGCATTCTAAAAAGAATAAAAGAAACATATATGAAGCCATCATTTTTGGAAGTGCCACAAAAGTCTGAAACTCGCTTCCTCCAGACCTCCACAGCAACCTCTTCTTTAGCAGCCTTTAACAAGCATTAGAAATGCAATCGGGCTCGGATTTATTTGAGTTTGAGCTAATGGCATTGTAAATGCCAATGTATTGTTGCTATGTGTTATGGAGTGTGTTCATGTGGTGTGTACTGCCAGTGATCTCCTTGTGAGTGTGAGAATATTGCACCGTTACTGCCTGTGATGTCCTTCTTGTGAGTGTGAGAAGCTTGCACCTCTGCTGCCTGTGGTCTCCTTGTAAGTGTAAGAAGCTTGCACTGCTGCTGCCTGTGATGTTGTTCTTGTGAGTGGGAGAAGATTGCACCTCAGCTGCCTGTGGTCTCCTTGTGAGTGTAAGAAGCTTGCACAGCTGCTGCCTGTGATGTCCTACTCACTACTCTACTCTACTCACTACTCTACTCACTACTCTACTCACTACTCTGCACTCACTACTCATTACTCTACTCACTACTCTAATCACTACTCTGCACTCACTACTCACTACTCTACTCACTACTCTACTCACTACTCTACTCACTACTCTGCACTCCCTACTCTGCACTCACTACTCACTACTCTACTCACTACTCACTACTCTGCACTCACTACTCACTACTCTACTCACTACTCACTACTCTACTCACTACTCACTACTCTACTCACTACTCACAACTCTATTTTCTACTCACTATTCTACTCACTACTCACTACTCTACTCACTACTCACTACTCTGCACTCACTACTCACTACTCTGCACTCACTACTTTACTCACTACTCACTACTCTCCACTCACTACTCTACTCACTACTCACTACTCTACTTTCTACTCACTACTCTACTCACTACTCTACTCACTACTCACTACTCTACTCACTACTCACTACTCACTACTCACTACTCTACTCACTACTCACTTCTCTACTCACTACTCTGCACTCACTACTTTACTCACTACTCTACTCTACTCACCTCACTACTCTACTCACTACTCTACTCACTACTCACTACTCTGCACTCACTACTCTACTCACTACTCTACTCACTACTCTACTCACTACTCTACTCACTACTCACTACTCTACTCACTACTCACTACTCTACTCACTACTCACTACTCTGCACTCACTACTCACTACTCTGCACTCACTACTCTACTCACTACTCACTACTCTCCACTCACTAATCTACTCACTACTCTACTTTCTACTCACTACTCTACTCACTACTCACTACTCTACTCACTACTCACTACTCTACTCACTACTCACTTCTCTACTCACTACTCTGCACTCACTACTTTACTCACTACTCTACTCTACTCACCTCACTACTCTACTTACTACTCTACTCACTACTCACTACTCTACTCACTACTCACTACTCTGCACTCACTACTCACTACTCTACTCACTACTCTACTCACTACTCTGCACTCACTACTCACCACTCTACTCACTACTCTACACTCTACTCACTACTCTACTCACTACTCTACTCACTACTCTACTCACTACTCTACTCACTACTCACTACTCTACTCACTACTCACTACTCTGCACTCACTACTCACTACTCTGCTCACTACTCACTACTCTACTCACTACTCACTACTCTACTCACTACTCACTACTCTCCACTCACTACTCTACTCACTACTCACTACTCACTACTCTACTCACTACTTTCTACTCACTACTCACTACTCTACTCACTACTCTACTCACTACTCTACTCACTACTCACTACTCTGCACTCACTACTTTACTCACTACTCTACTCTACTCACCTCACTACTCTACTCACTACTCTACTCACTACTCACTACTCTGCACTCACTACTCACTACTCTGCACTCACTACTCACTACTCTGCACTCACTACTCTACTCACTACTCACTACTCTCCACTCACTACTCTACTCACTACTCACTACTCTACTTTCTACTCACTACTCTACTCACTACTCACTACTCTACTCACTACTCACTACTCTACTCACTACTCACTTCTCTACTCACTACTCTGGACTCACTACTTTACTCACTACTCTACTCTACTCACCTCACTACTCTACTCACTACTCTACTCACTACTCACTACTCTACTCACTACTCACTTCTCTGCATTCACTACTCACTACTCTACTCACTACTCTACTCACTACTCTACTCACTACTCACTACTCTGCACTCACTACTCACTACTCTACTCACTACTGACTACTCTACTGACTACTCTACTCACTACTCTACTCACTACTCTACTCACTACTCACTACTCTACTCACTACTCTACTCACTACTCACTACTCTCCACTCACTACTCTACTCACTACTCACTACTCTACTCACTACTTTCTACTCACTACTCTACTCACTACTCACTACTCTACTCACTACTCTACTCACTACTCTACTCACTACTCTACTCACTACTCACTACTCTGCACTCACTACTCACTACTCTGCTCACTACTCACTACTCTACTCACTGCTCACTACTCTACTCACTACTCACTACTCTACTCACTACTTTCTACTCACTACTCTACTCACAACTCTACTCACTACTCACTACTCTACTCACTACTCACTTCTCTACTCACTACTCACTTCTCTACTCACTACTCTGCACTCACTACTTTACTCACTACTCTACTCACCTCACTACTCTACTCACTACTCTACTCACTACTGACTACTCTACTCACTACTCACTACTCTGCACTCACTACTCACTACTCTGCACTCACTACTCACTACTCTGCACTCACTACTCACTACTCACTACTCTGCACTCACTACTCACTACTCTACTCACTTCACTACTCTACTCACTACTCTACTCACTACTCACTACTCTACTCACTACTCACTACTCTACTCACTACTCACTACTCTGCACTCACTACTCACTTCTCTACTCACTACTCTACTCACTACTCTACTCACTACTCACTACTCTACTCACTACTCACTACTCTACTCACTACTCACTACTCTGCACTCACTACTCACTACTCTACTCACTACTCACTACTCTGCACTCACTACTCTACTCACTACTCACTACTCTACTCACTACTCACTACTCACTACTCTCTACTCTGCACTCACTACTCACTACTCTACTCACTACTCTACTCACTACTCACTACTCACTTCTCTACTCACTACTCTGCACTCACTACTCACTACTCTGCACTCACTACTCACTACTCTACTCACTACTCTACTCTACTCACCTCACTACTCTACTCACTACTCACTACTCTACTCACTACTCACTACTCTGCACTCACTACTCACTACTCTACTCACTACTCTACTCACTACTCACTACTCTACTCACTACTCACTACTCTACTCACTACTCACTACTCACTACTCTGCACTCACTACTCACTACTCTACTCACTACTCTACTCACTACTCACTACTCTGCACTCACTACTCACTACTCTACTCACTACTCACTACTCTACTCACTACTCACTACTCTACTCACTACTCACTACTCACTTCTCTACACTCACTACTTTACTCACTACTCTACTCACCTCACTACTCTACTCACTACTCTACTCACTACTCTACTCACTACTCTACTCACTACTCACTACTCTGCACTCACTACTCACTACTCTACTCACTACTCTACTCACTACTCACTACTCACTACTCACTTCTCTACTCACTACTCTGCACTCACTACTCTACTCACTACTCACTTCTCTACTCACTACTCTGCACTCACTACTCTACTCACCTCACTACTCACTACTCTGCACTCACTACTTTACTCACTACTCTACTCACTACTCACTACTCTACTCACTACTCACTACTCTGCACTCACTACTCACTACTCTACTCACTACTCTACTCACTACTCACTACTCTACTCACTACTCTACTCACTACTCTACTCACTACTCACTACTCTGCACTCACTACTCACTACTCTGCTCACTACTCACTACTCTACTCACTACTCACTACTCTCCACTCACTACTCTACCATTCCTGGTCAGTGTCACTGCTCTACCCTGGCGCAGCTCCACCAGTAAGGGTCTGCCTTTGAGCCCGAGCTTCTCACCAGGTAGGTGTTCCAGGCCCTCCTCCACCCGTAGGCTCCTGCCTGTGCCTCACCCCTGGTGGTCTAGAGGAAGAGCACCCTGCACTCCTACTATTCTGCTCTGTTTCTATGTCATCTGTCTTCTCTTTTGCCTTTTGTCTCTTCTGCCTCTCCTTCTCTTTTGCCACTTTGCCACTCTCTCTCTTTTTCTCTTTTACCTCTTTGCCACTCTTTCTCTCGTTCTCTTTTGCCACTTTGCCACTTCCTCTCTTTTTTTTCTTTTGCTACTTTGCCACTTTTTTCTCTTTTTCTCTCTTGCCTCTTTTCCTTCGCTTTTCTCCCTTTTCCCGAGCTCCCTGCTGCTGCTGCTCCCTGATCCCCTCCCCCGCAGCATGTCTCTCCCGCCTTCCAGCTGATCGCCCTACCCCTGACCCCTACATAATGGCGCCCTCAGTGCGGCAAGAAGAGCAAGACCTCTGACTTTCCTGGTCAGTCTCACTGCTCTCCCCTCGCACAGCTTCACCAGTAAGGGTCTGTCCTTGAGCCTGAGCTCCTGAGCTCCTCGCCAGGTAAGTGTTCAAGGCACTGCTCCACCCACAGGCTCATGCCTGCGCCTCATCCCTGGTGGTCTAGTGGAAGAGCATCCTGCTATTCCGCTCTGTTCTGTGCCCTCTGTCTTCTCTTTTGCCTTTTTTCTCTTCTGCCTCTCTTTCCCTTTTGCCTCTTTCGCCACTTTGCCAGTCTCTCTATTTTCTCTTTTACCGCTTTACCACTCTTTCTCTCGTTCTCTTTTGCCTCTTTTGCCACTTTGCCACTTCCTCCCTTTTTTCTATTTTGCCACTTTTTTCTCTTTTTCTCTCTCGCCTCTTTTCCCTCGCTTTGCTCCCTCTTCCCTTGCTCCCTGCCGCTGCTGCCCCCATGACCCCTCCCCCCAGCGTGTCGCTCCCTCCTCTCAGCTGATCGCCCTCCCCCGACCCCTACTTAGTGGCAGGCGTGCTCTGCGGGCATGCCGAAGTCGCGCTAAAGCCGAGCCCGTCTTTGTCATCTGTAACCCGACCGCGACCAGCGGCAGGAACCCTCATCCTCTGACACCCCTGCCGCTATGACCCAAGCAGCATCCACGCTCTCAACCCCAGACGCAACAACAACTGCCAGCTCTCAATGCCGAGCATCACCCAAGGCCCAATCTCCTGACAACACTGACGCCGCACCTTCACCCACCTCCAGACCCCAGCAGTTGCCCCCAACCCACCGAACACGGGTGCACACAAACCACTGAACTGCATCCTCCTCAATGTACGCTCCCTGCTCAGACACGTCATAGAAATCTGGGACCTCCTCAACACTCACACGCCCGAAGTCGCCTTCCTCAAAGAGACCATGACCAATGTCAGGTCCGCACCTGACATCGCAACTGCCATCCCGATGAATACAAGATCCTGAGGAAATATCGCTCCAACCATCGAGGAGGAGGCCTCAACATCATCTAGAAAAGCTCCCTCCAAATGACAACCACCAACTTGGATGACGCCTCACCCCCATGGAACACATCCACTTTCACTTCCAGATCCAGATCAACACACAGAGCCCTTGCCTACCAACCGCCTGCCCCCAGCGCTCCGTTCACCAACGTCACCACCAACCTTATCGCACCCCGCACCCTCACTTCTGCAGACTACATACTACTTGGAGATCTAAATTCCCACCTGGACAACCACGCCGATCCCAACACCACCACCCCTTCCTCCTGAAGAAACCCTCCACAGACCCAACAGACCTCAAGAACTCCAGGCCCATCTCATTCCTTGCTTTCGCAGCCAACGTCATCGAAAAAGCCGTCAACACCCAGCTAGCATACTTCATCGAAGCCAACAACATCCTAGACAACTCCCAATCGGATTCGGCAGCAACCACAGCACCGAGACAGTCCTCCTTGCAGCGTCATATGACATCCGCGCCCTACTCGACCAAGGCCAAATGGCAGCCCTCATCCTCCTGGACCTATCAGCAGCCTTCGACACCGTTTCTCACGGCACACTAACTCCCAGACTCCACGACGCCAGCATCCAAGGAAAAGCCCTAGACTGAATACGAATCCTTCCTCACAGGCAGAACACAGAGAATAAGTCTCCCGCCCTTCCTCTCAGAACCGACAGAGACCAGATGTGGAGTTTCCCAAGGAACCTCCCTCAGCCACACCCTCTTCAACATCTACGTGGTCCCCCTCGCAACCATCGTCAGAAACCATGGGCTCAAAATCGTCTCCTATGCCAATGACATCCAACTTATTTTCTCCCTCACCAAGGAACCCCACGTCACCAGGCAAAACATCCAAGAAGGGATGACAGCCGTCGCAACCTGGATGAAAACAGCTGCCTGAAACTCAACTCAGAGAAAACAGAGGTCCTCATCCTCGGATCCGCCCTCTCCGCATGGGACGACACCTGGAGGCCCCCTGCCCTCGGAAACCCACCCACCCTGACAGAGCATACACGTAACTTTGGGATCATGCTAGACTCATTGCTCACTATGAATCACCAGATCAATGCTGTCTCCTCTGCATGCTTAAACACCCTCTGCATACTATGCAAAACATTCAAATGGATACCCTCCCGACTCCTGCAAAACAGTCACTCACGCCCTCATCACGAGCATTCTTGACTACGGCAACACCCTCTTCGCCGGAATCAACAAAAAACTCCTCCGCAAACTCCAGACCGTCCGGAACGCCACAGCCAGACTAATCCTCGATATCCCACGGCGCAAACACATCACCCAACACCTCCGTGCCCTCCACTGGCTCCCCGTCAAAAGAAGAATAACTTTCAAGCTGCTCACACACGCCTATAAGGCCCTCCACAACATCGGACCACAATAACCCAACAACCACCTCTCCTTCCATACCCCCAAGAGAAAACTCTGCTCAGCTGACCTCGTCCTATGCTTCTACATGAACAGAGCGGGTGGAAGGTCATTCTTCTACCTCGCAGCCAAGACCTGGAACGACCTCCTCCTCCGGCAAAGTCCGACACTGCACCAATTCAGGAAAGACCTAAAAACCTGGCTCTTCAAATGACCCCAACGGAGCTGCATACACCCCCGCCGCCAGCGCCTTGAGACCCTAACGGGTGAGTAGTGAACTTTACCAACCCTGATTGATTGATTGATTGATTCAGCAGCACAGCATATGGTATAATTGTGAGAATTTGTTCTTGCATTTGTCCTTGGCTTTGGGAGCATCCCTATGCTGAGTGGAAGTATACAAGTGCTGGCATGATGTAAAACTATAGAGGCCAGCAAGTATCGGGGCTGATGGCAGCCAGGAACCTCCCCATTCATCTCCAGAAGCACTTCTAAAAAGTACCATGGTCTGAAAGATCATTATCAGATTACCTGGTGTCAATACACATGACCTACAAACTAAGGTTTAGCATAACTGGCGTAATTAGCTGTAGTGTAATCATCAGGAATTACAGCAAAATTATGCAAGATTCTGCGTAATTACGCGAGAAGAGTAATTAAGCATTTAGGTCTATTTTCTTAACGCGAAAATGGCCGCTCGCATTTACAGTGGATCTGAGGATGATTATTGCTCTTCAAAATATTTAACACTAATAGCAGTGCGAGCAGTCACTCACACTCACTAAATGTGGTCTTGCGGTAGGATTATTTCCCCAACTTACTCCTAGCAGTCAGCACTATTCGCTTAGTTCAAAATGCACCCTCGCGTTCAAAATGGATACAAAGATTTACTTTGTGTGAAGAAAAGAGCTCTAAAATCAAAAGAACATGAACCAGCCACTCAATAAATTCATTCTTTCTGTGATTATTTTTCCCTCAAATTACTCAGAACTATGCCAGCAGGTGTAATCGCGACGTTATTGGTAATTCAGTATCAAAGACTATCGCAGAAAATCAGTGAAATTACTTTGATTACTCTGGAATAATTACAATTACTCCCAAGCCTAAGAGAAACCATGCACGGGAGTCATGAGTTGATGATGGTAGTGTGTGTACAGGATCCAGAATCACTACTGCTGTTTCAATATGTATAAAGTGATATGAAAAACACCTCACCTGGGCTTGGACTCAAGTGATTGGTCCAGCTCTGCAGAGCGAAATCGTAGAACGAGAGTCATATTCCAATGGATAAAACGAATTTCGTAGCGCACCCTGCATCGCAAAATGCAGGGTGCACTACAAAATTCGTTTTATTTATTAAATTGTTTACCTCCAATTATCCATATTCCGGTGTTTAGCAACCCCCACCCTGCCCCTACCCCGCCCCGTCTTTCTGCCCCATGGAACTCCCTCCACAGGCCGCCGATGCCTCTAGTAGGTTATACCCCACACTGGCCAGAACACATCACCCATAAATTCTGCAAAGTACGCACCTGTAAGAACATTTTGAGACAATTTTGTCCTCTTCAGGTTTCGGCCACTCTGATTGGTCAAGGTTCTACCAAATGGAGGTGTTGAAAGTCTACCAGCACCAGTTCCAAGCCTTGGAGGAGAGTCAGGATGTAAGAATTAGCGGACTGCATTGGATACTATTCAGAGTGGCAGTGCGATGTGCGAATTAAACCTGCTGGCAAGTTACTCCACCCTGCCCTAAAAATTCAAAAGCAATAGGGTGCATACACAATTGCACAATAGTCACATGTACACCACCATCCTATTTTCATTTGAGTGAAAGCTGTCCCGAAACTCAACCCAACTTGCCTCTAAGTAGCACCTTCCAAGTATCTTCACATTCACCAGAATTTATAAAGCCATGGACACTGAGTCGCACCCAGATCCTACAATACTTCCACCAACACAAGCTTTGCAAATCTGCCAAGTACTCCCCAGAAACTAGACTAACGTTGCAACACCACATCCCAGAATGACCCACACAAAACCATCTGCAGGTTCTAAATCCTCTTCCTAAAACCATGCCAAAATCAAACACAAGGGAAATAAGCACTGGCAAAGTCAATAGATCTAGCCTCGGCAAGCATGCAATGATGTTTTATTTAATTATTTGGGCAATCATATGCAATATGAGAGCAAATGAAAACATAGAAAACATTAAAAACATAGCAAAAATATTAAAATATAGAAGTAAACCATAAACCCAGGTGCACCATTATGCTTTCATTCACAGTGGAAGAGAGGCAATGTCTGAAGTGGCCATGACTCACTGTCCTAATCTGAAGTGTCTGGAAGCAAAATCTGATTGACAGTTGAATAGACCAGTGGATGAATAGGATTCACTGAAACCCCTTCTATGTATGCATACATGTATCTAGGTTTACTATTATTCTTTTGGTAAACATGCCCAGTCAACGCCGTCACGCCCTCATGCTTCCATAGCCTGAAGATGCTGAGAAAGACTTTCAAAGCACCCAATCAGCACCCGGAACAGCGTCATGCACACCCTCGTCATCTGCAAGCTGGACTATGGGAACATCCTCAGTGCCAGGAAAAAAAAATAAGCTCACCGGAAGGCTGCCAACCATTCAGAACTCGTGCCAGATCACTCTCAACCTCTCATGCCACACTCACATCACACCTGATGGAGCTCCACTGGCTCCCTATTGACAAACAAGCACAATTCAAGCTCCTCACACACACTTTTAAGGTACTCCCGCTGGGAGGACTCCCTCGATCCGGACTCACAGCGGCTGGAGTGGTAGCGGGAAGAGCCCTATTTGTGGTATCTAGCATAAGGGAAGCAGTCCGGTGCAGCGAGGCGCCCAGCTGAGCCCTGAGGACCAGTGGGTTCTCAAGGAAGCTCCGCTTTATGTCGGAGGACTTTGCTGCACTGCATAAGCGTAGGAGGTGAGCTGGGGCCCCATGCGCTCCTGACCTAGGAGACTCAGCTGAGTATCTCTTGGGGCTAAATAACTACCGGCTTGTGTCCCTGAGCTTGTCTCCCTCATGAGCTCCGGGTGAGTTCGCCCTGCAAACTTTTGGACTAAGGCTCATATGCATCCCGCCATTTTCGTACCGTCTCCTAAAGACACTCTTGTCTTTTCTGCCATCTTAGAGACCGTGGTCCCTACCGCTGGTCCCGCCGGTCTCCAGCTGGGCGAACTTTCGATCGATCGTCAATATTCTCCACTGATCTACTCATCGTTTGCAAATAATGCTGGTGCCCCTGATCCCATCACTCATCCCCCCCACCTCTTCCCTCCCTCTCTTCCTACCTCCCCTATTCCTTTCCTCTCTCGCCTTGCTCGCTTTTTTCCATATGCCTGAGCCATGCTGATTTGCCTTTTCTCCATACCCCTGTATCCCTCCCACCCTCCCTAATCCCACCCAAATCTACTATTTGTATGTATATGTATATAGAGATAACTCTCATCACTAGTATATGCTGCAGACCATTGTACTCTCTACCATTCCTATGTGACGCTTAGAGTTTATCCATTTGTATTGCTTCCTTGAGTGATTCTCTTCCTTGTGTGACTTTACAACTTGTACATTTTGTATTTTTTTCTGCTTGTATCTTTTATGTAACGCATGTAATCCTAAGTCCTTATGCATTGAAACTGGTTCTTATGTAAAGCGCTCTGACACCTTCGGGTAAAGTTCGCGCTATATAAAATCGCATTAAATCAATAAATAAAAATACTGCATAATACTGGCGCTGCATACCTCAACAATCGCATCTGCTTTTACAAACCTTCCGGACACCTCCGCTCACGCGGACTCCTACTTGCACAAATCCCACACATACAGAAAACCAGACCCTTCTCCAGTCGAGCCTTCTCTTACATTGTTCCTAAAGTGTGGAAGGACCTGCTGCTACACATAAGAGCATCCGCCCCACTTCTTGAATTCCCCAAGAAACTGAAGACCTGGCTTTTTGAGTAGACCCACTTGCCCGTGGTGTAGCTAGACTTACACCTGCTCAGCACCAGGATAACCTCAGGGGTGATAGTGAGCTCTGCAAATCTGAATATCATAACACACACGAGGCTAGTGAAACAGCTGTAAAAAACAGCTGTGTCTAGGCCAGCCCTAAAATGGTAACCATTGCAACCTATATACAGCGATCGATGGGCCTGCGCTCGGCTACTGTCGGTTGAATTGGTATCCATGTGCAATATGTCCTCAGTTTTTATTAGATATTAAATGATCTTATATGATTATGGATTTGAAAATGCCTCGTATGTATTTTATGTGATTTTATTACATTGTGTATCTTTTATGGTCACTGGATGCCCGAATAAAGAAAGATTGATGCTGATGATGAGGTAACCATGGGGATGAAACACACATGAGAGCATTGGCAGAACCAAAGAACAGCCTTACACAGCTATAGCCCCTGCAACAAGGCACCACTCAGAGGCAATAACACAGACACTCACCAACATTTCAGGGCATCACCATCCCATGCGATTTAGAAAAGGAGAAAGTCTATGGCATGCTTGGAGCAGAAGACAATCCATCTTCTATAAACAAGCGGGGGGGGGGACAACCTTCAGTGTCCTCCTCAGAGCTATGTCCCTACATATTATGCTGCACTGCACACAAAGGGCAACAAATACTGAAATGACAGGGCGAAGGGGAGGCTGACCTCCTTCTACAGGTATGAAAATAAGGCACGCCAAATATGGATTTCTTTTTTCTTTTTTTAATGTTGCCAACTTTTCCTTAAAAAGAAAAAGCAGGAGGAGGACAATCTCCCCAAATGTTCGCTTTGCCTAAGAAAAAATGTGCGCCTGAAAATCTTCTGGGAATTTTGCGAACTTTTACTGCTGAAATGTTAGTTTTGTGCACATCTAATTTAAAAAAAATACTGACTGCTGGAAGTAAAACTTAGGCCCCCATTAGGATGGCGGGCGGACTTTGCCCGCCCGCCATCCCCGTGCAAAACGTGACCGCCCGCCATAGGAGCGGCGGTCCCGTCTTGGCAATTAGGATACGCCTGCCACACTGGAGGGCGCATCCTGTATTTTTACCATAGCGCCGCCCGCCGCAATGGTAAAAATGCACGTTGTGCATTTCAAAGCACAACATGACAGGCACCGCGCGGTGCCTGCCATGTTGCACTTTGAAATGCGGGGGGGTACCATAGGTACCCCCCAATGTGCACCCCCCCAGAGTCCCTGGGGGCCTGCAACGGCATTCAAATGTGCCCATCATAATATGGCTGGCGGTGTCTGATAGACACCGCCACCATATTATACCTTTTCCGCCCCGGTCTTACCGTCCGCCGCGGTCCCCCCTTGCCATCCTAATATGGCGGGGGTCTTTAGAGCAAGTATGGTGGGCGGATCGCCCCCGCCTGGCACGCGGTGGCTACCGCCAGCCTGGCGGGGGGATCCGCCCGCCATCCTAAAGGGCCCCATAGTGTTTCTATTCACCTTACTTAGGAACCCGACCTTCGCCCTCCATCTGGTGTTTTATTGCATTTCCTATCACTAATAATGTAATTATTTCCAGCTCCGATAATAACATCATAACGACCTACAAAATTATGACAATGATAATAACAGTTATGAAAGTAATCACAATATTGGTAATAAAATCCCTCCAATCACACGAGACTGGGGGATTTGAGATAAGTGCATTGCATTGATTTCGGAAGTACTGCACGCATTATATATAATTTTCCCTCTATTTGTCTGCTGGGAATTCGTTTGAGCGTCGCTACATTATGTACAGATGAATTTTCTGGTCCGGCGAGATAATTTGCACGCAGTCGATAGCGCAGTCCCACGGGCAGGCGGGAAAACTCAGCGCGGCGAAGCAGAATCCAATAAAGAGACTGAGAGCAGAGCGGGCCTTCACACCCACAGGGGCCTGGCTCGTGACAACACGCGGGGCGTGCGGAGGCCGCGCCGCGTGCACAGGACGTCGGTGTGGCCCGCATGGCGCGACAAGGTGGCGGGGCAAGGGGAACATGAGGGGAATGGCCGACCGCAGGGAGGTCCCCCCAGGCAGTTTGGGAGGAGCAGGGGGAGGGGAGTTGCTGGGCACGGGCCCGACATTTTGTTTATTGGGCTTCTAAAAATATAGCCCAAAAGTAGCCCAAGGGGAGCCCAACTATAAAAGGGTTGGGCTCCTGCTCCCAGCCGCCATTTTGGGTTTGGTGACCTAGTGGCTGGGAGCTTAGGTGTAATGCGCGCTTCGCAGTCCCCTGAACGTCACTCCAGCTCCACTCATGCACGTGGAACCGAAAAGTAAATCAGACGTGGGTTGTGAGCAAGTCACACTGCCGGAAAAAAAGAAAAATCATTAAATTACCAAAGTAGTTAATGGCGCGTGCAGAAGGCCCAGGGCTTGCACAAAACGAATTCACGCCAGGACATTGTCTTGCGCCAGAATCAAATGATGCGCCTTTGTAACTTTGCACAAAAACGCTTCGGCCGCCTCCACAAATCATCGAGGGGCTGCTATAAATGTGGCCTCATTAGGACGCAGCTGGGTCCATCATCCTTCATGCGAGCCGAGGATTAACCCTTGCATTGCCGGAATGGCGCATTCTGCCCATTTGAGTGATTACCTCCTCGACCCTTCCCTGTCTCAGTCTTTACATAAGAATCTCCCTCAGCCAGGGACCACCTGACCTATCCAAAATAAGAAGAACGCACACACCCTCCCACACCCAGCCCTGCTCTTTAATCTGCATTGCAGCAGACTGCATTGGGGTGCTCGCGTGGCCAGACCTCGCTTCATGCATTTTACGTGCTTCTATTCCCACCCAGGTGAGTATAGTGAGAGGCAGGCATCCCTAGGGTAGGGCCCAGCCTTACTGGGCTCTACTACCACCCCTACACCTCTCAGGTGGTCACAATTACACTGGGTGCACACTCTCAGTGGTTTAGGGTGCTGATCCATCACTGCTAGGGGCCTAGACCACCTGGTTCTGTTTTTAAGGTGCCATTTTGGCATCTCTTTGTCCCTTCTCACTAGCAGGTTCCTGTTTAGGGCAGGGGCTGGCTTGCTTTTCCCTGGTGCCCTCTTCCATTTCCGAGTTTGGCCCCTTCTCCTCCTGGGGACAATTCTCAGTTTCTCTGCTGTGGCACTTCCCACCATTTTTGTATTTTTTTTGTGTGCCAGGAGTCCTTGGTGGAGCCTGGATTAGGGGTGGTGCTGACGCTCTCTCGGGCCTCCGCAGACCTGTCCGCGCCTCCCTTGGTTGGGAGTACTAGTATGTGGTTGGCACATCTGGGATGACCGATGGCCAATGTTTCCAATCCCGATGGCCAATGTTTCCATCGTAGTTCCTGCAATATTTTTTGGTCAAGCAACGTTTTGCAGCACTGTTAATTCATGGAGTTTGCAAAATCACCTTTACCCGCGCAACGATTTCTGTGCATTGCAAGATAACTCTGCCAGAAGTGGGGGGGGGGGGCATATGGCTGGGACTAGGTTCGAGCCTGCCCTCGGCTTAACATCCTCTAATTATCACCAAATCACAATTTTCTTAAAACATATTAGATCTGTGTAATGTAATTTGATGTACATGGGCCGAGTTCGGGCTAAATAAAAACTGCTATTAAAGGACAACGATTTGTAATCAGTTCCGGCATAAATGAAAAATGCCCCCGCCCATTTTCTTTGCGTCAACGCATGCAGAATCTTTCTCTACAAGTGTATATTTTACGTCACAAATTGTCACATATTCACAGATTTCACGCAAATGTGGATAAAGAATACTTCACGACATTGTGAAACTTTGATATTTTCCTTAGAACTTCACAAACGTTCAGAGGAAAAAAATGTATCTTTGCGCTCGTCTGCTCATGAGACCCCGGCGCCTCGCAGCCACAGCAGGCATGGGTTTGAACAGAGATGCCTGGTATCACACCTCGCGCTCCATCGACCCGAAGAAGCGCCGGTCACGCAGTCCATAGCTGCCGCACAGGCTCCTCTTTGTGGTTTATTTAGTCTCCTCTCTGCGCTGCATTTAACACCTCAGCTGTCCTGACCTGGATTCCACAGGAGCAGATGTTTCCCCTGGCTCCACCTGCCGCGAAGCCCACGGTTCCCGTGAATGGCGCCTTCTGTCACCGAGTGCAGTTATTCCTGTCTGTGGCGCGTGGGCGCCAGGGCCGGACTGGCTATAGCGGGCACCAGGCAATCCCCCGGTGCGCCGCACGGGTGGGGGCCGGTTTTGGGTCCCTGGGGACCGTTTTTGTTACAGTGCCGTTTTTGCAGCATAGCGGCAAAATCGGCCCTACATCAGCCCCGGCAAAGAGCTCGGCGGCACCTCCAACCGCTCCCCTGTCTCCCCAACCCCCGAGTGGGGAGGGGGGGCCAGCTTAGCACTTTGCCAGGGCCGGTTGTGGTTCCCAGTCGGCCCTGGTGGGCGCTGTACCGTGGCTGCTTTTACCTGGTTTCTATTTGTGGCTATTCTCCCCCCACACCCACACTTTCCCTGCTTGGTCGTGCGCTCCTGACCGCGGGCCCATTCTTTGGCATCTCGCCCTCACACCCCCCTAAAGCGGTCTACGGTTCTAGTCAAGGGACATTCTGGACCCATCACTCCTGCCTCTGTGTTTGCCTCGTCCTGCCTGGATGTTTGTGTCTGCCGCTCTCTGTTTGTTTAAGACCACAGAGCGCTGTTGCTCGCTGACGCTGCCTGGCCATCCCTGCAACAGGTACAATGTACTCTCTGTCTCAAGTGGCCTGACCAGGCATCAAAAGCGCTGTTCCACCCCCAGTCAGCCAATTCCGGAAACCTGGAGCTGTCCATTAAGTACTGTTTGTTGAACCAATAGTTTGCAGACCTGCCAACTTGAACAACAAGCATTTGCAATGCAATAGGTCTCGCATTTGCAAGAGTTTACGCTATTGGCATTGCAATGCCTTTTATTTATATGTTTTGAAAATTAACGCATAAATAAAAGGCATTGTCATTTACAATGCCAATAATTCAAGCTCTTGTAAAGGCAAGACCTATTTAATTTCAAAGAAGCGTCTGCCATTGTCCCGAGCGGCTCGGAAAGTGAAAGCGCGCATGGCACGCTGAATGTTGCAGGAAAGCATGTCCTGTCTGCAGTAAGAGAAACTCATTAAAGAAAATAGTCTTACAGACTAAATAAGACATATCTTGTAAGAACAGAAGTAAAAGGGCCAGTCCTCATGGGAGGTTACAAATGAAGACAAGGCGGTACTAAGGAGGCACTAACAAGCCTATTAACGAATCAGGAGTCAGCATTTACAAAGGACAATGACACAAGCCATTGAAAAATATGGGCGTATAGTGGACGGAGCTTCAAGTCTATACTCGAATGTAGCATGCCTCCCAGTGCAGAGCATGCACTGACCAGGCTCAACCTAAAAATCTCGCAGTGTGACAAGGCGGTGGGGCTTTCGAAAGGGCAGGGCCTCGTGCGAGAAGTACCTAAGCAACACCTTTGCCCACACCCCGCCCCAAAGACCCTCCTTCAAAAAAGTAAAAAAAGAATCTTGCTCAGGCCCTGATGTCCTGGGGTATTTCTACGCCCCTTGATGGACGTGAGCAGTTCAATGCCTCGGTCAATGAGCTGAAAAAACACTATTTACAGTGGTTTTCAGCACGGTTTCCGCTGTCATTGCGTGAAATTGGCTCCTCACCGGGTGGCTGTGTGATTGCAGCCCATATCACGTGTCACTCAGTGGAAGCGTGTAAGTTGGCATTCTGGAAATTAACCCACACTCACTACATTATTCATAGTGAGAGGACCACCTCCATAGAGGCCAGATGCCTTCCAAGGCACATAGAATGCATAAGATGACACCCAGTGCCCCAAACATGTTCAAATCTCTGATGCATGTGCAACCTCAACAACCCCGCCATTTAAAAAAAAAAAAGTTGTCTAGCCACAAAGATGCCCTTTCTTCACCTAGTAAGCAGGTACTAACAAACAGGTGTAGGGGATTAAGCGGCATGGTCACTGTGCAAGGATGTCAGTTTGTCACAGCAGGAAGTGATGTAAGTAATATTTTTTCTAAAGTGAATACCGAGACGTCTTAGCACTAGCACGCTGCAACTGAGCTGGCAAAAGAAAGGAGACTTACTTAACGCTGGAGACAAAGAGGCGTGTGCTCAACAATTTCCTAAAACGAACCCTGTTTGTTTCAGATCTCAATGAGAAAGGCATAGAATTCCAAAGTTTGCAAGCCAGGTAGGAGAAACTTCTGCCACCCCAGGTTGCCTTTTTTATCTTAGGAACAACCACAAACTTAGCGGCAAATGATCTTAGGTCATTTCGAGGGCCATGCCATACAAAGGTCTTCTGAAAATAGAGAGTTCTAATTCCATGAAGTGCCTGTGTACTATGCATATTTCAACCTTTCACCAACAGGCAGCCACTTGTGGCCCCTAATACTCTTTGAAATGGAACTACATATTGACATTTTTAGAAGCAAGCCTGCTGCTGAAGCCTGCAGAGACTGAATCTTTGATTGGAGACATTCATAAATTCCCAAATAGAGAGCCTTGCAATAGTCTGTCTTAGGCAGAACCACAGCAACAATCACTATTTTTTGCATGTCTAATGAAATAAATGGTAAGACCTTTTTCAATATCTTCAATAGATAAAAACATGAAGATCTAATATGATTGATCTTTGAGGAGAAACCAAGATGGCCATCAAACATGACCCCAAGATTTTTCACTTTTTGAGCTGGAGGTGGAAGTGGACCTGAATTAGCAAGCCACCAGGAGGCATTCCAAAAAGAGATGTCATTTTCAAAGAGTATCACCTCTGTTTTCTCAGTGTTTAATGTAAGACAGTTTTCTGCATCCAGCTTGTAATGTGTGCCAGACAGTTGTTAAATTCTTTAGCCACAATGTCGCCATTAGATGTAATTAATACGACTATCCGCATATCGTCAGAGTAGGATATTGCGGAAAAACCTTGTGATCGAATACGTCTTGTCAGGGGGCTGACATAGATGGTAAATAGCATTGGGGATAACGACAATCCATGAGGCACCCCGCAAGGAAGAGAAGAGGACCAGCATGTGCTGTCACATTCCTATCAAATTTACGTTCACTTTAATGACACTAATTATTTTCCTATCTAAAGTAAGGAGCAAACTTTACTATGTGTATTATAGATGCATGTAAAGTATGCACTGAGTATAGGTGCTCATGTATTATTTGATTTGCTTAACCCCTCCACCGCGGGGTTCATTCCCCTGCTGTGCTGGGGGGAGGAGGGTGCGCGCAGAGGCGCGGTGCTCATGACGTGCTCGGCTCGTTATGCAGCACGGTAGCGCTGTGCTCATGACAAGCTGAGCTCATCACGACCACGCCTGTTCCAATGGAACGCCCAGCACAGCAGGGGAATTATCCCCGGGTGGGCGAGGCGCAACGGCCATGACGAGCTGAGCTAGTCATGAGCACACAACGGGTTAAGCTGGGAATAGTTGAGGTGATACTTGAGCCTGCAGTTAAAATAATGTATGCATTTATAAGAATCCACCCAGTAAACACAAAGTAAGGAATGAAACTAATAGCCTTTAGATGCCTTGCACTCTTATGCTGTTATCCGCTGCATATGAAACTAATCAACTTATAATTGATGTCTAACACCGAATGCACACATTTGCTATACATTAAAGAGAGCGTGCCAAGAGGCATAAGGGTAACTTTACATCCTGGGATCTCGAAGGTTTTTTTTTATTGGTCATGTCTTGTTTTCATTAGTTTTCTTAAATGGCGTCTTCTTTGCGTGAGCACTGTACTTAGAGAAATTAAATAGAAATTATCACAAAGTGAAATGCTGAAAAACCACATAAAATTAACTGTACTTATCGTAAATCATATGTATGCAGTGCTTGATTTATATAAATGTAAGTGCGAGGGTCTTTCTCTGGAGCTAACGGCCTACGGCAGCCTGCTCACCGCAATGCTAATGATGGTGCCTACACAATTACTAACCATCACACTTCTACAAGTGATACAGTTCAGGCTATTTTTATGTATTTTGATCTATTAACCACTCAGGTTGTGCTTATCTCAAACTTAAAAAGACAGCGCCATCATGAGGTGGACTTTCACTAGAGCCGGTGATGACAATTAAGTGCCTGTGCCGAGCACCGTGAACCAGCGGCTCAAATTTAGCATCATATGTATGCATATTTCTTTCCACATAAAACAGAAAATTGAGCTAATACATAAAACAAAGAGGAGCTTAGCTTGGACAATACATTTATGAAAGCTGTTTTACATGAGTAATTCAAGAGTCCTGGGTATATATTTAGTTTTTTTTTAAAAGATTACGCTGTGGGGACAAAGGTCAGAAAAGAAGGAGAGAGAACCTTCAACCACAGGCATATGTGTATCTCACTAGTAGCCTTTAGCCTTGCTGGTCACCCTTATTAATAACTTGTCATTCCTCATACATGGCAATAGACCAGATTCAAACTAATACGAAGAAGGGCCCCCTGGGAACTAATACGGGGCAGACAAGCAGGGGAAAGTACAAGCTTCAAAATCACAAAGTAGTCTGTCCCCTCCTAATACTAGAATGGCTCGAAATGAGTCCACAATTTAGAAAAAACCAAAGATGAGCTCACTGAAGCTACAACCAGACACCAAAATTGCAGATTACAGCATAGATGTCACAAAACTTTTTTTATTGTTATTTTTGTTATTTTTTTAATTTTTGCGTAGTTCATTCAAAGTGAATATAATATTTCATAACATCATTAATTAGAAATACACACATCATATCTATATGGGCCCCGCAACATTCATCATTCCATCAACCATTCAGCACTTAAATACAACTCGCCATACTCTAACAAACTAGGAAACAGCCATACTCATATATCCATCTCACATTCAACACTCATCGTGGATTCAGATGTAGCACACTTGGTCTGTCCCGCAGGGTCTTCCAAGATCGAACAAGGAGGCCAGATAATTTAAATGCAAGACAGGAAACACAATGCGCATTTCGGTGCAGTGCCAGGTTTAAGACAACACCTTCATCAGGGCAGATACAACCAGGAAGGGGAGGCAGGGCGATAACAAAACAGCAGACAATCTGTAATAGGCAAAAACGCATTTTAAAATTCTATATCCAAAGTTTTTGTAAAAGGTAGACAAACATGTTATATTACAACAACTTTGGTAGATACCTATATCAAGGATGGTACAGTTGAATACAAAAGATTTTCATGAAATACTAAGCAACTTTACCCTGGATTTTACTACAGTGAGCTCAATCAATTGCAAAATAATATTTTTACTGATAATACCTATAAATAGCTAAATAGACCAGATTCAGACTAGAGAAATGGAGAAAATAAAGTCCACTGATTTTTTTCTCAAAATATCCCTTTTCCTAATTTCAGAATGTTCTCATGTAGGAGGGCGTGTCATGGCTCTGTCTATTTACATTTTCCAAAATTTTTATTCCCAAATTACATTGTCTTTTCACTTACTTTACTTCTTCTGGAATTACTGGAGGTTTATTCCAGAATGCGCTAATTTGTCTTTTTCACAAATTAAATAATGATCTTACAATGTGTAAAAATTATAGGCACATGTCACTTGTTAATTTGGATTATAAAATGTTTGCTAAGATTCTTGCTCTTCATCTTGATCCCTTACTTCCTCATTTAATAGATCGGGAACAATCTGGTTTTATAAAGGATCGATATCTCTCAGATAATACTTGATTATTTTTCAATGTCTTCAGAAAATCCATAATGTATAAACAATCCTTAGTAGCTATTGCATTTGATGCAGAAAAAGCTTTTGATCAAGTTGCTTGGCCATTTATTTTTTTGTGTCTCTCTTGGTTTGGTTTTTGTACAAAATTTAGAAACCTTCTTTCTTTGATATACTCTGCCCCCAAGGCATCCATCATGGTTAATGGTTTTATATTCTCATAATTCTCCCTGCATAGAGGTTTTCGGCATGAAGGCTCTCTATCTCCACTTTAATTTATTCTTGCTTTGGAGCCATTTTTAACCAAACTTCCATAAATCCGGATATTCATGGTTTTCAGTATGGTGACCATCAATTAAAACAAACTGCTTATGCAGATGATATCCTTTTGTTTATGTTAGAACCTCAAGATTCTCTACCCGCGTACTTAACAGGAGACTCATCTTTTGCCTCTGTTTCAGGCTATAAGTTGAATTTGGATAAATATAAAATTCTCCCTCTAAAGAAATTTTGTTATGATGCTGATTTCACTAGTTCTAATTTTCACTGGAATCAAGACAACATTAAGTATTTGGGTATTTGGTTTCATCCTACCATTAAAGATAACATTTCTACCAATATGAAACAGGTCCTCTTCTCTATTACTTCTCTTATTACTAAATGGAATCCTTTAAGTCTATCCTGGTAGGACAGGCTGTATTCTTTAAAAATGGTGCTCATTCCCATAATACTGTTTAATTTATCTAATATTCCTGTCAACATCCCTTCTTTTTATTTAACCCGTTGCATGCTCGTGACGGAACCGTTCTGTCACGAGCCTCAGGTGGGCTGTGCTGGTGACGGAACGGTTTCGTCACGGCCCGCTCGCCGCACCTGCGCGGCGTGAATTCGGCGTCTGCGCTGAGCGTTCTGATGAGCGGACGGGGCCGTGACGGAACGTTCCGTCACAAGCACAGCTCACCCGAGGGCCGTGACGGAGCGGTTCCGTCATGAGAACGGGAGCGCCGCGCGGCCCCGCCTCCCCCTTAGCACTGCGGCGGAATAGCCGCCGCAGCTAAGGGGTTAAAACAAATGAATCCACTATTATGTAGTTTTGTTTGGAACAATGAGAATGTTTGGATGTTCCTTCAGAAACTTAATCATCCCAAACATTTAGGTGGGATTAATTTTCTGGGTTTTTGTTACTATAATATGGCCTATTTTCTTAAACAAGCTGCATTTTTACTCAATGAAAACATTCCTACTCGGGCTCTTCTCTGTGTTGATATTGGGCATTTATTTACCTATCCTTTTTCTTTTTGGTCATTTCTTTCTTTCACTCAGAAACCTCTCACTATGTCTCTCCCTATTCTCAAAAGAATGCTTACAAACTTTTGCATCCTATTTTTATCTTTTCAATGATTCTAAAACTCAATTTTTACAATCATCAATGTGGCATAATACATTGGTTAGATTAAATAACAAAACTATCTTTTGAGAAGTGTGGTACAGCAAGGTTTGAAATAGATTTACCAACTTATTGAAATTGACTCGTGCCTCCCTTTCACCACTGCTGAGCAACGCTTTTCTCTCCCTTTGACTTTCTTAGCTAAATATACTTCTTTAATCTCTTCTGTTTATATTAATCTATCAGAGGATCCCTCTTCTGCTATCCCGTTTACTCACATAGCTTCTTCCTTATATTCCTTTCCTTCTGCGTCACAAATATATCATAAAATTATGATTTATCTAGAACTTAGAGAAAAGGCGGAAGTGGAATTGCAGTAGGAGACGGGATTTGGATGCTTCTTTTTCAATCCTTCTTTTGAATAAAATTTGGCTAAAAATTCTAAAATCTTCTAGCATTATTCAAACGTTATTTTTCAATTCTAATTGTCTATTATTTACACCTTCTACCCAGCATAAGATGCGTCATACGTCCCCCCACTTCTTGTAGGTCCTGCAATGTTTCTCCTTCTGATTTTAAACATATGCTTTTTTGAATGTGCCTCTACATATCGATTCTGTCGGAAGGTCTGGAGACATAAATAATAGTTTTAATACATATGTTCTTTCTAATTTTAAGAATATATTTTTAGGCAGCCTCTTGGAAGATCAGTCCCTTTATTGTGATACAATTCTCATTTTAGATGTACTCTGTGCAATTGCCTTTCAACAAATAACCAGATCTTGGAAATATTCTTCCACTCTATCTTTTCAAGCGTGGTGGTATGGTGTTTGTACCAATCACAGAATAGACAATGCATCTGTGACTCCCGTAAAGCCTGCCATCAAAAAGATCTTCTTTGGCTACCAGTGACAATTTCTTAGATTTTTCAGCCAAATTACCCACTTCACTTAACCCTCGAATTGAAAAGGTTTCCAAACCCCCTTGCTTTTCCTATTATAGCCATTATTGCTTACCTTTACACTGTACTTATAATATTTTTCGCAGTTATGTTTTTAGTAATGATACTATATAATAATCTTTATTCAGAGGATATTTCTCTTTACTTTCTATTGTACTTTGTTTCTTATTATGACATGTTGAATAGTTTTCTTCTGTTGTTCTTTCGATTATATTTTGTGTACTTTATTGATTGCATTTTATCAAATGTTGATAAACATTTCCTTTTAAACTAAAAAAAAAGAATGTTCTCATGTCTGTTCTTACAGCTTGAGCTGAGAAGAAGGGTTATTCTATGTAAACTATAGAATTAGGAAATAAGGAAGAGCGACAGACTTGCTCTTAGGTATGTCCGAGCTCCCATAAAGCTCAAACAATCTTGCCCACAAAGGTAAACAGTTTTCTGGAGAAACCCCGACATCTTGGTGCATAGTAAAAATGCATGTGGTATGTGTGCAGTGACAAGCAAAACATCAAGGAAAGTACCAAATTGATATACTAGGCAATTAAAATCAAACTAGTTTTGCAGACATACATTTAACAAGAAATACTGAGGAGATGAAGAAAATGTAATGTAGGGATTAAAAGCTACACAGAAAACAAAATGTGCCCATACCAAAGTTTTGTAAAAGTTGTTCAGTGTTAGCACCTGGAAAAACGAAATATGTTGGGAAAAAAGTACACAATGTCCTTTACACAATTGAACAAGACAGAGACGTAGGACCTTGTTATGGGGTTGGCAGTGCGGGATGCGGGACGACCCCACTCCCGCACCACCAAATCCATGGTTGAACCTCCTGCCAGATTAGGAGTTTTCTCCTGCCTGCCTGGCCGGTGGGTCTTTGGTGTTCCCATTCACAGTGCCTAGGAAACAGGCACCGCAATGGGAACATCAAATTCAGTGCCTGCATGGGATGGACTGCTGCAGTTCATGCTGTGCAGGTACTGGGGTGCATGCACACAGGGAGGCACAATATGTACCCCCTGCATGCACTCCACGGCGCAGAGAAACAAGTGTGCCCTGTAGGGCCTCCTTTGTTTCCTCACAACCACTCTTTTCATGGTGGTCGCACTGTCATGAAAAGTGTGGCAGTGAGGAAACTTGTAATATGCTTGGTGGTGCCGCAGTAGCCCTGCCAAGCATTTTGCGGCCTGAAGAATGCCGTGGCACTGCAAGGTATCTCTGATCCCGGGCGGTTGTGGTGGTCCCAAGGTAGCCCGACTGCTCTGGCCACAATAGGCCGATCAGAAGACTGCCACCTCCTTTCCCCCACAAGTGTGGTGGTCCGTGGTCTGCCAGGCTCTTAATAAGGCCCATAGTGTGAATCGGAGCCAGGAGGTAACAAGGTTGGACAGAAGATTGTATTTGATTCACCTGAAAAGTTTTACTTTGTGACTTAGAAACATTTCTTGTAAGAAGTATTTTCAACAGGGCAATTATACTTGTGCCCTTACTTCTTGGCCTTACTTATCGTGTGTTTGCCACACTCTTTTTTTCATCGAAAGGTCCAGCGCTGTTTCTTGTTGTTTGCCTGCCTCTACTTATTCGTTCACAACTTCATCTTTCTTCACGGCCACCGGCCGTCACGCATAGCTATTACGGTCGGTCATCGGGCTAAAGCAGACTCTCTACTCTCTACTCTACCATGTGCAATCACGGGGAGACCACGGTTACTTAGAGAAAAAGCCATAACGATTTTTTTAAAATATATTTTTGTTATTTACATTTTAAAGCATAGGATAATGATAAGATTATGCTTGATTTTTTTGACACAGTATTTCTGTTTCATGATATTTGTGCATTCGATATTTGGCAGTGAGCAGATTAATGACATAGATACATCTACTTTGACACTTGTCTGGGTCATATTTCTACTCTTCACAATGGTTTAATAGGAACACATACAGACATATAGTCAAACTAATGTAGCCTGAATTGGCGTCCTCTTCCCTTATATCAGGAAACTTCTGGGACGCACACCGTGTTGCAGGTAATCTATGTCAGACATTACTAACTTTATGTCAGAATTCCAATTTCTGATAAGATTTAGTTAATAAGGACTGCCACTTGACCACTTGTCAGGAGAGGTCCCTCGGCCAGATTATCACCCAAGATTCTACCAGAGACGGTCTCACCTACTCTCAGCACACTTCACACTTCGAGGATGATACATCGTGTCTGAAGCTGATAAAGCCACGTCCTGAAGGAAGCTGACTGACTGCTACCACAGCATGTGTTTGCCCTTCACTGGGAAGACTGCTTCACACCTCCGCTGATAAAGACAGCCTTTGCTGTCAACAAGGTATGCAGTGCGTCTCTTCTCCCTAAGAAACTCTAGACTGCAGGTTGCTCTGCCTTTCATGCTCTCAAAGGATAGTGCATTGAAGTAGAAATAAGGGTGTTAGGTTCTAGAAACCATTTTTAATGACATTTTAAGAATGCTTTAAATGTTTATTTCATTCTCGTTATTTATAACGTGCCTCATTGCTGTTTTTATAATGGTCCTTGTAGGTATTATACTGAGAAACAGATCCCTCCTGTTGTAATAAATACTTTTAACTTAAAAGTGTTAACTCTTCTTCATATTGTGTGTGAGTAATTAAATAAGGTTAGATGCAGTTTACACAGTGCCCCTGACCCCTTTAAGAGATTGTTAGCAACCCGAAAGCAATACCTCTATATCAATAACACATTAAGTACTGTACACTGGGCTACAGTAACTTGTCTTTTACATTCATCGTGGTGTGTTGAACCAAGTTCAACCTTGTCCACCGTGGTTGGGAACGCATCCCTTGTAGAGTTCCGCCAAAGTGGTAACTTACGTAGCATCCCAATCCCAAACAGCTGTCTCTGTCCATTTGTAAACAAAAAAATTAATCCCCACGTTGAACCACCACCTCTGGACCTTCCTTTCGACACTATGCATGGAGCTAGCACCTTTCCGATTTCTCATTGGCCAATACTCCGAAGCCCCAGCGGTTGGGACGATCACGCATCTGTATCTGAATGTGACCCTAGTAGTCTGGTCCCTCTAACCCCCTCCACTCACCTGGTGCCTGCATGTAAACACTTTGAAATGGGTGGGATCCACGGGGAACAGCAGGCTCATACTTTTTTAATTTTACAGAAGCAGTTTCCATACTTTTTGTTAAAAAACACAACCATCCAAGAACAGTTAATGCAGACCTTGAGGTGCCTCTGGGTAAAAGTGAAGATTCAGGGGTCTCCTGTGAGGTGAAGCCCAGAGAGGGACAGAGAGCCAAAGAAGAAACAGGCCTCCCCCACAAGAGTGCCTACTACCTGAAAGAAATGTAATTCTTTGAAATTGGTTAGTCACCAAATGTAAAAGCTGCTTGTGAGCAGCTATCCTCTTTGGATCACTGACATAATATCGACCTCAAAAAATCGAGATACCAAAATATCGAGTCTAAAATATCGAGGGACAAAATATCGACTGCCTATCTTCAAACAGGTAAGTACTAAAATATCGACTCCAAAATATCGACTTACAAAAATATAGACTGTCAAAATATCGATTTTTTGAAATGTCTTAAAATTAAGTTAAAACTAATATAATAATAAATATATTTAATAAAAACTTAGAAATAATTATTAAATAAATGTAATATTAATAAATAATTAATATAAATAAAAAAAAATATATCACCAAAAAGAATACATATATATCTATATATATATATATATATATATATATATATATATATATATATAGATATATATATAAATAAAAACATATTATTGAATAAACATATATAACATTTTTACCGTAGCATAGCAAAATGGTTAACATTTATTGTTACAACTATAGTGAGTTCAACAGTAGCAAAAGCGTTGGATAGCGTAGGGGTTAAAATTACTATTCCCACTCCAGTGGGTGCAAAAGTAGGGAAAGCGCTGGATAGCGTAGGGGTTAAAATTAATATTCCCACTCCAGTGGGTGCAACAGTAGGGAAAGCACTGGATAGCGTAGGGGTTAAAATTACTATTCCCACTCCAGTGGGTGCAACAGTAGGGAAAGCGCTGGATAGCGTAGGGGTAAAGATTACTATTCCCACTCCAGTGAGTACAACAGTAGGGAAAGCGCTGGATAGCGTAGGGGTTAAAATTACTATTCCCACTCCAGTGGGTGCAACAGTAGGGAAAGCGCTGGATAGCGTAGGGGTTAAAATTACTATTCCCACTCCAGTGGGTGAAACAGTAGGGAAAGCGCTGGATAGCGTAGGGGTTAAAATTACTATTCCCACTCCAGTGGGTGCAACAGTAGGGAAAGCGCTGGATAGCGTAGGGGTTAAAATTACTATTCCCACTCCAGTGGGTGCAACAGTAGGGAAAGCGCTGGATAGCGTAGGGGTAAAGATTACTATTCCCACTCCAGTGAGTGCAACAGTAGGGAAAGCGCTGGATAGCGTAGGGGTAAAAATTACTATTCCCACTCCAGTAGGTGCAACAGTAGGGAAAGCGCTGGATAGCGTAGGGGTCAAAATTACTATTCCCACTCCAGTGGGTGCAATAGTAGGGAAAGCGCTGGATAGCGTAGGGGTTAAAATTACTATTCCCACTCCAGTGGGTGCAACAGTAGGGAAAGCGCTGGATAGCGTAGGGGTAAAGATTACTATTCCCACTCCAGTGAGTGCAACAGTAGGGAAAGTGCTGGCTAGCGTAGGGGTAAAAATTACTATTCCCACTCCTGTGGGTGCAACAGTAGGGAAAGCGCTGGATAGCGTAGGGGTTAAAATTACTATTCCCACTCCAGTGGGTGCAACAGTAGGGAAAGCGCTGGATAGCGTAGGGGTTAAAATTACTATTCCCACTCCAGTGGATGCAACAGTAGGGAAAGAGCTGGATAGCGTAGGGGTTAAAATTACTATTCCCACTCCAGTGGGTGCAACAGTAGGGAAAGCGCTGGATAGCGTAGGGGTTAAAATTACTATTCCCACTCCAGTGGTTGCAACAGTAGGGAAAGCGCTGGATAGTGTAGGGGTTAAAATTACTATTCCCACTCCAGTGGGTGCAACAGTAGGGAAAGTGCTGGTTAGCGTAGGGGTTAAAATTAAGATTCCCACTCTAGTGGGTGCAACAGTAGGGAAAGCGCTGGATAGCGTAGGGGTTAAAATTACTATTCCCACTCCAGTGAGTGCAACAGCAGGGAAAGCGCTGGATAGCGTAGGGGTTAAAATTACTATTCCAACCCCAGTGGGTGCAACAGTAGGGAAAGCGTTGGATAGCTTAGGGGTTAAAATTACTATTCCAACTCCAGTAAGTGCAACAGTAGCAAAAGGAAAAAAAACATAAATAAATATAAATATTAGAAATATTATTACCAATTAAATTTAATTTCCAATACCAATTACTTTTATTTACTAAGTAAATTTTATTTAATGGTCATTTATTAATTAATTAACAAATTTAATTAATTAACATATTTAATTAGTTATTATAAAATTACTTCCCACACTATCCCCCTATAAACTCACAACCCACTACAGAAATTAATTTACTAAATATCATTTATTTATTAATTAAATATTTATAATTAATTACCAATTATATTTTAATTATTTACCAAATAATAATTAATTAACAATTATTATTAATTTACATATTTAATTAATTAAAATTAAATTACTTCCCACCCTATTTCCCTATAAACCCACAACCCGCTACACAAAATAATGTAGTAAAAAATAATGATTTATCAATTATTCAATTATAATTATATTTCAATTAATTTTTAATTATTTACCAATTAATAATTAATTAACAATTATAATTATTTTAAATATTTAATTAATTATATTTAAATTACTTCCCACCCTATTCCCCTATAAACCCACAACCCGCTACAGAAAATAATTTACGAAAATTTAATTATTGATCAATTAATCAATTATCATTAATTACCAATTATATTTTAATTAATTAACAATTATTAATTAATTAACAATTACTATTATATTACAGATTTATTTAATTATATTTAAATTACTTCCCTCCCTATTCCCCTATAAACCCACAACCCGCTACAGAAAATAATTTACGAAAATTTAATTATTGATCAATTAATCAATTATTATTAATTACCAATTATATTTTAATTAATTAACAATTATTAATTAATTAACAATTACTATTATATTACAGATTTATTTAATTATATTTAAATTACTTCCCACCCTATTCCCCTATAAACCCACAACCCGCTACAGATTTATATTACACAATTATTACAAATTATAAAACACTTACCTAATTTTCGATATTTTTGTTGTCTATATTCTATCTAGTCGATATTATGTCTAGTCTATATTTTTGATTCAATATTTTGGCTATTAATATCGATAGTAATCGATATTTTTGTAGTCTATATTATGTCTGGTCGATATTTTGTCTAGTCTATATTTTTACCTCGATATTATGTCCAGTCGATATTTTTGAGGTCGATATTATGTCTGTTCACCATCCTCTTTTGTAGCTAGAGTGACTAAAAGCTCTATGGTGATAAAGATTTCATCTTTTTAAGAGGTAATATAAGGCTGTTATCAGCTGAGTTCTGGAAATTGTACTTGGAATGAACACTTATAAATATGTTTGCACTAGGTACTGTCTGATTACATATTACTAAAATATATACTTCATAACCACTTGTTTTTAACTAAATCACTTTTCAGCAGCCTATCTTATTCTTTGTATAATGGAATTTTAAAATAAGAACTTTCACATTCACAGTGCTCTCTATTACAGGGTGGGCCCTTGCAACACTATAAATACATAAGTCATTATTCACTCCTGCACCATATTCTGTGACTCTCTGATCAAACTTACAAACATCAGCAATGATCACAATACCCAACTGAGATTTCACAGCGTAAAAGTGTATGTTGCCCAGTGAATAGTGAACTTGCATTTATTTTTCATCTAAGGAGTGTGTATTATTTTATATCCAGTTACCTGATAGTGAATAAAAAAGACACTTAAAGAATATGCGTTTCAGACATGTTTTAGACCCCGCCACCACGTACTCAGGATCCAGTTCCCATAGTTTTTTGTGCACTTAAATTGCTGCATGTAAATGAAAAGATCTTGGAAATGTCAAATAAAAAAGTCATGCTTCCAGGCCATCTTCCTTTACTAGTACTTGTTGAGCATTGCATGATTTGTAAAATATTAAGGGGCAGATTTATGTCGGACTTGCGCCACATTTACACTGCCGTTGCGTCACGCAACGGCGCGGAAACGTGGCGCATCCCTGCGACCTATTTACAACGTGACGCATCTAGGCAGATGCGTCACGTTGTAAAGCCCTGCGCCACATGAAACCTGCGTCAGGTTTCATGTGGGCGTTCTGTCGCAGGGTGGGCGTTCCCTCGTAGGAAAGCCCCGTAAAACCGACGCAGTGAAATCTACAAGATTTCACTGAGTCAGTTTCACGACGCTGCTGGGTCAAATCCTTACGCCTGCTTGAAGCAGGCGTAAGGAGTGACGCACCACGTTATGTATGGGTGGCCTCTGTACATTGCAGGAGTTGCGTCGCACTTGCGACGCTACTCCAGCAATGCGCCGCCCGTACACCACAAGATGCGTCACGCATCTGCCCTTCCCTGCACCATGGTGCGCCGCATTGTAAATGCGGCGCATCTGTGGGGCCGCAAGGAGGGAATTGCGTGACGCATCAGTTCTGGCGCATCCCTGCTGATTTGCAGAGATGCGCCAGAACTCATAAATCTGCCCCATAGTGCCAGAGCCCTCATCATCAGACCACTGCAGCTTGCGCCACCCATTGCCCCTGTCAGCACTACCACCACAGTACTTACACAACTACTAACCCTCACACTCCTACAAGTGTCACAAATCAGACTATTCCAGGTCCCCAAAAATATAATATTAGCATGGGTGGCATGTTACAGTCAATTGTAACGTATATTGAATTAGTAAACAACTGTTGTTGTACTCACTTCAAATCAGATAAACAGCACCACCATGTGGCAGACTGTCATAAGTGCCGGTGCTGACAATTAAGTTTCGAGCACTGGAACCCACCGCCTCAAATTAAGCACTGTTGTGGAAGCATTTGCACCCCACTGGGAATACAGCCCCAGATACCTGGGGGTGGAGTGAGGGTTGGGAAATGGGGCTACCATGCTTCACAGTTTGAAGATCTCTACTCTAAGCCCTTCAATATCACACATATGCCCTAGGATCTTGCCTTCAGGATGCCACTGAAGCCCAGCTTTTCATGAAACCATATTCATGAGAACTGGGCCAGGGCCTTCCTCATCACCATAGATGACAGTGAGATCCTTTCTCCATTTATTTTGGAACATATCTTGCATAGTTAAGCTCTTGTCAGTTAGTGCTGGTACCTGAGGACATTCTATATCACAAACTCTGAATGGGGCACAGACCAGGGCAAGATAAAAGGTGTACCAGTACAGATCCCAAACCAATTTTCATGGCAACAAAAGTATGCAGGCTGTGTGGTTACACCAATTGTGGGGTAGATCCTTTGGGTACAGAGAGTGTTGCACCAGGGATTAACTGCAGGAGCGGTGGGTTCAGACTGATACTGCAGGATAAAATTACAGCATGAGGAAAATAGAGGAAAAAGTAAACTAAACTATGGCTTAGGTCAGGCTTGCTTAGTAAAAGAGGAATTCTCTGAAATATTTTGATGGGTGTACTTCTAGAAAGGCCTCTGAAAACTATTGCTTTTTTTCAATTTCCTTTAGCAGTGGATATGAAAATTAATCAAATGTATCATTTGCCACCATTTTTGCAAAACAAAAGGTCTTATTACGAGTTTGTGGTTCATCCGTCAAAGGACGTCCCCTGCAGCCTTTGGCTGTCCGACCGCCATATTAAGAGTTTGTCGAAGGGCTGAGGGCAATGTATTTCAATATATGTCGATGCCTGTGCGTACATTCTGACTGCAAATGTGTTGAATGCACAGTGCACACATATGCATGACATATGTAGAATGCTCCTCCCAATGTCTAAACTGCTCCATGCTCCCCCCTATGCACAGACCACTGCATGCTCCCTGCTGCAGGCTCCTCCCAATGCCTAGGACACTGCATGCTCCTCCCAATGCCCGGACCGCTGCATGCTCCTCCCAATGCCCGGACCGCTGCATGCTCCTCCCAATGCCCGGACCGCTGCATGCTCCTCCCAATGCCCGGACAGCTGCATGCTCCTCCCAATGCCCGGACCGCTGCATGCTCCTCCCAATGCCCGGACCGCTGCATGCACCTCCCAATGCCCGGACCGCTGCATGCTCCTCCCAATGCCTGGACCGCTGCATGCTCCTCCCAATGCCCGGACCGCTGCATGCTTCTCTCAATGCCCGGATCGCTGCATGCTCCCCCAATGCACAGACCACTGCATGCTCCCAGCTGCAGGCTCCTCCCAATGCCTAGGACACTGCATGCTCCTCTCAATGCCCGGACCGCTGCATGCTCCTACCAATGCCCGGACCGCTGCATGCTCCTCCCAATGCCCGGACCGCTGCATGCTCCTCCCAATGCAGGACCGCTGCATGCTCCTGACTGCAGGCTCTTCCCAATGACTAAGACGCTGCATGCTCCTCCCAATGCCCGGACCGCTGCATGCTTCTCTCAATGCCTGGATCGCTGCATGCTCCCCCAATGCACAGACCACTGCATGCTCCCAGCTGCAGGCTCCTCCCAATGCCTAGGACACTGCATGCTCCTCTCAATGCCCGGACCGCTGCATGCTCCTACCAATGCCCGGACCGCTGCATGCTCCTCCCAATGCCCAGACCGCTGCATGCTCCTCCCAATGCAGGACCGCTGCATGCTCCTGACTGCAGGCTCTTCCCAATGACTAAGACGCTGCATGCTCCTCCCAATGCCCGGACCGCTGCATGCTCCTCTCAATGCCCGGATCGCTGCATGCTCCCCCAATGCACAGACCACTGCATGCTCCCAGCTGCAGGCTCCTCCCAATGCCTAGGACACTGCATGCTCCTCTCAATGCCCGGACCGCTGCATGCTCCTACCAATGCCCGGACCGCTGCATGCTCCTCCCAATGCAGGACCGCTGCATGCTCCTCCCAATGCCTGGACTGCTGCATGCTCCTCCCAATGCAGGACCGCTGCATGCTCCTCTCAATGCCCGGACCGCTGCATGCTCCTCCCAATGCAGGACCGCTGCATGCTCCTCCCAATGCAGGACCGCTGCATGCTCCTCCCAATGCCCGGACCGCTGCATGCTCCTCTCAATGCCCGGATCGCTGCATGCTCCCCCCAATGCACAGACCACTGCATGCTCCCTGCTGCAGGCTCCTCCCAATGCCTAGGACACTGCATGCTCCTCTCAATGCCCGGACCGCTGCATGCTCCTACCAATGCCCGGACCGCTGCATGCTCCTCCCAATGCCCGGACCGCTGCATGCTCCTCCCAATGCCCGGACCGCTGCATGCTCCTCCCAATGCCCGGACCGCTGCATGCTCCTCCCAATGCCTGGACCGCTGCATGCTCCTCCCAATGCCCGGACCGCTGCATGCTCCTCCCAATGCCCGGACCGCTGCATGCTCCTCCCAATGCCCGGACCGCTGCATGCTCCTCCCAATGACTGGACCGCTGCATGCTCCTCTCAATGCCCGGATCGCTGCATGCTCCCCCCAATGCACAGACCACTGCATGCTCCCTGCTGCAGGCTCCTCCCAATGCCTAGGACACTGCATGCTCCTCCCAATGCCCGGACCGCTGCATGCTCCTCCCAATGGCCGGACCGCTGCATGCTCCTCCCAATGCCCGGACCGCTGCATGCTTCTCTCAATGCCTGGATCGCTGCATGCTCCCCCCATTGCACAGACCACTGCATGCTCCCTGCTGCAGGCTCCTCCCAATGCCTAGGACAGTGCATGCTCCTCTCAATGCCCGGACCGCTGCATGCTCCTACCAATGCCCGGACCGCTGCATGCTCCTCCCAATGCCCGGACCGCTGCATGCTCCTCCCAATGCCCGGACCGCTGCATGCTTCTCTCAATGCCCGGATCGCTGCATGCTCCTCCCAATGCGCAGACCACTGCATGCTCCCTGCTGCAGGCTCTTCCCAATGACTAAGATGCTGCATGCTCCTCCCAATGCCCGGAGCGCTGCATGCTCCTACCAATGACTGGCCTGTTGTATGCTCCTCCCAATGCCTAGGACGCTGCATGCTCCTCCCAATGCCCGGACCGCTGTATGCTCCTCTCAATGCCCGGATCGCTGCATGCTCCCCCCAATGCAAAGACCACTGCATGCTCCCTGCTGCAGGCTCTTCCCAATGACTAAGACGCTGCATGCTCCTCCCAATGCCCGGAGCGCTGCATGCTCCTACCAATGACTGGCCTGTTGTATGCTCCTCCCAATGCCTAGGACGCTGCATGCTCCTCCCAATGCCCGGACCGCTGTATGCTCCTCTCAATGCCCGGATCGCTGCATGCTCCTCCCAATGCCCGGACCGCTGCATGCTCCTCCCAATGCCCGGATCGCTGCATGCTCCTCCCAATGCAAAGACCACTGCATGCTCCCTGCTGCAGGCTCTTCCCAATGACTAAGACGCTGCATGCTCCTCCCAATGCCCGGAGCGCTGCATGCTCCTACCAATGACTGGCCTGTTGTATGCTCCTCCCAATGCCTAGGACGCTGCATGCTCCTCCCAATGCCCGGACCGCTGTATGCTCCTCTCAATGCCCGGATCGCTGCATGCTCCTCCCAATGCGCAGACCACTGCATGCTTCCTGCTGCAGGCTCTTCCCAATGACTAAGACGCTGCATGCTCCTCCCAATGCCCGGAGCGCTGCATGCTCCTACCAATGACTGGCCTGTTGTATGCTCCTCCCAATGCCTAGGACACTGCATGCTCCTCTCAATGCCCGGACCGCTGCATGCTCCTCTCAATGCCCGGATCGCTGCATGCTCCCCCCAATGCACAGACCACTGCATTCTCCCTGCTGCATGCTCCTCCCAATGCAGGACCGCTGCATGCTCCTCTCAATGCCCGGACCGCTGCATGCTCCTCCCAATGCAGGACCGCTGCATGCTCCTCCCAATGCCCGGACCGCTGCATGCTCCTCTCAATGCCCGGATCGCTGCATGCTCCCCCCAATGCACAGACCACTGCATGCTCCCTGCTGCTGGCTCCTCCCAATGCCTAGGACACTGCATGCTCCTCTCAATGCCCGGACCGCTGCATGCTCCTACCAATGCCCGGACCGCTGCATGCTCCTCCCAATGCCCGGACCGCTGCATGCTCCTCCCAATGCCCGGACCGCCGCATGCTCCTCCCAATGCCCGGACCGCTGCATGCTCCTCCCAATGCCCGGACCGCTCCATGCTCCTCCCAATGCCCGGACCGCTGCATGCTCCTCCCAATGCCCGGACCGCTGCATGCTCCTCCCAATTACTGGACCGCTGCATGCTCCTCTCAATGCCCGGATCGCTGCATGCACCCCCCAATGCACAGACCACTGCATGCTCCCTGCTGCAGGCTCCTCCCAATGCCTAGGACACTGCATGCTCCTCCCAATGCCCGGACCGCTGCATGCTCCTCCCAATGGCCGGACCGCTGCATGCTCCTCCCAATGCCCGGACCGCTGCATGCTTCTCTCAATGCCTGGATCGCTGCATGCTCCCCCCATTGCACAGACCACTGCATGCTCCCTGCTGTAGGCTCCTCCCAATGCCTAGGACAGTGCATGCTCCTCTCAATGCCCGGACCGCTGCATGCTCCTACCAATGCCCGGACCGCTGCATGCTCCTCCCAATGCCCGGACCGCTGCATGCTCCTCCCAATGCCCAGACCGCTGCATGCTTCTCTCAATGCCCGGATCGCTGCATGCTCCTCCCAATGCGCAGACCACTGCATGCTCCCTGCTGCAGGCTCTTCCCAATGACTAAGACGCTGCATGCTCCTCCCAATGCCCAGAGCGCTGCATGCTCCTACCAATGACTGGCCTGTTGTATGCTCCTCCCAATGCCTAGGACGCTGCATGCTCCTTCCAATGCCCGGACCGCTGTATGCTCCTCCCAATGCCCGGACCGCTGCATGCTCCTCCCAATGCCCGGACCGCTGCATGCTCCTGTCAATGCCTGGAGCCATGGATGTTCCCCCCAATGCACAGACCACTGAATGCTCCCTGCTATATGCTCCTCCCAATGCAGGACCGCTGCATGCTCCTCCCAATGCCCGGACCACTACAGGCTCCTCCCAGTTCCGCTCACATCATGAGTGGCAGGGGCTATAATTTTGCATTTTCCAAGTGCTAGTGCACAAATGTAGATCCTTTGTCCCAGCACACCTCCTTACATTCACGGCCGTTGGGGAGCAGACACAAAGAGACTCTTATCTCATTAATATGGATGGACTTATAGTTATTAATATTTTGCCCTGTGTCAGATTACCACATCAAGTAAAAAAAAAATTCTCAGGTGACAAAGCAGGTCACTGTGCGAAAACTGTGCCCGCATTGCCACCCAAGAAGAGTGATGTGGGCTGCTAGATGGATACAGGCCAGGGGTCTTAAAATGCACCTATTCACTCCAAGCAACCACCAATCAGAGGCAGGTTTTCAAACAAAAGCCTTTGGGGCCTCATTTATGAAAAGTGACGCATCGCTGCGTGAAAACAGCGATGCATCACTTTTCATTGCGCCCTTCTTGCGACACCAATGATGCGTCATTATTACAGTATGACGCATCATGGCGCAAGGAGTTACAGATACATCAGTATTTCTGACGTATCTGTACGCGCAAATGTGACGCATTGCTGGAGTGTGTCACAAAAGTGACGCAACGCCAGCAATGTGTCCTTTCACATGGGGCAGGCCCCATTTGAAAGGGCCTGCGTCAGTCTTACGCCTGCTGTGAGGCAGGCGTAAGATGTTGACGCATTTGCGTCCTAGAAGTGGCGCTGTGAAATCTCAAAGATTTCACTGCGTCACTTCCATGACCATTTGGTGCGTCAAAACGCCCCCCATGCATACATTATACCTGGCGCAGGTATAATGTGGCGCAGGGGTTCACAAAGTGACGCATCTACCTAGATAAATATGGCGCAACAAGGCGCATTTTTTACGCCACTGGTGCGTCACAAAAAGTGACGCTCCGGCGGCGTAATAGTGTCGCACAGCCTCATAAATGAGGCCCATGGAATCTTCGCTGGAGACACATCACGTGCGTTCTTTCGGGTGGCGGGCGAAATTGCTCTCTGATTTGGGAATTAGCTGTCGAAAATGAAACATAAGCGGGGAAGGGATTGCAGTTGTGGCTGATGGCTGTGCTGGCGGCGCTGAGCCGCGGCTTCCCACGTAATGGCACATAATGGGTGTAATTGTTTTCTGTGCGGCGTGATTTCAGACATAACAGCTCTAAGTGTGCGGAGTCTAATTTAACTAGCCCCCGTGCATTTCATTACTGAAAGAGCCCTTTGAAGCTAAAAACACACAATCTGTACTGCCTCCCGCGTGGGTTTATTCTGTGTGGGTTCGAATCGATCATAGGGGGAGGAGGGGAGGGGCGGTCATACATCTTGCATGGAAATTGCAGGCCCCGGGAGGCAGGGCGTGCGGGGTTTTTATGGAGAGACACCGCGTGCCTTCCCGGAGCAGATTAGATCTGGCCAGCTCTGGTCTCTCTGCGGCGCGCTGCAGGTGCGGGGCGGGATGGCCCTGCCTGGCAGATGTCACTGCGCCCTGCGTCAGCAGAGGATGGAGAGAATGTGTGGTCCAGGATCAGCAAGGGGGATATTTATCACAAGGTAACGGGCTGTCCTTTCCGGGACTCCCAGCTGCTTCCAAGGCAGCCATTAGCATCCAGTCTAAGATTGTTCTGTTTCACGATACAAATGTTTTTTTCAAGTGGCTGCTCTCACAGAAAAGTAGAGTTTTGTTTTTCCCCTGATGGGAAAATGCACCTCCTTAGGGTGTGTTTATACAGACTTATTTTACACTTCGGCTAGTCTCAGAGGTTTGAGTGCCTGCTGCACACAGGCTGGAGTACTCAGGGGCAGATTTACAAGCCCCTTGCGCCTCATTTACACTGCTGTTGCATCACTTTTGTGACGCAGCGGCGGCGCAAATCCTGCGCCATGGTGCGGGGTACTTACAACATGACGCAAGTGGCTGGGTGAAATGTACAAGATTTCACTCAGTCACTTTTAGGCCCATGCTGCGTCAAAACCCTGCGCCTGCTTGAAGCAGGCGTAGGATTGACGGTGTATTAACAAGATAGGGCCCCCAGAGCATTGCTGGACCTGCGTCGCGCTTGCGACGCAACTCCAGCAATGCACCACTTTTACGGCACAGATGCGTCATGCATCTGTGCCGTTTTTGCCCCATGGTGCGCTGCATTGTAAATGCAGCGCATCCATGGTGACAGAGCTGTGGCGCACAATAACTGGCGCATCCCTGTTGGTATGCAGGAATGCACCAGTTATTGTAAATATGACCCTCAGTGCTTTACCTGCCTAATTCTGCCCACAACGCTGCTTTTATATGGTTTATTAACTAAGCCAGCGTGGAACTAACATCACACTGCCATAGTCAAACGTACAAAACTGAACTCTCCGACAGCACAGCTTACATTCTTATAGAATATCTTCATACTGCCATTTAGGGGCATATTTAGGGGGTTTGGCATGGGGCAGAAAGTCACTGTGCTGCGCTGCCCTGCGTCACAGTGAAAGGGCAGGAATGCGCTGTATCTATGGCATGCAGCGCCTTCCTGTCCTTTCCCACAGTGCTGACCCTGTTTTGGCAGCCTAGCGCCAACACAGGCGCCCTTGCACCATGGTTCAAGAGGGCCTGCATTGCCAGCAAGATTGTTTTTGTGGAGGAAGGGCCACCTTCTGCCCCAAAACAATCCTGGGAGGCTTTTTCCTATTTCTAGGTGTGCTGCAAAATGCACAACACATAGAAAGTGGAAGAAACATTGAGAAATAAAGGGGCATATGTACAAGCCCCTGTTAGCACCACAGCATCACTTTTATCGACGTTGTGGTGGGGTAGGGGCTTAGTCTTATGTACAAGGCAGCATTACGCCACTTAACGTGGCTTAACGCTGCCTTCTAAATAAGGCACCCTTTCACGCTATGGTTAGCATGAAAGGGATGGGCAGTGGCTGTTTGTGGTGGGCGTTCCACTGCAACACCCATTGATTTTGACGTTGGCCCCTATGTACAAGGGCAGCGTACATAGGAGACAACGCCAAAATTAAGCCCAGGGAAAACCTGGTCTTAAGAGGAGAAATGCAATATTTCTCCTAGTTTTTGCTTTTTCCATGTGTGCTGCGTTGTGCATCATGGAAAAAGCAAAATGCCATGTATTGTTTATGTACAGGAAGGTCCGCCTTCCTGTACATAAACAATCTTTTTAAAAAATGCCATTTTGTGACTTTAAGGTGTGCTGCATTAAGCAGGACACTTAAAAGTGACAAAAAAGCATTTCAAGATTGTTTATGTGCCGGAAGGGACACCTTCCTACACATAAACAATCCTCCCCTGAGTGCAGACACCCTTACACTAATGTGCATGCGTGCCTGCATTGGCACAACACTGCTAAGTGTAGCGCCATCGCGGGGAAAATGCAAGGCTGCAACATATCCAAGAAAGTATGGTGCAGCCTTGCGTTTCAGAAGTGACGGTGTGAGGCGTTAAGCCATGACCGTTAGCGCCCCCACTCCGCCACTTCCTTGTACATATCCCTCAAAGTTCTTTCTCCTCTTTGCGCCTCTCCTGGGTAGGCATACGTTTTTGGCGAATACTCATGTTTACATGGTCTTGTAAAGCTGGGGATGCGTCAGAATCCATGGGTGTTGTGTGGGAACACTCACCGCAACGTTCATGGAACGGCTACCTACAGCAGAGTAAGGCAACAGCGATTTACGCTGCGTTGCCTTCCTACATATCTTTAAGGTCCTTAAAACCCATGTAAAGAGGCTTTGCGTCGCCTCATAAATATGATATGGTGGTTTGTGTCGCTGTTACATCACAAAAGGTGACACTACGGCTGCTGAAGGGGCTCGTAAATATATCCTTTAGTGTTAAAAGGGCTATTAGTTTGAATCTCAGCAAATACCAGATTCCTGTCCCTACAGAGTGGATCCATTGCGAGTCCCGGTCTTCCCATTATCCTGTCCAGAGTGATGTAGGAAACACTCAGTCCAGAATTGGGGGAACAGAAGGGGAAGGTGTGGAGAGAGAGAGAGACACTGGACACTGGGTTAGACGGTTACACGGGACACTATGCACACAGCAGAGGCGGCTGCTGCCAATCTGACGTGAGGGGGTGGAAAAAAAATCAATCATAACAAAAATATAGACTTACCTTTCCTGCCGGCCGCCACAAAAAGTCTGCTCCCGCACCACGCCTCGCTGCTCCTCTGATCCCGTCCCGGCGCTTCAATTCCCCTGAGCACAGGTTCCCGGACCCCACACAATGGCAGTTCTTCTCTCATGCTATTACTCCCAGTAAAAGAGAAGTGCTGGGATTGGGCAGAGCGGGCCGGCTTTCCGCTCCAACAGGGACTGGGAGCTTATGTCCCAGAGCCTTGCGGACATCTCCAAGGACGTGCCGGCCAAACCGGCATGAACACTTTCTGTGCCTACCACTCGTCCTCCCCTGCAGCTGACACTACGGCATGGCCCCACCATGCCTTAGACTCCCGATTGGAAGTGAAATATAAAATGACAATAAAATAGTTTTACTGTCATTTTATTTTTATTTTGTCTGCTGCATTTCAGCAGTAGGGCGACGCATCTCCGCCATAGCGGAGGAGCCGCCACTGGTGCACAGATCTTTCGACATACAAATACGCTATGTCCAAACACTGACTAAAATAGACTTTTGTCCAATGTGATTGGAAATAAAAGTTTATGTGGAATGATTCTCAAGACAGCGGACGGTGGAGTCTGCAACGTGTTCCACAACTGACCAAGATACTGGCATGGAGTCCAGGAAAACCCAGAGAATGCGGAGATGAAAGATTCAAGTGGTGGACACCAAAACAAGGTCAACATAGAGCAGACATAATCAGTAAGGAACAAGAGTCAAATGGACCAACAGCAAAGAGAACATCAAACATGCATGAATGCACAAGCAAAATTCACAATTGTAATTGTATTTATATAGCGCTTACTAGCTCTGATGAGGTGCTGAAGTGCTTTTCGGCAAGTAGCTCGAAACTCTGGAACCCAATATGGATTAGTGCTGGTTTATAATATAACTGGCAGCCCGTCCCGACGTTGTCCGGTATGAATTGCTGCCGGCCAGTAGTATATTGTTTTGTAGGATTTCGTTTAGATAGCATTTCTTATCTGTGACAGGCCTGTGAAACGCTCCGATTCACAGTGCACTGCTGATGCACTTAAGAGTGCGCGTTCAGTAGTGTGTGAACTTGAGTTTCCCTACTTTATTTTTCCTTGCAATATTATATAGCGTGAACTCGACAACATGGCATGAGCACAATTTACATTACAGAAGAACACATTCATTTGTGGTAGGCACAGGGAGACAAAGCGATTTGCCTGGAATCACAGGATGTTCAGCTGATGCCGAGATTCGAATGTAGCTCCCCAGCTCTAAAGTTCGCAATTCTAGAACTTGTGGCGGGAGGTGTGTCTAAAAGTGTATGTCAGTGCTGGCCATCAATGAGAGAGACCTGTGCATTTTTCAAATGGGTGGTGATAAAATATGAGTACCAATGTACTTACCGGGGGAGGGTAAACACCCATTATTCCGCAACTTTCTTTCCGCATACCACCACTCTGCATACTTTCATTCCGAAAGTACCATGACTCCGCAATTCCATTATAACGCATGGCATTACATTTAATATGCTTTTACCATGCATACATTTACAACGAAATTCGTTGTAAATGCATGAATGGTAAAAGAATGTTTTTTTTAAATGTTTGGACAAGGTAAGTATGGGTATAGGGGTATATGTTTTGGGGTACTGAGGTATATATTTTGGGGTGTTTGGGTATTTTAAGGGTTCAGATATAGTTTTGGGTTATGGGGTACAGGGGTAATTTTAGGGTTTAGGGACAGGTATGGGTTTTGGGGTACAGGAGTATTTTTAGGGTTCAGGGCTAGGTTTGGGTTTTGGGGTATAGGGGTATTTTTAGGGTTCAGGGGTAGGTTTGGGTTTTGGGGTACAGGGGTATTTTAAGGGATCAGGGCTAGGTTTGGGTTTTGGGGTACTGGGGTATTTTTAGGGTTCAGGGCTAGGTTTGGGTTATGGGGTACAGGGGTAATTTTAGGGTTTAGGGACAGGTATGGGTTTTGGGGTACAGGGGTAATTTTAGGGTTCAGGGCTAGGTTTTGGTTTTGGGGTATAGGGGTATTTTTAGGGTTCAGGGGTAGGTTTGGGTTTCGGGGTACAGGGGTATTTTAAGGGTTCAGGGCTAGGTTTGGGTTTTGGGGTACAGGGGTATTTTTAGGGTTCAGGGCTAGGTTTGGGTTTTGGGGTACAGGGGTATTTTAGCGTTCAGTGGTAGGTTTGGGTTTTAGGGTACAGGGGTATTTTAAGGGTTCAGGGCTAGGTTTGGGTTTTGGGGTACAGGGGTATTTTAGGGTTCAGGGCTAGGTTTGGGTTTTGGGGTACAGGGGTATTTTTAGGGTTTAGGGATAGGTTTGGGTTTTGAGGTACAGGGTATATTTATAGGGTTAAGATGGGTTAGTGTTTAAGGGTGTTGGGGTATTTTAAGGAGTAAGGGTGGGTTATGATTATGGGGTGCAGGGGTATTTAAAGGGAGCAGGGTGGGATTAGCAGATGATATGAGACATGGCATGAAGGGCGGTACGTACCACACGCCCCCAGCGTTTGTCACGCCCCCAGCACACGCCCACAGCAAAACGTAGACACGCCCACAAGGGACTACTTTGCTGACACGGTTCTTTTACCTTTGAAATGTATATGGTATAGCATAACCTATGTCCTTCTGCTGCATCTGCCCTTTCCAACGCTGTATTGGGTGTTGTGATTGGTGCTGTGGTTCCTGAGATTACCCGCCTCAAAGGTTTGGGCTCTCTCTTTATTATATTAGTATGGATTTACAAATAATTACCAGGCAAAGGCATAATTCATGAACTACTATTTTGAGCTAACCCTGTCCGATCTAGAAGAGAATCCGCTAACCCAAAAGTTCCTGCCCAATGGTCTTGAAGGGGGCGGGGCAGCTGCCACTGGTCCATTTTCCACAATCTCCACGTTCTGCGTCATGAGACTCAGCGGCCCGGCAGGTGTAATGCAGTGATGAGAGGATGGTAAGCTAGAGTAACAGACCTGGTGCTTTAGGAGTCGTGATGGTGTGTGTAAATCCTGATTAGAGCCTTAACTTGAGCCAAAGGCACGACGTTAAAGCCAACTCAGCCTACCTTCTATCTGAGATTCTTTAAATGATTACCATTAACTTGGTAATAGTAACACCTATTAGTTACAGCACTTACGACATTATCAGAAATGGAGCATGAGTACTACATAAAACATGAATTATTATCATTATTGTTACAGATGGGTTCCATTCAGTCCGCTAATATGTTTTGCTTTTGATTAAGTGTGTTTTTGACCTTTGCTGTGGGTGAGTTTCACTACCTGAGCTTCACACACGGCAATTCCATGGTAATCGGACTGACAGTGTTTACTGCCCGTGTCCGCCCTTTAGGATAAAGGCACTGTGCTGGGCTGGTTACACCTGAACATGTGTGCAAACGTTTGTGCAAATGTGTGAGGCCTGCATGTGAGAGAGTGCCGTCATTCGCAGCCTGGTTGCTGCACACAGGCAACATGCCCGTGGCACTTTTTAACTGCTTGCTAGACCTGTCAAAATGGCCCATTTTGACAGGCCCAAACCTTCCTTCTAAATATCAAGTCACCCTTAAGTAGTCCTTATTGCCCGTAAAGTCAGGGTGCACTGTAGAATGGCAGGTGACTTCCATTGGGAAACACTTAGGGGCCCATTATGATAACGGGCAGATCGCCACCGCCCGTATAGCGGTGGTGATCCGCCCGCCAAAAACCGCCGGCCGCCTCTAATTTCCCCCCGCCACATTACCATGGCGGGGGGGACCCCGGCGGACGGGAAGACCGTCCGCCCGTTTTCTGCCGGTAGGCAATCTGCCCGATTGCCTACCAGGCGGAAAAGCAGTATATATGGTGGCGACACCGCCACTCTTATTACTATGAGGGCGGGATTGTGCCTTTCGCCGCCACGGAAAGGCAAGAGCTTTTCAACATTGGGGGCCTGAAGCAGGCCCCCAGGGATTTGGGGGGTGGGGTTGCTCATGGGGGGTACCTATGGTCTCCCCCCAGCAGTTCGATGCACAACATGGCAGGCACCGCGCGGTGCCTGCCATGTTGTGCATTGAAGTGCACAGCAAGCCACAATGACAGGAATGATGGATGCACCCACCACTGTGGCAGGCGCATCCTAATGTCTCCCATGGGACCCCCGCTCTTATGGCGGGTGGTCCCTTTTTGCGATGGGATGGCGGGCGGATAAAGCCTGCCCGCCATCCTAATGTGCCCCAAGGTTACATTTTTACTTTTAATAAATGCTTAATTTGGTTTGGTGGTACAAAAGGGGGTGTGATGGACGGAGCATCTGAACCAATCAAACACTCACACCCAGTCAAAAGATCTGGGTTTGATCCATCACCGTTCTTTAGCCCACTTTGCCACCCCAGTTCAGACATGGCCATATGCAAATCAGTCTGACCCTGTGCCTCATGGGAACAGTCCAGCCCGAACTGCCAAGCCATGCCTTCCCTGGACTGGAAACAAGCTCCTGAAAAGTGCCAGTGTTGATGATTACGTGCCAGTGCTGAGCACCAGAAACCACCGGCTCAATGTAATCAATCAATCAATCACTTATTCAATAAATCAGGGTTGGTGAAGCGCAACTCCTCACCCGTGAGGGTCTCAAGGTGCTGGGGGAGGAGGGGGTGGCTCAATTGAGTACTGGGGTCATCCGAAGAGCAAGGCCTTATGGTCCTTCCTAAACTGGGGCAATGTTGGAGCTTGACGGAGGTGGAGGGTGAGGAAGGGAAGCCAGTAAAACCAGCTTCCTGCAAAGTACACCTTTTGAAGGCCAGGAGGCTAGAGCTTGCCACCAGGAGAAAAACGAGCACAAGATCGGAGCCCGAGTTATGCACACTTGAACAGTGCCCATTTATACATGCCTCACAACAGACAGAGTGCGTGGGACCCCGCCACTACTCTCTTACTTACTCCAAGGCTGGGCAAGTGCCCAGGAATCGGCAAAAGATTAATGAATTATTTAGTTTACCCCAGAGGGGGCATGCGTCTTGCCACCTGTCCAGACTTACACTCAGCCTGGTATCCCTTCCCCTGGGCCTGACATAATCATGGCTGTCCCGGGGACCCATCACCTGAGACATATGCCACGACCTGGGGGAGCTGTGGTGCCCTCCATTCTGCTCCCAGAGGTGGCCAGAGCATCGGAAGCAATGCACCAACCTCCTCCATCACCCATGCCCATATCTCGGGATGGGGCAGAGGGCCAGCAGGGAGCACTGCTCCCGCCCATGGGCAGGACGAAAGAGAGCTGAATGTTTCGGGGCTAATTCCCCCGCTGTGCTGGGGGGGCAGGGGGACGCGCGCAGCGCCCCATTGCTCATGACGAGCGATGGCGCTGTGCTCATGACGAGCTGAGCTCGTCACGACCACGCCCATTCCAATGGAACGCCCAGCTCAGCAGGGGAATTATCCCCACGTGGGCGCAGTGTAACGGTCATGATGAGCTCAGCTCATCATGAGCACAGTGCGACCGTGCCTCATAACGTGCTGAGCTTGTCATGAGCACGCAACGGGTTAATGCATGTGAGCCCTAACAACCATCGCCAGCATGTGGGTGTCTCAGGTGAGAACGGGACAATCAGCACTGAATCCAAGGAAAAAATAACAAACAGAAGCAAAAGACCATATCCTGAAGCCGTTGTCAAAAGTAAAATTAGGGCAGAGTAGTCACACATTATTATTCACTGTGTTCCGGCCTGGGAGCGCACTATTATGCCCTGCAAGGGCTAATTAACATATCTGTCTTGCTAGTGGCGCCCAAATGTGGGATAGGGTAATTAGAGAAAACAGGGGTACCCCATTAGTAAAACCTGGGGTGAACGTATTTGTAAGAGTTACAATGGTTTTTAGTGGCCCCAAAGGGGTCCTGGGGAGGATACTTTAGATTATGAAATTAATTCATGAAATTAATTCAGGGAGAAGGTCTTGGCAAGGTACCATATAGGTAAATTTTATTACAATATTATGCAAAAATAATGATAGTTACTTCCTTTTACAGGTGCTCACATATGTGACAAAAAGTGCTCAAAGTGACTTTAGTGAACAAATATAAAAAAAACAGTTATATACAATTATATACAAAGATGTCACCACAAGGTTATTCCCACAAAAAATATATACAATGAAAATAGGGAAGTTTTCCTTGAGTTTGTCGACGGCGTTTCGATCTAGAGTATTTTAGATCATCATCAGGACGTGAGCTTCCCTGAAATTATTAATAAAATTAATTTTAATCCTATGGTATTGCACAAGATTAAAAACCAAATTAATTAATACTCCCAACGCTCTGTAGTTCAAACAATTTTAGGCATTATTTAACTAGGGTGAGCAGCCCTGAACTACACAAATTCATTTTAAAGGTTTAGTTGCCATTGAAAAACAAAGTTATTTGCACGTTTTTAAAAATCAAACGAGTTTACAAGCTATACAAAATCAATTTGCAATGATGGGACTTGAAATAATCAAGTGCAGGCTAGTTTACGCGCTTTTGCATTAATATTTGTTCACTAAAGTCACTTTGAGCACTTTTTGTCACATATGTGAGCACCTGTAAAAGGAAGTAACTATCATTATTTTTGCATAATATTGTAATAAAATTTACCTATATGGTACCTTGCCAAGACCTTCTCCCTGAATTAATTTCATGAATTAATTTCATAATCTAAAGTATCCTCCCCAGGACCCCTTTGGGGCCACTAAAAACCATTGTAACTCTCACAAATGTGGGATAGGGGCACCACCAAAGTCTCCCAGTGTGGTGCACTAACCTCACATAAAAGTCCCTCATGTCCTAGGAGGCACGACCTGAGGAGACTTTTCAACAGATTGTAAGGAATCCCAGAGGTGATGCTCGGTGCTCCACTGCTTGGGAATATTGGGACTTCTAGTTGTTGGTCCTATAGCTACATGCTGTTGCCTGATGAGTGTAAAGAATTACTCTGACACATCTTATTTTCACTTGCAGTGCCTTATTTGAAGTACCTAATTTACAAAGATTATTGAGAAACATGGCAATGCTTACATTTAGGCATGTGTATTGTGTCTTTGTGATCCTACAAAACTTGTTGTATATATTAGAACCTTGGAATGTTGGGAGTTCCATTGAAAACAACGAAGTGCTCCGGGCTTTTATTTGCTGATATAAGCCGGAGCTCCAACATTCCCATGATTGTTTTTGTTCACAGCTGTGTCTGTGAACAAAGGCTTCAGGGAGCCTGAGGGAATTTCAATCCCCTCGGGCTCCCTGAAGCGTTTGTTTTATTTGTTTGAACATTCTGCCCTCTAGTGGCGGAATTTTCTATTAGCCTTATAGCCTTTCGTAGCTGGGCTATACCGGCTATTATAGTTCCGATCCCTTGTTAAAGTCCCTCGCCTTTGGCTTGGACCTTTAACACGGGAGCGGGCCTTTAATAGCCTGCTAAAACAGACTGTAAGGGTATAATATTCCCTCTTTTGCCATTTCTGAATGCATTATAGTCTGTCCCTTGTTCATTTTTTTGTTTGTGTAACCCTGTGAGCACCGAGTGTAATTATGTATATTCTAACTAATGTAAAAAAAAAATATTTTTTGATAACTGAGGGTATTTTGTTATTTGATTTTTCAAAATGCTTTCCTTGAATTCCTACATGCTCCTTTTCTCAAACTAGAAACATGAACCATTGTAGGGTTCATATTGTTAATTCGCCCCAGGTTTGGGTTACAGGGCAGCCCCTGTTTGTTGCAATCATTACCTTTAGGCCTGGGCAAAAATTTAAATATGCCTGAGTAATTGGAGTAATTTCAGTAATTTGGCGTTACTCTTTTGAATCCAAATTATTGAAAATTATGTGATTACGCCCATTTATGTAATTATGAGTAATTTAACATAAAAATCCTACTTCAGGATCATAGGAAAAATTAACTTAGCAAGCGCAAGTTGCTGCTGACATTTGTGTTCTGTTGCAATTAACACTATTTTCTTAGAGCAATATGCATCCTCAGGTCCATTTCGGATGTGAAGGTGCATTCTGCACTAACAAAATACCAGTAAATGCTTGATTACAGTCCTCGCTTAATTCTGCATAATTTCACATAATTTTGCTGTCATTCACATAATTATGCTACAGTAAATCACATGAGTTACACCCACACCTACTTATATCAATACCAGTAACGATAATGGTTGCATTTAAATACAGTTATTAATTCCATTGATATGATGCTGCATTTTAACATGTGGTTATTGTTCTTATAATGTGGTGACCCCTTAATAAACCCAATAGGTCTGCTTTATTTGAAATTACACCCCCTTATATAGTGATGTTCCATCTGATATAGATGGGAGTATTGCAAATATGGGGTTCATGACCCATTAGGGGTCACATGTGATTTACAATGTCACCAAATGTATTACCGTCCACCTAATATATATATTTGTAAAACATTGCATAATATTTAGAAGTGTGGGTGTAAAATGTACTTTTCCCTTTTCAAATAAAAAGCAGTGGCTGAAAAATGATTTATTAGTGTTGCTGTTGTTGACAGCGGATGGACATATGTAGCCCACACCGCCTCCCTCACTAGGGCTTGGACTGCTCTGCTTCACTACACTGAGAGAGTCAAGTGCTACAATGTGGTACTTGGTTCCCATTAAAGAGACAATTATGGACCTATTATTTGCACAGGAATCCCCCTCTGTACAACCCATAGCTCAATTTATCACTAATATTAGTGATAGTTTTATTTTATGAGTGGGGCTTTTCCCAACATCTGTTTGAAATCACCAGGCTTCTGGGAGGAAGTTAGTGAAACACTGTTTATTAGGGGATTCTTAGATTTAGAGAGAACTTGTGACCAGTTCCAAGTTATGAGCCAGAAAGGACCATGCAAATGGACCTCGCTCATGGAATGACCTTAATACATAACAATATTTTAGTTACAAATAGACCCTAAAATGCTGCAAATTCATAATACAATTTCAAATAGGGAATGTCAACTTGTTCCCTAGGGAACCAATTTGATGACTGCGGACAATCAGAGGGCCACGCTACTGGAGATAGAGGCTGCATTCTTGATGTGAGCTCTGATCAAGCTCCAGAAACCCCAAACAATCTGAAGAAGGAAGATGGACCAGTTTCTAAGGGAGTCCTGGACTCACCTTGGTAGTCCGGATCAAGCAGAAAGAAGTTCCTCTGAGTAAATTGTGATGTGGCGTGTGTACAACATCTAGCATAAAACACAATACAGGTAAAAAACATATGAAAAAAGTGCAAACACATACGAAAAAGGTTACAGCATGTAGAACATCTGATGTACAGATCGAAGGTTAGAAAGAGAAATAACATCTAACCAGGAGTTATTGAAAAAAAGATGATCAGTGTAATCCATTGGTGAACTTGTGAAGATTAAGTGTCCTCCATACTTATGATCAGGACGTAGGATCATTCTGTGGCCACGTTGAGATTTAATTTCATAGCTTGTTCAGTTGAAGGGGTTTGCCTTAATATGTAAAGACTTTTCTGGAGAAAAAATATCTTCAGAGGGATAAACCTGAAGGCTGGGACCAACGAGAGCCACCACGATCAAATATGATGTGGATGATTCCTTTTTGCTTCAAATTGAACTACAAGAAGCTAGAGCTAGCAAAATGGCAAAGTTAAGCCTACCAAGGTAGTGTCATCTGCAGCCTTACTAAATTGAAGAAAAGTTCTCATATCTTCAGGACTGACTTCACAAACTCCGTAACAGGCCACCAAGAGGATTTACTTCAAGCTCCTCATCCACGCACACAAGGCACTCCACAAGACCGGCCCAGCCTACCTCAACAGACGACTCTTCTTCTACATCCCCAACCGCCAGCTCCGTTCCACTGACCTCGCCCACGCCAATGTCCCTCGCATCCGAAGAACAACCACCGGCGGCAGATCCTTCTCCCACCTCGCCACCAAGACCTGGAACACCCTCCCTATGAGCCTACGACAGACCCAAGACCTACTGACCTTCAGGAGGATACTCAAGACCTGGCTGTTCGACCAGTAGCGCTCCCCCCCCTTCTTCCCCCAACACCTTGAGACCCTCACGGGTAAGTAGTGCGCTCTACAAATTCTTGATTGATTAGCAAATTCTTGATTGATTGACCAAGAAACGTCCAGTACCTGATTTGTTATTTTATTTTAATTCATTCTAGGTAGGCAACAACTCACCCTGGTTCAGGATCTTCTTCAGCCCTCCACCTTATGTGACGGACATTCCACATGGATAAGTGGGCTTAATTGGCACTACCTAGAACCTCCTTAACCAAGAGGGTTAGAAGGAGAGTAAAACGCCAAATGCTAGAAGCAGATGTTGAAGTACAGTAGAAGGCAGAACTCGCCAAAGCCCTCCTACAGGAAGCAGGTGTTTGTCAGTGCTGCAGGCTGGTAAGTTTTCAGCCGTTTTCAGTTCTACATACACTTTCATCTTGGAGTTGCTCAAACTGGGGGTTTCAAAGGATAAAGCAGTGAGTCACTGGTGATGAATTCAGCCAGTCCTAATAGAAATTCCAGGCTTCGCTCTTCAGTTTTTTCTGCAATGTGATGCTGTTCAGGTCCTGGGTAAGTGATTTGTAGCATCAGAACTGTCATAGAATGTCATGCTTCAGGAATCCAACATTTTAAATGCTTGTTTGAGCTGTTCAGAGCTCTGCACTGCCTTCTAGCAGGCCCTAATCCCTCCCAGTCCATTACAATGAGCTCCAAAGTGCATGCTCTATCTACGCCTGTGTAGGCTTCCTGTGTGGAAGGGTCCATTGAGTCTTCCTGGCCTCCACAAGGAATTGAGAAAAAGTTGCATCACTGACCGACAGGCAAAGCCCAGGGGACCCTCAGTCTTCAACATTTCGTGTCTATCCCTTTAAAGCATAATCTGGGAAGAAGATGGCAGACTGAGATCTGTATATCATTGCCCCAGAGTGCACTGCAGCGAAGCCCAGGCACGATACAGGTCATATCCGATAACTGGTCATAAGGCAACCTTAATAGCGATGGGAAAGATGGACGCTTGAATATTGGATTCCCGACAAGCACAAACGCTGAGGACATTCTTTACCGCGCGATGGAACGTATCATGGCTCCATACAGAGGGTGATTTGGATGATTAGAAGTTCACATAAGAAGTGCACGATTGGATGCAGAGAATAAGAAGTGAATGTTACATTAAGTATCATAAACATTGGATATTTTATTCTCCTAATTCACACACGCCGAGACTAGCAGGGTGTGAATCATAGTAATGGTGAGCCTTGAGGAAGCCCTGAAAGGGCGAAACGCGCGTCGGCTGTGGAACATTGTATTATAGAATGGAATAAAACGTGATTGATCTACACTACATGAGCTTTATTGATTGGGAACTGCGTAATACAAGAACATTCATTGCAGAAGAGTGCTAAATGCACGGAGGATGAGAGTAACCATAACCCGATGTGCTTTGGTGTCTTTTGATACATATCCGATAACTGGTAAAGGGGTGTTTAGTTATATTTACCTGATAAGTTTTCTAAGCTGGAAATTCAACTTTAAAAGCATTTTCCAATCACGTGTTAGAAATAAAATGTGACATTCAATTTTACATTGCAGAAGATATGCCCTGAAGTAGACAATGCCAGGCACGTACACAAACTGGAATCAAAAGTTGTGTCTTAGAATCAAGTGAGACAAATGTATCATTCACTCCTGCTTCTCATATTTGTCCTCTGCTCATCTGTGGCGTTGACCTGCTGCTCACAGACAGCTACCTTATCAGACTATCAGTTAATGTATTTTAGAAATAAATCTCATGATGTTTAAGAACACATGTGGCCTGTGCTGGCCGCAGTCCTTGACACACTGAGGTGTGTCCTGGCTCATTTGATCCGGTGTGTGCTGGATTGGAAGAGGCTGGTGTCAGAGATCTTGCTCTACAGAAATTCAGTCATTTCTGACACACACTGAAAACCAGGGCACAACCACCACTCCCTTTTAATTCAATCAATGCTGGGGTTTTACATTAATCTGTTTAGTCTCCACTAATCTGTGGCGCTTATCTCGAGCCACTGAAACTAATCAGGACGTTTCAAAATGATGTTGATGACACAAAGGTCCTTTTAAAACCGAAGCCCTGCTCAGTTGTGTCAAATCACATCTGTGCAAGGCGCCTGGGTGTTGTTGATAAATAGATGGGCGACCAGAGTGTAATACCCAGTGGATCTACAACGGGGTTAAAGGTCGTGGCTGCTGATAGTGTGAGCTTGACACAGGTTATCCGCTGATAGGATAGGCAAGTCCCTGGCCTGGTCCTATGTGTGAGGAGGATTCCTTGGGGATCTATATTGACTCCAACATGTTTAAGACTTCTCAAGTCAACAGCTGGTTTCTTCTTCCAAAAGCTGCTTTGTCGGATCCTTGATTTTCTCTTCCAATTAGTGTTGGTGCATTAATGATCTTGTGTCGGGATGCTAATCTGCTTGAATACCCTAATACACATATGCAATGTCTCTAGAATGTGAATTCTAGAGTGACACTGGGCCTTGGGCAGAGTGACCCCATCTCTCTGTTAATGACTAAGCTCTTCTTCCAGGCCCACCTCTGTTCCTCTGCAATTCCCATAAATGGTAGGTCCACACCCTCACACGCGCACACACACCAGCCGCCACTGGTACTAGGCCTTGGGCAGAATTACCAAATATCTCTGTTAATGGCTCTGCTTCTCTTGTGTGCCCACCTCTCTTTCTCCTCACTTCTCATATATCGTGAGTCTACACCCATCACGCCCACACACACCAGCCGCCACTGTTACTAGGCCTTGGGCAGAGTTACCACATATGTCTGTTAATGGCTCAGTTTCTTTTGCGTGCCCACCTCTCTCCCTCCTCACTTCTCATATATGGTGGGTACACTCCCATCACGCCCATACACACCAGCCGCCACTGGTACTAGGCCTTGGGCAGAGTTACCACATATCTCTGTTAATGGCTCAGTTTCTCTTGCGTGCCCACCTCTCTCCCTCCCCACTTCTCATATATGGTGGGTACACTCCCATCACACCCATACACAACACCCGCCACTGGTACTAGGCCTTGGGCAGAAAGGCCCCATATCTATGTTAATGGCTAAGCTCTTCTCCCATGCCCACCTCTGTTCCTCTGCAATTCTCATAAATGGTAGGTCCACACCCTCCCACGTGCACACACACCAGCCGCCACTGGTACTAGGCCTTGGGCAGAGTTACCACATATCTCTGTTAATGGCTCAGTTTCTCTTGAGTGCGCACCTCTCTCGCTCTTCACTTCTCATATATGGTGAGTACACTCCCATCACGCCCTTACACACCAGCCGCCACTGGTACTAGGCCTTGGGCAAAAAGGCCCCATATCTATGTTAATGGCTACTCCTCGATGGCTGGCTGTGTATAGTGCACAGAGCTTTCCACGACACAATTACAATTCGGGATCTATTCCCCTTATCGCGTTTCCACTTGCACAAGCAGGCCAAGTCTAAAGCTGTGATTCTGGAAACAAGATTCAGGGAAGCACTCATGTTCTTGCTTGGGCCCTTGTCTTTCCTATCTGCTTTTCATCCTGATGGAGTGATTTCCTGCTTGATCTCCAAATTACTAATATTCTTTTTATCTTCTGGTGCAAGTTGAAGGACTATCGATGGGCTGAACTAAAAATCTTTGATCACTTATTTGGGAAATTTTGAATGTTGCAAGTTGCTAAAGACCAATACCTGTGCCATGCAAGTATTATTAACACAAAACACAAAAGATAATACAGGACAGAAAAACACAATACAACACATTTTGCACTTTAAATTTCAAAGTATAGTGGCTGAAAACTGAAAAGATACTGACTAGGGCTGTGAGAGGCTGTGAAGTGGGTAAATGTTGTTTACAACGCGGTGTTTACACCGCACGACCTTTACCATGCTGCCATTACAACGCAAGTCATTACTACGACTTGCGCTGGATGGCGCTCTTGATTAAGGAATATTGTGATTTTGTATTCCAACACCTTCCCTATTGTTACGTGGGCTGGAGTTGGAATAGAAAATTATAATAATCCTCAATCCGCGCCCTCCAACACAAGTCGCTGTAACAACTTGCGTTGTAAAATCCGCGATGTAAAGTACCACGATCAAAATGATCGCGTTGTACTATCATACATCTGTGAAGTGCTACAACCGGCACTTCCATTTGTTATAAACAATGCCCCAATCACCTAGCCGACAAACTTTAAACAAATACATGGAGGTAAGAATGGGCCATGAGCTGCAGTGGGAACACTCTCCCGGCATGCATTCCAGGAGCAGAGAATGGTGGTGACACGCAGCTGAGTAGCGTAGTAGTGTTTTATTGCTGTTACACAGTACTCAGCAGTCTTGAGTGACACAGCCCTTGCAGCCTGTCTTCCTGTCTATGCGAGGTGTCCAGCTGCAGGAATTATGGTCAGGAAAGTGAAACTGCACTTCAAGCAAAGTAAAGGCACTTCACACTTCGTTCCCTGCCATAGCTTGACTTCGTGGGCACATGGATATACCCCCACCGTCTTCTTACAGAAGGAGGGTGGAGGAAACACATGTATCGTCCAATATTTTCAAAAGTTCTTATGGACCAGTTTTAAAGCCACAGAAGACATTTCTTTGTGCACCAAATGAAATGAAAATGCTGTGACTCAGAAATATATTGGATATAGAACAGATACATATTTTGCCAAAGGGAAAATATTCCACCTCCGATACCTTGTGACCCCGCAGGGATACTGAACAGGGTAAATCCTGGTCAATATTATGTCCCGAGGCCATAATTCCCATGACAGTTTCTGGGCATTTGTCATCAGAGGTCATGTACCAAAAGTCAAAATATATTTGACGTCCTTTTCCTGTGTACCAGGGAGTTTGCACCATAAGATAGGAAGTGGCCTATATATGAGGATTAATTAAATATTCCAGGTTGCTTCTCGTCATGAACTGGTTTTGCTCAACCTCTGGGACAGATGCCAGTTCAATGTGGCAGCAGGGCTGCTCGGTATTGGAGGAGGCTGTTCAATATGCCATGGGTGATGCCCAGGACGCCAGGGTGCAGTTCAATGTGATAGGCTGCTGCTTCCTATACCATTGACAGTGCCTAATATGCGAGGAATACTGCTCAATATACTGTATCCTTCACTGATATCCATCACAAAGACTCTCCTTCCACAGGTTGCCTCTCCGGAGTCAATCTCTGCAGAACATTCTTTGAACTGGACAGGATCGGCACTCGAGTGGACCGGCGTGAGGTACGAGGTCGCGGAACGGCGCCCAAGAGAACTTTTACAAATTCGGGAGACCGGAAAGCGGAGGCACCGCATGGAAATATACCCGGCACTTTCGAATGTTAATTTGAATTTCGCCTCACACCACAGGAGCACTTGTGGCCTGGAATTATCGCCACATGTAAAACTATAATAAGCGAAAATGCTCAGCCGTGAATAAGTTGCATGTACTACCTACAGATGCGACGAAACATGTGTTGGCTTGAGAAAATTTGAACAACAGACAACAAGAAGACTAATTAACCCCTTGGCCGCGGCGGTAATTCCGCCACGGCACTGGGGGGAATGGGGGCTGCGCGGGTGGGCTGTGCTAATGACGGAGTGGTTCCCTCACGGACTCACCCGCCTAATAGAACACGCCGCGCAGGCGCGGCGGCCCGGGCCGTGACGGACCCACTCCGTCATTAGCACAGCCCACCCCTGGCTGGTGACGGAGTGGTTCCGTCACCAGCATAGAAGGGGTTAAAAAGGAAAAAGGAAAAATTGACAAATTGACCTGTTTTGTTTTGTGTGCTAATATTTTCTGAAAAGCTTCTCTTTGAATTTACGTGTGCCTGGGTAAAGTGTTGTATTGGACAGGCTCCAGTCTGAGATCAGGGCTACTTGATCAAATGAGAGTCAAGGCAAACTTGCAGCCAATTACTTGCATACGGAGGAGCCAGTTAATCCACTTAACACTTTTAACCCAGCGCTTCCAATTTACAGGTACAACAGGAAGCACAACACCTCTGTGTTTTTAATTAATCATTGGTCAGAGGTGATTGTGTCAGAGCATTGCCATTAGGGTTAATGTCTGCATCCAGTGTTGTCCCTCTCCCCCCACATTTAGTCCCTCCCTTCTCTGGATTCCACTTCACACTAAAGTGTACAACAAAGTGATGGATGGAATGCTTCAATTAATCTCAGTCACTGCTAATCACTCGGGCCGCATCCCAGTCCATTGTCACTTTGCACACCATGTCACCTCAGCACGAGCTGCCAGGCCAGGTCCTCCTTGAGCCGCTACACAAGCAACCCAGGACCGGGTTTGCACTAGAACCAAGCTGTACCCGGCGGATGAGCCCATAACCAGGGGGAACCGGTCCTGGGTTGATTGTGTTCTTGTTCGGGGAGGACCTGGCCTGGCAGTTTGTGCCAGACTGTTCCCACTGGCTCAGGGTCAAGAGTGATGAGTATATGGCTGAGTCCAAGCTGAGGTAGCATAGTGGGCAAAATAACAATGGATTGGGATGCTGTGAGTACCAGTGGCTGAGATCAATTGCGTTCTCGTATACTTTACTGGATTCTACTACAGCATGTGGGGCACGATGAGTCTAAAAAAAACCCACAAACATTAGTTCATAATTTTCATCATCTGCACCTTTTGGCGACTGCTCACAGTGTGCCTGTCATATGCAGGCCTTGAGAGGTATGTGGTCATTTTTTTAATCAGCCATAGGATAAGCATTGTTTTTTAGGTCACGCCTGGGCTGCACAGGCGCTGTTCTGCGAGGCATGCTGTATTCAGGTATGGACATGAAGCTCCACCCATATTTTTCATTGGCTTGTGTCATTGTCCTTTGGACACTGTGGCTTTTCATTGGTCATTAGGCTTAGTAGTCCCTTCTTGGTTCCTGCTTGTCTCATTTTGTAAACTCCCATGGTGACACCACCTGTTTCGTGTGTTGCTACTCAGAAGGCGTTAATTACAACCTCTGAGCGCTATTTTCTGAAATAGTTTTGTCCTGCCTGCTGTTGCCAGGCAGAACTCCTCTCCCTCTATGCTTATTTTTTGTTTGCTGTGCTTTTATTTTCATATTTGTTGGTTCCACGCGGTTGCATAGCTTACTTTGTATTTTAATAACTTTTTTTTAACATGGCCTTACCCGTGTTTTAGATTTTAAAATCGTAAGCTAAATTCCGGGTGTCACGATTACTTTAAAAGTAAAGATCGATAAAAATAAATGTGTTTTTTTCTATTTGTTTACTTTTAAAGCAATCGTGGCACCCGCACTTTAGCTTAGGAAATTCAAAGTGAAAGCATGGGTGCCACCATAGTAACAAAAGTAAGTAAATAGAAGGAAAACAACGTGCTGTCAGAGGCGTTTTTTCTATTTGCTTACTTTTGTTGCAATGGCGGCACCCAGACTTTCACTTTGAACATCTTAAGCAAAAGTGCGAGTACCGCGATTGTTTTAAAAAGTAAGGCAATAGGAAAAAGATTTTTCTATTGCTTTACTTTTGACTCTATCACGGCACCCACGCTTTACCTTAAGATGTGTAAAGCTAAATTGCGGGTGCCGCAAAGGTCTTGCATGTTTTGTAAACACTTAAATAAAAGGCATTGTCATTTACAATGGCAATAACTTAAACTCTCGCAAATGCGAGACCTATTGTATTGCAGATGCTTTTTTTATTAGTACTCTTACAAACATGCACTTTTTCAACTATAGGCAGATAGTCATTTTTTTATTCAGCTTGGCTTCACAAGTAAAGGCTCACCTAACCCAGTTGCCAGTCCTTCCTCTAGGTTTTTGCTGTAAACAGAAACTGAGATACTCTGCTAAACAAAAATACACACTCCTTTATTCAGAAATGCAAGGACGCTTTTGGATAGGAGCATTTGAGTAGGAATTATGATTTGAGAGTGCTTGTCAGATTTACCCACAAAATGTTTCTTTTTATAAGCCTTGCATTTCCCAGTCAACAACAGACACAAAGTGAACTGATAATTAGCAAGTCAGGGCAGGCATGCAGAAGCTCTCTTTAAAGCACTTCCTACAGTGTGGAGGGAGGTGGAGGGAGCCATGCCTCTCTCTGACTGCAGCATATCAGTGACTTTATTACTGCCCGTCCTCTGACCCCCTCCACTCCCCCCAGGCAAGCAGTAGCCAAATGCTGTAGCAACTGGTCTCATGCCAGCATCACAAGGCCTCTCTGAAGACATGCACATGCAGTTTATCCGAGCCAGTGACAAGATGTAATTTATTTAATAAAAACGAATGATGGGAACAACAGTGGGACTTCATAAATATTGCTGGAATTTTGTGAATTGCGAAATCGCGATATCTTGGAGGGTCTGATATTTGGCAGGGTATTAATAATACTCCCTCTGTGACCCAGACAACTTTCTCCATCCCTATAACATTTTTTATGGAGCTTGGTTGGGGCCTTCTTTTCTTTGTTGTTTCTATTCACTGGCAATTAATTGTCTGGATTTATCAAAGACAGTATTCATTGGGATGCCCTCCTCCACCCACAGGCTCCTGCCTGCACCTCATCCCTGGTGGTCCAGTGGGAGGGCTGCTCTTCTGCCTCTCTGTGCCCCTTTACTTTTGTGACGTCTGTTTCTCTTTCCTACGTTTTGCCCTTCTGTCACTTTTTACTTTTTCACTTCTCACTCTCCTCACTCTTCCCTCTCTTTCCTCCATTTTCCTTCGTTCCCCCCTGCTACTGCCCTGTGGCCCCTCCCCCTTCCAGTGTGTCCTTCTCGCTCCCGCCTCCCAGCTGACCTGCCCTCCCCCAAATCTTACTTAATGCCGGCCGCTGCGCTGCAAGAAGAGCAAGACCACTGACCTGGTCATTGTGACTGCTCTCCCCCAACACAGCTCCACCACTGAGTGCTGTCCTCTGGGATCTCTGTTTGCAGGGTGTTTTTGAGGCCCTCCTTCACCCGCAGGCTCCTCCCTGTACCTCATCCCTGGTGGTCCAGGGGGAGAGCACGCTGCTCTTTGCTGTTCTGCCTCTGCCTCTCTTTGCCTCTTTCCTTTTGTGTCGCCTTTTTCTCTTTCTTCGTTTTGCCCTTCTGGCCCTTTTCCCTTCTCACTCTTTCCTTTGTTTTCCTCCTAGCACTGCTGCCCCGCGTCCCCTCCCCCTCCAGTGTGTCCTTCCCGTCTCCCAGTTGACCCACCCACCCCGATCCATAGTTAATGGTGGCAGCGCCAAAGGCATGCCCGTCTGCGCTCGTCTTTGCCCGACCGCAACCAGTGCCAGGGACCCTGGTCCTCTGAACCGCCAACCCCTACAACTCCAGCACCCTCCACAATCTCAACCCTGGATGCAAAAACAACTGCCAGATCTAGATGATGAGCAACACCCATGGCCCTCTCTCCTGTCTACATGCCGCCGCACCTTCATCCACCTCCATACTCCAGCAGCATCTTCCAAACTACTGAAAATCACCACTCATAAATCACTCAACAGCATCCTCCTCAACTGATGTTCCCTACACAAGCATGCCATAGAAATCAGGGACCTACTCGCCTCACGTTGCCTTCCTTGTGGAAACCTGTACCAATGCCAACTCTGCACCCGACATCGCCATGCATAAGGACTGCCCCATCTCTCCACGAGGAGGCATTGCCATCGTTCACAAAAGCACCCTCCCCACGACCACCCTCTTGGATGACACAACGACCCTCATGGAGCACCTCCACCACCAGATCCAGACGAACACCAAAACAACCCTCCATGGAAACTTAATCTTCAGTTTGCCAGGCCCTGCACTCTCTTTACCGATGCCATCACTGACCTCATCGCACCCCATGCCCTTGCAACCACTGACTACATCCTACTTGGAGACCTAATTTCCACCTGAATAACCACCACAACTCAAACACTGCCTCCCTCCTAGAGAACCTCACTTACATAAGACAGAAACAACTAGTCACTACTTCCACGCACACAGCGGGGCACACACTTGACCCCCATCTTCACTGGAGGAAACAGCACTTCCTACAACCACACCATGGAACTCCTCTGGACAGATCACCACAGCATCGACTTATCCTTCAAAAAACCCACCGTACACAAGCACGCCCACCACCTCACCTGCAGAAGCTGGAACAAAGTCACCATTGACCAGCTCACCTCCACCCTCGTCAGCACCCCACTACCGACTACGTCAGACCCAAACACCGAAGCACTCAACCTCCACACTGGATCATGAACTGCACCAACACACTCGCCCCTGCCTCAAGAAAGCCACCGGAAGACACATCAAGAAAGCAATCTGGTTCACCCCTGCACTCCAAGAATCCAGACGACTCGAAAAAACATGGAGGAACAACAAACCCCGAAATATGTGCCGCCTACAAAGCAGCCACCACCACACACCACCAAATCATCAAATCCACAAGGAAGAAATCCCTCCAAGACAAAATCCTCACTAACGCACACAACACCAAAGAACTCTTCTCCATCATCAAGGAATTTGCCAAACCCTGCAGCAAAACAACAGCCGTCCCACACTCCCAAGACCTCTGCAACAGACTCAGCACCTTCTTCCACCACAAGATCAAGATGATCTATGACAACTTCGACAACCAAGACCACCTCACTACTCCAGCTCCCCCCTCATTCGATGCCACCCTGCTCAAAAGGATCCCACTCACTACAGAAAACAACTTGAAGACCATGAAAAGCATCCACTCTGGAGCACCCTCAGACCCCTGCCCACACCATGTCTTCCAAAGAGCTGCCTTTGCCATTGCACTCAAACCAAGTCGGATTATCAACTGCTCCTTCGAGACCGCCACCTTCCCCAATGACTGGAAGCATGCCAAAGTCAACCCCTCCTGAAGGAACACTCTATAGACCATATCGACCTCAAGAACTTCAGGCTCGTCTCCCAGCTTTTCTCCACAGGCAAGGTCAACACCCAGCTAGCAAACTTCATCAAAGCTAACAATGTTCCAATCCAGATTCTGAAGCAATCACAGCACAGAAACCGCCCTACTCGCCGCCACCGATGACATCCTCTCCCTTCTCGACCAGGACGAAATGGCAGCTCTCATCCTCCTGGACCTCTTGGCTGTGTTCAACACTGTCTCTCACAACACCCTAGCCACCAGACTCCATGACCCAACGACATCGGCATCCGCAGCAAGGCCCTCGACTTGATATGCTCCTTCCTCACCGGCAGAACTCAGTGAGTCAGACTCCCTCCCTACCTGTCGGAACAGAGAGATACCAACTGTGGAGTGCCCCAGGGCTCCTCCCTCAGCCCCACCCTCTTCAACGTCTACATGGCCCCCCTCGCAATCATCATCAGGAACCATGGGCTTCCACATCGTCTCATATGCCAACGAAACACAGCTGATCCTCTCCCTTACCAACAAACCAAATATCACCAGACACAACTTCCAAGAAGAGATGAAAGCATCGCCACTTGGATGAAGAACAGCTGCCTGAAACTCAACTCAGAAAAGACAGAAGTCCTCATCCTTAGCTCCACCCCTTCCGCATGGAACAACTCTTAGTGGCCCTCGGAAATCCCCCCATCCTGACGGACCACACACAAAACCTCTGCATCATACTAGACTCATTGCTCATAATGAAGTACCAGATCAATGCTGTCACCTCAACCTGCTTCAACACCTTCCACATGCATCAAAAGACCTTCAGATGGAACCCAACCACACACTCATCAGCAGCAGACTGAACTACGGCAATGCTCTCTATGCCGGAATCAACAAGAAACTCCTTTGCAAACGCCAGACTGTCCAGAACGCCGAAGCCAGACTGATCCTCGACAACCCCTGTTACAGTCACATCACCCAACACCTCCCCGATCTCCACTGGCCTCCAGTCGAAAGAAAAATAACCTTCAAAATCCTCACCCACGCATACAAGGCACTTCCCAACACCAGACCTGCATATATGAACAGTCGCCTTGCCTTCCATGCACAGAAAAGACACCTTTTTCAGCCTAGCTCTCACTGGCCACCGTCCCACGTATCATCAAGACTAGAACGGGAGGAAAGTTCTTCATCTACCTCGCAGCCAAAGCCTGGAACACCCTCCACCTCTGGCAATCTCCCAAATTGCCCAAGTTCAGGAAGGGCCGCAAGACCTGGTTTTTCAGGTACCCCTGCACCTTACGCCAGCACCTTTAGACCCTCACGGGTGAGTAGTTGCGCTTTACCAATCCTGATTGATTAATTGATTGAACATTAAAATCCTATGCAAATATGTAGGCTTCAGGGAAAATAGCCAATTCTGCGGCAAATTTTCTATTTGCAGGGGAGTCGTCTATATTTGGTCATTGATATAAGCCAAAATCATTATTCACCTGATATTTTTTCTATGGACAGCACCTACCTACCTTTAAGGCTAGTCTATAAACCTTTAAACCTGTTAAGCTACATCCAGATAAGCCACATATTCATATTGTGCAGAATATTATTGTGTTGAGCCTACATATTCTGTAACCTAGCCTTGATTAAACTGTCTCCCCAATGAGAAGACACATGTTTGTATTATGTTTATATATTCCTATGAAGTGCTACATTAACAACACATGTGTAGTTATGAATGCATGTTATGTTATGTTAAACTTATTTATTAGGCGCACAGATGCTCCAGCGAAGGAGCGTCCTGGCGCCCGCCAAGGTAGCAACACAACACAACAGAATAGAAAAAAGAAAGGCCATAGAAACTAAGGAAACAAAAAAGTTTTTACAGCCCGCCGAAAGGAGAGCAGATCCCCAAGGGCACGAATCTCGAAGGGAAGGGAATTCCATAACACGGCGGCACGCACTTGAAAGGAGCGGCCGCCGGCCCGGCAGCGCTTAAACCGGGGGACAACAGCAAGTTCCAGGTCAGAGGATCTTAAAGCAAGGCCTGGAATATAACGGGACAGGAGGTTGGAAAGAATCAAGGCAGGTGATCCCTTGATAATCTTATAAGCAACACAGAGGACCTTAAACTGGATCCTTCGAGCGATCGAAAGCCAGTGCAACGTGCGCAGAGTATTGGTTGTAGAGCAGAATCTAGGCAGGCCCACGACAGCTCTCGCCGCTGCGTTCTGTACCCGCTGCAGGCGGGTGAGTTCAGCCTGGTTTAGGCCCAATAATAGGGCGTTGGCATAATCGAGCCGCGACATCACAGTTGCCTGGATCACGAGTTGCCTAGTATTCGCATCAAAATTTTTTAGTACGGGTCGTAGTCCCCGCAGGATGCCAAAGCAACAGGCCGCCGTAGGCTTAGTATGGCATTCGAAAGAAAGAGATGGATCGAGCCACACCCCAAGATTTTTTAGCTCAACGACCGGGACAGGTGTAGAGCCCAGGTCCGATGGCCACCACCTGTCACCATGCATTAACTATTAATCAGATATGATGTGGACTTCTATGCGCTTGAAGGGTTCAGTGGCATTGAATTGTTTGCAGAATGTCTATGGCCTTAGCAGCCCTGGTAAAAATAGTGTTCAGTGTTGCACTTTGCACAGTTTCCAAGAGCATAACCTCGTTTTCAGACCTGGAAAGAGAAGTGGGATTTTGTGAGAATAATGGGTCCACTACTGTATACATCAATGATGCATTCCGCTAAAGGCTATTCTGTACTTTCTTCAGGAAGGATTCTGACACAACACATTAGATGAGCTTTTGCTGAGAGTAACAAGTTTCTGTCACATTATCATACTGCATTGACTTGTATTGAAAGAAATTGTATATATACTAGGTTGCTTTTATATGAATTTTAGCTCCTAGCTCCAACTGAGAGCCCTGGTCAGTTGAAATGAGAATTGTCTTTGATCTTGCTATTCTACAAGAACTGCTAGTTAGACTTCAGGCCTCCCAATGTGTTGTGTTTTTAACAGTATCTTTAAGTTTAATTTCTTAAAGAAGAATTATGGTTTAGATGCATCAAAGGAAAAACCGGTCACAAAAGGGCAGATTCTCAGAATCTGCCCCTTTGCGACCAGTATTTTTGCATTTGGGATGCATCATCCCAAATGCAAAAATCGCAATTTAATTTAATTTAGATTACTTAAATGCAATGCGTCAAAGTAAAAAAATTAGCGATTTCGCTAATACGGGGAGCAAATTACCATGAAGTTGAACCTCATGTTAATTTGCATTTTTCAAAGTTCCATTTTACACACACACATGCCCTTGGGGCAAGATGTTCCCATATGCAGATTTCAGGGGTGCAACAGGGTGTCCTTTTGACACCCTGGCACCCTTGAAATTGCATTCTCAATTTGCGATTCTCTAATTGCGAATCGCAAATTGAGAATGTGTTCCCATTCATTCCTATAGGAATTAATGGGTAGGTATTCCTTAATTGCGACTCGCAATTTGCGAGTCGCAATTAAGGAATGTTTAGAAATCGCTATTCTTTTTGCGATTTCTACATGCATAGCCTTTTGCTATTCCTTATTAGCGAAATCCTTATTTTTCGCTAATAAGTGATCGCAAAAGGCATTGTTGATGCATCTATACCAACATCTCTAGTAGGCACTCTCGGTAAAGGCATAGTGAAAACCAAATACACAATATGGTAATTCATTACTAATCATGGATAAATCATGGATAACCATGGTTAGTCAGCTCGCTTCAGTACAGCAAAGAGCCAGTTTTGTTTTTTCAACCAACCAATAAGATAAGCTCAAGCAAGCATCTTGGCCAAATTGTGTGTGAGCTAATTTTTATTACAACGATATCCCCTACTTGCAGTTATAGCTATACTTTTTAAGATTTCCTCGCACGTATTTATGAAGCAGGCATTCAAGACGCATTCACTGAAGTATCGAGAACATTTTTGTTGGTGAGCACCATACCCAGGAGATTGTCCACAAGGAGGGTGACTCCGGGGACAGTGACTGTGCACATCCTTTCCTTGGCTTTTCGTACATGCGCTTATTGATTACTCGTGATTATCTATACTTTACCATGTTCAACAATTGATCACCTTGATTTGACCATGGCTTTGACCTTGTATTTGGCAAGGATTTTTCTGGCCTATAAGAGGATGTTTTGGAGTTAAAACTATAATGACCAAATAGTCATGTACAGTTTGCCAGATTTATAAACTATCAGGAAGTCAGTCATGGTGCAGTCCTGCAAAATTACGACTGAGATCAACCTTGGTAATGCTGGATAAGCAGATTCCAACGGCTTACCACTCACAGCTTCCTCTTCCCTTAATTACATGATTTAGCTCCGTTACTACGCTATTAAATACTCTGGGGCAGATTTAAAAGCCCCTTGCGTGACTTTTGGGCCGCCGTTGCGTCACTTTTGTTGCAGCCCATTTACAACATGACACATCTAGGGAGATGTGTCATGTTGTAAAGCCCTGTGCTACATTATACCTGCGTCAGGTATAATGTATACAGGGTGGGTGTTCGCACGCAAAAAGCCATGTAGAACTGACGCAATTAAATCTACAAGATTTCACTCCGTCACTCTATGCCTTCACTGCGCCAAAATCCCTACGCCTGCTCAGACCAGGCATTAGGAATGACGCAGCGCTTTTTGAATGGGACTCACTCATCTATTGACGCGCATTGCTGGAGTTGCGTCACTTCCATGAGCAACTCCAGCAATGCGTCACTTTTGCGCCAACAAATGCGTCCGAATTTCTGACGCATCTGTTAATCCTTGCACCATGGAGCACTGTATTGTAAATACAGCGCATCCATAGTGGCGCAAGGACATTAGCCGCTGACGCAAGGAAACTGATGCATCTATGCAGATGAGTCAGTTCCTTGTAAATCTGCCCCATTGAGCAGAAGTTTAGATTTACTCTTACTCGTGCAAGAAGTCGAAAACACCATTTTAGAGGCTCAACTTTACCATATGTGATATAGGTCTCCGAGCAAGAGGTATCTACAAAGTAAAATATAAAGTGCTTTTTAAACAACCAGGCACTTTGAAGGTGACATATTTGACACCATATCAATACATTAAATAAATAAATGAAACACAATTCAAACAGATTTCAGCATCTAGTGCGGAAATTATACTGTCAGTCAATGTGTCTTTAACTTTTTTGGGGGGAGCTGTTTGTGTCTGAAGGGCAGGAATGAAGCCCCACTGAGTTCTTGCTCCTCAGTCAAGTGTGCACCTTCTTCCTTCTTCGCAGAACCTTCAGATTCAGGACGTTTCATTGCTCACCTGGGTGCTTTGACGTCTTAAAGCCGCTTCAAATGGTGATGTAAGAGAGGTTGTGATATCAGTTCGCTCTTGCAGAAGATCAGTGCTCACAAATGGGACGTGAGAAGGGTGGTCCTGATGCTAAGGAGCTTTTCTGAGATGCAAAGAAGCACACTTACTGCGTTAGCGGACAGCATTACATCAACACGTGACATACTATAAGCACTTGCAGAGTGTGTCACTTTTTCAATTATGATATTATTTTGGAATAGTATTCTGACATCTGGAGCATTAATGTGAAACCAGGGAGCCCTTTTGGAATAGCCAGAAACCGGTCCTAGGATGCTTGATTCCGGTCCAGGGAAGACATGGCTTGGCAGTTCAGGCTGGTCTGTTCCCATGAGGCACAGGGTCAAGACTGATTTGCATATAGCCATGTCTGAACTGGGGTGGCAGATTGGGCTAAAGAACATTATTGGATTAAACCCAGATCTGTTGACAGGGTGTGAGTGTTTGATTGGTTCAGATGCTCTGTCCATCACCACCCCCTTTTGTACCACTTTGTTCGCCATAAGTTGGCAGAGTATGCTCAGATGTGAGTCCCTTGCTCACTTTGCCACTGGATTCAAGCAGGCCGGGCTGAAGACGGCTGAAATGCCAGAAACCGGTCCTCAGAAGCTTGATTCCGGTCCAGGGAAGGCATGGCTTGGCAGTTCGGGCTGGAATGTTCCCATGAGGCACAGGGTCAGACTGATTTGCATACAGCCATGTCTGAACTGGGGTGGCAGATTGGGCTAAAGAACGTTGATGGATTAAACCCAGATCTATTGACTGGGTGTGAGTGTTTGATTGGTTTAGATGCTCTGTCCATCACCACCCCCTTTTGTACCACTTTGTTCGCCATCAGTTGGCAGAGTATGCTCAGATGTGAGTCCCTTGCTCACTTTGCCACTGGATTCAAGCAGGCCGGGCTGAAGACGGCTGAAATGCCAGAAACCGGTCCTCAGAAGCTTGATTCCGGTCCAGGGAAGGCATGGCTTTGCAGTTCGGGCTGGACTGTTCCCATGAGGCACAGGGTCAAAACTGATTTGCATATGGCCATGTCTGAACTGAGGTGGCAGTGTGGGCTAAAGAATGGTGATGGATTAAACCCAGATCTGTTGACTGGGTGTGAGTGCTTGATTGGTTCAGATTCTCTGTCCATCACCACCCCCTTTTGTACCACTTTGTTCGCCATAAGTTGGCAGAGTATGCTCAGATGTGAGTCCCTTGCTCACTTTGCCACTGGATTCAAGCAGGCCGGGCTGAAGACGGCTGAAATGCCAGAAACCGGTCCTCAGAAGCTTGACTCCGGTCCAGGGAAGGCATGGCTTGGCAGTTCGGGCTGGAATGTTCCCATGAGGCACAGGGTCAGACTGATTTGCATACAGCCATGTCTGAACTGGGGTGGCAGATTGGGCTAAAGAACGTTGATGGATTAAACCCAGATCTGTTGACTGGGTGTGAGTGTTTGATTGGTTCAGATGCTCTGTCCATCACCACCCCCTTTTGTACCACTTTGTTCGCCATCAGTTGGCAGAGTATGCTCAGATGTGAGTCCCTTGCTCACTTTGCCACTGGATTCAAGCAGGCCGGGCTGAAGACGGCTGAAATGCCAGAAACCGGTCCTCAGAAGCTTGATTCCGGTCCAGGGAAGGCATGGCTTTGCAGTTCGGGCTGGACTGTTCCCATGAGGCGCAGGGCCAGACTGATTTGCATATGGCCATGTCTGAACTGAGGTGGCAGTGTGGGCTAAAGAATGGTGATGGATTAAACCCAGATCTGTTGACTGGGTGTGAGTGCTTGATTGGTTCAGATGCTCTGTCCATCACCACCCCCTTTTGTACCACTTTGTTCGCCATAAGATGGCAGAGTATGCTCAGATGTGAGTCCCTTGCTCACTTTGCCACTGGATTCAAGCAGGCCGGGCTGAAGACGGCTGAAATGCCAGAAACCGGTCCTCGGAAGCTTGATTCCGGTCCAGGGAAGGCATGGCTTTGCAGTTCGGGCTGGACTGTTCCTATGAGGCACAGCGTCAAGGCTGATTTGCATATGGCCATGTCTGAACTGGGGCGGCTTGGTGAGCAAAATAACGATGGATTAAACCCAGATCTGTGCCTGGGGTGAATGTTTTGCCATTGTGCAACATTCCGTCCATCATATTGTGTGTTTTGCAGCACGTTTGGAATGCCACGAAGTTCTGGTGTGATGCCAGGGAAATGCTCTTTGCTGCAAGTAGCATCCTTGAAATATTAAAAAGTCTCAACGTACTGTGAAGGGGCTGTAATGCCATAATAATAGCCTGGTGATTTTGCTACGGTGACAGCGTGTGTTGTGGCTGCGTTTTGCCATTTTATCCAACTATGTAGTCCGATTGTGTGGTTTCAGACTGTGTGTTGTGATGACAGAAAGTTTTTTTGCACCATATTTTGTGATATGAATAAAGGAGCCTGCTATGACGACCTGAATGCCGGTGGTGATGTCACAGAGCCCTTCAGTGATGTCAGAGGGACCTCACGTGATTACAGGGACTTCTACTGCAATTCTATACAGTGATTATAAACCACTTGGAAACATCCTTCTAAATTGCACAGGACAATAATTACCCGGTACATAACACGCGGGCAGAAACCTATTTGTGTGAACTGATGTTTTCGAGCCCTCTACAACCCACTCCTGACGTTTTATTTTGAAAATCTGTGAATAGGATACTTCTGTGGGTTTGGAAATTGGTTCACTGTGGTAGGCCCGCCACGGTTCAAATACAATTCCAACCCCTCATTCGGTTCCCAAAACATTAGCTAAGTGGGGTTATATTTTGTTTCTGGTCTTCGTGGTCTGTGGTGGTGAACCAGAAATCCTTAGGGGCATTTCTTGCTTGAGAACCTTAAAACGTCACCAGATGTTCTCGCCACACAGGAAAAACGATTTGCTGAGATTCATTAGCTCTGCGAGGCAGCTGTGTAACGTGCCAGGCGCCTCGTCCTACGTGGAGTATTTGAAAAACACACCGGAAATGACACTAAGTGCACTTCCGCTTTCAGCATGATGATTGGACAACCGGCGAGGACCGCCACACACCGTGATGAAGTTTGTGAAGCCAAGTCTGAGCTTTAATGACACCTTTAGGGGAATGCGATGGAATATTGCACTGCATCAAAGGGGCTACTAATTGGTATCTGAACATTCTAAATCGATAACAGGCACCACCTGTAAAATGTTTAATCCCACCAGAATTACTGTAAGAAAAGTATGCTTTCGTCAATTCAAAAGCAAATATTATTTGATCATTAACCCCTTAGCTGCGGCGGCTAGTCCGCTGCAGCGCTAAGGGGGAGGGGCGGCGGCGCGGCGCTCCCGTACTTGTGACGGAACCGCTCCGTCACGAGCCTCGGGTGGGCTGTGCTTGTGATGGAACGGTTCCGTCACAGCCCCGCCCGCTCATCAGAACGCTCAGCTCAGGCGCGGAATTCGCGGCGCGCAGGTGCGGCGAGCGGGCCGTGACGGAACCGTTCCGTCACCAGCACAGCCCACTCGAGGCTCGTGACGGAATGGGTTAATATAAAAGTATGCAGCGTCTTTAAGTACATTGTATACTGCATAGTAAGTTATACATTATGATAGACGTAGCACAGTATATGGCTTTCCTTTTAGAATCTGTTAAGTGAAGTTACATGCCATGCATTGAATAGTTTTGTCATTTATTCTATAAGCCAGGTGCATCAGGCCTTATGTGTTGTAATCCGTTAACTCATTAGGGGCCAGTTGCATCAAAAAAATGTTTTGCGATTCCCTAATTGCAAATCTTTGCGATTCGCATTTAAGGATTCACAAAACAGCATGCTGAAAGTGTGCAGTACACGTTCCACGATTCCTAAGGGGTCGCAAACGACATACCTCATGAATATTAATGAGGTAGGTCGCAATTTGCGATCCCCAAGGAATCTCAAAAATCACAGGGATGGTGGCCTGCTGAGATCAGCAGACCACCGTGCCTGTGATAGCTTTTAAATAAAGCTTTAATTTTTTTTTAAAAGTAGCCCGTTTTCCTTAAAGGAAAACGAGATGCTTTACAAAAAGAAAAATGACAAGATTTCTTTTCATTTTTTAAGAGCATGGAATGGGTCCAAGGGACCAGTGCCAACTTTTAAAAACGCTTTTACAAACATTTACAAAGGCGACGGGGGTCCCAGGGGGGCCGCTTCCCATTTGCGAATGTCTTACCACCTACTTGAAGTAGGTGTTAAAATGCTAATTGTTTCACAGTAACAAAACATTCATGCATAGTGCTAGGATTCGCTATTTGGAAGGGACGCCCCAAACACGCCCCTTCCAAATAGCGAATCACAAACCCATTTTGCAATTCGGTAACAGGTTACCGAATCGTAAAATTGGGTTTGATGCATCGCAAAAGCATTTTTTGCGATCGCAAACAGGCCGATTCTGCGAATCGTCCCGTTTACGAGGAGAAAAATGCTTGAAGCATCTGGCCCTAAAGTTTTGCCCCATGATATGCCAGATAATTTTCACCGCATTGCAAATTTATTGTTAGTCTGATCTGACCCAGCCAATCTGTGGGATGTGAGCAAAAGGGTGCTCTCCAGGTTTCTGTCATTCAACTTTCCTCTGAACAGTGGCATTGAGCATGAGAAGGCTCACAACTTTATTCTCAGTGCTGCCTTGTATGTAAAACTGGGAATGGACTTATTCTGCACACTGTTTTAGATTTAGCGCTCATTATGGGGTTGGGCTGTGCCTTGAAGGCGCACAGAAGGATAAAGGTGTTAAAGGTTCTCAAATCTGCAATCTGCAATCTGTCCAACTTTTTCCCCAAAAAGCCTAAACCATTGTGAGCAGTATCCTAAGAGGAACAAGAGGAAACAGTGTTTGGAAAAGCTTTTCTTTTATCACAGAAAGTAATTCCCTTACCTTCTGGAATGCTCCATGTTGCCTTCTATGTTTCATAATTCGAAAGGAAGAAGCGGAGCTGAACTATATGATCATTTCCAATCCAAGATAGTGGGTGCTGTGGATTCCGACAGCTGCTTCCCAATCCAAAATGGCCTGTTTACTTCCGAAGGTGTAACTTCCTGTCTGTTTATTATAAAAGGCTTCAGAGTTCAGGGGCAAGAGTTTTATGACACAGCTGACAGTGTTTTTCATTGTGTTTTTCACCCCTTGCTTTAGGTTTTTGACCCTTTGGCTTTCCTCAAGATTTTCCTTGAGATCAACAACGTTCTAGAAGTATCTGGATTCTTCAATCCAGTCTTTGAGTACACTTCTTCTTCATCTGCCTTTGGAGGTTATTTTCCCATCAGGGTTTTTTTTCTCCTTTGTGACCTTTCTTGAGGGTACATGCTTACCACATGCGTATGCTCTGTATAGGTGGTATGGTGGCTACAATAAGCAGTGCGCTAACGTCAGGCATTGCCATCGTCAAGTCAGAAGCTCCAGTCCAGTCTCAACCTAGCAGTTTGTCAAAAGTTTTGGTGGTTTTCACTTGTGCTTTCTTCAAATAAGTGTTAAGACCAAAACAGTGAGCAGCAAATGGTCCCAAAGATATTATTCCACATTACATTGAACTAAAGTTGGAATTGAAAGTAAAAACTGATTAAAGACAGAGTACAAATTTAATTTCACCAGATGCACAGCATCCATTTTAAGACATCTTCACTCCTCACTCCTCAGCCCTACTTCTCATCTATCATACCTACTTCTCTGCCATCATCCCTATTTCTCATCCCTGCTTCCCACCCCTACTTCTCATCCAAGATCTGTACTTCTCATCCCTACTTCTGATCCCTACTTCTCATCAACCATCCCTACTTCTCATCCATAATTCCTACTTCTCATATGTCATCCCTGCATCTCTTCCATCCTCCCTACTACTCATCCCTGCATCGCATCCCTACTTCTCATCCTTCATCCCTACTTCTCATCCAGCATCCCTGCTTCTCATCCCTGCTTTTCATTCCTACTTCTCATCTGTCATGCCTACTTCTCATCCATCGTCCCTACTTCTCATCCATCATACTTGCTACTCATCCCTACTTCTCATCTGTCATCCCTACTTCTTATCCATCATCCCTACATCTCATCCATCATCCCTACTTATCATCCATCATCCCTACTTCTTATCCAACATCCCTGCTTCTCATTTAGACTTCTGGTCCATCAGCACTAGTTCTCATCCATCATCCCTACTTTTCTTCCATCATCCCTATTCCTCATCCCTACTTCCCATCCCTACTTCTCATCCATCAGATGTACTTCTCCTCTGCACTTCTCATCTCTACTTCTCATCCCTCATCCATACTTCTCATCCATCTTTGCTACTTCTCATCTGTCATCCCTACTTCTGTTCCATCGTCCCTACTACTCATCCCTCATCCCTGCATCTCAGCCCTACTTCTCTTCGATCATCCCTACTTCTCAACCCTGATTTTCATCCCTACTTCTCATCCGTCATGTCTACTTCTCATCCATCATCCCTACTTCTCATCCACCATCCCTACTTCCTGTTCTATCATCCCTATTTCTCATCCCTCAAACCTGCTGCTCATCCCTTCTTCTCATCTGTGACCCCTAAATCTCACCCATCACCCCTACATCTCATCAATCATCTCATCTTCTCATCCTTCATTCCTGCTTCTCATCCCTACTGCTCATCTGTCATCTTTACTTCTCATCCCTCATCGCTACTTCTCTTCCATCATCCCTACTTCTTATCCACCATCCCTACATCTCATCCTCTATCCCTGCTTCTCATCACTACTTCTAATTTATCATCCCTACTTCTCTTCCATCATACCTACATTTCAAGGCTCATCCCCGCTTCTCATCCCTACTTCTTATCCCACATCGCTGCTTCTAATCCCTCGCCCCACCTTCTCATCCCGACTACTCTTCATCATCGCTATTTCTTGTTCATTCCACCATCTCTACTACTTATCCCTGCCTCTCTTCCCTCTTTCCTACTTCTCATTTGTCATTCCTACATCTCTTCTATCCCCCCTACTACTCATCCCTGCATCTCATCTCTACTTCTCATCCTTCATCCCTACTTCTCATCCATCATCCCTATTTCTCATCCCTGCTTTTGATCCCTACTTCTCAGCCGCCATGCCTACATCTCATCCATTATCCCTACTTCTCATCCATCTTCCCTACTTACTGTTCTGTCATCCCTACTTCTCATCCCTCATACCTGCTGCTCATCCCTACTTCTCATCTGCCACCCCTACTTCTCTTTCACCATCCCTACATCTCATCCATCATCCCTACTTATCATCCATCATCCCTAATTCTTATCCACTCTCCCTGTTTCTCATCCAGACTTCTCTTCCATCAGCTCTAGTTCTCATACATCATCCCTACTTCCCTTCCATCATCCCTATTTGTCATCCCTGCTTCCCATCCCTACTTCTCATCCATCATCTTCACTTCTCATCCCTACTTCTCATCTGTACTTCTCATTCATCATCACTATTTCTCATCCATCATTCCTACTTCTCATCTGTCATCCCTACTTATCTTCCATTGTCCCTACTCCTCGTCCCTCATCACTGCATCTCATCCCTATTTCTCATCTTTCATCCCTACTTCTCATCTATCATCCCTACTTCTCAACCCTGCTTTTCATCCCTACTTCTCATCCGTCATGCCTATTTCTCATCCATCATTCCTACTTCTCATCCATCATCCCTACTTCCTGTTCTATCATCCATACTTCTCATCCCTCATACCTGCTGCTCATCCCTACTTCTCATCTATCATCCCTACTTCTCAACCCTGCTTTTCATCCCTACTTCTCATCCGTCATGCCTATTTCTCATCCATCATTCCTACTTCTCATCCATCATCCCTACTTCCTGTTCTATCATCCGTACTTCTCATCCCTCATACCTGCTGCTCCTCCCTACTTCTCATCTGTCACCATCCTTCTCATCCATCATGCCTACATCTCATCAATCATCTCTACTTCTCATCCTTCATTCCTGCTTCTCATCCCGACTTCTCATCCATCATCTGTACTTCTCACCCCTTCTCCCTGCTTCTCATCCCTACTTCTCATCCATCATCCCTACTTCCTATCTATCATCCCTACATCTCATGCCTTATCCCTGCTTCTCATCAATACTTCTCATTCATCATCCCCACTTCTCCTCCATCATTCCTACTTCTAATGGCTCATCCCTGCTTCTCATCCCTACTTCTTATTCATCATCCCTGCTTCTTATCTCTAGTCCCTTCTTCTCATCCCTACTACTCATCATCATCCCTACTTCTTGTTAATCATCCCTAGTTCTACTCCACCCTCTCTACCGCTCATCCCTGCCTCTCACCCCACATTCCTGCTTCTCTTCTATTATTCCTACTTCTCATCCATCTTTCCTACTTCTCATTGCTATATATCATTCATCATTCCTGCTTCTCATCCCTGCTTCTCATCCATAACCCCTGATTGATGGATGAGAAGTAGGGATGATGCGTGAAAAGTAGGGATGATAATTGGAAATCATGGATGATGTGTGTTGAGTAGGGATGAGAAGTAGGGGTGATGGATGACAAGTTGTGATGAGAAATAAGCATGATGGGTGAGAAGTAGAGATTATGGATGAGAATTTGGGATGAGAAATAGAGATGAGAGATGACAATCAGGAATGAGGGATAAGAAGTAGGGATGATGGAAGAAAAGTTGGGATGAAGGATGAGATGTAGAAATGATGAATGAGAAGTAGAGATGATGAATTGGAAGTAGGGATGAAAAGTAGGGATGATGGATGAGAACTAGGGATGATGGATAAGAAATAGGAAATATGGATTAGAAGAAGAGATGAGAAGCAGGGATGAAGGGTGAGAAATAGGGATGATAGATAAGAAGTAGGGATGGCCAGCAGGGAAGAGGGAAGATAAGTGGGGGTCAGAAGCGGAGATGCTGGAAGAGAATTACAGATGATGGATGAGAAGTAGGGATGAGAAGTAGGGATGATGGAAGAAAAGTGGGGATGATGGATGAGATGTAGAGATGATGGACGGAAAGTACAGATGAGAAGCAGGGATGATGGATGAGAAGTACAAAAGATGGATGAGAAGTAGGGATGAAAAGCAGGGATGAGAAGTAGGTATCATGGATGAGAAGTAGGAAAGAGAAGTAGGGATGATGGATGAGAAGTAGGGATTATATATAAGAAGTAGGGATGGGAAGCATGGATGAGAAGTAGGATGAGAAGTGGAGATGATGGAATAGAAGTATGGGGGATAGATGAGAAGTAGGGGTGATGAATGAGAAGTAGGAATGATGGATGAGATATAGGTATGATAAGAAGAGATGAAGGATGAGAAGTAGGGATGATGGGTGAGAAGTAGGGATGATGGTTGAGTAGTAGGGATGAGAAGCAGGGGTGGTAGAAGAGAAGTAGAGATGATGGATGAGAAGTAGCGGTGAGAAATGAGAAGTAGGGATCAGAAGCAGGCATAAAGGATGAGAAGCAGGGAAGATGGATGAGAAGTAGGGATGAGGACTGAGAAATTAGGAAGTCCTAAATGGATGCTGTCCGGATGGTTTTAGGAGTGACTAAGCTACAGCACTCAAAGAAAGGCCAGAACTCTTATGTGCTAAGTATGTGTTTAGCAGAAATGTTTTGTTACTGTTAAATGAGGATATGTGACCCGAGTAGTTTCCAGACTGGCAAGTTTCATGCGAATGTGGCAAAGTGAAACAGTCTTCACACTTTGGAGGCTTTTGTTCCATAAATCTTTGCAAAGGTTGCAGAAAATAACTTGGAAACTTCACACATCATTTTTCATGTTGCATCAGTTGTGGCTATTTTACACAGAGACACACACCCAGAGAGATCCAATACTAATCAGTCTCAGAAGGGGAGGCGGCAGCTTGTGGTTTCAAGCAGATGCTAACCAAATGAGTCCTAATAATTAACATATTTTAGTTTTTCACTCGGACTGTTCCTTTTCGAACGAGGGACCGTCTTCAAGGCTTTGGGATCCGAGCAGAGGGAGGACAGCCACTCAGTGCGCATCTCGGGCGACTTAATACATTTAGCTTACAAAGTTTAGCCAAGTTTTAAACTTTACTCTTTGTGAGGGTTGGGAAATGTCACCGTATTAGATCTATAATTAAATATCTTGCAGAAAAAGTTTTTGCAGAATAATCTTCTCACACTACTTGCGCTAGATTTTATTTATGCAACAACTTACGTTTGTGGGATTTACAAAGGTAAAACCTTGCACATTATAAATCTTACTACACGGTTCGAACAATATGACAGTCGTAGCCTTCAGTAAGTTAAAGTGGCATAAAGGTCTTTTGCAACTATGAGAAAAAAGCTGCCATTCAAGAGTCACCTTCTTTGGCACTCAAAAGGCTGGGAAAGTCTTCAATATAGTTAAGAAACCCGAACTCCTAAAATCCTCCTTGATTCTTTTGTAAAGCTCTTTCCCCTCATATGTATTGATTGTGAGGCACAACATATTAATTTTTTGGGGGGAGTTTTATACAGCGCAAACGCGACCAGAAGGTATCAGAGCGCTTTACATGAGCACCAGTTGCGTTACAGATGGACACATTCATTTTTGTTTGGCACGGGGAGATTAAGCGATTTGACCAGAATCACAGGACGTTGAGCGTCCCTGCCGAGACTCGAACCTGGGGGCATATTACCAACAACTAGCGATATTTATCGCTAAATGGGCTTAGCGAGTTTTTTTTTATCGGCAAGCATCGCCGGATATTATCGCAGAGATAACGTGCTATTAGCAACGCTTATCTCTAAAACGGTTAAAATATCTGGCGATAGCAGCGAAATGCGTGAATATCGCTGAGAATACAGCGATATTCACGGATTAACTTCAATAGGGTCTTAACCTGAATATTTACCTCCCATTGGATATAATGGCTAAGAACTGGTCTGAGCAGGCGTTAGCTTTTGGAGATATTCGCGCTTAGCGCAAATATTTCCATCGTTACACCTGTGTTGATAATAGGTGATAGCGATGTTAGCGACTGTTTTTAGTCGCTAACAGGTTGGGTACGCCCACTTTGCATGTCATTAGCAATAAATATCGCTGACATGCAAAGCGGGCCCCAAACCGCTCGCTATCACCTAAAATCTGTTGCTAAATGATGTTAGCGACAGCTTGCTAATAGGGCGATGAAATTATCGCCGTTTAGCGGCCGAAGACGGCCGCTAAAGGGGCGATAATTTCATTTTGCTCGCCTTGATAATATGCCCCCCAGTTTCCCAGCTTCGAGGTCGACGCTCTAGTGTTAGGCCACATCCTCTCCTATGAACTGTTATTTATTTATTTAAGCTATTTATAAAGCGTGGACTGTCACCAAACTGGTATCCTGGGGCTGCAACATATAAGTAGGTGCAACACTACTAAACTAAATGACCATGCACCAGGCAGGGAAGAAAACGTGAGCAAGATCACTCAGGGAAAAGCCCGGTCTTCAGAGCTTTCCTAATTTGCTGCAACTCTGTTGAGGATCTTTCAGAGGGCGGCAGCTTCATCCTTAGTTCGGCCGCTTTGACTGTGAAGGCCCAACCACTTTGTCTTACTGTTGTAGGTTAAAGTTAGAAATCAGTATCAAACACTATATTGTCGAGTTTTTTTTGTAATGCTCTTGTAATGCCCTTCCTTGCGTGATGATGCAAACAAAATGATCAGGCTCTTTTGAGGCAAGGATTCATTGTGATCACTTCACAGCCTTTTCAGGCTTTCGAAGGTCATATTGTATTGTAATTGTAATTGCATTTATATAGCGCTTACTACCCCTGACGAGGCGTCAAAGCGCTTTTTCGGTGGGTAGCACGCTACTCCGGGACCCATAGAGGATTAGTGTTGAATTAGTATAGTGAAACACGCAAGTACATTTTAAGTGGTGGATAGGTTAGTCAGTTATTTGGATTTGGAATGATAGCAGAAGGATAGAGGAGGACAAAGGTTTGTATATATATATAGCGCTTGTTGACGCACGCTATTCAGGAAGCCCATAAAGGATTAGTGGTGAATTAATATGGTAAAATATGAAGTAATTTCAGTGGTGGATATTAGTCTGTTACTTGGAGTGATAGGGATAGCAGAGGGATAAAAGGGGAAGAAAGATTTGCATTCATATAGCACTTGTTACCCCTGATGGGTGTTGAAGCGCTTTTCTGGCGAGTAGCACGCCCCTCCCCTTTTTAATGTACTCTCACATACTTTTTTGATTTATCCCCAAAACATCTACAATGGGAACGAAATATGGATTTTTAGGAAATATTCATATACAATTTGTACAAATAGAATGGACTGTGCCCTCTTTGCACTTTTACTAATTGGGAAATGCATGTTTTGGTGCAGATTCGCAAAAACATGTAAGAGTCCATAAAAGAGTACCACAGGAGCATGTTTTTGCATTCCCCAGCATGCATTTGTGAATGGATCCCCTTGATTACCTAACACAGATTCAAAACATCACAAGAAAACCTATGCTGAATATCCAAGATGTCCGCCACTGTTCCCAAATGATGTGAGAGTTCAGGAATCAAGAGCAATGTAGTTCCTGCTAGGTGCCGTTGTACAGTGTAACCTCCAAAGATGCAAAACCTTTCGTCAATGGGTACTGATGTTCCTTGTCCAGCACCAGCCTCTCCTTGCTTTGGATGAAGATAACACAGGTTCAATCAAAGTACAATGCATACATGCCAGCACAGTATGGAGAGGTAAGCTATGTTTCATGGCACCTCCCTTGTGTTTTAGTCATGTGATCAACTAACGACTCTTCGAGTCATTAGTTGTTAGAAATGGGGGTCTCTAGTTGGCAATGGTTTGCACCGTTGTCCAAGTAGGGACCCTTCTTCCTAGTCAGAGTAAGAGGGATACCCTTATAAAATAACCCCTGCTCACCCCCTTGCCTGCTTTGCAGGAGCACACAGACTTCTCTCAGAGGCAGCGTGTAAAGCATTTGTGCACACATACAGTAATACTCAAATGGACACCACACCAGTTTAGAAAAATAAGTAATCTTTATCTAAACCAAACAAGACCAAAACGGCAAAAATCCACAATACTGTAATCAAAATATGACTTTTAAAAGGTACAAATAGTTTTGTCCATAGCAAAGTATAGATGCAACACTTTCAACACAAAGTAACTTGGATGCATCAAAATCAAATGCAAGAACAGCTGCAGGGAAGGAGATAGATTGGTTCCTTACACACAGGGAGGTGATATGTCAGTTCCTCACTCCAGGGGAGGTGATGCGTCAGTTCCTTACTCCAAGGGAGGTGATGAGTCAGTTCCTTTCTGCCACGCAGGGAGGTGATGCATTGGTTCCTTACTGAAGGGGAGGTGATGCGTTGGTTTATTACTGCGCGGGGAGGTGATGTTTTCGTTTCGTACTGCTGCCCCGGTGTCCTTGGAGACCTGGTGCCCCGATGCGATGCTTGAGGATCAGGGATACGTCGGTTCTCGATGCAGTGGCGCCAACGGTGCTGGGTTGGTTTCTTCAGCCGCGGTCCCACAATGTATTGGTTCTTGCAGCGGCACGGCAGGGCCTGTGTCGGAATCAGTACGGTGAGCTCAGAATCCATAGATCGGGGCACTCAAGGCGGCATGCAGCGATTTCTCCAGCCGCTGGCAGGCACTGCATCTGTTTCCCCTGCGATGCATCGGAAACAGGTGCGGATGCGTCGCGCTTCTCGTCGTTGCATTACTTTTCCAGCTCCCAACAGCAGGCACAACCTCCAGAGGCCCAGACCAGCAGCAGACACCTTTTGGTAAGTAAGAACTTCCAGCAAGTAAGTTTAGGGGACCTGGGGTGAAGTCTTTGTATCCCTAAAACTTCAAAACAGGAAGCAAGCTCTACTTCAAGCCCTTGTAGATCTTCCTCAAGCAGGGGACACAGCCCACAGAAAAGTCCTTGTCCTTTCCTTGGCAGAAACAGCCACTGCAGGCAAACCTCAGACAGCACACAGCAAGGGGGAAGTACTTCTTCTCAGTTTCTCCAGCTCTTCTCCTTGGCAAAGGTACCATTCAGGTGAGAAAGAAATCTCCTACCCCTACTCCGATTGAAGCCCAGGTCTATTCAGCCCAGCCCTGACTCACCCTGGAAAGGCAGGCCACCCCTCACCCCCTTCAAGTGGCGCTCGGAATAGAATGCATGTGCCCAGCCCCTGTCACTCCAAAGCCAGACAGTCAAGACGCAAACCTAGCAGAGGCATACAGGATGGCTCAGCAAGAACATACCTACTATCTTAAAGTGGTATTTTCAAACACAGAATGTAAAAATCATCCTCACTAAAAGATGCTTCTTTAGATTCTGACTTCAGGCTTACTAAACTTTATGTTCTATCTTGTCCCAATTGGAAGTTCTATTTATAAGATGTTAAAATGAACTCCCATTCTAGCCTATGGGGAAGATAGCCTTTCAATAGTGAAAAACGAAATTGGCAGGATTTCCCAATGATGACATGCCACACATTTCAGTGCATGTCATACCTTTCACAGACACTGCACCCTGCCCACAGGGGTACCTTGGGCCTACCTTAGGGGTGACTCACATGTAAGAAAAGGGAAGGTTAGAGGCTGGCAGGTGAGTGCACTTGCCAGGTCGACATGGCAGTACCAAACTGCGCAAAGACAATGCAGTGGCAGGTCGGAGTTATTATTACAGGCTGCTCATGTGAGTGGCACAATCAGTGCTGCAGTCCAATAGCAGCATTTGATTTACAGGCCCTGGACTGGAGACCGAGCAATATGGCTGATGCCCGGTGGAGCTGCCTAAACAGCTATAGAGGAGATTGGCTTTGGTTCACCCCCTCGGCTGTCACCTACCCAGCCGGATATTGGACATTGTTTTCCTCGCCTCTCAGCTGTGACTCCTTTTCTCCCCCCCTTCGACTGTGTAACATTGTTTTTTTTATGTCGTTATACTTTGTAACCCTGTAACTGATGTAATTTGTAACTTGTAACCCACTTCTCCTCATGTAAAGCACTCTGATATATCTGGGTATTGCCAGAACTATATAAAACTCGTCAAATAAATAAAATGAAATAAATCAAATAAAAATAAATTCTAGGGACTTACCAGCAAAGCAAATAAGCCAATTATGGAAACACCAATCCATTACACTTGCACTTTGGCACTGAACAGCAGTGGCAAAGTGCCCAAAGCATCTAACACCAACAAAAACAAAGTCCAACACACAGCAAAATAAAAGGAGTGAAAGTCGAAAATACAGGGGAAACCCACGCCAATGATGCCATGTCTAACATTAGTTGAATACATGACTCAGCAATAGACAACATTATTTAATTAATGCTATGTATTGAATGTAAAAAACCACAGAGCCAGTGCAACTGAGCATGGCAAATGTATTTATTGTTTTCATTATTGGGGAAAACATGTTTACCCATGGAAAAACACTTTGCCCTACACTCTCACTATTTTGAGGGGGTGGGCTGATCACTTCTCATGCAGTAAACAGACTTTGACAGCCCTTGACAGGACTAACTTTGCAGCAATTTAATGGAGGGGAGAGGGGGGTCAGAATAGGGTTTGCAAATACCAATAACAAATGTGTAACTTTTTAAGGATGCATTATCTGCCCTAGAGTATTACATACACACCACAGGAATCTATTTACTCCCACAGAATGCTGGTGTTGGTAAATCAGGCTGCAATAGCTGTAAGTCTGACATTCAAGCACAACTCGCTTTACGGATGATGCCTGTGAAGCTGCCTTCATCAGAAGACTCATCTTCCTCCACCGCTCGCTCTGTCCCGGTGCCAGGGACCGCAGTTTCCATCCTCATAAAGCCGGAGACGGTTTCATAAACCTCAGGTCTGCCGGAGTTCATTTGTCTGTGCCTTTTTTGGGAGCTAGGATAAACTGGTCTCTCTTTTGTAAGTACTGCAAATCTGATTTTATTTCAGCACAGATTTAGGTAATTTTGTGACATGCCTGGTTACGTTTTCCACTCAGAGATGCCTATTTTTGGAGACATGCGGCTCAGGGGGGAGACTGTGACCTGTGGTGCTTTCCCTGTCTTTGCTTTCATCTTTTAAAGGGTCAGCCTGCAGGTATTTGGACAATGTGTAAACATGGGGCCATATTATCAAGCAAGGGCAATATATTATCGCTGCTTTTATCGGCAGGAAGCTAATGCGGCGATAATGGGATTGATAATATGCCCTTGTGAATTCCCATAGAAGCCCATGTTCTGGTGTTAACCTAATACGGCCCCTGGTTTGCTGTCCTTCACTGTAGTGATACTTGGAGCTTGAGTTGAACACATGTTCTACACCCCTATTACCACAGATCCAGACCATACATATCTGCACGTCAGAGACATACTACCCTTCCAGCCTTGGGTTAACAAATTCGTCTGATATGTAGTTTTGGTTTCATTCAATTGTACCATGTTTTATTACACACCTGATAATAATGCTTTATAAAAGGAAAGCTCAGAATTGGAAAAATGTTTACTCTATAAGTGATGGATAAAGGTACACATGGGAAGAAGGTAACGTTTAGGGAGGCGATGAATGTGACCATTGCTCCACCTCTTTCGAAAACTTACGCCACCCCAAAGGTGCAAGCTTTTTACACACTCAGGGCCCTATTCACTAAGGTAAAGTTAGATCAAAAGTCTAACTTTACTACTTTCCTGTATTCACAAAGGTAAGTTACGATTAGTACCTTTATGACTATGGAATTTCCGCACTTGGTACACAGTGCAGAGATTCTGCCCCGGGATGGAAACTCCGCAGGAGTTCTGAAACTCCGCAGTCGTAAAGATACTACCTGTAGCTTACCTCTGTGAATACCGAAAAGTAGTAAAGTTAGACTTTTGGTCTAAACTCAAACTTTTGGTCTAACTTTACCTTGGTGAATCTGGTCCTCAATTTGGCCTATTCACCAAGGCATTATGGAATATGTAAAGTAGCACTCTTTTTTTGTATACATATATGACATGACGGATTCAGCCAAAAACATGTAAAATAGGAAGGAAATGAGGCTATTTAAGGCATATTCATACAAAGTTTGATCAAACAGAATGGTCTGTGCCCTCTTTACACTTTTACTAATACAGATTTGGGCGCTTCAGGGCCAATTCACAAAGGCGTGTAAGAGTGCGTAAAAAGTACTCCTGTAATACTGCTTCTCAGAAATGCTTTTGTGAATTGGCCCTTTTATGTGCCTCTGTGCACAATGACACATAGGTAGGAAGACTTGACAATGAATCCAGAACGTGTTTCGAAGATATGAAGAAAGCATCGCTCAAATAAAGGAATCGGCTCATGTGCAAAAGGGTTGTCTGAGGTCGTGTTTGATGCTTAGGTACCAATGTCCTCCTCTAGAGTGCTTGATCTTGGCATCAGAGTGGCATTCATTTACGGGTGTGGTGTAACAACTCGCTAGCGAGTTCATTGTGTTCCTCGTGCAGATGTTGTGAGTGGTTAGTGTTATTGGGGGAAACATCCATTGCAACGCAGTCATTATATTGAACTGCTTTTACAACGCAACTGTTACAATGCAACTGCCTGTACATCACATGCCATTACAACAAATGCCATTACAATGCATGTCACTACAACGCATGTCATTATAACGCATACCATTACAACGCATGCCATTACAATGCATTATAAGGTAAGTAATGGAGATTTTTAAGTTTTAGGATGGGTATGGGTTTTGGGGTAGTTGGGATTAGTCATTTTTACCCCTTCACTTTCCCTATTGTTGCACTCACTGGAGAAGGAATAGTAATTTTCACCCCTATTCTATCCAACTCTTTCCCTACTGTTGCACTAACAGCGGTAGGAATAGTAATTTTTACCCCTACACTATCCAACACTTACCCTACTGTTGCACTAAAAGTATTATGCATTGTAATGGTATGTGTTGTAATGGAATGCGTTGTAATGGTAGTTCTTAAAATGCGTTGTAATGGCATGCGTTGTAAAAACATGCGATGTAATGGTAGTTGTGTTGTAAAAACCACGTTGTAAAAGCATGTGTTGTAATTGTTCGCGTTGTAACGTCACATATTCGTTATTGGTGGAACTGTTTTGTTCAGGATGTGTGTGAAATTGTCTATTGTGTTCCTGTGGCATCTCATGGCAGGTAGTGCAGGAAAAGTGAACATATATATATGAACCCCACTAAGAAAGCACCAGTAACTGGGTGTGGTAACACAGGATTCAGAGTAACAGACTCTAGGGGCCCCATTAGGATGGTGGGCGGATCGACCCGCCGGGCTGGCGGCGTGGGCGATCCGCCCGCCATCCATGCAGCAAAGACCCCCCACCATATTACGATGGCTGGGGGTCAGCGGCGGACAGACAGACCATCCGACACTTTTCCGCCTGGTCGACAATTCGACTGGGCGGAAAAGGGTTCAATATGGTGGCGGTGTCTGTTAGACACCGCCAGCCATATTACAACGGGGCAGAAACATGCCTTTCCGTGGCGGCGTTGCCACCGCGGCAAGGCATGCAGAGTTTACTTGTGGGGGGCCTGTTGCGGTCCCCCAGAGACTCTGGGGGGTGGGGGTTGCACATGGGGGATACCTATAGTACCCCCCTGCATTTCAATGTATAACGTGGAGGGCACTGCGCGGTGCCTGTCACGTTGTGCATTGAAAGGCACACCCGCCGCAATGTTTCAAATGCAGGATGCGCCCGCCAGTGTGACAGGCGCATCCTAATAGAGGGTGCGGGACCGCCGCTAGCATTGCGGGCAGCCCCGATTCCTGGGGGTGCCTGCCATACCAATGACCCCCCTAAGTTGTTGGCTCCAAAATGGAAATAACATGCAGACCTCGAAATGACCAGGTTCACTCCTGCATGGAATTCTCAGATAATCTTCCTTTTTCCATGCACATTTACCACTTGCTTTCAGCAGGTGGAAAATGTAAAGCATTCTGCACCTGGTAGAATGGGTAACTGTGTGTGGTAGTACTATGAAAACTATGTGGAGTTAACAAACGACTTAGAGTAGCGGCTCTTTATGTCATATGTATCTATCCTGTTTTGGGTATGTGTGCAGTGCCCTATCAAATGTGTTCATTTTAAGCAGGAGCATGGTGTCTTACAAACACTAGGTTTAGTGTTAGAGTTAGGGAAAGGGTATGGTTAGGTTTATCTTTACAGGGACGGAGAAGGTTATGGTTAGGTTTATTGTTAATGACTGCGAGAGAAGTATGGTTAGGTTTATTGCTAGAAGCAGGGAGGGTGGATGGTTAGGTTTATTTGTAGATGAAGGGAGAGGTGTATAGTTAGGTTTGTTGTTAGGGTGGGGAGAGGGGGATGGTTATGTTTATTGTTAGGGTAGGTAGATGGGTTTGGTTAGGTTTACTGTTAAGGTAGGGAGAGGGGTAGGGTTAGGTTTATTCTTAGAGGCACGAAGGGGGATATGTTAGGTTTATTGTTAGAGTCATGGATAGGGGATGGTTTGGTTTATTGTTAAAGGCAGGGAGAGGGTTATTGTCAGTTTAATTGTTAGAGGAAGAGAGAGGAGTATGTTTAGATATATGTTTAGGATCAAGGAGAGGAGAAGGGTTAGGATTATTGTTAGAGAAAGGGAGAAGGGTATGGTTAGGTTTATCCTTAGAGGGGTATGGCTAGGATTATTGTTAGAGGGATGGAGAGGGTATAGTTTGGTTTATTATTATAGACAGGGAGAAGGTAGGGTTATGTCTGTTACTAGAGGCAGCGAATGGGTATGGTTAGGTTTTAATATTAGGATTATTACTAGAGGAAATAGTATAGTTAGGTTTATTGTTAGAGACAGGGATAGGGATTGGATATGTTTATTGTTAGATCAGGAAAGTGTAAAGTGTAGTATTCCTTGGAAGGGCATCCCGGTGCTGAGCAGGCGTGAGTCTGGGTACAGCTAGGGCCTACTGGGGCTTCTCAAAACTTCATTTCTTCATCTCCTGGCGGAGTGCAAGAAGCGTGGTGAATGCTCTTATTTGTAGCGACACGTCGTTCCAGGCTTTACCAGTGATGTTGGAGTGGGCTCTGCCAGATCTGGTTTTTCTTGTGTGGGATTTGTGCAAGTAGAAGGATGGACGAGCGGAGGTGTCCGAAAGGTTAATGAAAGCAGGTGCGATTGTTGAGGTATGCTGGGCCAGTGTTATGTAGTGCCTTAAACGTATGGGCTAGGAGTGTGAATCGTGCTTGTGCCGGTGGAACTTCTTCAGGTGGGGTGTGGTGTTATGTGCATGGGAGGTTTAGAGTATTTCTGGCCCTGAGTTCTGAATGGTCTGCAGCCTTCTGGTGACTTTTTTGTGGATCTCGGCATAGAGGATGTTCCCATCGTCCAGCTTGATTGTGACCAGGGCTTGTCTGTTGGTTCTCTGGGGGCCATTTGAAAATCTTTCTCAGCATCTGTACGGAATAGAAGCAAGAGGGTGTATCGGCATTGGCTTGGGCATGTTGAGTTTCTGTTGATGATGTTGTCGGTCTTAGTCCTGTTGGCCAGCAGGTGGAGTCCCACAGTGATGTGGTCTTCCCAAATGCCACGTTTTCGATCTCTTCAGTGTTCAGCCTTAGACAGTTGATCTTCATCCAGTGGGCAATTTCAGTCATGCAGGCATGAACTTGATCGATATAAGGGGAGTCTTGTCCACGAGGGAGAGAATGAGTTGTGGGTCATCGGGGTAGGAGAGGACATTGATATCGTGAGAGCCGACAATGCTGTCTAGAGGGCTAGAATTGGGTTTTATTGTTAGAGGCACAGGATCAGATTTATTGCTAGAGGCAAGGAGAGGGGTAGGTTAGGTTTACTGTTAACCCCTTGCCTGCGGGGCTAATTCCCCCGCTGTGCTGGGTGGCGGGGGGCGCGCACAGATCCCTGGTGCTCACGACAAGCTCAGCTCGTCATGAGCCACGGTGGCCGTGTGCTCATGATGACCTGAGCTCGTCACGGCCACACCCGTTTTCATAGAACGTTCAGCACAGCGGGGAAATTAGCCCCGCGTGCAAGCATTCTGGCCGTTATGACGAGCTCAGCTTGTCATGAGCACACGACCACCGTGGCTCATGACGAGCTAACCTCGTCATGAGCATGGGAGGGGTTAAAGGCAGGGAGAGCGGTATGAGTAGTTTTCTTATTAGCATCAGCGAGAGAGTATTTTTAGGTTTATTATTAGGGTCAAAGAGAGGGGTAGAGGATATTTTGTTTGTCCATCAGTTTTTTGATGGTGGATCTATCATTCCGTTTCCAGTACTGCAAAATTTATTTCACTTGCCTTCCTCATTTTTGAATGAATACACCATTATAACGTCTGCCATCCAATTGCACTTATCCTCCCTCTCATTACCTGACGTCTTTCCTTCTTTCCTTCTTTCTCCCCTACCACTCTACTTTACCCTCTCTTTTCTATTCAACAACCTAAGGCTGCTCTTGTTTATACCATTTTGTTATCAAATGTTAAAGATCGCCCTAAATCACCTATAGAGATCGCTTGGGAAACTGATCATGATGTTTCCCTCTCCGTCTCATTGTGGGATCGTTTATGGTCCAAACTGTTTAAAGTATCTACTGCTGCTCGTATTACTCAATCCTTATTGTTTATATACCATAGAGTTATTGTTACCCCTGTTAGTATCCATAAGTTTGCACAAACTTCTTCCTCGTTATGTTGGTCATGCTCAAAAGAAATTGGAACACTTAAACATCTATTGTACGACTGTTCTCCTGTTGGAATGAAGTTTGGAATATCTGTATGCCAATGTTTTGTTCCTCCGTATCATTATCCTTGAAGAATGTTTTCTTAGGATCTCTGTCACCTGATATTGATAATCCATCTTCCTCTGCTAGATTGTTGGATCTGTTTATTGCTCTTGCGTTTAAAGTTATTTTATCTTGTTGGAAAGATAATTCTAAGCTTTCTGTTCTTACTTGGTGGAATTTTATTTGTGATGAACACAGGATTGCAATTGCCTCATCCTCTTCTGTTTCCCTTAAAATCAAATCTGATCTACTTTGGCTCCCCTTTTCCTCTTATCTTTCTTCCAAATCTCCTACTTGATTATCTTTTACTATCCCCACACGTTAAATCTTGTCCTCTCTTTCTCTTTCTCTTTTTCCTTTTCTTCTTTTCCTTCTTTCCTCTTTCTTTTCTTTTCCTCCTATACCTTTCTATTCCCTTTTTCTTTCCCCCTTCCAATATTCACTTCTTTCTTATTACATACGTTTCGTAATTCTTATTAATATATATTCTCTTCCAATACTTATGACATGTATATTGTTTTCTATTTTAAAAATGTTCAATAAAAATCTCTTAAACAAAAAAAAAAGAGAGGTGTTGAGTTAGATTTGTACTAGAGTAAAGGAAAGCTTATTTCTAGTGCTGGGTTTAGAGTTAGTTTGAGAGCTAGGATTAGGGTTATGGTAATGGGGCGTTGCTTGGTTTGGGATTGGGGTTAGAGATAGGACTGGTTGAATCTTTCCCTGCCATTACATCCTGAGTGCTGCTGGTATCCAGCACTCCCACCACCTGCTTAACAATGTGTACATGCTTGTTTGCCCTTAGGCTGGACTGAGTGTCACCAGGGCTTGGCCAATCCCTCCTGCTCCCATCACCCACTTTTATTACCCAGTCTCATTCGTGGATGCACCTCGCTATTGAAGAATGAAAGATAACACTAGTAACACAAAAGTAGAAACAGTAAGTGCGAGAGACACAGAGCAAGAAGCACAGAAACTGAGACGGAGGAAGAAGAAGAAGAAGAAAGAAAAAGAGTCATTGTGACAGAGAAAGGAGTCGGAAAACAGGTGCAAGAAAGAGCAGAATTGACAGCACATTAAGATATATACAAAAAAGACAAACAGCTAGATTCATCAAAGACCCGTTTTGCGAGTCTTTAATAGCGATTCATAAGGAATCGCTATTAAGGACTTGCAAAACGGGATTCATGTGGGAATTGCAAAAAATATTGCGATTCCTACATCTTCCTTATTTGCGATTAGCAAATTGCTAATCGCAAATAAGGAATAACTCCCCATTCATTCCTATGGGCCTAAAGGCCCATAGGAATGAATGGGGAGTTATTCCTTTTTTGCGAGTAGCAATTTGCTAATCGCAAATAAGGATGCGATTTCAAGGGTGCCAGGGGTGTCCAAAGGACACCCTGTAGCACCCCTGAAAAGCAAATGTAGCCAGATGTTGCGCACACACATGTCCAAAGGACATGTGTGTGTGAAACATACCACTCAGAAAAATGCACTAAAGTGCATTTTTCTGAGTTTTTGCTATTTACCACGAAGTTACAATTCGTGGTAAATAGCGGCCAGAAATAGCGAATTCGCTAATAGAAAATGGTTAATGAATTGCATTTAAGGAATCTCAAATAGAGATTCCTTAAATGCAATTCCTCGCAAATATGCGATTTCGCAATTAGCGATTTTTGCATTTGGGATGATGAATCCCAAATGCAAAAATTGCACTCGCAAAGGGCCAGATTCTCAGAATCTGGCCCTTACCGAGCCAATTTTTCTTTCATGAATCTACCTGAAAATGTCTGTCATGCAACCTTAAATGAATACAAACAAGCAGCTGTCAAATGTTAAACAGCGTTGGAGAAATAAGGAAAACAAAAGACGAAAATAGAAATGGAAAGAGGGAGAGAACAAGACAGAAGCAGGCAGTGAGAGGCACCTCACAACATCAAAGAATGACATGATAATTGCTTTGTCACGCCTCGCAACAGCTGTTTTGTGCAGGGTTCTCACTAAATACACACTTAATGCTAATAGTGGTGTAGATGTAAGTGAGAAATAAACTGAGGGAGCTCCTATGTTTATCAAGCATTTCAGTGCTACACACATCTTCAAGAGCTGAAAATGCACTTGTTTTCTATTCTTTGCATTTTTTAAATTGTTATTTAAATCGATGCACGCCTGATATAGCTGTCATCTTACATTTAACCGACAGAAATAACACAATAGGTATCTTTTGAAGTGCTTTAGCAGTGTTTCACTTTAAAACATTAAACCAACAAACGGTATTGCAGGGGTAATGTGTAAACTGAGAGCTTGCAACACTCATTTTACACCGCAGTGCACGCAGGGAATGTGCTAGATGTCATTAAATCCTTGATATAAGAAGTGCCACTCGAGGTGTATGATTGGAGCCTTTAACGCTGTGCCTGAAGAAAGGACGCTAAAAGGGCACAAACTGGGCACTTTGGGACTCATTTACAATGAGGCTGCGCCACGGAGCTTCACTTTTTGCGACGTTCCAGTGGCGCTGTGCCCGGCTCCATTGATACCAGGTAGCACTAAGCCACTTTGCAGGGCATAAAGCAGCCATGTAAATATTGTTCCCTTTAATACAGTTTTCTGCATTAAAGGGGCATGCAATGGGTGTTGCTGGGGGCGTTCTGTGCATCATTTATGGCTTGTTGACACTTCTCCAGATTTACAAGGAATCGTAACTCGGAGGCCGCAACAAAAACCTACGCCTCCCTAGAGGAGTCGTAAGGGAGGTGCACCGAGGAGAAATACCTTTATTTATCCTCGTTTTTCCTTTTTCTTTGTCTGCCGCAGTTTGCCTTCCTGCACAAAAACAATCATCCCTGCAACGCAGGTACCCTTGCACTATGGCAATAGGGTGCCTGTGTTGGCGCTAGTCAGCACAATGTGCCTCAGCGCAGGGGAAGGAACAGGAATGCGCCTTATCTGGTAGAAACGGCTCATTCCTTCCCTTTTCTTTTGCTATAGGGCAGTGCAGCAGGAAGGCCTGCTGTGTTGCCCTATGGCAAAATCTTCTAAATAAGGACCTTTGTATGCCATCGATGTACACAGCGCCCATTCACAGCAAATGTACTCAAAAGTTGAACTGGTTTGCATAAAGCTCAAAGGCCCATATTCATCAATATTTGGCGCAATGCAGTGTAGCAAGACAGCTTGCTGCACTGCGCTGCGTCAAATGGAGAGAGCAAGAAAGCGCCATGATAAATAACATATGATGCCTCCTGCTCTCTCTCTGCGCTGGCGCACTTGTGGCTGCCAAGCATCAAAGCAGGCACTCATGTGCCATGGTGCCAGGGCGCCTGTGTTACAGCCTGGATTGTGCTTGTGCAGTAAGGGGCGTCTTACAGCACAAAATCATTATCCAGGGGCATTTTCCTCTTCCTGTGTGTGCTGAAGAATGCAGAATACAGGGGCATATTATCAAGCAGGGTGATATGCAATTATCGTCGCTTTAGTGGCCGTTTTCGGCCGTTAAGTGGCGATAATTCTATCGCCCTATTAGCAAGCTGTTGCTAAATGATGTTAGCGACAGCTTTTAGGCGATAGCGAGCGGTTTGGGGCCCGCTCTGCATATCAGCGATGTTTATCGCTAATGACATGCAAAGTGGGCGTACCCAACCCGTTAGCGACTGAAAGCAGTCGCTAACGTCGCTATCGCCTATTAGCAAGGCAGGCGTAGTGATGGAAATATTCGTGCTAAGCGCGAATATCTCCAAATACTAACACCTGCCCAGACCAGTTCTTAGCCATGTTATCCAATGGGAGGTGGATAACATGGCTAAGAGCATTTCGTCGCTAATGCGTGAATATCTCTGTATTCTCAGCGATATTCATGCATTTTGCCGCTATCGCTGGATATTTTAGCACAAAAACATTGCTAATAGCATGTTTTCTCCGCTAACATATCCAGCGATAGGCAGCGATAAAAAAAATGCGCTAAGCGCATTTTGCGATAAATATCGCTATTCCTTGGTAATTTGCCCCACAGAACGCAGCACACGTAGAAAGAGGAAACAACGAGGCCTCACCTGGGACGGCGCAGCATTTTTGACGCATTCTCAGGTTTGTCAGTCTTAGTAAGTCTGAGAATGCGCCAAAAACCATGGGTGGAGGAATGGGAACCCACACTCCACCCGTGGAACGTGTTACCCATGCAGAGTAACTCAAGGCAGCAACATGCGCTGCTCTGCGTTACTCCAGAGTTACTATGCCATGCAGAGGCATGCATGTGGCACGGTAAATGTATTTAAGGACTTGCTTTGCCTTGCCTTGATGCGCCTTGCGTGACGCAAGGGCAATGCAGACCCTTGATAAACCTGTGCTAGAGTCCATATCCTGATTTACTGACTCTGGGGTAGTGGAATGTAAGTTATTTATGGATATGTAAATGAGAGCCGTGCTGCATAACTAACTCGGTCACAAATGTGGTGTAAGTGGTGGGATTGAGGGTATTGCTCAATAGGACAACATGCTCAGCCCAGCTAACATCCACACATGTTTAGGGTTGTGTGTATTGTATTACAGTTAGTGTTCCCCTGGAAAACCATAGATATTTGTATTTTTCAAAGGTAGAAGAAAGCGCCTTTCCATGACGGGGAAGTTAGAGAATAGCCAGTGCTTAATTTATGCTGGTGTTAACAGGCGGTGAGAACAGGCACTAGTTTTTGGTAACAAAGACTTCCTATTGATCTTCAGACCTGGACCCAGAGCAAGAGGAAGAAAGGCAGAAAAAAAGGAGAGAAGGAGGGAGTCAAAGATAGGGAATAAGTGACAATGGGGAAAACAGGGATTAAAAAGAACTTGCAAGAATGACATAAAGAATCAGGAATTGCAGGGGGCAGTGTTTGAAAGAGGCTAGAGGTGGAATAAAGACTATGGAGCATATTATCAAGCATGGCGTTATAATTATCACCGTTTTAGGGCAGAAAACTGCCGTTAAAGCGGCGATAATGAGCTTAATAATATGCCGTAGAGAATTCCCATAGAAGCCCATGTTAACACCAGAACAAGGGCAAGGGCATATTATCAAGCCCATTATCGCCGCTTTAGCTGCAGTTTTCTGCCGCTAAAGCTGCGATAATTATAACGCCGTTCCTTGATAATATGCCCCTATGCATCCCTGGTGTTCTGCAGCATTGGCTTTAAGCAGCACTGGCGGTGGGCTCCTAAAAAAACATTTGGGCCACTAAAGTTATTGCTTTATTTATAAGAAGAGTACTGAGAATAACCCTTATATTTATTAGGGATGAAAGGGGAGAGGTTTATCCAATGAAAATAACATATCTGTGTGGGGTATAAAATCAACAGTAACGCCTGCACAGGCAGGGCCGGCTTTAGTACTGCGACAATGTTGGTTGGTGCCTCCCCCATGATAACCTCGCCACGGATTGCCTCACTACCACCATTTGACAATGCCCCCCAAGTCTCCATAACCCCTGTCTCTTAGATTCCTTTCGTTTTATAGCGCCAGTCATACTAGTTTAAGGTGTCAGAACACTTTACATCACACATATGTTGCACAGAGACAATCATACATGTGTAAATCAGTGTATAGGAAATGTTACATCAGACAGGACTACAAGGTGTAGTGTAGGAGGGACATTTCATCGATATTGGTAGGCAGTATAGTTTAAGAGTCTTTAGTCTGGAAAAACACAAATTCAGAATTTAAAATTTAACACCATTTTTCTTAATCCTTAATAATAAGAATGGATTTCTACCTAAATGAACCCTTTTTGCAATATTAGGATAAGGAAAGACTTGGCAAAAAACATGTAGCTGTATTATATTCCTTGCAGTTTGCATGCAGCTCTTTTTGCAATATTTAGATATGGAAAGATTGGGCAAAAAAACATGTAGCTGTTATAGTATATGCACTCTTAGATCTGACTGGGACACGTTCTTAGCAGCAGGAATATTAACCCTCTCCAAACTTAGGCCTAACCCCTTAGAAGTGGATTTTCAACTTTTCTGCATGACCTTTGGGAAGCAGGCAACAGGGCATGGTTACAAATCATAACACCTAGCGCCAGATGTAGGTGGCTCATTACCGGTCGGTAACGGCCGAAATTGACGAATTTCGGCCGTTACCGAACGATAATGGGCTTTTCTTATGTAGGGGGCCGAAATTAAGGATTCGGTAATTTACCGAAACGGTAATTTAAGGAATCAGTAGATTACCGATTTCTTAAATACCGATTCAGTAAATTACCGAATTCCTAATGTAGGCAGCCCTTAAATGAGTGCTTATCCCATGTTAGGATTCGTTATTTACCACCAACTACAAGTTGGTGGTAAATAACGAAAAAAAAACAAAAAGCAATTTAATGCAAATTGCTTCATGCCCTTAGGGCATGTATGTCTGCAACATGTGCACCCATAAACAATTGAGGGGTGCAACAGGGTGTCAAAGTGACACCCTGCCACCCTTCAATGTTTCCCCCTTTTACCGAATCGGTATTTTGTCATTAGCGATAAACATCGCTGACATGCAAAGCGGGCCCCAAACCGCTCGCTATCACCTAAAAGCTGTCGCTAACATCAGTTAGCGACAACTTGCTAATAGGGCGATAGAATTATTGCCGCTTAGCGGACGAAAAAGGCCGCTAAATCGGCGATAATTGCTTTTCGCCCTGCTTGATAATATGCCCCCTGGACCCTTTAGCCATAACCTCTAAGTCTGTGACATCACTAGAAGTATCCTTACCAGCAGTACTATTATTTGTGGCGCTAAGGAAACCAGTGAACAGACAGAAATGAGGCATTTGAAGGTTTCAGACATTATACCCTATTTCCAAAAACTCCAAGACTGAGCCACAGCAGTGCAAAATGATACAATGTTTCTTAACTGAATTCAGGTCTTCTATTATCAGAGGTGGTGAAGCATTTAGAAAACAAGAAAAATCAAATCATGTCACAGAATCCTGCCTGTCTTACCTGATCCATTTCGATCACTCACCCTACTTCTTCCTCCCTCCTTCCTTCCTATGGTGCTCACTCCTTCTTTTGTTCCTTCTTATTCCCTCCCCACCAACTAACAGCTTTCTCCCTCTTCCTGACTGGTGTATGCACCTACCCTCAACCTTATGCTGCCACTTTCCCCTAAACGTGTTTTTCCACCCATTCCTTCTTTTCCTTTCTCTCCAGTCCTCTTTCCACATTTTGTGTCTCCATTTCTTCCTGCTCTTCTTCACTCTTCAACATTCTTATTTCTAGTTACTTGAAAAGTAGAGACTGTGACTGGGCGAAATCTAAATTTTCATCTTCATAATTCATGTAAGGCCGTGAATTTTGAGTTATGTTTATTACACAAACTTCCTTAAATTATGCCATTACACCCCTCCCCGGTGTCATCACTGAGGGGGGTGACAAAATGGCAAAAATATGTGTTTTTAAAATGAAAAAATTACACTTGCAACTGTAAGTATCCTATTTTCCCTACCTTCTTTAATAATTTCAATGTGTGTGTGTGGGGGGGGGGAGGGGGTGACAAGAAATTTTCCGCTCCGGGTACCACCTAACTTTGCTACGCCAACTTAATTAGGAGCCATTCGCAGTAATAAATTTACAGCAAGCATGGGGCATATTATCAAGGGGGTTTATCTCCGCTTTTTTGGCTTTAAAATCCAAGAAAGCGGAGATAAAATTATCTTCCTATTACCTAGCTGTCGCTAACACCAGTTAGCGACAGCTAGTAGGAGATAGCGACCATCTTGGGCCCCACTTTGCATGTGAGTGATATTTATCACTAATGACATGCAAAGTGGGCGTGCCAAGATGTTAGTGACTGGAAACAGTCGCTAACATCGCTATCTCCTATTACCAACTTTTGGAAATATTCGCGCTAAGCGCGAATATCTCCAAAAGCTAACACCTGCCCTGAGCAGTTCTTAGCCATGTTATCCAATGGGAGGTGGATAACATGGATAAGAGCATTAGCTCGGTAATGCATGAATATCGCTGACTTTTCAGCGATATTCATGCATTGCGGCTGTTTTTTATCAAGGTTTATTTGCGATAAAAATCGCCGCAGCTCAGCGGTACATTTTTGTCTCTAACCAAGCAAGAGCGATAATTATCGCTATTGCTTGAAATATGCCCCCATGGGGTGTACAGTAACTGTAGTTCCCTGGTGTTTGCACCATTTTTATAGAATGAAAAGTGTTCTCCCGTTAGAAATATAGCACGAAACAACAGATTTTTATTTCACGTAATTATGCATAATTTCACCAAAATTCACATAATTTCACAAAAGAAAATTTGTGAACTTCACAGTCCCCTGCTAGAAGCAGCTTTTCTATTGAACAGCAATATGTCTCAGTGATGACATGCTTGCGTTAACAACTGCTGTGATGTACAGTCCACGTTATGCATCCCAGAAAGGTCAACTCAGTCTTGCAAACTTCCTGAGTTCTATTAAAATGGGTTATTTGCAGCAGCAGTGTGGCACGAGGCACAGTATAAAATGCAAGTTGTCCGTATTATTATTACACGTCAATACTTAGCGATTTGCAGATGTTGGGGTGGGCCAGAATTAGGGATAAGGTGGTAATCAGCTTTATGAAAAGGTCAAACTTATCTACATTCACTGGAAAATAAGTACTCAATGTGAAAGTGATTGTTCTTTCCTCCCTCTCTCTGCCTTAGAACCTGTACAACCATTATATTTAAAATGGTAAACTGTTCCAGACATTTATTCATTGTTTGAAGAACAAAAGTCACACCTTCCGCCTTTATGTGACATATTTGCATTGAGATTTCATAGGTTTTTTAAAGAAACAGCATGTGCTGGAAACAGAAAGAGGGAGCAATTCCACAGAGACCCAGCTGTATAAAGCAAAGACATTATCAAAGGCTCCTTATTACTTAGACCATTAATTCAAAAGACTTTAATTTTCCCACAAACCTGCTTTATTTTCTGCCTTACAGAACCCCCTGTGGGGAGCTAAGTGGACAGCCAGGTGTCCCAGAATCAAGAAGCAGGGGGGAGTGAGGGGATGGTACAAAGAGCAGGAAAGAGAAAGGTGATGGGGAAAAGGAATTGAAAAGGAAATGGAAGGTGGAGAAGGAGGGGTGGTGTCAGAAAAGGGAGAGGGTGTATGCTGGGGAGTGAAAAGGGACATGAGAAGTAAGAGTAGGGAAAGAAGAACCTCCAGAGAAGGCCAAAAGGCCTAAGCCATAAAGATGGTGTTAAAGAGATAGTAGAAGGGAAACAACCTTTACAACGCAACTTTTACAACGCACTACCATTACAACGAAACATTTACAGTGCAACATCCATTACATCGCATGCCATTACAACGCAACCATTACAACGCATGACACTACAACGCATACCACTACAACGCATGTCATTACAACACATACCATTACAACGCATACCTTTACAACGCATAGTTGGATAGTGTTAGGGTATTGGAACCCTTACACTACCCAACACTTACCCTACTGTTGCACCCCCTGGAGTTAGAATAGTAATTTTTACCCCTACACTATCAAACACTTACCCTACTGTTGCACCCCCCCCCGGAGTTAGAATAGTAATTTTTACCCCTACACTATCCAATACTTACCATACATGCAATGTAATGTTATGCATTGTAATGGTATGCATTTTAAAGGTAGTATGCGTTGTAATGGAATGCGCTGTAAAGGTAGTTTTTAAAAATTCGTTGTAATGGCATGCGTTGTAATGGAATGCGTTGTATTGGATGTTGCGTTGTAAAAAATGCGTTGTAAAGGTATGCGTTGTAAAAGTATGCATTGTAACATCATACATCCTAGTAGAACGGAGAGAAGAGGTGTGAGATATGCCACACCCACTACTATGATGGGTAACATTTGAGATAGCACTGAGCCGGATTACCACATTGCCCTGCATGGGAAAGAAAGAGTAGTTTGCATCATCCACAAGTTCAATTTACAGTGTTTCCCATTCGGCTACACAATGAGGACCAAAAGTCGGTAGGCAGAATTGAGTATGGACTTATTGCAAATTCAAAGCTAAACTGATATACACTAATCTCAAGAATATATTGGAAAAATGAAGAATTACCACTGGCAGTCCAAATCGTCGAACTAAGTTTAGTCTCAACAGGATAAAGCATATGAGGAATTCAGTAACAGCAATGCAGAAAAAAAGAATCAGAGGGGCATATATATAAAGATATAGCTATGCCGGAGTGTCACTTTTTCCTATGCTCCGTTGGCGATGTGCCCTGTTCCATATTTACAAGGCAGCGCTAAGCCACATTGCATGGCTTACCGCGGCCTTGTAAATATGTCCCTCTTTAAAGCAGTTTTCTACACAAAGGGGCGTGCAATTGGTGTTGCTGTGGGCGTTCCCGTGCCACATCCCTTGCTTTTTTTGATATTGCACAAGATTTACAAGTGCCAAAAACTAAATGCCTTTCAAAAGGAGGTGCTAATGTGCACAACGAGGAGGAATGCTTTTATTTCTCTTTGTTTTTGCTCTATCCATGTGTGATGCATTCTGCACACATTAAAGAAGCAAAATGTCATTAATGATTGTTTTTCTGCTGGAAGATGTCCCTTCCTGCACAAACACAATGACCCCTGCAACGCAGGCACCCTTGCACCATGGTGCAAGGGTGCCTGGTTGGCGAGACTAGGAAGCTTTTTTAGCACCGTTGCAGGGGAGAAGAGGGGTGCACCGTATTCTTGGTAATATGGTATATACCTGTGTTTTTGAAATGACACAGCTCGGTACAGCTAAATTGCTTGCCGCACCGCGCTCCGCCATTCATTGTCAATATCCCCCAAAATCTGATGGGCTGCAGTCTTATTGCCTATATATGAGTAAATCTAAGTCTTCCTAAACTAAGTCTAAACTAGGTGATATTAATCTGGGGAAACCCTAATTAAATCAATAAAGCAGAAAAGGTGTCAGCACTGTGGAGACTTCAGTAGAAGTTCTCCAATCAGGAATATTGTACAGGATAAGGCCACACAACAAAGATATAGCAGAGGTCTGCACCCCTCGGAGTCTGCACCCCTCGGAGTCTAATAGGACTCTGACTAAAGCTAAATGCGACCAGCAAATAAAATGTCATTGAATATTTGAGAATCCCACATCATGTGTCCCAGTACTTTTCCACCTTCTCACAGTAGGATGTGGCAACCTTCTTCAGTACTCCTATCTCATGGTCTGAACACCAGGATGGCCTTGCATTCCTCCCATCTCCAGATACAACACAGGGATAGATGTCCTCCCTTCTGTTTGTTAGTGCCTCACATCCTTGTCAAAAGTTCTCCTCCCAAACCTCCCTAACTCAAATACTCAATGTGCCTTTCACTGGTGCCTCCCTAACTCTAATACACAATATGCGTTTCACTTGCACCTCCCTAACTCTAATACACAATGTGCCTTTCACTGGCGCCTCCCTAACTCTATTACTCAATGTGCCTTTCACTGGCGCCTCCCTAACTCTAATACACAATGTGCATTTCACTGGCGCCTCCCTAACTCTAATACACAATGTGCCTTTCACTGGCGCCTCGCCAACTCTAATACACAATGTGCCTTTCACTGGCGCCTCGCCAACTCTAATACACAATGTACCTTTCACTGGCGCCTCCTTAATTCTAATACACAATGTGCCTTTCACTGGCACCTCCCTAACTCTAATACACAATGTGCCTTTCACTGGCGCCTCGCCAACTCTAATACACAATGTGCCTTTCACTGGCGCCTCCCTAACTCTAATACTCAATGTGCCTTTCACTGGCGCCTCCCTATCTCTCAAACACAATGTGCCTTTCCCTGGCGCCTCCCTAACTCTAATACTCAATGTGCCTTTCACTGGCGCCTCCCTACCTCTCATACACAATGTGCCTTTCACTGGCCCCTCCCTACCTCTCATACACAATGTGCCTTTCACTGGCGCCTCCCTAACTCTAATACTCAATGCGCCTTTCACTGGCGCCTCCTTACCTCTCATACAAAATGTGCCTTTCACTGGCACCTCCATAACTCTCATACACAATGTGCCTTTCCCTGGCGCCTCCCTAACTCTAATACACAATGTGCCTTTCACTGGCATCTCCCTAACACTAATATACACTGTGCCTTTCACTGGCGCATCCCTAACTCTAATACTCAATGTGCCTTTCACTGGTGCCTCCCCAACTCTAATACACAATGTGCCTTTCACTGGCGCCTCCTTAACTCTAATACACAATGTACCTTTCACTGGCGCCTCCCTAACTCTAATACACAGTGTGCCTTTCACTGGTGCCTCGCCAACTCTAATACACAATGTGCCTTTCACTGGCGCCTCCCTAGCTCTAATACACAGTGTGCCTTTCACTGGCGCCTCACCAACTCTAATACTCAATGTGCCTTTCACTGGCGCCTCCTTAACTCTAATACACAATGTACCTTTCACTGGCGCCTCCCTAACTCTAATACACAGTGTGCCTTTCACTGGTGCCTCGCCAACTCTAATACACAATGTGCCTTTCACTGGCGCCTCCCTAGCTCTAATACACAGTGTGCCTTTCACTGGCGCCTCACCAACTCTAATACTCAATGTGCCTTTCACTGGCGCCTCCCTACCTCTCATACACAATGTGCCTTTCACTGGCGCCTCCCTACCTCTCATACACAATGTGCCTTTCACTGGCGCCTCCCTAACTCTAATACTCAATGTGCCTTTCACTGGCGCCTCCTTACCTCTCATACAAAATGTGCCTTTCACTGGCACCTCCATAACTCTCATACACAATGTGCCTTTCACTGGCGCCTCCCTAACTCTAATACACAATGTGCCTTTCACTGGCGCCTCCCTAACTCTAATACTCAATGTGCCTTTCACTGGTGCCTCCCTAACTCTAATACACAATGTGCCTTTCACTGGGGCCTCCCTAACTCTAATACTCAATGTGCCTTTCACTGGCGCCTCCCTACCTCTCATACACAATGTGCCTTTCACTGGCGCCTCCATAACTCTAATACACAATGTGCCTTTCACAGGCGCCTCCCCAACTCTAATACTCAATGTTCCTTTCACTGGTGCCTCCCTAACTCTAATACTCAATGTGCCTTTCACTGGCGCCTCCCTAACGCTAATACTCAATGTGCCTTTCACTGGCGCCTCCCTACCTCTCATACACAATGTGCCTTTCACTGGCGCTTCCATAACTCTAATACACAATGTGCCTTTCACTGATGCCTCGCCAACTCTAATACACAATGTGCCTTTCACTGGTGCCTTCCTAACTCAAATACACAATGTGCCTTTCATTGGTGCCTCCCTAACTCTAATACACGATGTGCCTTTCACTGGTGCCTCCCTAACTATCATACACAATGTGCCTTTCACTGGTGCCTTTGTGCCTTTCACTGGTGCCTCCCCAACTCTAATACACAATGTGCCTTTCACTGGCACCTCCCTAACTCTCATACACAATGTGCCTTTCACTGGCGCCTCCCTCACTCTAATACACAATGTGCCTTTCACTGGCACCTCCCTAACTCTCATACACAATGTGCCTTTCACTGGTGCCTCCCCAACTCTAATACACAATGTGCCTTTCACTGGCGCCTCCCTAACTCTAATACACGATGTGCCTTTCACTGGTGCCTCCCCAACTCTAATACACAATGTGCCTTTCACTGGCGCCTCCCTAACTCTAATACTCAATGTGCCTTTCACTGGCGCCTCCCTACCTCTCATACACAATGTGCCTTTCACTGGTGCTTCCATAACTCTCATACACAATGTGCCTTTCACTGGCGCCTCCCTAACTCTAATACACAATGTGCCTTTCACTGGCGCCTCCATAACTCTCATACACAATGTGCCTTTCACTGGCATCTCCCTAACACTAATACACACTGTGCCTTTCACTAGCTATGAGATCATATGAATGCACCTGCAAGAAAAGAAAACGTTTCAACCAGAACAAACTTACACATTGAAGGTTAAACAAGGCCTTTGGTCAAGCTAGCTCAGCACAGCATTCCAATACACATGTAAATGCATGATGGTGAATGCATGTACAGATACAAAATAATTGCAGCACATATATTCAAATTAAAACGTGATTATATGAGAATAGACAAATTATTCAAAACCACACATATGCATATATTGATGGGAACTGCAATTCGGTTACCTCATAAAGAAAACTTTAGTATGCATACTCATGTAAATGTGTACAATATAATGCAAATCCACCTGTAGTGTTTTGGTCAAGTGCACCACTTTACATTAGTGATGTCAGAGCACACAGATGTATGGCTCTGCATGTCAGGGTATGATTGCATAGAAAAGACGTGAACGAATGGAGCCAAAATGATGCTCCTCCACATTAAACCGAAAGCATGACGCTGGATGACTCAGCAATTTGATTAGTTTATTATGGATTTCTATTCCTGCACTTTCTAAATGCTTCACCCAGATTAAAAAATAATGTGCTGTTTGAAAAAAATTATCTTTTGGGCCCAGAGTTACGACAACATTTCGAGTGTACATTTTTGGAGGGTTTCTTTGTAAGAGCAGAGTGACTGCTAATTAAAGTTGCAGAACTGCTTATCAGAGCAGGGACAGCCTGGCAAGTCTGAGATAGCTCCTCCAATTAACATGCCGCTGCAGCCGGAGCCTCACAAGTCAAGTAAGCACTGCTCACGCCAAGGGATCTCTCTGAGATGGGGGCTCTCTGAACTTCAGCTGCGATTAGCAGATGGGACAGTCCCGGGGTTGGATCCCTGTCCCAGCATTCAACCGCTTTTGTGCACATTGAATACACGTGCTGGTTTTCAGAGGCTTAGGTTAGAATGTTTAGTTAAATCATGCCTTCGAAATGTCACGCATTTTATGCTACTATAACAGAAAATGGTTGAAACCCCACATCACTAGATGCTTAAAGTGTAGTCTTTCATGCTAGTTGTCTGGTAATTTATTTGTACCCAATCAGGGTGGAAATACTTGTACATGCAACTTAAAAAAAAAAAAACACCCAACAAATATCATAGTATATTTGCATAATTATCTAGATTTTAATTAAAGCATTCATTTGATTATAATTAGGGCTCCCGGGTTTATGGTATTTATTTTTGTAACATTTCCGTCTGTATTTATCCATATTTATTTTTTGGCCCTCTTATTGGTATTTACCATATTTATTTTGTGTTTTTAGGATAAATGGAGTCGTAAAATGGTATATTTCCACATTTATTTAACTCTTAGACGTGCACTCATACGTGGAAGCCTGTCGCGTTTTAGCAAATTTAACAACCACATATAACATAAAATTGCACCAATAGGTGCAGAGTAGGTTTATAATACTAATATATGTTAACTTATGCCTGTATGTAAGGAAATCTGATCCTGTTTTGTAACTCCCTATCTGTCTAGCAGATCAGTTTTTGCCTGAAATTCATGAAAGTCAGCAAGGAGAGTCTATTACAAAAAGCACAATTTTCAGTATTTTTCCGCTTTTAAAAATAAATACAGACAGGAAACACATTGTTTTCTGTCTGTATTTATCTGTCTGTATTTATCTGTAAAAATCCGTAAAAACGGAAAACTGGGAGCCTTAATTATAATTTAGAATGTGTTGTTTTTAGCAGGGAGATGCCTGTATTCAAAATGGCTTCTGAATTCATCAAATTGTCCTTGTCAGATGTAGATGCACCAGGGCACATACCACCTCATGCATTGCAATGGAAGCCCCCTCTATGAGGTGAACGATAAATCACTGGCCTAGACGCACTGAACCTGCATCAGATCGTCCACTAACTACAACACATCGCTGGACACATCCTAGATTTAATTTTTGCTAATACCGAGCTAGTTACTAGACCAAGCCTTTCTAAACTCTGCCCACTGACTCTTCCCCTCCACTTCCCTTTTTACTCATCTCAAGCCTCCTCCTACTGCTATGACCTCCACAAACAAAACCCCAGAAAATCTACAATCCATCACTCGTCTATCCCTCCACTATCTTTTCAATCAAAATAACAGCCTAACATGTCCCCTTCTTAAATTTTACATTTCACTATACTAACTCACTGCTAATCCTCTATGGGTCTCAGAGTAGCGTGATACTCACCAGAAAGCATTCCAACACCTCATATGGGGTAGCAAGCGCTATATAAATACTAACCTTTTCCCCTCTCCTATCTCTCGGCTACTCTTTTCAATCCAAATAACTCACTAACACATCCACCACTCAAATTTCTTTCATAATATAGACTATACTAATTCAACAATAATCTCTTATGTGTTCCGGAGTAGCGTGCTACTCACCGAAAAAACGTTTTGACGCCTCATCAGGGGTAGTAAGTGCTATATAAATGCAATTACAATACACTACAATACAATAAATTAAACAGCCAATAATACCATGGTGGTGAGAAAGAAATACTCCTTGCACAGGACACATCACCTATCCTCATGGATCATACAAATAGAAGGAGTGTCTTACACAAGTTCTGCTTACCCAACATAAAATAGCATTTTGTAAGCCCTGAAGCCTTTTCTAGTGTTTTAAATTATAAATGGACTACCTTACAAAACACAATAAATAAATACATTGGAATTTAGCAGAATAAATCCTTGACTTTTCCTCAGAATTGTGTGTTTTTCCTATTGGCTTTCATATGACGCTTGTGATTAAAAATAACATCCTCAGCTCTCAAGAGCTACTCTCAACAGTTACTACTTCTCTCTCCCACCCACACACAAACACTTGGCCATTCACCCGAGAAGGGGATCAAATCAATGCCTGGCAGGAAACAGAAGACTAAGGGCCAGATGTAGGAAGCCTAATACCGGTCGGTAACGGCCGAAATTACAGAATTTCGTCCGTTACCGACCGGTATTAGGCATTTGAGATGTAGGGGCCTAATTTAAGGATTCGGTAATTTACCGAATCGGTAATTTAAGGAATCGGTAAATTACCAAATTCTTAAATACCGATTCGGTAAATTACTGAATCCTTAATGTAGGAAGCACTCAAGTGAGTGCCTTTCACTTGTAAGGATTCGTTATTTACCAGCAACTACAAGTTGGTGGTAAATAACGAAAACCGTTCAAAAAGCAATTTTGTGCTTTTTTAACAGTGCCATGTGGCAAACATACATGTGTCATTATCCAGAGAGATTGCTGTGCACACCTGTTAATCCACATCATTTGTTTTCTTCAACTATAAAGTTTGTTTGCGTGCATCTTGGGTACCGTGATCTACCCGAAGTCACGGTACAAAGACATACATGTGTGCCACATGTGAACCCATGCACTATTCAGGGGTGCAACAGGGTGTCAATGTGACACCCTGCCACCCTTGTAGGTCTTCCCTCTCTTACAGATTCAGTTTTTACCGATTCGGTATTTACCGATTTGGTAATTCCCATTCTTTCCTATGGGCCTTCAGGCATATAGGAATGAATGGGGAATACCGAATCGGTAAATACCGAATCAGTATTTACCTAATCTTACCTAGTTGGTAAAAATTACCGAATGAATACCTACATACCATTTACCCATTCTAAAATACCGAATGGGTAAAAATCGGTATTTTAGAATCAGTAAATGGTATTTACCTACATCTGGCCCTAGAAGAGGAATCTGCCATTACGGTTTTGAAAGGGTATTTTTAGAAAGATGATGTAGCCAGCCCGTGCCTTAGGTTGCCAGCCAGGGAGAGCAAAAGACCTGTGTGTGCCCATCTGTGCCCACTCAACAGACATTGGATCCTTGCTTTCTTCGGACTCAGCTGTAACACTGACTTTCCACGATCTTCCAAGGCGTGTACGTATACACTGATCATATTTTGTATACTGAGCTCCTTTGCTGAATGTTCCAAACATGTTGTTTACAGCAAAGAGCAAACATGCCATAGCAACAACTTTGAGCTGTTTTCCACATAGTTGCTCTCCTGCTAAAAGGTAGTTTATTTTCAGAGCTTTTATGATGAACCAGATGTGCTTGGCAAGGCAAGCTCGCCTTTATTGTTAGGCCAACAGCATGAGATTGTTTCTTGTGGTTGAGCGTTCCAAGATCTTGGAGCACGTACTCACAACCGAGTCTCGCCGAACCCGGTTGACAGCAGTTTGGGAATTCGCATTGAGATCCTGTCCACAGATCCCTGAGGGCAGCAATGACCAAATATGGTCAGTTTATCGATAGTCCACAGTGTCAGAATGAAAAAGTTTATGCGCTAAATATAAGGGGCCTCATTTATGAAAAGTGACACATCACTGCGTGAAAACAGCACCCTCCTTGCGACACCAATGATGCGTCACATTTACAGTATGACGCATCATGTCGCAAGGAGTTACAGATACGTCATTATTTCTGACGTATCTGTAAGCGTAAAAGTCACGCATTGCAGGAATGTGTCACAAAAGTGACGCAACTCCAGCAATGCGTCCTTTCACATGGGGAAAGCCCCATGTGAAAGGGCTTGCGTCAGTCTTACGCCTGCTGTGTGGCAGGCGCAAGAATTTGACGCAACAGCGTCCTAAAAGTGACGCAGTGACATCTCATAGATGTCACTGCGTCACTATTACGAGGATTTTTGCGGGGGAACGCCCCCTCTGCATACATTATACCTGACGTAGGTATAATGTAGCGCAGGGGATTACAAAGTGACGCATCTGCTTAGATGCGTCACTTTGTAAATAGTGCGCAACAGGAGGCATGTTTTACGCCGCCGATGCGTCACAAAAAGTGACGCATCGGAAGCGCAAAACTGACGCAAGGCCTCATAAATTAGGGCCATAATTCTTTGAACATGTGGCAATTGGCTAAAGCGGGGGACATACTTTTGTTTGGGTCAGTTTCTGCATTGTCCATGAGCTGCAACTAAGACACCTATCTGGCTGATACATTTATTTATATTTTCACATGCTCTGGTTTTCTTAATTGTGGTGCATTGAACAACAGAAGTATAGTCATCGATATTAAAATAAGTTACGTTTGTGACCAAGAGGGGAAAGTGCTGAAGTTAACGAAGCCATGAGCCTATAACTTAGTCTTGGAAATTGATCATACAAGCTAATCCAGCAGGGAAACTGCCTTTACAACCAACATTGTCTTGACCATGCCTGCCATTTCTTCCCATGCGGAACCATGCTTTCCTTAACCACTCATATGCTTGGTCAAGGCTATGCGTGGCCTGCATGCGTGGATGGGGGCGGGCACAGGAAGAGGAAGGATTGAGAGAGGACTGGGTCTGGTAAGTGGGGTTGGGGCTGGGTTTTTGGGGGTGTGGGGTCGTTTTTAGGGGTGGGGGTAGTTTTAGTAGGCCTGGGTGGTAAATTCTGTTCTGCTTGTGGAATTTGGGTAATTTTGCGTTCCGCGGAGAAAGCGATATTGCCCAAAATTCTGCGTTCCGCAACTTCGCAAAATTTTTTGCTTGTTCGCGTACTCAAAATGCGCGTTCGCGAGATATTTCCCCCCGAGCATGCAAACAGCAATTGTGAACAGGAAAAAAGCACCGCTAACAAGCAATTCTGCGTGTTCGCGGAATTTCTGCATGTTCGCAGAGATTTTTTATTATTTTGCAGAGATTTGCGTAACGCGATTACGCAAATTTCACCCACCCCTAGTTTTTAGTGCTGGGGTGTTGGGTTGTGTAAAGGGAAGGAGGCTGGGTTTTAGGGCCCAGGACAGACGGGGTTGGGGTAGTTTTCTGGTTTGAGGGTCAGTTTTTAGGACCCAGGGTGGGGGGGGGGTTTAGTTGGGGTTGAGTTCATGGTTGATTGTCAGTTTTTAGGACTCAGGGAGGGAGGAGAAGGGACAGTTTTCAAGGCTGGGGCAGTTTTAGGGCTCGGACGGGGGGTTGGATTTGGGGAACTTTTTGTGACTTAGGGCGAGTTTTATTGCTCAGGGCAGGGAGGGGTAAGGGACAGTTTTCAGGGCTAGGGGGCAGTTTTAGGGCTCAAGGGCAGGTCTGGGGTCAGAGTAGTTTTAAGTACGTGGGGCTGGGTTTTAGGGCTCAGGGTGGAGGGGCTGGAGTGTGACCTTTACCCCACATCCCTTTCCCAAACATGCCTTTACCATGTAATTGCGTGGTAAAGGCATGTGTGGTAAAGGAATGTGTGGTAAAGGAATGCGTTGTTAAGAAGCATTTGTTGTTCAGGCCGCATTGTGAACCCGTGCGTGGTTTAGCCATGCGTGCCTCTGTCATACAACCATTCCAGCACCTCAGCGCACCAACAGGGAAATTGGAGCACAGACTTTCTGTTGTGCTTCCTTCTGTGCTTTGCCTTACTCAATAGCAATTCAGTTTTAGATCAATACAAATTAGGCTCATCTATCAGTGACTGATTCCAAGACCAACAGTAAAAAAAAAAATAGAACAATATGTCACCTTTGAAAAAAAGTCATAAAGGCTGCACCAGAATGCAGAGTCCAATTAAAATGCAGGTAAGATGAGAGGGGCTGAATCTAGCACTGTAGGGCATATCATGTTATATCTTCTATTCCCCACACATTTGCAACAAAGTGCCTAAGCAATAGGATAAACCATCTTAAGGTTACATCAACCCCCAAAGTCCATTCTCTGCACCCTCCCATATACAAGGAAGAAAACCTCTGCAGTCAAATGCAACAAGCAGATTTAAAAATGGGGAAAGTGAATGCCCAGGTTCAGATTCAGAGTAAAATCCAAAATTCGTAGGAAGTAGGATAACACTAGAGTGTTTTAGTAAACATATTTGAGGGTTTTCTGTATTATTCTATGTACATTATTAGGTCATCTCTGTAATGAGCATGAGGAGAATCTCCCTGATTTTAGGTTGATCCACAAAAATCTAAAACTTGTGAAAAACCAAGGGAAATAGAAGCAGACAAAAAGGCTGGATGGTAAATATTTTCCACCCTCCTTATAATAATAATGGTCAACATTTTAATACTGCTTACAGTGTAGGCCACTGCAGCTTTCTATTTATGTGCGTGAACATGCCATGACCACAACAGAGCTGTAGCACAGCATCCCCACAGGAAGCTCTGATATTGTATCATATAATCCATGTAAATTTATAAAGTTATATTTATTTATAAAGTATAATATCACTGATATGATTTACATGTACTGATGTACTGATTTGATAGCTGTTATTGGGTGTCAGCAGCGATTACCCATAAGGCAGTGATACAATAAGCCATCTAACATGTGATAAATCAGTTGAGGTGTTACTGCATCAAGTTGGTTTTCCCAGTATAAATGTTTCAATTATTGGGAAGCACTAAACCTTTTGCTTTTTTCTTCACCCTGATTTTGAGATCTAAGGAGGCTACTACACTCCATATGAGCTTTGCTAAAAAACATAAAAACTCACATGTTCTGGTAATTTTCTAGCATTTTTTCCAAAATATAACGACTGGGTTCACCTGCCAATATTTATCACAAAAATCATAATTCCGATATACATGCTAACAAGAGGTAGCATATATATGGGAATTTATCATCCCATTCATCATCAGGGGCAAACCCTTAACTTATGCGTAAATAACATTGTTATCAGGAGTGAGGCCAAAGACCTACAAGAATGTCCACTATGGCATTGTTATTATTAAAGGTATGCTTTCAATAAAGAGCTGTAGAGGGCAAGACGTGCCAAATCACCCTCCAATCGAATGTATGACGTTACAAAGAATTCCGTTGTAACGCATGCCTTTACCACTCATGCGTTACAACGGAATTCGTTTTCCACGCATAACCTTTACCCCGAAACCCCCCCTTTTTTTCTTTTCATTTACCACACATGCATTTACTACGTATTTCGTAGTAAAGGTATGCGTGGTAAAGCCTCTCGTTGTAACCACGCAGGCGTTGTAATGCATGCGTGGTAAAGGATTTCGTGGAAATGGCTTCGTTGTAGAGGCCGTTTCCCCCTCCAATCATCATCTAATCAAACAACAAAGATCTGGCACTAGTGGGCACCTTCTCACATTTTTGTGTATAAATGATTGATATGGGTGGGATATTCTTACCTTTACCTTAAACCAGCTGTTTGTTTACTCAGTCTGACCTAATCCTCTGTGCCCGCTTGAATAATATTTTAAAACAGAGACGAAAAGAAAAGTGGTCAGTCAAGTCACTCAGCATACAACATACCAACTCTAATTAAGTATATTGGTACTACAAAGAACAAGCATTTGCAATGCATAAGGTCTCGCATTAGGAAAGTTTGAGCTATTGGTATTGTAAATGACACATTTTTTATATATGTGTTGGTTTTGAAAATAGCAAAAATAATAGCTTTGTCATTTACAATGCCAATAGTTATAACTTGTGACACCTATAGCATTTGTAATGCAATATGTGTTGTATTCACGTGACTTAGATGTATTGATATTACAAATAACAATGGCTTTGAATTTTTTTAATAATTAATACTTAAATAAAAGTTATTGTAATTTATAATGGCAATAGCTTAAACTTTTGTAAATAACTTTTGTGAAGAATATGTTCAGTGTATTTTATTGTGACGAAAATCCAAGAACAGAAGTGAAATACTAACCTCTTTTTCTGACATTTTTAATGAAGCTTGAAACATTGAGAGATCATATTTGACCCAGTTGTTGGTAAATGGTTGCACAGATTGATGCTGTGGTGGGGCTGAGAGATGTTGTGGTGGCGACTAGTGATGCTGTGGCATTCAATGATCCTGTGGTAGCGCATAGTGATGTTGTTGTGCCCCTTAGTGATGCTGTGGTGGTGCTGAGTGATGCTGTGGTGATGCGATAGATAGAGTGAGTGGGATAGATAGATAGAGTGAGGGCGATAGATAGATAGAGGGAGGGCGATAGATAGAGGGCGATAGAGAGATTGAGTGAGCGAGTTAGGTAGATAGATAGATAGATAGATAGATAGATAGATAGATAGATAGATAGATAGATAGATAGATAGATAGGAGTGAGGGCGATAGATAGCTAGACAGATAGATAGAGTGATGGCGATCAGTATCTAAATAAATAGATAGAATGAGGGCGATAGATCGATAGAAAGATAGATAAAGTGAGGGCGATAGATAGATAGAGTGAGGGCGATAGATAGCGTGAGGGCGATAGATAGCTAGATAGATAGAGTGAGGGCGATAGATAGATAGATAGATAGATAGATAGAGTGAGGGCGATTAGATAGATAGAGTGAGGGCGATAGATAGAGTGAGGGCGATAGATAGATAGAGTGAGGGCGATAGATAGATAGAGTGAGGGCGATAGATAGAGTGAGGGCGATAGATAGAGTGAGGGCGATAGATAGAGTGAGGGCGATAGATAGAGTGAGGGCGATAGATAGAGTGAGGGCGATAGATAGAGTGAGGGCGATAAGATAGAGTGAAGGCGATAGATAGATAGAGTGAGGGCGATTAGATAGAGTGAGGCCGATAGATAGATAGAGTGAGGGCGATAGATAGACAGATAGAGTGAGGGCGATTAGATAGATAGACTGAGGCCGAGAGATAGAGTGAGGGCGATAGATAGACAGAGTGAGGGCGATAGATCGATAGACAGATAGAGTGAGGGCGATAGATCGATAGACAGATAGAGTGAGGGCGATAGATAGATAGTTGTGTGTGTGGTTGTGTGTGGTTGTGTGTGTGGTTGTGGTTATGTGTGCATGGTTGTGTGTGTGTGGTTGTGTGTGTTATGCTTTGTTTTTCTATGTTATGTTATGCTATGTTTTGTTGTGTTTGGTATGTTATGTTTTGCTAGGCTATGATATGTTTTGTTTTGTTATGCTATGCTATGTTTTGTTATGTTATGCTATGTTTTGTTATGCTATGCAATGTATTGTTTTGCTATTCTATGCTTTGTTTTGTTATGCTATGCAATGTATTGTTTTGCTATCCTATGCTTTGTTTTGTTATGCTATGCTCTGTTTAGTTTTGCTATCCTATGCTATGTTGTGTTTTGTTATGCTATGCTATGCTATGTTTTGTTATGCTATGTTTTGTTATGCTATGTTTTGTTATGCTATACTATGTTTTGTTATGCTATGCTATGCTTTGTTATGCTTTGTTATGCTATGCTATGTTTTGCTATGCTATGCTATGTTTTGCTATGCTATGCTTTGTTTTGCTATGCTATGTTTTGTTGTGTTTGATATGCTATGTTTTGCTATGCTATTATATGTTTTGCTATGCCATGTTTTGTTATGCCATGTTTTGTTATGCCATGTTTTGTTATGCCATGTTTTGTTATGCCATGTTTTGTTATGCCATGTTTTGTTATGCTATGTTTTGTTTTGCTATGTTTTGTTTTGCTATCCTATGCTATGTTGTGTTTTGTTATGCTATGCTATGCTATGTTTTGTTATGCTATGTTTTGTTATGCTATGTTTTGTTATGCTATACTATGTTTTGTTATGCTATGCTATGCTTTGTTATGCTTTGTTATGCTATGCTATGTTTTGCTATGCTATGCTATGTTTTGCTATGCTATGCTTTGCTATGCTATGCTTTGTTGTGTTTGATATGCTATGTTTTGCTATGCTATTATATGTTTTGCTATGCCATGTTTTGTTATGCCATGTTTTGTTATGCCATGTTTTGTTATGCCATGTTTTGTTATGCCATGTTTTGTTATGCCATGTTTTGTTAGGCTATGTTTTGTTTTGCTATGTTTTGTTTTGCTATCCTATGCTTTGTTTTGTTATGCTATGCTCTGTTTAGTTTTGCTATCCTATGCTATGTTATGTTTTGTTATGCTATGCTATGTTTTGTTATGCTATGCTATGTTGTGTTTTGTTATGCTATGCTATGTTGTGTTTTGTTATGCTATGCTGTGTTTTGTTATGCTATGCTATGTTTTGTTATGCTATGCTATGTTTTGTTGTGTTTTGTTATGCTATGTTTTGTTGTGCTTTATTACGCTATGCTTGGTTATGCTGTGCTTGGTTATGCTGTGCTTGGTTATGCTGTGCTTGGTTATGCTGTGCTTGGTTGTGCTGTGCTTGGTTGTGCTGTACTTGGTTGTGCTGTGCTTGGTTGTGCTGTGCTTGGCTGTGCTGTGCTTGGCTGTGCTGTGCTTGGTTGTGCTGTGCTGTGTTTTGCTGTGCTGTGTTTTGCTGTGCTGAGCTGTGTTTTGCTGTGCTGTGTTTTGCTGTGCTGTGTTTTGCTGTGTTGTGCTGTGTTTTGCTGTGGTGTATTTTGCTGTGCTGTGTTTTGCTGTGCTGTGCTGTGTTTTGCTGTGCTGTGTTTTGCTGTGCTGTGTTTTGCTGTGCTGTGTTTTGCTGTGCTGTGCTGTGTTTTGCTGTGCTGTGTTTTGCTGTGCTATGCTGTGTTTTGCTGTGCTGTGTTTTGCTGTGCTGTGCTGTGTTTTGCTGTGCTGTGCTGTGTTTTGCTGTGCTGTGTTTTGCTGTGCTGTGTTTTGCTGTGCTGTGCTGTGTTTTGCTGTGCTGTGTTTTGCTGTGCTATGCTGTGTTTTGCTGTGCTGTGTTTTGCTGTGCTGTGCTGTGTTTTGCTGTGCTGTGCTGTGTTTTGCTGTGCTGTGTTTTGCTGTGCTGTGCTTTGCTGTGCTGTGTTTTGCTGTGTTTTGCTGTGCTGTGCTGTGTTTTGCTGTGCTGTGCTGTGCTGTGTTTTGCTGTGCTGTGCTGTGTTTAGCTGTGCTGTGCTGTGTTTTGCTGTGCTGTGCTCTGTTTTGCTGTGCTGTGCTGTGTTTTGCTGTGCTGTGTTTTGCTGTGCTGTGTTTTGCTGTGCTGTGTTTTGCTATGCTGTGCTGTGTTTTGCTGTGCTGTGCTTTGCTGTGCTGTGCTGTGTTTTGCTGTGTTTTGCTGTGTTTTGCTGTGTTGTGCTGTGCTGTGTTTTGCTGTGCTGTGTTGTGTTGTGCTGTGCTGTGTTGTGTTGTGCTGTGCTGTGTTGTGTTGTGCTGTGCTGTGTTTTACTGTGCTGTGCTATGTTTTGCTGTGCGGTGCTTTGCTGTGCTGTGTTTTGCTGTGTTTTGCTGTGCTGCGCTGTGCTTTGCTGTGCTGTGTTTTGCTGTGCTGTGTTGTGCTGTGCTTTGCTGTGCTGTGTTTTGCTGTGCTGTGCTGTGCTGTACTGTGTTGTGTTTTGCTGTGCTGTGTTGTGTTTTGCTGTGCTGTGTTGTGCTGTGCTGTGTTTTGCTGTGCTGTGCTGTGTTTTGCTGTGCTGTGTTGTGCTGTGCTGTGTTGTGTTTTGCTGTGCTGTGCTTTGCTGTGCTGTGTTTTGTTGTGCTGTGCTATGCTGTCCTGTGCTGTGCTTTGCTGTGCTGTGTTGTGTTTTGCTGTGCTGTGTTTTGCTGTGCTGTGTTTTGCTGTGCTGTGCTGTGTTGTGCTGTGCTGTGTTGTGTTTTGCTGTGCTGTGCTGTGTTTTGCTGTGCTGTGTTTTGCTGTGCTGTGCTGTGTTGTGTTTTGCTGTGCTGTGTTGTGCTGTGTTTTGCTGTGCTGTGTTGTGTTTTGCTGTGCTGTGCTGTGTTGTGTTTTGCTGTGTTGTGTTGTGTTGTGTTTTGCTGTGCTGGTAAGGGTATGTGAGGGTGTGTGTGAGGGGGTGTGAAGGTGAGGGTGTGAGGGTGAGGAGGTGTGTGAGGGTGAGGAGGTGTGTGAGGGGTGAGGGGGTGAGGGCTGAGGGTGAGTGTCTCCAATGAATGTCACTGCTTGGCCTTCTTTGAAAATGTTCAGTGCTGCAAATAGAGCATGCCGCCCTAATTATCACAGCATGCCGCCCCAGCTGCTGGAGCACTCAACTGCACATTAATTATAGTTGAGTGCTCCAGCAGCCTGGGGCGCCTGTTGACATGCTGTGATAAGTGGGTCTCATGCTGTGATAATTGTTGCGGCGCCTGAGAAAGTGGAGACTCCTGCTGGGATAATTGGTCTTGTGGCGCCTCAGGAAGTAGAGTTTCATGCTGGGATAATTGGTCTGGCGGGCTTGCAGCGCCTGACGTCCAACAAACGTGCACAAGCTGCTCAACCTTGAAGCGCGTTCACAGACCTGGGTCGACTCAGGCCCAGGTCTATATCGGGCTCGTTCACAGCTGTTACTCCCTTGACAGGGAGGAAGGTGACTATAGTCTCGCTGGCGGGAGCGCTTCGCGCTCCAACGCCAGCTCGACCTAAAAATGTGCCCATTAGTGCCAGATCTTTGTTGTTTGATATTATTATTAAAAGTACACCTACATATGAGCTTCCATACAAATCAGTTCACATTATACTGAATCGCGGCTTTCGATTCTCCACCTTTATAGGTGAAATATTAGCGTCCTTTTCCATAGGGAACATATATTAGGTTCTACAGCAATACACGCATGTTGCTATCGGTTTTACTCCTCAGGTGCAAACTAAAAATTCTTATATTGTAAAAGGGAGTGGCACTATGTTTTAGTTTGTGGAATTCATAACCTGAAAAGGCACATCGATAACATTTATTGGTCTGGCCTAAAGATGTTTCCATTATACTCTTATTGGAAGTATAGCCCAACTGCATCTTTCCTTCTCCATGGCACTCTTCTGTGAGGACCTATGTTGGTAGTAAAGCACTACTGCAGCTTTCTATCTCCATCTAATTATCCCATTCTGGTGAGGACCTCTGTTGCTGTAAAGTGCACACGTTTTCCATCTACATTGTACAACTCTTCTGTGAAGACCTCTATTGATAGTATAACACAACTGCATCTTTCCATCTCCATGGCACTCTTCTGTGAGGACCTCTGTTGATACTATAACACAACTGCATCTTTCCATCTCCATTGCACTCTCCAGTGAGGACCACTATTGATAGTATAACACAACTGCAGCTTTCCATCTCCATTGCACTCTTCTGTGAGGACCTCTGTTGATACTATAACACAACTGCATCTTTCCTTCTCCATGGCACTCTTCTGTGAGGACCTCTGTTGGTAGCAAAGCACAACTGCAGCTTTCTATCTCCATCTAATTATCCCTTTCTTGTGAGGACCTCTGTTGCTGTAAAGTGCACTCATTTTCCATCTACATTGTACAACTATTCTGTGAGGACCTCTGTTGATAGTATTACACAACTGCAGCTTTCCATCTCCATGGTACTCTTCAGCGAGGACCTCTGTTGGCAGTATAACACAACTGCAGCTTTCCATCTCCATGGCTCTCTTCAGTGAGGACCTCTGTTGGCAGTATAACACAACTGCATCTTTCCATCCCTATGGCACTCTTCAGTGAGGACCTCTGTTGATAGTATAACACAACTGCATCTTTCCATCTCCATAGCACTCTTCAGTGAGGACCTCTGTTGGCAGTATAACACAACTGCAGCTTTCCATCTCCATGGCTCTCTTCAGTGAGGACCTCTGTTGGTAGTATAACACAACTGCATCTTTCCATCTCCATGGCTCTCTTCAGTGAGGACCTCTGTTGGCAGTATAACACAACTCCATCTTTCCATCTCCATGGCACTCTTCAGTGAGGACCTCTGTTGGCAGTATAACACAACTGCAGCTTTCCACCTCCTTGGCTCTCTTCAGTGAGGACCTCTGTTGGTAGTATAACACAACTGCAGCTTTCCACCTCCATGGCACTCTTCTGTAAGGACCTCTGTTGCCAGTATAACACAACTGCATCTTTCCATCTCCATGGCACTCTTCTGTAAGGACCTCTGTTGGCAGTATAACACAACTGCAGCTTTCCACCTCCGTGGCTCTCTTCAGTGAGGACCTCTGTTGGCAGTATAACACAACTGCATCTTTCCATCTCCATGGTACTCTTCAGTGAGGACCTCTATTGGTAGTATAACACAACTGCAGCTTTCCACCTCCATGGCACTCTTCTGTAAGGACCTCTGTTGCCAGTATAACACAACTGCAGCTTTCCACCTCCATGGCACTCTTCTGTAAGGACCTCTGTTGCCAGTATAACACAACTGCATCTTTCCATCTCCATGGCACTCTTCAGTGAGGACCTCTGTTGGCAGTATAACACAACTGCAGCTTTCCACCTCCATGGCACTCTTCTGTAAGGACCTCTGTTGCCAGTATAACACAACTGCATCTTTCCATCTCCATGGCTCTCTTCAGTGAGGACCTCTGTTGGCAGTATAACACAACTGCATCTTTCCATCTCCATGGCACTCTTCAGTGAGGACCTCTGTTGGCAGTATAACACAACTGCATCTTTCCATCTCCATGGTACTCTTCAGTGAGGACCTCTATTGGCAGTATAACACAACTGCATCTTTCCATCTCCGTGGCACTCTTCAGTGAGGACCTCTGTTGGCAGTATAACACAACTGCAGCTTTCCACCTCCGTGGCTCTCTTCAGTGAGGACCTCTGTTGGCAGTATAACACAACTGCATCTTTCCACCTCCATGGTACTCTTCAGCGAGGACCTCTGTTGGCAGTATAACACAACTGCAGCTTTCCATCTCCATGGCTCTCTTCAGCGAGGACCTCTGTTGGTAGTATAACACAACTGCATCTTTCCATCTCCATAGCACTCTTCAGTGAGGACCTCTGTTGGCAGTATAACACAACTGCAGCTTTCCATCTCCATGGTACTCTTCAGTGAGGACCTCTGTTGGCAGTATAACACAACTGCAGCTTTCCATCTCCATGGTACTCTTCAGCGAGGACCTCTGTTGGCAGTATAACACAACTGCAGCTTTCCATCTCCATGGTACTCTTCAGCGAGGACCTCTGTTGGCAGTATAACACAACTGCATCTTTCCATCTCCATGGCTCTCTTCAGCGAGGACCTCTGTTGGTAGTATAACACAACTGCAGCTTTCCATCTCCATGGCTCTCTTCAGCGAGGACCTCTGTTGGCAGTATAACACAACTGCATCTTTCCATCTCCATGGCACTCTTCAGTGAGGACCTCTGTTGGCAGTATAACACAACTGCAGCTTTCCACCTCCATGGCACTCTTCTGTAAGGACCTCTGTTGCCAGTATAACACAACTGCATCTTTCCATCTCCATGGCACTCTTCAGTGAGGACCTCTGTTGGCAGTATAACACAACTGCAGCTTTCCACCTCCATGGCACTCTTCTGTAAGGACCTCTGTTGGTAGTATAACACAACTGCAGCTTTCCACCTCCGTGGTTCTCTTCAGTGAGGACCTCTGTTGGTAGTATAACACAACTGCATCTTTCCATCTCCATGGCACTCTTCAGTGAGGACCTCTATTGGCAGTATAACACAACTGCATCTTTCCATCTCCATGGCACTCTTCAGTGAGGACCTCTGTTGGCAGTATAACACAACTGCATCTTTCCATCTCCATGGTACTCTTCAGTGAGGACCTCGGTTGGCAGTATAACACAACTGCAGCTTTCCACCTCCGTGGCTCTCTTCAGTGAGGAATTCTGTTGGCAGTATAACACAACTGCATCTTTCCATCTCCATGGCACTCTTCAGTGAGGACCTCTATTGGCAGTATAACACAACTGCATCTTTCCATCTCCATGGCACTCTTCAGTGAGGACCTCTGTTGGCAGTATAACACAACTGCATCTTTCCATCTCCATGGTACTCTTCAGTGAGGACCTCTATTGGTAGTATAACACAACTGCAGCTTTCCACCTCCATGGCACTCTTCTGTAAGGACCTCTGTTGGCAGTATAACACAACTGCGTCTTTCCATCTCCATGGTACTCTTCAGTGAGGACCTCTATTGGTAGTATAACACAACTGCAGCTTTCCACCTCCATGGCACTCTTCTGTAAGGACCTCTGTTGCCAGTATAACACAACTGCATCTTTCCATCTCCATGGCACTCTTCAGTGAGGACCTCTGTTGGCAGTATAACACAACTGCAGCTTTCCACCTCCGTGGCTCTCTTCAGTGAGGACCTCTGTTGGTAGTATAACACAACTGCAGCTTTCCACCTCCATGGCACTCTTCTGTAAGGACCTCTGTTGGCAGTATAACACAACTGCATCTTTCCATCTCCATGGCGCTCTTCAGTGAGGACCTATGTTGGCAGTATAACACAACTGCAGCTTTCCATCTCCATGGTACTCTTCAGTGAGGACCTCTATTGGCAGTATAACACAACTGCAGCTTTCCATCTCCATGGTACTCTTCAGCGAGGACCTCTGTTGGTAGTATAACACAACTGCAGCTTTCCACCTCCATGGCACTCTTCTGTAAGGACCTCTGTTGGCAGTATAACACAACTGCAGCTTTCCACCTCCATGGCACTCTTCTGTAAGGACCTCTGTTGGCAGTATAACACAACTGCATCTTTCCATCTCCATGGCACTCTTCAGTGAGGACCTCTGTTGGCAGTATAACACAACTGCATCTTTCCATCTCCATGGCACTCTTCAGTGAGGACCTCGGTTGGTAGTATAACACAACTGCAGCTTTCCACCTCCATGGCACTCTTCTGTGAGGACCTCTGTTGGCAGTATAACACAACTGCATCTTTCCATCTCCATGGCACTCTTCAGTGAGGACCTCTGTTGGTAGTATAACACAACTGCAGCTTTCCACTTCCATGGCACTCTTCTGTAAGGACCTCTATTGGCAGTATAACACAACTGCATCTTTCCATCTCCATGGCACTCTTCAGTGAGGACCTCTGTTGGCAGTATAACACAACTGCATCTTTCCATCTCCATGGCACTCTTCAGTAAGGACCTCTGTTGGTAGTATAACACAACTGAAGCTTTCCATCTCCATGGCACTCTCCAGTTGATAGTAGTCAAGTCAAGTCAAGTCATAGAATTTATATAGCGCACTACATACCCAGAGGGTTTCAAGGCGCTTGGGGAGGGGAGGGGGATTATTTGTCAAATATCCACGTTTTAAGTTGTTTTCTGAACGCTAGGTGATTCTGGGTGAGGCGAAGGTAAGTGGGAAGTGAGTTCCATGTTTTGGCAGCCAGGTATGAGAAGGATCTGCCTCCCATGGTGGTTTTGTTGATGCGAGGGACGGTGGCGAATGCTTGGCTGGAAGATCGAAGTTGGCGGGAGGGGGTGTAGAAGGACAGTCGAGAGTTGAGGCAATCTGGTCCGATGTCGTAGAGTGATTTGTGTGCGTGGGTAAGCAGTCGGAAAGTAATCCTCTTATTGATGGGTAGCCAGTGGAGGTCTTTAAGGTGACCCGAGATGTGTTCGTTGCGTGGGATGTCTAATATGAGCCTGGCTGAGGCGTTTTGGATTCGTTGTAGTTTCTTCTGTAGTTTGGCGGTGGTACCTGCGTAGAGGGTGTTTCCGTAGTCCAGTCGGCTCGTGACCAGAGCATGGGTGACTGTTTTCCTTGTTTCGGTGGGGATCCAGCGAAATGTTTTTCTGAGCATGCGAAGGATGTTGAAGCAGGATGAGGATACGGCGCTGACTTGTCTGTTCATTGAAAGTGAGGAGTCCAGGATGACGCCAAGGTTCCGTGCGTGGTCTGTCGGGATGGGTGCTTTTCCGAGGGCTTCCGGCCACCAGGAGTCGTCCCATGCAGAGGGGGATTTACCTAAGATGAGGACTTCTGTTTTGTCTGAGTTCAGTTTCAGACGGCTTTGTTTCATCCATTCGGCGACTTCTTTCATTCCTTCGTGTAGGTTAGTTTTGGCGGTGCTGGGGTCCTTGGTGAGAGAAAGGATCAGTTGAGTGTCATCCGCGTAAGAGATGATGTTGAGGTTGTGTTGGCGGGCGATGGTCGCGAGGGGGCTCATGTATACGTTGAAGAGGGTGGGGCTGAGTGAGGATCCTTGTGGTACGCCGCAGATGATTTCAGAGGCCTCGGACTTGAATGGTGGGAGGCGGACTCTCTGGGTTCTTCCGGAGAGGAACGAGGTGATCCATTCCAGTGCCTTTCCTTGGATTCCGATGTTTCTGAGGCGCTGTAAAAGGGTGCTGTGGCAGACTGTATCGAAGGCTGCGGAGAGGTCGAGGAGGATGAGGGCGACTGTGTCTCCATTGTCCAGTAGAGTTCGAATGTCGTCTGTTGCTGCGATGAGGGCGGTCTCAGTGCTGTGTTTTGCTCGGAAGCCAGATTGTGAGGAGTCGAGGGATTTGTTGGCTTCGAGGAAGGCGGCGAGCTGGTTGTTGACAGCTTTCTCGATGACTTTGGCCGGGAATGGAAGAAGTGAGATGGGGCGGTAGTTTTTGAGTTCGGTGGGGTCTGCTGTTGGTTTTTTCAGAAGGGCGGTGAGTTCAGCGTGTTTCCAGTCTTCTGGGAAGGTAGCGGAGTTGAAGGAGCAGTTGATGACGTCTCGGAGGTGCGGGGCTATGACGGAGTCTGCTTTGTTGAAGATGTGGTGAGGGCATGGGTCTGTGGGGGATCCAGAGTGGATGGAATTCATCAGGCGGATGGTGTCCTCAGTGGAGATTGGGTTCCAGGCGTTAAGGGTGTTAACTGGGGGAAGATGGTCAGCAGATGGTAGGGTGGGTTGGTTTCCGGGTTGTTTGTCAAAGCTGTTGTGGATGTCTGCAATCTTGTTGTGGAAAAATGAGGCTAGGGAGTTGCAGAGGGTTTGAGAGGGAGTGATGTCGTTGGAGTTGGCCGAGGGGTTGGAAAATTCCTTCACGATGTTGAAAAGTTCCTTGCTGTTGTGGGCGTTGTTGTCGAGTCGATCCTTGAATGCTGTTTTTTTGGCTTTTCGGATCAGTTGGTGGTGTGTACGGATGGCGTTTTTGAAGGCGTCCTTGTTGCTGGTGGATAAGTCTTTTTTCCAGGCCTTTTCAAGGGAGCGGCATAGTTTCTTGGATTTCTTGAGGTCCTTGTTGAACCATGAGGCCTTCTTGATTTTGTGTTGGCGTTTTTTCAGTGGTGCTAAGGTGTCTGCGGTGTTGGATAACCAAAGGGTGAGGTTGGAGGCGGCTTCGTTGGCGTTAGAAGAGAGGGCAGGGGAGGTTTGAAGGAGCGATGAGGAGATCTGTTCCGTGGTGATTTTGTTCCAGTTTCTTTGTAGAGTTGGTTGGAGGTGGATGATGGGTTTCGGCTTGTTGTAGGTGAAGTGGACGCAGCTGTGGTCAGTCCAGAGGAGCTCCGTAGTGTGGTTGAAAGAGACATGGTTGCTAGAGGTGAAGATGGGGTCGAGTGTGTGACCTGCGATGTGGGTGGATAGTATAACACAACGGCAGCTTTCCATCTCCATGGCACTCTTCTGAGAGGACCACTGTTGGCAGTATAAAACTACTGCAGCTTTCCATGTACTCTTGTGTGAGGACCTCTGTTGGTAGTATAACACAACTGCAGCTTTCCATCTTCATTGCACTCTTCTGTGAGGACCTCTTTTGGTAGTAAAGCACTACTGCAGCTTTCTATCTCCATCTAATTATCTCATTCTTGTGAGGACCTCTATTGCTGTAAAGTGCACGTTTTCCAACTATATTGTACTACTCTTCTGTGAAGACCTCTATTGGTAGTATAGTGCAACATGTATACATAAGCCTAAAAAATTGTTCCCTGGGATTAAAACTTTTTAGACAATTATACCCCAACGTGCCTGCTAGCCTCTACAGCCCAGATTAACAAAGAATTCACTCAATTCAGAGCAGCACATAAAGATGCAAGTTATACTTGCAAGCTTCTTGATTGAAGATCACAACCCTCAGCTCATTGATTGACAAACACTTTTTGACAAATTATACTTTTTTGACACTTGTACTACCCAGTGATTGTAGTCCTTATATATTGTAAGGTGTCAGCAACTATTTCCATAACACTTAAAGACATTTATTATAAGTTTCAATGTTGACTCATCGCTACCAACCAGCTTTGGTGTATTTAGTTATCCATTAGAAATATTAGCATTAGGGTTTAGAGTAACAAGAGTGTAGGTTGAAGGCACACACCCTCAGCTTTCTGACTGACAATTCAAGCAGTGGTATCTGACTTGAGAGGGACCGCTAGTAACAATTTGAGGAACTACAGCATTTCTGGAGCCCTTGCATTGTTTTCTTTGACACTGGTGTTGTCAATAAATGTGTTCACTGTGTGCAAAAATTCCATTATACTAGAGTCATTCCGGAATACTTGTGCAGTTGCCTTTAACCATTGGCGTGTGCACTCTAATTCCTAAAAGGAAAGAAAAGTTTACCAGTGAAAGTCAGTTCATGGCAATTGTGATCTTGCAGACATCAATATGTTTATTGCACCTGTTTGAGGAAAACATGGATCAACATGGAAGCTGGACTGTATATATTTTCTCAAGATATCAACATTGTGTGCTTTTGCATAACTCGCTCTTCCACTGTGTAAGTAGACACCCAGGAAGGACTGCGACACCACAGTGCTCTTCTGTGAGGACCTCTGTTGGTAGCATAGTGCAAAAAGCTTTCTGTATCCATTGCACTCTTCTGTAAGGTCCTCTATTTGTAGTTTGACGCAACTGTAGCTTTTCATCTATGTGTTCGCTGGGCATGTCTGTGTGGACTGCAATCAGTAGTATAGCACAAGCTCAGCATTCCAACTCCATTGTACTCTTCTGACACATTCTTCTCTCACAGAGCATCTGCCTCCCTTCACCTCCACACCTAAAGACATCAGATTCGGCGTACCATAAGGATCATCCCTTAGCCCCCCCGCTCAGCATCTACATGACCCCCCTCGCACACATTGTCATATCCCTCCGACTCAACATAATCTCCTACACAGACAGCACCCAACTGATCTTCTCTCTCACAGAGGACCCCGCCAACAACAAAACCAACTTTTGCAAAGCCATGACCAACATAACCAAATGGATGCGAGACAACTGCCTCCAACTGAACTCCGACAAAACGAAAGTACTGATCTTTGGGAAGAACACCTCTGCAAGGGGCCACATCTGGTGGCCTGCAAAACTCTGACCCATACCCACACCATGACTCACCATGCACACAACTTCTGCATCATCCTCGACACCCAACTGGCCATAAAACAACAAGTCAACGCAGTCGTCTCCTCCTGCTTCCACACACTTTGTGTACTCAACAGAATCTACAGATGGATCCAACCCAACACCAGAAAGACTGTCACTTAGGCCCTCGTCACCAACCGCCTCGTCCACGGCAATGCCCTCTATGCCGACCTCTCTACCCAGCTCCTCATTAGACTCCAGAGCATACAGAACGCTGCAGCCAGACTCATCCTGGACCTCCCCTAATGAACACAAATTCCCCACCCCCCCACCTGAGAGACCTCCACTGGCTCTCCATCCAGAAGAGTTGCCAGTTCAGGATTCTCATGCATGCCTTCAAGGCCCTCTACAACCTAGGACCTGCCTACATCTACCATCAACTGAACTTCCACCAACCCACTAAACACCTACGCTCCCCTTCATTCACACACACCATCTGCATCCGTCACAGCCACAGCGGTGGCTCCTCCTTCTCCTAAATCGCTTTCAAGACCTGGAACGACCTTCCCTTTAACTCCGTCTTCAGAAAGAGATGCTAGATCTGTCTCTTAAATGCTCTTTGACTGAATGATTGACTTTGAGGAATTTTGTTGGTAGTATAGTGCACAAATCATTCAATTTCCCTAGCACTTTTCTGAGAGGCACTCTATTGGTAGCATATTGCAACTGCAGCTTTACATCTCTATCTCCATTGCACTCTTCTGCGAGGACCTCTATTGGTAGCATAGCTTAACTGCAGCTTTCCATCCTTATTGTATTCTTCTGTGAGCATCTTTTGGCTATGTAGTGCAAATTCAGGGTTCAGGCAATTGTATTCTCCTTAAAGGAGATATATTGGCTGTAATTTATTACTGCATTTTTCCACCTCCTAGTTTGTTTGCCACTCATGGCATTCCAGGTAAAATTAGGACCAAATTATACACCTTAGGTTTGCATGGATGCATTCAACATTGACATATAATATACACAGTTGAGGCCAGATATATTGGCTTTGCTATTGCTTGCTTATCCTGACTCCCTGTATAGAATTTGAAAATAACTTATTGTGTTCTACTTTGACTGAAAATAAACTTTTTGCCAGTGAATCACTACTTTGAACCTCTGATTCAGAAACCTGATGTGTCAGACACAGCATGTTCTCTTGTCTCACAGACTCCAAATGCAATACCTACCTTGTCGACTAATATTCTGAGCGACTTGCTGGCTGTTTTTCAGTTTTCACTGTCGCACCTGCAACCCTTGAAGGTATTCCCAGGATTCACCAGCACCACCGCTCACTGAAGTTACATGACAGCCAATAACAGCTGGCTCTTGCTAAAAGTAACTTTGGCAAAATTGCTGGATGCAAATCCTTGATGGAGAAGGATGTTCAGGTTCAGTCTCACCTTTATACTCACCAGGTGCAGTTTTCTTCTCTTTTGTTGACCCTGAACTTCCAGCTGAAGACTGGCCTTTTTCATTTGCTAACCATTCATCACAGGCTGGATATCACTTGTGACGACTTAGGTAATAATTATTTTGTAGGTTGATGATGATCAGTACTTAGGGGCATATTATCAAGGGATTTATCTCTGCTTTTTTGGCTTTAAAAGCCAAGAAAGCGGAGATAAAATTATCTCCCTATTACCTAGCTGTCGCTAACACCAGTTAGCGACAGCTAGTAGGAGATAGCGACCATCTTGGGCCCCGCTTTGCATGTCAGAGAAATTTATCACTCATGACACGCAAAGTGGGCGTGCCAAGATGTTAGCGACTGGAAACAATCGCTAACATCGCTATCTCCTATTACCAACTTTTGGAGATATTCGCGCTAAGCGTGAATATCTCCAAAAGCTAACACCTGCCCTGAGCAGTTCTTAGCCATGTTATCCAATGGGAGGTGGATAACATGGCTAAGAGCATTCGCTCGGTAATGCATGAATATCGCTGACTTTACAGCGATATTCATGCATTCCAGCCGATTTTTATCGTTTCAGAGATAAACCTTGCTAATAGCAAGGTTTATCTGCGATAAAAATCGTCGCAGCTTGGCGATACATTTTTATCGCTAACCAAGCAATAGCGATAATTATCGCTATTGCTTGGTAATATGCCCCTTAATTTCTAAAAATAAAATAAGTGCCTGGGCTTAATATATTTCTCGAGAGCTCACTGCGGCTTGCACCACCTACGATCCCTGCCAGCGCAGCCAACTACCAGTACCAATGCCACCTATTAGCCAATTCACTGCTAGAAACATTTGAGCTATGCCAGGTATACCAAAGCAATAGGAATGGCTCCGGTATGTCTGTACTATCTTTTATTTCTAATGATATATTGAATAACCACCGCGCTCCTATAAAAATAGACTAACAGCGCCACCATGTGGTGGACTGTCATAAATATGCTGGTGTTAAAGAAATAAGTTCCAGTGCCAAGAACCAGCAAACACCAGCACAAATTAAACACTGACGCAATGCTCCGTCCTTTATCTTTTCTGCATATTTTTCATTCTGCGCCTGATATTACCATTGTTTTTCAAGCATTTCTTGAAATTATTTTGCATAATGGTTCCAGTTGGCACTGGTCACATTTCTTTACCGTTTCCACAGAGAGGGTATTATGGTGCAGCATTGTGTTATTGTGTGGTTTTGATTCAACAGTAGGATTACTTTAAAGTGAATTCAACCTGCGTAATGCATAGACCCTCCTTTACAACGGTTAGAGGTGTGTATCATACATTTTAGATTAGCATTTCGATTTGATTTACATTAGTATTATCCCTGAAAACATTCACCCATCTTCAAATTCACACCGGGAGGTGAATGAGCACCGTTTATGACATCAGTCCTGCGATCAATAGTAGCTTTTATTTTATGTTAAGTTTTTTAATACTCATGAATTTATATTGTGGAAGTGTTTGTTGGCTCATCCACTTTGATTAATTACATTCAGAATGTATGTATATAACTAAACATTATCAGTATTTTCTATTGCTTTTAGTGAGCATTATTCAGTGAACACCTGCAACTAGGCCTTGTCATTTATACAATCCTTGTACCATGATTCTTTTACATTGCATTTCTTTCACATGGTGACCAGCTTTGAAATTAAAAATAGATCCTTCACATGCTTTTCTCAGTAAAGTCCATACAAACCAAGGACTTTCATTCCAAGGGGCACAGAGTGCCTGTGAGCACTGAACAGCATCTCCATCAAGGCTGCCCTCACTGTAGTAAGTTCATTACACAAGATGTAGGTTCCAAGAAGATTTATTCCAGACAGACTTGTCGCTCAGTGAGCAAGGAGAGCAATTCCTGACCCAATTATCTACCATAGCATCGACACCAGGCCACCAGTAGTGTTCCCTAATCCTCCTTTTAGTAGTGGACATCCCCATGTGTCCCTCGTGTGCTAATTTGCAAATAATTTCTCTTAGTTTCAAAGGAGGAATAATTTTATCAGATCTAACAATAATGTCCTGTGACAACATCAATTCATCCCTAACTTTGTAGAATGATGACAACTCACCGGAAAGTTTTCTCTCTTCAGGCCAACCTTTAATCAAGAACTCCTTAACCTGGTTCAAGACATGATCATTCCTCATAGCTTCTAACCAGTCTTTCTCAAAAAAGACAAAAGAACCCTCTTGACTCAGGATTACATTGACATCTGCAAATGAATATGCAACATCGCAATCAACACTTTTACCAACAGTTACACTTGCAGGAAAACATGACATACAGTCTGCATGAACGTTCAAACGTCCTGGAACATACACGACCTCACAACGATATTCTTGTAACTTGGCCGCTAGCCTTGCTAAACGAGCAGTGAGTACTCATCCACCACCAGCAGATAACATGGTAATCAATGGTTTGTGATCGGTTCTTAGAGAAAATTTGGTTCCCCACAAAAATTGCCTAAAGTGCTGAGATGCCCAAGTACAAGCAAGTAGCTCCCTCTCTATAGTTGAGTAATTCTTTTCAGCGTCACATAGAGCTCTAGAGGCATATGACACTACAAACTCACCAGATCTGTCTTTTTGCATTAATACAGCGCCTAAACCAACATTGCTAGCGTCAACATAGACAATGCATTCCTTACCTACGCAATACGGTTTCAAAAATGGAGCCTCAACAATTTTATGCTTCAGAATTTCAAAAGAATCTTGTTGCTCTTTGTTCCACTCAAATTTGGCATTTTTTTTTAGTAAAATCCTTAAAGGATGCACAATGTCTGAGTAGTTTTTTACAAATTTGCCATAGAATTCAGTCAAGCCTAAAAAAGAAAGCATTTGTTCTTTAGATTTAGGTGCAGATGCATTCACAATACTCTGAACATGATTGATCTTTGGTTTGATACCATTGCTCGAAATTTCATGACCAAGATACTCAACTTTTTCCTGTCTAAATTTACATTTAGTGAACTTTAATGTAAGGCCCTTGGATCTAATTTTCTCCAAAACAGAAAACAAATTCTTATCATGTTCAATGCAGTCTTTCCCAAAAATCAAAATGTCATCCTGGAAGGCTATGGCCCCTTTACATTCCATTAATAATTCTTTCATAAGACGCTGAAAAACGGAGGCTGCACTCGCTAAACCAAAAGGCATGCGCAGGTATTGGAACATCCCTTCTGGAGTAACGAATGCAGTCAACTTCCTGGAGTCCTCATGCAACTCCACCTGGTGGTAGGCACTGGCTAAATCAATGGAAGAAAAGACAGTAGCGCCTGACAGTGCAGAAATAAGTTAGTGTATGTTTGGTAAAGGGTGTTTGTCTATCCATATTTCTTTGTTAAGGCTGCGAAGATCCGCACATAAACGAAGTTCGCCTGAGCTTTTAAGAGAAATTACAATGGGCGAAACCCAAGGGGAGGATTCTATAGGCTCAATTATGTTCCTTTTGACTAAGTCATCTAAGATTTCTTTCAATTTAGGTCTGTAGGCTAGAGGAACATTTCTTACTCTGTGTATAACAGGCAAAGCGTTATCATTTAAGATAATTTTGTGTTTAAAATCAGCATACTTTCCTAACTCATCATTAAAAATTTCAGGAAATTTCTCGAGTACTAATTTAGTGAAACTACTGTTGGATACATCTAGTGTTAGGTTCACCATGGAATCAGTGATTGACTTCTGAAAACGAGGTTCATCAACATAAACTGGAGGGTTAGCATTAGGATCTAATTTGATTCCCAAGCCACGTTGATGAGGCCAACCAAGAATGGATACCCCTTTAGTAGATACATAAACTTTTCCTTCGATATCCCAATTCTTAAAGTATAGCTTAGCCCAAAAAAAACCTTCTAAAGCGATCTTTTGTCCTGTGTAACCACCAGGATAAATGTCTGGGCTTAATAATTCTCTTTGATTCCACAATTGTTCAAAGACATTCTTGCCAATAATGGTGTACCATGCACAAGAATCAACAAAGACTTCAACGGGTTTACCATCCATAAGAATAGTACAAGAAGGAAATTTTTGTTGAACACATTCATCAACAGAAAGTATACAGTTCAAACTATTCAGAACCTCCTCTTCTTCAGGAGATATATAGTTGATTCTTTGACCTGATCTGCAAACGTTACCAAAATGCCCTTTTTTCGTGCACTTTACGCAGATTTTATCCTAGGCAGGACACCCTTTGTAATTACCCACATGGTTGGAACTACCACATCTATAGCAAAGTATTAGTCTTTCTTGGATCTTTTTGCTTTTAGTCTTCATCATCATTTGATCCCTAAGAACATGTTCGTAAGATATAGTCTCAAAGGCACAGGTTCAAGCAAGTGAACGTAATGCTGCAACGTAATCCTCAATTGTTTCATCAGGTTTCTGCTCACGAGAATAACATTTGAATCTTTCCATTACAGTATTTATTCTTCTACCAAAACGAATCTTCATTTGTTTGGCAGCTTTATCAAAAACATCCATATTACCAGCATCTTCTAAGGGTGGTAAGTTGTCAAATTCCTTAATTCCAGCACCCCCAAGTCAATGTCTCAAAAGAGCAAGTTTTCTTTTAGCAGAACAACCATCTTTTTCTAATACTTCTACATATGCAATAAACATAGGGTACCAAAGATCCCATTCTATAGAAGGATCACCTGGAACTTGAAGAAAATGAGGAGGTGCAGCAATATTAGACATTTGTAAATAAGGATTAGAACAAACAATATAAGCAATAAAGTAAATATGAAACCTGAAAAGTAAGAATATTAATGTAATTGGTGTGCAAATCACCGTAGTTATTGATTTGCTGAAATGAAGTTTTTCTGTCTTGAAACCGCCGTTTTTCTCTCTTAAAATCGCTGTTTATCTCTCTTTAAATCGCCGTGTAAATTGCAAGTTGTAGCAGAAATAAACCTTTGCAGATGATTCAGAACCAACACGAAGATTGGGCTTCAGCCTTTACCAAAATGGCCGCCAAGAGCGTCAGCAATGCGCGATGACGTGCGCAATGACGCGTGTATCCCAGAGTGCAACTCCGTGTAAACAATGACGGTAGAGCGAACTGCAGGAAGCTCGAGCAATGCCTCAGAGAGTAAACGAACTGCAAGGCGCTCGAGGTGAGTTCCTTTAAATGTAAACAACTAGTGGTAAACGCTCTCACTGAAAAATGAATAAGGTCTGAAATATTTAATTTGAAATTCGTAATGCCTGGAAAAACACCGCTCGATGAATGCGGTCGGAGAGGCAATAAATATCAAGTAATTGGCGGTTTAAATTTTAAAGTAGTCAATGAGAAAACTTACGTTTGTCCACGTTTTCGGGAAAACAGGTTTCTTTGCAAAGCTGCAAAAAGAGAATTCACGCAACTGAAGAAGCAAGGTTTTCTTTAAGTTGAGAGAGAAAAAAAATTAAAAAAAAATGAAAATGTGACCAGTCCAACAGAAAAAGAAGTGAACGCTGTTTCCTTCTGAAATCTGGATCCCCAATCGTCGCCAGTAATTGTGTAGTAAGTTCATTACACAAGATGTAGGTTCCAAGAAGATTTATTCCAGAGAAACAGCTTTACAACCACAGGTAGTAAGATAGGTCTTCACAGCTTCCACTCCACAGCAAACAGTAAAAGTCAAGGCAAAACATTCTACATAACACAGGGTGATTCTAAATGACATGGAGTAATTCCAAATGACATCAAGTCATGGAATACCACACTCACTCTTGCTGCTTTGATGGTTTCCATTTCAGGTAGATCATCCACATCCCAAAGCAGCCTCCCTTCGCCGCTGGCGGGATTCCCCCGCTGTGCTGGGGGGCGGGGGGGGGGCACGTACAGTGCCCCCATGCTCATGACGAGGTCAGCTCGTCATGAGCCACGGCGCACTGGTGCTCATGACGAGCTGAGCTGTCATGACCGCGCCCATTCCAATGGAACGTTCAGCACAGCAGGGGAATCAGCCCAGCGTGCGAGCGTTCCATCTAACGGGCACGGTCATGACGAGCTGAGCTCGTCATGAGCACCAGAGCGCCGTGGCTCATGAGGAGCTGACCTCGTCATGAGCGCTCAAGAGGTTAACAGGAAGTTGGGTATCTTCTATTTGTTTACAATTCTAACATACACATGTGCTAACGTTCTACTTATTTTTGCAATAATAGCTTTGCATTTCTTGACTCTTGTTTAATATTTAAAAAATGCAGAATTTCTGGCATTCTGGAGGAAGTTTTTACAGTAATCCACCCTAGTGAAGCACACCCACGGGATGGTTGGTGAGATCCTCATTCTTGTCCCCGCTCTGTGGATCCACAAAGCAGCGAGCAACCCCAGTGCCTTGAGACCATTACGGATGATTCGCAGCGCTTTACAAATCATTTATTGATTGACTGATTGATCCACAGTCTATCTGCAAGGCTGAGGGTGGCCCAAGTATGGCTCACATCATTACTAGATTCACAATAGGGTGTCCAACTCATACCTCATAGAAAGCATTAGTGCTCACTCGCCCTCCTAATAATTAACAAGCCCAATTGTAATTGCAAAATGTAACATATTTATACTTACACTCATATCTTGCTGAATAATTATAGTATGTTGAATGTGTTTTATTAGCATACATCAGCTTCTGACCCACAGGGGAACATACTTCATGTTGCCTCCACTTCCTTTGTGTGCATATAGATTATAAGTACAGTTTACATTGCAAAGGCCATGCCATGAGTTTGGTACTCACAGGCCTGTGGAATCTGAATATAAGGCAGGGTCAAAGGACATGATCTGTATGTTGTGGGTACAGAGCCCATCCAAATACTGTGCCGAGCACAAGCTGCTTATACAACATGGCTTATAGCTATGGCCTGTACTTACTGGACAGAAGGAGTGGGTAGTACTCACAGCACTTGGGAGCATATCAACAAGGGGTGGCGATAATATTATCGCCGCTTTAGAGCTTGTTTTCAGGCAAAAGGCGGCAATAATATTATCGCATAATCAACAAAGACACGCTAGCGCGTGTTTCCTTGCAATAGCGCCCCTTGTCAACGCGCCTCCCATTGCATCGCTAATGAGATGCAAAAGAGGCGTGCCTGACAAGACTCCCTTGGGAAAATATCGCTAACCAGCTTCGTCATATTTCCAACGAGGGTTAGCGATATTTAAAATCACGTTATTTATTTATTTATTTATGTTTAGAGTTTTATATAGCGCGGATGCCTTAATGCAGGAATTTAACGTCTGTTTAATTCCTGACTACGGCATACCTAACATGGGGTGTGGATTATGTGGCTAAAACTACAGGCCCTTATCATCTAGGATATCGCCGTTTTACAACGTGGAAAACGGCGATATCCCCACTATCTCTGGAATTTTTATCACCTCTGCAATGTGCGTTGTTGATAACGCGCTCACCAGGCGATAAATTCCAAAGATAGCTGGCGATAAATATGCAAGCTCTGAGCTCGCTTTGCGATAATTATCGCCGGCCCTTAATAATATGCCCCTTGGTTGTTTTGCCACATACACAGAGCAATGGAAAAGTACTTAAATAGGAAAGATTTAATACACGGAGAAAGATTTAGTTAAAAGTGGCATTTAAGTAAAGATATTTGAATTCCATAGAAATAATTGAAGGGACATTAGAGCTCCAGATGGGAGATTTTATAACGCGGAGTGTGCCAACCTTTGCGAGCAACAATATATTAGAAGAGAAATGCTTATGTATGATGTAGGTAGCGTGAGGCCCTTGTACTCCACTTGGGTTGCAGAGATAGTGAGTGCAGCTAGGGGGTTGGGAAGGGAATGCTCCAAAATTTGGTGGGAGCTGTGTCATGCTACAGGCCAGGAGTGAGACGGCGTGCGGTGGACAGCTTAAGCTGGGAGCAACTGGCATGGATAACGGAATCATGGGATTAGGACCAACCATGTCATGACTCTTGATGATCCTTCTGATGCTGTTGATGATCGTGAATACTTCTAAACCTGGTGAGGAAGGTAGTCTGTTATTTGACCTTCTGGACTGAGACATTGAAGCTTCTGCATCAAGCTCTTTTGGAGATGGGCATATCTTGAGGACTACTCTAATGAGCAGAGGCTGCACTGGGTTAATAGATCCAATGCAATCTTTGTATTAAAGCAGGTCCAAATCCATGCAGGATGTTGCGGGGTACACCCATGGCCTTGACAGAGATACGTCTGGCTACAGGAGGACATTGTAGATCAGGCAGAAATGCGTGGATAACGTGGCCCCACAGCTGAACATGTGGTCTTCAAGCTATGTTTTGTGGTTCCATTATGATGATTGATCTATGTTATTGGCATTATTGTAGCAAGTAATACTGATGAATTCAAGTTTTCCGACATAGACCTTGAATAACATGAGAGCAATGATGGAGCCCTGGAGAGTGCCGGACTGGAGAACATGGGGAGATGAGGAGAAATGGGGAAGATTCAAGAGGCACCAAGACATCCAGTCCAAGTTCTTTTTTTAGATGCCAACATCATAGATGTAGAGATGGGTAAACTGATGATACACGTCAAAGATGGAAAACATCCATTACAACGCAGGCATTACATCATAATGCCTTTACCATCATTATAAGGACGCATTGTTACATTGCATGCCGTTACAACGCAAGTCGTTACAACGACTTGCTGTAGGGGGCAGAAGGCGTCGGATTTCTTGGATTTTCAATCTAACACCTACCCTACTGTTGCACACACTGGAGTTGGAATAGTAAATTATACTATTCCAAAGTCCATCGCCCCCCCCCCACCCCACATCAAGTTGTTGTAATGACTTGCGTTGTAATGGCATGTGATGTAACAGCGTGTCATTGTAACAACTTGCGTTGTAATGGCATGCTTTGTAAACGCATGCGTTGTAATGAGTGCTATTTGTCAAAGACAAATGATAGACCACCACTATCAGTGAAACATCCCTATTCTCACCCACTTGAGGGTTGAGATTGGCTCAGTAATTGATAAGAGATGACTCTGTCCCATGGCTCGATTGAAAGCTCACTGGGTCATCTGTCAAAAAACTGTGACCCCTGCTTTTTGAAGGGTCCATTGACAATCAGTCTGTAATTGTTCAGGCTCTTGAACTCAAGGAAAGATTTCTTTGGGATTTGCTTGATGTATTGATGTCTGAGGAGTTCAGCTCAATGTGACACATTCCATACTCAATGGAGCAATTTGGAATGGACCAGTGAAGCCGAGGGAAATGCTAGGGTCTCTGTGAGGATTGCAGAAAGAAAGAGGTCGGCATCCAACTTAGATATCCAGCATGAAACAACTATGTTAGAAAAATCAGACAGGTGAGGAAAGCCAAGAAGAACTGAGGATGGAGCTGACTGAGGAGAGATGTACAGGTGGTACTGAGTCTTGTTGAATGTAGCAATTTGACCCATGAGGTTGGGGGGGGGCGAGCTTTATCATAGTGTTTTCTGCAAGGTGTTTGTGGAAGAGTTGTGGCGAAAGCCATTCCAAACAATGTTAATTCAAGACTATGGAATTCTGAGTGAAAACTGAAGAGCTCTTTTGACAGAGAGCCAACAAATAGTTGGCCAAAGTAATACCCTTTTTTCATGATCAACAGTATATAAATCTTCAGATGCACTTTGTTAGCAGTTTGCTGGCTGGGCCTCAGCTGTTCTTAGATTTATGCTCAGAAATACAATTTATGAATTTGCAAGTTTTGCCACAAATGTTACATGTCTTATTTTGTATGTACTGTGTCAATAAAAACACAATAAAAATAATTAATAAAAAATAAAATAAAAAGTTAATTGGTGTTCCATTTGGAGAATGTGGGGTCATGACTGTGATATTGGAACTTGAGGGGTGCCAAGAAACAGAGATCACTGGTGATTCAGCTGTTGATGAGCAGGGCAAAGTCTAGAGTGATAGGACCAAAGTATGCCTGAGGAGGTAGTCAGCAAACGAGAAGGAAGGAGAAAATGCACTGCAAGGGAGGCAGCATTAGAAAGAGCGAATCATAATCAGGGGCAGAGGTCGCGGAATGCTGAGACTTGAAACAAGGATTTGTGGATGACGGCAAACAACAGAGTAGCTCTTGTTTGAAGATGGCCACTCCCAGATTTATAATGGAAAGAGCAATTTGTCGGTGAAGTAGGTGGGTGCTAAATTATGTAGGCATATATATATATTCAGTATGTGTCTTTAGATATGAGCTGGGCCTACAGCTTATGCCACTGAAGTTAACTTCTGGCATTTGTAACATGATTGTCTCCGTGTGGTCCAGAGATTAGACTGAAACCAGCAGATTGCGCAGTCTGAAGTTTCTTGTACATGAAATAGGTCATCCCCAAATATAGACTGAGCTTGTCAAATGCAAACTATCTGTGGTACCCAACATCAGAGGAAAAGAGGAAGGAGAAAGTAGATAGTGGTTTCTCAACTTTTCTCCAAGGTTTAAAAAAATATACTTTGAGACATAAGAGGCTTGTGGCTTCCTGGACAAGGGCTAGTCAGTGACCTTGGTCCTAGACCCAATATTGTGTACGAAGATGGAAGGGATGAAAGTTATGCCTCTAGCTCTATTGATCTTCTGTACCGATCAGAATAACCTAGGTTTTTCTTTGACTGGCCTGGAGTCCCTTATTAAGCATCAAAGATTTTAATGACCATTTTATAGTTGATTAAAATGCCTTATTGAGAAGGACTTCCATTTAAAGGTACCTAAATCTGGGGATCACCCTCATACGACTGGTATAAAAAACCCTGAACATGGATGACAGTTAGTAGAGTGAGGATATAGATGTTGAAGAGGCAAAGTTAAAGCAGAGAACTGTGGGCAACCTGACTCGTGAAGGTGGAACGAGTGATTAGAAAGATCCCAATTTAGCACAGGTCAAACGGTTCAATAAAAGCGACCAGAACCACTTTAATGAGGGACTCGCGACCCTCTGGACGCCCATAGCTTTAGCAACAGGGCCAAATGGTTCACCAAATCAAAAGTTGCCAAACAGATATAAATTTAAATAAATATGTAAAAAATCATTATGCTTCTATGTGTCCAAGGTTTCCTCTGCAGATGATGTTCAATTGTTTATAATCTCCCTCCAAACCCTGTTTGAAATAAACTGTACCCTCAACACAATTATTTATTTTCCTCATCTGAACGAAAATATTCTTTCGGGTTTCTTTGGGGACACCCATTTATTTTTCTCAATCATGGGTGTCTCTCCTTAGTTCTCATACCCTTCTTTCTATTGGACCCTTAGGGGCAGATTTATGTTGCCTGATGCATCTCTGCAAATCAGCAGAGATGCGCCATGAAAGATACGGCAGTCATTTACATTTGCGGCGCACCATGGCGCAGGACTAAACAGATGCGTGTCGTATCTAGGGTGTGAAGTTGGCGCAGTGCTGAAGTTGTGTTGTGTGCGGCACGCAACTCCAGCACTTTTCCAACTTTCCCTATCTGTAACGTGGTGCGTCAAGCCTTACGCCTGCTTCAAGCAGGCATAGGGTTTTGACGCAGGGGCGTTCCTGTGATGGAACGCCCCCCCTGGATGGAAACGCCCACATGAAACCTGACGCACGTATCATGTGGCGCAGGGCCTTACACCCTGACGCATCAACATAGATGCGTCCGATGTAAGTATGTTGCAACGTGGCGCAGGGTTTGCGCCACCGCTGCGTCACAGAAGTGATTGTGTTTAAGCTACAAAGAGATTCACCCAGACTGTCTCAGAGTGTAGAGTCACACGCGCCAACTGGACTGAGACAGACAACTCATGTGTAGTGCGTGAAGTGTGAAATAGTTTCTAGGAGGAACTTGGAGCAGGCGATATTCAATCTTGGCACATGGGTTGAGCATAAAGCAGTACACAATTAGCGCCCAAACATGGAAGGATTTCACAGGGAGCACTAGGTGGAAAGTGAAACATTTCAAAGATATCCATATGGCCAAAGGCGCGCATGGATTGCCTAAGCACATCCAACCCGTTCACCAGCCGCACACAGATTTAGGGTTATAAAACGGTGACAGGACCAAGGTGTAGTGTCAATCAGAGGTGGGGTGGCAACACAGCAGAGGTGTATTAGGAGAAGTGTGGCTCAAATGGTTAGAGCGGCAGACCCTGATGCAGAGGTCTGGCCCGGGACCAGGGTTCAATTCCCGCCTCGGCGGGTCTTGGGCTCAATTTCCTTGGACCTGATAATTCTCGCCTCGGTGCCTATTCCAATCATGGAGTCCCACTCTGCGACTCTGGGCAATAGCTTGCTTAATCTCCACAACGGCCCCAAAAGTGCTGGGATGCCTGGTTTCACCCTGGGGGTGCCCAGGAGTGGACACTCACAGGGAAAACCAGGAAGGGTTCCTAAGCGGTATATGGACAGCGCCGGGACACTACCTCAGGGAAGTAGCTGTGCGCTCTATAAATACCGGTACATTTACATTTATTATGAAGTTCAAAGCATTAAGGAGGCCAGAGGGAGGGAGATTGTTCACAGTGTCTCAGATTTTTTTTTAGCACATGCTGGAGGAAGGACTGTGGATCCTGGACCTCAGTCCTTCACGGCTCAATATGGCCAAACAGGGAAGTCACCCTAGGAAGTTACCATTTCCTGCTATGGTCCTTATCTAGGGCATCCTCAAAGTTGGAATAAGTATGGCCGAGTGCCTTGTCAGGTGACCTGGAAGGAGATCAGGTGACCTTGAAGGGGATCAGGTGACCTGGAAGGGGCAGCCAGATGTTCTATTACAAAGGTGTCATTTAACCTTAGGCTACAGCATGTGGTGTAGTTAATATGCAATGCAATATGAGCATTGTATCAGCAATTTACACCAGAACAATCTTTGTGGATAGGGGAGGGAAACAGGAAAATGTCTGCTATACACACTTGTGAATAGTGTCAGTTCCTGGACTCGTGACCTGGTAAAACCCAGAGTGACTATTTATAGGTCACTTAAATTGCTTCTCACAAGGGTCTTGTGTTTCATTTCTAAGATACAGGAAGTGATTTAATGTATATACAATGAGATGCGGGGCTCGCTTTCGCCCTGCAAGATGGTTCCTTGGAAAATAGCTGCTCTATTATTGCAAAGCACAGAAAGTGGTGCCATTTATATGCAATGGAATATGAAACTCAGGCCCCAGGCAAAACAATTTACACTTGACATCCACGCTTTCAGCATGGATGGAAGCCATATCGCTTGCTGAATGCACAAACGTGGTTTTAAATGTAGTTTACTGGTAGAAGAAGGAAACAGGGACGTTAAGGGGGCACGTGCACAAAGAAGCTGGCCGCAGTGCAATACTTTGCATCGCGCTGCAACTAGCTTCACACTTATGGTTTGATTACGAGTCTGACGGCCCACGGATCACCAGACTCGCGGGGCATGGCAGTGGCAGTCTTCTGACTGCCCTATTACAATTAGGGCGGTTGGACCGCCATTTTCCCGACGCAGCTGCCAGGGAACCGCCATTTCCGGGCGGTGGTGTGGCTGTGTAGAGGCAGCAATATGCTTGGCGGGACAGCCGCGGTCCAGCCAACCATATTACGAGTTTCCTCTCAGCCACGGTTATCATGGCGGATCCGCCTCCATGAAAACCGTGGCAGAAAAACTGTGGCAGAGAGGAAACAACGGCCCTAGTGCCTTAGGGCCATTGGGTTCATACAGGGGGACACAAGATGTGCCCCCCTGTGTGCATGCACCACAGATCTTGCACAGAATGGACTTTAATTCCATGCCATGCAGGAACTGTTTTTGGCGTTCCCGGTACGGTGCTCATTTTCAGAGGCACCGCCTTGGGAATGTCAAAAAAGCCCGGCGAGACACGAGAAACACTCATAATCTGGAGTGCGGCCTGACAACGGGTTTGGCAGTGCAGCAGCGGTGCGGCGGCAGGACGGACCCAGCGCCGCACCACCAAACTCAAAATCATGGCCTTAGTGATGCAATGGATTATCGGATCCCTCGCAGCTCATTGGTACTTTGCAGAAGAGTTGCAAGCTGCCTACGCTGTCGATATTAATAGGACACCCTCAGCTTGTGCCTCAGTGAGTAAAGGCACACAAGCCTTTCATGCCAGCAGTCATATTTGCAACGTCCCTGCATTGTGGTCCATGCACCCTAAAGGAGCAGAGGGTACAATGCCACAAAGAGTGGCGCATTGTGAACTGCACATCAGGAACTGCATGCAGAGGCCTGTGGCCCTACGGCTCCGCGGCCTTTCGGCTCCACCCTGAGGCCCACCCACCCTGCACAAGCACAGTGCATGATGGCAAATAGGGTCTGCTTACACTTGGCGAACTGCTACCTCCTTCCCTTGGCCGGCACTGAACGTTGCATGGTTTGAGACCCCTGAAGACTTTGCAAATCATTTGCACAAAGCATTGGTGTTGCAAATAGGAAAGAACGTTCTTTAGCTGCCAATTTCCCTTGTAACTTGCAAAGGGTTGTTATGGGTGCATTGCGATTCAGAACAGCAAATACGAGCTGCAAAGCAATGCTGTGCAATGAGAAATGCACATTTGCAGTGGCTTTGCAAGTGCAAAGGGTTTTGTGCAAGACCTTGGAAGACCGTGATGCAGGAACTGCCAGACGCAGGACCCTGACAGGGAAACACGGACTTTGGGGAGCAGGGACCAGGAGGCATACATGTCTTGGCAGTACCAGGGTAAACAAGGGTTTCGAAGGAGGCAGGCAACAACGGTGCGTTTCACAAATATAAAAATGAACAATACTTTTTGTACCGCACCACCTAGTTACCGAAATTCGGGTTTAAAGTGACATTTTTCGAAAATATATTTTTTTTAAATTAATTTGAAATTGAAATCTTGCAAAGCTGTCATTTATGAAGACCTCTTATAAAGTTACACGGACACTATGCTGTGATTAGGATTGATTCACTGTAATTTTGGAAGAGCATCTGTAAAACACCATCCACATGTTAATTTCACCCGGTTTAGGGGCATATTAACAACGGCCAGCGATAATCCGTGCTTAGCGATAATTATATTATCGCAGGCTATCTCTGGTATTTATCGCCCTGGTAGAGCGTAATTAACAACGCGTTACTCCAGGGCGATAAAAATTCCTGAGACAGCGAGGTCATTGACCATTTGCAGGGGACATATCTGGTTTTCCCGCGATGTTCCCTGCAAACGGGCAATATGTTTGCTGTTACGACCCACAGGGTCGTATCAGCATAATCCACCCCCTATGTTAGGGATGTCTAGGTCAGGATTTTAGCAGACGTTAGATTTGGGCGAAAACTGCAGTTTTTGCCAAAATCTAACGTGTGCTAAAATCATGTGGGTTGCCTTATAAATATTGCGATGTAACATCAGCGATATTTGCAAGGTAGTCCATCTGGGGTACGCCCAGTGACGCCCACTTTGCATCTCATTAGAGATGCAAAGGGAGGCGTTGGGAAAAAGGGTGCTAACATGCGATTATGCATGTTAGCCCCCTCTTGTAAATAGGGTGTTGGTTTTATCTCCGCTTTTTTGGCTTTGTAAGCCAAAAAAGTGGTGATAAAGCTCTTGTAAATGTGCCCCTACGTTTCTTGTAGTATGCCGAAAAATGCGAAGAAGTTATTATAAAGTTCAAAAGGCTGTTGGAAGTTGGCAAAGCCGGTCGTCGGTCTGTGGACAGCGCATGCGCAGAAGGGGCGGTGGAGGTGTGCGCAGACATTCTAAGGGACATGCATACATTATGCCGCAGTGCACCGGCGCATCTCGCGCCACCGCCGCCCCCGGGCTGCTGCTCCCCATGCACAGTGAGCAGGCGCTGCCTATTATATCAGGAAACGAGGCGTGCGCGGCAGGAAGACATGCGTAATGATGCTGAGTTTGAAATATCGCTTCCCTTCAAAATTGTCAATTCCATCTCTTCAAACGCAGCCGGGAAGAAACACGGAGCTGCGCCCGCAGAGGCTGCCAACCGGTGGAAAAACACCCAAAGTATTTTGTTTCGTCCACACTCATAAATTAGGCAATTATGCTGCGGATTAAAACATTCCCTCCGCGGCGCTTATCGGCGTCTCCCAGAAGAGAGGCCATGACCTGTACTTCCTCGCATAAAAGCTGCGAGGCTTCCAAGTTGGGAACGAAGAGAGCATTGTTCTATTTACAGAAACTAAATATACCCCATTTATACAAACGTGTTCTACATGATAACAAGGAGGACGCTGACTACACAGTTTAGTGGCTTGGTGGAACTTGGGGAACTGAGCCAATATATCCATCCATTCATAGCTATAGAGCACAACCAGGGCTCGAGTCGGGGTACCACGCGACGGGACGGCGTCCCCCCATTTATTTCACTGGGAGCTCGATAACTGGAGCAAATGGAGCCACACATTCACTCTTTGGCCTCTCTGGGGTGAGATCGGAGCCCATTCAGAACGCTGCTCACACGCTATTTTCTCTGATGGAATCGCACTTAAGGGGTGAGCTAGGGGAGGCAATGAGTCTGATGGTGCAAGCCACCTTTCGTGATGTCACTTCCTGCCGTGACGTCAGCGTCCCCCCACTTCTTTTTTAGGACTTGTGCCCTGAGCACAACCTAAGCTGGGATGCTAGACAGCGCTGTACTTAAGATATTACACACTACACCACTCATTCAACTTGTAATATACATATCATATACATTACTTATGTATTTCTGTGCTCCACCTGCACTTTGGCCAGGAATGTCTGCGCCTCCCAGAGTTATCAATACCGGGTGCATCGGTTAGTGCAAGGGGCCGGGTTATAGGGACCCTGAGGGTCCCCTGTTAAATGAGGAATTACTACAGGAAGCAGGAATTCCACACCTGATTCCTCGGTGATTCATCAATTCTGCAACATCACAAAATAAAATGATGGACGGAGTGTTGAAACTTTTCATATACTCACCTCCAGTCACAGATCTGGATTTAATCCATCGTTCTTTTGCACCCCACGTCACCCCAGTTTGGATCCGGTCATATGCAAATCAGCCTTGACCCTGTGCCTCATGGGAACAGTTCAGCTAGAACTGCCAAGCCAGCTCCTCCCTGGACCAGAAACAAGCATCCAAGGACCGGTTTTGGGTTATCACCCCTCATCAGCCAGGTTAGCTTGAATCCAGTGACACAGTGAGCACGGGACCCACGTCTGGGAATACCCTTAGCCACTTAGGACACACATAGCCACATCACAAAATAAAATGAGGAAAGGAGAGTTAAAACTTTTCAAACACTTGCCCTCCGGTCACCGATCTGGGTTTCATAAATACTGCAGTGTATTTTACATGCTTTCAAGTGACTTGCACTGGTTTCTGCAGATCTTGTAAATCTGATGAGCTGGTAACACCCATCGCTGGCCCAGGCATTTTGGAAGCTTTTGAGGGGCCAGAGTCATAGGCCCCACACTCCATGAACACATGTTTACAGATTAAATACATTTCATAACAGAGCAGGAAGACACAGCAGCTCCAAAATCTGGTACCTTGAAGTGGTTTTTCCTCGTGTGACCTCCCATCATCATCAATAAACAAGGCAGGCTCCCTTCAGAATCAATACATTTTAAAGCATGAGCGCGGGGCCCCGAAAAGTGCAGGGCCCGGGGAATATGTAAATGTAAATGTAAATGTATTTCGATTTATATAGCGCACTAATCACCCAGGGGTCTCAAGGCGCTTGCTTAGGGAACCCGTCCTGGTATTCCCCTGTGAGATACCCCAGCAGGGTATTCACAAGGTGAAAGCCAGGCATCCCGCCGCGAGGGGCCGTAGTGGAGATTAAGCAAGCTATTGCCCAGAGTCGCAGAGTGTGACCCCGTGAGTCGAGTAGGCACCGGAGCGAGAATTGTCGAGTCCGTGGAATTTTGAGCCCGAGACCCACCAAGGCGGGGAATCGAACCCTGGTCCACGGCTGATCTCAGCATCCGGGTCTGCCGCCTCTAACCACTGAGCCACGCTTCAACCAGCCTCAACTTCCTGCTGTTTGTCGGCCCTGACAAACGTCATGGGGCCTCATTTATGAAGGCCTTGCGCCACCGATGCGTCACTTTTTCCCATGTTAAAAGTGACGCATAAATAAGGCCAATGGGATTTTAAGGGAACCTCATAATGAGACCCTTGGAAAGAACATACACAAAAGCGATAGAATACATGTGAGAAAAGACATACATGCAAAACAACGCAGACATGCCATACAGGCCCTCGTGACGAAGGGCCTGGAAAACTACCTGAATTTCCCCCACCCTCCGAGTTACAGACATCAGTGTTATTGGTAACTCCGAGGGTAGTGAAAATCCTAGACATTACAAGTGGGAACCTGAGAGTCCCCTTGGAAATGAGCAGTTACCAGAAATGTGTTTTACTCTCTACACAATAAAGAGAGGATTGATTTAGAATCTGGGAAAAGATCTAGCGAACAGCATTGTTACCCCCTGCATATATATATCACTTTACCAATGGGTCGTTGGGAGAGAAGCTTATTATGCCGTTTCAGAGCTGGAACTATCAGATTTGCACTTTGTTTTCCTCTTGGTTACCACCCCAACCTCAACCAAACATCATGTCCTTGTGATGGGAGGAGTGGTCAATCAATTATACATTTCTTATTTTTCTGTAAGTATTATATTAAACACTCCAAGTGGCTTTTAAATCCCTATTTTAAAAAGAGATGGCCTATTAGTCTGGACAAGGCCTATCTGTGTATAGCAACCCTGGATGATGCAGATTTGATCTTCGCACATGCACTTTTCTTAGAATAGCTATTAGAACACGCAAGTCTATGTTGGATCCTTGAGCCTCTCGACATAATCGGATTTTTTTTAAATGTTTTTATGTAACATTCCACTCCCAGCGAAACTATTCTCAACAGGTAGCTTTTAAAAAATATTAATGATCATGCAATATTTGATATATCATTTTATATTGTTATGTTTTTAACTGATAGAGTATTGCTTGTATCTGTTATGAATTTGTGCTTTTATGGGTACCAAGGTACCCGAATAAAGTTTACGAACTGAACTGAACTGAACTGTGCAATTCCTCGTGTTCTGATGATTTTTCACAGAGCTTTGGACAGCTTTCAGCAGTTGAAATCTTTGTGTGAAAACATATTTACTGAAACACAGCGAATCTCATAATTTATGTTACTGACTCCATTGGAATTAAATGGCCACTTGCAAGAAAGGCCATAGTAGGGTATGTGTGCTCAAATCATTTAGAAACAACACACATAAACTGTTGTATAACTACCCTTCTTGTCCAATCTTCTCATACTTTCCCCACCTCACACCTCTCCCGATATTCTCTGCAGCAGTTTCCCTGTCACCTATCTCCAATCCCCATGCGGACGTACCTTCTCACTGTCCCTCCTGCTTCATCTTTGTCCTCCTATGTTTCATTCAGCATCTTATACATCTTAATTCTCTGTTTGGATTTTTCTCATTTCTTACTGCCTACCCTATCCTGCTCTCCCCCTTTAACTTTCTCTCAAGCCGGGCCGAAGACGGCTGAAATGCCAGAAACCGGTCCCCGGAAGCTTGGTTCCTTCCCAGTGTAAGAATTGGCTTTTGTAGTTTGGTTTGCCCTGTTCCCATCATGCACTGGGACAGGAACAGACTAATTTGCATACAGCCAGGTTCTGAAACTGGGATGGTGCAATGAGCTAAAAAACGGTGTTGGATCTAGCCCTGATCTCTTGACTGGGTGAGAGTATTCTGCTTAATTCAGAGACTCTGTCCCTCACCACCCCTTGTTGTAAATAATTTTGTCCACCCTAAGCGTGGAAGGGTATACTCAGACATGAGTCCCTTGCTCATTGCACCATCAGGATTCAAGCAAGCCGGGCCGAAGACGGCTGTAATGCCAGAAACCGGTCCCCGGAAGCTTGGTTCCTTCCCAGTGTAAGAATTGGCTTTTGTAGTTTGGTTTGCCCTGTTCCCATCATGCACTGGGACAGGAACAGACTAATTTGCATACAGCCAGGTTCTGAAACTGGGATGGTGCAATGAGCTAAAAAAACGGTGTTGGATCTAGCCCTGATCTCTTGACTGGGTGAGAGTATTCTGCTTAATTCAGAGACTCTGTCCCTCACCACCCCTTGTTGTAAATAATTTTGTCCACCCTAAGCTTGGAAGGGTATACTCAGACATGAGTCCCTTGCTCATTGCACCATCAGGATTCAAGCAAGCCGGGCCAAAGACGGCTGTAATGCCAGAAACCGGTCCCCGGAAGCTTGGTTCCTTCCCAGTGTAAGAATTGGCTTTTGTAGTTTGGTTTGCCCTGTTCCCATCATGCACTGGGACAGGAACAGACTAATTTGCATACAGCCAGGTTCTGAAACTGGGATGGTGCAATGAGCTAAAAAACGGTGTTGGATCTAGCCCTGATCTCTTGACTGGGTGAGAGTATTCTGCTTAATTCAGAGACTCTGTCCCTCACCATCCCTTGTTATAAATAATTTTGTCCACCCTAAGCGTGGAAGGGTATACTCAGACATGAGTCCCTTGCTCATTGCACCATCAGGATTCAAGCAAGCCGGGCCGAAGACGGCTGTAATGCCAGAAACCGGTCCCCGGAAGCTTGGTTCCTTCCCAGTGTAAGAATTGGCTTTTGTAGTTTGGTTTGCCCTGTTCCCATCATGCACTGGGACAGGAACAGACTAATTTGCATACAGCCAGGTTCTGAAACTGGGATGGTGCAATGAGCTAAAAAACGGTGTTGGATCTAGCCCTGATCTCTTGACTGGGTGAGAGTATTCTGCTTAATTCAGAGACTCTGTCCCTCACCACCCCTTGTTGTAAATAATTTTGTCCACCCTAAGCGTGGAAGGGTATACTCAGACATGAGTCCCTTGCTCATTGCACCATCAGGATTCAAGCAAGCCGGGCCGAAGACGGCTGTAATGCCAGAAACCGGTCCCCGGAAGCTTGGTTCCTTCCCAGTGTAAGAATTGGCTTTTGTAGTTTGGTTTGCCCTGTTCCCATCATGCACTGGGACAGGAACAGACTAATTTGCATACAGCCAGGTTCTGAAACTGGGATGGTGCAATGAGCTAAAAAACGGTGTTGGATCTAGCCCTGATCTCTTGACTGGGTGAGAGTATTCTGCTTAATTCAGAGACTCTGTCCCTCACCACCCCTTGTTGTAAATAATTTTGTCCACCCTAAGCGTGGAAGGGTATACTCAGACATGAGTCCCTTGCTCATTGCACCATCAGGATTCAAGCAAGCCGGGCCGAAGACGGCTGAAATGCCAGAAACCGGTCCCCGGAAGCTTGTTTCCTTCCCAGTGTAAGAATTGGCTTTTGTAGTTTGGTTTGCCCTGTTCCCATCATGCACTGGGACAGGAACAGACTAATTTGCATACAGCCAGGTTCTGAAACTGGGATGGTGCAATGAGCTAAAAAACGGTGTTGGATCTAGCCCTGATCTCTTGACTGGGTGAGAGTACTCTGCTTAATTCAGAGACTCTGTCCCTCACCATCCCTTGTTGTTAATAAAGCTCTAACCATTGAGCCACACTTCTCTACGGTGCCTGGCATGCCTGAGTCCATCCTCATATGTGATGTGCTGAAGGAAGCATCTGGTGCTGTAGGCTTTAGCCATGCACTGTCCAGGCTACACACCCATCAGCCTTTTACCCCCATCCATTTAAATTTCATCACAGAATTAGGAAAGGGCAGGTTAAAAAGCAATAGACTGAATCTTGGTACCTGAAACTACGCATGCTCTAGGTTTCATTTTCATGATACAGTGGTTTTTGAAGCAGGTCGCATTTGTGTGGCTAACGTAAGGGTAAACTGGCCAGCAGGAGTTCCAATGGGACCTGCATTGGCAGAAAGGTAAGTACAAATATGCTGCTTTAAATGCTATGGGTGTATGTGTGAGAGAGAGAGTCTGAGAATTTGTCTAAGTGTCTATGTGCACGTATGTGAGAGAGTGAAAGGGCGAGACAGAGTGACGGAGTGGGTGAGAGTGTGTGACTGTGAATATGGGTGAGTAATAGGCCCAATTCTCACTCACTTACTCATTTATTAGTACTCACTTGCACTCTTACTCTAGATCGCTCATTCACACTCGCTGTGGGTCTGATTCACAGAACTAACTTAAGACAAAATCCTAAACTTACCATTTTGGTATTCACAGTAGGCACTTACTCATTTCAGTATTCACAGAAGTCATTTAGGAGTCCTAAAGTTAGGAGTCCTAATTTTACTACTCCTAAATTGAGAAAAGTCCTTACTTTAAGACTTTCGTTATTCACAGAATGCATTTAGGAGTCCTAAAGTTAGGCGTCCTAACTTTACTACTCCTAAACTGAGAAAAATCCCAATTTTAAGTTTTTCTGTATTCACAGAAGGCCTTTAGGAGTCCTAAAGTTAGGACTCCTAACTTCTGTAAATACCGAAATGAGTAAGTGCCTTCTGTGAATACCAAAATGGTAGTAAGTTTAGGATTTTGTCTTAAGTTAGTTCTGTGAATCAGGCCCACAGCGAGTGTGAATGAGCGATCTAGAGTAAGAGTGCAAGTGAGTACTAATAAATGAGTGAGTGAGTGAGACTTAGAATGAGTGAGTCAAAGTAAGAGTGAGTGCAATTGAGTGAGTGCCAGTGAATGAAATAGGAGTGAGTGAGAGAGATGGGGTGAGAGTGAATGAGAATGAATGAGTGAGAATTTGTGAGACTTTGTGAGTGAGAGTGAGTTAGTGCAAGTGAGTCAGTAAGTAAGAACGAATGAATGAGACTGTGTAAGTGAATGAGAGTGAGATTGAGAGTAAGAGTGAGTGAAAGTGAGCCAACGTGAGTGAGAAAGAGTGAAGCTGTACAAGTAAGTATTTGTGAGTAAAAGTAAGTGTGAGAATGAGTAAATGACAGTAAGAATGCAAGCATGAATGGCTGTAAGCACTAATGAATGAGCGAGAATGAGTGAAAGTAAGAGTGAATGCAAAGGAGTGTGAGAGTGAGTGAGATTGTGTGACTGTAAGTGATAGCAAATAACGAACATGAGTGAGAAGAGTACATAAGAGTGGGTGAAACTGAGTAAGTGAGAGTGAGAATGACTATTAGTGAATGTAAGTAAGCATGAGTGAGTGAGAAAGTAATGTGTGTTTGAGTCTGCTGTTTTCTCATGCGTACTGAAGGTACTACTTGGCTTACACACATGGGAATAGGCTGGATGTGACATATTAGTGGTAATTCTATGTCAGGACCGCAGGCTCCGATTATGCTTTTCTTCCTCCGCTTTATCCTCTTCCGTGCGTCGGACGGCCTCTGGCCATGTGACGTCACGGTGGGCATGTGGGGAGGACGGCCGGGAGCCATCCGAACCGCACACGCGTGGAATTTCTCAGCACCACGGGGTTTTTCAGCCCCAGCGAAGTGGTTATTCAATAAATAAATCTCACAGCAGCCAGAAAAGCAACATGGATGATTTTATCCCAACAACATAGTGAAAAAAGACCATTCAAAGAAGAAAAAATAAAAACAAAGTCTGCAATTAGAACTACAAATCCCAAAAGTCCATAGGGGAATGTTACAGCACAAGTCCTTTCATAGTGTTGATGAAGGGTAGATAGCTCCTCCATTTTGTGTGACCCTCCTATTTCTTTGCTGCTCCACAGCCAGTTAAGTTGTTTTTGCCTTCCTTATGGTGTAGACTTGTTAGTAATTGTTGTTTTGTGATAGTTGCGACCCGGAGCACAGATTCTATCACATCCTGTGCCCGGGGGTGTTTGAGGGATTCATTGGTTGATTTTGTACACAGATTCCATGCGGCCGCGGGAGCTTTGTCGCTCCTTACGCGGCCGCCTCCACTTTACTGCAGTGCTTCTAGACACCGCTAGGCGGAGCTCGCGTGTCTCGTTGCTCCCGCAGCACAGCCTCCTCAGATGAGAAGCCACGCTGCATGAGCTGCATTGCTGTGAGCCTTGTCCCCCTGCCGCCTCACCGTGAACGCCCTTCGGGGTTGTATTGTCTCATCATTATCTCATTTCACGTCTGCAGGGGGTCCGTATTGCAGCTCAGCTATGTGAATCGCTTGCGTGCAGGTTTTGGCACAATAACATTATCATCTCCTTAGGAAGTGCGCACTGGGTGGCGATTTGACCCTGTCAGTTAGCTGAGGGCCTGCGTGCATCTGGGGTCTGTGCAGCCTCAATAGCGGTTTCATCCCGCGCTAAAACCTTTGCAGCCCTTCGGTCTGCCCACATTGGTTCTGGCTTCACCAGACTGCTATAAAATTGAGGTTACCACCTCTGCTCATCGTGTATATGGCCTCTTTGGTTTCCCCATGAGCGTTACACTTATTTGGCTCTTTTTCCCCATTGCCGGGCACCATCAATCAATCAATCAATCAGGGGATTTGTAAAGCGCACTACTTACCCGCTAGGGTCTCAAGGCGCTGGGGGTGGGGGGAGGGGGGAGCTGCAGCTAGTGGTCGAAGAGCCAGGTCTTGAGCAGTCTTCAGAAGGCCGGGAGGTCTGCGGTCTGTCGTACGTGCAGGGGTAGGGCGTTCCAGGTTTTGGCTGCGCGGTGGGAGAAGGATCTGCCCCCGGAAGTGGATCTGTGGATGCGTGGGACGGTGGCCAAGGACATGTCGGTGGAGCGGAGTTTCCTGTTGGGTACGTAGAAGGCGAGTCTGTTGTTGAGATATGCTGGGCCGGTCTTGTGGAGTGCTTTGTGTGCGTGAATCATGAGTTTGAATGTGATTCTTATGTCGACGGGGAGCCCAGTGCAGGTCTCTCAGGTGCGGGGTGATGTGGTCCCGGCGTGGGACCTCAAGGATCAGGCGTGCTGAGGCGTTCTGGATTCTTTGGAGTCTGTTGATGAGTTTGGACGGGGCTCCGGCGCAGAGGGCGTTTCCGTAGTCGAGTCAGCTGCTGATGAGGGCATGGGTGACGGTTTTCCGTGTGTCCGCCGGGATCCATCTGTAGATCTTGCGGAGCATAAGGAGCGTGTGGAAGCAGGAGGAGGAGACTGCGCTGACTTGGTTGGTCATGCTGAGCTTCTTGGAGTCGAGGATGACCCCTAGGTTGCGTGCGTGGTTGGCTGGTGCCGGGGGGGTTCCCAGTGATGCTGGCCACCAGGAGTCGTCCCACGCTGAGGGGTTGGGCCCAAGGATTGAGCCAGCTTGCCTCCATCCAATCGGCGACGGCCTTCATACCCTGGTGCAGGTTGGATTTGGCGGTGAGGGGGTCCTTGGTGAGGGAGAGGATCAGCTGGGTGTCGTCGGTGTAGGACACAGCTTTCCAAACTTTTTATGTTGGTGACACACCTTTTTGTGAAAGAAATTTCAGGGACACGGTAACGTGAGGAAGCACAGCGAGCGAGCCCAAACCATCTATGGTGGGTTTGGGCCCCACACACAACCCCCCACAGACACACCACCCCTCACACACACCCCACACAACCCCCCCCCACACACCACTCCACACACACACCCCACACAACCCCCCCACACAACCCCACACACACCCCACACACACACACCCACACACACACCCCACCCACACACACCCACACACACACCCCAGCCACACACCCCACACACACACACCCACACACCCCACACACACAACCCCACACCCCCACACACCCCCAACACACACACCCCACACACACACCCACACACCCCACACACACACCCCACACACACAACCCCCCCCACACACACCGGGGCCGGTTTGTCACTGGGGGCCGGGTTTGCAGCTGTGCTGCAATATTGCCCCCCAGGTCACAAAAGCAGCATACAAGCGTTTCCAGCCTGCCAGGGCAGGCAGTGCTTCCCCAGAGGCCAGGCTGCCAGCCAACCCCAACACCCCGCCACCCCCACTGCCCCAGGACCGGTCTGAGAAAATTGCCAGGGCTGCCTTCGGCTCCCAGTCTGGCCCTGTACACAGCTCTCAAAACATTGACAGCGCTCAATGAATAGAAAAAGTATTGTCTGTTTGTGTATGTCGGAGAGGTGATGGTAAAGTGGAGGCGACAAAAGGAAGTACTTGCACAAGAAGAGAGTGAAGTGACAGTGATGCGGAGGAAGGAGATGAAGCGTGATGTATTTAGATGCACAGAACACACATACAGAAGATGCCAAAGACCCATATGCAGGAACACAACTACTATTTATAGTTAGAACAAAACTGAGGAAATAAAGGGACCCAAAAATGCAGCAACTCTAATAATTTGTATAGAAATTAATGTCTACAATCTGTTAAAGAAAGTGGGGAAGCACGTTTCTTCAATAAAACGAGTACTGTTAAAAATACAATTAGTTCCTCATTTTCGGTCATATGGCCTAAGCTCACCTTCTGCTCGGCAAAGAGAATACCACAAATATTGACCTGAGCAGTGATGGTGTAAAACAAAAACAGGGGACCAAAAGACAGAAGAAAATGCACCATACATAACGTAAGCACATCTTCGTATAAAAAAGCCAGTAACATCTAGGGCCTAAATGTTACTGGCGTTTTTATACGAAGATATGCAGGATCGACAAATAATGCAGATGATGCAATGCCCCCCCCCCATTGGCATCACAGGGCTTCAGCCCCCACTCAATCCCCCCCCCGTCATGTGTGGCATCCCGGGCCCGCTCACAGCCGCACCCGAGCACTTCACAGGTCGTTAAAGACCTTGTGCATGTTAATGGGGCTTTGTTGTTGTTTCCCCCCCAACTAAGAGCCTCTGCAGCCCCACTCTGCCTATTGCCGGCAGAAGTCATCTCATCCCGCGACACACCTACGGCTGGGGCGCGACACGATAATGTGTTGCGCCACACAGTTTGGAAAGCTGTGGTGTAGGAGATTATGTTGAGGTCGTGTAGTCTGGTGATGCGAGCGAGGGGAGCCATGTAGAGGCTGAACAGCGTCGGGCTGAGGGAGGATCCCTGCGGGATGCCGCAGATGGTTTTGGTGGTTCCGGATTGGAACGGGGGGAGGAGGACTCTCTGGGTTCTGTCGGTGAGGAAGTAGGTGGTCCAATCCAGGGCCTTGTCTCGGATCCCTGCGTCGTGGAGGCGAGTGCGAAGTGTGTGGTGGCAGACGGTGTCGAAGGCGGGTCGTGGGCGGTGGGGTTCGGTGTGTTCGTCATGGCGGGGTCCGTAGGGTTCAGCCAGGGGTTGAAGCTGTTGTGGATGTCGGTGATCTTGCGGTGGAAGAAGGCAGCGAGGGTGTCGCACCGGGCTTGCAATGGCGGAATGTCGTTGGTGCAGGAGCTATGATTGGAGAGTTCTTTCACGATGTTGAAGAGCTCTTTGCTGTTGTGAGCGTTGTTATCGAGGCGGTCTTTGAACGAGGCTCTTTTGGTGGTCCTGATGAGGTGGTGATGGTTGCGAGTGGCGTCTTTTTGGGCTGTGCGGTTGGCGGGCGTTCTATCGTTGAGCCAGGTGTTTTCGAGTTTCCGGCAGGAGCAAGGCCCTGGGTTGGACCACCTCCTTCCTCACCGACAGAACCCAGAGAGTACTCCTCCCCTCGTTCCATGGAGCAGAGTGATATATATGAGGAGGAAGAAGTACAGCAATACCTTCCTTATGATGATGAATTCTTTGAGGCTGTCGACAACTCCATTTACAGGTGAGTAAATGAGGTTGCAGGCCCTATGGAAGAGGCCTATTAAATCGCATTGTAGTGGAGTGCGCCAAATTGGCGCGAGCCCACTCCTGGACCCGTTCCCTGCTAGTACCCCAACACCTGGGGAAGGGCCCCACCCCCAATGTAGTGCTGCACTGAGGGTGGCCCTGAAGGGGTGCAAGGGGTGGACAACGATGGTTTTGAGCACCTCAGTAGCCCTTTTTTAGCTAAATCAGGTGTCCCCTCCCCGGCACCACTTCCCGCCCCAAGCCTATTGCCTCCCCTCTGCCGGCCTTCCCGTCTCCTGACGGCGGTTCACCAGCAGACATGGATGACAAGGAGGGGTCTTCGCGGTTTGGGCACCCGACCAGCTCCTCCGTTGCTTTGCCACAGGATGGTATGAGCATGCTGGACCTGGATTAAATAATTAATCCACGGTCAGCCGCCTGGACGCCTGGGGACAAGGTGGCTAAGTTTGTGGCAGGTCGTCTCCACAAGCCACTGGAGAAGTATGCCAGGGGGTATCTGCGGGCAGAGTGCCCATGTCCCACTCTAGAGGGGAAGGTGGCCTTTACCTCGGAACAAGATTCTAAGATGGCCACCTTCCTGGCCAAATACATGAAGGACCCCCATAAGGGCATTGACCGTTCCTGGTGCTCCTGTCCGGATAAGCTCCTGGATATCGTAGGACCCCTAACAAAAATTCTAGATATGTCAGAGGAAGGGGAGGTGACAGGTTGCACGATATCACCTGAGGTTCTGTCGATTTGGGCGCAGTGGGTGGTAATCTTTTTAGGTAACGTTAACTGCACCCTATTGACAGAACGGCGGTGCTCTCTTTTGATCAAGTTAGATCCTAAATTAGGTGACTTGGTCTCCTCAGAGGAAGGGTCAGTGGTGCAAGGGGGCCTCCATGGGGACCCCTTTGTCAAAGAACTAGGAACATTTGTGGCTCCATTCACCTTGTTGGACAAGGCCCAGTCCAACATAAAGAGGGTTTTCCAGCCCCGTTTTTCCCAATGGGGCGCAGTAGGGGCTACACAACCGGCCGTGGCAGTCAGCAGAATCCTGCTAAGGGACAAGGCTCCGGGCTGGGGCAGTATAACTCCACTGCAAACTACACCAATTTCTATCCCACCAGAGGCCAATGGTTCCGACACGGGGCGGCTTCAAAAACAATGCAGGTGGTAGTGGTGCCAATGGTAAGTCTTTTACCTGCAATGCAGGTTTGTATCGGGGGCCGCTTGGCGGCCTTTGAGAGTGCTTGAGCATGGGTTACCACAGAAGCTTGAAAACCATCCGGGGGTTTCACATCAAATTTTATGGTCTTCCCCGTCAAGAAGGGTCTCCACATCCCATTTCCTTCTCTGTTGCTGATGCACAGCTGGCTCCACAAAGGGGCCATTTGTCGCTCAGCTCTGCATCCCAACGGTTTCCGCAGCAACATCTTTTTGGTGGACAAACGTCTGGTAATCAACCTCAAGGAATTCAACGGGTGGTTGGTTTACCGGCATTTCAAAATGGAGGGGATTCACCTCCCCCGGGACGACTTTCTCCCGGGCGAGTGGATGGTCCGGATGGACCTCAAAGACTCTTATCTAGTAGTCTCCATCTATCCCCCGCATCAGCGGTTCCTTCAATTTTGCTGGAAAGATCAGGTTTACGAATTTACCACCCTTCCGTTTGGGCTTTCATCGGTACAAAGGTGCTTCACCCTGCGGTGGAGTTCCTACGGAGCCAAGGTGTCCCTATGATTGTTCACCTGGACGACATCTTACTTATGGCACAATGTTTTAGGAAGTTAACTGTTCAATTACAACAGGCGTTTTCCCTCCTGCAGGGGTTGGGCTTTGTCATCAACGGGGACAAGCCAGTCCTCATCCCGGCTCAGAATATAGTGTTCCTCTGGTTTGTCGTGGATTCACTCCATGCTTCCTTAAGTGTGCCATCCCAAAAGATGGCTAAGATTCAACATGAGCTGAGGCAGACCATCTCCAAAACTCATACCTCGCTCCGTCAGATTGCCCGGGTGGTGGGCCTTCTCTCCTCATCCATCTGGTTAAAAACAGAGGGACATATTATCAAGGACCGGTGTTAAAATTATCGCGCCCCGTAAAGATTGACCCTTACCAGTCCTGCACTGAGACAGCATGTCTATTTCTCAAGTCACACTTTTCTTGGTCCGCCGTACTGAAGGACCTGCCATGGTTGAGATGAGGAACAAAAAAAAAAAAAAAAATAAAAAATAAAAAAAAAAAATTATCGCGGTTTTATCGGCAGGAAACTGCCGATAAAACGGCGATAATGGGCTTGATAATACGCCCTTGTTAATTCCCAAAGAAGCCCATGTTCTGATGTTAACATGGGCGTCTATGGGAATTAACAAGGGCGTATTATCAAGCCCATTATCACCGTTTTATCGCCAGTTTCCTGCCGATAAAACCGCGATAATTTTAACACCGGTCCTTGATAATATGCCCCAGAGTGTCCTATCTTGAGATACATTCTCTTTGATTGTGAGTATTTCTTGTAAAGTTTCATATACCTATGTTTCACTTAATGCCGCTTGGTGGTGTTTTAATGCTTCTCCCTACATTGCTTTATACATCCTTGTTTTTATAATGCTTAATATTCACCCAGGACTTATCTCTTTTACTAGTATCCTTCATCTTACATACAATCTCTTATGAATTTAGCAAATCAAAATCTAGTTTAATCATGTTTTAATTTGATGTGAACTACTGTATAAATGTAACACTTTTGTATATGTGTTGCAAATTGCCTCTATGATTCTAGCAATCGAATAAAGAATATTTGGATATTGTAGTGACATCCCTAAACAACAAAACGCAAGCAGAATAATGATCCCCCAGTCTTTACTGCTGCTGCCTTGTATAGGTTACAATGTATTGGCCCCTTCAGGAAGAAATAAAAATTACTCTTTCACTCACCTTTATCTTTCTTTGAATTGCATTTAATTTGTGGTTGCAAAGGTGTTTTTTCAGTTTTTCCATGTTTACACTGGTGAGGGCTATTTTCCATTTGGTGGGGTTTTATTAGTTATTATAGGTTTAAACATAAAACAGGATAGCCTATACATGCTATAGGGGGGGCTACAGGAGGTGCAGCTACCTGCCAGAACCTTGCCCTCAAACATTTCCGAAAGTTTTCCCGGGGGTTATATAATCATTCCACCGGCAGAGGTGTTTAGCAAACACCTCTGCCAAAGCTGTTCCTGAGCGCTGCATGCAACAGAACACATATAGTGGGCGCAAGCAGCCATTCATGCTTGCTAAATGTGCTCTTGGGTAGGATTTCACACCGACTTACCCCCAGCATGTGGCACTATTAGCAAAAATGGACACAAGGAATGCAATTTGTTCTAATAAATAGTGCTAAATGCAGTAGAACATGAGCAGGAGTAATAATGTCCTGCATGATTAAAATTACCCCCTGGCCTGCCATAGACCTTCCTCTACCAGATTGAAGGACTTTGTTTGATATCAGATATCACTCCTGTATTTGGTTACAAGTAGAAGTAGTTTGGGAAGGGTATCAGATGTTCTGTTCTCAACAGCCTGTTGCTGTGTGGCTCCTTTAATGTTCGGTCAACAGGCACAAACAGAATTCCACAATCAATGACCGATGTGTACATGAGCCCGTGCAGACTGAATCTGGTTGTGTGGGCATCTTGAGTTTTGATCCCCTACATCACAGCGCTCTACTTTGTGTTTGGAATTTCCAGTTAAAGGTTCAAATAGTATTGATTTGTGGGTTTCGAGATGTTTCTTCAAGAAGGCAAATAAATGTATCCTTCAGGAGAACTAAGGCGTGAAACATGTTGATCTTTTAACACCTTGGCTGTGGGGTGTTTTCCCCCCGCTGTGCGGGGGGGAAAGGGGGCCGCGCGCGGCGCCGCTGTGCCCTTGACGAGCTCGGCTCGACATGGGGCACAGCGGAGCTGCCCTCGTGACGAGCTGTGCTCGTCACACCACACCCATTTTTAGAACGTTCAACACAGCTGGGAAATTATCCCCGCGTGCGAACGTTCCAACTGCTGTGACGAGCTCAGCTCGTCATGAGGGCAGCTCAACCGTCACTCATGACGAGCTGAGCACGTCAACAGCACACAAGGGGTTAAATAAAACACTATCCCTTCACACTTCACATTTCGAGCTGTAGCAGGTTCAATTCTCTTGCCAGCCTGGACTCTTGCAGTCTGTTTTTAGCTATAGCACCAGTGTCCAACAAATATAGGACATTCTGGACACTTGTAGCTAATTTTAAAACACCACCACACCACTCTACTCACAACACCTTTTTCCCACTGCCTCATCAAATAGGGCCCAACGGTTTTACAGCAGTGAAGATCTCCGGCAAAGATCCCTCCGTGGGGGCCGTCGGGCATTGCAGCGCAGGCCCAACGAGGAGCTGCCCTATGATGAAGCATGACACCCCTTGGGGTGTGTGAGGGCCCTTGCTCCTATTGGAGCCCCCAATTTCCCTACTAGTGTTCCTTCTCCGACTGGTTGTCCTCCCTCCCCTTCCTGCCGCTCCCTCTCCATAGGACCTGCATACCCTTTGCGTACAGAATTACAATCAATCGCACATCCCTTGTTTCCGCTTCCGTCCTACAAGCAGTCCGTATGAGAGCGCATTGACCCAGACAGGCTACTCGCTACCCTAGATCATTTTCCCACACAGGTCTTTTCAATAAGTTTACTAGCATGAGAGAGACTCATTAACACACATAATTAATACAACAGCCGTAGACTGCCATTTGCCTGCCTCCACAGAACGCCTCAGCAGTTGTAATTAATTCATGCTGTGGGAGCCTGCGATAGGAGCCGGGGAATAAAATGGAATCAAGTCATTAGGCGGGAATGCCTTTATCTGCCTTCATCCCAGAGACACCAAGATGACAACGCGCTCGTTCCCGCTAAAACACTGTCAGCGGGGTGTATTTTTAGACGTCTCTTCGTCGGCGGCAGCTTGCGTCGGAAAGCCTAGGCGGGACACCTGGAGAGGTTCTCACATTGTCAACATCACTTTGCACAACACACTCCACCAAAGCAACACCGAGCCCTGTGCCAGTCTACGCATCCGCGTGCTGTAGGGCATGTTTTCGCCTTTTAAATGGCTTGCTGCCAGTAATGGGAGCTGGGAGGCATCCCCAGCTGTGATCAGCACCCCCTAATTAAGGAGCATTGCCATCAATCAGCCATGAATTGCCAATGATGCAGGGCAGCACTGCTGCCAACTACAAAGGACTGGGTTATGTGTCAACATGTTCTCCTAATAATGATACATTAGAGCATTATTTTAGACATCGCTTTTTTCTTTTTTCGTTGGCTGCTGTGCACAGCAATGTCTAAGTGGTCTGAACAATTTATGTAGGGACACATTTATGAAGAAATGATGCAGCAAGTTACCTTGCTGTACTGTGTAATAGGGAAAGGGCAAGATATCACCCCACTTAACAATATACAGCACATTCCTGTCATTTCCCAGCACCGGTGTACAATATGCTGCCTAGCGCCAACCCAGGTACCCCTGCACCTGTGGTGTATGCAGGATTTGTTTGTGCAGGAAGGGACACCTTTCTGCACAAAAACATTCTCCTTAGGCATTAACAGCCAGATTCATGAGGCCAAAATCGGCTCGCAAAGGGCCAGATTCTGTGAATCTGGCCCTTTGCGAGCGCTTTTTTTGCATTTTGGATTCATCATCCCAAATGCAAAAATCGCTAATTTTTAAATCGCTAAATTGCGAGAATTGCATTTAAGGAATCTCTATTTGAGATTCCTTAAATGCAATTCATGAACCATTTTAGAATTGCGAATTTGCAATCTTGGGCCGCTATTTACTGCGAAGTCTGACTTTGTGGTAAATAGCGAAAACTTAGAAAAATGCACTTTAGTGCATTTTTCTAAGTTGGATGTCACACTCACACATGTCCTTTGGACATGTGTGTGCGCAACACCAGTGTAAATTACCATTTCAGGGGTGCTACAGGGTGTCCTTTGGACACCCTGGCACCCTTGAAATCGCTTCCTTATTTGCCATTCGCTAATTGCTAATCGCAAATAAGGAATGACTCCCCATTCATTCCTATGGGCCTTTGGCCTTTGGCCCATAGGAATGAATGGGGAGTCATTCCTTATTTGCGATTAGCAATTAGCGAATCGCAAATAAGGAAGCAGTAGAAATCGCCATAAATTTTGCGATTTCTACATGCATCCCGTTTTGCGAGTCTTTAATAGCGATTCCTTAATAATCGCTATTAAGGACTCGCAAGAAGTGGAGTATGATGAATCTGGGGGCTAACTCTTACAATGTGTGCTACAGAATGCAGCACACTTAGAAAGTGGAAGTAATGAGGAGAAATTAAGATATTTCTCCTCATTACACCTCACCTGGGGAGGCGTAACATTTTGACGCATTCCAAAGTCTACCAGTAATAGTAAATCTGCAAAATGCGCCAAAATCCATGGGGCAGATTTACAAGCCCCATGCACTGCCAGTATGTCACTTTTTGTGACGCACTGGCAATGCATTTCTCTGCCCCGTATTTACAAGGACAGGAAAAGCCACCCTGCGTTGCTTTTCCTGTCCTTGTAAATACGGCCCCTTTACACGCAGCACTTTGCGTGAAAGGGGCGTTCCATGGGTGTTGCTGTGGGTGTTCCCAGGCAACATCCATGGAACCAGACACATTTCCTGATTTACTAGGATTCGTAAACCTGGAAATGGGAAGGAAACGTAGCGAGGCACAACAAGGAGAAATGTTTTCATTTCTCCTTGTTTATTTCCTCTTTTAATGTGTGCTGCATTCTACAGCATGCATTGAAAGAGGAAAATGCTTGTAGTGATTTGTTTTTTTGCAGGAAGGTGCCATTTCCTGCACAAAAGCAATCTCCCCATGACGCAGGCATCCTTCAACAATGGTGCAAGGGTGCCGGCGCATGGCAGCTGTTTGTGCGCCAGCGCAGGGGAGAGCACAGAAATGCAACATATCATTGTAAATATGTTGCATTCTTGTGCTCTGCCGCAGTGTGGCGCAGCCAAAGGGCTTGCGGTGCCACGCTGCTGCACTTTCTCGTAAATCTGCCCCCATGGGTGTATGCGTGGAACATGGCTTGCTCATGCGCACCCATGCTCAGACTATCACACGCAGACCCCTCACCAGAAACACACACCATAATTCATTTCATCTCTCTCTCGCTCTTTTTTCCTTCTGTTTATCACACAGCGGAACACATTTTTGAATGAAACATAGGGGCATATTATCAAGGGTGTTTATCTCCGCTTTTTTGGCTTTAAAAGCCAAGAAAGCGGAGATAAAATCATCTCCCTATTACCTAGCTGTCGCTAACACCAGTTAGCGGCAGCTAGTAGGAGATAGCGACCATCTTGGGCCCCACTTTGCATGTCAGTGATATTTATCACTAATGACATGCAAAGTGGGCGTGCCAAGATGTTAGCGACTGGAAACAGTCGCTAACATCGCTATCTCCTATTACCAACTTATGGAGATATTCGCGCTAAGCGCGGATATCTCCAAAAGCTAGCACCTGCCCTGAGCAGTTCTTAGCCATGTTATCCAATGGGAGGTGGATAACATGGCTAAGAGCATTAGCTCGGTAATGCATGAATATCGCTGACTTTTCAGCGATATTCATGCATTGCGGTGATTTTTATCGCATTTGCGATAAACCTTGGTAATACCAAGGTTTATTTGCGATAAAAATCGCCGCAGCTCAGCTGTAAATTTTTGTCTCTAACCAAGCAATAGCGATAATTATCGCTATTGCTTGGTAATATGCCCCATAATGTTTTTTATGAGACAGACAAACCAGAAATTCTTACATACTGTGGTTCCACACATTGAAAAAAAGTCAGCATTATCACGTCACTTAATAAAAGTGTTAATATTATGACGCTAAACAAACATGTAAAGATACTATGGCACTGTACAACCAAATGAATGTTAATATTATTGTGCTGCAAAAGCAAAAAAAGTTAATACTATGATAACATGTAAACCTTTGATATCAGGAAAAACATTTTTTTTATGTTATGGTGCCACACAGTCAAAAACTGTAACATTAAGGTTTTTTTTTTAAAGAGTGTTAAACAGCTCAAACTAGACCCGAGACATCGGGTATCAGAGCGCTTTACATGAGCACCAGTTTTGTTACAGAAGGACACATTCATTTTTGTTTGATTAAGTGATCTGCCCAGAATCACAGGATGTTGAGCGTTGTTGCCGAGACTCGAACCCGGGGGTATATTACCAACAACTAGCGATAATTTTTGTCTCTAACTTGTTTAGAGACAAAAATTATCGCCGCACATCGGCGATTTTTATCGCAGATAAACCTTGCTATTAGCAAGGTTTATCGCAAATGCGATAAAAAACTCCCGCAATGCATGAATATCGCTGAAAAGTCAGCGATATTCATGCATTATCGAGCAAATGCTCTTAGCCATGTTATCCACCTCCCATTGGATAACATGGTGAAGAACTGCTCAGGGCAGGTGTTAGCTTTTGGAGATATTCGCGCTTAGCGCGAATATCTCCAAAAGTTGGTAATAGGAGATAGCGATGTTAGCGACTGTTTCCAGTCGCTAACATCTTGGCACGCCCACTTTGCATGTCATTAGTGATAAATATCACTGACATGCAAAGCGGGGCCCAAGATGGTCGCTATCTCCTATTAGCTGTCACTAACTGGTGTTAGCGACAGCTTGGTAATAGGGAGATAATTTTATCTCCGCTTTCTTGGCTTTTAAAGCCAAAAAAGCGGAGATAAACCCCTTGATAATATACCCCCCGGTTTCTAAGCTTCGAGGTCGACAGCTCTAACCGCAAGGCTACATCCTTTCCATATACTCCTCAAATTAGGTTATGATCTCGTTCTATAAACAATGCGAAGTTTATAGTGCTATACAATAAGATATCTTTACACTGACCTTAGCCGATGCACACATCATCCTCTCATCTAAGATTCCAACAAAGCCTAGAAGGACTCTGTGTAAAAATGTGTGAGACACTTTAAAGTAGGAGAAACAGATATGAATGTATTTGCTCCCCCCTCTCACACACAGCCACATGCACTGTCACACGCACAGATAAAGTGTGCTTTATGTCCTCCTCAGTTAGTAGCACTAAGGGAGGCTGAAGTGGAGAAGTGTGGCTCAATGGTTAGAGCAGCAGACCCTGATGCAGAGGTCTAGCCTTAGACCAGGGTTCAATTCCCGCCTCGGCGGGTCTTGGGCTCAAAATTCCACGGACCTGATCATTCTCGCCTCAGTGCCTATTCCAATCATGGGTCCCACTCTGCAACTCTGGGCAATAGCTTGCTTAATCTCCACAACAGCCCCAACAACACTAGGATGCCTGGCTTCACCTTGGGGTTTCCCAGGAGTGGGCACTTCACAGGGAAAGGCCAGGAAGGGTTCCTCAGTGGTATTCGTACAAGCGCCGAGATGCCTCATGGGTGATTTGTGCGCTATACAAGTACCACTACATTTGCATTTACACTGAGGACCAAGGAACCCAGAGTATCACACTTCCTGGTGCTAAGCAGTCAAATAAGCACCAACTTGTAGTCCAGTCTTACACCTCAGTTCTGTAAGTTATTCGGCATTATACAATGGTGTGGTTCAGAAATTGGTACCATGTTCCTTATGTAATAAAGATGTGCGGGTAGTTTTTATGCTTAGTGGTTTGGGAAGCCATAAACATATTGGCAACCTAGGATGCCATCTGTGTGCCCATTGTCATCCCATACTCTATAGTAAATATGTGTGAAATAAAAATATACTGTTAATAATAATACCAGTATTTGTAAAGCACAAACAATTACCGAGGGTGTAAAGGCGCGGGGGGCCGTCGGGAAGATTAAACACGCTATTGCCCAGAGTCGCATGGTGCTGCGCTGAGCTGCCGCCGGAGATCAAACCGTGAGCCACGTGTTCCGGAGTCAGCCGCCCTGGCCGCTGCGCCACTCCTCTTCCGCTTCTGTGTAATTTAACATTTCATGAGGAGAGTGATGGCAGAGTGTAGAATGTACATCCTAGTTTTTCTTGGTTTGCATGGAGAGTTTGCTCACATCCAGGCAGATAAGAGGGGGATATAAAAATGGGAAATTTTTCTGTAAATATCAGTCAGGTCTCAGAGCTCACTGTCCAGGTCCCTGCAGAGGAAAATTAACACAGTCACCACTAAATGCCTACAAATGGTCACACAATCTGGCATAGATGCTCCTTAGTAGCAAAGCACATTCATCCATGAGAAAATCTGATGTGAAATATAGCCATGCTATCCAAAGCAAACCAAAGCTTAGGGACTGTAACCCCCATCTAAACACAGCACATCTGGTTAACATTAAAGAAATGAAAGTCCCCTGCTTTGGTTGGTGAAGCTGTGTGATTTTGCTTTGACCATTTTTGGCCAGCCCTGTGGTTTGCACAAATGAACTTGTACCCTTACCCTAGGAAAGGGTGGGTACTATCCTTTCAACTCAAGCTATATGGCAGATGGTTGCAGATTAGAAGTCCAACTGTGCAGGCCTTTTCATGAATACCCTATGAAGATTACTCGCAAACATATTCCCAAGAGCCAAAAAGTTTTATCTGTGGCATGACCGTAGGCCACATTGAAACCAGCAGGGCGGGGAGGGCGGGGGCTGGGGACGGTAGGTGGGTGCAGGGGAAGTGAATTACATACATCTAGTGGCTGAATTGCACAATAACCTGGAATCAATCCCAGCTTCCCCACATAACCTATTTGTGTGATGCTAGGCAACTATTTTATTTCACTTTCCCTCCTTTTCCTTCATTATAACATATAAGAGGACTTTGAAATACATGAATTCAGGCTGTGCGAAACCTTCTCCTATGTTTGATTTAACAAACTATAATGTTTTCCGTGCACAATAGCAACCCAGGCCACCCAAAAGTGCTCATAACAAGTGATTTGCCTCTTAGTTCACTATTGCAATTGTTGATGGTGTGGGTGGAAGGAATCATATTGTTTTAAGTATTTAGTCTGAAATGAAAGGCATTTGTAAAGCGTACTCATACTCCAAAGAGTGTCCTGGCACTGAATTGTAAGGTTGCCTGCCGAACATGGGTGATCGTCCTTTCAAGCTTTTTTTTTTTTTTTTTTTAATAATGTTTTATTGAACAAGGCAGTAGGAATTCATAAAATAAAATCATTGGTACAGAATTAAATAACAAAGACATTATTCACATCAAGATTTCTCAACAATCAGATAATTTCCAGACAGTTTACAAGAGATAAAACTAGATTAAAAAGACAGGATTAAAAGAGAAAGGGTCCATTATAAAAAACTTGCAAAAACCATTTTTAGTGAACCGTATCACTGCTACAAAGTGCAAAAACTGCAATAAAGTGCTACTCCCAAAGGAGATATAATCCAATAAAGTGCAATTTTTAAAGTGTGTTAGTGCAATAAAGTGCAAAGTGCAACCACAGCTATTATTATAAAGCAGCAGTAATACACACAAAAAAAATTCACATTCCCCTCTCCCTCCTTATCATCCTCCTTTCAGCAATTCCAGATTCTCAAAATATTTCCAATTTCTTTCAAATCTTGCAATGGCTCCTACCCTACCTGCATAAGCTCTTTCAAAATTACATGTTCTACTCATTTTGTTGAACCATTGCAGATGTGATGGAATCACCCCGGATTTCCAGTTCTGAAGGATTAAAGACCGTGCAACTACACAAGAAATAAAAATAAATACTTCTGTTTTATCAAACCTGCTCCTCTCTTTGCATATGCCAAACAGGGCCACCTCTGCCTCCGGTAGAAATACTTTCCTAGTTGCCAGCTCCATATCTACGAATATCTCCCTTCAAAAAGAATCCCACTTCGGACAGGAAAAGAAGATATGACACCATCCTCCCTGTCCCATGGCTTTACATCTAAAACACTTGTTCACAGCTTCTGGGAACATTCTCTCCAGGGCCTCCGGGGTGTAATACGCGAGCCAACGTGATAAAAAAGACATTCTTTTGTAATTGGCCGCCCGGAGTACTTTATTACCCAGGTGGCACAATAGCTCCCAATCCTTATCTGTAAGAAAACATTGTGTCGAGAGGCTTATTTTCTCTAGATGTCTCTCAATTATAGGAGAAGAGCTGGCAAAGTAAAGCTTTTTATACCAAAATCCTATGCCTTTATTTTTATCCCCGTACAAAGCTGTTATCGACGCAGAGGGAGAGATGAACAGGCCACCTATCTCTCTTCTAATAAAATAAACCATTTGTAAATACTCTAAAAACATAAGTCGCCTGGAATTATTCATTCTATTTAAGATCTCTTGCCAGCTAATTACCTTATTTTGTACAGATAAATGTCTTAATTCCCTAAACCCGGAAAGTTCCCAATCTTTCAGATGATTTAAAGATATCTTAAGACCCATTTTGGCACATTCAGACAAACTCAAATAATTGGAGACGTTAGAGCCATGTTTTTTAAAAAGGAGCAGTAATCTTGCTGTATACACTTTTAGTGTCTTATATCTAGATTTCTTGGGGAGCTTAGCGGTCTTTAAAAAGATAGGAATTTGAGAACCTGCTTCCTGTATCATTTCTTCCAGGAAAAAATTATCTCTTGTCTGCCTAATCCTTAATAGTCCTGCCACAATATCAAAAAAGGCTGCATCATAATATGTCTTAAAATGGGGGAGAGCCAAACCACCTTGATCAATCGCCAGTTGAACTACTGAAAGTTTGACTCTTGAAGCCTTTTTATTCCAAATAAAACCTCGCATCATAGTTTCGAGTTCATTAAAAAAAACAGTATTAACTTTAATTGGAATATTGCTAAATAAGAATATAAGCAATGGCAATACAATCATTTTGATTAGTGACACTCTACCAATCAATGACAGTGGGAGCAAACACCATCGATCCAGCAGATTCCTTATTTTAATCTTCATTTTAGTATAATTCAAGGCAAAAAGTTTGTCATATTCACTGGTCACATAAATACCTAAGTATCTAATCGGGTCCCTTTTTTCTGCTTGGTGCTGAAGATAAATCGGAAGAAAATCTATACTTGTATTTAAAACAAGAACTTCCGTTTTTTTTTCGTTTACCTTATACCCCCCTATTTTTTCATAATCCTTAAGCTCCTTCATAAGACTCATGATGTTTTCTTTTTCAGGAGCCAAATATAGGATAATATCGTCGGCGAACAATTTTAATTTGGACATTCCGACGATAGGGGGGAAAATAGCAATGTTGTTTCTTATTCTTGTTACTAAAGGTTCGATAAAAAAAGTAAAAAGCAAGGGGGACAATGGGCAGCCTTGCCTTGTTCCCCGATTAATGTTAATCTTTCCAGCATGTTTAGCATTAATAATTATCTGGGCTGATGCCCCTTCATAGATATTATTTATCATTTGTATAATTGAAGCAGGGAATCCAAATTGACCCAGTGAAAAAAAAAGTGCAGACCAATTAACTAGATCGAATGCTTTTTCTGCATCAATCATTAAAATACACGCAGCTGTTGAATTTATATTAAAATAATCTAGAGCCTGTATTAGAAATTCCGTATTAGCTGCCATATACCGACCCGCAATAAAACCTGTCTGATCCTGATGGATTACCTCCTGAGCTGCTAAAACAAATCTCTGCGCCCAAATTTTCATCAATAACTTGTAATCCGAATTCAGTAAGCTGATCGGTCTATAGGAGTTCACATCTACTGGAATTTTTTTCCTTTTTAACAAAGCTAATAATTGTAGATTCTTTGAATTCTGGGGGGACCTTTCCTCCTAATCTGATGTAATTAAATAGATTTTTTAGAGGTTCTTCAAGTTCCTTAGTAAATACCTTATAGAATTCGATAGGGAACCCATCCTGTCCGGAAGCCTTTGCTCCCGATGTTGCCCTTATACTCTCGTGAATTTCGATAATGCTTATTTCATCCCTGATTTGATTACTTCGGGAATTGGAGATTATGGGAATTTCTATACTAGCAAAATATTCCTGGATCATTATATCCTCCACCTGATACTCTGTGGAGTAGATACTTTCATAATGATCCAGAAATACCTTAGCAATTCCTTCACTCTGAGTTTCTACTCCACCCTGAGGATCTCGAATTTTTAAAATGAAGGATGACTCTTGTTTCTTTCTAACAGAGTCAGCCAAAAGCTTCCCCGCCAATTGACTCTCTTCATATACCCTTTGCTGAAAGGCCCTTGAACTATTTATCTCTTCTAAGGTAAAAAAATCCCTTAAAATAGCTTTAGCCTGCTCCCATTGATTTGGCTGCTGATTGATCTTTAGAGCATATTCCCTCTCGGCAGCATTCTGAAGAGCGGATATTTTATGCTTGCGATTATTTGCCTTATTGCTGGTCCTTTCAAGCTTGTTGGAAGAGGCAGGTTTATCGTTTTTTCTTGAAGACGTACAGCTCAGAAATGGAACGAAGTTCCTGGGCAAGATTGTTCCAGGCCATCGAGCCAATATAGGTGAAGGATCTACCTCCGTTTCTTGCCTGACGTATTTTAGGAATTTTGACTTGAAAGCTGTGAGTTGACTGTAAATTCCTAGGAGGGGCATAATCACAAATTCTCCTCCTCTGTTACACTACTCTTTCCTCACAAAGGGCTCTGTGTGCCATGACCTGCATTTTATAACTCCTTCGGCGCTTGTGACGAGTTGAGCTCATCATAACTGCCGCGAAACGCCCACACGGGGATAATTCCCCTCCTGCGCTGGGCGTTCCATTGAGTGGGCGGAGTCATGACGAGCTCAGCTCATCATGAGCACAGCTCCACTGTGTAGCCTGACGAGCTGAGCTCGTCATGAGCACCGCGCGCGGCCTCTCTACCCCCCCCCCCTTCGCCCCGCGGGGAACTTGCCCCACGGCAAAGGGGATAAAGAATCCTCTTTTTGATGGGGAGCCTGTGGGGCACTTTCTGGTGAGGCGGCATATGGGTTCTTGGAGAATGGTTGAGAATCGTTCTAGCCCCTGCATTCTGCACCACGTGAAGTCTACTGAGGAGACATTCAGAAAAACCCAAGTAAAGTCAATTTCCATAATCAAGTCTGGAAGTGATCAGAGCCTGGAATACCATTTTTGTTTGGTTTGGACAGACAGAAATCATTTTTTCAAGCAGTGTAGCAGCTCAAAACAGGAGCCAACCAGTGCCTGGATTTGAGGTTGGAAAGACAGGTCAATGTCAACTTGTGACTCCTAAGTTTTTTACCATGCTCTGTAGTGGGCCGGGAGGATGTGGGGGGGAGCACCTGAGGCCAACAAGTCCTCCAAAAATCAGGTGAGGTGGGGGCCAAAAAAAATCAATCTCCGTTTTATATCACAGTAGATGTCTTATTATTTATTTATTATTATTTATTATTTAAAACATTTATAGAGCGCAACTGTCGCCTGGCAGGCATCCTGGCGCTAGAGTAGCTTACTCCTAAGATAAAAAAAAAAAAAAAAAAACAAAAAACAGTGGGAGAAAGATAATGGCGAGGGGGGGGAATCTAGGGAAAAAGCCAAGTTTTTATTAGTTTTCGAAAAGGAAGGAGCTGTGACGTGTGGCGAATGTCAGCAGGCAGACTGTTCCAGAGCTTTGCAGCCGCCACTCGGAATGATCTTCCTCCAATCCTGGCTCTCTTGAATCTGGGCACTATTACAAGTCGAGCGGTAGCGGATCGAAGAGCTCTGGTAGGGGTGTACCAGCTGAACATCCGTTGTAAAGGGATAGGTCCTAGCCCATGTAGTGCCTTAAAGACCAGACAAAGAGACTTGAAGGCAATTCGTTGCTTCAGGGGAAGCCAGTGCAGCTCGGCTAGGGCAGCAGTGGTTGAGGCTCTCCTGGACCATCCAAGTGCCAGTTTCGCTGCTGCTGATTGGACCCGTTGGAGACGGTCCAGCAGTACCAAGGGGGAGTCAAGCAAGAGAGCATTGCAATAGTCGATGCGACTAAGGATGGTGCACCTGACTATCTGTGCTCTGGCGGAAAGTGGAAGTAGTGGCAGAATTTTACGCAGTGATCTCAAAAGAGCAGAGCAGGTGGCAACTGTTCTCGAGACCTGTGTTTCCATGCTCAGCTTATTATTCAGCATGACGCCCAAATTCCGCACACTGGCCACAGGTGACGGGTTGTCCGAATTTTCCGGAAGCCAGAAATCCGCAGGCAGGGGGCGAGGTATGCGGCTGGCTGGGCAGAACAGAACCTCGGTCTTAGAGGAGTTAAATTGGAGGGAGTTGTGGTGTAGCCAGCCAGCAGTGTCTCTCAGACAGTCGTGGAATGCTTCTAAAGTTATAGAGTCTTCACCCTCCCAGGAAACAATAAGCTGGGTGTCGTCTGCGTAATTTACTGTGGTCATGGTATGTGATTTAATGAGAGAAACCAGTGGTAGTAAATATACATTGAAGAGAATCGGACTGATAGAGGAACCCTGGGGTACACCGTGAGGGACTGGGGAAAAGGCAGATTGATAGGGGGGGAGGGATACAGCCTGTTTCCTGTCGCTGAGAAAAGAGTGGAACCAGAGCAGGGCAGAGCCATCAACACCCGCCGCTCTCAGCCTTTCTAGCAGGATCACGTGGTTGACAGTATCGAATGCGGCAGACAGGTCCAGCAGGATCAAGGCCGCTGCCTGGCCCCTGTCTGCCCGCACTCGAAGTTCTTCCATGGCCGTAAGTACAGCTGTTTCCGTACCATGGGCTGGACGAAATCCAAATTGGAAAGCGTCCAGAACGTGATTCTGCTCGAGGTAAGATGATAGGCAGGTGCTGACCCATCGCTCCACCACTTTCGCCGGAAAAGGCAGAAGCGATATGGGACGAAAATTAGAAAGGCATTCTGGATTCAGGGATGGTTTTTTCAGCAGCGGGGTGATTAATGCTTGCTTCCAGGGGTTAGGAACCACTCCACTGCGGAGAGATTGGTTACAGATCCTTCGCAGAGTGTGGAATAGCTCGTGCCCATAAGCTTTCCAAATTTTTGGGGGGAGTGGGTCAAGAGGGGACCCAGAGGTGATGCTCAGTGCCAGTCGTTCAAAGTCTGCTTCGGGAATCTGGGGGAGAGCCAGAAGACTTTCCCTGGCCAAGCCGACTGGACAGGGGGTGTAATGTGCAGGGCTGGTAGCATGAGAGGTAAGCGGGTATTGGGATAGAGAGGATCCCAGGTTGTTGATGATTGTCCTAATTTTATCCAGAAAGAACTCTGCGAGGTTATCACAGAGCGTCTAGGATGGAGGAATAGTTTTTTTCGTACAGTCCGGATGTAGGAGATTCTCTAAAATTTGAAATATGTTTTTTGAACTGTTAGCTGCATTGACAATAGTAGAGCAGTAATAGTCCGATTTACTCACTCTAATGGCCGCTTTGTATTCGAAAAGTTTGTTTTTCCACAGGGTTTTGTTGGTGTCACAGTAGCCGTGTCTCCACTTCCTCTCGGCCTGTTTACAGGCTGACTTGAGGGTTTTAAGGGAGTCGGTAAACCAGGGAGCGGATCTTCGTCCTTTAGAAGTACCTTGTTTCAAAGGAACGATGGAATCCGTAATAGCTGTTATCCTGCTACTGAAGGTGCTATAGTTGTTTTCCACCGAGCTAGTGGGGGAGACACTGTCATCTACATTAAAGACTGGGGTGGCAGAGCCGGGCTTTCCAAGAGCTTTCCAGTTCCGGTAAGTAAATTCAGCTGGACGACAGTTTTTGGGCTTGTAAGCGGTAGTACTAGTGATATATATTTTGATGAGTGCATGGTCAGTCCAACTCATAGGCAGAATGTTGCCCACTTGTGTTAGACCTGCACTCGAGAAAATAAGGTCTAGTCGATTACCAGCAGAGTGGGTTGGTTGCCGGATTAGTTGGTGAAGCCCCACACTGTCACAGGAAACCAAAAGGTTATGTAGTGCAGTGTCAAGGTTACCATTAGGCCAAAGATTAAAATCTCCCACAATGATTAGTTTGTTATGGGAGGTTGCCATATTGGTAAAAATTGTAAGTAGTGCTTGTTGTTGCGAAAGGGAAAAGGCTCCGGGGGGTCGGTAGCAGATTATGACCGTAAAAATATCTCCCAAGTGGCAGTTAATGGCCAGACCAAGGAGCTCGACCCCAGGCACAGGGTCTATGTTTATAGTGTCGACCGTCCAGGAGGCACGGAATATAATACCGACTCCGCCCCCACGGCCCTTAGGTCTAGGGAGGTGCAAGATGTTAAAGTTGGGTGGGCAGGCGGATGCGAGATCAATATTACAATCGGCCTGCGTCCAAGTCTCGGTTAAAAACAGGACATCAAGATGGTGTGATTCTATAAGGAGACTGATCTCCGTTGCGTGTTTAGGTAAAGATCGGACGTTCAGTAAGCCTCCGGTGATCAGGCCTGTATGGGCGAAGTCAGTCAGGGGAAACGCAGTGTCCTCAAAAGAGAGCGTACCTTCTGATGCGGAACCTTGTAATTCAAGCAGTGTGTCTCGGGAATAGCGTGGGGGCAGCGAGTCAATTTGGCCAGAGGTGGAGGCGCTGGTCGCGATCTCGTCGCGGACGAGCGCAGACGAGCTTGCCTTTAGCGCGCCTTCGGCGCGCAACCGGCGCGCCCGCTGCGCTCGTCCGCTGCGCTTCCGATATTGACACATGGCTTATAGTGGCAACTGATGACGTTGGAGGGGGCGTGGCCAGCAGATGTGGGCGTGGCTACACTCTCCCTCGGCGTCCCAATGGCGCCCAGAAAGCAGCGTTGTGGGGGCCAAGCAGTACCAGCTAGTTGTCAGCTGTACTGCAGAATCAGGGTGAGTGCAAAGTTACAGCAGTGCAAGTTTTCCAGTTTTAAAAACACAGCAATACACAAATGAATAAAATAGGCTCAAACAAAAGCTCCCGGCTTTACGCCTCAGGAGTAGCACGTTAGTAGCGCGACGCTCGTTTTCAGCGCGCTTTATGTGATGCGAAGGCGGGGGGCGTGGCCAGCAGATGTGGGCGTGGCTACACTCTCCCTCGGCGTCCCAATGGCGCCCAGAAAGCAGCGTTGTGGGGGCCAAGCAGTACCAGCTAGTTGTCAGCTGTACTGCAGAATCAGGGTGAGTGCAAAGTTACAGCAGTGCAAGTTTTCCAGTTTTAAAAACACAGCAATACACAAATGAATAAAATAGGCTCAAACAAAAGCTCCCGGCTTTCCGCCTCAGGAGTAGCACGTCTTATTTGTGTCTGGGTATATTCCTGTGCCTCATGCACATCTAAATCAGTTTTAATGATTTATGCTTGTATATATTGAACCGGTACCAGCCCTCCTATGGGTATTTCTGCTGAATCCTCAGTCTGGTGTAATCATTGGATGATTTAAGGAATGTCTCTAGACTAGTCTGTTATCATGGGTGTTGGTGTTCCTCCATCACTTTATGTCACTAATATAGTCTCCATCTCCGTGAGGTGCAGTATGCGAAAGGAAAATTGCTTTGCCCAACAATAGCAAAAAAGTATTATTCAAGGGAAGTAGCAGTATCATTTGTAGAAACCAAACAATGTGCTGTACAGAGAACTAATTTTAGGGTGGAAGTTGAAGGAAGGAACATGTGTAGTGATCGAAGGATGCACTTCAAAACGTCTGCCCCAGCCTTAAATTTGCAGTCCTTCTTCTTGATCACTCACCTTATTGAGGATCCAAGTGTTGGAAACGAAAACACCTGTTTCAGTAAAAGGGATCAAAGTGGCTAGTGCCTTTTTATATTTTGACTCCAGTATTGGGGCATGGGTGTAGTCTTTGGAGGACACCCTCACTTTGTGAAGCCTTTGATCAGTGTTCAGATGAAGGATTAAGCTAGGCACTAAAGAAGCTGCTTCTTTGTTGAAATTGGTGAAAGTTTCACCGTTTTTGTAGGTTCCTGTAGCAGATGCAACATGGAAATTGCTTGGCTCATAGTACTGTCTTCTTTGCTGACTTCCTGTGTCTTAACCTCGAAAGGAAGTAGCATTTGTATCAGGCACTCCAGGAGCCCCCAGTTGTCCACCTCAATTGTCATGGCTTTGCAGTTGCATTCCCTCACCTTTGAATTACATGATTGTCGATAGAGTTCTACTGTTCAAACTGGCATTGCAGCTCATAGTAGATTGAACTCTAATGTGTTGACACCTAGGGCCAGATGTAGGAGCCCAAATACCGGTCGGTAACGGCCGATTTCGGCCATTACCAACCCGTATTTAGGAATTGGCATGTAGGGGCTATTATTTTACAGAATCGGTACATTTACCGATTCGGTAAATCAACCGATTCTGTAAAATACCGAATCGGTAATTTTACCGATTCGGTAAATCCAAATGTAGGTGACGCTCCTGAGAGTGTCACAGGCCCTTAAGAGTCGGTATTTTACCACACAATCCTATTGTGTGGTAAAATACCGAATGCATGCACACTGTGCAATGTGACAAACAGACATGCCCTAAGGGCATGTATGTGTGCCACATGTCACACATGCCTTTACTTCGGGTGCTAGAGGGTGTCAAAGTGACACCCCCTGCACCCTTGCAACATTCGGTATTTACCGATTCGGTAAATACCGATTCGGTATTTACCATTGATTCCTATGGGCTTCACAGCCCATAGGAATCAATAGGAAATACCGATTTGGTATTTACCGAATCGGTAAATACCGAATGTTACCGATTCGGTATTTCAATTAAAAAATTAGCTACATCTCCCCCCTTCATATTTACCGATTCATAAATACCGAATCGGTAAAATTCGGTATTTATGAGTCGGTAAATGTCCCTCACCTGCATCTGGCCCCAGGACTTTACAGGTAGTTTATTATCACACTGAATGATCCTCAACTGTTTCTGGGCTTTGAATGAATAAATGAATGAAATTGGGGCATATTCTGATGTCCAGCAGGTTGCTGATTACCTCTTCTCTTTTTTGAGAAAGTCCTGCACAATTAGGTTGATGCAATGCACTAATCACAGCACCTTGAAATATCCACTATCAGCCATGGCTTTGACTATATTGCTCCAATTGTCAATGGCTACAGATTCAATTCTTACACCTCTGTGTTTAAGCCATTCATAGACCTTGGTATTAATCTTGTCCAAGATGTTCAGAGCTGCATTCGATTTCTCCATCGTTAATGTTGTATGCTGCTGAATGCCTCTATGGAAAGAGATCCAGTATGCAGCGATGCACATGTAATCTATTGCTTGACAAGTGGTACCCATGTCTGTTGTGAGCTGGTTGGACTGAACAAACTACTGCTTCATAGTGTTGCCGACCAATTGCAGCACTTCATGATGCAACCCTGGCAAAGCAACTGTTGCAAAATAGGTCCAGCTGAGACCCTTCTAATTTGGGCAGAGGGTCTCCATAAATTCCTGTAAGCCATCTTTTTCCTGAAAAGAAAAAGGGAGGAGGTCAAGCGCTAACATTTTGGCCATATTGTCTAAACAGGCTTTTTTGCAGTTCCTCAAGCAGTGTGATTCCTTGGTAAACATAGCCTTAAAATAAGGCTCTTTTTCTTGTGGTATTACTGCCACAAGTGACCTACGGATACCAACAGCAGGTAGGCTGAGTGGGCGCCTTGGGAAGGAAGTTCCTGTATCTCTCTGTGCCATGTGCGATTCAGAGGTTGTGGATTGTGCACTACGGGGGAGGCTTACAGGGGTTCTTTGCATAATGCTGCGACAGCCAGCCTCTTTTTCATCCTCCTCATTGCCTTCTTCTATCATCTTAGCTGCTGGTTCTCTCTGACATGATTAAGTGTTGTTTTTTTGCATGTTTCCCAAATTGGAACTGCTTGCCTCATGGTACAAACTTTCTTGTGGCAAATGCACAATTTTGTGAAGTTATTCTCATGCTGGCTAAGTGTTAGGAAATCCCAAACAAGGAAGCAGAACTTTCCTATTGTGGCAGAACCTGAAGAACTGGAAGTAACTTTAGGTGTTTTGTTGTTTCTGGTTTGTACTTCCTCCGTGCCACTCTCCATACAATTGATGACTGGCTCGTCATCATCATCATCAACACAATCCCCACTTGCAAACTTTTCATGTACCTTCCTTTTCCCTTGTCTTTTGGGATTCAACCCATGTTCAGATCATCAGAAGGGGGGCTTGGAGAAGAAGGGGGAGTACTCTTTCTTTTCACTGCTGGAGATCATGAAGCCGATGGGGAAGACCATTCTTCTCAACAACATCTTGCTCAGTAGGAACCTCAACCTCCTGTTCTGCTTCTACTTCTGGATGATTTTTTGTTGCCTGCACCTCCTGTGGTCACATTACCTGTGATGATTCGGTTTGTGGCGGAGACGATTGCATTTCAGATTCACTGCACTCCATGCCTGCGGAGAGACATGGCCTGAGGTAATAGTGGAGGTGGTGTTGGCATTGATACAGGAGTAATCCTCTCAGCCCCTTTCTGCCCAGAGAAGGGTGCAGCAGGTACCTTGAGTTTCCTGAAAAAAATTAAGGCATTGATGCGAGTGATGACAGCAGGCTTCTTCTCATCTCCAATGGCCACTTTGTTGTCAGTAACCTTCTTTTTGGGGGCATCTTCCTAGCACTAGCAGTTGGCACTTAGTACTAGGAGCAGAATCACTTAGCAGAGGAGATGTCACTGTCAACTAATTTGTGTACTTCTCTCCATATCAGTACACTGAGTGAAAATAAAACATTAATTGAAATGTGAGCAATAAGAATCTATCCAATGTAACACAAGTGAAGTCATCACCATCTCTCAAATGCTTAGGTATGGTCTACCCATAACATGCATAAACTATTTTTCAGATGATATTACACAGAAAAGAATTGTTTGTCTCCCTCCAGAGTCATTGAACCCCTATGGGAGGTAAGGGGTGCAGGGGGGAAAAGAAGTAGTTAATTAATTGCTTGAGTCCATCCAGGGCCGGATCACTGACATAACCTCGACAGACCGAATATCGACTGGACAAAATATCGATGACACATTATCGACTACAAAATTATCGCTTGCCTATACTTAAACAACAAAACACTAAAATATCGAAACCACATTATCGACTAAAAAAAACAACGACTACGACAATATCGACTATCAACATTATCGATTTCTAAAACATCGATTATCACATCTATAAATCAAAAAGAGTCAAAATATCAAATACAAAAATATAGATAGCAAATTGATCGTTTTTTTAAAATATCGAAATTACTACATCCTTGAATAAATCACTTTATTATCTTAAAATTTAGTCATACTAATCATAATTATTCACTAATTGTTTCTATAAAGCTATAAAACATACTATATATTTTCCTAACATTTATAACACAAAATAAATACAAACATACATTTTATAATACATAAACAATGTTTCCAACAACTAAACATTTCTTACTGCAAATTATATATATTCCTCCACTTTAAAAATATAACGGTAACATTACCTATACTAAATAAGTCCTTACACATTAAATAAACGTTAATTGGCGTCACCCATATAAGGAAAGCAATTTGTTTAACAGGTTACAAAATTCAAATCCACAAATAAAAACAGACTATCAATTTAAACAACCAATCCTATTTCACAAACAATTACACTCATACTATATAAACAAGATTACAGCAAACTAAAAATGCTGCCTACATCTCCTAACTAAAGGAAGACAAAACTCTGCATGATTTGTGAAAGAAAACTTCTTGACTTCAACATAAAGACAGCTACACCTATCTAAAGTAAGTACTACTACATTATTTGCCATCGAAAATGTAACTCTCAAACCTCACACCTATCTTTAAAAGCCAAATACCTAAAATATATGTTTTTTTTTTACTATTTATCCTACAGACAAAAAAAAAATACAGAAGACCTAGACAACACCTGGACATCAAAAGTTAAATATAAATAAGTAAGTATATAATTGAAATGTAACTTCGACATTTAATAGATAGGTAACTAAATAGAAACTAGCTAAAAACCTCTACCAAAATATCATAAATAGTTATAAAATATTTGTACACTTTTTCTCAACTTCCACAGGTACAAAAATATATACACAGAAAATAACAGTTTGAAGAACATCAACACCTGAAAAGAACTACTTGAAATCATCAAAAGATTTACAGGTAAATCAGAAATGTATTAAACTGTATTATTAGAATACAACATTATTTTTTCAAAAAATGTAATGACATTCTCTTTTAATTACCTCCTAGCACTACAATACAATCATGACTGAAGGAGCTAAATTCATTTATTCACAAAAAGGGAAAATGCTTCTTTGTTACATGGGATATGTCTACACTCAAGAGAAACAAAAAGATTTGAAAGTGTTTTGGAAGTGTACGAAATATTATGCCAACAAATGTTATGGTAGAGCTATAACTCAGGAAACTACTGTTACTTATACTAAGGAACATAATCACCCACCCAATGTAACAGAAATAGAGATTAGACAAATGCTAGATTCCCTTAAAGAAGCTAGTACTAGTACTGATCAACCAACAACTGCTATTCTGAAACACCATTTAAGTGTACTTCCCCAACATGCTTCTAGCCAATTACCATCTATCGAATCCCTTAAAAGAACTGTAGCTAGACAAAAAAGAGCAACATGCACTACTCCTCCCACACCTAAAACTTTTGAAGAAGTGCAAATTCCCCCTGAACTCTCTGTAACTCACAATAAAGATAATGTTATACTCTATGACAACAAATCTAAAGATAAAAGAATTATACTGTTTGCCACAGCAAACAACATGACTAAACTTACCCAATGCCAAACTTGGATGATGGACGGTACTTTTTCTGTATGCCCCAAACCTTTTTATCAATTATACACTATCCATGGTCATTTCCAAAATGCTAATATTCCATTCCTTTATGCCCTTCTACCAAACAAACAGCAAGCTACCTATCAAGAAATACTAACTGAAGTCAATCAACATACTAACAACTATTTTCCACAAAAAATTATCATTGACTTTGAAAAAGCAATGATAAACAGCATCCTTAAAACATACCCACACACAGCAATACAAGGTTGCTATTACCATTTTAACCAATGTATCTGGCGACATCTACAAAAATCTACCTTGAGTATCCAATACGCCACTGATAGCACATTTGCTTATCAAATAAAAAAACTCATCGCCCCAGCCTATGTTCCACTGACAGATGTAACTGAGCACTATAACTTGTTAATAGACAGCCCCTACTATAAAAGAAACGAAGAAAGACTAAGCCCTATGCTTGACTACTTCGAAGACACATGGGTAGGAACGCTACACAGATCAGGCCATAGAAGACAACCCAAATACCAATTAGCTTGGTGGAATGTCTACCTTAGCACACTAAATAAGGAAGCTAAAACAAACAATGCAGTTGAAGGATGGCACAATGCCTTCCAAGCAACTACAGGCCGAGGAACGCCTACCCTTCACAAATTAATACAATCCTTACAAAAAGAACAGAGTTACCAGGAGCTCCGAATGGAGCAATCAGTAACTTTGATCGGACCTAAACTCACCAAAGAAACGAAAAAAATGTATAACACACTCCAAAGTCAAGTTACCCTCTATCCATCTAGCAAAGGACTAGAATATCTATCAATGATTGCAAAAACTATTCTTTAAAACATAACATAACTATACACATTACATTAAGCATTTTTTTCTAAATTCTTTAATTTTTACATGTAACAATTTGCAATTAAATTATCAAATACATAATATGAACATATATAAAATGTATTTAGATAATGTATTTACAAAATGTTACATACAACGTAACTAAAGCAAAAATTAAAACAGTTTCCCCACCCATAACATTTTTTGTAAATACTTACATTTCTGTTGCAGCTTCAAACGTAATCCAATTCCAAGCAATCCATACGACACCATTGCAAAAACCCATACAATCCATGGAAGCCCAAAAAAAAATGGAAAAATACAAGCAAATCCATAGCGACTCCTCTCCAATGTAATACACACGATATACGATTAAAAACCCGAAAATAGTAATGTTGAAAAAAAAACGCTCCTGGAAAACTTGAAAACGAAAATATTTGTGTGCAAAAATAAGAGTATATAATACTCGTCACACAACTCTGATCGAAAAAGAAGGAACTCCTCAAAAACAGTAAAACGCGACGATAACCTGGAAAAAATAAAATACATACCCACCCACACAAACACACCCATACATATATAAAAACACATATTTATACACCAAACATATTATCTTTGTAACATTTAAACATATTAGCTCACGTCACACACCTACAACTAAAACGCGGTAAAAATCAAATATCGTACACTCTACCTAACACCGAAAACACAATCTTCTCTTAATAACCCTATCTACATACACCTAAACACACCACACATACACTAACACTAACTTCATTAACTTCTAAAATACAATTAAAACAAACTTACCCTCTCTAACGCGAAGCAGCATCCAACCGCGATCTGTTGAAGCACCAAATAAGCCTAAATAACATTACGCAGTTAAAAAGTAGTCCCTGTATACAGCAAAAACCTCTTTAATTTCTATATTCCAACACTTTAAAAAAATACACTGAGTATTATATTAAGTGTAAATAATTATTTAAATTGTAGAAAATTATTTCTTAAATATTCATTACTTTCAAATAATTATTCAACTGTTATCTGTTACTTTAAATAATATTTTATGATTTATATATACATTTTGAAAATAATCTATATGTTAAAAAAAATTCCATATATAACCTTGTTACAAATAATTTGTTTATAAAAATAGCTAATATTATTTAAACATTATGGGGTCGATTCCGATCCGGTAAAATCCCCGTCCGTACGAATCGTATCCGGAGCCGTTTCCGTACGACTCGTACAGACGCCGTACGACCGGACGATTCCGATCCCGATCGGCAGACCCGGACGCGATTCGTACGGTACACGTCGATTCGTACGGAAAAGCGCACGATCACCTACACACCGTACGGCGCGTACCCCCCATGATCGCAGGGGTACGCGGCATACCCCTGTGGTCATGCGGGGTACGTGCCGTACACCCAGCGTACATGGGGTACGTGCCGTACAACCACTGTACATGGGGTACGGTGCGTACCCCATGTACGCTGGGTGTACGGCACGTACACCGCATGACCACAGGGGTACGCCGCGTACCCCTGCGATCATGGGGGGTATGTGCCGTACCCGGGGGGGACGTTCCGTACCTGTTTCGGCGCAAACTCTGCGTTTACAACTGTTTTCGGCTCCCGTAGGAAAAGGGTCGTACGGCGCGTACCCGACACGAATCGTACTTGCTGGGTCGTAAAAACGTGCCGCGATGTCGCGTACAGCGGGTTCCGAGTGAGATTCGTACGGAGATTTGAGTCGTACGGAGTCCTGTACGACTCGTACGGAGTTCGGCACCAAGGGGTCGATTAGGATGGCGGACGGAAGAGCCACCGCGGCCCGTGAGTAGGCGGAAAAAGCCTTTTCCGTGTCCGCCTGCCGCGGATACTCCGTCCGCCATATCAGGATAGGAAAACGTGTCAAATTTCCGTCCGCGACGGAAAAGCACGCTCCGCCGGCCAACTACACACGACCACGCGGCGGACGGAACACATCCGGACGCTCCGCCGTACGCACTGACGTCTAAGACCGTCCCCCAAATCAAGATGGCGGAAAACACACATAAAACCGCAGCGGAAAAACAACCTGTCTGAACACGGCGGAATCCCCACAGCGAACATAGGTGACACAGCCGAGATACCCACCGCAAGCTGACCACCACCATGGACCCGGCGCTACACGCTTTCCCGATGCTCTTCGCGATCCACCACGTCCTAGTCATGGCCTACTATGGACGACGACGCAGGTAAGGCACAAACCATTGGCTGTCTGGAGGGGAATACCAGCAAGGGACGTGACGTAGGGAGGGGGAGTGTCATGTTACCGAAACCACTGATGAGAAGCATATACGAATACACATTTGTAGTACGCAAGCAGGAATGACAACGACAGACCACGAGACTTGATAGACTACCTTTATTGTCCAAAATAGGGGTCAAATCACAGTGTATGCGTGAGCATGGGCAAAGTGGGCGCCAGAGCAGGTACAACATAGCAGGTAACGAGAGGGCAGCATGCAGTATCAGAGCATCAACAGGGCATTGTGCAGTACAGAGCAGGTACATCAGAGCAGGTAACGAGAGGGCAGTATGCAGTATCAGAGCATCAACAGGGCATTGTGCAGTACAGAGCAGGTACATCAGAGCAGGTAACGAGAGGGCAGTATGCAGTATCAGAGCATCAACAGGGCATTGTGCAGTACAGAGCAGGTACATCAGAGCAGGTAACGAGAGGGCAGTATGCAGTATCAGAGCATCAACAGGGCATTGTGCAGTACAGAGCAGGTACATCAGAGCAGGTAACGAGAGGGCAGCATGCAGTATCAGAGCATCAACAGGGCATTGTGCAGTACAGAGCAGGTACATCAGAGCAGGTAACGAGAGGGCAGTATGCAGTATCAGAGCATCAACAGGGCATTGTGCAGTACAGAGCAGGTACATCAGAGCAGGTAACGAGAGGGCAGTATGCAGTATCAGAGCATCAACAGGGCATTGTGCAGTACAGAGCAGGTACATCACAGCAGGTAACGAGAGGGCAGCATGCAGTATCAGAGCATCAACAGGGCATTGTGCAGTACAGAGCAGGCCCATCAGAGGCAGCACGTGAGAGGGGCTAAGTGCATCAACAGTCCATTGCACAGAACAGGCCCATCAGAGGCAGCACGTGAGAGGGGCAAAGTGCATCAACAGTCCATTGCACAGAACAGGCCCATCAGAGGCAGCACGTGAGAGGGGCAAAGTGCATCAACAGTCCATTGCACAGAACAGGCCCATCAGAGGCAGCACGTGAGAGGGGCAAAGTGCATCAACAGTCCATTGCACAGAACAGGCCCATCAGAGGCAGCACGTGAGAGGGGCAAAGTGCATCAACAGTCCATTGCACAGAACAGGCCCATCAGAGGCAGCACGTGAGAGGGGCAAAGTGCATCAACAGTCCATTGCACAGAACAGGCCCATCAGAGGCAGCACGTGAGAGGGGCAAAGTGCATCAACAGTCCATTGCACAGAACAGGCCCATCAGAGGCAGCACGTGAGAGGGGCAGTATGCAGTATCAGAGCATCAACAGGGCATTGTGCAGTACAGAGCAGGTACATCACAGCAGGTAACGAGAGGGCAGTATGCAGTATCAGAGCATCAACAGGGCATTGTGCAGTACAGAGCAGGTACATCAGAGGCTGCACAACTACGTGTCCCTACCAACCCGTCACAGGGACCACAAGAGTGCCACGCAGTTCTCAATGGACACACCATGTGAAGTAACATTTGAGTGAAGTGTACAGCACCTCACATCACAGAATCAGGGGGACTGCGTGAACTACCTGCCTCGGACACACTGGCAGCACCAGCAACAGGAGTGTGAGACACAGCCACAGCCCGAGTGACACACACATGGGCCACGGACCCAGACACACTGGCAGCACCAGCAACAGGAGTGTGAGACACAGCCACAGCCCGAGTGACACACACATGGGCCACGGACCCAGACACACTGGCAGCACCAGCAACAGGAGTGTGAGACACAGCCACAGCCCGAGTGACACACACATGGGCCACGGACCCAGACACACTGGCAGCACCAGCAACAGGAGTGTGAGACACAGCCACAGCCCGAGTGACACACACATGGGCCACGGACCCAGACACACTGGCAGCACCAGCAACAGGAGTGTGAGACACAGCCACAGATGTAGTCACTGACACGTGAGCCACTGACCCAGACAGACTGCCAGCACCAGAAACAGGAGTGTGCAACACAGCCACAGATCTCCTAACTGACACGTGAGCCATAGACCCACATACCCTGCCAGGATCTGCAACAGGAGAGGGCACAACTGACACTGTGCCACCATCTGATACATGAGAGTCAACTGCACCAGCGCCACTGGGACAACTGAAATGATGAGCCACAGGGCTGTATGGGCCAGGAGGCAGGGTGGGCCTGGGAGCTGGGGATAGCTCACCTAGAGCCAAATCGGGGTTGGCAGGTGTCAATGGTGTGTGTCTGCGTTTCTTAGGGAGGTGTGAGTGCACCCTGGACAGGACAGGACTGCCAAGTGGTGGGGACTCCAAAGAATCACCACCCAGCATAGGTGGAGCAACTGCTGCCGGGGATCTGGTTTCTGGGGACGTGCTGGAGCCTGCTTGTCGTTTGCTCTGTGCCTGCCGCCTGGACTCGGAATGATGTGTAATGGGGGATGCAACAACAGGGGACACCCTCCTCTGCTTCTGACTGGCCTGGATGGGAGTGGAGGTATGGGGGGACTCCGCCGCGGAGACATCAGTTTGGCGTTTAGTAGAAAACATCAGCCTCAGTGCAGCCAGGGGTGAAGTATGCCTGTCCTTGATAGCGCCATTGTCCATGCTAGATGCCTTGTCCGTAGGATGTGCCTTATCCTTAGGTGGAGTGTTGTCTCTGGATGTAGCCTGTGCCCTGCTCGCCGCCCTGTTCCTGCCAGCAGACTTGTCGTCTGTGGTGCACCTGTCTCCAGCAGACACCTGCTCTCTGTGTGTGTCCCTGCCCTTGGGAGTGGTCCTATCCACTGCTGTGGGCCTGCTCTTGGGAGTCTCCCTGCTCTTAGTAGGTGCCTTAGTCTTCTCACTGTCCTTGGGAGTGTCCCTTACCTCTGCTGTGGGCCTGCTGTTGGGAGTCTCCCTGCTCTTAGTAGGTGCCTTAGTCTTCTCACTGTCCTTGGGAGTGTCCCTTACCTCTGCTGTGGGCCTGCTCTTGGGAGTCTCCCTGCTCTTAGTAGGTGCCTTAGTCTTCTCACTGTCCTTGGGAGTGTCCCTTACCTCTGCTGTGGGCCTGCTCTTGGGAGTCTCCCTGCTCTCAGTAGGTGCCTTAGTCTTCTCACTGTCCTTGGGAGTGTCCCTTACCTCTGCTGTGGGCCTGCTCTTGGGAGTCTCCCTGCTCTTAGTAGGTGCCTTAGTCTTCTCACTGTCCTTGGGAGTGTCCCTTACCTCTGCTGTGGGCCTGCTCTTGGGAGTCTCCCTGCTCTTAGTAGGTGCCTTAGTCTTCTCACTGTCCTTGGGAGTGTCCCTTACCTCTGCTGTGGGCCTGCCCTTGGGAGTCTCCCTGCTCCTAGTAGGTGCCTTTGTCTTCTGACTGGCCTTGTCCAAAGAACAGTCCATGGACATGTGAGTATCCCTTGCCTTGGGAGTACCTTTCGTGTTGAATGCCTGTGTAGCTCCGGAAGGCATGTCCCCTAACAACACTTGTGGATCCTGTGTGTGTACTCCAGTGCATCTGACGTCGTCTACGTGAACAGATTTAGCTGATCTAGGGGATGGGGTCTGTGCCCTGCGTGCCCTGACGTGCTGTCTGACGCTGCTTCTAGTGCAATAACCTGTATTTGAGTCCTGCTCTGAATAATCACTACCCCCTGAGACATCCAGCGGTGTAGATGGGGAAACAGAAGTAGCACCCTGTTCATTCGACTGTACTATTGCAGATGACACACTGCTTGCCAATGACTGCACTGTCCTGTGTAGACCTGCAAGATCGCCATGCATCCCTTCCATGAATGCCACCACCTGCCCCAACTTCCTATCATGGTCCTGGAAAGCATTTGTCATATTGGTCTGCCCCACACACAGCTGTCGCAGCAGATCAACGGCCTCAGCACACAGTGCATTTTGGCTCACCGTGGCAGGGGCAGCGGTGCCTGCACCGAACGCCACTCTGCTCCCCCTACTCCTCCGGCCACGAACACTACATGGTGCAGTTGGCGGAAGTGTGGGCCCTGTGTGCTGTCTTCCGACAGAAGGTGATGAGTGCCCACTCCCAGTCTGTGACAACAGTGCAGGCTCACCAAGAGTGTCCGACGAGGAGGACGATGGTGTCTCCACATGCGAGTCCTCAGGGACGGTCTTGTCCCCCTCTCCGGCGCTGGCCTCCTCCGTGTCAGTCTGCGTGTGTGCGAAGTCTGAGCCGGACTCATTTCCTCGGCTACTCTCCACCGTCTGTTGCTGAGTGTCCTCTGTCAAAGCTGAAATGCACAGAAAAGATGTGTGAGTCATGGGCACACTCACGTACAGAAGGAAAAGGAACAGGATAGCCAAATCACATAGCAGACAAAGGTTTAGGAGCCCTCATCCTGCACATGGCCCACCCCTACCAGTCATCCTCACATTTTCTGCCATGGGGCCATGGACCACTAGGGGATGTGCTTTAACACTCAACTACTAAGCAAGTGGCGTGTCAACATGGCGGACCTGGATGTCAAATGAGTACCACCCAATGGGACCAAAATGGCATCACAGGCATACATACGCAACACGGAACTCAATAGTGTGTCTGTGCACCAATACATGCATAGCACTCACAAGTTTCCTACACAGACAGTATGCTCACCGCTAGTTTGCTGTTGATCGGCACTCAGACGTTCGGCCAGTTCAGGATGCGTCACTGCAATGATACGGTGCATGAGAGGGGTCATGGAGCGTCGGGCCAGACGGGGCGTCCTTGGAATCAGGCCCAGTGTTACTTCCGCTACATTCTTGCTCAGCCTGGAAATGTCGTCCCAGCGTTTGTGGCAGTGTGTATGTCGTCTGTTGCACACCCCCAATGCCCGTACTTCCCGTGCTATGGTCCTCCACAGGTCCTTGCGAAGGTGCAGCTTGACCTACCATGATGGGAGACAAAAGGGTTTAAGTCAGTGGACAGGTGGCCTGTCACACACATAGGGGCAAGACGTTACTGTCAGCAGCCATGCACAATCAGGAACATATGTCTAGCCCACACTACACAGCTAAGATAGAAATAGGCCTGATCATTTGGCCCCCTCATGCACACCAACATGTCCCACACTGCACTTACCACCCGTCCCGGTGCGCCGTAGAGGCGTCCATAGTTGACATCAAGCTCCGCGGCGGTGAAGGGTCGAGACCGGATCTCTTTGCCACTCGACATGGCAAGATCACGGAGTATGGCACTAGAGCAGCAGTCGGTGGTCAGCTCAGCAGCAGCAGCAGCAGGTCGAGGTGATGGTCACAGGCAGTAGTCGGTGGTCAGCTCAGCAGCAGCAGCAGCAGGTCGAGGTGATGGTCACAGGCAGCAGTCGGTGGTCAGCTCAGCAGCAGCAGCAGCAGGTCGAGGTGATGGTCACAGGCAGCAGTCGGTGGTCAGCTCAGCAGCAGCAGCAGCAGGTCGAGGTGATGGTCACAGGCAGCACTGGTCCCCAGGGTAGGAAGTTTCATTTTGGCCAAGACACATATATAGGGCCCTCAGCACGTGTCAGTGGCATACGTCGCCAGCAATTGGTCAGCCCTGGAAGCGTGATCGTGAAATGGGCCAATGACTGGCCCTGTTGTTGCGGTGCACAACTTCCGCTACTTGCGATTGGCCGTATGCGGCCAGCGTCCCTCTTCCCATTGGCTGCATGTGCAGGGACCGTCACGGGCACACATCGGCAACCGCACGTGCAAGCCTCAGGCACGGATGCTTCAGTTGCAACATTGTACTATCACTGGCGCCTCCATGGCGGTGCACGTACACAGCGGGGGAGGTGCAGGCCTATACACCCTGCAGATGTACTCAATGGACATGCCAGTTCATGACCCCCCTTACAGTCACCTTGCATCATCCACCGTACACCGGCCGGAGCGGCCGGGCCATGAACAACCGCCGTGCCCGGCCATGAACAACCGCCGTGGCCGGCCATGAACAACCGCCGTGCCCGGCCATGAACACAACCGCCATGGCCGGGCACGGTGGTTGTTCATGGCCGGGCACGGCGGTTGTTCATGGCCGAGACCGGCGGTTGTTCATGGCCGGGACCGGCGGTTGTTCATGGCCGGGACCGGCGGTTGTTCATGGCCGGCCACGGCGGTTGTTCATGGCCGGCCACGGCGGTTGCTCATGGCCGGGCACGGCGGTTGTTCATGGCCCGGCCGCTCCGGCCGGTGTACGGTGGATGATGCAAGGTGACTGTAAGGGGGTCATGAACTGGCATGTCCATTGAGTACATCTGCAGGGTGTATAGGCCTGCACCTCCCCCGCTGTGTACGTGCACCGCCATGGAGGCGCCAGTGATAGTACATTGTTGCAACTGAAGCATCCGTGCCTGAGGCTTGCACGTGCGGTTGCCGATGTGTGCCCGTGACGGTCCCTGCACATGCAGCCAATGGGAAGAGGGACGCAGGCCGCATATGGCCTTTGGGAAGTAGCGGAAGTTGAGCACCGCCATGGCGGCGCCAAATATGTGATCTTGTCAGACGCTGCACCGTGATGTGTTGTGTGCAGTTGCGTCATGAGGGATGTGAGCGTGATTGTGAAAGGTCATATGTCATACAATATAGCATGTGTGTCCATACAATGGCCATCGGTCGGCACACAATGGGCAACAGATGTGCATTTGTACGTGTTTTCGTCGGGTTTGACCCTACAGACGTTGTTACATCTTCACAACTACACAGTACATCACGGCTGTGTGGGCAATTAATGCATCTGTTGTCAGTTTCTTGTTGTGTCGAGGTGACTACAGTGGTGGTGGTACACATGCATTCCGTGTATGTGATTTCTACGTTGTGTCACCATGCATGTCATTACCGTATGCACATCATTATTGGTGGTGGCATTTGTGCTTGATGACATGGCGTGTGTAAACTTATCGTTTGTGTGCATGCAGTTGCATGAGTGTCTGTGATGTGTCTACGATACATTAGGGTGAAGACTGAAGTTTTGTCAGTAAGGTACACATGTGATGGAGTTGTACACGTATGCGTCGTTTGTTAGTTGGCCAAAGTAACATCTCTCTCCCACACAGGAGGGCTCCAAATGTGCTTTGGCCATACACTGTGCTGGAGGATATGGTAGACGAGGAGGTGATTCGGAAATTCAGGCTGGATCGACGTCGGTTGCTGGAGCTTGTGGCTCAATTGTCTCCTCATCTGCAGCCACGTAGAACGTATCCTGGCTCGTTTACACCCACTGTAAAGGTCATGGCGGTACTACATTTCTTCGCTACTGGCACATTTCAGTATACAGTTGGAGGTGCCGGGGGGATGTCACAGGCCATGTTCAGCACGGTTCTTCGGGATGTGTTAACAGCTATGATGCTGTACAAGGATGAGTACATACATTTCCCACGTCCGGAAGAGTTGCCAGGTGTCAAAGCTGGTTTCTATGCACTGGGCCACATACCTCACGTTGTGGGCTCAATTGATGGCACGCACATCGCGCTCATTCCACCACGGGCACGCGAACAAGTGTTCAGGAATCGCAAACACTTTCATTCGCTGAACGTGCAGGTGGTGTGCCTGGCGAGCAACATCATCTCCCATGTGTGTGCAAGATTTCCTGGATCCGCACATGACGCCCACATCATGCGGACCAGCAATGTCCCACGACTCATGGCAAATCTGCCACCCGGTCAAGCGTGGCTTGTTGGTGAGTGTGCAGTGGGGACTCTTGTGATCTCTGTGTTGCATGGGGTACCCACCATATCTTGTTCTGATGTTTGTCTCTGTCATCCCCCTACATAGGCGACTCGGCTTACCCAAACCGGCCCTGGCTCCTCAGTCCCCTACGTAATCCGAGGACGGCGGGTGAAATGCGGTACAATGAGGCACATGGAAGGACACGGAGAGTCATCGAACGTACCTTTGGACTGCTCAAGTCTAGGTTTCGGTGCCTCGATAAGACCGGAGGGGCCCTGCCTTACTCACCAGGAAAAGTATGCAAGATCGTGATTGCCTGCTGCATGCTCCACAACCTGGCAGTACGCAATGACATTGAACTGCTGTTGGACCCTGAAGACGAAGGAGTTCCTCGGCCTCCCATCCCACCCATGTCGACTGATGAGGATAGTGGTGAGGAGGAAGGTGTGGACCAGAGGCGCCAGCTCATAGATCGCTACTTCCCTTGAATGTGAGTATCTACCTCTAGTGGCGGTTGACAATGCCTCATGTATGTTTGCTGGTGTTGTGTGGATATGGGGTTAATCAGCTGGGTGTGGTTTGTGATGGTTGCACATGTGTGTCTTCATGTCTTTGGACATTGGAGTGTCCATGATGTGTGTGCTCCCATCCCATGCTTGTGTGATGGTTGTCGTTTGTGTAATGTTGCTGTGCATTGTGTTGTGATGTGTGTGAATCTCTTTACTGACGTGTGTTTGCTGTCTCTGGTTTTCTCTAGGTCACTCCCGCAGCGCCATGATCAAGTGCGACTATGATCCCTGTACCTGTTTACGTCTGTATCTGATGGCAATCATGTGAATAAACATGGAGGCAAAACATCATTGTGTGAGTAAATGCAATTTATTGACAGGTTGTGCTTTTGTGCTGGTGAATATTTACAAGTAAGTGGGGGGGAGGGAGTTGGAGTTGAAGGTAATGGCAGATGAAATGTCCGTGCTGACACCACATTGGGGGGTGTCAGGCTAGTCCAGCAGACCAGTGGCAATGATTGTCTATGTGGGACAGGATGCTTGGCAGGGTGAATGTCTGGCACAGGCAGTGGCATTGTCATGGTCGTCCCCTCTTGGAGCGTGTGCCTGGCGCTCCAACACTGCTCTCAGCCACTTCCTGCCTCGGCCGCCCCCTCCGTCTCGGAGGTGGTACAGAGTCAGCTGGGAGGGCAGGTTGGTGATGGGCCACATCCGTCGCCAGGGGCTCAGGTGGTGGTGGCGGCGGTGGAGGCGGAGGCGGAGGTGGCGGGGGAGGCGGAGGTGACGGGGGAGGCGGAGGTGACGGTGGCGGTGGCGCTGACACACTTGGTGGAGGGGGGGGGTTGTTCCGGGCAACCCATTCCCTCCACATCGTTGCCTGCTGGCCCATGATCAGCAACATCTGGCCAAGGATGCCAGAGATTTCGCGCAGGATGTTGGTGTTGTCCACTGAGTCCTGGTGAACACGATCAGCGTTTGCCTGGGACCGGTCGTATGAGGCCTGGCACCTGGCAAGAGCTTGTAGGGACTGTGCCACTGGCTCGGGTAGCTGTCCTTCCTCTGCACGGCGGTGTGTGGCTCGCCTGATTGGCTGTTGTCCCGTTGCCTGTGTTTGTGGCCCACTCACCCTGCTTGTGTGTGGGGCCGTTGGACCAGCGTTGCGCGCTGGGTTATGCTGGGTGGCACCGGCAGGAGTCGTGGTGCTGGTGGTAGTGGTGGTACTGGTGGTACTGGTGGTACTGGTGGTACTGGTGGTGGTGGGGACTGTGCAGATCACAGAGACAGGTGCCGCTGGAGTCACACATGCGACGTTGGTCGGTCCCGGGAGTCCCTGTGAGCCAGATGGCCCTGGCTGCGTGCTTGGTCCCGCTCCATCCTCCGCCCCGGAGCTGCCTGTGTCCTCGTCAGCAGAGAGTCCTGTAGGTGTGGGAGGCGAGGCTGGCGGCCGGGTACTGCTTTCCCCAGTCAGTTGACGATCACCTGAGGGACAAGATCGAGCTGGTCAGTAACGTGGACAGTACATGGTTACATTGATTTGTAGACATTTCTGTTTCCTGTCGCACACACCCCACCCTCCACCACCACCACCACCACCACCCTCCCCGTGAACATGGGGGCCTGTTGGGAGTTGTAGTTTGGGCCTCTCACACACCCCACCCTCCACCACCACCACCCTCCCCGTGAACATGGGGGCCTGTTGGGAGTTGTAGTTTGGGCCTCTCACACACCCCACCCTCCACCACCACCACCACCACCCTCCCCGTGAACATGGGGGCCTGTTGGGAGTTGTAGTTTGGGCCTCTCACACACCCCACCCTCCACCACCACCACCACCACCACCCTCCCCGTGAACATGGGGGCCTGTTGGGAGCCATGGACATGTTAGTGTGTTGGTGTCCAACGTGCATGGGTTGGGGCGTGGGGGATGTTTCTTCTCAGTTGTGTGAGCCTGACCATGTCGTGCTGATCGTGGTGCTTGGTTTGTACTCACCAGTCTCTTCTCCTTCGTCAAGGCCGTCTAGGCTCTCTGGGTGTAGTATCACCAGCACCTTCTCCTCCCAATCGGTGTAGGGTATGGGCTCCGGGGGTGTGCCACCGCCAGTAAGATTGGCTCTGGCGTGGTTTTTTGCTCGGATGCCCTTGACCCTGGTCTTCAGGTCATGCCACCGCCTCTGAATGTCATGCTTCGTCCTCGGCACAGTCCCCGACGCATTCACCCGAGTGACGATCCTGTCCCACATGTGGTTCTTTTGCGCCACGGTCGTCTGCTGGACTTGGGCCCCGAAGATGTTGGGCTCCACACGGATTATTTCATCTACCATTACCCGCAACTCTGTCTCCGTGAATTTCGGGTTTTTTTTGGGTGCCATGGTGTGTGGTGCTCAGTGTGTGAGTTGAGTGAGTTGGGAGGTGCAGGTGTGTGGTGTGTGATGTGTAGGATTTGTGTGGTGGGTGTGGTAGGGTGTCTTCTATGTGATTTTATGTGAGTTAGCAGTGTCTCGAATGGCCCTCTTGCTGGCAGCAATGCTGTGATGCAAAGGATTGTGGTTGTGTGTGGGTGTCTTTTTGTAGTCGTGTCTCAATGGTTGTTGCGAGTCAGGTGGTAGGTGGGCGTGTTGACTTGTGTGCATTATTGGATAATTGGGACGTGTCATGGTGGCTTGTGCTTGGTGGGGGGGGGGGGGGCCTTGTCAATGTTCGTATGTTTGCTTAGGACTTGCGGTGCACTTTCTGACATTTGTTAGGCGCTAGGGATGTTGTGCGTGTTGGCCTTCCGCAGTGATGCTGTGGTTCTCGTAGCATTGTTTCCGCCGCGGACGTGGATGGCTGTGAGTTCCGTGGTACGGGCGGATTTATCCTAATTGCGGCCACGGAGTATTCTCAGGTATGGCGGTACATGTTTTATTTTCCGCGGTCATTTCCGTCCGCGGCAGTGGTTGTTCATTGGACTCCGTCCGCCGCGGACGGACTTGGTTGTGTTCCGTCCACCGCGGACGGTGTTGGTTGTGATCCGTCCGCCGCGGTCGGAGTTTCGTGACATGAATATCCTAATCCCAACCGCGGTTTCTCCGCGGCGCAGCCGGGAGTAAAATTTCCCCCACCATGGCGGACAGTACCCATTTCCGTCCGCCATCCTAATCGGCCCCCTAGTACGGATCATACTTCATCGTACGTACGGGACGTCTACGGATACGATTCGTACGGGGAAAAAACTCTCCGTACGACCATTCGGAGCGCATTTTACCGGATCGGAATCGACACCTATGTATGTATATAAAAATGTATTTGTGTGTTTATCTATGTAAAAATTAATATTATAAATATGTTCAATATTCATAATATTAATTTTAAAAAAAATATGATTACTTTGAAAGAAACAAAAATGTTACTGTTATAAAAGAAATATACATATTTATCTATGACAATATATTCAATGTCTATGTGAATAAAATAATTGTTATTAAATGAAAAGTACATATTACCAATTTGTTTCTTTAACTATTTAAATTACAATATATGTGAATAAACATAAAATATGTTAATATCATTTATTTGTTAAAAACATATATATGCACTTCATATATATTTTTGGATAATAAAAACTGTTTACTTACAATTTTCAATAGAAATAAAAAATACATCTCTACTTACAAATTATTTGTTATATGTTAATAAACTGTTTTTCATTTATTGCATTTAACCCTGTGTATGTTTCCTTCTTTATTATTCTATATAAATATTAATTACATATGAAATATTCTATTTAAAAATGCATTTTAAATTTTAATAATTGTAAAAATGTATTTATCTTTTAACTACTAAAATAACAATAATTATAATTAATACAAAATTGTTCTATGTAAATTTAAAACTTTATTATAGTATCCTACCAATAATAATTATTTGTATAAAAAATGTTTTCTTATTTCCACTGCACCAATTATAAACACACAAAACCATACTACACATTAAAACCATACAAATTACAATTCCCACTTCACCAATTGTAAACTCATGGAAGGTGCTGGACACTGAACCCATACTAATTACTATTCCCACTCCAGTGGGTGCAACAGTAGGGAAAGTAAATACTACATATATTAATAAAAAAATTACAAAATGATATCAATATAAATTTTGTTACAAATGATTAACTATTTAATTTTATATAATAATTAATATAATAAAATTACTAATTAACTATAATTATTTCTATTACTTACCTATTAATACTAATTTACAACTAATTACCAATTATTTTTTTGATAATTATAAATTAATTTACAATTATTTTCTATTAAATACAATTAAATAAAAGATGTATGACATTTCAACGCATACTTTTACAACGCATACCTTTACAACAAAACTTTAACAACACAAATACCATTACACCGCATGTATTTACAACGAATGTTTTTACAACGCAAATACCTTTACAACGCATACCATTACAACGTAAGTATTGGTAATTATATAATATTTTTATTAATGTAAATTAATTGAAATTAATATAATTAAAAATAATTTAATTTAAGTTATTTAATGTAAATTTAAATGTACGTTATTTTTACCCTGTACCCCCTCTACCCAAAACCCCCAAACTGACCCTGAACCCTAAAAATACCCCTTTACCCAAAAACCCAAAACTGACCCAGAACTTTAAAAATACCCCTTTACCCAAAAACCCAAAACTGACCCTGAACCCTAAAAATACCCCTTTACCCAAAAACCGAAAACTGACCCTGAACCCTAAAAATACAACTTTACCCAAAAACTGAAAATTGACCCTGAACCCTAAAAATACCCCGTTACCCTAAAACTCAAAACTGACCCTGAACCCTAAAAATACCCCTTTACGCAAAAACTCAAAACTGACCCTGAACCCTAAAAATACCCCTTTACCCTAAAACTCAAAACTGACCCTGAACCCTAAAATTACCCCTTTACCCAAAAACTGAAAACTGACCCTGAACCCTAAAAATACCCCTTTACCCAAAAACAGAAAACTGACCCTGAACCTTAAAAATACCCCTTTACCCAAAAACTGAAAACTGACCCTGAATCCTAAAAATACCCCTTTACCCAAAAACAGAAAACTGACCCTGAACCCTAAAAATACCCCTTTACCCAAAAACTGAAAACTGACCCTGAACCCTAAAAATACCCCTTTACCCAAAAACTGAAAACTGACCCTCAACCCAAAAAATACCCCTTTACCCAAAAACTGAAAACTGACCCTGAACCCTAAAAATACCCCTTTACCCAAAATCTGAAAACTGACCCTGAACCCTAAAAATACCCCTTTACCCAAAAACTGAAAACTGACCCTGAACCCTAAAAATACCCCTTTACCCAAAAACAGAAAACTGACCCTGAACCTTAAAAATACCCCTTTACCCAAAAACTGAAAACTGACCCTGAACCCTAAAAATACCCCTTTACCCTAAAACTCAAAACTGACCCTGAACCCTAAAAATACCCCTTTACCCAAAAACTGAAAACTGACCCTGAACCCAAAAAATACCCCTTTACCCAAAAACTGAAAACTGACCCTGAACCCTAAAAATACCCCTTTACCCAAAAACTGAAAACTGACCCTGAACCTTAAAAATACCCCTTTACCCAAAAACTGAAAACTGACCCTGAACCCTAAAAATACCCCTTTACCCAAAAACAGAAAACTGACCCTGAATCTTAAAAATACCCCTTTACCCAAATACTGAAAACTGACCCTGACCACTAAAAATACCCCTTTACCCAAAAACTGAAAACTGACCCCGAACCCTAAAAATACCCCTTTACCCAAAAACTGAAAACTGACCCTGAACCCTAAAAATACCCCTTTACCCAAAAATCCAAAACTATAACATTTAAAATATAATTATATACTTACCAATACTTACGTTGTAATGGTATGCGTTGTAAAAGTACCTGCGTAGTAAAAACATTCGTTCTAAATACATGCGTTGTTATGGTATTTGCGTTGTAATAGTTTCTTTGCAATGGTAGTCCGTTGTAAAAGTTGCGTGGTAAACGTTGTGTACCTTAAAAAAATATTAATATTTCATTATTTATTATTAAATTACTTCCCACTCTATTCCCCTATAAACACACAACCCACTACAGGAAATACATTTTTTTAATTAACATAATTAGCAATTAATCAATTTAATTAAATTAATTACCAATTAAATTTTAAATAATCAACAATTATTTTTAATTAACAATTAATTAAATATTACTACCAATTAATATATTTACATATTTAATTAATTATAATTAAATTACTTCCCACCCTATTCCCCTATAAACCCACAACCCGCTACATGACATAAATTATTTAAATTAACATAATTAACAATTAATCAATTAAATTAAATTAATTACCAATTAATTTTTAAATAATCAACAATAATTTTTTAATTAACAATTAATTAAATATTACTACCAATAATAATACATTTACATATTTAATTAATTATAATTAAATTACTTCCCACCCTATTCCCCTAAAAACCCACTACCCGCTCCTAGAAATTATTATAGTATTTGAATAATTTTTGAAATTATTAATTTTTTAAAAAGGTATTTCAATATAAATAAATACAAAATTAACATATATTTTAACAATAAATGTAGTAACAAAAATGTAAAACAGTGTACATTTAACTATTCGATATTATTTATATCAATATTATTAGTCGATATTATGGCAGTCGATATCATGACTGTCGATAACACAACTTTCGATATTTTTAAACTACTAGAAAAAACGATATTTTTTACTATCGATATTACTTACTCGATATTTTTTCAATCGATATTTTTTTACATACATGTAAATCGATAATAAATACATCGGTATTACTTACCTCGATATTTATGCCATCTCGATATTCTGGAGTCGATATTATGTCCATTCGAAAAAAAATACTCGATATTTAGACTGCACACCTCCAGGGCCATCGGGATGGTACCCCAATGGGGGCAGGTAAAAAACATATATACAAATTAAATAGTTGCATGCAGAAATCTAATATACAATACATTAAATTAATGCTGGTGCTCCCCCAAGGACCATGGGGATTCTATGGGAGAAAGGAGGAGACAGGAAAAATGTCTTCCTAAAAAACTGCAAAACTGTACAACAATCAGTCACAAGCACTAATAAATATATCAGAAAAATAGAAATAATTTACAAAAATGTCAAAGGACTTTTCTGTCAATGTACTCACAAAATGGCTATAACAAGAGGAAGAAAGGATTGAAACACACACTGGCTCACATAATGGTAATGTGTAGGAGTCAAGGAAAACCACAGCAAAATGGCCACCAAGCACATATACACAAGACCAGCTCAATAAGATGGTGGTCACCGCATGGCCAGCAAAGAATCAAGCATAGAGAACAAAAATAAGATGGTGGTCTATGCCAAACACCGTTCTTACTTGCCACACAAAAAGGCAGTGCAACATGGCCAGCAAAGAGGGAGGTATTGATAAGAAAGGAAATGCCTATGACAGCCCTATGAAAAACACACTACACAGTTGCTACACAAAATGGCCACCACCCCGTGGCCAGCAAACGAGGAGACACGCAGAACTAAGGAGACAGTTGCCCTGTTTTGAGTGGAGACCTCCACCCTGCAAAAAAGGATTGTGGAGATATTTACCCAATGTGTCTCGGCCGACAGAACATCTGCCTTTTACTCACAATATCAAATCAGCAATGATAAAAACTGAAATAAAATTATGTTTACAAATTCCTCAACAAATATATATCAACCATGTCCACATTCAGAAATCCAGTCATTTTAAAACTCGTCTTCTGGTCATTTAAAAATGTTAACAGATCTTTCTTACTACATTATGTAGCCTTGGTTCAAATAGAAATTGATGCCCCTATTGCATCATAGGGAGCAGTGAGGTGATAGAAAGGAATTTTTTTATTATTTTCTATAAACATTTGTATACAACATTTGCATTTCTCAGTTAGTCCCAGTATGTATGTAAAACCCAGGAAATCCTACTGTTAGTTTTTCCAGGAATGGGTAATTCATGGCTTTGTCACGGTAAATTCTATAATTTTGTAAATTCACTGAGACACAATCTCCATAGCTAAAAGCCATCTAGGTTTTCAATGTTTATGCACAACATAAAAGAAATCTTAAAGCAAGACAAATTCTTCCCTGGCCAAAGAGGCAGATATCCAATATGATGGAAGAGGATCCGCCCGCGCCGCCCCTCGGGGCAGTCCCAGTCTCTGCCCCATCCCCATGTCTGTTCTTTCCGCCATGAACATTGTCAATGCAATGTTCAATGGAGCTTTCTAATGACCAGCCCCCTTGGCATTGTGGTCTCACCAATGCACCACTTGCCTGCCAATGTCCCGCGGAGCAGACCCGCAGCACTGCTCTCCCAAGGCAGAGACTGCAAACACTACTCATTAAGATCCGAGCTATTTTTAGTCGCGCAATTAACATAAGTGGTTTGGCATCTCCGCCGTTGCAATCATGTATAATATCCTTCTCAATTGCATTTGCATATGCAACTAGCGTATGCCGCAACAACAACCTAAGGGAGGGGGGGAGGTTGGATTGCACTTTTCGTAACCATCAAAAACAAAATGCATCATTGTAAGCATGCCGTTATGCCAGAAAGCTCAGAAATATAGTTGATGAGCGTTGAGATTAGCGTGACATTCCGTTGGTGTAGTAATTTTCAGGTCGCGTCTTCAATCACAGACTGCAGAGCCCGTTTAAAAAAATGTTTTAATAGATTTTTATATAGCCGAACTCGACCCAACGATATCGGGTATCAGAGCGCTTTACATAGCAGCAGTTTCGTTACATATTAATTTTTTGTTAGGCACAGGGGGCCTCATTTATGAAAAGTGACGCATCGCTGCGTTAAAACTTTGATGCATCACTTTTCACTGTGCCCTCCTTGCGACATCAATGATGCGCCATATTTACAGTATGACGCATCATGGCGCAAGGAGTTACAGATTCGTCAGTATTTCTGCCGTATCTGTATGGCGTAAAAGTGACGCATTGCTGGAGTGTGTCACTAAAGTGGCACAACTCCAGCAATGTGTCTGTGAAATGGCCTGCGTCAGTCTTACGCCTGCTATGAGGCAGGCGTAAGAAATTGACGCATTTGTGTCCTAGAAGTGGTGCAGTGACATGTGTCACTTCTATGACCCTTTCTTTCGTCTGAACACACCCCCATGCATACATTATACCTGGCGTAGGTATAATGTAGCGCAGGGGTTTACAAAGTGACGTATCTACCTAAATGCGTCACTTTGTAAATATGGTGCAACAAGGCACATTTTTTACGCTGCTGGTGCGTCACAAAAAGTGATGCACCGGCGTGGTAAAAGTGATTTACAGCCTCATAAATGAGGCCCAGGGAGATTAAGTCTTTTTCCCAGAATCACAGGATGTTGAGCGTCGTTGCCGAGACTCGAACACGGTTACCCAGCTTCGACCTTGACTGCTCTAGCCATAAGGCTACATCCTCTCCCCGTTCCTCAGTTTGTCGTGGTCGAGTGCAGTGTGGTCCTTTTAACACTGTGGGCTAGTGTAACTAAAATATCTTTGCTGCACTGCATTGAGTGAGAGTGAGAGAGCGAGGGAGAGAAAGCAGAAAAGAGCCGTATCTACTAAGACGTGGGACTGTCCTGTTCTCCCTGCAGTGCCTCTAGCAGAATGAAGCTGCTCCACACGCACACCTTTCCACTATAGTGCAAAGGTGTCTGCATTATGTCTAGCATAGGCTTTGTACTGGAAAGGCATCCTTCCAGTAAAAAATACTGTGCTTACTTTGCTTGGATGCGTGCTGTAGGATGTATGACATCACAACGCATGCTTTTACATCGCAAACCTTTACAACGCATAGCGCTTTGGGGTGCTGGATAGTGAATAGTTTAATTTACTATTCCAACTCCAGTCCCCGTGGATAGTAGGGAAGGTGTTGGACAGTAAATTAAACGTATTCCCTATCCTAGAGCGCCCCCCAGCGCCATGCGTTGTAATGGTTTGCGTTGTAAAAGATGCGTCATAAAGGCACTGCGTGGTAAAAGTTGTGTGGTAAAGGATGTTTCCTGTGCTGTACAGTGCGGCTCTTACCCGTACTGCATAATCTCTTGGAATACGAATTATTTTATTGCTAGGTACGGTGGCTATGCATTTCACTGTATATTTGTAACCATATTATTCTTTTGGAAAATGAATAATAATTTTAGAACTGAAAACAAATCATCATGGATGAATGTATGGAAACGCCTATGTACCCCCCGTGGAATGCCCCCCCCCCCCGATGCTAAATCATGCAAAAGAAAGCTACACACTGCATTGGGTTACTTTCAGGCAACTTTCCTGTGCAAAACAAGTTTTGTGACGCAAAGGCAGATCAAAATATACCCCCTAGCATGCTTGCAATGATGGCACACACATCCTTCATCTGGTTGCAATCCTGGCAGTGGTATTGGTGACTCAAATGTGGTGATCTGGTTGATCCTTAGTAATGTTTGAACCTGAATAATAAACTAATGTTTTGAGCAGTTGAAACAATAAACTCATTTTTCTGTAGACCAATATTTCTGCTTGGAACAGGCAAAACAGGCAGCAGCACCTGGTCAGGTCAGCTGGAATCTGGTCACCAGGCCTCCCTTCCTCAACAGATCTGGCCAATGCAGGATGGACCTGTGACTTTAGGAGGCAATGACATTAATGGATGATAAATGCCTCTAAGGCACCAGTGCCAAATACACTTTCCATTGTGCCCCAGAGCTAGGAGGGTTACCAGTGGCGGCTGGTATTTAACGGCAGAGGGGAAGCAGTTTGGCGGGGGAATGAAAAATAAAATAAAACACCTACCTGTTGCCACCGCCGCCATCTCTCATTGCTCTCTGCCCGCTTCGAGGGCAGGAAGCAGGATGCACCCGCACCCCAGGCTCCCCATAGCCAATCACAACGCTGCAATGCAGCATTGTGATTGGTCTGAGCGCCGTGGTCCGGTGCTCATCCAGGGAATCGGAGGCTGAGCATGTCCTACACTCAGGCTGTAATGCACCCTGGTGCAGAACATGCAAATTGCGCATGACAGCTTGGCTTGCCCGAGACGGCCCACCAAAGCGTCTTGTGCATTTGCGGTAGGCAAACCACTCCTGCCCTGCTCTGTGAGCAGAGGAACCCCACCCCGCCCCTACCCAGGTGAGAAAAGATGGAAAATAAAATGAGTTATTATCATTTTATTTTTTCCTTGTTGGCCTGCTCGTTGGTGAGACGCTCGCGTAGGAGCCGCCACAGAGTGTTACCGCTTAATACATGTATGGCGAGGGAGCGTGGCTATAGATTTAATTATAACACCCCTAATGGTGAAGGATCCTGGTCAACTTTTGGTCATCAAAGCTTGACATTGTCTAGGTGGCAATGATTTTTTACTTTTTGTGCCTTTCAACAAGACCAGCCCAATAATATATTTCTAATTATGGACCTGCTTATCCGGGATAGGGAACTATGGGCTGTTCTGGGGTCCCTGCTCCCTTGCATGTGTCTCATTGTTTTTCCTGGTCTAGTCCTTGCCTCCAGTTTTCTCCACCATGACATGCTATGTATGAGTTTTATCGCCGGGACGCCCCGTCGCTGGGGCAGCCATGTGCTCTACAAATCTTATAACATAACATAACATAACATACCATTGTAGCCCCTGCAGTCATTCCTTGCATCCTAAGATGCATGGGAACAAGTATTCAATTTAGATCCTTATTGTGGAGGAAACTTTTGAACATAAAAATATTAAAATATTGTTTTGGAGACAAATGCTTCATGTCAAATTAAAGATCCTGACAGAACATTGAGGTATGAAATAAGCCAGTGAGACCAATATGTCTCATGGTGAATAGTTTTGTATAAGCAGCTTGAATCTCAAAAAAAGAAAAAAGGTTTCTGAAAAGGCAAAGCAATGGCTCCAAATATACCGCTGAGCAGCACAATACGAACTAATTGTGATTAGTGGTGGCTGTGTAGAAAAGGGCTAAATTAGACGGTTAAACTCTCTTATTGTGAGAGTCGTGTGTGTGTTCTGTTTCCTAAAATATATGTGAACCCTTCAGGTAATTATGTGTCGAACAAACACACCAGTCAACCTACAAATTTGAATTCATGCTCACTTAGGTTTGTATCTTTCTGCTTGAGGGATGCTGTTGTTGTGTAGAAATACAGCAAAACTACAAAATGATTAGCTTTTTAGTTGATTTAGATAAATCAGGTTTATCGTCGTAGGTGTCATTACACATATTGGTTAGGTCTAGAAACAGCATCAGTTGTCAGCTCTGCCACATTTATCCCCAAACACCCAAATAAAAATGAATTAATAAAAAATATATATACATTTATATAAATATATACATACACACACACTCACAACAATGACTGTACTAGAATATTGCAAAATCACACAATGTACATTCTTTCACACTTATCCTTTTATTCTTTTTTTTATTGGGTCACTTGTTGTGCTTTACAGCAAATACAGCCTACAGCCAACACGTGTTGCGCACCCACTGCACTTCTTCGAGGCTGTTACAAAATACAGAAATTACACATCAGTAAATTTTTCTTAGACACAATAACCATCATAAACTTATCATGTACTCAAAAGGAAAACAACAGCTATAACACATAAAAACACACACACATATATATATATATATATATATATATATATATATATATATATATATATATATATATATATATATATATATATATATATATATATATATATATATATATATATTACCTACTGGCGGTCACCAGTAGGTAGTTATAGTTAGGAAATCCACAACATTCTATTTGGAATAACTTTGGCGCCGGTGGACAAATCTTCGTGAATTTCTCCAAGAAAATTGCCTGCTCGGTTCCGCTCCTTCCCTGAAAGTTTGGGGGTGATTCGTCAAGTGGGGGCTGAGAAAAAAGGGGAGTCCCAAAACGTGTTTTCCCCATGCAATTTTCCATAGGGACCTTTAGCCAGGGCTACAGCCCGAACGGCTGAACGGAATTACACCAAATTTGGCAGAGAGGTAGAGTTCGGTTCGCAGATTGTGCTTTTTGTTAAATGGTGTAAATCCGTTCAGTAGTTTCTGAGAAAATTGCAAGTAAAATCATAGTGATATCTAGGGGTCGATTCCGATCCGGTAAAAAGCGCTCCGAATTGCAGTTCGGAGCGTTTTTCCCCGTACGAATAGCACCCGTAGGCGTCCCCGTACGATTCAGCAAGTACGATCACAAATAAATGCGTGGCTCCGTACGACTCGTACAAAACACCGTACAAATCGAAAATCCGTACGATTTGCAGTCGGCTGACGCACCACGCAGCGTCCGTACGTAAATAGACCGCGCCTTCCGACCCAGGAAGTACGATCCGTGTCGAACACACACCGTACGGCTCTTTTGCTACGAGAGCTCTAAACTACCGTAAACCCACACTCCATCAAACCCGGCACCCGGTACACGACAAGCAAGACATGAACGCCATCGTCCGTGTCATCCCTATCCTGTACGCCCACCACCTCGTATATAGAAACCGACGACGGCGCAGAAGGTGAGTACAACGAACACCAACATACCTGTACGTGTTGCCATACGAGCACATCTCCATTGCACGACTGTCATGTCTGGGTACGTTGCACCACACAATCCCGCACAACACCAGTGTCATACGGAGACGTACCGCACCTACGTCATCGACTTCGGGGTACGGAACGTCACCGCACAACACCAGTGTAATACGGAGACGTCCCGCACCTACGTCATCGACCACGGGGTACGGAACGTCACCGCACATCACTAGTGTAATACGGAGAGGTACCGCACCTACGTCATCGACTTCGGGGTACGGTACGTCACCGGACTCCACCAGTGTTATACGTGCCGCATGTACGTCATCCAGCTCGGGGTACGGTACGTCACCGCACAACACCAGTGTCATACGGAGACGTACCGCACCTACGTCATCGACTTCGGGGTACGGTACGTCACCGCACTCCACCAGTGTTATACGTGCCGCATGTACGTCATCCAGCTCGGGGTACGGTACGTCACCGCACAACACCAGTGTCATACGGAGACGTACCGCACCTACGTCATCGACTTCGGGGTACGGTACGTCACCGCACTCCACCAGTGTTATACGTGCCGCATGTACGTCATCCAGCTCGGGGTACGGTACGTCACCGCACAACACCAGTGTCATACGGAGACGTACCGCACCTACGTCATCGACTTCGGGGTACGGTACGTCACCGCACTCCACCAGTGTTATACGTGCTGCATGTACGTCATCGAGCTCGATGTACGTCATCCAGCTCACCGCACAACACCAGTGCAATAGACGTGTGGGACATACGTCTGCTAAGTAATTGTATGTGTAAGTATGAGAGTGTGTGTCTGAGACACCCCCCCCTGGCCACCTGTGCCCAGCATCAGAGTGCCCAGCATCAGAGTGCCCACCACTGGCCAGCATCAGAGTGCCCAGCATCAGAGTGCCCACCACTGCCCAGCATCAGAGTGCCCAGCATCAGAGTGCCCAGCATCACAGTGCCCACCACTGCCCAGCATCAGAGTGCCCACCACTGCCCAGCATCAGAGTGCCCAGCATCACAGTGCCCACCACTGCCCAGCATCAGAGTCCCCACCACTGCCCAGCATCAGAGTGCCCACCACTGCCCAGCATCAGAGTGCCCAGCATCACAGTGCCCACCACTGCCCAGCATCAGAGTCCCCACCACTGCCCAGCATCAGAGTGCCCAGCATCAGAGTGCCCACCACTGCCCAGCATCAGAGTGCCCAGCATCAGAGTGCCCACCACTGCCCAGCATCAGAGTCCCCACCACTGCCCAGCATCAGAGTGCCCAGCATCAGAGTGCCCACCACTGCCCAGCATCAGAGTGCCCAGCATCAGAGTGCCCAGCATCACAGTGCCCACCACTGCCCAGCATCAGAGTGCCCACCACTGCCCAGCATCAGAGTGCCCAGCATCAGAGTGCCCAGCATCAGAGTGCCCACCACTGCCCAGCATCAGAGTGCCCACCACTGCCCAGCATCAGAGTGCCCAGCATCAGAGTGCCCACCACTGCCCAGCATCAGAGTGCCCAGCATCAGAGTGCCCAGCATCAGAGTGCCCACCACTGCCCAGCATCAGAGTGCCCACCACTGCCCAGCATCAGAGTGCCCAGCATCAGAGTGCCCACCACTGCCCAGCATCAGAGTGCCCAGCATCAGAGTGCCCACCACTGCCCAGCATCAGAGTGCCCAGCATCAGAGTGCCCACCACTGCCCAGCATCAGAGTGCCCAGCATCAGAGTGCCCACCACTGCCCAGCATCAGAGTCCCCACCACTGCCCAGCATCAGAGTGCCCAGCATCAGAGTCCCCACCACTGCCCAGCATCAGAGTGCCCACCACTGCCCAGCATCAGAGTGCCCAGCATCAGAGTCCCCACCACTGCCCAGCATCAGAGTGCCCAGCATCAGAGTGCCCACCACTGCCCAGCATCAGAGTGCCCAGCATCAGAGTGCCCACCACTGCCCAGCATCAGAGTCCCCACCACTGCCCAGCATCAGAGTGCCCAGCATCAGAGTCCCCACCACTGCCCAGCATCAGAGTGCCCACCACTGCCCAGCATCAGAGTGCCCAGCATCAGAGTCCCCACCACTGCCCAGCATCAGAGTGCCCAGCATCAGAGTGCCCACCACTGCCCAGCATCAGAGTGCCCAGCATCAGAGTGCCCACCACTGGCCAGCATCAGAGTGCCCAGCATCAGAGTGCCCACCACTGCCCAGCATCAGAGTGCCCAGCATCAGAGTGCCCAGCATCACAGTGCCCACCACTGCCCAGCATCAGAGTGCCCACCACTGCCCAGCATCAGAGTGCCCAGCATCAGAGTGCCCAGCATCAGAGTGCCCACCACTGCCCAGCATCAGAGTGCCCACCACTGCCCAGCATCAGAGTGCCCAGCATCAGAGTGCCCACCACTGCCCAGCATCAGAGTGCCCAGCATCAGAGTGCCCACCACTGCCCAGCATCAGAGTGCCCACCACTGCCCAGCATCAGAGTGCCCAGCATCAGAGTGCCCACCACTGCCCAGCATCAGAGTCCCCACCACTGCCCAGCATCAGAGTGCCCAGCATCAGAGTGCCCACCACTGCCCAGCATCAGAGTGCCCAGCATCAGAGTGCCCAGCATCAGAGTGCCCACCACTGCCCAGCATCAGAGTGCCCAGCATCAGAGTGCCCACCACTGCCCAGCATCAGAGTGCCCAGCATCAGAGTGCCCACCACTGCCCAGCATCAGAGTGCCCAGCATCAGAGTGCCCACCACTGCCCAGCATCAGAGTGCCCAGCATCAGAGTGCCCAGCATCAGAGTGCCCACCACTGCCCAGCATCAGAGTGCCCACCACTGCCCAGCATCAGAGTGCCCAGCATCAGAGTGCCCACCACTGCCCAGCATCAGAGTCCCCACCACTGCCCAGCATCAGAGTGCCCAGCATCAGAGTGCCCACCACTGCCCAGCATCAGAGTGCCCAGCATCAGAGTGCCCAGCATCAGAGTGCCCACCACTGCCCAGCATCAGAGTGCCCAGCATCAGAGTGCCCACCACTGCCCAGCATCAGAGTGCCCAGCATCAGAGTGCCCACCACTGCCCAGCATCAGAGTGCCCAGCATCAGAGTGCCCAGCATCAGAGTGCCCACCACTGCCCAGCATCAGAGTGCCCACCACTGCCCAGCATCAGAGTGCCCAGCATCAGAGTGCCCACCACTGCCCAGCATCAGAGTGCCCAGCATCAGAGTGCCCACCACTGCCCAGCATCAGAGTGCCCAGCATCAGAGTGCCCACCACTGCCCAGCATCAGAGTGCCCAGCATCAGAGTGCCCAGCATCAGAGTGCCCACCACTGCCCAGCATCAGAGTGCCCAGCATCAGAGTGCCCACCACTGCCCAGCATCAGAGTGCCCAGCATCAGAGTGCCCACCACTGCCCAGCATCAGAGTGCCCAGCATCAGAGTGCCCACCACTGCCCAGCATCAGAGTGCCCAGCATCAGAGTGCCCACCACTGCCCAGCATCAGAGTCCCCACCACTGCCCAGCATCAGAGTGCCCAGCATCAGAGTGCCCACCACTGCCCAGCATCAGAGTGCCCACCACTGCCCAGCATCAGAGTGCCCAGCATCAGAGTGCCCACCACTGCCCAGCATCAGAGTCCCCACCACTGCCCAGCATCAGAGTGCCCAGCATCAGAGTGCCCACCACTGCCCAGCATCAGAGTGCCCAGCATCAGAGTGCCCAGCATCAGAGTGCCCACCACTGCCCAGCATCAGAGTGCCCAGCATCAGAGTGCCCACCACTGCCCAGCATCAGAGTGCCCAGCATCAGAGTGCCCACCACTGCCCAGCATCAGAGTGCCCAGCATCAGAGTGCCCACCACTGCCCAGCATCAGAGTGCCCAGCATCAGAGTGCCCACCACTGCCCAGCATCAGAGTCCCCACCACTGCCCAGCATCAGAGTGCCCAGCATCAGAGTGCCCACCACTGCCCAGCATCAGAGTGCCCAGCATCAGAGTGCCCAGCATCAGAGTGCCCACCACTGCCCAGCATCAGAGTCCCCACCACTGCCCAGCATCAGAGTGCCCAGCATCAGAGTGCCCACCACTGCCCAGCATCAGAGTGCCCAGCATCAGAGTGCCCAGCATCAGAGTGCCCACCACTGCCCAGCATCAGAGTGCCCAGCATCAGAGTGCCCACCACTGCCCAGCTCGTACATCATAAACATACCATTGTCAACCTCATTACCCTCAGGAGATAGGCACATTTTAGTAGACCTAAATGTGAACATCACACCAGCTCCCAGGCACCCAGCAGTCACAGACATCATCACACAAACTACAAATCTGAAAAGAAAAAATCAGCTTTATTCAGCGGAATCACAAAAGAAAAGCAAATGAGAGTCCTCGCTCATTAAAGGGCAATGGCCAGTCCAATAGAGTCTCAGCAATAGCTTGTGCCTCCATGGGTGTCATCTCACCCAAACATGCCTGCACATGGCGTTTAATCAGCTGTGCTGACTATGGGGGCACCATCTGTGGAATCCTCCGGCACCGCATGGACAGGAGAGGGAAGGACAGGTGGAGTGGGTGCAGGTGTAGTGGATTCATCCACACTGGTTGGGGCATCGCCGAAAGTAGATTCAAAAACCTGGCTGCACACCTCAGCCAGGGCGGAAAAACTACCACCAGAACCCGGGGACACATTGGGGGTGGAGGTACAGGGCTGTGAGTCAGTCCTACTGGGTGTGTGGATGTGTGTGTGAGGTGTCTCCCCTCTCCCTGTGGGTGTGCCTACTTGCCCTTGAGACTGTGTGCGTGGAGCTTTGAGCTTCTTATGCTGTGTGTGTGCGCTGGGTGTGTCTGACCTGTGGCGTGTGCGTGTATGCTGTGTAGGTATGTGAGAGGCAGAGGTGGATGGCTCGGAAGGATGGGGGGGGGACAGATGCTGCTGGGTGTACATAGCTGCCGTCAGCGTTGATTCAATGGCAGCCACACTCCGACGCAGATCAGACATGGCTGATGACATGCCCTCCATGAACGACACCACCTGTGTAATCAGTTGTGTATGTCCATGGAGGACAGACAGCATGGATGCCTGACCTACTGCAATCTGCCGGAGTAGGTCCACTGTCTCAGCACTGAGGGCAGCAGGGGACACAGGGGCAGGGGCTGCGGTGCCGGGAACAAAGGAGACACGGGGGCTAGCACGGACCCTAGGCACACCAAGGAGTGGGAGGTTGGAGATGGGACTGGAGGAGGGGAGGGCAGCCAAAGATGTATGAGTGACCATTGCTGCATATTCCCCCCCCTCCTGAGAGTCTGTCTCGGATTCGTCGGCATGGTACGATGTGTCAGTCACATGTCGTGCGGCCTGTAGACTCTCCTCCCACTCTGTGCCACTGCCTCCCTCTGACACCTCCCAGCAGGTGGCACTGTCGGTGTGTCCCTCCGCCTGGTCCGCGCCTCTGTCTCCTCCAGATTCAGATGATGATGCTGTGAGCAAGGAGAAGAATTAAAACATATCAGTCACCTGTACACATCAGACATATCAGCTGCAAATCATATGGCCTCTTTCGTCAACATGGCATGCATCATGAGTCACATGACACATAACTCTTCATAATGACAATTCTACTTGTGGAGAAATGTCAGAGACACACAGCTCAATGTAAGGTAGGAGACAAGGTATAGGCAAGGAAAATACTTGTATGAGAGACACAATCATGATCCACTGCCTGACAACAGGATAGCTGATGATGCATAACAGTTCATTACCCAACCCTGCCACCCAAATCAAGACCTGGTCATGTTTGATTAGCTTTGACTCTGTGCCACATTAGAAAAGTCCTGGGCAAACTGCCATGTGATGCCGTCCTGGGACCTGAAACAAGTCTTCCATCACCTCACACTGCCATCACCGCTTTGTACATCCAAAGTCACATTGTGTGGCAAACCATCAATACCATGTACAAAGAACATGCCACAGATGGAGAGAATATGCACACACGCACTGCCCAGTGTGAGTATGCAGAAGTCCAAAATATAGCACATGTACATTGTGCACCTGCAGCTAACACAAGATAATTAGAAAGTGTACCATGGACAAAGGCCACTGAGGCTGACTTGTGCACAAAACACTTGTTGAGACTCAAGAACAGTGCCACAATATGAAGAAGGGCAGACATAGTGCACATGTGGTGCTACATTTAAGGTACGAACAGGTGTGACATACCCCCCTACAACATGAAGATGTGCAAAGGAAGATGCAACTTGAGACACTGCACCATAGGAGTACATGTCAAAAACAAGCATTAGCCAAAGCAAACCTCTACTGTGGAGTAGGGCAAGGCATGTAAAGAAGCAGCTGCTGACAGAGGGACAATCGAATTCCAATGCATGAACTGCCTGTCTGACTACACCACTCAAACTATGGGAGTGTGACCATGCCGTAGAGCTCTTCAGGTACCATTTCTCACACACATGACTACAAACAGACATGTACCTACCCCCTTCGTGCTGCTGTCCCTCCTGCAACTGCCTATGGAGGTCTGGGAACACCACTTCCAGGACCCGGAGCATGTTGGGGGTGAGTTGCCGGCTGCCGCCATGCCGGCGTGGAGCTTCCAGCTTCAGCTGGACTCGGGCGATGCGGCGGCTCCAGCACCGGATGTCCTGCCACCTCTTCTTTATGTTTCGAAGCCTCCTGCGAGGCCCCCCCTCTCTCCGGACAGCCCTGGCGATGTCCACCCAGATTTCACCCTTCTCATAGGCAGATACCTGTCACAAATGTAAAGTTACAGAACATCAGTATACCTGGTGCATGTTCCCAAGACACCCATATGTCCACAAAATACATGATGACAATAGGGCAACGTATGGCACACACATTAGCATCATTGTCCAGGAGTATGTGGCCTGTGTGCTAACAAAACTGCTTAGCATTACATTGTAAATCTACAGATTACATGAGGGCTGTAAAACACTCTTTGAGCATGACACTCACTGAACAAGACATGCTATATCTGGGTGCAATGCAGCACGTGACATGCTGTCACACACCACACTACAACAAATAACTCTCTTCTAACAACACTGTGCACCCTGGCACTCACTCACAACAACATTGCATCTATCCAGTATTACTACACAGTGGCTATGATGTCACACACACAACAGGTGCACACTCCAAGGTATTGCACACATCACTCACCTGATCCCCTGGTCTCCCATACAGCTTGCTGAAGTTGGGCAGGAGGGCATCCAGAAGGGCCTTGTTCTCACCATCAGTGAATGCAGGTGCCCTCTCCATGTTCAGCTAATCAGGGCCAGAGGATTCAGAGACAGCAGCTGTGGTTAGCACACCAATGTTGTGCAGGCAAGTGCCCTCCCACAGCCACATGCTGCCTTATATCTGTGCTGCAGAGGGTCTGTGAGTCCAAGGAGTAGTGTGTGATAGGCCACCATAATTTGCATCCTATGTTCCATCCAATCACATCACACCTAAGCCCATTACACACATATGCATGGTTTGAAAATAGAGCCAGAGCTGAACAACAACTTTCGCAACATTGTATACTTTTTCCTAACTGAATCTTCCAGGACACCTGTAGGAGTGTAAAAAACTCCGTATCCATGACAACCTGGTTGCATTTGGAACAGTACACTGTTTCCTTAGTTGTTCCCTATGAAATTTTAAAAATCCACACACAAGTACGGTGACATTGCCATTGCTACACATTGAATGGTGTAACGATGCGTACACAGGCCCGTACCATTGGGGTACGCTCAGCTCGCGTAGAGCCTAAAGGCGATAGGGAAACGATGCGTACACAGGCCCGTACCATTGGGGTACGCTCATCTCGCGTAGAGCCTAAAGGCATAGGGAAACGATGCGTACACAGGCCCCTACCATTGGGGTACGCTCAGCTCGCGTAGAGCCTAAAGGCGATAGGGAAACGATGCGTACACAGGCCCCTACCATTGGGGTACGCTCAGCTCGCGTAGAGCCTAAAGGCGATAGGGAAACGATGCGTACACAGGCCCGTACCATTGGGGTACGCTCAGCTCGCGTAGAGCCTAAAGGCGATAGGGAAACGATGCGTACACAGGCCCCTACCATTGGGGTACATTGAGTCAGACATGGTCAAGTGAACGATTGTGTAGGCTGCGTCCCTGTCCACCTTCATGTCACCATTGGCAGAGTCACACTAGGAAATCACACAGCAGGGATGTAGTCTACACTCATGTCAACCATGTGGATGCATACATCAGCATGGCACACATACATCAGTATGTGCCAGGTTTGGCAGACATTGAAGAAGCACAGGGATTGTGACCGTGTGCCTCAGTTGATGTGTAAATAGCTTGCACAACATGTCATCATTCATGATGCACATGTGCATCACATGCATTCAACAATTTCAACACGATTGACGTCTGCAACATGTAGCGTGGCACATGAACACTCGAATGGGCCACAATTCAGTACAGGGAACTGCCACATGATGACAGGAACATGCCCACTGTCACAGAGGTGTCATAGCCGCACAGCATGACCCTGTGTGACCACGTCATGTGTGTGCCTTGTGCTACATTGTGCATGCTGTTAGCATATGCCATGAAGAGGTCAGTAAAGTATTACTCACCTCAGAATATCCACACATGTCATCCTGGACATGGCAATTTCCGTAATACCGTACACTTGTGTGTTGGTGTGTAATTCCTCTGGCTCTGCAAGTATCCTTGGCGTTGTGTCTGCCCTGATGACGTTATCTGAGTAGTCATATGTCACCTCTGCGTCCACACGTCAGGTCCTCTGTTTGTTTCTCAACACCAACGCAGCTCCGGTCTAAGTTAAAGCTTACACATTTTGTACCCTAAATCATTGTACTAACACTTCAGAACATTTACCTTTTATTGTCATACTCAAGACCGTGCCAATAGGGATGTCACTTACAAAGCCTGTGAGGAATGAAAAGGCCTCATGTTGGTGAGTGACCCTCACCGTCTGTGTCTCCACGGTTTTCACGTCAGGCACAACAACAAGAGCTGCTCCAATTGCGGGGAGCTGACATATGAATCCAGGTGTGATATGTCCCACAAGCCACTTAGACTCCAGCAGTTGGCACAGCAGCACAATAGCTCATGGTTGGGATGTAGGACCAGTGCATGTGTGTGGGTGTGGAGACATGTGAGCCCCTCATTAGTACATCATTCCCCAGGCGACACTCGTCAGGTAAACAACAAAAGTCAGAGATGTGTAATTGCATTGACAAATAACCATGATGCAAGTGCAATGCTGCATGGGATTAGGGTGACGGCGACCACACGGCTCCATCAGAACAGCAGCCATCGTAGCCAGCACCACGACCTACGGTCCCAGCCCTGCATGTGACACAGGAGGAGTAACTGCACTTCCTCATGTCCATGATGTCCTTCACCCCGGCCAGTGACTCTGCATCAGCTTCTGGCCCACCGTACCCGTCAGGGGGCAGTTGCGCCTCAGTTGATATGCCCCTGACGCCATCATTCGCTGAGTGACGGACGCAGGCGGTGCATACGTCCCAGAACCGCTGTGACAGACATGATCGGAATGTTCATCCAGGTCCCCGCTGGTGCAACTCACAACCTCACTGCCAGATCTCCCCCAGGTGTCAGCCGTGGCGCCATTCTGGGGTGGTGCTGGCCCCGATAACACACACTGTACGGCTCCGCCGTGGTAACTGTGTGGCAGAACACCGCTCTTAATGCTGCATGGGAATGTAAACATCAATGAGCTGGCCACACCTCATTACAATTGGCGCTAATGAGTATTGGGAGGGTCAAGAAGACCCACTGGCACGTGAGTGTCAGTCCCAACACCACAGGACAGGTGGACTGGGGGATGCGAGTGTTGTGGACACCTAGCCAGACACAGGTGATGTCTCAACTCAAAAGATGTATTTGGATGATTTGGCAACGTTCAGTGTAGTGTTTATGTGGGCGGTTGTAACCATGGCCCTTCATCTCCCTGTTGTTGCGGTGAGGACCAACTTGTCACTCAGGTCCTTCAACTACACTAACGCTACGCTGAGCCTCTGCAGGCTCATCTTGATGAGAGTACTGTATGTATTTTTGCAAGCTTGTACAGCCACGCAGCATGTTTGTCTGTACATAGGCACGTTGTCAGACCCCCACTGCCCTACCCGGACTGACCATGTTCCCTGTCCTACCACCCCATCCCAGGAAGCATCTGCATGCAGCCCTCAAAACCACAGAACACATTCACGTTACCTACGCTGTAGAGGGTATCCAAGAGGTACAGGCACTACGCAAAGATGTCATCATCCTCCCTGACTCTGGGAGTGATGTTTAGCTACTTGACATGCATCTTTGCCTGCTACCCACACTCTCTGTGGGATATGTTTGTGTAACAGCTGCCAGTGTATGCGTTGTAGGTACAGCCAAAACGTGGCCACGCCCTTGTCGGATGCCAATCAACAACACTACTTTTGTTCCGGTGTGGCCTGGATAGCCACCACTCACTGGTCAGATCAATGACACCCAGGGAGGCTAATTAGTCCTAAGCTATGTATGTATAGAAATGTGACACTTTGCTACTGCCTACTGTTCCTTACAGATATTGGTTCACAAAAGGTAAGTAACTAGTCCTTGAAAGTACTGTGCATCTGCTGTAGGAGCATATATGTTGTGTCCTTGCTGTGATGGCAGGGTGACTAATGTACACACACCATGCCACGTGTGTAAATGACCCGTTCACATGTGTGATGGCATTACAGACCGTCAGTGACAAATGTAATTATCATGATGTATGATGATGGTCATGTAATTCTCACTGAAAGTACACACCGCGACATGACTAAGGCTGAACAGTGCAAATGATTGCACATGTGGTGTGTGTGTGTATTGCAGTCTGCCCTCTGGGTGTGCAACCTCCTACTGACATTGACATGACGTGTCTCACTGACATGATACATTGTCATGGTCACTTAGACCTGTACATCTGAAGGCTTGTATGCATGTCACATCCATTCCACACACTACAGGTATTTACCTTCGCCACGGAGGAGTGTGTGGGAGCTGGCATCTGTGTGTATCCCACACCACACTCCAAATTGTCTACATCATTTGAAGAGGTGTTGCTTGTGCCATGTACATTGTTATAATCTTAGTCAGACAGTTGTAGACATTTCCTTAAAATTGTGTCTTGCAGGGCACCCCCTCTGGAAAGGCCGTTGCCTGACTTGGAAGCCATGAGGGAGCGCAACTGCATCCGTCGATATCGCTTCGGCCGACAGTTGATCAAGGACCTGACGGGCAGGCTTGAGGCTCACCTACAACCACGCCACAGGTATCCAAGTGCACTGACACCCAAGGTGAAGGTGATGGCAGCCCTCCATTTCTTTGCCACAGGTACCTTCCAATTTACCATAGCTGATGTGGGAGGGATGTCTCAGACCATGTTTAGCCGGGTATTGAGTGATGTTTTGGGAGCAATGTTGCTCCACCTTGATGATTTCATTACATTCCCTACTCCAGAAGAGTTGACAGATGTCAAGGGGCAATTCTATGGCCTGGGCCGTATGCCACATGTAATTGGTGCAATTGATGGTACACATGTTACTCTTGTCCCACCACAGGCTCAGGAGCAAGCGTATCGCAACAGGAAACACTACCACTCGATAAATGCCCTGGTGGTGTGTCTTGCCAACATGATTATCTCACATGTTTGTGCACGTTATCCAGGATCGTGCCACGATGCTTTCATCATGAGGCGTAGCAGGGTACCACAGATGATGCTGCAGCTGCACAACCACCGGGCATGTCTAGTTGGTGAGTATACACTGTGAGCTCTGTATGTCAGTATGTCACAACTTCATGATCTGCATCATATGATTGACTCTTGTACATGTTGTCAAATTGCAGGAGACGCTGGATATCCAAACATGCCATGGCTAATGACTCCACTACGCAACCCCAGGACAGCTGCAGACCAGCGTTACAACAATGCACATGTGAAGACCAGGCAGGTGATCGAACGGACCTTTGGACTCCTGAAGAGCCGCTTCAGGTGCCTGGACAAGACAGGCGGAGCCCTCCAATACAGCCCACGCAAGGTGTGTGACATCTTCACCGTGTGCTGCATGCTACACAACATGGCAGTGGAGAAGGCTGTGCCACTCTACCTGGATCCTGATGAGCTGGAACATCCGCCCGTTGAGGATGAAGGCCTTGGCCAGGATGCCAGTGATGAGGAGGGTGAAGATGATATCCGCGGTCACCTCATCCGCAACTTCTTTTCATGATGGTGAGTCCTTTCATCTTTTCAGTAAAAGATGGACTATAGAGTAGCATGGGTAGCATGCTATGTATGCAACAGACTGTAAGCAAGATCAATTGGATGTGTGTTGTGCTGTGTCACATGTTCAGTTGGAATGCTACACACATACGTGCTATGAGTGCACTCGGAATGTACAGGTGTCATACTACATCTGGCTATTCAACAGACATTGTCAAAATGACATTATACCGACCGTGACCCCTTGTGTGCCACTCTCATCCACAGCTCGCCCTGCCTGTTGTCCGTTGGGGTACATCGTGGTCATCCTGCTACTGCTCATTATGATTGCACCGTCAGCCACATCAACGGAGCATGCTTGAACATGTGGAGGAGTCAATTTGGGTAAGGACTCATATGAGGCTGTTTAGCATTGGTATGTGTAGAAATGTGTGGTACATGTTCATGTGCATGTGGTGTCATCTTGCATACATGCTACTCCATTATGTACCTCATGACATGTATGGCCACTCCCATGACAGGATAGTCACCCCTTCTGTCATCTGTTGTACTTTGATACTCTGGTGAATGCATCAATGTGTGGAGACATTGCCACAGCAACATTGCACATACCATGGCATGACATTGTGTCAGAGGTCACAACCACGGACTCTGTGGGGGATTGCAGCCTCACTGTGTGCATTAGAATGTGACTGGATCCTCACCTCCAGCTTGTGGGCCAGTCCAGTGTGAGTACCATGAAACCATGTGGTGTTGGTGTTGCCCAGTGTATGTTCCACATCTTAAGACAACTGTCCCGTGAATCAGTTAACATGGATGCATTGCCCCTTGCAGCAGTATATCATGTCACTGTCATGTCGTTACCTCAGTGCAGGTTGAGAATACTGCAACGCCAGCCTTCACAGTGAGTAGCCGTGATGTTTAGATGCACATGATGCCATGTATGTTTAGCATGACAAAGTAAAAAGTGTGAAAGATGCATATGTGAATTTCTGTGTAGCACCAGTGGAGTGCGGTCATTCACATGAATCTCTGGTCGCCGGCACCATGACTGTGCTATGGTAGGGTCTGATTATGTAGCTTGGATGGACATCACTTGCACTTAATATTTGTTGTACATGCATATCATGTTTAGCATTGTGATGCATACTTGCCACACCAAAAGACTGGCTACAGAGTGCCTTCATTGCATGTCGATCATTAACTTCCTCGTCATATGTGATACTAACAGCTGGAGTGGATTTGCTCAAGTTAGCTTACAGGGCCCTTATGGCTTACCAATATCACATACAGACTTTAGAGTTAGCGGTAGTTTGATTTCCATATGTTTCCATTTGTTACTGATGTCTACCTCATCTGTGCCTGGGAATGTGTTTATACTACATAGATCTTTTTGCATGGGTGCTCACTTGTGAGCGTTACACATGACTCTAATGGATGACAGACTGTCCCAGTTTTTATGTGTCTGTGTCACAGCATCGAATCTGATGTGATGGCATGATTAATCATCATTATTTGTCACCAGACAGTACACTTCACAGGTGTGACTGGTAGAGTGTAGCTAATGAGGTTTTTGAAGTGTCTGTGACATGAGAATGTTGTCCTAATGCTTAATTGCCTCTGTTTCAGGTCTCCCTCCCAGCAGTTCCCATCCTCTCCTTCCCTCGCCTGATCACCCTTTTGTGTCTGTTGTTTGTACTCAGACCAATGGGCTATTTGGAGGTGGAACCCTTAGAGCATCACACCAGTCTGATGAAGAAAGGTACGGCCAGTCGTTGACAGCCTTGTAGGTATTCGTAAAGCGGCATTACAGGTGACATCATGATTAGTGTAAATTGGACTTATTGACAATGCACATGTATGATTGTGATAGCTCCATGGGCTCACAATGTAGATTATCATGTTGTGCATGACGTCTGACTCCTACAGAATCTAGTGCCTGCTTGTGTCTCTACACACATGTCCGTCTAATGTGCACATATACTATTTTCAAATTAGTTACCTCATGCTTGTTAGGTGTGTAACTGTGTATTGTCCACACACATGGGGTGGGTGAAGGCTATAATACTATGTTGTGTGTGAGGTAGATGTCTTTGTTGGTGCAGTTTGGATTTGAACACACTAGCTCTTGTATACACCTGCAGACGCTGTGTGTCTTGTGCCCCACTTGACCGTAAGGGCCCTGATACACTGACTGTGATGTGTGGTGTTTACTGTGCCATTTAGTAGTCAGTGATCCTGAGTGAGGCAGACACTCCTGCCTTCACATCCACATGTCACTTTGCGCATTGCGGCTGCCCTTGTGTTATGTGTTTGTTTAGCAATTAGTCACACCCCTCCTGCCGTCATTTATTCACTCATTGCTGCAGCTGCATACACAGCCAACATGCAGCGCACACTATCCAGGAACACAGACACCTACAGGATGACCCTCCTTCCATCCATTAATAGAGCATGCTCCGGCCACCCTACACACAGACAACACCAGACATTCACCCTCGTGCTATGAAAATGCTGTGTACTCAGTCATAGCTGCTGCTATGCGTGTGTGTGCAACACATACTGGCACAACTATGCAGATTCACATGACATTGGGTCTACGTACCACCAGGTCACGTGGCGTGTCCAACACACACACACCTTACATAGGCACACTATTGTAGAGTGTTAGCTTGTCAACACCACTAGATCCGAAAACTGTTAGCTTACAGTCACGTGCCAGAACACAACATGCTCACACCACTTCAACATTGCTGTCACAGTCAGTCAAGTTGGCACATGGGACACACACCATGACCCTGTCTCTTGGGTGTGGTGTGATTTGGCGGTTCCGGGGTTGGTATTTGTCTGGTGTGTGTTGTTTTTCTGTATGCGTTGTTCCCATTACAGTAGTATAGTACTTGTAGCTCCATAGGGGTAGGTCACCTAATCAGGTGTGCCTGTGTAGAGTGCTCCAGCCCATTGCCCACAGTCTGTCCTGCCACCGTCATCCTGTGCGGCATTAATCACATACACAGTAATGCATCATGCTGATGGTAGCTCACATACCTGAGGACACAGTTGTAGGTACTCCCTACATGGACTACTACTTTTGTGACACTGACATGTACTCCTCAAAGTGACTCTCCTGGGCCTGCCTGTGCTAGCTGTTTGGGATTCATTCCCCCCTCCAGCATTGACTGTCCCACACAGGTGTGTCTTACCATCCATGTATGTAGTTTGTGGAAATTTCTGACCAATGTGTGTCCTCACTCAGATTCTGATCCAAGTGTGTGGATGACTGCTGTTTGTTGTATACCTTGCATTTATGACATTTGCTGACACATATACATGTATGCTGTTTCAAAGATTACTCACCAAATGCGTATGATGTTTAAATTATTTATTGGGTGCTCTAGTGCATGAAATGTGAATAGGTGCTGTACAGAAAGGGGGGGGAATCCAAAATTCACTGCTGGAGATGAGATGGCTTACTGTTTCAGTCAACAGAGTCCAGCCCACAGTGCCTGACATCATTGGGCAGACTGTGACCAGCAAGTCCTTGTGGGAGAGTCTCGTAGGGGATGCTGTTGCACCCAGGGGCTATATGCCAGGTCCAGTGTCCTGGGAGAAGTCCATGGGCCACAGGCCCTCAACGCCTTCGGCGTGGACGACCCGCCTTCCTTGGGGGACCCTCATGTGCAGGCATGGACGGTGCATGGGACGCTACGTCAGAGGGTTCAACCTCCTCCCTCTCCTCCCTCCCTGTGGCTGGTGTTGCACTTTGCCGTGATGTTGCTGGCCTTGTGACACAGGGAGGGGGCTGCATGTTGGCAGCCATCTGACGTAGCACATGGACAATGTCCCTATGCACCATCAAGAGCTGAGCCTGGTGTGCCTCCACCCGTCCATAATGCAGGTCTTGCCTGGCTATTTGCTCTGCCTGCTGTTCTTTGAGCTGGTTGAGGGTCTCCGCAAGCTGGTTTACCTCACTGGTGTCCCGCCGGTATGCCTCAAGGATGTTATCGAGTTCAGCCATACCGGTCCCTGCAGCTGACTGGCCAGATTCTCGCCTCCGCCTTGCGCCACTCCCACCACCCTGACCCACATGAGCACGGCCTGCGCTTGTGGGCACATCCGATCGACGGGCCCCCCGAGTGCTGGGAGGGTGGAGGTTGTCACCAACCTCAGGGGCGCCCGACAAAGGGTGTCCCTCATTTTCAGACTGGCTCTCTTGTGAATCATGGGCAGGGCTCTGACCTGTCTGCTGGGATGTGGTGGGAATAGGTCCGGTGGTTGGCAGAGATGTAGCTGGTATAGTTGCTGCAGGGGTTTGGGATCCAGAGGAGCCAGGTTGGTTGGGGTCATCCACAGTGCGTTGAGGGACGGCGCTGGCGGTGGGGTCTGGGTCCTGCTGAGCCTGGGACTGGGATCCTTGGCCCCCCTGGCTGGGGGGGCGATGCGCACGTTGCCCTGTGTGTGGGAGAGAGAGAGACACTGTTAGGGCTATATCAAGTGACATGTGGTTTTGTTATCCATTATCAGCATCACTGTTCCACAAGCTATACATAGTTGACATTGTACAGTTGTGTATTTAGTGGTAGAAAAACACAATAGTACGATGGGGTATATACATTCTTCCAATCTCTTGACAATGACTGACACAGCCATTGCTGTGTCTTGTGTTGCCGGCACCACACGTGTAAAGAATTTGTAAGTTTCACGCAACATCCTGGATGTGGTGAAAAATCTTATGTGTGCGGCAAGCATGCACAGAGTTTAGATGCAGCATGTTGATGTAAGAGACAGAGCATCATTATTTAGCATGTCAGCTACTACTTTGGATGTCTTTTGCTGTTCCATACTGGCCAAACAATGGCAACACCGCTGGACCTGTACACCCACTTGGAGATCATGGCTTTAGAACTTGGCACTTCTCTGAGACGCATCACCTTGTCAATACCCATGTCCATGTTGGTGCTTATGTACATCCACAAAGGTGATGAGATGGGGCACTAGCTTTTTTAGAGGGCCACAATGGACTGGAGCTTCTGTTATGTGCATGTAAGAGTTGTATGCATATTCATATGAGTACGTGTTTTGTTGTGGTACATGGCAATTGGGACAGTGTTGCAATACAACGCCTGTCTCCCGGGGATGAGTTTATGTAAGGGGTGTGTACAACAGGCCATGCTATTACTTTGTTTGCAAATTGCAAGCGTCCATTGTTCATGTTTTGGCTGTCCCCTCATGTGGCATGCTGCCATTATGTTGGATTTGTGTTTATGCACAGCATGTGTGACCTTGTCATGATGTTTGTGTTGGCAATGAGCACAGGAGGGACTTGTGCTGCCTACACCTGTGCCCATTGTGTACTATTGAGCTTTCTGAGATGTGTGTCCTGACACAGTACAGTGTTGACAGGAAATGGTGGCTGTCTTACAGGCACATGGCAGATGCTTGCTGGTACTTGTGAGACATCCCTTAACATTCAGCTCTATGGAGTTTGTGAGGCCTGTGCAGTGCTTGTGTGCAACTGTGTGTGTGCCTCAGGGATGTGCGTTGAGGTGACCGAGGGACAAACACTGACTGATGGAGACAGAGGGAGAGGGCAACAGAGGGAGAGGGCCACAGAGGGAGACAGAGGGAGAGGGCGACAGAGGGAGAGGGCCACAGAGGGAGAGGGCCACAGAGGGAGACAGAGGGCGACAGAGGGAGAGGGAGGGAGAGGGCCACAGAGGGAGACAGAGGGAGACAGAGGGCCACAGAGGGAGAGGGCCACAGAGGGAGACAGAGGGCGACAGAGGGAGAGGGAGGGAGAGGGCCACAGAGGGAGACAGAGGGAGACAGAGGGAGAGGGCGACAGAGGGCGACAGAGGGAGAGGGCGACAGAGGGAGAGGGCCACAGAGGGAGAGGGCCACAGAGGGAGACAGAGGGCGACAGAGGGAGAGGGAGGGAGAGGGCCACAGAGGGAGACAGAGGGAGACAGAGGGAGAGGGCGACAGAGGGCGACAGAGGGAGAGGGCGACAGAGGGAGACAGAGGGAGAGGGCCACAGAGGGAGAGGGCGACAGAGACAGAGGGCGAGACAGGGATGGAGACAGGTAGATTGTGCTTGCTCTCTTGCTACACTGCCTTACTTTGTCACAAAATGATGCATCTCTGAAAGGTGTGTCAGCAAAATGTTAATATTTAGCAGCTGTGGTCTAGTATCTTGTGTGATCTTTACCTATCCCTGTGCATTGGGCATTATGCTTGTGTGTGTCCCTGGGACATATGGCATGAGAGCAGCCTCTTACCCTACACATTGCACCCTATGTGCCTCCCCCTTGCAACTCCCACCATTTGGTTGTGTACTGCTTGGAGTCATGGCCACCCACCCCATGCTGCTGGGCACTGTTGTTAGTCTACCCATGTAAGTTGTGTTTTTTGTACACTCACCAGACTCAATGGCTCCTTCTATTCCATGTACTCCCACCGCTGGCAGTAGGACCATGACCTTCTCCTCCCAGGGCTGGTATACAGGAGGTCTGCGGGGACCACCGCCTCCAGTGTGGTGTGCATTGGCGTAATCCTGTGCCATCTTCTTCTTCACCATCCTCCGCAGATCGTACCACCTGGCCTGGCATTCTTCCCTGGTGCGCCTGATGGGTGCAACAGCATTGACCCGGTCTACAATCCTCTCCCACAGGCGTGTTCTTTCTGCCATGCTGGTCTGTCTGACCAATGCGCCAAACAGCTGTGGGTCGACTCTGATGACTTCATCAGTAAGTATCTCCATCTCCGGGTTGGTGAATTTTGGATTCTTGGGTGTGTTCATGGTGTGAGGTGTATGTGATTGAGGGTGTGATGGTGTGTATGGATGAGGGTGTGTGTTTGTGATAGTGAAGGAGGTGGTGTTGGTGTAGATGTGATAGGGTGTATGTGTGAAGGTATGTGGCTGGAATTGTTGGTGTGCTCTGTGTTTCCTCGCAGGCATGGGTATGTTGCAAAGGATGATGGGTTGTATGTGTGGTCCCTTTTATTGGTCAAATGGTGGGTGTGGCTTAATTTGAATTTTTGGTGTGGGTGTTATATGGGGTGGGTGTTGGTTTTGTCCTCTGTTTGGCTGCTTGGCTGTGACCAGGACATTGATTGTCAAAGGTGTGTACACAGGAGACATGTTCAGTGTGGTAGTGCGACTTGTTAGCAAGGTCCTTGTGGTCGTTTTGGTGTTGGCGTTATGTGTGCTTGCAGTACTTGTGCCTGCGAGTGAGTAGTACGGGCCGTTGGCGGGTGGGGGTGTTCGCGTAGGCTTGTTGGGGGGGTGTGCGTGTCGTACTTGTGCGTGCGAGTGAGTAGTACGGGCCGTTGGCGGGTGGGGGTGTTCGCGTAGGCTTGGCCGAGGGGTGTGCGTGTCGTACTTGTGCGTGCGAGTGAGTAGTACGGGCCGTTGGCGGGTGGGGGTGTTCGCGTAGGCTTGGCCGAGGGGTGTGCGTGTCGTACTTGTGCGTGCGAGTGAGTAGTACGGGCCGTTGGCGGGTGGGGGTGTTCGCGTAGGCTTGGCCGAGGGGTGTGCGTGTCGTACTTGTGCGTGCGAGTGAGTAGTACGGGCCGTTGGCGGGTGGGGGTGTTCGCGTAGGCTTGGCCGAGGGGTGTGCGTGTCGTACTTGTGCGTGCGAGTGAGTAGTACGGGCCGTTGGCGGGTGGGGGTGTTCGCGTAGGCTTGGCCGAGGGGTGTGCGTGTCGTACTTGTGCGTGCGAGTGAGTAGTACGGGCCGTTGGCGGGTGGGGGTGTTCGCGTAGGCTTGGCCGAGGGGTGTGCGTGTCGTACTTGTGCGTGCGAGTGAGTAGTACGGGCCGTTGGCGGGTGGGGGTGTTCGCGTAGGCTTGGCCGAGGGGTGTGCGTGTCGTACTTGTGCGTGCGAGTGAGTAGTACGGGCCGTTGGCGGGTGGGGGTGTTCGCGTAGGCTTGGCCGAGGGGTGTGCGTGTCGTACTTGTGCGTGCGAGTGAGTAGTACGGGCCGTTGGCGGGTGGGGGTGTTCGCGTAGGCTTGGCCGAGGGGTGTGCGTGTCGTACTTGTGCGTGCGAGTGAGTAGTACGGGCCGTTGGCGGGTGGGGGTGTTCGCGTAGGCTTGGCCGAGGGGTGTGCGTGTCGTACTTGTGCGTGCGAGTGAGTAGTACGGGCCGTTGGCGGGTGGGGGTGTTCGCGTAGGCTTGGCCGAGGGGTGTGCGTGTCGTACTTGTGCGTGCGAGTGAGTAGTACGGGCCGTTGGCGGGTGGGGGTGTTCGCGTAGGCTTGGCCGAGGGGTGTGCGTGTCGTACTTGTGCGTGCGAGTGAGTAGTACGGGCCCTTGGCGGGTGGGGGTGTTCGCGTAGGCTTGTTGGGGGGGTGTGCGTGTCGTACTTGTGCGTGCGAGTGAGTAGTACGGGCCGTTGGTGGGTGGGGGTGTTCGCGTAGGCTTGGCCGAGGGGTGTGCGTGTCGTACTTGTGCGTGCGAGTGAGTAGTACGGGCCGTTGGCGGGTGGGGGTGTTCGCGTAGGCTTGGCCGAGGGGTGTGCGTGTCGTACTTGTGCGTGCGAGTGAGTAGTACGGGCCGTTGGCGGGTGGGGGTGTTCGCGTAGGCTTGGCCGAGGGGTGTGCGTGTCGTACTTGTGCGTGCGAGTGAGTAGTACGGGCCGTTGGCGGGTGGGGGTGTTCGCGTAGGCTTGGCCGAGGGGTGTGCGTGTCGTACTTGTGCGTGCGAGTGAGTAGTACGGGCCGTTGGCGGGTGGGGGTGTTCGCGTAGGCTTGGCCGAGGGGTGTGCGTGTCGTACTTGTGCGTGCGAGTGAGTAGTACGGGCCGTTGGCGGGTGGGGGTGTTCGCGTAGGCTTGGCCGAGGGGTGTGCGTGTCGTACTTGTGCGTGCGAGTGAGTAGTACGGGCCGTTGGCGGGTGGGGGTGTTCGCGTAGGCTTGGCCGAGGGGTGTGCGTGTCGTACTTGTGCGTGCGAGTGAGTAGTACGGGCCGTTGGCGGGTGGGGGTGTTCGCGTAGGCTTGGCCGAGGGGTGTGCGTGTCGTACTTGTGCGTGCGAGTGAGTAGTACGGGCCGTTGGCGGGTGGGGGTGTTCGCGTAGGCTTGGCCGAGGGGTGTGCGTGTCGTACTTGTGCGTGCGAGTGAGTAGTACGGGCCCTTGGCGGGTGGGGGTGTTCGCGTAGGCTTGTTGGGGGGGTGTGCGTGTCGTACTTGTGCGTGCGAGTGAGTAGTACGGGCCGTTGGCGGGTGGGGGTGTTCGCGTAGGCTTGTTGGGGGGGTGTGCGTGTCATACTTGTGCGTGCGAGTGAGTAGTACGGGCCGTTGGCGGGTGGGGGTGTTCGCGTAGGCTTGGCCGAGGGGTGTGCGTGTCGTACTTGTGCGTGCGAGTGAGTAGTACGGGCCGTTGGCGGGTGGGGGTGTTCGCGTAGGCTTGGCCGAGGGGTGTGCGTGTCGTACTTGTGCGTGCGAGTGAGTAGTACGGGCCGTTGGCGGGTGGGGGTGTTCGCATAGGCTTGTTGGGGGGGTGTGCGTGTCGTACTTGTGCGTGCGAGTGAGTAGTACGGGCCCTTGGCGGGTGGGGGTGTTCGCGTAGGCTTGTTGGGGGGGTGTGCGTGTCGTACTTGTGCGTGCGAGTGAGTAGTACGGGCCGTTGGCGGGTGGGGGTGTTCGCGTAGGCTTGGCCGAGGGGTGTGCGTGTCGTACTTGTGCGTGCGAGTGAGTAGTACGGGCCGTTGGCGGGTGGGGGTGTTCGCGTAGGCTTGGCCGAGGGGTGTGCGTGTCGTACTTGTGCGTGCGAGTGAGTAGTACGGGCCGTTGGCGGGTGGGGGTGTTCGCGTAGGCTTGTTGGGGGGGTGTGCGTGTCGTACTTGTGCGTGCGAGTGAGTAGTACGGGCCCTTGGCGGGTGGGGGTGTTCGCGTAGGCTTGTTGGGGGGGTGTGCGTGTCGTACTTGTGCGTGCGAGTGAGTAGTACGGGCCGTTGGCGGGTGGGGGTGTTCGCGTAGGCTTGGCCGAGGGGTGTGCGTGTAGTATGTATTGGTGGAGCTTGCAGTGAGGCGAATGTCCCATACGACTGAATGTTGAAGCGTGAATACTTAGGCCCGTACGTATCTCGCTCAGGCATGTCGTTCCGAATCGGAATAGTGAGTTTGTACGGACTGATTACGATTCGTACGGTGGTCTGCCCGAGGCTTATTCGTACGGGTATACGAATGTCAATCGTACGGATCTTAGAAAATCGTACGGAAATCAACGGTAACGGATCGGAATTCGCTGGTCGGACGGTAGTTTCCCAATCGTACGGAATCGGCTACGAATACGAATCGTAAGCCGTTTTTTTTTACCGGATCGGAATCGACACCCTAGAGTCCGAGTTCAGTACGCGTACTGAAATCTGTTTAATTACGAGCGCGAGCTGCATGCTGATTGGTTGTGAACTGTCTATCAACACTCGAAACTAGGAAGTGTTGGCGGCCATCTTGTGCCTCGCTAGAACCGAGTCACAAGAAAATAGTAAAACAAAGTTGAGAAATAAGGAAAGGGGGTAGGGTAGAGACATTCTGACCCTCTAGGTTTGCTCAGGGGGTCGTACATGGATGTTTAGGCTCTATTTTTTCTTTTCTTTTTTTTAAAGAAAAATCGTGGCGTACGCCCATGTAAATACCTACAGTTACGAGCAGGACCTGCATGCTGATTGGCTGTCAATACTCCAAACCCAAACCAGGAAGTGTTGGCAGCCATGTTGTTTGTCAGGAGAGCAGAGTCACAAGAAAACAGTAAAACAAAGTTGAGAAATAAGGAAAGGGGGCAGGGTAGAAACATTCTGAGCCTATAGTCTTGGTCAGGGGGTGGTACATGGATCTTTAGGCTCAATTTTTTTTTTTTAAATAAAAAATGGCAGGGTACTCGTGCAGTACTTGTACATGGTGGAAAGGTGAAAAAAAAAAGTAGAAGTCAGTTTTATTCATTAGGTCCCGGGGGTGGAGAATCATGGGGGAAATTTTTCTGCATAATGGGGGCTTGTAAGGTGCTCCGAGCATGGGGGAACGGCACATCTCTGGTTTTCTGCGGGGGGGGGTCACGGTCCTACTCCCCGCAGTCTCAAAGAGCGGCACCCCTCGGGGCTTTTTAAAAAAAATATATGTTTTGAGCTCTCCCTCTCTCTCTCACCGTACACGTCGCGGGGAACGCCACCTTTCTGGGGCAGTGATTTGCAAAATGACCTTCCAGCTCCGGGTACCTGCATTGTCTGGAGTTTTTTATTAATGTTGGGAGGGTGGGCTTGATAATACGTCCTTTTTAATTCCCATAGAAGCGTATGTTCTGGTGCCAATAAAACGGCGATAATTTTAACACCGGTCCTTGATAATATGCACCTAAGTTTACTGGTCAAAAAAAGAGCAATGGTCCATATTATCAACAAAAGGCGATACATTATCGTCGCTTTTATCGGCAGGAAACTGCAGATAAAGCAGCGATAATGGGCTTGATAATATATCCTTGTGAATTGCAATAGAAGCCCAGGTTAATACTAGAACCTGGGCTGCTATGGGAATTTACAAGGGCCTATTATCAAGCCCATTATCACCGCTTTATCAGCAGTTTTCTGCCGATAGAAGCGGCAATAATGTATCGCCCTCTACTGATAATATGGCACTGACGGGCATATTATGAAGGACCGGTGTTAAAATTATCGACATTTTATGGGCAGGAAACTGACGATAAAACGGCGAAAATGGTCTTGATAATACGCCCTTGTTAATTCTCATAGAAGCCCGTGTTCCGGTGTTAACATGGGCTTCTATGGGAATTAACAAGGGCGTATTATCAAGCCCAGACGCGACCCCTGGAGGGAGTTTCGGTGAGACAGGCGGAGCGGGGGAGGGAGAGGGTGGGGGGTGATAAAGAACGGAATCTGGATGATTGTAGGTAAGTAAACAATTAAATTAATAAAATAAATTTCGGGCCACATTATCAACAACATTATCAACAACATAAGGCGATTCATTATCGCTGCTTTTATCGGCAGGAAACTGCCGATAAAGCGGTGATAATGGTCTTGATAATATGCCCTTGTGAATTTCCATAGCAGCCCAGGTTAACACCAGAACCTGGGCTGCTATGGGAATTTACAGGGGCCTATTATCAAGCCCATTATTGCCGCTTTATCTGCAGTTTTCTGTCGATAAAAGCGGCGATAATGTATCGCCTTATGTTGTTCATAAAATGCCGCTTCGTTCCGTGCCCTGCATGGCATTTTGCGATGCAGGGCGCGTTTCGAAATTCGGGGCATATTATCAAGGAGCGGTGTTAAAATTATCGACGTTTTATCGTATTCGTAGCGTATGTTGAGAATGATTAGCAGTAGAAACTATGGTGCGATCACTCTCTCACTGTCAAATGAGAGCACAGGGCGAGCTATGAGAATAGTTAGAAGTGGTCACTTATTGGAGATCCGATTCAGCTGTGTGTCTTGTTGTGCGATGTTAGGCAATGCTTTCATGATTACGGTAACTGAGCGTGTGGTTTGATTAAAAAAAAGTTGTGTTAACTCCTCTGCATGGGAAGCTGGATGTTTCCATCTGGCTGTCGATTTCGACCTTGAAAGCAGAGTCAACCAAATGAGTCGTATAAGAGCGCTATTGTCTCAAAAAGAGGTCGCTCTTACATCTGCTAGAGAAACATTTGTCCTTCATGTAGCAAACACCCGCACAGAAGTGTATGGTTTGTTAAATACAGACGTGCCGTGGAATTTTAGGGAGTTAATTTAGACTATCTTTTTTGCGTCCTCGAGTAGGGGACTAGCTTACTTTTTTTAAATTATAAGAATTGGTCTTGTGACTTCTGTAGAAAGTATATTTGGTGTCATGTCGGTGTTTTTTCATTGCATTTTTTGCAGCATCTTTGGTGAATTGTGCTTAATGGTCACATTAGTTGCCAGTGTGCTTGTATTAATTTGTTTACTTAAAAATGGATGCACATCTTGCAGCAGACGACAATATTTCTCGGTTGTTGCTGGTCCGCAATCGAATGCTTAGTTACTATGGCGCGCTGCCTCTTGCAACGTTGAGTGCAGCTTATAGATTATCGTTTCGATTCTCCTTTTTCACATGCGTCAGCCTGTCTTCCATTGCCTGAGCTGTGATTTCGACTGGGCCCTGGATTTGTGTCTCTGCAGTACGTGGTCTTCCAACGCGGATTACGACCAGTTGATGACTCCTTTAGTGGTTCATGACGTGCTCTGTTCTGGCGGCGGGATTATGGCCTTAGCAGCGACACATGGAATAATGGGACGTTGGAATGTTTTTGCAGCGGCGCTTGAGTTCTTGGCACGCAGTTACATTGAAGATGACCCGAGTTTTCCTCCGATTGTGATAGAGGCTCTGGTCGTTGAGGAACATGTATGTTCATTCTCACTATTGAATTGGATGGCTGAAATGTTTTCAGATGAGAACAATGACTTCCTGTTGGAGGCTGTTGCTACTTACTGTGTTTACACGCTGTTGGATTAAGACTCTTTGATTTTTCTGCGTATTCTTTATTTTTTAGCTACTGCTTTCTATCAAAGAGCGAACATCTTTTTTTTTAAATGTGAACTTGACTCTGGTTTTTAGTCTTGGAGTGTGCGTTTCTAAGTGGCACACATTTTTATCACATGCTTTGATGAAGAAAGGGTGCCGTGGGGCTGAGGCTTTCACTCACACCCTGTTAAGTTAGCATGGGTTTATTAGAAGCTTACACGCTATTTTTGCTTTCCTGCTCTGCTTTGCACGTGACACATACTTGTGATATTGTTTAGAGATGGCTGGGTATTTTGTTTTATATGAGAATAATTTGGTATGCTAGAATTGTAAAGTGCCACGGTAGTTTTGTGTGTATAGTGAGAGCATGGAACATCAAAGTTATCTTGAATACTGTAAGTTCGAGCCAAAATACATATGCAGTTGTGTCCACCTTTGATACTTGCGCTTTTCATAATGCATTGTGGAGGCAAAGTTACACACAGTTGAAGAACATTCATGGAGCACTGAATGTGATCTATTACTGCTGAGTACCAGAGGTATGGGTCTGACCATGTAATCCTATGAGACTTTCTGTAGTTATAAACTATTCTGCAAGGTATGGGAGGGTGAAATGTAGGTATATTTTAAATTTGTTTATCTTTAGTATTATAGGATCTTTTTCCGTTTGTATCTTATAGAATAGCAACAATGCTGACAACCTTGTTTGTGATAATATGTTTGGTTGTATTATCTAAGATACTGTGCATGAGATTTTGGCGTTAGAAAATAAACATTCCAAAGTAGCACGTTTCTTTATTTACATCTTGTATTGGACTGGTGTAAGAGAATAATGAAAGAGTGCTATTGTTATCCACGTTATTTCATGTAATCTAAGTGGCATGTTCTGGGTTGACTAGTCATTGGTGTTTTTGTTGTAGGGCAGTGGTTCCCAAACTTTTGACTCCTGAGGACCCCCCATAGAGTCACCACTGGAAGCTGGGGACCCCCAAGCAATTTGTAGGATTTAAATTTCAAACATTAAAACCGTAATTTGGAAAAAATTAACACATATGTGCACACAAAACAAATACTCAAATTACTAATGATTTTAGTGGCATATTTACAAGCCCCTATCACCATGGGAACATCACTTTCTGAGAGTTTTCTGTGGCGATAGGGGCTTTGCCTTATTTACAAGGCAACGTTAAGCCACTTAACGTGGCTTAACGGTCCCTTGTAAACAAGACTCCCTTTGACACAATGCTTAGCATGAAAGCGGTGGGCAGTGCGTGTTGTGGTGGGCGTTCCTCTGCGACACCCATTGATTTTGACGCTGCTATTTACAAGAGCAGCGTAAATGGGAAGCAGCGCCAAAATTTAGGCCAGGGAAAACCTGGTCTTAAATTGGCGATACAATGAGAAATGCTTCATTTCTCCTCGTTTTTGTAAAGCGCCTTGGATTGTTTATGTTCAGGAAGGCGACCCTTCATGCACATAAACAATCTTAAAAAAAAAAAGACATTTTGTAACTTCTATGTGTGATGCATTAAGCAGTACACATAGAAGTGACAAACTGACATTTCAATATTGTTTATGTGTAGGAAGGGGGACTGTCCTGCACATAAACAATTTTCCCCTATTAAATGTAGCGCCAGTGCAGGGGAAACTCAGGGCTGCACCATATTCTTGTAAATATGGTGCAGCCTTGCGTTTCTGAAGTAGTAGAGTGTGTTGTTAAGCCAAGGAGGCTGGTCTGGAGAAGCATAAACTTAAGGAGTGCTGGTCAGGAGAAGCACAAACTCAGGATTCAGAACAAAACACAGTGGTTAGCATTGACTTTAACAATAAAAATGTATTTCCACCCAAAGAAGCCTTTTTAGAAGCATCAGGATACTGAAAGACTGAAAAAAATCATGTCACTAACGTGTACCTTGCAGTTTGCAAGCAGTTGTTTGATGGCAGTTTTTTGGTCACTGTCCTAGATTACGATTGTCACTTATGAACTGCAGTGTAACAAAAGAATCTGTGTGACGAAAGCAGTCACCCACTGACCGATGCATATCAAATACTGTTTTTTAAAATGTATGGTACACTTCTTTGCAGTAGGCATATTAACCCTCTGTGTTACATTAGTTCAGTCACAGCTGTTACTGGACAAAACTCTCATGTTTCTCCAGCAGCGAAATCAATCATTGTTGTTATCTTGACATTTTTATTGTTCTTTGAAAACTGGTAATTAAACAAGATACTTTGCAGTGCTTTTAAAACTGCTGCCTGCCGGACCCCCTGGAAATGTGTGAGGGACTCATTGGGGTCCGCGGACCACAGTTTGGGAAACACTGCTCTAAGGCAAAGAACCAATGAGTCACTGATTGCTAGTCTGGTAGGTTGTTTGTTTAGTAAGGTGGGTTTTAGAACACAGTAATACACTGAGGTCCTAAGTCTTTATGCACGGTTCTGTGTATGAGCAGAATTCCTGGAACAGTAGTTACAACAAAAAGGCTCGATAAAGGGCTTGCACTTTGAATATGAATATAAAATAGAAGAATAGTGATAATCACAGTAAAGTAATGCAGCAATTAGATGTGTGTATGTGTGGATGATGTGTACATTGAGTGGAAGATGAAAAACGTGAAAAATTAGAGCGGTTGTAGAGATGCAAACTTTCCATTTCTTTGTAAAGGAAGTGGGTGTTTAGTTTTCCAGTGCATATATATATATTCACTGAAAAAACCATATGTTTCAGGCACGTTATAGTCAGTAATTAGCATTTAAAAAACGTTAGAAATTCACTGAAAAAACCATAGGTTTCACCACGTTATAGTTAGGAATAAGCATTTAACCCCTTCGACGCTCATGACGAGCTGGGCTCGTCATGAGGTAGCCTCCTCGCATGCTCATGACGAGCCCAGCTCGTCATGTAAAGTGCGCTTTTAAAAAAGTCAGCGCAGGAGCAGAATATCGACCGCACGCATGCGGTTAAAAAACCTTAGAAATTCACTGAAAAAACCATAGGTTTCACCCATGTTATAGTTAGCTGGACATTTCTCTCATACAAAACCATTGAAATGCCCCCGTTATAGTTAGTTCAGCTAACTATAACTCGTGCACCCGCAATGCACTGCTGATGACATCACATATTACATCACTCATGACATGGTCAGTGACATCACTCATGACATCACTGATGACATCATCCAGGGAATGTGTGTCTTTCTGAAAAATAAATATGTTTTATATATCTATATCTAAACGTCGATTGAAGAATAAATGGGTAAATAAGTGTCTGAATGGATGTTCTTTTGTAAAAATAATTGCCTAACTGACTTGTTAAGTTTATCTTAGTGAATATATGTATTAGCGAGTAATGTTTAAATTTGTAAATATCTGTATCAGTGTCTCACTTTGTCTATAAGTGGCTGCAAGGGTTGGTGAGTAGCTACATGAGTGTGTATATGGGTTATTAGTTTGTTCTTTGAGTATCAGTATGAGTGTCTGTATAGTTCGGTGAGGGATATTACTTAGCGTATAGATGCTTCAATGAGTGACTCACTGTTTGTATGTGTTTTGAAAACAGCATGTGTGCAGCACTGTATGGGTGGATGAGTGTGTATATGGGTGTGTTAGTGAGTGAATGACTGTCTCAATAGTATCTTAATGAGTATCTACATATGTTTTAATCTAGTATATGTCAGTATAGATGTATATAAGTGATTATATATGACAGTGACAGATTGGAAGAGTTCCTGTATAAATAAGTATGTGTTTCTATACCTGATTGTTTAAGAGAGTAAGTATGTGTAGGTTTCTGTAGAAATAAGTGTAGTGGTGTGTGTAGACCTGTATGTGCAAGTAAATGGATATTTGATAGTTTATTTCCATGTGTGAGTATGTGTGTGAATAACTCTATGTATAAGTGTAGGTGTGTAACAGGATGTATACGTGTATGAGTACATATGATGAGTGAGTACATGTATGAGTGACTACATACAACTACTGCTGAATGAGTGAATGTCTATCTAGATGCTGGAATTACTAAATAAGTTGTTCTAACTGGTATTGGAATATCATATCAGAAACTACATATCCTGGCATCCATTGCGCAGCATAATCAGGATCGCGTATAAACAAGGCCTGCCTTTTACGACAGCAATTGGCACTTCGATAGGCCTACGCTGGTTCGCGCGAGACTCTGTCCGACACTGGTGAGTGAATGGCTTAACAACTCTGTGGACTTTGCACGCTTTAAAAACTCCTTATTCCTTACGTACGGATTTCTATAATGCCGTCTTCCCGCCTTATTACTTTTTAGATTCAAACTTGCAAACGACAGTATGGAAGACGCTTCATAAATCAGGTAAGCGCCGCTTCCTACATGTCTAGAGTTCTTTTGAGCCACCGCCCATGCATTTCATTTTAATTGATTAGCGCTACTATTCGGTCATTTCAGATCGACAAAAGCGACGTCTGCGAAACCCACATATTTGAATACTTGGGAACTCTTCTACGCATCAGAATGTAAGTGACTCATTCAGAGCCAATGTAATCCTCAGGACTCTGTAGGCTGATAAAAGCACGGACACATGTTTGACAGTCCTTCTCCCTTGTTTTCCTTTTATGTTTCTTTTTAGAATCGTATATCTGCAAATTGTGCCATCTGTGGCGTTTGGCATTTTTTGAGCTCATTTGGAGGTAAGCGGCTGATGTGATGTAGGACTGGTAGCCAGGGTATAAGCTCCATTAACAAGGTCATTTTCTGATAAACCTTTTGTTTCTTTTTTGTAGTGAGTTTGGTCCTGATGAGAACCTCTTAAATAAAGAGGTTTGAAACGCGTAGGCAATTGGATAAACCAAACATCTTTTCCATCGAATGTACATTAGATCCAATAGAGGATTCATACAAAAAATCATTAAGCGCATCAAATGTATAAAGTGTACATAACTTGGTTTATTGGGTATTTTTGTCAATAATTAATGTTTGGGTTATTAATGTATTTTTGTGTACGAGTATGAATGTAGTGTGTTTTGAAATGGTGAGTCTGATGTGATTGTGTCGTGTAATTTGTGAAATCTTTTGTACAGTATTTGTGGGTTATTGAAAACATTTTTTTGCATATATGGATAGAAAAATGAAAACTTTTTTTGATAAAATGAAATAAGAATTCAAAAATAAAAGCGATTAATGAGCTTAAAGATGTACTGATGGGTAGTTCTTACATCGGTGTAAATTTAATTTAGGAAATTGTAGCAGCATTGGCAATTGATTGTGGTTTTTGGACAAAGGCAGGTTGTGCATTTCAATGCACAACGGGACAGGCACCGCACGGTGCCTGCAATGTTGTTCATTGAAAGGCAGGGGGGTACGTACAGGGGGGTACCTTAGGTACCCCCCATGTGCACCCCCCACCCCCTGGAGTCCCTGGGGGACCGCAATGGGCCCCCACAAGCAGAATCCACATGCCTTTCCATGGCGGCAATGCCGCCACGGAGAGGCATGTTCACGGCCACATTGTAATATGGCCACCATATTGAACCCTTTTCCGCCTGGTTGACTTGTCGACAGGGCAGAAAAGCGGCAGACCATCTTTCTGTCCACCGCGGACCCCCAGCCATTGTAATATGGCGGGGGTCTTTGCTGCAAGGATGGCGGGCAGATCGCCCCCGCCAGGCTGGCGGTGACTACATTAAGAAGCATTTGTTAAAAGTGAGAGTTTTTAAACACAATCTTAGAAACGTTTCTGCCCTACCGTTATGACAATTCTAGGAGTGAACTAAGATGCAAGTCAGTTACGATGTGCATCTTATATGTGACCTAGGGCCAGATGTAGGAGAGGAAATACCGGTCGGTAACGGCCGATTTCAGCCGTTACCGACCGGTATTTAGGATTTGGCATGTAGGGGCCATCATTTTACAGAATCGGTAAATTTACCGATTCGGTAAATTTACCGATTCGGTAAATTTACCGATTCTGTAAAATACTGAATCTTTTTTTTAACGATTCGGTAAATCCACATGTAGGTGACACTCCTAAGAGTGTCACAGGCCCTTAAGAATCGGTATTTTACCACCCAATCCAATTGGGTGGTAAAATACCGAATTCAGCTGTGCATGCACATCTGTGCATGCACACCTGTGCCATGTGACACACAGACATGCCCTTAGGGCATGTCTGTGTGCCACATGGCACACATGCCTGTATTTGGGGTGCTAGAGGGTGTCAAAGTGACACCCCCTGCACCCTTGCAGGATTCGGTATTTACCGATTCGGTAAATACCGAATCGGTATTGCCCATTGATGCCTATGGGCTTCAAGGCCCATAGGAATCAATGGGAAATACCGATTCGGTATTTACCGAATCGGTAAATACCGATTCTTACCGATTCGGTAAATTAAAAAATAAATGTACCTACATCTCACTAATTCTATTTTACCGATTCATAAATACCGAATCGGTAAAATTCGGTATTTATGAATCAGTAAAATAGAATTACCTACATCTGGCCCCTAGATTCATATCATAGAGAGTGCAGCATTACAGACTATCAAATCAGAGAGAGAGGTTTTGTACAACGCACATCCTGAACTCATGTATTTGATGGTACTCACTTATAGGTTAATGAAGAAAAAAAGGCTTGGTGAAATAACGTACTTGCCTAAAATCAGATAATTTGGTCTAGTAGGGGAAGTCAAGACTGACACCAGGTTTTTAGTTTCACCTGAGGGGCATCTCTTTCTCATATCAAGGTTAATACTTAGGAGCTCATTACGATGGTGGTTGGACAGCGGCCAACAGCCATAAAAGCGGGATTGAAACTGGCCAACAAGGAGTCGGCAATCTCACCCACCATATTTCGATCAGACTGCCATGTAAAAGCTAGTATAATGCCTTTTTCCACGGCGGGTTGTGCTGTGGCCCGGAAAAGAGTCACAGCAAAAGCCAGAGTAGAAAAAGGCCTTTTTCAAACATCCATGCATCGTGTGCCAGGCATCATTTGGTGCCTGGCACTCGGTGCATGGATTCTTGGGAGGCACCACATGTGCCCTCCTGGCCACTAAGCAGTAGCCCCCAGTGACAGGGGCCCTGGTTGGGGCTCTCAAAGTCAATTTCTGACAGCCTTTTCATGGTGGTGGGACTGCCATGAAAAGGCTGTGGGAAATGGACATCGTGATCCTGACGGCGGGGCCTGAAAAGGCACCACTTCCATTCAGGATCACGATTCCGACTGCCACCCTGTCGGGTTCCCTAGATCCAGGCAGAGGCGGCGGTCCATCCCCCAAGATTAAAGTGTCTGGCCACCTGCATCCTATTGCAGCGGTCAGCACGAAGGGCTGCCTGTGGTGAGACCACCACCAACAGCCAGTAGTTGACAGTCTCACCAACATCGAAATCAGCCCCGTTGTCTTCAATCCTTGGCGTATAGATTTAGAATGTGAGTGGCAGGCATATGCCACATTTTTTTCAGTTTGTCATAGAGGAAACATGTCCCTAGTACATAATAATGCTTCACGACTAGCTCAGATTCTGTGATAAATTTGTCCGTTACAGGAAAATTAAGGGGCACATTTACTATTATTTCACGCACCGCACTGCTGCAAGGGAACTTGCTGCACTGCATTGTTTGAAATGGAGAGCAAAAATGGCTCCATATTTCCAAAGATATAGAACATTTCTGCTGTCTCCTTGTGCTGGCGCACTGTGTTCTGCTTAGCGCCAATGGAGGTACTCCTGCACCATAGTGCAAGTATCTCCATGCTACAGGCAGAATTGTTTTGTGTAGGAAGGGACACCTTTCAACACAATCCTTAGAGCCATACTCCTCTGCCTATATGTGCTGCAGAATGAGGTACACATGGAAAGAGGAAGTACGAAGAGAAATAAAGATATTTGACCTTGTTACTCGTCTGTCGGGTAGGCGCACCATGTGGCTCCAACCCAGGTTTACAATTCTTTTTGTATCTGGGTTGCATCAACATACATAGGTGGATGCATGTGAATGCCCATGCTCCACCCATGTAATGTTATCCTGGTGCAAAGAAACACAAGGCAGCCTTATGCGCTTCGTTACTTTGTGTTTACTAAACCACTCAAGACCATGCAAAATTTCCTTGCGTGGCTATGTAAATGTCAAAAATGATATAACGTCTTGGCTGTGCCACCAAGGTGATGCAGCACTGATGCATAAATCTTAATCAAAATGATCTGTCTGGATTCACAGAATAATGGCCCAAGGCTGGAATTCAAACCTAGTTCTCCATATTCAAAGGTTTGCAGCTGTGGGCGCTGGACGACATCTCCCATGAAAGCATGGCTTCTTTTGGGCTTGAAGGTCCCACAGGATCTAGAGATGAGCCAGAGCTAGGCATTAAGGGGTCCATTAGGATGGCGGACGGATTGCCACCGCCATGCAGGCGGTGGCGATCCGTCCGCCATCCCTGCCCGTCCCCCACCTTTCTTCCACCCGCCATATTACAATGGCGGGGGGGACCATGGCGGAGGGGAAGACCGTCCACCGTGGTCGGCTTGCGACCGCAGCGGAAAAGGCCTGATATGGTGGCGGTGTCTATCAGACACCGCCAGCCATATTAGGATGGCTGGTGAGGAATGCCTTTCCGTGGCAGCTATGCCGCCACGGAAAGGCATACGGTCTTTGCTTTGGGGGCCTGTTGCGGGCCCCCAGGGTGAAGGGGGGGTGGGTGGGGGGTTCACAGCATTTCAATGTACAGCATGACAGGCACCGCGCTGTGCCTGTCATCTTGTGCATTGAAATGTACAATGTGCATTTTTTGCATTGCGGCGGCTGGTGCTTCAAGCACCGTCCGCCGCAATGTAAAAAATGCAGGATGCACCTGCCACTGTGGCGGATGCATCCTAATTGGGGGCACGGTTCCTCCGCCCTTGTGGCGGACGGTACCGGCCCCCGACAGGATGGCGGATGGACTTTGTCCGTCGGCCATCCTAATGGACCTCTAAGTGACTCCCACACCTCTCAAGAGAACGTGTGATTTTTCCAGATCATTTAGCCATGTAGTATCACCTTCTTCTAATGGGTCGAAAAGCTCACGGTGATACCTGGACATCCAAGCCCAACAAAAGCCGCAGGACTTAAGTCTGTTCTATTAAAACAAAGCGAGTGGGACTCTGGAAAGAAATATCTTCTCTGAAATGAGATGATCCTATTGGGAAAGAGATCTGATCCTTTTAATGAGGGACAATCAGAAAGTCTTTGTTAAATTGATGAAGTTGATGGTTTGAAGGTGTAGGAGCATATGCGTGCATGCACATATGGACAAGTATGTTTCTCCTCTGATCAGGGGCGGCTGGCATGGATCAGGGGGGGCGGAGTGGTGGAGGCGGTGAAAAAATATATTTACACTTACATTTTCACGGCCGCTGTCTCTCCTCCGTCGTCTCTCCTCCGCTTCTCTTCCTGATGAGTCCTCGAAGCAGGAATCACTCAAGCTCCCCTAAGCCAATCAAGACACTGCTGTCAGCAGCATCATGATTGATCTGAGTTCCATGGTTCGGTGTCAGACAGGGAGTGGGAGTCAATACATCCTGGTGGAAAACATGCTAAGTGCCCAAGATGGCCGGCCAAACCATCATGCGCACTTAGAGAGTGCCCACCAGTCCTCCCCCTGCTCTTGACTTCCCAGCCCCGCCCCGTCCATTGCGTTATTATCATTTTATTTTTCCTTTTTTCACTGCTGAAAAGCAGCGGTGCTACACTCCTCAGCCATGGCGGAGGAGCCGCCGCTGCCTCCGGTGTGCCTGTTGGATTGTTGCTTAGCTGGCTTTTAACAGTTGTGCCTTGTTTGAAATTGGAAAGTCTTCTTTAATCCTAAAAAGAATCAAGGAGGATGAGCGGGCACCTTTCAGCAACGCTGTCAGCCTTACTGGAAAAAATGGGTCAGACAAAGAACATCTTAATGCTGTGGATGGGCTCATAAAAGAGCATAAAGAGATATTGAAGCGGGAGGGCGTATATTGAGTTTTCATAGAAAGGCATGCAGTTAAATGGCAGTAGGATGATGAAAAAGAAACATGAAAATGTAGTTTTTGCAGAAAGTAGGGTAGACCATGTGTTTGGCTAGAAGAGAAAATATACAAACTAAGGGGCATTTTAGCAAGGGCAATATCGCCGCTTTAGCAGGACTTTTTCCCGCTAAAGCAGCGATATTTTTATCGCCCTATCAGCAAGCTGTCGCTAACCGCAGTTAGCGACAGCTTTTAGGTGATAGCGACCGGTTTGGGGCCCGCTTTGCATGTCAGCGATATATATCGCTAATGACATGCAAAGTGGGCGTACCCAAACTGTTAGCGACTGAAAGCAGTCGCTAACACAGCTATCGCCTACTGGCAACGCAGGCTTAGCGATAAAAAAGTTGCGCTAAGCGCCATTATCGCTAGAATCTAACACCTGCTAATAGAACGACTTACCTGTGTATTCAATGGGAGGTGGATTGTCAAGTTAAGCCCCCATTGGCGTTAATGCATGAATATCACTGGGTTTCCAGCGATATTCACGCATTTCACCGCTATCGCTGGATATTTTAGCACAATGGAGAAAAACATTGCTAATAGCATGTTTTGTCCACTAACATATCCAGCGATAGAAAAAAACGTGCTAAGCGCATTTTGCGATAAATGTCGCAATTCCTTGCTAATATGCCCCTAAATTTTCTTTGTGTGATTATGGAGTCCCGTCATCTCCGAATAGTAGATAATACATATTGGGATATTTAACAAGTGTTGAAAGTTCTTTGAAATGAATGTGTCTATATAGATCCTAAACCAGACATTCGAATGGGGCACACAATTTTGCATGATTGCACTCACTAGTTACTCAGGGCTATTTTTGGGAAGCAGGGAACGGTGGAAGGGGGGTGCGGCAGAAAAACACCACAGGGAAGTTTTTCCTCTCATAGGTGATTATTAGTTGTGGAGTTTGTGATGGAGTGCATCAGTCAGGGTAGTTTTGGGGGGAACTGGCCTGATCACAGGCCAGGGCATCTGAGAAGGCCTGTTGGCAGTCCTTAGCTAAGGAAGACTGGTAGGTTTCAAAGGAGATGCAGGAAGGGGCAACTGCAAAGCAAAATGGTACTGAAGTTCAAAGATGGAGGCACAGAAAGTGGGAGCAGATATAGGGAAGGTACAAATATGGGGTGGCAGGAAAGGCGGGCATATAGGTATGGTAGGTTAGGCATGTTCCATGGCTCCCTGAAGAAGGCTAGTAAGCTCCAGGGGGTGGATCACTTAGGGTCTTTTTGGGGGCTTAGGGGGAGTTCAGTTGTATTAATATTCAGGTTCGCCTTCCTCTGTAAGATGATGGAGCCAGTTGTAGCACCATCTTTAACCCATGTAATTAAAGCTGTTGTTTGTAATTGGTTATTCTGCCCAAAAAGTGGAGTGCTGTAGAGATGCTGTTGCATTTTAAACCAATCATCAGCTCTGCAGCTGTGTTCTCATACTTTAACAAGTAATCCAACAACCACAGCAGGGTGGCGTAGGTAAACACAAGAGACCTGCCATTGTTTCTATAAGACATGGAAGCTGAAAATTAGGAACATCTTTAATGTTTTTATTACAATAGCTGCAACTTGAGTCGCCATGGTGAGTTCACAGTCCATTCCAATCCCTCTGGTCCTCAAAATGACAAACCTGAGTAGTTGATGGCATGTTGTCACCTTCCCTGAATACTTCCGGGCTGTGGGGCGTTTCTCCAGTGGCCCCACTCCAATGCAAACAGGAAGCAGACTCTCAGAAGAAGAAACTACTGACACTGTAGACAGACTATCAGTGTCCATATGAATGGTTGGGGACAAATGTCCTGCGGCAAGAGCAGATGGTGGTAGCACCCAATTCACACTAAATGTTAGTTCCCCATATGAATATAGTAAACTCCCCGTCCATTAAGGGAAACCCTCTGTGGAACGCGAGAGACCATTTAGATGATCGTGAAATTTTATTTTGCAAAAACTGAGAATGACAAATGCTATATTCATCCTTTGGGATTCTCTGGAAGGGGGTCCTTATACAGTATAAGAATAATACAATTCATTTCCATTGGCGAACTATACGTAGCATCCCAATGTATGCACCGTACCTGTGTTGGCATGACAATTCAATTAGACAGAAAGCACTGCTGCAATAAATCGAATGATAAAGCACACTGCTTTTATCTGATTAAATATTTTATATTATCATCAAACCCATAATCAAACAATGAAAATTGGATAGTTTTGGCCCTTTTGTAGAGAAGCACAAGGAGCTACTGAGGCTTGTCATTAAAGGTACGTGTTTTAAAGCCAGTGAACGAGCAGTACTTATGGAGCACATGAAACACCAAATCCCACATTTATTTTATAATTGAAACAAATTCTCAGCAGCTGTTTCGTTCATGCAACGCTACCTCCGCGAAGGAGAGAGCAGCGTCATTGCGGAAGGAAGTCCGTTCAAACCCCCACACCCCCCTAAAAGAGACCAAAATAGCAATCTCTGTGGGTTAACACACGCATCGGAACCGAAGGCCTCCCCCCCAAGCTCAATGCGCTTGAGCAAAGGCAGCCATTAGCAAGGGGGGGAAGGCAGCCATCTTACATCTTAATTATATTTCATTATAAAACCAAAGGTGGAAAAACTCTCAGTGTTCTGGCTTCCAGGGATGGAATGCTATGCCAAAGGAGCTAAGACTTCTAGATCGAGAAGCCCCTTTTCGCAAACAACTTAAAACTTGGCTATTCAACTTGTCAGATGCTTATGTACTGGCTGCCATCTAGTTCTCACCTTCGTTGACTCCCTCACTCTCTAGCGCCAGGATGCTCCTTTCGGAGCGGCAGTTCGCGCGCTATAAATTCCGAATCACATAACGTAACATAACATCTTGCAGATCCATGCCCACCTTACCTGCGCGCAGCGCCAGCAAGGCTGACAGGCATCAATGTCCAGGAGCGAGACGCTGGGATAATCTAAGCAAGTAGACGCAGAGGCAGCCATTTTATATTTTCCAGATCCTACACATGCGTTACCTGTTCACAGCCAGAGTCACTGTCCCGGGTCATTTCTCACGAGTAGTGGGAGCCAGAGGAACCATTAGTAAGGGGAAGTGGGGTCGGCCATTTTATCAGAGCCAATCCCTGCCATATCTGGGCACAGCAGGAGCCTTTCTCTGACTTCATTGCCTGTGAGGAGAGGGAGCCAGCAGAACTATTAGAGGCAGCCATTTTACATTCTGAAGAGCCAATACCTCTCTAGGATCATTGCCCTCTGGTTTCAAGGCTACTACCAAGTAGATCCTGCAATAACTTCTGGCCCAATAAACATTAAAAGCAGTGAGACATATTATCGTCTTAAGCGGTGGCTGAATCTGAAAGCCCAAAGGCAAGAGCCCTGTACATGTTCTCACACAATATGCAAAAAGGCTGGCAAGTGAGAAGGGTTAGGGACTGCCAGCTACACCCTGCCTGCTTGCATTACTGTATTCATGCGTTATACATGTATGGCCTCTTCATCAAGGTTCAAGATCTTTTCAGATAAGGAATGTCATGCACATGGAGCTAAAGGACCAGATTTATGGACATTTTTGAATACCTAAGTTTAATGTAGGTACACAAAAATGCAATTCACAACTAAAAAATCCACATTCCGATTCACAGATTCACTTGCAATTCTGGGTTCATAAAGTGAATTTAGAAATGCAGAAAAGCTGCCATTATGGGGAAACTACCTCATTGACAAGCTTATGGTTAAAGAGTATGTTAGACCTGGCCCTTTTTGCAGGTTTATCCCCAAAACCTTACATTTTGCCTCCTATTTTTCTGACTCAGTTTTTGTTGGCTATAGGACTGTGGGTGGGAAACATCCTTTACAACGCAACTTTTACCACGCAGTGCCTTTACGACGCAACTTTTACAACGCAAACCATTACAACGCAATGCGCTGGGGGGCGCTCTAGGATAGGGAATAAGTTTAATTTACTATCCAACACCTTCCCTAGTGTCCACGGGGACTGGAGTTGGAATAGTAATTTAAACTATTCACTATCCAGCACCCCAAAGCGCTATGCGTTGTAATGGTATGCGTTGTAAAAACCGCGTTGTAATAGCATGCGTGGTAAAAGCATGCGTTGTAACCCCATACATCCACTGTGGGTACCTTACCACTGCTGACCAGTTCTAAAGTGCATATGCTCTCTGTGTAAATTGGGATTATGATTGGTTATCAATGATTGGCATATTTGATTTACTTCTGAGTCCCTAGTAAACTGCAGTGAGTGTGCAAGGACATGTAAATCAAATGCTACTAGTGGGCTTGAGGCACTGGTTGTACCACTCACCTGAGTAGCCCCGTAAAGGTGTTTCAGACCTGCCATTGCAGTGTCTGCACGCACAGTTGTAAACTGCCATGTAAACTGCCATGCACCCATGTACCAGGACCAATCTTCTCTTTTCTTACATGTAATTCACCCCTCAGGTAAGCCCAAGGTACCCTCCTGGGCAGGGTTCAGTATATGTGAAAGGTAGGATATGTTTTGGTGTATTTTACATATCCTGTTGGTGAAATATGTGTATTTCGCTTTTTTACACTATTGAAAGGATGTCTGTCCCATAGGTTAACATGGGAGCTTCCATGTAATATTTTACAAGTGTAACTCCCCATTGCAACAAGATAGAGAAATGAAATTTAGGCACTCTGAACTCAGAATTTAATAACACATCTTTTAGTAAAGGAGGTTTGAAACTGTGTTTGAAAATGCCACTTTTAAAAAGTGTGTACCGTACAACAATGTCTCAAAAGGGTGTCAATAGTAGATCAATTACAATTAGCACAATTAATTGCTTGAGAGATAAATCAAGAAGGGGAGAAAACCAGTGGGACGAAGTTCTTTGCAAAACAAATTGTATTTGTGCATTTACACATTTGACATATTCGGTTTCATATGATCAAACAAACGAAAAGTTGCACTGCGCTACATTGAATGACATGTAACCTGTTGGATACTGTGCAAAAGTGCTCGTGAAGGATTGTGACGGCGCAAGTGACACTTGAGGTAGTATGTACAGCGACGGTGAAGGGCGCAACGACAAACAAGTGAGATTTAAAATTATACAAAGTAAGGATAGCCAAGCAATAAATGACTGATGCCTGCTCCGTGATTCATCCCGCCACGTAACTAGCATTCCTTCAAGTCTCCTGACTAGCAGCTGTGGTTTACTGTTCTTCCATACACATGACTCTGTGCGCCACTGTGATCGTTTGGGACCACTACTCCATTCCTGATAATTCATCCATGTTACGCCTAGGGTTTCCCACGACCTTGCGCCCATCCACTCCAGACTTCTGACGGTGTGCCCCCAGACACACAAATTATCGTAACCTGGTCCTGATGATGGCCTAAACGCCTCTACAGGCCGAAACGCCGTCGACTTTAACAGCGGAATTCTCGGCGCTCCCCTCAAGGATACCCTACTTGATTACTTTTGTATTCATTGTCATGTATTGCTTGGCTATCCTTACTTTGTATTATTTTAAAGCTCACTTGTTCGTCGTTGTGCCCTTCACCGTCGCTGTACTTACTACCTCACGTGCCACTTGCGCCATCACAATCCTTCATGAGCACTTGTGCACAGTATCTAACAGGTTACATGTCATTCAATTTAATGTAGTGCAACTTTTCATTTGTTTGATCATATAAGAAACTGAATATGTCAAATGTGTAAATGCACTAATACAATTTGTTTTGCAAAGAACCTCGTCTCCCTGGTTTTCTCCCCTCTTGATTTATTTCTCAAGCAATTAATTGTGCTAATTGTAATTGACCTACTATTGACACCCTTTTGAGACATTTCTGTACGTTACAGATGTTTGCCCTAGTCTCTTTAGAGTATACGGGCTAACTCCTGTAGTCTGATATTACTTTTAAAAAGTGGGCATTTTTTTGCTTTATCATTCTGTGTGCCTCGCCTGTTTGTACGTTCACTCTGTTGTTTTGGAGTGACATGAGCTGGGGATGTGCATTCACTCTAGACAGTCTCAAAGGGAGTTGAGATGTGTCCTGTCTTGCCTGGGTGACTCATTGCTAGGCTGAATAGACCCGGTCTGCATTTAAAGTGGCAGGAGGAGTTTTTATTAGCACCTGAATAGGCTGTATCTCCTTTGGCCAATATTACCTTTACCCCCTGTGGTCAAGCTGAACCAGGGAGGACAGAAATGGTTTGTACTAAGATCAGAGAGTCTGAAACAAAGACTTCAATGAGAAAATGGGGTATAAGTATTGGACCCAAAACCCCAGAACTTTAGATTACTCCTGGAAATAAGAGCATCCTGCCAAGAAGAACAGCTGATGAACTGTGGGAGGAGCGATGCTTTTTCTGTGTGAGGGGTGGGTTGGCCTGCAGTTGGTGCTCCTATCCATGGGCAGAGGAAAGAGACTAACTCTTTTTGTTCTGGTGTGGTATACTGCTTGAAAAGATTTCCAAGGGTTTGTGTGTGCTTGCCTCCTGTTGGAAGTATCAGGCAAATCAAAGACTTCAAAAAGATCCTTGCTGGATCTAAAAGGAACCTACCTGGATGGAGGGCTGGTAGAGCTGTGTGGTAAGCGCAGCCCCTAATGTGTGTGGGATGGGTCGGCCTGCAGTTCTGCTCTTGTCTGGAGCAGGAGAAGGACTGGACTGTTCTTTGCGTTTACAAAAGGAAGTGCGTGGTGAGTGCTTTATTTTCTGGTGCCCCGAGTGAGTCCTCCTGTGTTCTCCTCCCCCACAGCGTGCCGGACTCTCATTGTTTTGAAATTGCTGACCACACTGCAAAGAATCCCCCTTACAGGGCCCCATCACCACGAAGGACGCAGTGAGTGGAGCTGTGAAGGAAGAGTGCCGACCCGTGGCATCATCTCTTACTGATAGCTGTCTGAAGGGGGAACATCCTTTACAACACAACTTTTACAACACACTACCATTACGACGTAACTTTTACAATGCAAGTTATTACAAAGCATTGCGCTGGGGGGCGCTCTAGGATAAGGAATAGTTTAATTACTATCCAACACCTTCCCTACTATCCATGGGGACTGGAGTTGGAATAGTAAATTAAACTATTCACTACCCAGCGCCCCCAACGCAAGTCGTTGTAACGACTTGCGTTGTAAAACTTGCATCGTAAAGGCATGCGTTGTAATAGCATGCGTTGAAACGTCATACATCCGTCTGAAGCCCCCCTTGAGGCAGGTCCAGCGAGAGCCACAGCGCCTGGGGAGAGGACGCCATGCTGAGGGCTCAAATCACCGGCTCTCTTCCTAGCGATAGCCCGTTTGTGTCATCACCAATGAGTGAGGCCATCCCTCTCAGCCATGGGCACAGCGTAGGGTGTCTCCAGAGGCTAGGAGGACACCGCAAACCCTGTCGTCTGCCAGACCGGGTTTCTCAGACGCAACGACTACTCTCACCCCAACAGGTGTGGAGGACAGATGGGGCACAATGCAGCTGCTGCACCATGCAAAGAGGGGCAGCTATCTTTCCAGATTCCATACGCATTGGACAGAGGGAGGTCTCCCGGCTTGATTTGCAGCGTGTGTGTGTGTGTGTGACCCACCGGTTTCTGGGGCACACCCTGTTGCGACAAGCTGGGCCCACTGCATCTCCACCGCGTGTAAGTGTGCAGCAGTCTTTCCAATCTTGTACAAGGGTGAGTGATCCCAGGGGATCACTCCAGCCACCCTCCATTACCAATGTGGGTGGCAGGGCTTTCTTTACATCACAAATACATGGCCCGGTGACCAAGGAGAACGCCGCCGGGTTTGCCAACACCAAAGAGAAATAGTGCTGGCCCCTACATGGGTAAGCTGCTCGCTTTGGGGGGAAGCACTTGTTCTTTTGTGACACTTGTTCTCTCTTTTTATATGGCAGTGTGGAGTGAGCCCAGGACGTTGCCCCTGATTTCGAACTGGCTGCAATTAGAGGAAACTTTCTAAATTGCCATATAACCCGTTGTAGGGGCTAAGGTGCTTCTGGGCCCACACTGGTGTGTCCATTACCTCATTTTCAGTAATAGGGGTGCAGGGTGCTGCATCCTATGTGGTTGGGTCGGTAATTAGTGATACTTGTGAATATGTTGATTCTTGCATTTTTCTTTTCCTAACCTGCTGCATTTTGTGCCCTAATTTATGATGTAGGTTGTGCTCATCCATTTTTCGGGCAGAATAACAAGTTTCATTTCAGGAACTGCATATTATGTACAGTGATGGTGTTTGAATGACATGTGCAACAAATAAGAATTTTCTTTAATGCACTAATGTGATGATTATGGGCCATATGTATCAACATACCCTTTTGCGATTCCTTAATAGCGATTTTTAAGGAATCGCTTTTTAGAAATCGCAAAATGGTATGTATCAAGAAATTAGCAATTTTTTAGCGATTCCTTAAAATTCCTTAATTGCGATTAGCAAATTGCTAATCGCAATTAAGGAGTAATTTCCCATTCATTTCTATGGGCCAAGAGGCCCATAGGAATGAAGGAAAAATGTGTGATTCGCAATTTGCTAATCGCAAATTGTGAATATTTTCAAGGGTGCAGGGGTGTCCAAAGGACACCCTGTTGCACCCCTGAAATCTGCATGGGTGCACATGTGGCGCACATACATGCCCTAATGGCATGTCTGTGTGTCACATGGCACTTTGAAAAATGAAAAAAAAATTATTTTGGAAGGAATTCGCACCTTACCACCAACTAGAAGTTGATGGTAATTTGCGATTCCTTAAGGCCAATTTGCGAAATTTATTGGCTTCTTACATTGCATTTAAGGAATCGCAGAATTTGCGATTCCTTAAAGGCAATCGCAAAATCATGAATTGCAAAATTTGCGATTCCTTATTTTGCTAGCAAATTCCCTTGATACATACTATTAGGCCAAATTGCATTCGCAAAGGCCGAAATTCTGCGAATTTCGGCATTTGCGAAGTCAATTTGGCTTCATACATATGGCCCTATGACATTTGCCTAGTTATCAAAGTTTATGGTTTATGTAATTGTGGTCAATGTGTTTAGATACAATATATGAGATAGTTTTATATACTACTGTGTGGAGTCTCTTTTGTGATGAATTTAGTCTGTTACTGGGGTGTGTGTGTGTGTTGCGCAAACGCTTTACACATTGACTCTGCCAAGCTAGCAAGGGGGTGAGCAGGGGTTATCTTGGGTGTGTAACTCCCTTAACCTGACTAGAGTGGTGGGTTCTGCCTGGCTGAGGTGCATACCCCAGCCAACAAGAAACCCCATTACTAACAGAGGAAATGTGGAATTTCCAGGCAGATTACCCCTCCAAAATCAAGTGAACCCCTGAAATTCATAAGTTCAGATGACTTTACAATCAGGTAGTTTTTCACCCTTGAAACAAATTAAAACTCACTTATTTGTAAGTACATTTTCAAGGCTTGGAATAGTGGAATACACTCCTACATTTAATTGAATTATAGGAGATGGAATTTCTCCACAGAGAAATAATGTGATGTGGGTAGAGGTATGTGTGCGGGTGACCTGTCCTTCAAGCAGATGATAGCACACCAAATTTAGAGATCCTGCAAGCTTGCCATGGATTGTTTTGGGGAAGGTGCTACTGCCCACCCTTAAAAATATAATTCTAGGCATACCATCTTGTCATGTTGACCCGTTTGATATTTCTTGGCCTGTAAAAAGAAATCCTCATCTGTAGAACAAATACTCAATGGCTTTAAGAGTTTTGTGTGGGTCATGTGAAGGTCATTGACCACTTTTCCTGCTCTGGTCCTGCATAGCGGACCCCGGTAGATAAATCAGTGTCGTAAGGTCAGTCCTAGATAAGGTGAGCATTTTGAAGCATTGCATCAGTTCTCCAGGGAATGATGGGGTGATGAGCTATAGGTGTATGACAACAGAGCCAGCTGAGGCTCTGCCATCAGAAACCCAGGGATTGCTTCACTTCCAAATAAGGGATGAGAACCATAGGTTTGCAAGGGCAATAGTCGTGTTGAATCATAGTGTGGTTTTGCTAAACCCTACACTAGGACTTAGGACTGCTTGTGATATTCCTGCGAGCACGAGTGAGCTTGCGATTTCTTGTCTAACCTCCAGTAAGCTATCACTGTGGGGTACGGCAACCACTGCAGGTTGTTTGTTGGAATGTCATCCTAAATAGTATTGTAGCCAGAATACCATCTATGCAAAGTTGTGAGGTAAGTAAAGCATAGATTTATAATTATTATCTTCACATTAACTTCCATGAAGATATATGGACAGCCAAGGTACATATATACGTAAATAGGAATAGTAAATCTATACTTACCTATATATACTTACCGTCACCATATTGTGGCAGTCAATTCTCTCACTACAATATTGTTATCGGGTAATTTTCAAAACATGATATTTGGTTAGAATACTCAACTGCAGAGGCCAGTGAGTAATCAGAAAGTGACTAGATTAATTTATTATACGTTTGCTGAGTAGGTCAAGGCACCTGCTAGAGAGACCTTTACTAACACCTTAAGTGCGGGTGCCGGCCAATAGCTGACACCTGCACTGCCTCCTCAGTGCATCTGTCAGCCATAGATCAAAACTGAGGGGAGGGCATATAATGGCTCCTCTGATGCTCTACACCCGGGGAGTCATTTATTTTGTGTTTAATGTTGGCTGCTCGAGAAGAGTTTCCTGAGCAGCCTGAGTGTTTTTTCTTTTTTTTTACTGTAATGACGATTGACGCGCAGGGAGTGCTGATGTCATTGCAGTAAAAGTGAAAGTAAAATAAGATAAAGGCTTGTTTTACTATCACTGAATCAGTGCTGAGGGACATATCTCAGCCAAAGCACTGATTCTCTTCGGGGAGGTATTGTTGAAAAGGGGAGAATCTCCCTAAGCCCCTATTTAAACTTTCAGTCTTTCTGCCCAACCTGGGGGTGGATGGGAGTAGTTACCCCTGGGGGAGGGTGGTGAGGGGGAGAGACACCAGGGTGAATAAACTAAAATATTGGTGTAAGGGATGCCCACTATGGGCATGGCCATGCCCCCATCCCAACATGAGGACAGACAGTCTTCCTGCTCCGCCAATGGCAGATGGGGGTAAATATATGGGTGGGGCTGCCAACTATGGACATGCTCTTCTTCAAACAAAATATGGTAACCTGTCTTCCTAGAGGGCAGATGGGGTGATTACCCCAATCTTCTCCTGGGGCAGAAAGCTCACTGGACACCAGGGAATGTCTTTTTTAAAAACAATTTAGATGTGAGGCTGCGCACCATAGGCATGCCCACACACCTAAAAGAGGACAGAGTTAAATTCCACTAGATACTATGGTCAATAAAAAAATATAGTGAGGGGTCTTCCCACTATGGTCATTGCCATGCCCCCACCCCATACAAGATAAGTTGACAGCCTTTCTGCTGTCCCTAGATGGTAGATGGGGGTGATTGGCCACAATCTGCCCCAGTGAGGCAGAAAGCTCACTAGACACCAGTTAAGTTATTTTTTTATTTAAAATATAGGGGGGTGTCCAACATGGACATTGCCATGTCCTTCCCAAACAAGAGGAAAGACAGTCTTTCTGCCCTTCCAGGGGCAGATGTGGGTAATTACCCCTGATATGCCCTCCCTGGGGGCAGAAAGCCAACTAGCCACAAGGGTCTAATATAAATATAGGAGTGAGGCTGCACAATATGGACATGGCCATGTCCCCACCTCCCAGAAAATATGGCGACAGACCTTCTGCCTGACTGGAGGGCAGATAGGGTGATTACCCCGATTTTCTCCCTTGGTGGGGGCAAAAACCCTGCTAGACACCGGAGGAAAAATTGATAGGGGTGGGGCTGCTCACCATGGACATGGCATGCTTGCACATCGAAAGGCCACAGACAGTCTTTCTACTCCCTGCGGGGAGGATTGAGGCAATCACCCCAATCTGCTCCCCCCAGGGGGTAAACCCACCACAGATTACGCTTATGCAGTATTTTTGTGGGGGAGGCGAGGCACCCCCCCCCTTAGAATGGACCCATGCTCTCTTCCACCCCACGGGCCAAAAGATTTTATACCTCCCCGGGGGTGTATAAGTGTTTTCATCCCCATTCTGCCCCTGGGGGGATTGAATGCCCACTAAACACCAGACATCAGGAAACAGAGTCAAATAACACAAAAGCAGTGTGCGGCCTGCTCTGAAATTGAGCCATATCCCCTCCCCCGAAATAATCAAAAGTAACTTTCTGTCCCCCCCCCTGCTCCGGGACAGGTAAACAATTTGTCTCAATTGGGAAGATTGACCCAGAACATCCCTCCCCTCTGGGGAGGGGGGGAGGGGGATAGAAAAGAATATATACCTTTTTTTTACATGCGTTTACAACGAATGCCATAACAACGCGAGCTGTTACAACAACTGCATTGTTATTTTGCCTACCGTTACAATGCAAGTCGGAACAACGACTTGCTGTAGGCGGCGCTGGATGTTGGAATAGTATAATTTACTATTCCAACTCCAGTCTGTGCGGACACTAGGGAAGGTGTTGGATTTTAAATCCAACACCTTATTCCCCCTTAAAGCAAGTCGTTTTTCCGACTTGCATTGTCATGGTATGCGAAATAACAATGCGGTCATTGTAACAACCGCGTTGTTTTGGCATGTGTTGCTCCGTTTGCGAACTAAACGCTGTTTACTGGTAGAAAGTCCACCTAACACTAGGGATTTTGCTTATAGGGTCAAAAGAAAGTGGTGCGGATGTTACCCCCCCAAAAAAGGAACAAACCAGTGTTTTTGCTCTCTCCCTCAGGACAGACAAGCAGTTTGCCCCAATTTGACCGTGGCAGCCAGAAAGCCCACTGTCTGGCAGGAATATATTTTTTTAAATAAAATAATGTAGTGGTTTTAGCCCATCCTAACATGGGCCCCCCACTTACTCCTAATACCTTAACAGTCTTTCTCCTCCCCTGTGCTCCAAGAAATCCTGTCTCAATGGCAAACAAGAGGGCATTTGATTTTTGTGGCTGCTGTTTATACACATGGGCCAAAAAAGTGTGGCTAACTCCTAATAGCATCCCACTTGCAATGGTGAATGACTGCACTTGTTGGGCTTGGGTAGGGTGCCACCTGGAAAAACCTACAAGAGCCAAGTAGTTCTGAAAACTAGACACCCTCGGTAGTCCAGAGTGGTGTGCTTCATGTAGATCCCAAAACCTTTTCTTATCCACAATGCCATGCAAACTGCAAACTTTGAGTAAAAACACAGTCTTTCCTCACATGTCTGTGAGGAACACCTCTGTAATCTGCAGAGAGCCACAAGTTTCCTCCCACCCACCAACCCTCCATGTTTCCCGATAACAATGGTACCACACTTGTGTGGATACGACTAGAGACCTTGACTCAAAAGGCCCTAAAATGCTATGAGGAGATCAGTGATAGGAGTACTTACGGGATTTAGGGGCGTGCTCTGCCCCTACCCATGGAAACCTATCAACCACAGACATTTTTGAAAACTAGACAACCAGGGGACACCAGAGTGGTGCGCCTTGCATGGATCCTATGAGGTTTTCTTACCTGCAATGCCCTTTAAACCTCAAATTCTACCTGAAATCACACATTTTCCATACATTTCTGTGATGGAAACATCTGGAATCTGCAGAAATTTAAAAAAATCCTACCTCCCAGTGTTACCCCATTTGTGCCGTTAAAACATGGTGCCACTTATGTGGATCGGACTAGTGCCTGTGACAGGAACGGATCACACCAAGGCCAATGGGAGTCCCCTTGCGAGGGATCCCATCGACCTTGGTTTGATCTGTTCCCGTTGCGAGCTCTTGTCCCAGAATGTTGTCTACTTTTCAGAAATCTCTAGCTTTGCAGGATCACCCATGGGTTTCACACTGGTTTCCACCACAAATAAGAAGTAGGTTGAGAGCACAATAAAACAGGAAAAATGAGCTTCCTCTTTGACAAATGCCAAAACTGTGGTAAAAATCTGTTTTTTATTCAGCTCTGCTTGGTCCTGAAAGCTAGAAAGATAATGACTTTAACAGAGCAAACCATTCTTTGATGCTATTTCGAGGGGGAAACACCAGACACTTTTATACAGACCACTTTTTTCCTAACTTTTTCAAAATATTCAAAATGGAATTATATGTTTCCTATTCTCTTGGTCCCCTCTTGGGGAATCCACAAAATCTGGGTACCTTTAGAATCCCCAGAATGTTGTAAAAAAATGATGCAAATTTGGCATGGATACCCTTTGTTGAAAAAACGTTATGAAGTGCTAAATGCAAACCACACCAAATAGCCCAGAAATGGCTCAGCATTGGGGGTGAGGGCGGATTCCAGCATTTAAGAGGGTAAACATGCAATCCGTGGGTTTCAATTCCAGAATGCAGCTTAATTCTTAGTGGACATGTCTGTAGACAACAAATCAGAAAGTGCAATTCACTTCAATTAATTTCCTTTTATTGAATATAAAATAGCACTCTGGCGAAAGGCTTTCGCAAAATATTGAAAGTAAAGCATGGAAATACATATAAATGCACAATTTAAAAGCACAACTGCTAGGAGGAAACGCTGTGAGCAATATCCCCTCTATAGATAGAAGTGGGAAAGCTCCAAGCCAAAGGTCAAAACTACAAAGAGGCAACTGACTAATTATCTTTATGAAATTGATAAAATAAGTACCATTGATCTGAGCAATAACAACACATATTGGAAACACTAGTAATCAGTTTTCCAAATTGTGGCCTGCAATTTCCACACAGATATTTCTAAGAACAGAACATATTTTTTACAAGTTGAACACAAAGAGCTGCGCCTCTTACATACCTTTAATTTCTTGCAGAAGTTCTTACAGAACCTTCAAAAATTAAAATAAAATATTTTAGAAGAGTGCTTCTTAACTTAGATATGGCATTTCTCAACACTGTCAATGACAAGTTTAATCTTTACCCAGTGAAATGCTACTGTCTTGACCGATCTCATTAGCATTGAAGGATGAGATGACCTTCCCTTGACTTGAATGGTTGAATCTTGTCCTGCAGATCACATCAATTGTCAGCAGTGAGAATGGAAACCACATTCAGACCTCAATTTGTGAAAACAACAGCACCAGGCCCTGAGGTATTTCTCGTGAGGCATCTGCGGCTTGCACCACTGACTGCCCCTGTCAACGCTGCCAAATACCTCTTCCTTTAAGTGTAAGCATGTGGACTATTGCAGTCATACAAATTTGCAAGAATGTCTTAGACGCACGAGTATTATGTATTATTTTTTACCTTTACTTTGACCTGATAGACACGCTGTGCTAAAAAAATAGCAAGATGGTGCCCGCTTGGGGTGAGCTGTCACAAACAAGTGCTGATGTTAGGAATTAAGGAGCCGATTCCGATGACGGGAAATTCGCGACCGCCGGGCCTGCGGTGAGGACCGCCGCCTCGGCGGTCGCGGATTTCCCGTCATCGTCCTGAATATTCCCACCGCCCAATTAGGATGGCGGTGGGAATAGGGAAGGCACCACGGTCGATGGAAAGACCGTCCGCCGCTTTTCCGCCAGTCGACAAGTCGACCGGCGGAAAAAGGGGTTTAATATGGTGGCGGTGTCTGGAAGATGCCTGTGAGGAGCAGCCTTTCCATGGCTGCATTGCCGCCATGGAAAGGCTGGCGGTTCTTGCTAGTGGGGCCCTGTTGCGGGCCCCCAGGTTGTGGGGTGCAATTGGGCGGTACCTATGGTACCCCCCTGCTTTTACATGTACAATGTGGAACGCACCACGTGGTGCCTGTCACGTTGTGCATGTAAAAGCACAACATGTATATTTTACATTGCGGTGGGTGCTGCTAGCAGCACTGCCCACCGCAATGTAAAATATACAGGAGGCGCCCGCCACACTGGCGGGCACATCATAATAGGTATGGTGGGACCGCCGCAACTATTGCGGGTGGTCCCTTTAGGAGCTACGATGGCGGCATCGTAATCGGACCCTAAGAGCCGGTGCTGACCTCCGGAAAACACCGGCGCAAATTAAGCACTGTATGCTGTCCGCCTTACCAGCTAAAACAAACATTGCTTTCTGTTAAATGTTCCAGACAGGAAGTGATATGATCTTTCAGTTTGTTAATTACTAAAAGTTCCAAACTTATGCCAGCTGCCGTGAAGGTGATACATTGAACTCCTTACAAGTTTAGTGAGCTCAACACAGCGTGAACATGCACGTAGTTTGAAGCGCATCCCAATAAGTTAAAGCAAACATACTTTAGACACCCATGAACCAAGCTCAGTGTCTTACAATGTCTCCTTGATCAGACCTGAACTACTTCCATTGCAGGCTAAATGAATGGTTCAGGTATTTATTACCCTCAGGTGTGCTTAATCCATGGTTTAAATTATTATAGAGAGGTCCAGCAAATATGACATCACAACAACCTTAAACATTAAGGGGCATATTACCAAGGGCCATTATCGCCGCCTTAGTGGGACTTTTTCTCGCTAAAGCGGAGATAATTTTATCGTCCTATTACCTAGCTGTCGCTAACACCAGTTAGCGACAGCTAGTAGGAGATAGCGATCATCTTGGGGCCCACTTTGCATGTCAGCGATATTTATCGCTAATGACATGCAAAGTGGGCGTGCCAAGATGTTAGCGACTGAAAACAGTCGCTAACATCGCTATCTCCTCTTACCAACTTTTGGAAATATTCGCGCTAAGCGTGAATATCTCCAAAAGCTAACGCCTGCCCAGTGCAGTTCTTAGCCATGTTATCCAATGGAAGGTGGATAACATGGCTAAGAGCATTGTCACGATAATGCATGAATATCGCGGATTTTTCAGCGATATTCATGCATTTCGCAGGATTTTTACCGCTTTTGAGATAAACCTTGATAATATCAAGGTATCTCAGCGGTAAAAATCATCGGAGCGCGGCGATATAATTTTAGCCGCTAACCATGCATAGCGATAATTATCGCTATTGCTTGGTAATATGCCCCTAAATCATTAATTAAGAAACATAATTTACGGTACAAATTCAACAGGGTACAAATGCACATATTGGAAATTGCAATTTGGATGGCCCCATCCTTACATAATTCGCAAATGTGATGAGATGTTGATTGATTGTTTTGGTTCCCACATAGTCTACGCTGTGCTTGGACGCCAGAGTGATTGTCAGAAATTGCTCTCTGGTGCTGCTGCAGTTTTATGAGGAACCATCTATAGGAGTCCTCTTCACAGTGACTCCTGATGATTTGAGTAGGGGTCGGTGATAAATTCCGCTCCACCAGCGGAGTTTGCAGAGTTTAGGCCTCTGCGCGTTACACATGTAACGTGGAGTTCCGGCCAAATTTCTCCAACTGCCATGTGATGGAGTTTTTTTATCTCATGCGGCTCGTCAATGGTAAGTTGGTCAGAGTGAGCAAGTTTTAGAGTCCCGTAGCATGATTTTCAGTCAGTAGGTGGGTACCCAGCAACTTATTTCAACACAGGCAGTTGCAGGAGGTTGCGGCCATTCGTGTACAGAAAGCTGCTGCTCGAGTACAAAATCTACACGAGCGGCAGCGAAATCAACTCCAGAAGCACTGTGTGACCATGGAACGGCTCCGTGCTTAAAAATCAGCACAAGCAACGCAGCAACCATAATTCCGCCCATTCACGGAATTTCGCAGAGTTTTTATGTAACTCCATAAGTCCACCTCAACCCTAGTTTGGAGTAACACAAACCATCAGATCTACCCGGACGTCCCTGTAATCTGAAAGTCTGTGCTCATCTTTTACACAAGCTTCAACCATTATTTTTGTAGAAAGTCTTTGTGTTTCACAGAGTGTTCTCAAGTGTCCATGGGGAGTCACAGGCTGTGTAGAGAAGTACAGCCAGATTCATCATTGAAAAATTGGCTCGCAAAGGGCCAGATTCTGAAAATCTGGCCCTTTGCGAGCGCAATTTTTGCATTAGGGATTCATCATCCCAAATGCAAAAATAGCTAATTGCGAAATTGCAAAATTGCGAGGAAATGCATTTAAGGAATCTCTGAGATTCCTTAAATGCAATTCATTAACCATTTTTAAATTGCGAATTCGCTATTTTTGTCCGCTATTTACCGCGAAGTCTGACTTCGTGGTAAATAGCGAAAACTTAGAAAAATGCACTTTAGCGCATTTTTCTAAGTTGTATGTTACACACACACATGTCCTTTGGACATGTGTGTGCGCAACAACAGTCTACATTGACATTTCAGGGGTGCTACAGGGTGTCCTTTGGACACCCCTGGCACCCTTGAAATCGCATCCTTATTTGCGATTAGCAAATTGCTAATCGCAAATAAGGAATGACTCCCCATTCATTCCTATGGGCCTTTAGCCTTTAGGCCTGATAGAGCAAGATTTCGCATCGCGACTTGCTCGATTCATGAAACCTCGAAACCGTTGTAACCTAGTAACGAATTGTATGTTTTACTAATATCTTTTTCCGATATATATGTATGATAGAGAAGCTTGCCTATGTGTTTTACTAATACGATTAATCTGTGTGTTTAAAAAATGCCCGCTGCTTGACTTTCCTCTTCTGCGCATGCGTCAGTCACACTCACGTGACTTCGTGTAGAGATAGTTTTGGAGGGAAAGGGTGCGCATGCGTAATAAGCAATAAGATGGCTATAACGTGGTAAAGCTTTGTGCTGCTGCTCTTGTGAAATTGTTTGTTGCACTCACCAATAATGCATAGTATATTTTTATAATGATGAACCTAAAATGTGAAATCATGACATGTAATACATTCATTTATTTTTATGTACTAATTTGTTTTCGCATACTTTTCATGTATCCTCGGCACTGAGGGGTGATGGGGGCTTGGGAGTCCATCTTGGAGGGTACTTCTGCGCAGAACCAATCGATGGTGAGGATGGCATTGAAACCAAGCCAAAGAAGGTTGTTGGCAGAGCCTGCATGAGAACATGCACCTTCACCCAGCCAAGGCATCATGATTGTATTCTATTTGTTTCAAATTGTAATCTTTCCATTGTATTCTCTGCGACTTCTCGTGGGAACCCCAATCTTGCTAGGCGGCACCCTAGGATGCTAAGTAGGGCTTGTAATACTCTGTTCTGATTGGTGTGTTAACCAAAGCCTACCTTAGGACCAATCCAAATTGGGGATTCTGACACTTTGCAACATTTGGGGGGTGGTACCCTGTCCCAAAACAGTATATCTACCCTGGGTTCACCTAGGGAAAATTGTCCGACTTGTCTGAATAGCTGACCTGTCACTGACCCAACGCACTCAATAGGTGACTTGATACAGAGGTGCTGCGGAGCTCTCTGTCCGAAATTTGACCATAGACTCTGAAGGTTTTACTGAACCTTAAGTGCTGGCGGAGCACTTTGCTGGGGAATTCGCTGACCCAATCGGGGTCCTGACTGATAGCTGCAGAGAGGGTGGAGCGCAGGCGTTGCTTCCGAACTGCGGGTGCTGGTCGTATCCTGGTGGTCCTGTCCTGATCCGAATCTGGGTTTCCTGTCCTGTCCTGAGGTGTCCATTCTGCACCTGCTGTCCTACTGAGGGTTATCCTTCCCTGAGGATTTTCCTGTCCTTAACTGACCCGTGGCCAAGGTTGGTTTTCACACCAGTCTAGGTAAATATTGCTCTGAAATTCTTAAAACTGCACCTTTCTATTTTTTCTGTCTTTGCTTCAATAAAGACATACCTTTGCACGTGATAATTTTCCATGCTTTCTCCTGCAACCATTGCATTTCATAAAGTCATTTGCATTTGAATTCATAGCGTGTTCCTATGTTACCCTACCTTTTAGAAATCATTTTCTGTATTGCAGTTTGCAACTTCCTGATATGGTCTTGGTTTTTTCTCTCGAAAACTGGCTAAGTGACTCAGATTTATAGCGTGTTCATCTTGCCCCTTATCTTAGTTTTCCTCTCATTTAGCGGGTTCCCTGTCGCACTAGTATTCTATTGATAAAGCTGTATGACTGCCCTTTATTTGAATTTAAGATAAACTTTGCAAAACTTCCAGTTGTCCGTGGTCATTTTATAAAAAGTAAAGTCATATTTTGAATGGTGTATTTTGCTGCCTTTCCTTTTACAGCTAGCTCCCTGACCCATCGTGGTCATAGGTACCCATAACGGTGGATGGTAAGTTGGGTACACTGAAAATAAATCGAAAAGGAACTCACAATTATTGATAGTAGATTGTGTGGTCACCTGATCAATGTATATGATAAAGTAAAGTATATGGGCCCGAAGCCAGAAGTGGCGACATTATTGGTCGGGTGACCCGCGATCTCTAGCAGTAATTTTCTGGTAGCAGAGTGATGCTTAGGGACTAGTTAAAGGATAGGTAGGACTAGTTAGTCTAGCCAAGTCGGATGCTGCTATAAGAGAATAGGTACTTCAGGTGATCTGATCACTCACTTGAAAATCGTTTACTTTGAAAAATTATGAAATGTTTTAAAATTGTTATTCTTTTTATCATACTGTTATATGTATTAATCCATTCGTACGTAAAACGTCTTTTATGTTGTTAGGAATCCCCGGGGAATTGAATAGCGAGTGGTGAATAGAATCCATTCGCTTTGAGGTCACCTGCTCTAAGGAAGGTTGGTGCAGGTTAGGTAGAACTGGAAGGACTAACTAGGGTTTTTCTGAATATATGATTGAATAAATGTTAGTAACGAGGTTCATTGGCAAAATTCCCATTGTGGCGTAACCTAGTCAGGGTCACATCGGAAGAGTAGCGGGTTCATCGGAGCTTGCGTGAAAGCAAAGGGGTTCGCTGGGGAAACCTTAGTCTCAGATATATCCCGGAGAAGTGGATGAGTCTAGGGGAGTAACAGGTTCTCCAATGCTAGTGTGAAGGGTAGGCAGAAGAGATCTACCCGTAGTGAGTGAAAAGTAAATGGAAGTAGTTTACTTGCAGCGAAACAAATTCTTTCCTGTCTAGACACTTGAGCACGGTGGCGAATGTGTATTTGTTGTAAAATAACCAAGCACTAAGCACTTTAAAAAAAAAGAAAGTTTCCGTTACCTTGTGAAGAAGGGAGTCAGTCGCGAACGGCTCTGACGTCACTCCGTGCCGCGCTGGGATTGGTAGACACAGCGGGCTGCTAGCGTAGCTGGAATTGTAAAGGAGGGGCGAGCGCCGGAGCGTGGGAACTGTCTCACGAATGGGCCGCGCACCCATTGGTCGAGATTATTTGAACTCGTGCAAAATCACTCGTAAAATCGTATGTGGCATTCGTATAGACCGCATACCAGACCTGATCCACGTTATATGGGATTTGAGAACGATCAGTGGAAAGGAGTTAAAAACGACATTATGTACGGAACTAAGAGAAAAGTATCTCTTGTAAATAAGGTGAAGAATTATTTCAAGAAAGACAAGCCGATTAAAACTAGAGAAGGTGTTGTCATACCGCAACCTAACACTCCCGCATCTTTCATGATGTTCGATAAAGGGTACAACACATGTGTATGGTTGGCGAATTGGGTGAAATACACGAAAGATGACGGAGTATTGGCTTTTCCGTTAGATGGAACATTTAACAGCAGAATTCTATTCAATTTGAGAACCCGAATGAATGATTTACATCCCAGACCTAGATTAACGCAGTATGAAGCGCTAGAGGAATGGGAAATCGAGGCTTTCGAAAGGAATAAGCCACGGATGGACAAAGGGTTAACTAAATTTTATCCAAAATTGAAGCAGGAAGCACGAGCTAAAAAGATGAAACAGTGGAGGCAGAACATGATAGTGGAGGGATTGTTTCCCATGATGCCAGCAGATGATCCTTCTGGGGGGAAGAAACGGTTGGAAAAACCTAAGCATTGGGTACCCATCGGAGAGTCAGATGATGAATTGTTAGATGACCTATGTACAAGAAGTCCGCCTCCTTATAATGAGGGACACCGACCTTCCAGTGCAGGAGATATTTCCCGAAGACTTCCTCCTCATGAAGAAGTTAGGTCCGCAAGTGTAGGAGGGGGTTACCACATTCCTCCCTATACCGAGAGTCTAGGACCAGTAGATACCAGAAACATTTACCCCAGAATGTCAGCTAGTGGGGAGACAGGATATTCCCGTGAAGGAGATTTTTGTTCTCGACCTCCCTACGGAGGCGAGATGAGACCCTCAAGTTCAGGAATGCCGTTATTACAGTCACAGTATGAGGAAGAAAGAAGATCCCTAGGTACAGGAAGTTTATTCCCAAGACCAAATTATGGTGAAGGGCCTAGTGAGACTCATCCCACTGCCCCAAGTTATGCTCCCACACTATCCCCGCAGGTGTTACCTGACAAATCCATAGAGAGATTACTGGAAGAAAAGGAGCGGGAGGTTCTAGCAAAACAGAGAGCTGAGATCATTCAGAAAATGACCCAGTTAAATACCAGTCCTGAAGCATTGACAATCCCAGTAACAATCGGACCCGTAGTTTCATTGTACGGGGATCGGCATGAAAGTCCAAAACCTCCAGTTATTACTCCCGTAATAGCAAAACCCAGACCAGAACCCTTAATTGTAGATGAACAGACGAGCGAATGTGAATCTGAAGTCTCACTGCTGGATCTGCCCATTAGAAATACAGGGAAGAGAATGCAGAAAAGACATAATCCTTTCAATGCGAGGGAGATTCAAATGGAATCGACTTCGGGTACTAGAAGTGTCACTTTGGTCACACCTGAAGAAATTGAAAGATGGAGTCAAGAATTAGAGAAACAAACTTCGCAAACGAAACCTTTAGACCTCTACAAACTGAGAGTAGAAATAGAAGAATTAATGGCAGGAAACGTAGGATTAGACAGATTAAATACCTACTCTGAAGAAGAACTGTTGTTTATGTGCAAAAGTCTTACCCGCAATGTCCGAGTACTTCATGAAAAATTGACCGATACTGCTGCTAGTATGGGAATAGACATTTCAAAATCGAAACCCTTGCAGAAACCCTACCGAGCAGAATTTTCAGACAAAGATTTGGAAAACCTGAATGTGTCAGGGAAAAAGGCACAGGTCAAGGAACTATTGACAGTATTGCAGAAATGGGGAGACGTGGAAAAATGGAAAGCCAGATGGGCTAGGAAGAAAGATGAGGCCAGTTCTAGGCAGGTAACTCCCGAATTCGCTCTAAGAGAAGCTGAGAAACCAGAAAAGTTATGCCCTATGCGTGAAGTACCAGGGGGAAAATATGTACATGTCCCATGGTCACGACAGGATATTGTGTCCTTCACAAATGACTTCCCAAAATTACGCGAAAAACCAGTCGATTGGTACCGGCAGGTAGAAAGATTCGTAAAAGTGCAGAAATGCCTATGGAAAGACCTGGATGGGTTCTTCGACATAGTGGTCCCTGTAGATCTGTGGACTGAGTGTAAAATAGCCATTGCCTGGCCTAGTGAGGAATACCCGAGAGATGACAAAACAGGGGAACCATCAAAGGAAGTGATGAGGAAGTATGAACAGGTAATTCAACATTTGAAAATAAAAGTACCTGCAAAAGAAACTGATTGGACCAAGATAGATAGAACCACGCAGGAAAGGGACGAGACAGTGCACTCTTTTTATGAAAGGCTGTTGCAGGTGTTCAAAACATACAGTGGTATAGATAACATCGAGATGAAGGATATGACCCATTTCATTTACAGGTTTGTAAACGGTTTAAGACCCGAAATTTGTCAGTGGATAAAGGATAATAAAATCTGTTGGCATACCAAAAAGATAGATGAGGTCCTACGGTACGCAAAGTACTGTGAGGACGAAATGGCAGAAAAGAAAAAGGCCCTGAAGGAGAAAGTGATGTGGGCTCAAGTAAAGCTCGCAGAACAACAGGAAAAGCAACTGAGTAAATTAAATAAAGTGGCTCAGAACCAAGGTCCTGGGGGAGGGAATGGAGGAAAGCCCCAACCTAAAATGAGTAGAGAGGAAGCCAAAAAGAAATTTCCTTGCCATCAGTGCGGAGAAATTGGACATTGGCGAGATGAGTGTCCGTATTTACAAGTTGATAATGCCCAAACACCTGATTTAATTCCACAGACGCAGAATGAAAAGCAAAGAAAGACCCAGCAACAGGTAAAAACGATTCAAGTGCCTCGAGCACCAAAGCCTATATTTAAAGGGAAGTCACCACAGGGTGATGATGTAGAAGTCTGGGGAGGCAATGAGGATAGAAATACAGCAACTTCGCAGTATTTGTTGAGCGACACCTTTTTCTGTGATGACCAATACTGACGGGGCCTGAGAGGGGAGGACGAGGAGTGCGTACTTGGCGCCTCTTTGCCGGTAGACCAGTCAGGGCCATACATTGAAGGAAAGGTTGATGGAAATGATGTCACCTTTCTATTGGACACTGGTGCTACCCGTTCTACTGTGAGAACAGTGGACGTTCCAAACCTACCCCTCTCGGGAGAAGCAATCCAAGTAGTAGGAGTATCTAATCAATTGATTAGTACACCTGTTACCGAACCCATGGAGATCTCAATTGGAAACTTTAAACAAATGCACAGATTTGTTGTCTGTGATACCAGTCCGGTAAATTTGCAGGGACGTGATTTGCTGTGCAAAATGAATTGTACCATCTTTTGCACACCAAAGGGCGTCGAAATTCAAACCCCAGATGAAGACGGTATCTACAAGCTAATGCTAATTAAACCTGACTCAGAAATAAAATGAATGACTATACAGGACTTACCTGAAGAACTCCAGCAGACAGTGAAGTCAGAAGTGTGGGACTTTACTGGAAAGGATGTAGGGTTGATGAAAAACGTAGATCCCATACAGATAACAATGAAAGAAAATGCAGTTTACCCTAACGCTAAGCCTTACAAAATGAGTGCCGAAGTGAGAGCAGGTGTTGCCATTGAAGTACAAAAATTGCTAGAAGCAAACATCATACAGGAAGTAATGAGTAGCCCGTGTAATTCACCCATTATGGGCATCAAAAAGCCTAATGGCAAGTACAGAGTAGTGCAGGACCTGAGAAAGGTAAACAAAATTGTGGTTCCTTGCTGTCCCATTGTCCCAAACCCAGCAGTCATCCTGTATCAGATTCCCTGGGATGCTGAATGGTTCACTGTGATAGACCTATGTCATGCTTTCTTTTCGATCCCATTGCATCCAGATAGCAAATTTCTTTTCTCATTTGCTTTCAACAGTAACGTGTATGTCTGGAACAGGGTCCCCCAGGGGTATACAGAAAGCCCCTATATCTTTAATCAGATCTTGAAAAAATGCCTTGAAACTTTGGTCTTACCTGGAAAATCTGTTTTGGTACAGTACATAGACGACCTATTGGTGGCGTCTAAAAGCCATAGGGATTGCGTGGTTGACACCATTGCCCTACTGAATCACCTGAGTGAAAAGGGACATAAAGTGGCCCCTGAGAAATTACAGTTTTGTTCGAAATCAGTGAAATATCTGGGACACCAGATAGAAAAAGGTATCAGAAAAGTCACCTCAGAGAGATTCAGAATAATTCAAAATATGCAGTTACCCCATACTCAGAAATAAATCAGAATGTTCCTCGGAGTTGTAGGTTACTGCAGGCAATGGATTGTGGGATTTGCAGTTCTTGCAAAACCTTTGATACAAATGACAAAGAAAGGAGCAAAGGACCCAGTTGAATGGAATGACGAGAGCCTAACAGCTTTCACACAGTTGCGAAATTGCCTGTGTACAGCCCCTGCTCTGGGAATGCCTGACTACTCCAAGGAGTTTAGCTTATTCTGTGACACTCGTGACAATTGTGCATTGTCAGTCCTGACTCAGGAGCATGGATTGACCAGAAGGCCTGTGGCATATTTTTCTGCCACTTTGGATCCAGTGGCTGCTGGACTACCTGGATGTCTAAAAGCTGTAGCTGCAACTTGCACCAGTTTAGAACAAAGTGAGTCTATCATTATGGGACATCCTGTAACTGTATATGTTCCACATGCAGTTGTGATCTTATTGACTCGTGCAAAAACTCAGTATCTCACCCCTAGTCGGCTGACTAAATATGAGAGGATTCTCATGGGTGCTGCAAATATCGTTATTACCCGATGTAACATTTTAAACCCTGCCACTCTACTCCCTGACTCAATGGTAATGGAAGAGAAGGGAGATAATGAGCATGACTGCATTAACCTGACAGAGTTCAGTACCAAACCTCGCCCAGACATTAAAGAAACTCCTTTGCCTGTGCATGATGTGGAATGGTTCGTGGATGGTTCCTGCCTAAGACATGAACTAGGAGGCCTAAGTGCTGCTTACGCTGTGGTCACTTTATACAAAATTGAGGAAGCATCTTATCTATTTGGAGTAAAGTCTGCACAAGTAGCCAAATTGATCGCCCTGATAAGAGCTTGCAAATTGGGAAAAGATAAAAAAGTAACAGTGTATACTGATAGTCAGTACTGTTACGGGGTTGTGCATGACTTTGGCCAATTATGGCTACAAAGAGAATTCCTGACTTCCTCAGGTACCCCCATTCGGAATGGAAAAGTTGTCCAAGACCTTTTAGAGGCAATCCAATTACCAAAAGAATTGGCAGTGGTCAAATGTGTCGCTCATAAGAAGGGCCTTGACCCTGTATCATTGGGAAATGATTTTGCTGATCGGGTGGCAAAACAATGTGCTATGGATCGACTGAGAATAAATCCCAATCGGGGTGGGGTTGGAAACAGCTGCCAACTTAGAATGTTTAAAGAAGTGCCTACTTGGGATGAAGTGAGAGAATGGCAGCATGTGACGCCCTGGGAAGCGAAAGAGAAATGGAAAGAACAAGGTTGTAAACCGAGACGTGAGGATGGTGTCATGGTGGGCCCAAATGGTATGCCTGTGTTACCAAGACACCTGCTTGCCCCAATGGCTCGATTGATACATGAGGGATCACACATTGGGAGGGACGCCATGGTTCTGGTATTTCAACAGACTTGGTACAACAAGAAATTCAGGAAGGTAGCAGAGTCCCTTTGCCAGAGGTGCTTGACATGTCAGCAGTTCAACGCTGGCAAGAAAACAGAAGTTGAACTGATGAAAATTGGGAGATCAGGGGGTCCCTTTGTGAGAATACAAATTGATTTCATTACCATGCCACGATGTGAGGGAAAAAGATATGTCCTTGTCATTGTCTGCTTATTTTCAAAATGGGTGGAAGCTTACCCTGCCACACAGAATGACGCCATAACAGTAGCTAAGCTCCTACTAAAAGAGTTGATACCTAGATTCGGGGTTCCAGTCTTTATTGACTGAGATAGAGGTACTCATTTTCAGAATGAAATTTTGGCCCAGCTTTGTACAGCATTTGGCATCACACAAAAGCTGCACTGTGCATATCATCCAGAGGCTTCTGGAGTGGTAGAACAAATAAATGGCACTATAAAAAATAGATTGGCAAAAATATGTGATTCTACCGGCTTGAACTGGATAAAAGCCTTGCCTCTTGTTCTGATGGGACTCAGAAGCATTCCAGATCGAAGAACAGGCCTGAGCCCCCATGAAATATTGATGGGAAGAGTGATGAGACAAGCATGGGTACCAGGATACAAACTGTTAAGCATTTCTGATGATTTGGTACTTGAATACTGCAAGCAACTGGGTGACCAAGTGCGTTCTATCTCTCGCCAGATTGGGGCAGACACCGTCGCCAACCCAACAACTCCAGTTCACAAATTGGTTCCTGGTGACTGGGTTAAGATAAAGAAGCGTACTCGTTCAAGTTGCCTTGCGCCAAGGTGGGGGGAAAAGCGTCAAGTAATCCTGGTAACGACGACAGCAGTGAAGTGTGCAGGCGTTCCCAAGTGGATCCATGCCAGCCATACCCAGAAGGTAATACCAGACGAGGAGCCTGGAGCTGAAGGTCGTCCCGCTGAGGGGTCACAGACGTTGGTCCTGAAGTAGCTGATATCAGACGGCCGAGCACCAGTCCCGTTGAGGGTCCTTTAGGCGTTGGTCCAGAGGCAGCCGATGACGTATGGCCAAGCACCAGTACTGCCGAGGAGCCCACAGACGATGGTCCGAAAGTAGCTGATGACGAGCTGCAGAGGATTTGGCCTGAGGATTGGATACCCATAATCGATCTTACTGGAGATCCACTGAGAACAAGAGAGCGAATAAGAGAAGATAGAGAGTGGAATAGAGAGGTCGAGCAAGGCACAGGTGAAGACCCTCAGATCATTGAGATTCACATCAAAACTGAGGACGAAGAAGAAGGTCAGACAGGGACAGAACAAGTGATCGATACTCCTCCACAGACTCCTGATATCGAAAAGGGACAGACTAGACATAGTGTAATAGTTCGAGCAGAAGAAAATCAAGGGATCGAAGTGCTCGAGCAGGATCAGGCAGAACTAGAAGAACGTGTTCAGGACATAGAAACAGAGACAGTTGAAAGCGAAACACAAAAAATACCTGAACCAGGCCAGCTTAGCAACCAGGCAGAAGAAATAGATACAAGACCTGGGACTAGCCAGACAGAAAGGGAGAAGACAGAAATTGAAGTGACACAAACAAGTGAAAATAAAAGGACATTAGAAGAAAGCCAAATAACAGTGCCAGCTAAAAGACTCAAGAAAAAGAAGCATATTGAGCCAAGGTATATTAAAAACTAAGATTAAGAATAAAAACAGTCCAAGAGAAACTTGCAGACATAAGAAAAAGTCCCCGAATTGCAGAAATACCTGAAGATAACTCCAAGAGAAGGAGTGAAAGAATAAAAAGACAAAACGAAAAATACAAGGATCCGGAGTGGACCTACTTAATCTTGGAAAACTTTGAGGATCTTGATATTACTGACGAAAGCGACGGAGAACGGATTACTGATCACTCTGCAGAGGAAGAGGAAGAACCTCCGTGAAATTGCTCAGCAATAAAATTACCTGGGAAGAGCTGCAAAGAGGGGTTAAAATTTCCTTCTGAGCCAAAATGTCTGATACAAACGTGAGTGGTAGACCTAGCCGCAGTTGTTGCAAAACCTGCTGCAAAGTGTGTATATGTAGTATAGTTATAGTAATATTAATTTGGATAGGATTAACAGTTTTCATTCCCTTTATGGTTAGCAAAAATACTAATATTGACCCTACTCAGATTACCGACACTGAAGAACTGACAACACGAAGTGTAGAAAGACGTGAGAAAGCATTCAGACAGACAAAACGAGACTTAGAAGCATCAGATGAGGAAGGACTACATTACCACGGAGTTAGAAACAAAACACACTTAAATGTTTTCGCAAATTTGTTAGTGCATTACGTAGAAACTATGGAAATAGAAGATTGTTATGTCTGCATGAAGCTACCTACTTCTGAGGCTGAAGGCGTGACATATCATCATCTACCTCTGACCTATGGAATTTCCTGTAGTATTTTAGCAAGCTTATTTTACAAAAGAGGACTGTTACAGTACTATTATTCTAATAATGACGTGATCTTTTCTGAACTTCCCATTCGTGGAAATCTGAATCCTGTACATACCAAAAGTGACGTAATACGATATATGGGAGACTATTTTCTGACTATAGGCAATATAGACATAGCTGAAGCACACAGAGATAACTTGACCTGTACATTACATGAACAAGAAAAGATATTTTTGAACATGGCAGAGAAGAGAAGGGAGAGTTTCCAAAGGAAGGCAAATGACAAAAGGCAGAAAACACCTAAATGGGCTGAAAACATGGAAAGCACCTCAAATGGCGGGGCAGGGCCTGCTTTGTTGCTGGATTTTGAGAAGAAAGGGAAACTCTGTCTTCATCGCGAGAAGACTAGTTATTATAATAACATTTTCATTGGTTCCAGTCAATGTGAACATAATTACAAGGTAATTGGAGGTTGGGGATTCAAAAATGGGTCAGAGCCTGTGTTTCCTGGAATTTATTATATATGTGGAGACAAGGCTTATTTCAAATTGCCGGATCACTGGTATGGAAGCTGCTATTTTGGCATTGTTTTCCCGAGAATATACCATGTGAATGAAATTGCTGGAAGCAGTGAAATCACTAATGGCTTAGTGCGTAGTAAAAGAGAAAGTGTAGGTGAAATAATGGGTAGTATTTTTAGCGCACTGATACCTGGAGTGGGAGTGGTTCTGAACACTCACAGAATTTGCAAATTGTCCACAATAGTGGATGTGCTGTCTACTGACACAGCTCATGGATTTCTGCTGGTCAATACTGAAATGGTTGCGATCAGATCAATGGTTTTGCAGAACAGACTTGCTCTTGACACCTTATTAGCAAAAGAGGGCGGAGTCTGCCGGATGTTGAAGGCGCAACATTGTTGCACTTACATTCCGGACAAGAGCGTACAGCTCAAAAGATATGTGAAAAACATTACTAATTTGGAAAAGGAACTCAAACCACTCGAGGTTGATAGTGCCTGGAAGAGACTGGTTGATGGTCTCTCCAATGTAGGTCATTGGTTTGCTAGTTTAGGTAAAAGCTTATTGTTAAAGGTACTGATGCCAATTGGAGTGATAGGTCTTATCCTATTTCTCATATTCGTCTGTTGCAAATGTCGCAAACACCGAAAGAAATACCAAGTGAATGCGAGAGGAGTGGAACGAAGTGCGGATGAGCTTGAATTGGAAGAAATGAATAATCAGATTTATAAAAAGGTGAAAAATTCTCACCCTACCAAAACTGAGAAAGAGAAGCTGAATCGCTTGTTGGAAGAGATAGAAATGTACAAGGTGTGAAAGAAAGTTGGCATCTGGTTCCATTTTTAGTGATGATAGTAAATATCATCAAAGAGGGGATTGATAGAGCAAGATTTCGCATCGCGACTTGCTCGATTCATGAACCTCGAAACCGTTGTAACCTAGTAACGAATTGTATGTTTTACTAATATCTTTTTCCGATATATATGTATGATAGAGAAGCTTGCCTATGTGTTTTACTAATACGATTAATCCGTGTTTTTAAAAAATGGCCGCTGCTTGACTTTCCTCTTCTGCGCATGCGTCAGTCACACTCACATGACTTCGTGTAGAGATAGTTTTGGAGGGAAAGGGTGCGCATGCGTAATAAGCAATAAGATGGCTATAACGTGGTAAAGCTTTGTGCTGCTGCTCTTGTGAAATTGTTTGTTGCACTCACCAATAATGCATAGTATATTTTTATAATGATGAACCTAAAATGTGAAATCATGACATGTAATACATTCATTTATTTTTATGTACTAATTTGTTTTCGCTTACTTTTCATGTATCCTCGGCACTGAGGGGTGATGGGGGCTTGGGAGTCCATCTTGGAGGGTACTTCTGCGCAGAATCAATCGATGGTGAAGATGGCATTGAAACCAAGCCAAAGAAGGTTGTTGGCAGAGCCTGCATGAGAACATGCACCTTCACCCAGCCAAGGCATCATGATTGTATTCTATTTGTTTCAAATTGTAATCTTTCCATTGTATTCTCTGCGACTTCTCGTGGGAACCCCAATCTTGCTAGGCGGCACCCTAGGATGCTAAGTAGGGCTTGTAATAGTCTGTTCTGATTGGTGTGTTAACCAAAGCCTACCTTAGGACCAATCCAAATTGGGGATTCTGACACTTTGCAACATTTGGGGGGTGGTACCCTGTCCCAAAACAGTATATCTACCCTGGGTTCACCTAGGGAAAATTGTCCGACTTGTCTGAATAGCTGACCTGTCACTGACCCAACGCACTCAATAGGTGACTTGATACAGAGGTGCTGCGGAGCTCTCTGTCCGAAATTTGACCATAGACTCTGAAGGTTTTACTGAACCTTAAGTGCTGGCGGAGCACTTTGCTGGGGAATTCGCTGACCCAATCGGGGTCCTGACTGATAGCTGCAGAGAGGGTGGAGCGCAGGCGTTGCTTCCGAACTGCGGGTGCTTGTCGTATCCTGGTGGTCCTGTCCTGATCCGAATCTGGGTTTCCTGTCCTGTCCTGAGGTGTCCATTCTGCACCTGCAGTCCTACTGAGGGTTATCCTTCCTTGAGGGTTTTCCTGTCCTTAACTGACCCGTGGCCAGGGTTGGTTTTCACACCAGTCTAGGTAAATATTGCTCTGAAATTCTTAAAACTGCACCTTTCTATTTTTTCTGTCTTTGCTTCAATAAAGACATACCTTTGCACGTGATAATTTTCCATGCTTTATCCTGCAACCATTGCATTTCATAAAGTCATTTGCATTTGATTTCATAGCGTGTTCCTATGTTACCCTACCTTTTAGAAATCATTTTCTGTATTGCAGTTTGCAACTTCCTGATATGGTCTTGGTTTTTTCTCTCGAAAACTGACTAAGTGACTCAGATTTATAGCGTGTTCATCTTGCCCCTTATCTTAGTTTTCCTCTCATTTAGCGGGTTCCCTGTGGCACTAGTATTCTATTGATAAAGCTGTATGACTGCCCTTTATTTGAATTTAAGATAAACTTTTCAAAACTTCCAGTTGTCCGTGGTCATTTTATAAAAAGTAAAGTCATATTTTGAATGGTGTATTTTGCTGCCTTTCCTTTTACAGCTAGCTCCCTGACCCATCGTGGTCATAGGTACCCATAACGGTGGATGGTAAGTTGGGTACACTGAAAATAAATCGAAAAGGAACTCACAATTATTGATAGTAGATTGTGTGGTCACCTGATCAATGTATATGATAAAGTAAAGTATATGGGCCCGAAGCCAGAAGTGGCGACATTATTGGTCGGGTGACCCGCGATCTCTAGCAGGCCCATAGGAATGAATGGGGAGTCATTCCTTATGTGCGATTAGCAATTTGCTAATTGCCAATAAGGAAGCTGTAGGAATCACAAATAAAATTGCGATTTCTACATGAATCCCGTTTTGCAAGTCCTTAATAGCGATTCCTTAATAATCGCTATTAAGGACTCGCAAAAGGGGACAATGATGAATCTGGGGGGTAGTTCCTAAGCACAAACACCACAAAACAAATGCAATTGAGAAGTTTGTAATGCCAAATTAAGCACCCAGCATAGTTTTATAAGCCAGCTTTGGCATATTTATTTTTCCTATGGAAAACAAGCACAAATAATTAAAATAGCAAAAGTGTGTATGCAATATATTTGCTGAAGTCACACTCCTCAACTTGGTGAGGGTCAGTTGAAGCAGTCGCATTGGACATGTGAGGAACAGTTAGTAGGCACCTTAGAAACTGCAGCTTCATGAAACAATGTCCAAGTGTTGGCTTCTGACTCAAGTGGGACCTCCAGTAATTACGTAAGATACTACAGCTTTGTGAAGACTTCAAGCATTTGGATCTGACTTGCGAGGGATGTCTAGTAAAACCATGAGGTACTGAAGCTTTGTGAAAAACTGCTATTAAGTAGTTACTTCTGACCCAAGAGGGAAATCTAGGACAGTCATGAAGGACTGCAGCCTTGTTAAAGGCTTCACACTGCTGCTTCTGATTCATGAGTAGCATCTAGTAAAAGTTTGGGGTACTGTAGGTATGCAAAAGGCCAGACCTATCATTTTCCCCATTCTTGTTTTTTAATCTGTTCATCCTCCAGTTTTTTCCAAAGCAGATGAAGTCAGTTGCAAACATTGTTTTACGGATGGTATTGAGATTACTTTCTCTCCTAATGGTTCCCACCACCATCTGCACTATTAAATGCTGTTTAACCGAAGCAGACTGGGGCTAGGTTTACAATAATGGTCAATAAATACTATTCAATAATACATCTATATAGGAATCTCCTGTGGTGCCTAAATCTACTTTTTTCCCTAGATGAACTTGGCAACCCTTCTACAGCAAAAATGGTCAAAGAGAACGATTCATCAGTTTGATGAAATTATTGTTATTTCTTTGTTACAGTGAGATTGGCAGTGGTTGTGGTAGGCTCGCGTTGAGAATTCCGCTGCTCGCGTTGAGGAAGCTGCCACTCAAGTAGAACATCTACTCCAGCGGCAGAAAGAAGCAGCGTCCTCTTGTGCTGTGCATGGTGCCATTCATGCTGATTTTACAGTGGAAGACAGACTCCTGGCGCTAAGAATCAGCATGAGCAGCACAACTTACCACATTCTGCCTCTCACAGAACTCCGCAGAGTGGGATGGATTTGCTTTGGTACTTTTCAGAGTTAAAGGGGAAGGAAGCACCCCCCCCCCACTAACTGAGACATACTGTGGGCCCTGTAACGCAGCCCCCGCGGCCGACTTCATTGCGGTGTCCAGTGGACCCCATTTCCCGTTATCAGATGATTTTCATGCCCGTGCGAGTGCAGGCAGGGAAATCGAATGTGCTCCCACTTTAGTGGGAGCAGAAATCTACTCCAGCTGGATGGGAGCACACAAGTTTCTCCCTTCCACGGCTCTCGCAGACAGGGAAACTTAGACTTGCTCCCACAAAGAAAATTGCTCCCTTGGAATGGGAGCAATGGCGGCTCCCCAGAACCAAGGATGGGTGCCAGCAGATGAACCAGTGGGGTCCAGAGGACTTGGGCTCTCCCCGCAGACCCCAGTGTGGAACATGTTGTGGGGGGCCCAAGTGGGCACTGAGGCACCGCACTTAAAAAAGAAACCTGCCCTCTCCTGCGGTAGCATGGAGCCGGTGGGGCCACGAGTGCACAGGGGATACCCTCACATTCCCATCCAAACTAATAGTGCAGAGTGCCCCTTGTTGGCATCAAGGCACCCCAGTTGTAAAACAATTTAGAAAAGAAAGAGTTTCAAGGCTCCTGTGCGGCCCCTGGGATTGCTTACAGGGAGCTGGCAGGGCAGCATGGCCCTGGGCCACACTTCGCAGCCCCGAAAAAAAAAAATATGTTGGAGTTCAAGGTGAGCACATAGACACCCAAAAAATTCCCACAATAAACTAATACTAAATGAAAAGCAGGAGCTATTCATTTATTATGTACTGCCCCTTGCCATTAGTGCCCCCATAATGCCCTGTGAGGCATTTAAACCCTATTTTTTGGAGGCTGGTGGTATCCCTAGAATGGACAGGGGCACCACCAAGCCCTTTTTGTGAAGATTTGGGTTGCACCTGTAAGTGCAGCAGCTCCCAGACACATTAAAATAAAAACAAAACAGTAAGTGTCCTCGGTCATTAAATCCATGACCCCAGAGCTGACCACATTTATTTAGAGCACTCTTGGCTGGAGGTTTATATTCTTCAGCTGGAGTGTTGATCCCTCTTGTCTTGATTCTATGGCTGTACTCTGTAGCTTGAAAACTGCTAAAAAAAGACTCAAAGACCTGATCTTTTTTATTTTTTTATTAAACTTTACTACATTTTTTTTTAATGATAATTGCTTTTGTTAAATATTGCACTGGGCGAATTATTTAAATATACATTTGATTATAATTATTGGTGCTTATTTGACAAAGACAATAGTTTTTTTTATGTTTGTTGAGATGCAGTCCCCTTAATGGGCCCACTTTTTATGTGTAGGTGTTCTGGCCCTTTGACAAAGTTACTAGGTCTGCCTGACTTAAAATGACACCCTTTATATTGTAACTTCAAATAGTCAGCCGTGCTCCGTTGAAGAGGGTTTGGGCACCAGACCCTGCGCCGAAAGGGTTGTTTGTCTGCGAGGAGTTGGATGAAAAGTCTGGTCCCAGGCCAGGCCCTGTGGCCAAACACCACGCTGAGCACTGCCCAGCATGGGTTAGCTGACAACAGGGGGTAGCTGTGTACGGCGTGTGGTTGGCGTTACATATGGTAATAAAATATTACTTCACGTTAAAAAAACTTCGAATTTCACTGAGAAAAAGCAAAGGTTAAAGTGATGCTATTGTAAGCTATGGCAATAATATCTTACTTTACATCGAAACAAACCTTAGATATTTACTGAAAAAAACAAAGGTTAAAGGGGCATTATAGTTCGGTGAAAATGTCAGTTGAAACATAATAATATATTGGTTTTGATTCTGCACAATACCAATAAAAAAGACCCACCTCATCATTTAATATATATTAACTAATTCAATTCATATAACATATACAGAGATATATTCACTGAAAAAACAAAGTTTAAAGGAAAGTTATAGTTAGGTGAAATGTCAGTTGAAACATACCGTTTTGAACAAACACAAACACTCAAATTTACCGGTTATGGTTACCCCAAGTAATTATAACTCGGTCCCTCACCATGCACTGCCTATGGCGTCACGAATTATTATGTTTTATGACATCGTTGCTAACATGGCTGCAATATCTGAAATGGCATCATTGATAACAGCACTGTGCATGGAGGGGGCGCAAATTACAATTACTTTAGGGCAGGAGTTATAGTTATTTGAGATAACAGAAAGCAGGTTTGCACAATTGCAACACTACCAAATGTTTCTTAAGATGTACCACTTTTTATATTGCGACCTCAATAATAAATTACGGGGCATATTATCAAGGTGGGTGATATGAGATTATCGCTGCTTTTGCAGCCGTTTTCAGCCGCAAAGCGGCGATAATTTTATCGCCCTATTAGCAAGCTGTCGCTAACAGCAGTTAGCAACAGTTGTAGGCGATAGCGAGCGGTTTGGGGCCCGCTTTGCATGTCAGCGATATTTATCGCTAATGACATGAAAAGTGGGCGTACCCAACCTGTTAGCGACTGAAAGCAGTCGCTAAAATCGCTATCGCCTATTATCAACGCAGGCGTAGCGATGAAAAAATTTGCACTAAGCGCGAATATCGCCAAAACCTAACGCCTGCTCAGACCACTTCTTAGCCTGTATATCCAATGGGAGGTGGATATTCAGTCTAAGTCCCTATTGGCGATAATGCCAGAATATCGCTGGATTTCTAACGATATTCATGCATTTCGCCACTATTGCCGGATATTTTATCGCTTTGGCGATAAACGTTGCTAATAGCACGTTATCTCTGCGATAAAATCCGGCGATGCGTGGCGATAAAAAAAATATCGCTAAGCACATTTAGCGATAAATATTGCTAGTTGTTGATAATATGCCCTTACGTCCTGTTTGAATTTGTGTTTCTCCCCCTTTAAATGGTAATCAATTATCCTACTACATGCCTATCTATAATCTGGTGAATAATAAAATAAAGCTTTGCAATTCTGATTTATGCCCATGTCAAAGTATGCTGAGTTGCACTCTTACAAAGCTCTCTTATGTTAGTTCAGAGGAGAATTAACCTTTTCAGCTTCTGTGTATAATATGAACTGTCAGGGTGTTATACTGTTTATTTTCGAGCAATTCTGATTTGCGATGGTTTTGATTAACGAACAATAAAGAATTACTCATTTGTTCATTTTAAAACCACTCAGAACCTGTCACTGTGCGCCTCCACTTCCGTCCTAAACAACAAGGGTGCACTGCCAGCTAGGAAAAATGTCACTCCTGAGACCTACAGAGCAATTTATAGCGCTCCTTTGAACTGCAGACGAATTGTTTTTCCCGGGAATCAGAAAGCTTTTCCTGCAGTACTAAACCCAGTAAACCTTCATACATTCGAGTGCTATATAATATCATGGGGACTGTGCAGAGTGATGGGGAATGGAATAGTGGGGACAATTGGGCTCAGAGGATATTGAGGGACAAGGAGAGAAGGGTTTACAGAGAAGAGGATGGTGCAAGGAGAGGGGAATGAAACAGAAGCTCAGAACTAGGCATTCCAGCGTTGGGAACTTTGAAAACAGCCTCTTGGAGTAGCAATGATGTCTTCCCCTGGTGCATATAGCCACCAAAGAAGCTTTTTTTAAATTGTACTTTGCAATCCCAGCTTTGCACTTCGCAAAGCTTGCAAACACTTCCTTCTATTAAAAAAAAGTGTGCAAAGTTACATGTTGGCCAACTTTGCACGTCCACGGTTATTATTTGCTGTGATTCAATCTAAAGGGGGTGAGCTCACTTATCATCCCAGATGCACGATCGTCTTAGTAATGTTTGAGAACAGACATTAGCCATACAAATTTACTTTTTGAGACTGGTAAAGGTAGATGCACAACCGGATGCTACCATTAAGCATCTTGTCCACCACCATTAGTGCCAACCACTCAATGTTTTTCACAGGTTATTCATTTATTCCAGGTAGGGAGCATCTTTTATCTGCCCCCATGCTCGTTGCAATAAAGGCAAGGCAGAGGCACACAAACTGAAATTATGACCAAAGAGTGGAAGAGATGGGGTGGACACAGGCCCCCACTGCCCTGCGGTGTGGAGGGGGGGACACTTCAAGGGTCCCTGCTGCACTTCAAGGAGTTCACTTTCATCCCAAGGCCATTAAATATCTTTGAAATTCTAATTGTATTCATAAAGGGCTTTCTAACCCTAATGAGGCATTGAAGCACTTTTTGGTGAGTAGCCCAATACTCTGGAACCCAAAAGGGATTAGTGGTAGATGAGTATAGGGAAATATAAATTATTAATTTGAGCAGTGGACATGTTTATTTGATTGAATAGGATAACTGAGGGATTGAGGAAGGAGGAGGAAGGAGTCTAGAAAGTCTTACTTTGGGAGATCATAGTGGTAGGATGAGGTTCGGGATGAGTCAAAGGAAAGATAGAGGAGGGATTTGTCTCGAAAGTGATTAGGGAGATCATAATAGTAAAATGAGGTTTGGGATGAGTCAACGGAGGGATACACAAAGGAAAAACCTCGAAAAGGGTTATTTGGGAGATCATAGTAGTAAAATGAGGGTTGGGGAGAGCCATGGTGGGATAGAGAAGATTCTAGAAAGGGTTATTTGAGAAATCATAGTTGTAGAGTGAGGTTTAGGATGAATCAGAGAGTGGATGTAGAGGATATATTGAGAGAGGTATAGGATGAGACGCAGAGTGGTGCATTGGAGAAAGTTGAACGTTTTTGGGTCCTTTAATTATTTTTTTGTTTTTTTCTTCAACAGTAGGAGTAAAGTAATACAAATATAAATACATAACTAAATAGAAAGGGTATACTGTGTCCTTTATTTGCCACATGAAATGTATTGTCTGGAATTGTTTTTAAAATGCGTACTTATGAATTGTACTTTTATGATTGTAAGTTTTACAATCGAATAAAGATTTTTGAACTGAACTGAGAAAGGGTATACAGTGATGTAATTTGTGAGGTCATAAGCAGTGTTAGCTCAGGTAACTTTAACTGCTGAATTTCACTGGTTTTGTACGATGAAATCTGAGCCTAACTATAGTGTCCCTGTAGCCTTTGGTTTTTTTGAGTGACTTTCTAAGGTATTTTATTCTATTTCATATCTATAACATCCCTGTAACATTTGTTTTTTCAATGTTCAATATATATATGTGGGTGTGTGTGTGTGTGTGTGTGTGTGAAATATGTATATATTTTCAAACAAAAAGTAGTTTATATATTTATATATTTGTACAAAGAAGTGCACATTTCTAAATGGATACATATAATCAAATTAAAAATGTTTCCATACACAGGGATTTGCTGGCCATTTGTGTTTGAGTATGGTAGTTATGTAGGAAAGAGCCAACACTTGAGTAGTCAGTCTTCTGAATGTAAGATAGTTTTCCTTGGATCTTATGTTCGGTGTAATGAGTTGCATAGTTTGGCAACTTAAACAGAAAAAGGTGTACCACCTATGTTTTTAGGTTGAGCCTGGGCACGCATGCGCTGCTCTGCGAGGCATGCTGAATTCAGGTATTGGCTTGAAGCTCTACCCATTTTCCGTCCATCTTTTCAATTGTCTCCTGTTACTGTTGTTTCTAAATGGTTGCTTTTGATTTATGAATAGGCTTAGTAGTCCCTCCTTATTACCACCTTGTCCGCATTTGTAACCTCCCATAAGGACTGGACTTTTTAAATGTGTTGTTACAGTGTCTGTATTATTTACAGTCAGCGACCACTATTTTCTTTAATGAATTTCCCTATTGCATGCATGAAGTGCTGTCCTGCAGGGGTGCCTACTTAGCCTCTGGGCATCGGGCTATGGTTTCAGCATGCGCCCGCTTTAACATTTTTATTGGGTCTACTTGACAAATAAATGCTATTTTTTGTAAAAGGACCCCATTACTGCACTTTCACTTTAATGGCGAGATCGCAGCTGTCTTTAGACGAGCTGTGTCTAAATAAAGGGGCATTGCCGCCATTAAAGGGAAAGCACAGCATGGGTGCTTTTAACAAAAAAAATGTGTTTGTCATTTTGACAAACAAATGCTTTTTTGTAAAAGCATCCCATATTAAAGTGAAAGTGCAGCATTGGGTGCTTTTACAAGCAATTGCAATGCCCTTTATTTATTTGTTGCTTTTTAAAATATAAATAAAAGGCATTGTCATTTACAATGCCAATAGCTTAAACTCTCACAAATACTAGACCTATGGCATTGCAAATGCTTGTTTCTCTTGTGTGCTGGAGTTTTGAGGTGAGGTGCCAATCTGGAGCTGATGTTTCTTTGTTCAATGTATTTGGTGATGTTATTCCTGATGAAAAGCAGTCCTGTGCCATGTATTGCTTTGTGGGTGATACAGAGCGACTTCAAGGTGGATCTTCTGACAACTGGTAACAAATGTTGGGCTCTCATGGAAGGGGAGACATGGGTTTGTGATTTTACATGCATCAGTATCCCGCAAGAAGAGTTCTGAATTTGTAGTAATCTTTTCATAGTTGATAAGGATGATCCATGGTAGAGGCCATTGGCGTAATCATGTTTAAACATTTCAAGAGAGATAGTAGATTGGACCTTGTGTGGAAATCCTAGGTGAGGGAAGATGCATCTCAGAGTTTTCATAGTATTGAAGCTTGATCTTGCTTATTTGTCCACTTGGGCTTTCATTGATAACTTTGAGTCCATGTAATTATGAGATTTCTTACATCCTTGGATACTTTAGGAGGTGATCCCAGATCATAAGGCCAGGAGCATTTAGTTTGAGATGGCTCCATGTCATCCACTGATCAACGGCTGTGAAGCAACTGAAGATGCTTGAGTTTCCAATGTCTTTGGGGCTTTCCAGTTGAAGATGTATTTGTGTGCCATCTGCATACTTATAGCATGTGAGCTTAAATTAATTGATTATTGCCAGTAATAATAACTTCATGTAGATGCCGAAAAACATGAGTAAGATGACATAGCCTTGAGGGACTCCTGCTTTTGTGAAGTATGGTTTGGATGAGAAAGGGGGAGTATTGATGATATTTGTTCTGTTTTGAAGGGGAAATGTGATTGAGTCGAGAGCAGTCCTCTCTATACCATCTTTGTAACTTCTTTGGATTAGAGTGTCATGGTTAATTGTGTCAAAGGCAGCGGCGAGGTCCAGGAGAAGTAGTGCAGTGATCATGTTCTGGTCTACTGTATTTGTAAGGTCATTACAGGGCATGATGAGGGCAGATTCTGTGCCTTTTTTTTGCTTGGAAATTGAAAAGTATGCATGACATTTGGATGATTGCTGCTCTTTCTATCAGTTTGCCCTGGAAATGTCCATTTGTTATTGGTCTGCAGTTCTTGGGGTCATGCAGGTTCAGGTTTGTTTTCTGTAATAATGGGCATGTATATATGCCTTTATAAAGTCTTCTGAATTGATTTGTGTAGTTAAAGAATTATTGATGATTTTTCTTACTGGTGTGGCAGCAGAGGTATTTAAAAGAATGTTCTTGAAGATTTGTGGTGGGCAAGAGTCAGAAGGGTAGCCAACTGGCCTGTTTGCTTTGACAAGATCCATAAATTCACTTTTTGATAGTTGTTTGAAGGAATGCAGAGGCTGGGTTAGTCTACTCTTGGAGGGGCTAGTTGAATATTAGTTGTTCTTGTGATTTTCCTTTGTTTTAAATATGATTCCAACATGTCTGCTTTGGTTGTGTAGTAATTTGTCAGTGTCTCAGTAAATTTTTTAGTCAAGGGATGAGTTCCTTCTGTGAATTTAGGTTTACGAAATTCTGTGAGAATTTTACAAAAATGTTATTTGCGCATTTAGCATTTTGAATTGTTTAATTTTTTTTATTGCTGACTTGAATATTCTTTTGTGTTTGTGTACTTGAAATTTGCCTTGATTGCTATTTGTTTTAAGCCTGATGCGTTGCAGCTTTGCGATTTGTTATTTTCTTTTATCTTTTTTTGTTCTGTATTCCCCCAAGGTGCTTGATTTCTTTTGCACTGTTTTTTGGTTTTAGTGGTGTTAGAAATAGATAACAAAAGCTAGCTTGATCCACTCATAATGTTTTTGTATTACATTTATTGTGTCTACATCTGTGTTGGATTTAGTTGTGTTTCTAAGTATTCAGAATTGAGTTTGTTCCATGGACGATAGGTGGATGCACTTATGGCAGCCTTGGGTGTGTTTATTTGTGGTGTTTTGAGTAGGAAAGCTATCAAATGGCAGTCTGACCATGTGACTGGAATATTCCTTTGAAAGGTAACTAGTTCTGGATTTGCAAACATGACATTTAGGGTGTGTTCAACATGTTGTGTGTGGGTTCGTGGATGATCTGATGTAGGGTCAATGTGTCTAGGCCACAGATGACTCTTATTGGATGGGGCATATTGGGTTTGTCAAACCATATATTTAGGTCACCAAGAATGCATCGAATGGAGTGTAGAGTTATGCGGTTTAAAACTATGTCTAGCAATGTGTCTGGGAATGTTGTATTGCTAATTGGTGGTCTGTAAAGAAGGAGGAAGTTACCGTAGGAAGTTGGTGTAGAGTTGTATTTGGTGATGAGGGCCTCACAACCTTGTATGGAAATGTCATCAGCTTTGGTGAGATTTGTTGTTTCCTCGAATATAACTGCTAGTCCACATCCTCTTTTGCCTATATACGATTTTGCATGGCAGTTGGATAGCCTGGAGGAACTACTTCATGTAGCACTGGAGCCATGTCATCTCCCAACCATGATTCAGTTATGAAGAGTAGGTCAAGTTGTGTGTCAGTAAGTAGGCCGTAGATGTGATGCTTGTTTTTAGAGAGTGAGCAAGTATTTATTATGAGGCAGTCAAGAGACGGTTTTGGTGTGGTGTGACTTTGTTTTCTTGAAGAGTGAGCAGTATTCTTTGAATTTGTACCAGGTGTGTATTTGTGCTGGTATTAATTGTATGAGGATAGCAATAATGTTGTTTATCTATATTGCAATCCTCATCCAGAAGGCTTAGAAGGTATTTTGTTGGGTCTGTAGGTGGCGGAGATGGTGGTTGAGATTGAGTTGATGAGCTGCGATGTTATTGTAGAGTAGTCTTGCTATCTAATAGCCAAGAAGATAAACAGTTGTGAAACGTGACATGTTAATTTTTTTGCGTCTGTTTAAGTTAGAAGGTGTATGGGTTAGGGGCCGTGGTGAACCATGTGCGTCATGTTTTAAGGCTCTAAATTGTGAAATAGATGAGAGACGGTAGAATGAGAGTTGTTGTGTTGGAGTATTTGTGGTAGGTGTTGGTGAATATGACATATGAGAGCTAGGAAGGTTTAGGATCTGTATTATTTGTGTAGTCACAAGGGTGGGAGTGGGTGTATGTTTCTATTTTGTTGTGGAATGTAGTATGAAATTGTGTGTGAATGGGATTTTTGATGTGCTGGTGTGTGTGTTGGATTGTTTTGGGGAGTGGTGAGATGAGATATTGTTGTAGTGGATTTATGTGAAATATTTGTATGTACAGTACTGTTGGTGTTTGGAAGTTGAATGTTAAAGGGGTGGTGATGTCCATTGGGGAGGAGAGTATGTGGTGTGTTGGAGGGGATAGATAAGATTTCTTAGTTTTTGTGTTAGATTTGATAGCTGGAAGATGTAATATGTGTGGTGAAGTGGAGTGTAAGGGTTGTTCAGGTGGGTGTTTTTGGTAAAAAGAGGAGGTGGGTGTTGTTAGTGAATGATATGAGGGAGGGTTGAGTGTAGGTTTGGTGGTGAAGGAAAGGGGTGTGTTTGGAGTAAGTAGAGGGCAGAGCTGGTGTTTCGTATGAACAGGAAGCACGTATTTGCAAAGATTAAGGTTATGTATGATGTGGGTTTGTGTTGTAATGGTGATGTATGGATAGTGGTATAGAACAGAGTGGTGTGAGAGTGTAGGTGCCATTGTATGGCGGTTGGGGTAGAAGGTTGTATGGTTATGGTTTGAAGGAGTTTTGTAGTGATTGTTGAGCCATTGAAATGCAGATAGGATTTGTTTGTATTAAATGAATAGTGTGCATTTTCTGAGAGCGTATTATTATGCTTGAGGATGCTGATAGGTTAAGGTGGTGGCTGGTAAATGGTAAAAATGCAAAAAAGGGCAGAATTTCTGGCCCTAGGTCTGACCAAGCCCGTACAGGCCTAAACAGACCTCGATGCCCGGGCTGAGACGTCCTGAGCCCTAGAGTTAACTAGCCCTCCATTAGGTGACTTTGGCCAATGGGAAGCCTAGCCCTAACCATTAGAACCCTAGCCCTAGGAGAAATAGGAGACCTGGCCCTATCAACCAATCACAGCCCAAGCCCAGGAACCAGTCAAAACCCAAACCTTAAGCCCTAGGTCTTATAGAACCCCAGCCCGAGGAACCAATCAGAACCTGAGCCCTATCAACCAATGGGATATCAAGCCCTAAGTCCAATAAAAACCCCAGTCCTATGGACCAATAGGAACCTTAGCCCTATCAGCCAAGCAGATCTCAAACCCTATGTTCTAACTCAAATCCAAAACCAAGCCCTAGGAACCAATCAGAACCATAGCCCTCTCAGCCAATCAGCTCTCAAACTCTAAGCCCTAAGTCCAATAGAAACCCTAGCCCTAGGAGCCAGGTAGAGCACAGTTGCAACAATGAGTAAGAAACTTCTATAAGAGGCATGTGGCCTTAAGCTGGGTCTGGTGGCTCAGTCAACTAATGCATCCACTGCAGGGGCCTGTGTTTGACTTCATGGTCGCAAGTTCAAATCCAGGGGTGTCCCCTCAGCCTTTCATCCATCTGAGGTTGATTAAATGAGTACCATTGAGTTGGGTAACAACAAACATCAGTTATTCAGTGCAAGAGAGCCTGTTGGGATGAACCTGCGCTTTACAAATACACATGTTATGATATGTTAAACACAAAGTGGTGTGCAGGGGGTCAAGGAGGTGCTCCTGAAGTCAGAATCTCCATGGATACAGACAGGCTCAATCCATACTTTGTAGTTCATGTTCAACCCTGCAGGTTATGCCCAAATCTAAAGCCACTACAATACTGCTTTTCGCACACTTAAACAAATCATCTTTTCTAGCCAAACATTAGCGCTACATACAGTTTCTAAACACAATTTAAACCACAAAGCAGATGAAGCAGTCTTTTAGAAACACTCTGGTTAGAATTAGGTGTGCATTTTGTAGGTGTGGGTGGAAAACTCCGCTCAGTCGGCAGAGCTCGCTGAGTTTTGCTACTCCAGTGCGGCAAAAACTCTGTCATCCACCACAGAGCGGAGTCTACCGGTGCCGCTACCCACCTCGTAAGACTGTCTGTCATGCACATACACTCGGCGAGGTGAACGCACAGTAGGAAACACTGCTGGTGGAGCTTAAATCAAATCGTACAGCAAAACTGGACGTAATACCCACAGAGATAAAGGACAGACTTGCGTACGTAAGTGTCTCATTGTTTCAAGGGGCAAGTTGGCGCAAACAATGAAAGCCAGCAGGCTGTCAGTCAATCCAAGCTCGTGCTGTTCACAAGGCTCAATGTGTGGCAAATTCAAACTCCCAATACAGGTGAGCCACTTTCCTGGCACAGTGACCTTGCATGAGGCAAGCTCTTGAATTCAAGCACACTCTGGGCTGCCAGTCCTGTTGCTAACAGGGCTAGAATTCTGACACCGAAGGCAACACATGCAGATCACACCTTCCAGTGCACCCCGCCTGTTGTCGGTGCTGCACTCTCGCCGTTTCTCGCTGTATTCCACCCTCCTTGATCCTCTTGCTGAGTCCTGATTGGCTGGACTGCAAGTCCACTATTTAGTTACTGTTCTGCATGTCATTATATTCCAGTAGAGATGACTGCATCATCATGACAGTGGGAGTGCCACTTGGTCAAACACTGACTGCTCTGCTCTCTCTGGTTCTTAGTCCAGTGCCAAGAAGCAAATACTGCTAGGGTTGATAGGCACCACACCAAAGTGCACTCTAATGAGATAAGGAACGTCTCTAGATGCCATTTCCCTTATATGCTAATCTAGAGTTGCATGCAGTAACAAGTAGAAATGTGGGAGGTGGGGCCGGCCAAGAAGAGCGGTGGCACAGCCTGGTGATGTTGTGGCCACAGATTCTGTCCCTTCTCACCTGCAGATTTAATACTGACATCACTCCCTGCACCTGATGCTGCCCAGTTTTTGCTCTACCTCCCTCGCTTGCTCCCTGTGCCTCCAATAGCAAAACCCTCGCCAAAACCTGCATTGCATTTGGGGATGCAGTGCGCACAACAACATTTGTTTTATTTATTTATATGTTTTCTTACCTGTAAACCTCCGTAATCCATAGTTTACTACCCCCCACCCTGCCCCTCCCGCTCACCACGTCACCGCCCAGCAGGTACTCCCACTACCGATCGCGGCTGGGTTATAGATGCCATTAAAAGAGCCGCAAGTCTGGGATGGTGCAAACGTCCAGAAACACACCCCTGTAGAAAAAAAATCTATATGTAACGTAACAAAATTTTGGGATGGCAGGAGGAGAGTGGGAGACCCTTTTTCGCAAAATCACATGTAAAATGTATTCCCCAATTTCTCACATTTAAAAGCATCTCCCACCACATTATTGGAAATACCTTTAAAATCAAGTTAAATAAGATGCGATCCATTTCAAAGGTGACTATGCAAAGTAGAGTAAACACACAAGCAATACCATGCAAATAAAATAAATTACATCTTGCAATGTGTGCAGGCAGAGTTTTTAATCAGCTTTATTCTGGTGACTTCCAAACCCCACTGTCTGCTTAAAATGTTGATGTAGCTCTGAGAGACATTTCTGCTCTCTTGCTTGTACTTTTGCGATGCTCTAAAAGGAGACTCAGAATAGTTTCCAATGAGATTTTGATTGTAGGTAAAGAATATTCACATGAAAGAAATCTGAACAAATAGCTTTTTGTTCAGTCTGTAAGTGGTAGTTGCTTTGTGCTCACTCAGGTGCATTTGTTGCTCTGCACCAGCTGTTAAGAGGCACTATGACATGAAAACTCAACAGCAATAGGTCATTACAGGTTGCAGTGCAGAGTATCATGCATGGGATATCATACTATCCTAATATTTTAGCCAAAATATCGAGAACAAACATAACAATAGGTAAGAGCACATAGGCAGGTATATATTTACCATTCTTAACTCTACATGTACGTACTCTGTATATATATATATATATATATATATATATATATATATAAATATATATATATATATATATATATATATATATATATATAAATATAAATATATATATATATATATATATATACAGTACGTAAATGTAGAAATGTAGAGTTAAGAAGAGAAAATCTATACCTGCCTATGTGCTCTTACCTATTGTTATGTTTGTTCTCGATATTTTGGCTATATATATATATATATACCTTTATTTTTTCAATATATAGATATTTATTGAAAAAACAAAAGTTAAAGTAACATTATAGCAGTCTCATTATGTTTCGTATCAATGGATTTGCAGTGCCAAACCCTTTCCATTGGTAAAGGTGGTTTTGGCATAACTGGCTTAGAAATGCCACTTATAGAATAGGCAGTTCGGGCTGGACTGTTCCGATGAGGCACAGGGTCAGACTGATTTGCATATGGCCATGTCTGAACTGGGGTGGTGGAGTGAGCTAAAGAATGATGATGAATTAAACCCAGATCAGTTGACTGGGGGTGAGTGTTTGATTTGCTCAAACGCTCCGTCCATCATCCACTTTGGCATCACTTATAGAATATGGGCATTTCTGTGCTCCAAGAATCTCAGGCACCATGTTGTCTGTCTCCAGTGGACACCAGGGGTCAGGGGAGCACATCTGTGCAAGCCCCAATTGACAGCCATAGAGCTCTGCCCTTTGAGGGCCACATAGGATAGATTAAAGATAGAGGTTGTGGAACTTAGCCTCAAGGGTCAGATCATGGCCCCACTAAAGATTAAGATCTGCATTCTACAGCCCCATTATGGACAGGCCTACAATTTAGGGGAGACATCTGTGGTTCAAAGGGAAACCACCATGAACCTCAAAGCCACATGACAGTATAACAACGGGTGCCATCTTTCAGCAAAGGGTGACATACGCTTATGGGGACGTGTGACTGGAGAACCTACACTGCATGGTGTACATTGCCAGAGGAATTTGTTGTAAACATATAGGATAACTGATCTAATAGAGCCCCGCTTGGGCCAAGGACCTGCTGAAGTGTGCTCTCCAATGGACCGACTGGGGGCCTCCTGTTCTCTCAGAAATCTCAGGCACGTCAAAGATCTGCCCCGAGGGACCTACACCATCTACCTGTGACTCTGGAGAGCGGTGCCCTCTCAAGTGTCCGCCTCAGCTACTGAATCTCTACTGGTAGTGTGGTGCAAGCATGGAATTAAAACTTGTGTTTGGAGACCAGATTGTCTAATGTGGAGCCCAGAAATCTAAGACATGTGGTTCCTGTTCTACGGGGACCTCAACACCCATAAATGCCTAGTGGGTGGTGCGTGGATTCATTGGTTGCGGGACCCAACGTGGCCCGTTTTGTCGATGGTGCTGCATCTCTCTCATGCAACACGCCAACTGCATGCTCATTGCGTGCAGTGTTTGATTCACAGGGTGTGACCCTCTGAGAAGGGGTTGTTCAGGAGCAGTGCCTCATTCTAACTCATGTGGCTCTGCTGAACTTGTGCCAGTGTGTGTGACCAGACTGGTCTGGTGCAGCCTGTATCATTGGGCGCTGGACGTGGTGCATCCTTTCCATGGAGTTGGAGAATTGCATCTCTTCCCACTGTCTGACCAGAATTGCCTGGTGCTATCCATCTCAATGTGCACCGGTCATTGTGCCTCCTTTCCTGGGAAGCGTGGAATTTGCAATTCATCGTATTTGAAATCTGAATTCCTTGGTGCGAGTCATATCAATGGGCATCAATAGCTGTGCCTGGATTGCCTGGGCATGCCCCAGATCCTCCTGTACTGATCAGGGCACCACATCCTATTGGGAGTATCCCCTGTTTTACTCCCCATTCATCTTTTGTTCCCTTGTTGACCCTCACCGCAGCGGACCAACAGCCCTCTCGAAACCTAGCCCCTTCAGACGTCTTGGCACTTGGTAATAACGAGAGAGATTCCCTGAGTTGAAGAAATGCTACTGAGACAGTTCAGAAGCATATCAAGAGATTCTGTGACTCCTTTGTGTTTTGAGACCTGTGGGTGAACTTCCTGAGTGACTGCTAACCGTTCCCTTGTTTACATCTACCTCCTAACTAAAACTGTTACATATTTCCACCTGCTTCCCGAGGGCATAGACAGTGTGACTTCATACGCCTGCAGCTCGGTGTCCAAGAGGTGGGGTTGGGCATCTTCCATCTGGGGGTATAGGACAATTGGGGTGAACCAGAGGGTGGAGGGTGACTTGGGCAACAGAGTCTTTAGAGGGTGAACCATTGATTGATGGGTACAAGTGGCACTGCATTAGGGTGCTGAGTACATATGTTTGTGTAAGAGCATGCTGTATGGACTGGCTGATACTTGCCTCACCGAGTAATGTTGCAGAGTAAGTGTGTGTGTGAGTGATCGTGTGTGGACCACCTGTGATTCACGAAACTGGTCAGTGGTACCACATAATTCATTGATTTTGTTGCCAAAAGCACAATACCTTTTGATATTGGGAATTCCTGCGTGGCTTCGCCTCATGGTGCTGCTAAAAAGTGTTCAGTTTATGTGCCTGTGTTTAATTTTGATATTGTGCACCATATAAGGGTGCCCTGTCTCAATGGGGGGTAGATTAGGAATTGTCCAAATTGTGCATAATATTGATATCATAACAATATGAGTGGGCCGAGTACTGCCAGAAGTATTTCTGAATTTTTTTTATGCTCCCTTAGCTGCTGAGAGTCCTGAATAATACCTCCAGTTACCACCAGTAAGTCCCACACAGCGAGATTGTTAAGCGGTCTAGGGAGGCCACGCCCCCTTTCTCCACCACTCTGCAAACGTGTCACCTAATGCACTGCTGGCTGAGGAATGAAGTCCTCCTGCTACTTTCTGTAAATCCTACACAGCGGGATTCCTGAGAGCTGGTCAGAGGCACCACCCCCTTTTTCTCCACCATTCTGCAAACACCATTACTACTTTAAAAAAAACATAGAAATTCACTGAAAAACCAAAGGTTACAGATATTTAATGTTAGGAATTAACATTTAGAAATTCACTCAAAAAAACAAAGGTTACAGGGATGTAATGGTTAGGAATTAGCATTTAAAAATCCTTAGGAATTCACTGAAAATACTAAAGGTTACAGGGACGTTATAGTTAAGAAATTACATTTAAGAAAACTTGGAAATTCACTGTAGAAACCACGGGTTACAGGTACGGTATAGTTAGAGTCAGGTTGCACTCGTATAAAATCAGTAAAATTCAGCAGCTATAGTTATCAGAGCTAACTATAACTTGCGACCCCGCAATGCACTGGTTATGACCTGAAATATTATACCACTCATGACATGGTCAGTGACATCACTGATGACATCTCGAATGATATCCCTGATGAAATTACTGATTACATCATCCACAAAACCATTAATGCACCCCCTCACAGCCCCATAGAACGTTTCATACATTCATTCCCACACAACCATTCACAAACCTATTCACAGACCCATACCAGTACTTACACACCCACTCACTGATTCATAGATCTACATGCACATCCACTGTCTCACCCTTACAGCCACTAATAAACCAACTCGCTCACTAATACAGACACAGACATATCCACTCATATACCCGTACAGCCACTCATATGGCACAGTCAACCATAGAGCTACTCACACAACCAATCACTCACTCATAAAGTTACACACACAACCACTTACTTACACATACATATACTAACAAGTATTCACTCACCTATACAGTCTCTGACACAAGCACATACTCACCCATACAGCAACTCTCACATTCACTCACTCATCCCATACAGTCACTCATAAACCCCATCACTCACCTATATAGCCGTTCACATACCAGGTTACTCACCCATATACCACTGACACTTCCACTTTCTCACCCACACAGACACACACATACTTACTCACCCATACAGCCCCTCACACAAACACTCACTAACCCATACAGCAGTCACACACACCCTGACCCACCCACACAGGCACTCATACACCCATAGAGGTACTCAGGCAACTAATCACTCACCTATACAGAAACTCACATACCTACTCACACAACCATAGTGCCACTTTTACACCAACTGACAGACAGATACAGACATTCACACAACCAGTCACTCACCCATACATTTACTGAGACACCAAATAACTCACTTATACAGTCAGTCATGCACCCATTGAATCATCCATACAGGCACTCATACACCCACTGATTCACCAATAGACCTTGGTATATATATTTAACATCTATAAATTTGGAACCACTCAAGGGGCAATTTCCTGGCCTGCTTATCAAATTTAGTCAATGGCATACAATTGTTAAACAAGATATATATATTATCTAAAGTAAAACCACTTGGTATCACAATACATCAAAATTTCATTACACAAGACATTTTATCAATACATATTAAAATTCATATACCAATGAGAATATGCAAAAAACATAAAAACAATATCAAAGCAAATAAAACAACATAAGGAAGGGAAACAAAAACAAGGACTTCAGTTTTGGCCCTTGCTGTGCTAATCTGTATAATGCTATAAACCCAGTAAAAGACCAAAATTCAGTTATTCTACTCTGTGTCCTGCTTCAGATTTAACATCAATTTGGGCGTTGACGCGTTTCGGTGGGGTTATATTATTTTCTTCCACCTTCTTCAGGACAAATTAAAATAGAGATCCTTCCTCTCTTACTGCTTGCATTGACATCTTCAAATGATTAGCAATAGGGACCCCCTCTAAATATGCTTAAAGGTCAGGGAGTGGAGGGGAAAAAACAAAAATGGTGCTGCTCATCGTTTGAAAAACTGTGAATTTAGTGTGGTTGGCAGTGAATGTGTATATGATCTGGAAATTTATTTTCCGCTTTGTATACTGTGGTAGATTTCTGTTCCTTGTGGGTGTAAGGAAGCTAACACCTTGCTGCCTGCTATTGTCAATACATTTCTAATGCCTGTTATTGTCAATATACAATAAGAATTCTTTAATGCAGCATCTGTGAATATGAGACCTCTCACCATAGTACTTCCTCTGCATGAGGTTGTATATATTTTTTGATCTATGTTGAGCATACGATAGAGCATGGTTTGCCTCAGCATCTGGAACTTCTATTTCTCGTTCTATTAGAGCATTGTTACAGGCCGGCACTGTTTTTCCAAAAATAGAGATTTAAAAAAATATATATATATTTCTTGGTAAAAGAGTGTTTTATCTCTGGGTAAAATACTAGTGATATCAAGAGTTTGTCCTCTATGCCCTGTGATGGCGTCTAATTATAAGATCGCCGATTTTCACTTACGGTGAATAAATTCTACCTTCAATATGGCGGCGTCTTTTTCAGTCCGTCATCTTTGTTGCTGGCACCATCCGAAAGTAATGGTACCGGATACACATTAGAGGTCACGAGGTAACTGCCGCTCAGGTGTCAGAGATTAAAGCAGGAAACCATCGGGATTTAAAAACGGCGTCCTCCGTAAAGGTTTACTGCGACAATCGAGGACAGTTGTGTTGCTGGCGGAGCTCTGGGACGTGTGCAGACCGTTGGAACCCGGTAAGACTTCAAGTGCAGTCCGTCTTTCTGTAGTTACAGTGACGGATATTTGTACATAGCGGGCATGCTATATTTCTCGTGGGAACATTAGGAAATCTGCTGGGTCTGCGCACAGTGTTTGTTTTTAACCAACGTCTATCCGTTGTGGAAAAAATCTTGCTTGGTCATTTGAACTGAGGGACGTATGGCAGTAATAGGACGCCGCACATTAATGTCGTGTTTTCGGCCATAGGTACTGTGTGGTTACATGTCGGAACTGAATCGCTTCTATGGTTGAAGAGCTGCTCCGTTTATAATCTGCCTGTGGCCCACCTTTGACCATATTAATAGGAGCAGGGTTCCTGCATTTTGCTTGTGACCCCTTGTCACATTATGGTATAGAGTTAAAACACTGCGAGTTGGTCGTAGTAGGCACTATAAGGATCATAGCTTGATTAAACGGACCAATGGTATGTTTTGATTTCATAGGTATCCCATCAGATGAATACACCATAAAAATCCTTACCAGAGTTACCGCATATGAAGAGGACAATCAGATTTTGATAGGATCCATGGAGTACAATATAAAGTAAGTGCCTTTTGGGTAATGTGCAATTAGGTTTCTGATTGGTACAATACCTGGGGAGGACTAGAATTGTGTGTTTCTGTCCTATTACAGATTGGGTGACCATTAGCGAAGAAGGGATCCGTGATCTATCTAAAGGTTTTTATCAAGTGCTTTCTGGACAACTAAGTAAGGTAATTGAAGATGAGGTTGCATTTGAAGGTTGAGTTTTACCAGCTTTTCGCATACTGTAGAATACAACATCTTTAGGGTTCATACAACAGCCTTGTCATTATACTTCCCGCAGTTTATGTTGTCCAAATCTTCGGAAAGCGACATCCAACAGGAATTGGGATTTCGTCTGTCTGGTCTCATCTCTATCTGAGATTGCGAAGGTAACTGGGAGTCTTAACTGTCTCCAGTTTAGTTTCTCATGTTCTGTCATTTGGCACAGTTAATGGTGTGAACCATCATTCTATCCTTTTTGCAGGACGGTGGATTATAATAATTATCTATCCCCGAACATCAAATCGAAATGACTTAAACCTGTGGATGTTAGTAGAGGTCTGAAGAAGGCTCATATGCAGTATATTTTAATAAAAGTAGATAATAAGAAATAAGGTGTCAACGTAGACTATTTGTAATACCTTGTGGCCTAGGAAATCTTTACTCCCTCTCACCGGTTTTTGTATTGTTTCTTCCTATTAATTTTTTTAACAAATCTTGAGAGCATTCTCTGATGTACTTGCACGTTTTTGGGGTTATAAGGTGGCACTAATGTGTACAGTATGTTAGTTTGGTGTGTGTGGTCCTTCTCCTTGTTGTCTCAAAAAGGTTCTTCAAATTAATTTGGGCATACTTGTGAATTTTTCTTTGCATATAGTTTTTCGCAGACTATAAATCCAGGTTACGAGACACCCTGTTGAAATTGCCCCTGGCTGGTCCTGATGAAGGTGGTCTTCATTGCAGTTCTTCCACCGAAACGCGTCGGCCATTCCTTTACTTAGATCCAATCTTTTGGTTGTAGTGGACAACTGGTGTCAAACAACATGGTGTGCTTTTGGTTGTAGTGGAGTTATGGATGATTAGGATGTGTGAGTGAATGTATGTGGTTGTGGTTCTCGACCTGGGTTATCAAAACTGTTTTGTTTTTTAAAAAGAAATTTGTGTGTAGATAATGAAATTATAAAATGAATTTTTGTATATGTATCTAAAGAAAATTATATGAAATACAGTAAATAATTATCTGTTTTTCAAAAAAAAGAAAAAATGACCTTTAAAATAAAAATGAACAAATAACCAAAAAAAAGATGTATATGTAGTTTATGTATGCCTGTGACATTAGAGGTTTTTCCCAATAGTAAAGTAGTTATAGGTCAAGAGGGAGCTCTCTTTGCTGCATTGACATCTTCTTCTTTTTGTTAAAAAATATAGCCGCTGTATAGCTTCCACGCTGGGTTGTTTGGTCTTCCGCGAATCTAATATACAGTCTCTTCCGGTGGCAGATTCAGGAACAAACGCCGCTCGTTATCCGAACACACAGGAGTTATAAAGCCCTGGCACTCGGAGGATAACAGAACAACAATTATCAAAACTGCACCGACTTTTGAGAAAGAGACCCATTGGGAAGGGGTAGACTTAACACAACAAACAGTGCGAGATAGACTGCATGTTGAAGAATATTGCTCCGTTTGCTCAGAAGGCCCCTCAGGTTCCCTTAAATGGAACAGATACAGAGGACACAAATGAGACAAGCAGCAGTTCAATAGTGCTACAGGTGTTTTTAATATAAGAGACTGTATATTAGATTGGCGGAAGACCAAACAACCCAGCGTGGAAGCTATAAAGCGGCAATATTTTTTAACAAAAAGAAGAAGATGACAATGCAAGCAGTAAGAGAGGAAGAGAGGAAGGATCTCTATTGTAATTTGTCCTGATGAAGGTGGAAGAAAATAATATAACTCCACCGAAACGCGTCGATGCCCAAATTGATGTTAAATCTGAAGCAGGACACAGAGTAGAAAAACTGAATTTCGGTCTTTTACTGTGTTTATAGCATTATACAGATTAACACAGCAAGGGCCGAAACTGATGGCCTTGTTTTTGTTTTCCTTCCTTATGTTGTTTTAATTGCTTTGATATTGTTTTTATGTTTTTTGCATATTCTCATTGGTATATGAATTTTAATATGTATTGATAAAATGTCTTGTGTAATGAAATGTTGATGTATTGTGATACCAAGTGGTTTTACTTTAGGTATTATATATATCTTTTTTAACAATTGTATTACATTGAATTCATTTGAGAAGACGGACAGTATATTGCCCCTTGAGTGGTTCCAAATTTATGAGTGTGGTGTGCATGACTAAGGTTTACAATAGAACAGTCCATAGGGAAAAATTTTCTTAACAAAACTGTTATTGGTGCTCTGTCTCTATTGGACTATATGAGACCCTCTCCTTGGTTTCAAGATATATATTTAACACTCATAAACTGTTTGAAGTCACTCACGGTCACTGGATGATGTTATAAGTGATGTAATTTGAGATGTCATCAGTGATGTCACTGACCATGTCATGAGTGATGTAATATATTAGGTCATAAGCAGTGCGTTGCGGGGGCACAAGTTATAGTTAGCTCAGCTAACTATAACTTCTGAATTTCACTGGATCTGTACGAGTGAAACCTGAGCCTAACTATAACGTTCCTGTAACCTTTGTTTTTTTCAGTGAATATATATATTACCTAATGGGGGTCGCCAGTAGGAAGTTATAGTTAGGACCAAAGTTTCCAAAGGAAAAGCGTTTTTTGTTTTGCCAATGACTTTGGCGCCGCTAACCAATCTCCACGAAATTTTCACAAAACTTCCCCTTTTTGGTTCAGTTGCTGTGTTGAAAGCTCCGGGCTGATCTGTCAAGTGGGGGCCTGGAAAAAAGGGGGCGTCCCAAAACGGATTTTCCCCATGTTAAGTCTATAGGGATTTTTCATTTTTTTAACACAACTACAGCCCGAACACCTGAACGGAATTTGACAGACAGCCAGATGTTGGTCTAGAAAGTGGGCTTTTTGGGATTTGGTGGATATCCGTTTAGTAGTTTTCTAGAAATCTAACTTCAAATAATATAAATATTTGAGGACCCGAATCCTTGCAGTGGACCCGCAGATTTTAATTTTAATGCACATATGTATCGCCATAGCCCAATATGTAAAAATGGGGAAGAACTGAAAAATCATATAGCTTCCCGTGATCTATTTAATGTTATGGAAATAGTAGGTACAAGTGCAAACAATATAACAACCCCAACTTTCATAGGTCGGGGCTGTCCTTCCACGATAGATTATATTTTCATATGCCCGACTTTAAGTGATATAATTTTAAAAGCAGAAGTCGTCTGTTCCGCTTATAGCGACCACTACCCGCTTAGAATCAACTTACACAATACCCAGAACTCAAGGATGGCAGTGAAGCAAGAGTTAGGGCCCCAAAATTTAGCATTATCAACGGATAGATTGAGACTAGTATGGAAGGGAGCTGATAATAAAGGAATTCTCTCCAGAGTAATTAAAAAACACCCGGAGACAGTCGAGATTTGCCTGTCTCACACAAGTCCTAGTAATGAGGTGGTTGGCGCTTTTGGAGACTTATGCGGGGCCATTAAAACTGAATCCTCCAAACCCGCTAGGCAGAGCTTCTCTCAGGGTCCCCGTTGGTTTGATTCTTCTTGCTCCAAGGCCAATAGGGACTTGAGGGCAGCCCTTAATACCAACCCAAGGGACTCTCAACTCGTGAGAGTATTAAGATCAAACTATAAAAGTGCCTTACGAATTAGATCTGAGGCCCTAGTAATTAATCACTGGGAATCCCTCACGCGTACCGCCACATTGAAGGACACAACAGGTTTCTGGAAAGAAGTTAAGTCCTTAAGATCTTTTGGTTCTAACATCAATCCAATTAATAGCAATATAACAGGCGAGGCGTGGGTAGTGCATTTCTCCCAAATCTACGCCATATCAGCAACCCCTCTAGATACTGTCTCTCTACCCCATAGCGTTGAACCTCTGACTTTTTCATTACTCGAGGTTGAAGATGCTATCACTGATAGTGCTAGTAACAAAGCCCCAGGCCCTGATGGCCTTTCTATTGATCAAATAAAATCAGAAATTAACTTCTGGGCCCCCCTATTATGCAACCTATTTAATAACTTGAGCGATAGCTCATATCCCGATTCCTGGGCGAACAGTGTCATCGTTCCTATATTTAAGAAAGGTGACAGGTCTGATCCCGCCTGTTACCGCCCGATCTCACTGATCGATAATACGTTAAAAATCCTGGGAAGGGTAATTTTTAAACGGATTAGGGACTGGGCTGAAGATAACAACGTTCTCCATTGTAGCCAACTGGGATTTAGAAGTAAAATAGGCACTATTGAACAATGTTTAAATTTAAATCTGATTATGGCCAAATATATCATTGTCAAAAAATCCCCTCTTTATTTAGGTTTTATGGATTTGAGTTCTGCGTTTGATTTTGTTAACCGTTCTAGGCTGTGGTCACTTTTACTTGATTATGGTTTAGACGACTCACTGGTGTATTTTCTTTCTTATTTACATAGGGATTTAAAAGCGCGAGTACGAATTAATAACGATGGCGATTTATCTGATGATATCCCTATTAGCAGAGGAGTTAGACAGGGCTGCGTACTCGCCCCACTGCTTTTTATTCTATATATTAACAGGTTAAGTAGTACTCTGAGTGAGACCATTAAGGATGTCCCTATAATAAACGGTTCCCCCATTACTACTCTACTCTATGCGGATGACGCTGTATTAATGGGGCGTACACCTAATGCTTTACGCATTTTAATTTCTGGGTTTGTTGCCTTTATGTCCGACCTTGGTTTAAATACCAATTTTAAAAAATCTTTTATAATGAATTGCGGACCAAAGAAGTATAACATCACCTCTATTAAATCTGGTAACAATACTCTAACATGCACTAGTACTTTCCCCTATCTAGGGTTGTTATTTTCTAACTCAGGCTCTTGGCAGCAACATGCCGTCTATGCGAGTAACAAAATTGGCAAGTCGATTAATTCGATCTTGTCTCTTCGTCAACCTAAATTGGCTGATGTTGTTACCCCCCTTCTTACCATCTATCGCACCCAATGCCGACCTACTGGGACTTATGGAGCTGAAGTATGGGGCTATTGTAACAGCTCGGCCCTTCAGGTGGAGGAAAATAGATTTTGCAGGAGGATACTGGGGGGAGTTCCTTGTGCTCCCACTTTGATCTGTCACAATGAACTAAGGCTGCCATATATTGTCGATTTTATTAAGTCAAGGCCTGCGCTTTTTTGGATTAAAATATGGCTAAATCCAGCAGCTACACTAACGCGCAGTATTATATCTGACTGCTTGTCTAGTGACAGATCTTATCTTATACCTTGGCTAAATGCAGTTAGAAACAGCCTGCAGTGTGTGGGACATGGATCTTTATTTACCTCCCCTGATTCCATTGTACCCGCTCACAAGAATAGCATTAAACGGGCATTCCTGGATCTATATAAAGAGGAAAGGATGAGATCAGAATCCATTAAACCAGTGGTCAGGAGATATTTGCGTACTATCGATTCAGGTGTTGATAATCTAAATAATACTATAAGATATTTGTCAATTCCTATAGGAAGATGGAATCGGAGTCTTTTATTCAGGTTTCGGGAGGGAAGCATAGTCTATTTGCTTAGCTTTCCTATTGGCTACAATAAAAAATTAGAAGAGCTGGATTGCCCCTGCTCTCATGGTGTAAAACAAAGTTTATTACACTATTTCTTCTTTTGTGGCCATTATAAAATGTATACCTGTCAATATTTAAGACCAATACTCCGCAAATATAATTTACGAGACTCCATTTCTGCACTGCAATTTTTGCAAATGTTGCACACTGATGAAGTCATTTATTCTGTTAGTTGTTTCATTAAAGCCTGTGTGAAATCGAGGGCAAGCATGGAACATGGCTAAGTGGACAGCTGTACCATGCCATCCTATGTTTTTGTGTACTTAGCCATTGTACCAGCTACAAAATAGTGATTCCATTGTACATGTGCTTTGTTCCAATTCTCGAGGAGGAACATAACTTTATTTTGCAATTAGGGACATCAATGGACTAATGTCTCTCCTGTATTATGCATTTTGCACTTCATATATTATGCACTTTAAGCCACTTATGCTGCTTTAACCTAATTGGATAACTTGTTTTTAACTTGTTTATGTGTGTTTTTATAATGCTTTTAAATGTATTTTCCTTCTGTATGTACTTTTATGGATGCACTAAATCCGAATAAAGATCATTTGAATTGAATTGAATATAAATATTTGAGGACCCGAATCCTTGCAGTGGACCCGCAGATCCTACTAAAATTTGATTGGCACCGACACCCACCGACCATGCACGCAACCTAGGATTCATCCTCGACTCTTCCATCTCCATGTCTAAGCAGGTCAACGCTGTCTCCTCCTCCTGCTACAACACCCTCGCACGCTCCGCAGGAACTACAAGTGGATCCTGACCGAAACAAGAAGAACGGTGACACAGGCCCTCGTCAGTAGCAGACTGGACTACGGCTACGCACTCTACGCAGGAATCCCAGCCAAACACCTACGACGACTACAACGCATCCAAAACGCCTCTGCCCGACTGATCGTCAATGTCCCCCGCCGCAGCCACATCACCCCCCAGAGACCTACACTGGCTGCCCGTCGACAAGAGGATCACCTTTAAGCTCCTCACCCACGCACACAAAGCACTCCACAACGCTGGACCAGCCTACCTGAACAGCAAACTCAGCTTCTACACCCCCACCCGCCAGCTCCGCTCCACCAGCCTCGCCCTCGCCACTGTCCCCCGCATCCAACAAACGACCTCCGGCTCGCTGCCAAGACCTGGAACACCCTCCCTACCCACCTATGGAAGACCCAAGACCTACTCGCCTTCAGAAGACACCTCAAGACCTGGCTCTTTGAGCAGTAGCGTCACCCCCCTCCCCTCAACGCCTTGAGACCCTCACGGGTAAGTAGCGCGCTTTACAAGTACTCTGATTGACTGATTGATGGATTGGCTGCCAACATTTCAACCAGGAAGTCGTTACTGCAATCTTGGGACTTAGCTTGAAGCCGAGTCTCAGAAAAAGAGTTCAAAATAAAGAAAAGGGGGCAGGGTAGGAATGCACTGACCCCCCAGATATGGGGGGGGGGGGTTCCCTCAGGGACCCACCAGGGTAAAAATATTTTTTTCTTTTTAGTTTTGACATAGACTCGCTTCAAAATATTTTTAAAAAGCAAGCGCGGGCTCCTGCGCTTGCTTTAGAATAACTCCTGGGTGAGCCAGGTCCCAGGTGCATTGTGGAAATGTAGGAGGGGCGCACAGGAACACCCTCCTAGTGCAATTCAAAGCCCTGGGGACTGACTGCCACCTCTCCAGGGCAGTCACTTAATTATATGTGGGTGAGCCTCACTGCTCCCCTGTTGCCCTGGAGGCTGCCACCTCCCTGGGGCACTCTTGTATGCAAATGCAGGGTGCCTGCTCAGCCCCGCAACTGTCCCTTGAAATGCCTCCTTCCTGGGGCTCATACATTAATTAATTTTAAAAAAACAATGCAGGGGAAGCCCTACAAGCTCCTCTGCAGCTCCGGGGACCCCCACCTCCCCAGGACTGAAATAAATAATAACACATGGGGGGCTCTGGCTCCACACGCAGGCCCAGCACCGCCACCTCCCCGGGGCACAAACACATTAATGATGGGGGTCTGTTGTGGATTCCTAGTCCCGGGGACCACCACCTCCCTGGGGCTTACTTAAGAAAGGAGGGGAGCCACGCGGAACCCCTCGTGGAGTCCTACATGGCCCTGGGGACCACCACCCCCCAGGCTGGTTATAGCAATGTCCAGGGGGCCCACTCCTGGGACATTGCCGTTTTTTATTGCTTGGCGGAAGGAAAACAGACATTGCTTTAGGATCCAGTGAGCTGCATGTCAGCAGCTCCGTGGGTCTCAAAACAATGACGGCTCCCGAGGAAGGCGAGGAACCGGCTGGGACCGCAGGGCATTGAGACTCCCCAGCAAAGAGCAACTAAACTACCCTAAACCCTAAACACTACCCCCAGCATGACCCTACACTACACAAACAGTACAACACTACCCTAAACCCTAAAACACTACCCCCAGCATGACCCTACACTACACAAACAGTACAACACTACCCTAAACCCTAAAACACTACCCCCAGCATGACCCTACACTACACAAACACTACAACACTACCCTAAACCCTAAAACACTACCCCCAGCATGACCCTACACTACGCAAACACTACAACACTACCCAAAACCCTAAAACACTACACCCCAGCATGACCCTACACTACGCAAACACTACAACACTACCCTAAACCCTAAAACACTACCCCCAGCATGACCCTACACTACGCAAACACTACAACACTACCCAAAACCCTAAAACACTACACCCCAGCATGACCCTACACTACGCAAACACTACAACACTACCCTAAACCCTAAAACACTACCCCCAGCATGACCCTACACTACGCAAACACTACAACACTACCCTAAACCCTAAAACACTACCCCCAGCATGACCCTACACTACACAAACACTACAACACTACCCTAAACCCTAAAACACTACCCCCAGCATGACCCTACACTACGCAAACACTACAACACTACCCAAAACCCTAAAACACTACCCCCAGCATGACCCTACACTACGCAAACACTACAACACTACCCAAAACCCTAAAACACTACCCCCAGCATGACCCTACACTACGCAAACACTACAGCACTACCCAAAACCCTAAAACACTACCCCCAGCATGACCCTACACTACGCAAACACTACAACACTACCCAAAACCCTAAAACACTACCCCCAGCAGGACCCTACACTACGCAAACACTACAACACTACCCAAAACCCTAAAACACTACACCCCAGCATGACCCTACACTACGCAAACACTACAACACTACCCAAAACCCTAAAACACTACACCCCAGCATGACCCTACACTACGCAAACACTACAACACTACCCAAAACCCTAAAACACTACCCCCAGCATGACCCTACACTACGCAAACACTACAACACTACCCAAAACCCTAAAACACTACCCCCAGCATGACCCTACACTACGCAAACACTACAACACTACCCTAAACCCTAAAATACTACACCCCAGCATGACCCTACACTACGCAAACACTACAACACTACCCAAAACCCTAAAACACTACCCCCAGCATGACCCTACACTACGCAAACACTACAACACTACCCTAAACCCTAAAACACTACGCCCAGCATGACCCTACACTACGCAAACACTACAACACTACCCTAAACCCTAAAACACTAGCCCCAGCATGACCCTACACTACGCAAACACTACAACACTACCCTAAACCCTAAAACACTACCCCCAGCATGACCCTACACTACGCAAACACTACAACACAACCCTAAACCCTAAAACACTACCCCCAGCATGACCCTACACTACGCAAACACTACAACACAACCCTAAACCCTAAAACACTACCCCCAGCATGACCCTACACTACACAAACACTACAACACTACCCTAAACCCTAAAACACTACCCCCAGCATGACCCTACACTACGCAAACACTACAACACTACCCAAAACCCTAAAACACTACACCCCAGCATGACCCTACACTACGCAAACACTACAACACTACCCTAAACCCTAAAACACTACCCCCAGCATGACCCTACACTACGCAAACACTACAACACTACCCAAAACCCTAAAACACTACACCCCAGCATGACCCTACACTACGCAAACACTACAACACTACCCTAAACCCTAAAACACTACCCCCAGCATGACCCTACACTACGCAAACACTACAACACTACCCTAAACCCTAAAACACTACCCCCAGCATGACCCTACACTACGCAAACACTACAACACTACCCTAAACCCTAAAACACTACCCCCAGCATGACCCTACACTACGCAAACACTACACTACCCTAAACCCTAAAACACTACCCCCAGCATGACCCTACACTACGCAAACACTACAACACTACCCAAAACCCTAAAACAATACCCCCAGCATGACCCTACACTACGCAAACACTACAACACTACCCAAAACCCTAAAACACTACCCCCAGCATGACCCTACACTACGCAAACACTACAACACTACCCAAAACCCTAAAACACTACCCCCAGCATGACCCTACACTACGCAAACACTACAACACTACCCAAAACCCTAAAACACTACCCCCAGCATGACCCTACACTACGCAAACACTACAACACTACCCAAAACCCTAAAACACTACCCCCAGCATGACCCTACACTACGCAAACACTACAACACTACCCAAAACCCTAAAACACTACCCCCAGCATGACCCTACACTACGCAAACACTACAACACTACCCAAAACCCTAAAACACTACACCCCAGCATGACCCTACACTACGCAAACACTACAACACTACCCAAAACCCTAAAACACTACACCCCAGCATGACCCTACACTACGCAAACACTACAACACTACCCAAAACCCTAAAACACTACCCCCAGCATGACCCTACACTACGCAAACACTACAACACTACCCAAAACCCTAAAACACTACCCCCAGCATGACCCTACACTACGCAAACACTACAACACTACCCTAAACCCTAAAACACTACACCCCAGCATGACCCTACACTACGCAAACACTACAACACTACCCAAAACCCTAAAACACTACCCCCAGCATGACCCTACACTACGCAAACACTACAACACTACCCTAAACCCTAAAACACTACGCCCAGCATGACCCTACACTACGCCAACACTACAACACTACCCTAAACCCTAAAACACTAGCCCCAGCATGACCCTACACTACGCCAACACTACAACACTACCCTAAACCCTAAAACACTACCCCCAGCATGACCCTACACTACGCAAACACTACAACACAACCCTAAACCCTAAAACACTACCCCCAGCATGACCCTACACTACGCAAACACTACAACACAACCCTAAACCCTAAAACACTACCCCCAGCATGACCCTACACTACGCAAACACTACAACACTACCCAAAACCCTAAAACACTACACCCCAGCATGACCCTACACTACGCAAACACTACAACACTACCCTAAACCCTAAAACACTACCCCAGCATGACCCTACACTACGCAAACACTACAACACTACCCTAAACCCTAAAACACTACCCCCAGCATGACCCTACACTACGCAAACACTACAACACTACCCTAAACCCTAAAACACTACCCCCAGCATGACCCTACACTACGCAAACACTACAACACTACCCAAAACCCTAAAACACTACACCCCAGCATGACCCTACACTACGCAAACACTACAACACTACCCAAAACCCTAAAACACTACACCCCAGCATGACCCTACACTACGCAAACACTACAACACTACCCAAAACCCTAAAACACTACCCCCAGCATGACCCTACACTACGCAAACACTACAACACTACCCAAAACCCTAAAACACTACCCCCAGCATGACCCTACACTACGCAAACACTACAACACTACCCTAAACCCTAAAACACTACACCCCAGCATGACCCTACACTACGCAAACACTACAACACTACCCAAAACCCTAAAACACTACGCCCAGCATGACCCTACACTACGCAAACACTACAACACTACCCTAAACCCTAAAACACTAGCCCCAGCATGACCCTACACTACGCAAACACTACAACACTACCCTAAACCCTAAAACACTACCCCCAGCATGACCCTACACTACGCAAACACTACAACACAACCCTAAACCCTAAAACACTACCCCCAGCATGACCCTACACTACGCAAACACTACAACACAACCCTAAACCCTAAAACACTACCCCCAGCATGACCCTACACTACGCAAACACTACAACACTACCCTAAACCCTAAAACACTACCCCCAGCATGACCCTACACTACGCAAACACTACAACACTACCCAAAACCCTAAAACACTACACCCCAGCATGACCCTACACTACGCAAACACTACAACACTACCCTAAACCCTAAAACACTACCCCCAGCATGACCCTACACTACGCAAACACTACAACACTACCCAAAACCCTAAAACACTACACCCCAGCATGACCCTACACTACGCAAACACTACAACACTACCCTAAACCCTAAAACACTACCCCCAGCATGACCCTACACTACGCAAACACTACAACACTACCCTAAACCCTAAAACACTACCCCCAGCATGACCCTACACTACGCAAACACTACAACACTACCCAAAACCCTAAAACAATACCCCCAGCAAGACCCTACACTACGCAAACACTACAACACTACCCAAAACCCTAAAACACTACCCCCAGCATGACCCTACACTACGCAAACACTACAACACTACCCAAAACCCTAAAACACTACACCCCAGCATGACCCTACACTACGCAAACACTACAACACTACCCTAAACCCTAAAACACTACCCCCACCATGACCCTACACTACGCAAACACTACAACACTACCCTAAACCCTAAAACACTACCCCCAGCATGACCCTACACTACGCAAACACTACAACACTACCCAAAACCCTAAAACACTACACCCCAGCATGACCCTACACTACGCAAACACTACAACACTACCCAAAACCCTAAAACACTACACCCCAGCATGACCCTACACTACGCAAACACTACAACACTACCCAAAACCCTAAAACACTACCCCCAGCATGACCCTACACTACGCAAACACTACAACACTACCCAAAACCCTAAAACACTACCCCCAGCATGACCCTACACTACGCAAACACTACAACACTACCCTAAACCCTAAAACACTACCCCCAGCATGACCCTACACTACGCAAACACTACAACACTATCCTAAACCCTAAAACACTACGCCCAGCATGACCCTACACTACGCAAACACTACAACACTACCCTAAACCCTAAAACACTAGCCCCAGCATGACCCTACACTACGCAAACACTACAACACTACCCTAAACCCTAAAACACTACCCCCAGCATGACCCTACACTACGCAAACACTACAACACAACCCTAAACCCTAAAACACTACCCCCAGCATGACCCTACACTAAACAACCACCACAACTCTACACTACACTAACACAACACTACACTACACTACACAATCACTAACCCACACAAAAATTAACACAAACCCACTTACCTCTCTCGTCATCGTGGTTTTCACAACGCAAATGCATTTACCATGCATGCCTTTAAAACGTAATTCTTTGTAAAGGCATGCGCGATAAATGCACATGCATTTTGAAAAAATGCGGGATAATGGTATGCGAGGTCAATGACCTTGCGGGATAATGGTATGCGGACTGAAAGTCTGCGGGATAAAAAATGCGGGAAAATGGCTGCAAACCATGATTAGCAGCAGACTTCCCTGGTGAGCACTAGCTTTACTACAGTGATCTAATGAGCAACTAGAGTGCTAACATTCAGAATTTATGGCAAATGTGTGACACATCTGAATGCCTTCTTGATAGAACCAAAGTAAACAAGCATTGAAAATGCAATAGATCTCGCCCTCGTTTAAGTTAAAGCCATTCTGTTTGTAATGAGGTGGCTTTTTAGCTTTGCTTTTATTAGTGTTTTTAAAACTTTCATGTAAATAACATGCATATGTATGCATATATGTATATGTATGCATGCATTTATATTTATATAGATATGCAGATTATATATGTTTAAATATGTATATTACCTACTGGCGATAGCCAGTGGGTATATATAGTTAGGATTTTTTCTCTATGGGATTTCTGAAAATTCTATGTCTAATAACTTTGGCGTTTGTGGACGGAATTGGCTGAAATTTTCCAGGAAAATGGCACATTTTGTTTCTGAGCAGCCCCTGAAAATTTGGGGGGGTTTCGTCAAGGGGGGGCCGAGAAAAAAGGGGGGTCCCAAAACGCGTTTTTCCTATTCATTTTTCCATAGGGCGGTTGGACTCACTTTTAGCTCGAACGGCTGAATAGATGTACATGAAACTTGGCACAATTGTAGATATGGTTTGCCCGACGTGCCTTTGCTATGTCTCAATATATGTGCTCCAGTGGATTTTGAGAAATTAACGTTTAAAAAAATATATATATCTGTGACAGCGCTCCGGTTAGCGCCCCGGTTCGCGTACCTGACGCGTAACAGAACTTCGCGAAGCGAAGCTGATTGGCTCTCCGGTGTCTGTCAACATTCTAAACAGTCCGGAGCGGCCGCCATCTTGTCTCTCGGTACAATCGAGAGACAAGATGTGGTGAAAAACGAAGGGGGAAATGAAGGAAAGGGGGCAAGGTAGACCACTCCTGAGACCCTAGGATTGATGAGGGGGATATTAAAGTGCCCCGCGGGGCAAAAAATAAAAAGAATTTTTTTTTGCGATTTTACGCCGTAGAGGCGCGTCCCGGTACGCGAACCGGGCAGCTCACCGGGCAGCTCACCGGGCAGCTAACCGGGCAGCTAACCGGCAGCGTAGCTGTCAACATTGTAAACAGTCCGGAGCGGCCGCCATCTTGTCTCTCTGTAGGTTCGAGAGACAAGATGTGGTGAAAAAAGAAGGGGGAAATGAAGGAAAGGGGGCAAGGTAAACCCCTCCTGACCCCCTAGGATTGATGAGGGGGATATTAAAGTCCCCCGCGATTTTTTGCCGTAGAGGCGCTTCCCGGTACGCGAACCGGGCAGCTAACCGGCAGCGTAGCGGGAGTCCGCCATCTTGTGTTTTTGGAGCGTCCGGTTCGCGTACCGGGTAGCGTCCCGGTAAGCGTAACAAGGGGAAAACCAAGAGAAACAGTAAAAAAAAAATTAAGGGAATAGATTTCCAGCAAACTTTGCAAAATTGCAGGGACTGTTTGTTTGATGTGCCTTTGCAAGGCCTCAAGATATGTGCACGTGTGGATTTTGTCTAATTAAGGTTAAAAAAAATATATATATCTGTAAGCGTGCTCCGGCACGCTTACGTTACGGGTTATGTTTGCGCTGCAGAGCCGATACGTCACGGTTATGCGACGCGTCATGAGGCGTCTCACGTGGCTACGTGATACGTCACGTAATAAAGAATATATTTTACAGCTATAGATATTAGCTTTTAAAAAACCAATGAAATTCACTGAAAAAACCATAGGTTATAGACCATATATAGTTAGGAATTTGCATTTACAAAACCTTGAAAATTCACTGAAAAAAACATAGGTTAGAGACCATATATAGTTAGCTGGACATTTTATTGACATAAAACCAATGAAATGCCATATATAGTTAGTTGCACTAACTATATATCGCGCACCCGCAATCCACTGCTGATGATGTCACATATTACATCATTCATGACATGGTCAGTGACATCACTGATGACATCACTGATTACATCTCAAATGACATCTCAAATGACATCACTGATGACATCATGACACACCAATACCAGTTACTACATACGCACTCACTGATTCCTACGTCTACACACACATTCACTCATTCACCCATACAATCACTCATACATGCAGTCACTCATTATTACAACACTATCATATGCACTCATACACCTATGCAGACACTCACACACTGCCACTCATCCATGGAGTTACTCACACACCTAGTCAGTCCTGTAAAGAATCAATCACACTTCCATTTCCTCATCTATACAGTTAAACACAGAACACCATACTTCAGTGACATCACTGATGACATCACCGATGACATCTCAAATGACATCACTGATGACATCTCAAATGACATCACTGATGACATCATGACACACCAATACCAGTTACTACATACGCACTCACTGATTCCTACGTCTACACACACATTCACTCATTCACCCATACAATCACTCATACATACAGTCACTCATTATTACAACACTATCATATGCACTCATACACCTAGTCAGTCCTGTGAAGAATCAATCACACTTCGATTTCCTCATCTATACAGTTAAACACAGAACACCATACTTTTCACACATATACTAACACATACTTACTCTCTTATACAATCACTGATACAAGTACACATTGATATGCACAGAGTCACACACCTCCCAGCCAGCCACACACACACTCAGTCTTCCATACATCCACTCATTCTTCAATATGTAAAACATATTTAAACTTTACAAAAACACACAGACACTAGATGATGTCATCAGTGATGTCATGTGAGATGTCATCAGTGATGTCATTTGAGATGTCATCAGTGATGTCATCAGTGATGTCACTGACCATGTCATGAATGATGTCATATGTGACATCATCAGCAGTGGATTGCGGGTGCGCGATATATAGTTAGTGCAACTAACTATATATGGAATTTCATTGGTTTTATGTCAATAAAATGTCCAGCTAACTATATATGGTCTCTAACCTATGGTTTTTTCAGTGAATTTTCAAGGTTTTGTAAATGCAAATTCCTAACTATATATGGTCTATAACCTATGGTTTTTTCAGTGAATATATATATATATATATATATATATATATGTGTGTGTGTGTGTGCGTGTGTATGTGTGTGTATACATATATATAAAATCTTTACAGACTTTTGTCCTCAACATATTGGCTTGGATATTGAGGTAGCACGACAATTCATACTCGAATTCAAGACTCACACTTTCATTGCAGGCTACCTCTGATGCCACAACTCGAATATAATATATGACCTGCTACTCCTGGTATTCGATCTTTTGTTTCACAGGTTATTGGAAAGTTACTTGACATGACACAAGGAGACTGAAATGATGGCCAGTCAAATAAACAAACATATCAGTACTCCATATATTATAAGGATGGGTGTTGCTGTGGCTGTCACAGTTCTATAACGTACTTGCTTTGTACAGAACAGACGCCAGTGACACACAATTTGATGATGCCACTTCATGGACATCAGACACTTAGCATCACAACCTGGTCTCAGCTATTATTTTCTTGATGCGCCAAGACTGATATTACATGGGCAAATGTGAGAACCTCTTCCTCTGCTTCGCCTTCACTTTTTCTTCCCACCTGACAACATCAGGCCATCAGTCGCCACATTCCCATTAAACACTGCAGTGAATGCTGTCCCAGGAGCCTCCTTGATGACTAACTTGAGATGACTGATCGGCCTTTGCTCGTGCAATGATATTGAAAAGATGGCAGCGCGTATCGCAGCACGAGCCGATAATACTGTGAGGAGATAAGCATGACTTTATAATCCACAGGGAGAGATTTATGCCCGGGGCTCGATGGAGCGCCATTAGTCGCCATGCCAGAATCCCATTGTCTATGGCTTCATGGTTGGACGCTGATCGCATTAGCTGTAATGCGCACGTTAAAGCACTCTACAAGATGGCCGCTCTTCCTAAAATGGTTGTCGTTCTCAATCTGTGATTTTGTTTTAAAGCCAGCGAGTTCAACATACGTCCCGCTTGGCTGCACCGGTGACAGGTTTCCAGGGTAACCTTTCCAAATGTAAATGATTTTCACTCAGATTCATTGTAAATGAATGTACCTCATGTAGATGTTCTGGTAGGGTAGGCGTCATTGGATATCCTTACACCCATGACCTTCCTGTCCAAACTGTAGCTAAGGTGCTGCCTTCATCCTCCAAGATTATGTGTCTAGTGTTTGAAGGACACTGCATGGGAGCATCGGCCACTGTTGAAGTGCGATCGCCCACTCTCTCGCGTGATCACACAAAATGTGTGGTATTTTGAGACACATCTTAGCTCCAAAGTCAGCTCAGATCTAAATCACTTTTCTAGGGCTGGCTCCAAGTTTTCCCTGAGCAAGAAGTAAATAGTCATGAATACATGCTAAAGTCCAAAAGATTCCTAAAGGAAAGTAAAACTCTACTCCATGCATTTTTCGAGTGTCGTACATAGGCCCAGTGTAAGTAATGCATGCATACATTACATACAGGCAAGTTCCAAACAAGTGTGACTCCAAATAAGTGTGACTCACAGAACTTACACAGGTGAGTGTCAAAAGATGTGGCCAGAGACGTGCAATAGAAATTTGCTTTAGGCTTTCAGATTCATTATTTTTTAGGTATTCACAAAGGACAAGCACTTAACTTACGCCCAATGGCTCTGGAGAGTCGTATGAGAGAAGACAGAGGTTTTTGTGCACAATTAATGAAAGTTGTAGACCAATTTATCAATGAGTGTTGTACTTAGAACAGTGTTTAACACAAGGAAGGGGAGGGGGATGTATGACGTTACAATGCATACTTTTACAATGCATACCTTTACAACGCATTTTTTACAACGCAACATCCATTACAACGCATTACATTACAACGCATGCCATTACAACGTAATTTTAAAAAATTAATTTACAACGCATTCCATTACAACGCATAATACCTTTACAACGCATACCATTACAACGCATACCATTACATTGCATGTTTGGTAAGTATTGGATAGTGTAGGGGTAAAAATTACTATTCTAACTCTAGGGGGTGCAACTGTAGGGTAAGTGTTGGATAATGTAGGGGTAAAAATTACTATTCTAACTCCAGGGGGGTGCAACAGTAGGGTAAGTGTTGGATAGTGTAGGGGTGAAAATTACTATTGTAACTCCAGGGGGTGCATCAGTAGGGTAAGTGTTGGATGGTAATGTTATGCATTGTAATGGTATGCGTTGTAATGACTGAGTTGTAATGGCATGTGTTGTAGTGGTGTGCGTTGTAGTGTCATGCGTTGTAATTGCATGCGTTGTAATGGATGTTGCGTTGTAAAAGTTTCGTTATAATGGTAGTGCATTGTAAATGTTGTGTTGTAAAGGTTGTTTCCCAGGGGAGGGTGACCTTATGAAGCATGTAAGGCAAGGAAAGGAGTGTAGCTCTGGTCCATGGGGGTCAAAACAGTGTGATCACTGGGAATTCAAATGCTTTCTCTTTAGATGGATTTTGTTATCCTATCTGAACATCTTCCGGATTACTTGTGTTTCCGCCAAGATATGGGGGTCAGCATTATCTGTCAATATATTGATATTGAGAGATACTCACTCGTGTCACAGGGGACCGACCTTGGATATTTTTTGCGGTCCAGGAAAAGTTGGATATTGAGAGACACTTACTCGTGTAAGGGACCGACCTTAGATATATATTTTTTGCGGTCCAGGAAGAGGATTTACAGTTGGATTTACTCTTCACTTCTGACCCCTTATTGGCGATTGTATTTTGCGAAACATACTAAGCGACAAATATTTTTATCTGTGAACCCTACAATTCTCTTACTTTATTACCGTCATCCCGCACTGACTTACAGCGTCCGATACTCTTTTGTGCTCTTTTGAGATAATATACTAGATCAATACCCTCTTTTGGAACCCGACCGGGTTGGAATTGTCACCGGTGTAGGGAGAGTACACTTACCGTCTACACAGACCTTGGCCCTGAAGAGTCTGAGATCACGGTTTCTCTGACGAAACATGTGTCGGCTGGCTGTGTGTTGTGTTGTAACACATTAAAAGAACCAAGAAACCTACAGCGATTGTTGTTCTGATGTGTTTGGATGTGACATACACTGTTAAACTTTGTTTTTTACGTGTGCACAGGACCGTTGCATTTCTTGTATGTGGCTGGTCTTTCCACCACAAAGTAAGGGGTTAGTAGGGTCTCCCCTTTCCAGTAAGCACCATAACCATTAGGCATGTGTCCAATTGACCTCGGTTAATTTGCAAGAGCATCATTAGTTCCTAACCACTAAAACCCTAGGGCCTCATTTATGAGCCATTGCGCCACTTTTATGCCGCTGGTGCGTCACTTTTTGTGACGCACCAGTGGTGTAAAAAATGCGCCCTGTTGCGCCATATTTACAAAGTGACGCATCTAGGTAGATGCGTCACTTTGTAAACCCCTGCGCCACATTATACCTGCGCCAGGTATAATGTATGCAAGGGGGGGTGTATTGACGCAAGAAAGGGTCGTAGAAGTGACGCAGTGAAATCTATGTGATTTCACTGCGCCACTTCTAGGACACAAATGCGTTAATTTCTTACGCCTGCCTCACAGCAGGCGTAAGACTGACGCAGGCCCTTTCACATGGGGCTTGCCCCATGTGAAAGAATACATTGCTGGAGTTGCGTCACTTTTGTGACACACTCCAGCAATGCGCCACTTTTGCGCCATACAGATACGTCAGAAATATTGACGTATCTGTAACTCCTTGCGCAATGATGCGCCATACTGTAAATAAGTAGCATCATTGGTGGTGCAAGGAGGACGCAGTGAAAAGCGACGCATCACTGTTTTCACGCAGCGATGCGTCACTTTTTATAAATGAGGCCTCTAGTTCTCAGCACCAGCATCTTGATAATCTAGCATGGGTCTGGCACCCAAGAGGAACAAGTATAAGCAAAGCCATCATAATGCTAGAACTGAGATATTGGTGTTGCCAATGTTTGTGTGCAAAGTATTGTTTAAAAAAAAAGAAAAAACATTTCAAAATACTGGAGGAAAAGCAAACACGTCTAATTCAATGTGTTTAATCATTTTAAATGCCATGGTTTACTTTAAAAAAATGTTCGCTCAGTAAACCTGGAACCGAATTCTAAAAGAATAAGGTAGTGTCAGAATTTAAAGGGAAATCTATCCAAGGCCTAATTTACTTTCCACAGGATTCAGCCATTTGATCTTCTGCAGTAGCCAAGGGAGCAGATTTATGGGCCTGCATATGAAGTGTGATGCTAAATACACTTTTACATCAGATGCCAACTGAGTAAATGCAGCAGAATTATAAAAACTGCTTGTGTGCTAAACTTTGAACTTCATGCAATATGTGGAATCCAGTAGATAAAACAAAAATGAAAGTGGCAGCTCCTTCTCTAGGGTGGAGGAGCATCGCCCCACTGCTCTGAGAGTAATTTAAAAAGGGTAATTAATATGATAATAACCAATATTATTATCATTTTAGTTTTCCATTCCTGCTTAGGTGCAGGACTGGGCTGACCAGAGCAGGGTTCAGGGGGAGGAATGGTGGGCACACTTTAAAGTGAGCATGACGGTTCGGTCGCCCGTCTTGGCTCGGCCAGTCATATGCATTTTGCATGTTCTGCACTGGCTGTAATGCACAGCGTGAGTGGAGAACACGTCAAGGCTCCCAGTCCCACTCTGAGCGCCGAACCGCAGAGCTCAGACCAATCACAATGCTGAGTCGTGATTGGCTAGGGTAGTCGGGGAGCCTGTGTGCTTCCTGGTTCCTGCTTCATGTTGTGACCTGAGAAGTCGAAGAGAACCGAGAGGTGGTGGTCGAAATGCAGGTGTTTTCTTTTTTCTAATTTAATTTACTCCACCACCCTCGCCCCACCCCTCCACCCCCGTTAAGTTGCAGCCACCACTCAAAAATGACCCTTAAAGTCTTCTCTCCAGCCATCCCCCCAAAAAAGATCTCTGTTGCAGAGATTTTACAGACAACCTGAGAGGAGGGTTGGGGAGACACACACACATGGGGGGTACGTACTTTTGGGCCTCAAGCAACACATGAACTTCCAGGGCGTACTGAATGTTAAGGAAAAGTAGTTGCCTAAATGTGAGCAGTTGAAAGATAGAATCAGCCAATTAAAAAAAAGTTAAGCAGGCTATGCTCAAAGGGAGGGACAAAATAACAAGAAAAGAAAGGCAGGCCATTGAAAAAAAAAGCAAGCACACTAGAATGACAAAAAAACCAATAAACGGTCAGCAATGTGCAGGCTGACAGCCCACTGACAGCTCCAAGACAGTCTGCGTTGTCTGCTAGCCCTGACCTAGAAAGGTGTGTCAGAAAAAGATACCAGGAGTGGGCAAGACAGGTAAACGAAGCGGAAAGAAGAGAGATAGAGCAGGGAAAGGAAGAGGGGTGGGAGGAAACGTGGTGAAGGTATGAGCCGGATTATTGCAAATAACAGTGTGGAGAAGGATTGTTGTAATGCATGTGAGATCCTAGAATGCGTGCTCCAGTCTTGTGTAGAATCACTTCCTGTCTCAAAGGGCGCGACAGGCTGGTCAGCACTAGAGACATCGCCAGCCCAATCAAGAGAGGAATCCACTGGTGCATGTCCTCATTCACAGGGACAGCGTTCAGCACCGGACTCTGGACCACTCATGTTCAGGTTTTGTGTCTTCAATCAATCAGGGAATTGTGAAGCCTGCTACTCACCTGTGAGGGTCTCAAGGCGCTTTGGGGAGGGGGGGAGGGGTGCAGCTCCGAGTCAGCTGAAGAACCAGATCTTGAGGTCTTCTGCACAGTACTTAACCGGTTATGTGAACCCAGGGGTATGTGAGCCCAGGCATATGTGGGCCGTGTGTGTGCATGTATGTGCCTATGTGTATGTGTAAGCGCACAGGTGTATGTGTGAGAGTGCACTGTGTGTTTGTGTGGGCTGCTTGTGTATGAATGTGCCTAGGTATGTGTGTGTGTGTGTGTGTGTGTGTGTGAGCCTGCCCCGCGTGCGTCTGTGTATGAGCGCACAGGCATTTGTGGAAAATGCACGTGTGTATGCGCATGGTTGTGCGATTATGCACGATTGAGAGAGAGTGTACGTGTTCGTCTATGTGCGTACCTAGGACGCTTGTGTGCCCGGATCTGGCCTTCTCTACTGAAGCCAGTTGTTGCTTGGAAGGGTCAGACGCTACATTGTGTGAAATGTCTGCGGGCAGCCTTTTATCACTGAGAGCGCCCTCTTCTCGCCCCCTCCTCGACCTCGCACCAGAGGCCCTGCGGGGTGCCGTCCCTGTGTCGGATATCGAGCCCATCTAAATATCTCAACAGACGACAAACGCACTGCCTTGTGCCGCTTAATTCGTAGTGGACTCATTAGTACTCATGTTATCACCCTGTGAAGGTTGAAAGGCTAAGTCTTTGGACTACATCAGACGTGACGTCACCGGCCGGTCCGAAACAGGCCTCGAGAGCGGCCTGCTCATCAGCTAGTTTGCCCTGGCCCCATCCAGCCGCTGTCCAGTGCTGAAAGAAAGGCCCCAGCCAGACTACTGTCCGTCTCTTCTACTGTGAGAGAGGGAAAGTGAAACGAAGACACGGATATGTGTCAAGAGTCAGGGATTGGATAAGTACCGGGAAATGTCCTCCGTGGCTTGACGTGAAGCCGGGGGACGCATCTCTACACTCAAATGTATCACTTTTGGGCAGACACCCCTGTGTACTTCCGTGGCTCCTTTGACGTCCCGCATCAGTGTTACGAGATCGCCCTACAGATTGGGCACTTTCCTATGGACCCAGCGGTACAGACCTGCCGGGTTGGAATGGCCGCCTTGCTTCCACCAGCAACAGCCCTCAAGAGTCGGGGTCGGCTGGGTGTTCTTTGCTGATTATTTTACAACGCAAAGAAGATTAAAAGAAACAACTCCTCTGCGAACATTTTTTAAATTGATCTTTGACATGGACTTACATCTAAGGGAATTTTTCTAATTCCTCCCGTATATGAGTGCCCAGGACTTGGCAGTACGATACATCATTTATATCCAGAGACACCACCAGACAATAGGAATACAGACACCATTATCAGAAACACTGAAATGAACAGATCATACTAGGCACCTAGGGCCAGATGTAGGTAATTCTATTTTACCGACTCATAAATACCGAATTTTACCGAATCGGTATTTATGAATCGGTAAAATAGAAGGTGGGAGATGTAGGTGAAATCGGTATTTGAAATACCGATTCTATAAAAATCGGTATTTACCGATTCTGTAATTACAGAATCAGTATTTCCCATTGATTCCTATGGGCTTTGAAGCCCAAAGGAATCAATGGGAAATACCGATTCTGTAATTACAGAATCGGTAAATACCGAATCCTGCAAGGGTGCAGGGGGTGTCACTTTGACACCCTCTAGCACCCCAAATACAGGCATGTGTGCCATGTGGCACACAGACATGCCCTAAGGGCACGTCTGTCTGTCACATGGCATAGGTGTGCATGCACACATGTGCATGCACACCTGGATTCGGTATTTTACCACCCAATTGGATTGGGTGGTAAAATACCGAATCTGTAAGGCCTTTGGGACTCAGAAGAGTCCCACCTACATCTGGCAGTTACAGAATCGGTAAAAATACCGAATTTGTATTTTACCGATTCGGTAAATTTACCGATTCGGTAAATTTACAGAATCGGTAAAATTGGCCCCCTACATCACAAATACCCATTTACCGGTAACGGATGAAATCGGCCGTTACCGGTCGGTAAATGGCCTCCTACATCTGGCCCCTAGAGACCAACAGACACTATCAGGCACTATCAGACACACAGATACCTACAGGCGCTATCACTCAGGCACTATCAGACACCCAGACTCTAACAGGCACTATCAGACACTGAGGCACTAACAGACACTATTGGGCACATAGACAATAACAGGCACTATCAGACTCTAACAGGCACTATCAGACACACTGACCCTAACAGATGCTATCGGACACTATGGGCCAGATGTAGGTAAATATATTTTACCGACTCATAAATACCGAATTTTACCGATTCGGTATTTATGAATCGGTAAAATATAAGGAGGGAGATGTAGGTAAATCCAGATGTGGATTTACCGAATCTGTAAAAGTCGGTATTTGGTAAATACCGACCGGTAATGCCCATTCATTCCTATGGGCTCTGAAGCCCATAGGAATGAATGGGCATTACCGATTCGGTATTTACCGAATCGGTAAATACCAAATTTCACAAGGGTGCAGGGGGTGTCACTTTGACACCCTCTAGCACCCCCAAAACAGGTTCGGGTGCCATGTGGCAGGCATACCTGCCCTAAGGGCAGGTCTGCCTGTCATATGGCACAGGTGTGCATGCACACATGTGCATGCACACCGGAATCGGTATTTTACCATCAAATTGAATTTGATGCTAAAATACCGATTCTGTAAGGCTTGGGGGACTCAGAAGAGTCCCACCTACATATCAATTTTACCGAATCGGTAAAAATACCGATTCGGTATTTTACAGAATCTGTAAATTTACCGATCGGTAAATTTACCGATTCTGTAAAATAAGGGCCCTACATACCATTTCTCAAATACCTGTCGGTAACGGCCGAAAATACCGATTTTCGGCCGTTACCGACCGACCTACATCTGGCCCATAGTCACTAACAGGCACTATAAGACTCTAAGGGCCAGATGTAGGTAATTTTATGTTACCACTTCTTAAACACCGAATCATACCGATTCGGTATTTAAGAAGTGGTAAAATAGAGGGGGGAGATGTAGGTATTTCAGATTCGGTAAATACCGAATCGTTAAGATTCGGTATTTACCGATTCTGTAAATACCGATTCGGTAATGCCCATTGATTCCTATGGGCATTGAAGCCCATAGGAATCAATGGGCATTACCGAATCGGTATTTACAGATTCGGTAAATACCGATTTCAGCAAGGGTGCAGGGGGTGTCACTTTGACACCCTCTAGCACCCCAAATACAGGCATGTGTGCCATGTGACACACAGACATGCCCTTAGGGCATGTCTGTGTGTCACATGGCACAGGTGTGCATGCACAGATGTGCATGCACACCTGAATTCGGTATTTTACCACCCAATTGGAATGGGTGGTAAAATACCGAATTCTGAAGGCCTGTAGCACTGTAAACAGTGCTACCTACATCTGGGTTTTACCAAATCGGTAAAATTACCAATTCGGTATTTTACAGATTCGGTAAATTTACAGTTTCGGTAAATTTACCGAATCTGTAAAATATTGGCCCCTACATCTTGAAAACCAATTACCGGTCGGTAACGGCCGAAATCGGCCGTTACCGACCAGTAATTGGCGACCTACATCTGGCCCTAGAAGGCACTATCAGAAACACAGACACACTCAGACACACAAACACTAACAGGCACTATCAGACACATACACTAATAGGCACTATCAGGCACACAGGCACTAACATGCACTATCAGGCACACAGGCACTATCTGATACGCAGGCACTAACGGCACTACCAGACACTGTCAGACACACATACAATAAAAGACACTGTCAGAAACACAGACACGGACAGACACTATCAAACACACATACAATAACAGACACTGTCAGAAACACAGACACGAACAGACACTGTCAGGCACACTGCAGCGGTCTGTTGATCAGCCACTGCCCCACCCAGCCGCTGTCCAGTGCTGAAAGAACATCTGACGCACAGTGCTGAAAGTCAAATGGGGCAACATTGCACAGCGCCCAGAAAAAACATGGAATGGGGCTAAGTAGCAAATTAGTGGAAAGTATCACAAAAGGTCATTTTTTTGTATTTCGACCCCAGACTGTTCATCCGGGGTACCAGTCCTCCCGCGCGCACTGCCGGCCTCGCTCCACCCCCAGCCACTCTGCGCCGTCGCTTCACTTGATATACGTTAACCTACGAGAGGCGATGGGACCATACATCCCGCCTCTTTGTCCCCCTGTCAGGGACCAAGGCCGCCTCCGCGATAAATGGTCCCGTGGGAAGCTGATTACATGTAAAGGGGAGGTGACGGCGGCCTCTTCACACTGATGCAGAAGTATGATGGAGCGCGCCATCGGTTGTACAGGAGAAGAGGCATTCTTTAAAAACCTATTTAAAGATTCCCAAACTGCGGATCTGCTTGTCTGTGAGTGATTGCTGGGCGGGGGGAGGTGAGGACGGGGAATCCGAGCGCCTGATTAGCTGGGCTCGACCCTTTCCCTCACTGGTAATGCTGTGTATGAGGGCTCTGGGACAAACAGCCCAGTAAAAGGTGTCTAACCGGTTTCTGATGCCTGTTGATCGGCAAATCCCTGCTATCAGAGATCAGAGGCCTTCACACGAGGCACGTTACAACACAGCACAGCAGAATTTACATTTGAACGTAAATAAGACATTTTTTAAGTTTTTCCACATTTCTCTAAGCTTTAAGCTAATTTCCACCACTGCATTCCAGCTCGCAGTCCACAATCAATGCTGCTAATTTTGCAATAAATTGGAATTATCCTTGAAATATTTTTTTGATTTGATTAGTTTGGAGTGCTGTAGACAATTATGCAATGTTATGTCTGTTAGCAATTTGCATGTTTACACTTTTTTGCATCAGAAGTCTATTGTGGCACTTCTCATTTTTGTTTCCATTGTTTCTTTTTGTTTCTATTGACCACGCTGTGTGGTGAGGTTAGTGCGGGTAGTTTGTTCCACTGCTGCAAATTGTAATAATCGAAGAACCTACCACACCTGTTCAAGAGAGGTCAGCAGGAAGGGGAGGAGCTTCAGTGTGTCACCACCCTCTAAGTCTATGCCACTTCCTGATGAGGGCAGTATAGATCACACAGCGAACGGTACTTCCATGGCTTCAGAATTTGCGTAGTCGCGCTATGCAAAGCTTCGCAAAACGGTAAAAAATCTCTGCGAGTACGCAAAAGTTCAGCGAACATGCGGAATTGCTTGTTCCGCCCGCTCGCAATGCTTTTTTCCTGTTAGCGAACGCTGTTTGCGTGCTTGGGGAGAAATATCTTGCGAACATGCATTTTGAAAGCACGAACAAGCAAAAATTCAGTGAAGCCGCGGATCGCGGAATTTTTGGTAATTTCTATGTTCTCCGGGGAATGCGAAATTACCTAAATTCCGCAAAATCCGTGAACTCAACGTAATTTACAGCCCAGGCCTGCCTTTGTGTCTCACTTTGATGCTGGTGATGTTGATGCTTTAACGGTTCCCTAAATATGGCCACAATAGGAAAATTGCTCTCTATTATACCTGGGTGTGGACGTGACCCACAGGGTTGTAATCCAATGCTTGGGAATGAACTAAGATAGAGAAAAGTTTTATTTAAAAAATGTTGTGTTGCACTTGTGACGCGAAATTCCTGAAGTTATGCCATTTTACCATGGCATGCAATTCCGCTGCAATTTGTGGCAAAATTATACCACAGGTGTGCAGGAACAATGCGAACAACCAGAAAGTGAGCAGCTGTGGTTTGGGGCAATTGTGGTTTTGCCCCATTTTTTAGCACGAAAGGCGTCCTCGTATCAAATGTTGTCCCAAGGTCAATAACCGGATTTTGTTCCTGTGGTTCAAGTTAGAGGGTTCCTAAGGAAGCCATGCACTACATGAACTATTGCGTGATTGCAGATAAACTGCGTCTCAAAAAACCTTTTTTTTATTTTTTATTTCAAGGTCACAGGTTTGTGGGTTGGAACAGGGGTTGACTTGAACATTTTACTCTGTAGGGCACAACAATCTCTCACAAGGCTAAAGATCTTATTTGAAGGGTGTACTTCTTATTTTTTTGGTGTAAGAACCTCTGGGAAATTATAGGTCCACACAGAGCATTAGTCTTTCTTTTTTGGTGAACTCTGCAGGAGGCAGCATCTACCTTCATGGTAGTAAACCTATTTTTAAAATATTTGTGAGTCCTACGGGAAGGGTAGTGCTGATCATATAAAAGCAGTATTGCATACTACACCCATCTTTATTTTTGTGACAACTTCCGGCTTGTAGCTGACTTTTCTCTTCTCTGCTCAGGATCGTGATATTGTAGCCTCCCAAAAAGAGTATCCAAAGTTTCTGAATAATGTATGTATTTCAGTGTTTAATAGGTCTGCTTTCTGATAATATATTGCAGAGACGTTATCTGAAAAACAACAACTTACGTACTTGTTTTTTCTGAGTTGCAGGGAACTGTTTTCCAATGTTCACATCACTTTCACTGGCCCTGAAACTCGTTGCCATTGAAGAGGCTGTAAAAGGGAACGCGGAAGCTGCACGCCAGAACCAATAAAGCTCCCACACAGTTTGCAGCCGTTTGAGCGCCATATTTCGCGGCTTCGAAGCGACAACACAGGCTGGCACGGTGGGTAATTAGCAGCGCAAGTGAGGAAAACACAGATGTTAATGTTGCATTTGAAAATGGCACTTCCTGCCGCCAGCAGAATGTTTTCTTTCATCTTCCTATCAGTCTGATGAGCTACTTGTGGAGTCAGACGTTGATAACGCCATATCTGTGCATATTTATTCATCCATGGAGAGATTTAAGAAGGTCACTTGCCTTATAAATTAAGATGTGCAGATAGGATGGGAGCTTGAAATGCCTGAACTGAATCGGGGACTGCTGCTGGCGTTTGACATGTAAACCGTGTAAATACTTGTGACAAAACACGAAAAGCGTACATGTGACAAGTTAAAGAGTTTTTTTTGTGTAGGTTTACATTTTTTATTGATTTTAAAAATAAATTAACATTACAATTGATTGACTTGTCTCATCCACCCTCATCCCACCCCCTAAACAAGGAGAGAGTTGTGAGTCGCACTGCCTGCAAATAAATATAAATCCATAGATGACACTGGATCACTTAACCAGCATAATTGGCACTATTGCATCAAATTCCAGCTGATCAGCATCGCAGACATATCTAAAGAGTATTACCTCCAGGACCCTCCTGTCCTCGTCCCATTTATTACAAAGCGGAGATAATCATCTCCCGACAGAAAAAAAGAAGAACAAAGGAATGCTGGGACCTTAACCCCAGCCCCTACCACTGGGAGTACATATTTATTTCTTTATTTGTGTATTTTATATAGCACGCAGCTACCCCAACGGGGTGTCCCGGCGATCATGCTGAGACCAGTAGATGAGACCAGATGCGGAAATTTAACAGAAGAGGAAGGTTTTTAAAGATTTACGAAAAACCAATTCATCTTGAATCAGGCGAAGGGAGATCGGAAGTTTATTCCATCGAGTGGAAGCGCATACTTGAAATGTCTTTGCCCCTGTGCGCACTTTTTTGAATCTGGGGATGACGAGTAGCAGTTTGGAATTGGAACGCAAGTGTCGAGTGCTACTGTAGGGTAGAAGGCACGATGAGAGATAGGCGGATCCTAGGCCTTTTGTAGCCCGGTAAGCCAAAATCATGGCTTTGAACTCGACCCTTTTATGGACAGGAAGCCAATGTAACTTTCACAGATAAGGGGAAATGTGTTCTCGGAGAGAAATGCCACTAACTAGCCGAGCTGCTGCATTTTGGACTATCTGGAGTCTGTGGCATAGGCCTGACGATAACCCGAGATACAGGCCATTGGCGTAATCCAAGTGAGAAGTTATCAGGGCCTGGACTATTGTTTTCCTGGTGTTACTGGGTAAGTAATTAATAAACTTTTTTATCATCCTGATTTTAGAAAAACAAGCTGCCGAAACCGTGTGGATTTGATTATGAAAGGAGAGACACTTGTCCCATCTAACACCCAGGTTTCTGACAGAGTCCTTGGGGAGAGGGGCAGGGCACAGATCCGCAGGCCACCAGAGATTGGAATCCAAGGGAGAGGCTTGATTGAAAGAGAACCTCAGTCTTTCCCGCGTTAAGTCTCAGGAAATTAAGATCCATCCAGTTTGCAATGTCTCTGAGTCCGTTTTTCAGGGGGTCAAACGAGTCCAGAATGGAATCATCATACAAAAAGAGAAGCTGGATATCGTCAGCGTATGATGTCATCTTAATTCCCGTCTGCGATATTAACTCGGCCAGGGGGGAAAAATAGACATTAAAGAGAAGTGGGCTCAATGAGGAGCCCTGCGGCACTCCCCATTTGAGTGGGCGACTGAGAGATGTGAAGGGAGGGGTATACACTTGTTGTGTAGGGTTGGTCAAGAAGGAAGCAATCCAATTAAGGGCTGTACCTTGAAGGCCTATATCTCGAAGGCGGTTAAGCAGGATCGGGTGAGAGATGGTGTCGAATGCTGCAGAAAGATCCAGCAGCACCAACACCGCCCTCGATCCTCTGTCCAGCGTCCACCGCACGGAGTCGGCCATCTCTATCAGGGCTGAATCGGTGCTGTAGCCAGACCGAAATCCATGTTGGGTATTATGAAGTAGGCCATTAGATTCGATGAAGCTTGCGAGCTGTTGATGCGCGAGTCTTTCAAGAATCTTAGCCGGAGCTGGGAGTAAAGAAATAGGTCGATAGTTAGCCGGGTTCTCAGGGTCAGCATTGACTTTCTTCAAGACAGGAACCAAGAGGGCATGTTTCCATGCCTCAGGGTAATTGCCGGTGCTTAAGGAGGTATTCCAGATGCTGTTAAAGTAGGGGTTAAGGAAAGCTGCTAAATCTTTTAATTGTTTAGCCGGCCAAGGTTCATTGGGTGATCCTGACTTGCATTTCAGTAGTTCCTGAAGAGAACGGTCTACCGGAATTTCCTGGAAGTCTGCAAAGACAGGGAGTGAAGTCCGGGGGACAGCTTCCATGGAGTCATGACTATCTTTGTTAGAAAAGGAGTCATTGATAACCCTGGGCGAAGAACTACGCTCCGTTCGCGGAGCTTGCAGAGTTTCGGCAACTCCGCGTTCTACGGAGAACGCGAAGCTGTTGATTACTCCGCGATCCGGTGCGTAGCGTAGTTCTCGCGCGCTGAATAACATTATCGCGTGCGCGGCAATGGCTTACCTTGGCCCGTCGCGACCGCCTGGGTAGGTTCGCGCGATATTTGACGCGATCACGCACTTTTGTAGTGCGAACGAGAAGATGAGTTCCCGAACATGTCTTACACAATGCGAACACGTTACTTGTGACCCGGAACAGGAAATAAGGGAACGCAAGCGGGCGGGACAAACCTCTTGGGTAACTTAGCGCGCTAGCTATCTCGAGCATGCAGGCAGCGCCCCGAACACGCGCACCGCGCTCCCGAAGACGAAAAACGGCGCGCGAACGGGTCTAGCAAGCAACTACGCATGTCCGCGGAGCTACGCGTAGGTCGCGGAGTGCAAGTGCGTCTTCGCGTAGCTCCGCGGAGTGCGGCTCCGCGAACTACGCCCAGGGTTAGTCATTGATTAAGGCTATTTTCTCTTCGAAAAAATCGGAGAGCTGAGTACAGAGAGTCTGCGACACCGGAGGACGGCGATTAAGAGCCTGAGGATCAGTAAAGGCTTTAACCGTATTGAAAATCTCCCTGGAAGAACCATGAGCCTTATTAATTATTTCCGTTAGATAACATCTTTTATGATTTATGATAATTTTTCTGTAATCTTTAAGAGATGCTCTGTATTTAAGTTTACTTTCTGCCGAGTAAGTCTGTCTCCAACGGCGTTCAAAAGATTTACAGACAGACTTGCATTTTCGAAGGTCATCTGAGTACCAGGGTGCGGCAGGGGCTGAACAATGGGTTTTAATGGGGCGGAGAGGGCCAATGGAGTCAATGGCTAAAATCACCCATTTGTTGAGATGGTCGATACGTGAGTCCAGGTTCAAAGCTCCTGGAGGATCAACAGAGGGAAGATGTTTCAGTAGGCATTCCAGGGAGATCTTGCTCCAATTTCTGCCATACTCCTTGGCTAGTATCGTGGGTCTATCCTGGTGGGACATGAGAATAGAGAATTGAATGATGTAGTGATCAGACCATACCACTGGGCTTGGGTCCCTAACTGTGATGGACAAGAGATTAGAACAAATAAGGTCCAGGGTGTGTCCAGCTCTATGTGTGGGAAGTGTGACCAATTGAGTTAATCCACAATCGGCCAAGGTGGATAAGAAATTCTTGCTGGGTGAGCAGAATTCATGTTCCGCATGAAGATTAAAATCACCTAGCAGAGTGAAATTTGCGTAGCGAGAGCTGGATTGAAGGATAAAATCCGTAAGGCTGGGTAAGTGCGGCAGGCTGGATTTAGGAGGGCGGTATACCAGTAAGCCTGAGCAAGTGATAGAGGCGGTTAATTTAATACAGAAGGGAAGTGCCTCTATAGAATCAATTTGTTCGTAAGGAAATTGTCCAGCGGGATTTATGGATAATAGCAATCCCGCCGCCCTGTCTGCCACTCTGACGGTTAGCACATAAGATGTTGTATCCTGCAGGAATGGCTAGACTCAATGCTGGGTTGGTTTCTTCACCTAGCCATGTTTCAGTTAAAAAGAGTAAATCCCAATCGTTATCACTGAGAGTTTGAAAAATGTCTAGGGAGTGTTTCACTAAGGAGCGGCAGTTGATAAGGCCGGCATTAAGAGTGAGAGTCATTTGAGGGGTTCGAGATGCAGTTTGGGCGATCGGCAAAGGGCATGTTTGTACAGAGATATTATTATTCCGCCAAGAATCACAGGCCTTACACGGGTGATTGCTGGCAAACAAATCGGGAGAAAATGACTGAAAATGAAGGCACCCCAAGGGTCTGAGAGACAGTAATTCCTGCTGACTGTAAATGATGTTACCATGGGGGCTGAAACCGGCATAGTTTATGGCCCCGGCCGCGGAAAGGTCGCGGACGGGCGCAGTCGTGCTTGCCTCAGGAGCGCCGTCGGCGCGCACGCTGCGCCCGTCCGCTGTGCGGCCGGATGGAAATGGCCATTTGAAGCGGATGAGGGTGGGAGGGGACAGGCTGCTGCACCGCTACCCGACTAATTCCCCCAAGATGGCGGCTAGAATCGTGAATAACCCCGTGACAGCACCTAAATTGGCTGCGGGGGGGGCAGAGAAGAGGAAAGCAGACAAACACTCCAGCGAGTGCTGGTAAATGCAAATAAAGTGTACAAGTAATAAAAACAATCAAAGTTAAAAGCGTCCTCTATACTTCCCGGCTTTTCGCCTCAGGAAGGGTGGTCTAAGCAAAGTTTTGCGCGCTAGATGAGGCGCTATTTATGCGCAACTGAGGGCGGGAGGGGACAGGCTGCTGCACCGCTGCCCGACTAATTCCCCCAAGATGGCGGCTAGAATCGTGAATAACCACGTGACAGCACCTAAATCGGCTGCGGGAGGGGAGGGGGGCAGGGAAGAGGAAAGCAGACAAACACTACAGCGAGCGCTGGTAAATGCAAATAAAGTGTACAAGTAATAAAAACAATCAAAGTTAAAAGCGTCCTCTATACTTCCCGGCTTTTCGCCTCAGGAAGGGTGGTCTAAGCAAAGTGTGGCGCGCTAGATGACGCGCTATTTATGCGCAACTGAGGGCGGGAGGGGACAGGCTGCTGCACCGCTACCCGACTAATTCCCCCAAGATGGCGGCTAGAATCGTGAATAACCCCGAGACAGCACCTAAATCGGCTGCGGGGGGGGCCAGAGAAGAGGAAAGCAGACAAACACTCCAGCGAGCGCTGGTAAATGCAAATAAAGTGTACAAGTAATAAAAACAATCAAAGTTAAAAGCGTCCTCTATACTTCCCGGCTTTTCGCCTCAGGAAGGGTGGTCTAAGCAAAGTGTGGCGCGCTAGATGATGCGCTATTTATGCGCAACTGAGGACGGGAGGGGACAGGCTGCTGCACCGCTGCCCGACTAATTCCCCCAAGATGGCGGCTAGAATCGTGAATAACCACGTGACAGCACCTAAATCGGCTGCGGGAGGGGAGGGGGGCAGGGAAGAGGAAAGCAGACAAACACTACAGCGAGCGCTGGTAAATGCAAATAAAGTGTACAAGTAATAAAAACAATCAAAGTTAAAAGCGTCCTCTATACTTCCCGGCTTTTCGCCTCAGGAAGGGTGGTCTAAGCAAAGTGTGGCGCGCTAGATGATGCGCTATTTATGCGCAACTGAGGACGGGAGGGGACAGGCTGCTGCACCGCTACCCGACTAATTCCCCCAAGATGGCGGCTAGAATCGTGAATAACCCCGTGACAGCACCTAAATCGGCTGGGGGGGGGGGGGGGCAGAGAAGAGGAAAGCAGACACACATTCCAGCGAGCGCTGGTAAATGCAAATAAAGTGTACAAGTAATAAAAACAATAAAAGTTAAAAGTGCCCTCTATACTTCCCGGCTTTTCGCCTCAGGAAGGGTGGTCTAAGCAAAGCAGTACTCACCCAGCATTCCACCTGTTATTTTTTTCTGTCTGTCGAAAGAATTGGGACGAGGTGCTGATGCTGCTCCTGCTGGCCTTGAGTGGCTTTCTTTCTTGGGATTCCCAGTCCGGCTGCCTGGCTGTGTGGTCGGGGTGTCTGGTGGCATGCCTCTCAGCCTGCCGGGCTTGCTGGGAGGCTTGGATTTCCTGTCCAGCTCTTGCCTGCTAGCGGCCCTTTGCGGCTGGTGCGCTGGCCTCCCGGTGCCTTCCGGGTTGTTGGGCGCGTCTTCCTGTGGCCTGGTCGGGAGGAAGACGTGCAATGTTGCTGGTTCCCCTTCCTACTTCCTCCTGGAAGTGGTCTGGTGCCTTGGCAGGTATGTAGCTCAGTGGTGGTGTGCATGCTTTGCATGTTTGAGGCCCCAAGTTCATTCCCAGGCATCTACATGGTCCTTGCTTGTGTGGTTTGCTCTGGATGGCTGCTGCTCTGCCTGTTCCTCCTCTCTGGCATTTTTTGCACTGGTGTGGGTTGTGCTCCTGCTCTTCCCTGCTTCTTGTTGTGCAGCGTGGCTGGAGGTCGGCCTCAGTGGTTTGCTGCCTCAGCGGTGCCTGGTGCCTGGTGCCTGGGCTGGTTTCTCCTCCTGCCTAGGCGTGGTTGCTGGTGGTACGCCTTGGGCTGGCTGGGGGAAGGTGGTTGGCCTGTTTTTCTTCCTCTTTGCGCCGCTGGTGTTGTGGATAAGCGGCGCTGTATTTGTTCTTTGGTGTCCAGGTCCCTGGTGGCCTGGGGTGGCCTGGTTCCTGACTTCCGTCCCTCCCCCGGGTGTCTTCCGCGTGGTGGTGGCTGCGTCCTGGGTGTGCTGTTACTGCCCTGTTCCGCCTTTCGGGTTGCCTTGTGCTCCATCTGTGGTTTGCTTTTTCGTGTGTTGCACCCTTTCTTTTTTTCCCTCTTGTGGGGTTCATCTCTTCGTAGGATGGCGGGCCCGCCTCTTCCGGGTGCATGCCCCTGGCGGTTTGGCCTTTTTTTCTCCAGTGCTGGGTGGGGCTTCCCTGCCTGAGTTTGCTGCTGGGCTTCCTTTACGTTTCCTGGCTCTGTTTGTTCTGGTTGGGGGTCCTCCTGGAATGTCCGGGTGCTGTGGCGGTTGGCATCTTCTGTCTTGCTTTTGGTGCTGGCATTTAGGGTTCCTGGCTCGTCCTTCTGGGTGTCCGTGTTCCTCGCATGGTTGCTTCTCTTGCCGCTCCTGTGCCACGGTTCCTCTTGGGGTGGTCTGTTGGTCCTCCCTGCCTTGGTCGCTCTTGTGGTATTTTGGCCATGTGCCCTGGCTTCCGTCTTCCTCCTTGGGGGTGTCTTCCTTCCACTCGGTCTTGCCAAGTGGTTCCCTGGTTGGATGCCTGACTGGGTTTGCAGGGGCTGTGGGGTTGTGCCTCTCCGAGGGCTGCTGTTATGTTCTTGGGGTCTCTGACCCCTCTTTGTCTGGTTTTGAGCTACTTCCTTGCAGACTTGTCCACCTACGTTTCTTACCTGGTTTCTGGGTGTTGTGCTGGGTCTGGTCCTTCCCTGTTTTCGGGTCTGCCTGGGGTTGCCACGGGCTGTGGTGTTTGTTCCTTCAGCAAGTGAAGCCTCAGAGTGTCTTTTTTTTTCAGGCCATTCCTGCCTCCGGCTGAGTTTGCCTGCTGGGCTCTGATCTGCTCTGGTCTAGGCCCTCTTTTGTGGGTCGGGACTGGTTGGTGGCCGGCTTATGCCGGACTCAATGTAAATGTAAATGTATTTGAGCTTGTAAAGCGCACTGCTACCCGTCCATAGGTTTCCTGGCGCTGTATAACTCTGGGGAACCCGTCCTGGTTTTCCCTGTGGGATGGTCCCTGCTGGGAGTCCCCAAGGTGGAGCCAGGCATCCCCGGAATTGATGGGGCCGTAGTGGAGATTAGGTAAGCTAATGCCCAGAGTTGCCGAGTGGAAACCCTGATTAGAGTAAGCACCGAAGTGAGAATTATCGAGTCCGCTGACCCAAGTCCACGACCCTGCCGCGTCAATGGTCGATGCTCTTGGCTTCTGCTGCCGGCTGTTGCCCTCTGCCCTCTGGTGTTCGGCGGGTTTGGGCCTGGTTGTTTCCTGGTTGGGTATCTCCCTGGCTTGTGGTCGTGCCGGGTTGTCTTCCAGCTCTCTTCTGCTCTGTTGGGTTTAAGCTTTTTGTCCGGTCTTGTGGTCTCTGGCTGTGTGGTCTCTGCCTGTTGGTGGCTGGTCCCTTGGCAGTCATTTCCTGGTCCTTGTCGGGGTGGGGTGGTCCTGCCCGTTGTAGCCTGGGCCTCCCCTTTCTCGCTACACCGGTCTTCTGCCTGGTCCGCCGATCCTGTCTTCCCTGCATGATCCCTCCCCTATTGGCCCTGATCTCGTTGGCGGTGTCTGTCGTTCTGTGCCCCCTCTGTCGGGGGGCGGTCTTTGGGTGTTTGTCCTGCCCCCTGGGCTGCCTGGCTGCTGGTTTCGTGGAGTTTGCTGCTATGGTTGGGGGGGATGGATGGGGGCCTTGTGCTCCTCTGGCCCTCCCTGGCCTTTGCTTTTGTCTGTGCCCTGCTGGGACCTTCCCTGTTTGGGCCTTCCCTACTTGTGGGTTGGGCCGCCGGGTCTTTCTGGTTGGACGGGTTGCTTGTCTTTTGGCCCTGGTTTCCCGTCTGCTTGGCGCTCTGTAGTTATTCTGCTCTGGGGTTTTTTCCCCTGCTCCTGCCCTTCATTGGTGGGTGCTGGGCTGTGGAGTTTGTGGACCTGGGCGGTCTGCTTGGCTTCCACCCTAGCTGTTGTTTGCCTCACTGACCTTGCTGGTTTTTGGGGTTTGTTTCCCTCCGCTCGGGGTTGGGGGTTTCGGGGTTGTGGCGATTTGCCCTGTGACGCCCCTTCCGGCCCTGTGCAGTTTCTTGCTTGTTGGTCCCCGGTCTTTGTTGACCTGTCTGTTGTTTGGTAGGATGTCTGCCTGGTCTCATTGGGGGGCGTTTCTGGCTGTTTTTCTCTTCTGCCATTTCTGTTTGCCCTGGTCTTTGCGGCCTTGGGGTTGGCCCCTCCTGCACCTGCTGCTCTGGCCTTTGGTGTTGGATCCTGGTTTGGTTGATGCCTTGCTCCGTGTGCAGCTTTTTGCCACCTGGATTCTGGTCACTGGCTCTTCCCCTGCCCTGTTTGGTTTGGTTGGGGTTGGGGTCTGGCTGTCTGGTCCTTCTGGTTGGTGTTTCGATTTTTCGGATGCTGGTTTTCTTTTGGGGACTCGGGCCTGCTCCCTTTGGCTCTGTGGGGCTTTTGGAGCAGCGATCCAGGGGTGGTGGTCCTGTTTCCCTAGGTTTCTTGTGTGTGCCTTGGCCTTGCTGGTACTTGGCCTGTTCCTGGGCTCTCACTGTGACACCTCCTCCTGGGCTGGGTGCTTGGTGGTTGTTGTGTGGTGGCTCTGGTGGTCGGTGCCGGCTGTTCTTTCTTGGGCCTGGTCCTCCTCTGTGGGGTTTCGGGAGCTTTGTCCTCTGGGCTCTCTGGAGGCCAGGTCGTTCTGGTTGGGGGGCTGGTGCCTGGCAGCTGCTTTCCCCCTTCCTGGTTTGGTCTGTGTGGTCCTGTCCTTGGGTGGTCCTTTGGGTTCGTGCCTTTGCCCTGTTGCCTGGCCCTGGCCTCTTTCCTGTTTGCCTTCTCCGGTGTGGCTGTCCCGTGGTGTTGGGGTTGGTCCTCTGGTTGGCCTTTTCACCCTTTGTGTCCGGTTGCATCGGGGCTGTGGGACCTTCCATTCTTCTCTCATCTTTTTGGGGTGGCTTGTGTGTCGGTTTGTGTGTTGGGGCGTCCATTCTGTTCTTGGTGGGGTTCGCTCTGTGTCTGTGCTGATGCCTGGCCTGGTGCACAGTCAAAATATCGAGTTTGAAATCTCGACCTACAAAAATATCGTGTTGGAAATAGCGAAGGTACATAATATCGAGGTCAAGAATATCGTTGGACAGAATATCGACCCTAAGGTAAGTAATATCGATTTTTTTTATATCGATGTAAGTAATATCGAAGTTACTGATATCAATATTTGTATTATTGTTATGTATTTTATTATGTATGTGTAATGTTTTTTTGTTAAGTATTTTACTTGTTTTAAATTATGTGTTTTATTTTTATATATCATTAATGTTATTTTTAAGTAAATTTTATGTTTTAGTACTGGAGCGGGTTGAGGGTTTATAGGGGAATTGGGTGGGAAGTAATTTAATTTTAATTAATTAATGATTTATTTTTATTTATTGGAATGGGTAAATATTTTATTTTTAATTAATTATTAATTGGTTATTAATTATTTGATTAGATAATGATTTTTTTAATTGGTGATTAATGTTTTTTATTGGTAAATATTTGCTTTAATTGCTAATTAATTTTTTTAACTGGTAATTCATTTTTTTAATTGTTAATTAATGTTTTTAATTGGCAAATAATTTTGTTAATTGGTAATTAAGGTTTGTAATTGGTAATTACATTTCTTAATTGGTAATTACATTTTTTAATTGGGAATTATTTTTTTAAATTGGTAATTGATATTTTTAATTGTTAATTACTTTGTATTAATTGGAAATTCATTTTATTAATTGGTAAATACTTTTTCCTTTACAATATTTTTTATTTAAAAAAAATTGTTTACCATTTTTTAATTGTTAATCAATTTTTTATTATTAATATGTTTTTTTATATTTTAGTGTTCAATATTTATTATTTGGTCATTTATATTTCTTAAATAATATTTATTGTTATTTATTTTTAATTTATTGTTAATTAATTATTCAATTGTAATTATGTTTTTAGTAATTATTAATGGGTATTAAAAAACATTTTTAAATATTTTATTTACAACAATTATTTATAAGTATATTATATTTAACTTCTACGCTATCCAATGCTTTCCCTACTGTCGCACTCTCTGGAGTTGGAATAGTAATTTTTACCCCTACGCTATCCAACGCTTTCCCTATTGTTGCACTCTCTGCAGTTGGAATAGTAATTTTTACCCCTACGCTATCCAACGCTTTCCCTACTGTTGCACTCTCTGGAGTTAGAATAGTAATTTTTACCCCTACGCTATCCAATGTTTTCCCTACTGTTGCACTCTCTGGAGTGGGAATAGTAATTTTTACCCCTACGCTATCCAACGCTTTCCCTACTGTTGCACTCTCTGGAGTTGGAATAGTAATTTTTACCTCTACGCTATCCAACGCTTTCCCTCCTGTTGCACTCTCTGGAGTGGGAATAGTAATTTTTACCACTACGTTATCCAATGCTTTCCGTACTGTTGCACTCTCTGGAGTGGGAATAGTAATTTTTACCCCTACGCTATCCAACACTTTCCCTACTGTTGCACTCTCTGGAGTTGGAATAGTAATTTTTACCTCTACGCTATCCAACGTTTTCCCTACTGTTGCACTTTCTGGAGTGGGAATAGTAATTTTTACCCACCTGCTATCCAACACTTTCCCTACTGTTGTACTCTCTGGAGTTGGAATATTAATTTTTACCCCTATGCTATCCAATGTTTTCCCTACTGTTGCACTGTTTGGAGTTGTAATAGTAATGTTCACCCCTACGCCGTCCAACGTTTTCTCTACTGTTGCACTCTCTGGAGTTGGAATATTAATTTTTACCCCTACGCTATCCAATGTTTTCCCTACTGTTGCACTGTTTTGAGTGGGAATAGTAATTTTTACCCCTACGCTATCCAACGCTTTCCCTACTGTTGCACTCTCTGGAGTTGGAGTAGTAATTTTTACCCCTACGCTATTTAATGTTTTCCCTACTGTTGCACTGTTTTGAGTGGGAATAGTAATTTTTACCCCTACGCTATCCAACGCTTTCCCTACTGTTGCACTCTCTGGAGTTGGAATAGTAATTTTTACCCCTACGCTATCCAATGCTTTCCCTACTGTTGCATTCTCTGGAGTGGGAATAGTAATTTTTACCCCTACGTTATCCAATGCTTTCCCTACTGTTGCACTCTCTGGAGTGGGAATAGTAATTTTTACCACTGCGCTATCCAACGCTTTCCCTACTGTTGCACTCTCTGGAGTTGGAATAGTAATTTTTACCCCAACGCTATCCAACGTTTTCTCTACTGTTGCACTCTCTGGAGTGGGAATAGTAATTTTTACCCTTACGCTATTCAACGCTTTCCCTACTGTTGCACTCACTGGAGTGGGAATAGTAATTTTTACCCACCTGCTATCCAACACTTTCCCTACTGTTGTACTCTCTGGAGTTCGAATATTAATTTTTACCCCTACGCTATCCAATGTTTTCCCTACTGTTGCACTGTTTGGAGTTCGAATAGTAATTTTTACCCCTACGACGTCCAACGTTTTCTCTACTGTTGCACTCTCTGGAGTTGGAATAGTAATTTTTACCCCTACGCTATCCAATGTTTTCCATACTGTTGCACTGTTTTGAGTGGGAATAGTAATTTTTACCCCTACGCTATCCAACGCTTTCCCTACTATTGCACTCTCTGGAGTTGGAGTAGTAATTTTTACCCCTATGCTATCCAACGTTTTCCCTACTAAAGCACTCTCTGCAGTGGGAATATAAATTTTTACCCCTACGCTATCCAATGTTTTCCCTACTGTTGCACTCTATGGAGTTGGAATAGTATTTTTTACCCCTATACTATCCAATGTTTTCCCTACTGTTGCACTCTCTGGATTTGGAATAGTAATTTTTACCTCTACGGTTATACAACGGTTTCTCTACTATTGTGCTCTCTAGAGTGGGAATGGTAATTTTAAGTTCTATGCTATCCAACATTTTTATTAATATAAAATAGTAATAGTATTTTTATTTATTTAGTTATTTAATTTTTTTGTATACATTTAAATAATGTAGTATATAAATAATTGAAAAAATATTAAAGGTATATTTAATTTTTTAAAATTTATTAAACATACATCTTTACTTTTTATTTATGTTTATGTTTTGTTTGTAAATGTATTTGTAATTTATAATATTTTTTATTAATTTATCAATTATTAAAATAATTATTACAACTTATTGTTAAGTGGGTATATATTATATATGTTCTGTATATGTTTAATTAATGTATTATTATTATATATGTATTATTTATTAATTTTAAAAATTATTAGATATTTTTAACTATGTTTATTTTATTTATTAGTGTTATTTACTTTATTTTACATTTATATTTTTACAGAAAAAAAGGATATTTTTAACATCGATATTTTTAACATCTATATATTTTTTTCGATATGTTTGTACTTACCATTTTGTAGATAGGATGTCGATATTCTTGCCTTCGATATTTCTGCATCGATATTCCTCTAGGGCGATATTTTCAACGTCGATATTTTGTCAGTGATTCGCCTTGCCTGTGTGCCTGCCTTGTGTGCTGGGCTTGTCAGCCTTTGTCCGGTGGGTGCACTTGGTCTTTTTCTGTTGGGGGCTTCGTCTTCTCTGGTCTGCTGTGTTCCTGGGTGTTGGTTGCTTTGGTGGATGTTTCCATTGTGGCACTTTACCTTTGCTGTCTCTGTGGGTGCTTCCTTTTTGGCTTCCTTGTTGGCCTGCTCCCCTCCGCTTGACGGGTTGGGGCTTCCCTTTGGTTGGCTTGGGAGCTCTGTTTTCCATTTCTCTGGTTGGCTGCCATCTTGCTGTCCTCAGTGGCCTTGTGTTTTCCTTGGTTCCGGTTTCCGGTTCATGGGTGTGTCCCTGCTGGTCTGTTCTGGTTTGCTGGGCGGTTGGGCCGCGAGTGGTCGTCTTCTTTGATTGGCCTCCTCGCTGTCCTTTGTTGTGGGTGGCCTCTGTCGGGTGCTGAATGCTCGCTTTGGGTTTTTCTCTTTTTTGGCTTGGTCGTCTCCCATTTGTTTTGGTGGGTGTGTCCATGCTCTGGGAGGCGCAGTCCTGTGTTGGTGCTCTGCCTGTTGTTTACTGTGGTTCCCCTTTTACTTCCCATTGGTTACTGCCTTTTGGTGTGGTTTCTGGAGAGTGCTTGTGGGTTTTGGAAGGCCGGCTTTTCTGCTTTGGTATTCTCCACTTTGTAATTAATGGGGAGAGGACTGGGGGACCTGGGGGTAATGCTCTATTACTTACTGGTAATCTTCATTACTCTGGATCCCGTTGTCCTCGTCCCATTCATTATGTCCTGCCTTCCCTCCCGGATGGCCCGCCTTCCCGGTGGATGTGGTCTACGGGGCTAAAATCGGCCCAGAGAGGGGGCGCACCCCCTACCCCTAAACATAATACTGGGTCCGTGGTGTCAAAGTTGGCCTAGGAAGGGGCTCTGCATGCCCCTCTCACCATAAAAATTGCCCTGGGGTATGGGGTCTCTGGTACCAAAATTGACCCTTGAAGGGGGGCTATTGCCCCCTCCTCCTAAATATGATACCAGGACCCTGTGGATGGGGTCCGCAGTGACTGAAACATGTAGACCTGTATTATATGTATGATGTGAGGGACACTGCTTATATCCCTTGACACATCATCTCTTTGTTTTTAATATTACTCCTATCCATATTTCATTAAATCGTAGAGTTTTTTGGTTAGGATGCAATTTTAGATCATATTTGTTGTTGAGACAGATCCCATACAGACTTTCCAATCCTCCTGGTGGAAAAAAAGACCAGATGATGATGCTATTGATTATTAGTACATCAGCGGCCATCAAAAACATGCCTTTGACCACACATAGTTGGTGAGGGACCCAAATAATTTTTAATAAGATCCTCTGATGAATTCTGGTCCCACTCATTTTGATATTTTGGTATAACTCTCTGAAGCAGAGTGTGAAATTGCAATTGTTTGCATCAAACAGCTGAAGGAATAATAAAACGCCTAAAAACAGAAGATGCGGCAGGCCCTAACGGGCTCCCTAATGCTCTTTTCAAACATTCACCTGATTTTTGGGCAGAGTACCTTACACCGCTTTTTGACCAGATTTACAGTCAAAACAAAATGCCCAAGTCCTGGAAAGGGAATATCATCCATCCCATATTCAAGCAGGGTGACCATAATAAGCCGGGAAACTACAGACTGATATCGTTGATCGACGTAGAGGCGAAATTATATGGATCATGCTTACTTATGCACCTTCAAGACTGGATGGATGAAACACACATAATTCCCATGTTTCAAACGGGTTTCAGGCCAGGGATGGGTACATTAACAAATCTGACAACTTTGGCACTTCTAATGGAAAAAGCAGAAAAAAAGAAGACCAGATTGTTTGCATGCTTTATAGATCTGAAAGCAGCTTTTGACAGGGTGAATCAAACTCAACTATGGGAAAAATTAAGATCATGGGGCTGCCGAGGAAACTACTGGACCCAATAATAGGCCTGCACAGTGAAACCTGGGCAAGAGTAAAACTGGGTGATGGACGCAGCATCACTGCCGAAATCAGTACGCAACGTGACCTAAAACAAGGCTGCGTCCTGGCCCCTAGTTTATTTAACCTATACATGGCAGACATCCTTAAACACATGCATGCAGGTGAAGGTCATCCACCAACCTGGCAAATAGTCCAATTCCTTTTTTACAATATGCCGATGATATTGTGGTGCTGAGCCAAACCCCCATAGGTCTTCAAAAAATGATCAACAACATTGTTACTTGTCTGGAGCACGAAAGCTTGGAACTGAACAAGGAGAAGACTAAGGTGGTACATTTAGTAGACCCCAAAAAATCCAACTTTAAATGGTATGCAAAAGGATCACCCTTAAAAGAGGAAGCGTCCTATAAATATTTAGGTCTAAAGTTGGGGCGAGGACTGACCCACAAAGAACATAAATTGGACCTAAAGGCGAAAACAAATTCTTTGATCTATGCATACAGGTTATTATATAAAAAACTGGATTGCCCAAATTACACACATCTTCTAAAGGTGATGGCATCACAAACACTACCCACTTTGTCATACGCTCTGGTTACCTGGTGTGGCAAAGAGGCCGGGTTGTTAAACAACCACCAAACAAAGGTGTATAAAGCGGTTTTTAACCTCCCAAAATCAGCCTCGCCGGCACAGGTTCTAATGGAATTTGGGCTGCGGAACCAGAAGTTTCGGGGCATGAGTGGTTTTGTGAAACTGTACCATAAAATACGCTTGTCAGCGCAAGGTTCATTAGATAGCCTGTGTTGGAAAGAAATTGAAAATCAGTTGAATCAAACCACTCCAAGTGGTTGGGGAGCTTATTTGATCAAATCTTTGAGGGAGCTAGAAATCCAATCGACATGGGATACCATGCTAGATAGAGCCGGCTTTGATAAAATAATAAATAACGCTGCCAAATGGAAGTCCTTTTTGGAAGACAAATTAGCAATCTCCAAACGCCGACACAGGTGGACAGTGATTAATTCGTACTCCTTGACAAAACCCAAGGCATACTTAGAAAGCCACTTTAGCATGACGCTAAAGAAGTGATGCATAGAATATCGGCTGGGCCTACACCTCTCAAAAGACTTACAACCATCTTGGAAAGGCGTTTACACCGATCTTCATTGTCGCCTATGCGGTTACTATAAAGAATCACTAACCCACCTGTTATGCGTGTGCCCGGCACTTATGGATTTAAGGAGACGGCTTTTAAAGGACATTTTTAACAAATTGAACATCCGCACATGCAGGCAAGCCGTAATTCGATGGTTGGAGGGATCATCACCGATGCTGGCTTGTAGGGGGGTCAAATACATGAGAAAAGTACAATCTCTCCTACGACAAGCTGAACTTGGGGAAAGAAGTAAAGCCGGAAACTGTAATCTCCAAGCCTGATAGATTATTTTAACTAGGCTGGAAAATAAGCTACTAATGGGCTAAAATGAAAGTCTTAATTGAGATGACCAGTTTAAAAGTTTTTAAGGACCATTCCGCCCATTTACCTAACTTTGTATAAATCAAGCCTCCCCAATGAATCCCATGATTACAAGCACACGGCAATGGACCAAGACAACTAGATGATAATTTTATGTAATGTGTATTATAAATTGTTTGAATTTTAAAGAACCATTTTGTTTTATTGTGAATTGTAATGATTTTAAATAATGAAAAACAATAACATTTTGACTTGACTTGAAATTGTTTGCTACTCTCACCCTTCATTTGATATTTATAAAAATAATAGTGCCTTCATGACATATTGTGTCATTCTTAGTGACATTTTAACTAACCTGGACCTAAAGGTTCCTATCCTTGACACATCATTAGTAATCTTTATAACATTCTAGCCATCCCAGGTGTAGACTTGGCCTATCCATAACAATTTGTTCATATTCTCGTGAAACATTGGCTAATGCTAGCATAAACGTGCCTCACCAATGAGCTATTGTGGCCATTCTTGATGAGATTATGGCATAATTTTGGTCCCACCATGACATATTGTGGGTTTTCTTGGTCACATTCTGGCTATACCTGACAAGATAGTGGTCCAATTGTAATATATTTTGGGTTTTCTGTGCCATCTTGGCACACCGACTCGGTGATGCGACGAGTGCAAGGTAAGTGATTTTATTTGTTTATTTCATTTGACCTATCCAGTCGGCTGGCACCCCCCCACCCAGACCCACCCTTGCCCCATCGCCTCACTGCTCTTACCTGTGCCAGCCGCGCCTGAGTCTTCCACAACAAGAATATGCTTGCCACCTGAGGCAGTTGGAGCTACACTGTCAACCGCTGCACTCTCACAGTGCTCTGCTGACACAGTAGGTGGTCATGGAGAAATCCGCAGCTGCTATCCTGGTTTACCCCTCCTTTGACAAATACGCCTGGTGTATTAAAGCTAATGATTGTACAACTTCAAGTTCACGTGGACAAAGACAAGAAAATCCAAGACTCTACTCATCCTGGGCTGTAGTCTCAATATGACATAGACTCTGCATGGGGGTGACATGCAAAACATCGCAGGTGTCATGTTGATCCTCATTGTCATGTCTGCTGCCTTTGAAGTAATGGACCCCAACATCTGCATACCCACCTGCAGTCAGCAGCAAACATGGCTGGCCACTCACTCAAGTTATTGCACCTTTACTTTACCTCCTTAAAATTTTTTAGTAACTCACTCATGGACCTTTTCTGGTCACAAAACATTAAGGGACGGATTTACAAGCCCCCTGCACCACCAGTACGTCACTTTTTGTGACGTACTGGTGGCGCAGGGACTCCTCCATGTTTACAAGGAGAGGAAAAGCCACCCTGTGTGGCTTTTCCTGTCCTTGTAAATACGGCCTCTTCACGCGCAGCACATTTTTGTTGAAGGGGCGTTCCATGGGCATTTCTGTGGATGTTCCCACGCAACAGCCATGGAACAAGACACATCTCCAGATTTATGAGAAATCGTAAATCTGAATGCTACGCCACCCTAGAGGTGGCGTAGCTTGGCTGGTTAGAGGAGGCAGACCTGGAAGCAGAGGTCAGCCCGGGACCAGGGTTCAATTCCCGGCTCGGCAGGGTCTTGAGTCCTAAAATGTCCATGGACTCGACAATTCTCGCTCCGGTGCCTACTCGATTCATGGGTTCACACTCTGCGACTCTGGGCAATAGCTTGCTTAATCTCCACAACGGCCCCTCGCGGCGGGATGCCTGGCTTTCACCTTGCGGATACCCTGCCGGGGTTATCTCACAGGGGAATACCAGGACGGGTTCCCTAAGCATGCGCTTAGAAACCGCTCGGTGATTTGCGCTATATAAATTCCTGTACATTCACATTTACATTTGGAGAAATGTTTTAATTTCTCCTCGTTTTTTTCCTCTTTCAATGCGTGCTGCATTCTGCAATACGCATTGAAAGAGGAAAATGCCGGTAGTGGTTGTTTTTGTGCAGGAAGGTGCCCCTTCCTGCACAAAAACAATCTGTGTGTGAATGCTACGCCACCCTGGAGGTGGCGTAGAGAGGCGCAACGAGGAGAAATGTTTTCATTTCTCCTAGTTTTTTCCTCTTTCAATGCATGCTGCATTCTACAACATGCATTGGAAGAGGAAAATGCCTGTAGTGATTGTTTTTGTTCAGGAAGGTGCCTCTTCCTGCACAAAAACAATCTCCCCACGACACGGGCAACCTTGCAGCATGGTGCAAGGGTGCCTACGCTTAGCGCATGGCTACAGTTTGTGCACCAGCGCAAGGGGAAGCACAAAGATGCAACATATTCTTGTAAATATGTTGCATCCCTGTGCTTTGGAAGTGCCGCAGCTTGGCGCAGCCAAAGGGCTTGCGGTGCCACGCTGCCGCACTTAATCGAAGATCTGCCACTATTTTCCGGGTTGAAGTGCCAATGTTCATCTATAGCAGAGCAAAAGATTGGTTACAATAGTCTTAAACTTTATAATTAGGTGCAAAACAAAGGTATAAGACCTACACTTACACCCACACCTACTTAAATGAAGTAAATGAAAATGGACTGCCCTGCCTTATTCAGAGAAATAGCTGATTAATTTGATAACCTGAGTAATTAAGGATTGAGCCCAGTGCTGGTGCTACTAAAATGGCACCAATACCTCTTTGTTACAATTCTGAATAAAACATGTGGCGGAAATATGATTTCAGTGTCCCTACTGATGAATTAATCAGTTCTTATTTTAATTTCCTATCATGTTTTAAATTCATTCCATTAAATTTGCCTGTGTATTTAATTGTTCGCTTTTATATATCGGGGGTAGTCCATCCAATTAGCCTTTGCTGAGACCTGTTTCACAATACTAAACGTTTTCTCAAGGCGTGCAATTAATCAAATTGAGAGGTTTAATATGTGTATGTCAATCTATCTAACCTTCAATGTAAAATTCAGTAGCTTTCATAATGACACGATCACACTTCCTGTGCAAAAACAGCACTTAGCCCTCTGATTAGCTTCACTCCTGGAGAAAGTGATAAGTAACAAGAAACGAGTGTTGGTAAACAAGTCATTTTTGTCCTACAGAATAACGTGTCAGCATCTGCCCACCCTGCAGCCTTCAAGACAGAATCTGCTTCAAGGTTCTGTGTCTCACACTTCAGCCCTTAGAATGCTCCTCCCACTCACCTACAGGCCGAGATCCAGTGGTACTGGTGGTACTGGTCCCTGGATCCGTTGTGCTCTGATGAGGCAAACATCCAACGTGTGATCACAAGTCTAGGAACAGTGGTGTCAAGTTTTCCTCTATCGCTGCTTCCTCTCTCTTGGAAAAGACTTGCTTGGAGCATTCAGGATGCTCACTGGCTCATGCTATTCAGAGAAATACTTAATTCCACCTGTTTTGAATCCACCTGTCCCTGAGTTGTACCACTAAAAAGTTTGTGTTACCATAGCAATATATAGTTGCCTGTGCCTACAACTCTGATCCTAGGGAACCTGGGTACAATGATGATGTCTGCTGAAAAGGGGTGCTCACTGTAACCTTGTGCATTTTCCACAATGCTATAGAAGCATCTTCGAAATCTTTATATGTACCCCACTTCACTCCCATCTTATCATGAGGCATCTGTCGCCGCTCAGCAGTAGCACCTAGAAGCCATTAAACTATGCAGAGTGCACTATGCAAACAAAATAAGCATGTAATAAACATAGCTGGCTCGTTTCCTTTCATTGACCAGCCAATGTCATCTCAGGCCGGGTTGACCCCATTGACTGAAGGCCAATCACACATACGTGACGTGACTCCACTTTGTACTACAGTTGGCGACGAGTAAGTACATCGTGCTTGGTCTTGTCTAGGACCAGCAGTCCTCAGTCTGCCGCCGCCCAGTCTTGAAGTATCACAGTGCAGTGGGAGCGAGTCTGCAGTTCACTCCAGCAGCCCCTACATCTCGCCCCAACAGGCCCCACCCCCCGAGCAGTAAAATAAATCCAGCTGCTGTTGCCTTTGTTATCTCTCTCCTCCACTTTGGAGTTACTTGACAGAACCCTGCAACTGCATGACTTATGGCGCGTCTGTCGTTTCTGGCTGTGCTGCAGAGCTCGGTGTGCAGCGCCTACCCCCGGGGATGGGAATTTGGCATCGGTTTGCACTTTTCTTGTGCGTTCCCAGAGCTAACATATTATCTGAAAGTTAAAATAAATGCTGTGTGCTGTGTCAGCTGAGAAAGACTCTTTTATGGTGCGTGCTCTGAAGGAAGCATGTACTTATTAATGAGAGATTCTGAACATCAAGTCCCCTTCCTACACGCCCAGGTAGGTGGCCCTATGGCACTTTAGGGAGCACACGCAAGAAGATCGGAATTCTAGGGGGCAGATTTACAAGCCCAATGCGCCACATTTACACCGCCTTTGCGTCACTTCTGTGACGCAGCGGAGGCGTAAACAATGCGCCACGTTGCACCTTATTTACAAAGTGGCGCATCTAGGGAGATGCGTCACGTTGTAAAGCCCTGCGCCACATGAAACCTGCATTAAGTTTCATGTGGGCGTTCCGGCACAGGGTGGGCGTTCCGTCGCAGGAACGTCTTGTAAAAGTGACGCAGTGAAATCTACAAGATTTCCTTGAGTCACTTTTACGTCCATGCTACGTCAAAACCCTGCGTCTGCCTGAAGCAGGCGTAAGGAGTGACGCAGTATGTTAGGCATCGGGCGCCCCTGAGCACTGCTGGAGACGCGTCGCGCTTGCGACATGACTCCAGTAATGCGCCGCCCTTACGCCACAGGATGCGACACACATCGCTCTATCCTTGTGCCACGGTGCGCCGCATTGTAAATGCGACGCATTCGTGGTGGCGCAGGGAGGGAATTGTGTTGCATCTTTTCTGGCGCATCCCTGCTGATTTGCAGAGATGCGCCAGAACTCGTAAATCTGCCCCTAGGTGTCCTGCATTAGGCACGGTCACTGCTTCCACCTAAACCCCCTTAAACATCCATCCAGCTGAGTAACAGACCAACACAGCTTCAAAAACATGCATCGAGTGTATAAAACTGGGAATAGCTAGTTTCTCAGCACTCTAATCTAGGATCAACGGGAAACACAGATACAGAGAGACAAAATAATTTACCCAGGCTCACACAATTTACTGAAACAAGGAAGCCAGGATTAAAATTCAGAGTAAATCATGTCTCCTTGCTCCAAATGTCTTAATAAAGCTACTGGCGAAGGCCTCCTGCAGCCTGCTCACTAGTGAACTATTAATAACTGTGAAAGTATGAAGGGTGGCATTGTTTCAGAAGAAGTGATTTGATGCAGTGCTCCAAGAAGATGCAGAACAATTCTCTGAGAACACATTATTGTAGTAATAAATAGTATCGGCCAGATGCGGTTTAGTATAATGAAGAATGTGATCGGTGGGGTCAAGAATGTGTTTGGATCCATCTTAAATTCACCCTGAAAAGACAAAGGGGCATATTATCAAGACAGGCGATAAAATTATCGCAGTTTTAACGGCAGAAAACTGCCTCTAAAACGATGTCCTTCACATCTAACATGGGCTTCAATTGGAATTCCATAGAGCATATTATCAAGCCCATTATCGCCGTTTTAGCGGCAGTTTACTGCCGCTAAAACTGCGATAATTTTATCGCCTGTCTTGATAATATGCCTCAAAATCCTATGATCATGTCCTCTCGCAGCCTAATAATGGTTAGCAGAATTCAGAGAACAACCCTTGCTCACCAGCCTTGTCAAAAACCTTGGCTCGCCCCATAAACCAACCTCTTCCTGGTCTCTTCGGTGGACACATCATTCATGTCTTCACAGCACATGCGGACACCTCTGAGAAGGTTTTTTCTTTACCGTCTGCACCTGTCTCAATTAGAGGCAGCTACTGGGCTTGTGCTAACTGGATTTAGAATGGTAATCTGGTCATTTGAATGGTAATGGCTTCAGCTTGGGACATCTGACTTTCTTCTGCAGTGGATGCAGAACCCCACACCTGCAAACTTGGCACCACATCAAGTTGGCGCTAGAAGCACCATATTGGATTCCAATTCCCGGTCAAATCTCACTCAATCCTTCTGCATCACTCACAGGTCCCCCAGCTACTGCTTCTTCAGAAATGATCTATTATCTACTGACCATGACAGCTCAAGATGCTTCAATCTATATCCTAATGTATCCGAAAGGATCCTCCCACTCGGTGGAAGGAAAGGATTTATGGAACTCAGCCTCAGTGCATACTTGGAAAGTAAATGACCACTTGGCTTTCTGAAGAACCAATATCCACTGGCCCTGTCTATTAAACTGAAATTATGGAAGAAACTGGATCATATTCCAGCAGAACCAGGCAATGTGTTGGGAGTGTCCTACCACAGAAGAGCATCCTCTCTTATCGACCAATGATGAATGGAGATTCTTGTCCATTGATTCTCTCTGTACTGAGGCTTCAGCCTTGTGATGTTGTGGGCCTACCAGAGACATGGACACGGAGGGAAGACCGCACACCTGCAGACCTGCACACGGGGGGTCAAAAGGAATAGAGCCTTTCTTTGTCAGAGAACCAATATAAGAATAATAATAATCCACATTGGTAAAGCGTACCACCACCCGTAAGGGTCTCTAGGCGCTAGGGGCCATCGGGAAGATTAAGCAAGCTATTGCCCAGAGTCACATGGTGCTGGGCTAATCTGCCGCCAGTGCTAGAGATCAAACCGTGATTCCCAGATTCCGGAGTCAGTCGCCCTAGCCGATGCGCCACACCTCTTCCAATAGAAAGCCCTGCAGTGGAAATGCTGTAGGGAGATAACCAGTGCAATCCTTGCCCTATGTGTGATTTGTCACCTGCACTACCAGCTGCCTGATGACACCACAATGGGGAAAAACTGGGAGTAGCGAGACCCGAGAGGCGGCTCCTCCACAATGCCGGAGCAGAGTCGCCCTCTGGCAGAGCAAGGAGCTAAAAAATAAAACAATATTTGATTATCATTTTATTTTTAAGCAGCTGGCTCAGCCAGCTTGTGCAGGGAAGGGTGGAGGAGGGGTAGGAGAAATGCTATGTGCACTTTCCAAGTTTGCATATATGTGTTTGGCCGGCTGTCTCACGCCAACCAAAACACACATGTGATTTAGGTTTCTCCAGCTCGGCTGCATTGAGCAGCCGGGCTGGAGAAACCCCACAGACTCCCTGACCTGGAGCTTCTGTTCAACCCACTCAGTCCAATCTCTCATTTAATTCCTTCTTTTCCATATGGACGGTCTCTCACTCGATGGCTGAAGAGACTATCCCTCTGATCCCGAAGCCTGGGAAGTCGCCAGAAGAATGTGGGACCTACCAAACAATAACAATATTAAACACAGATGGTAAAATCTTTGCAAAGATCCTAGTGAATCAAATGTTACCTCATTGATCATTTTTAGTCGATCAGGACTAATCTGGCTTTGTCGGGCAGGCTGCTGCAAATATAAGGAGGATATTACAAATAATAGAAAAGACCAGCTACTGGGGGATACCACTGCTGATACTGACCCTTTACATTTAAAAGAGTCAGCTGGCTATTCCTCACTAAGGTACTAGAGAAGGTGGGCTTCAGCCCTCGTATGCTGTCTTGACTGAATGCTAGCTACCAGGCTCCAAGGGCCCGGGTCCTTGTTAATGGGGAATGGTCGAAAGACATCCCCCTCTCAAGAAGGGCTGGACAAGGCTACCCACTTTGGTTGCTGCTGTTTTTTCTGGTAGCTGAGCCTCTGGCAACCATAAGGGGCAAACGGGGGTAAGTGGTATGCCCTTTGCAAGAGACCACTGTGTTTTTAGGCCTGGGCATAGTAGAACACCAAAAGGGACCCAAAAACTCTCTGTTACGTAGTGCCGTTTGTGCTGATTTTTAGCCCCTGGTGTTTGTCCCTACCGTAAAATCAGTGTGAACTGCACCATGTGCAACGCAAGAGGGCGCGGCTTCTTTTTGCCTCTCAAGTAGATGTATTACTCGAGTGGCAGCTTCCTCAACGCGAACGGAAGGTTTTTCAGCGCAAGCGGTAACAACCATATGAGATTGCCTGCATTGAGAAATCTCGCCGGGAGGTGGTCTGTAGTAAGATTCTCTTTACTTGCCAACTTAATGTCAGCGAGCATGAGTGAGGAAAAAACTCCGCTCCGCAGACTATCGGAACGCCGCTTGCTACGCAGAGCATGGAGTGGGAAAAACTGCACAAAACGAGCAGAGTGGATTTTGACACCCAGGCCTATATGTCATACACCTGTTTGCAGATGATATCCTCCCGACCTTGACAGACCTGATACATTTGATTCGTAGGGTGAATGCGCCATTGGAAATGTTTAGAGCATTGTCAAGCTTAAGGGTAAACCTGGATAAATCAGAGATACTGAGCATTGGGTTTTAACGAGAGATGAAGAGTAAGCTGACAACCTTAGCCTGTTCAGATAGGCACTGGAGAAAAAACTGGAATATCTAAGAGTGTATCTTACACGACTGCATATCGTCCTCAACACAGCCAACTACGTATGGGCGCTTAATGCTATCCAAACTGATGTACACCAATGGCAAAGGCTCTATGTTTCCCGGCTGAGCAGGGTGGTGATAATAAAATAGAATGTCCTGCCTCATCTACTTTCCTATTCAAAGCACCACCAGTCTCCTGCAGTGGGACATTGATACCTTTGTTTGGGCTGGGAAGAGGGCGCAGGTCTCCAAGAACATTATGAAAACCTGTAGGGGATCCGGTGGACTTGGCCTACTGGACCTCCGCAAATACTATCAGGGAGCCCAGTTACGTGTCTTCTTTGAATGGTCCATATATGAGAGTGAGCGCCACTAGGTGGATATGGATGCAGAGGTTATGGGAAGGGCTCCGTGGGCAGTCCCCTGGCTCCCTAGGATTGCCAGACCTGTGGTATGTTACTTCTCTAATATCCTTAAGACCCCCTTCACCATAAGGGATAAATTCACTAGGGACAGTATGTTAACGGCATTTCCATCCCCATTAAAGCCCTTTATTGGTCATGTGGATGTTTTTCCCGGGTACGGTAAAGGGGGAGTTTGCAAGTTGAGACAAAGCGGGGTGCAGGATGCTTCGAGCCTTGTTTGGAGGTGGAAACATTAAGGACTTCCTAACGTGCAAAGAACAATTTCAGATACAACAAACAGAGCGCATGTGAGTCCTGCAATTCCAAAATTGGATACTATAGTCAGCCAATAAAGTGGCAGCCACTAGACAGCTATCTCTATGGGAATAGCTATTCACCACTTACAGTGGACCCAAGGGTCTCATTTCTACTATCTATGCTCTTCTTAGTAAAACTACCCCTGATAAGGGAGGGCTCTACATGAGGCTAAGGTCGTAGATCATGGGCCGCCCCACGCCCCGCGGGGTTCTGGGAGGGACTCTGGGGTAACACCCCCTTGCTTTGTAAGAGTATGCAGAATAGGCAAACTATTTGAAAAGTTATGGCGTTCTGGTACTTCACACCCATAAAACTGCAAAGACTGGTAATTCTGGAGATGGGTTGTGTTGGAGGGGGGTGTTTTAAAAAAGGTGACTATATATTCATATGTGGTAGACCTATCCTGCTCTGCAAATGTTTTGTAAAGAAATCCTCTCCCCTTTTCAAAGGGCTGTTGCCATACCCCGTGGTGCCTGACCCTGCCACCATAATTCTGAGTTTTAAACCAATGAACATGACACGTATCCAGAAAAGAACACGCCCAATGCCGATAAAAACTATGACGTACTCGCTCACGGTCAGAAGTTATTGTGCGGAAAGGAATACGCTTCCCAGTGCTTAATTTGTGCAGGTGCTTTCTGGTGCTCAGCACCGGCACCTATTTCTCAGGGCTGGGTTTATTGAATTTTTCACACATGCACAGCCAGCACTGTGTACAGGCCATTAAAACGCCCCTGCTTTGGCGTGCCCCAGTGTCTGGTCTTCAGGGTGAGTGAAGGGCAGGTGTGTTGTGTCATGTGCAGTATAAACTGCACGCACGATGAACTGGGAGCATCATTTCAGCTGCACCAGTCAGCGGTCTGCGCTTTCTAGTGTAGCCAAAGCTGCAAGGTTAGGTGAGTTGTGTGTGCCTTATTTTAAACACAACTGTTATCCTACAGGTAACAGAATAGTGCTTGGCCGTGGGATACCATCGATAAATTCCTGCACAGTGGCACCCGCAGGAAACTGCCCAGTAACTGCCTCCCTCAGGAGCCCAGACAAGGCCTTGCAGCGTAATAACACAATACGGCAAGCAGCTGAGGGTGGTCCGAAAATAGAAAAATGTCTTCCTGCCAGTCAGTGTATTAGTACCATGCTCCTATCTGCCCCAGTACCATCTTGTCTCTATCACACCCGTCCTCTCCCTTCTGCAATGGGCACCGTTGCAGTCATAAGCGCCTTGAAGAACACCTCCCATCCCTAACACTGTGACTGTGGCCCACCGCTACCTCCGACAGTGCCCCTCTCTCCACAGTGGCCTTCTCCCAGTATCCCAGTGCCCCTCTCTCCACAGTGCCTTTCTCACCTGTATCTCAGTGCCCCTCTGCTTACAGTCCCCTTCCCTTCTGTATCACAATACCCCTCCCTGCAACAACACTCGCTCACTCCTGTTACAGTGCCCCTTGGCTCCCTCCCTCACTCTCACAGCACCCCTCCCCACTATCGCTTCTTATTAAAGCATGCACTGGGCTGTGAGTATCCATACTTTGAGTTCGCACGTGAGACCATGAAGCGCTTCTCAATCTTGGCCACTCAAACCAGGAGGCTTTCCCAATCTCCCCAACCAGAGAGAGGATACACAGGAAATTTCTCAGCTTTAACCTGGAGAAAAGTAGCATTGATTCAAAACATGCTATCAGAGGGGCTAGGCTCTGTACCTCCCCCCACCCCCACAAGCCTGCTGAGATCTATCACCCCACACCTTCTCTTCATCTACAAAGACCCATGTCCCGTAAACCCCTGCTGCATACTTACAGCCTTATGTCCCTTTTGGAGAGACATCAGAGTTTTGTCTAGTTGAAGTTTTGACTAGTACAGAGGGGTAATGTAGAACATGTACCATGCAGATGACATAACTATCTCTATGTGGATAGCTCAGTGGGATTCTGTTTTTTGTTTCAGAAGTCCTTTTGTTACTTGCTGATCATAAATTACAATCCTAATATAGCACAGGCGGCAGACTCAGTTGAATTTTGTGCTTTATTAGTTAATAAGTATGTGTGGAACCCTGTCTGAATGGAGTTGAATGTCTGACTTCATTTGAAAATAGCTGGCAGCGGGATTTCGTGACTTATAGCCTGATCATGTAATAGAACTATTTGTTTGAAGCATGAGAGCGTGGTTCTCCATCAAGGCGTAATACCAATGATATACCTGACACTTTATTATGTTTTATCAGGAATACCTACTGTGATGGCACAAAACATCTTTTGATGGCATAAAACTTAACACAGTTGAAGAATCGCTATTGTGTGTCTTGGACAACACTGCTGTGCATTGAGGAGACAAGCCAAGAATGATACACTCCTGTCACCTCTCAACTTTACATAATAAATGACTTGCCTATTTATTAAAGCAGAGGTGTACTCTTTGCTTGCTCTCCCTCAGTATCTGCTTTTCTTCCTCCCCTTCACACCTCACTCCTTCACTTCTTCTCCAATCTTCCTTCACTTTCTGCCCTACATCTGCGTTTTATCTTAATCGCCACCTCCCCTCAATAAATGCTTTTCATTGATCACCTTTCCATCTTTCCCTTCTACTCTACTCTCACACGCTCCCCACTGTCCACCTTTCTCCTCTTTTCACTTTTCCTTCTCATCACGTTCCACTCCAATCTTGCAATCCCAATCTCTGCTTTCCACATTTCTCTTCACATTGTGGACTGTATCTATCTGTGCCTTCGGACCTCTCCTGCTCCCTCACTCTCCCTTTTAATTTTTTCCTTCTTGCACATATGTTTATATCTACTCCAGGAATCTATGTTCTATCTCAGGGTCATAAATTGACATCTTGGTGTGGCCACTCAGTCTTTCATCTTCAGTTAAAATTAGTGCAATTGAGCTGGATAACAACATTTTTAATTTGGTGTCAAGGCCCCCTCTAGTGAGTATCTGCTTTACAAACATACATGGTGTGTTTCTCCCTCTATCTCTTCATTTCTTCCTTTCGCATTATTTTCTTATTTCCTCCTTCTTTCTTCCATTACTTATTTATTTCCTTAGTCCAGTGCTCCTCTTCCTGCCTGCATTTGTTACAGCCTACTTTAATGCATTCCTTCCTTCATCCTTTCCTGTCTTTTAAACATCACAGTGCAAGCACATTTTCATTGCAAATCTGCCTCAAGTCCTCAAATGGCCATAAAGCTGCAATTTGAGATTTAGACATATTCTCTAATTTGAATTCACCTTTAAGTTGTTGTCATAGGCTTCCTGCATCTTATGTTACGTTGATTTGTATAGCGCACTAATCACTCAGGAGGGCATCCAGGGACTTGGGCAGGTTTGTAGGTGTGTAGGCGCCTGAGGTGCTTTGTGAAGAGCCAGCCCTTCATTTTCTTGGGGAACGCAAGAAGTGAGGAGTTGGCTCCGATGTGTTGAGGCTTGTGGATGTGGGTGGAGCCAATAAAGGGAAGTGGGTGGGGCCACTGGAGGGAGTGGGCGGAGCTGGTGAAGTGGGTTTGGCCTCTTTAAAAACTGTGGGCACCTGCACTTCATATTTTACAAATTAAGCACTGAAGTAAAGAATTACATTAATAAAACAAATTTCGTTCCGTGCCCTGTATCGCATTTTACGATGCAGGGCAGGGAACGAAATTCGTTTTTTTTTTTTTTTTGGTACTTACTTGACATCGTCCATATCCTGCATTTTACAACCCCCCACCCTGCCCCTCCCCACCGCCAGGTGTAACGCCCTGCACGAGCCGAGGCTGCACCACGGGCCGCGGCTGAACAATAGCTGAGCGGGATAATGTATCTGCTCCAGTGCCTTAGCCCTGGTTCCAATCCTTGTACCACTAAGCCTTTCATCCTTCGAAGGATGACAAAATGAGTACCATTGACTTGCAAAACAATTAACAGCTGATGTTTGTCAGTAGTACCAAAAGAATCACTCAGAGTGAAGGCAGACTATTCAAAAATGCCTGACATGTCTATGTTGACACTTAACGGAGTCTCACTTCCAGATAACCTTCCTCCACAAATTGACGCTAAGGCAAAAGTGCAATGCCCCTGTGCGCAATATTTTATTGGTGATTTAACTTCATCTCCAATAGGTGGATGCTATGCATCTATACATATGGTCTTTTTTAAGCAAAAGTTGATATTTAACTGCACGTATAAAGGTGTTTATTTTCACCCTCCCCACCTCACTCTACACCCTATGATTATGCACGGCAGCACTTGCCACACCTTGCTTTCATCATATGGTTCTAAACTCTCACACCTCACTCAAGAGGTCCACCATGGAAATATTTGACACCAAAAACAACCTAAGCCTTTGGTACCAAAGCAAGCATTCCTGAGAGTCTGGTAAATTGCCAGTGCCTCCGTTATATAAACAGGAAAGGTTTGATTGATTTCCAAAATACCAGATCATTTTTGCTTCATCTGAAGGAGAACTGAGGCCCATTCCACAATCTAGGGTCATCAAAGCCGAATGACTATCCCCCACTGCAAGGTTTATTTATCTGGGAACAGAAGAAGAGGATGACCCATGATGGCATTTTATTGTCGCAGATTTTATGAGAGGAGCAGAAGGTCTTAAACCTGATTGTTTGGTCCAAGGACAGCCAATGAAGCCTACACTTTCAAAACATCACATGATAATTTTTTGTTAGTTTACAGAACAGTCTTACCTTAATTCTGGATATTCTGGGGCCTAGCAGGGAGGCCTTAATTCATAGAATAAAAGATGTCAACCTCGCTGTAAAGCATGAGCATACCTGTAGCGCAACAATCCCTTGCAAGGAATGATAGAATCTTCCTATGTGCCTACAGTAACCCAACGCAGGGATTGGTAACAGAGGAAATATTAGGGGCCAAGGAACAGATTTTCATGAAGAATCACACTGACCGATTTGACCTTTGCCACGGGGGTTGGTGGTTTACCCAAGGAAGAAGGCAGTAAACAGTTGCTTTGGTGATGTTTTTCTACTGAAAAGTAAGAGCTCTGGCTTGTTGGTGTTGATGGTTAGGAAGTTGTGGTCCATCCATTGCTGGACAGTGTTTAAAAAAGCATTCAACTTGGGTCAAAGTTGGGTCAAAGATCTGGTGCCTTTTGTTTCAGCTGAACCATGATCTATGTGTCATCTATATATGAAATTGCTTGCCATCCAAGTGAGTAACTGAGGTGTAGCAGAGGTTAAACACGGAGATTAAATTGCATCAAGGAAAAGGAGGAGCCTTGTAGCTCACCACAGTTACTCACAACACAGGGCAACCAAAAGGTAGCCAACCTCAACAAGAGAGAGAGCCCCATGAGTAAGGATCTAAAACATTTGCCGATAATACTTTCAAAGCAATATTTCAAAGATTTCCCCAAGCCTCCTGCTGCCTCCAACAACTTCTCTCCCTCATAAAGCCTTTGCAACAAGCTCTTGGATTTCTTCCGTAACAAAATCACCTCCATGTACAGCAACTTCCACCCTCAACCAGAGCACAGCACTGTCACATCTCCATCACAGTTGATCAATGAACCCTGACATAGTGGCCTGCCATCACCACCATCAAATTCACTGGCACCATGAGGATCAACCACTTGGGACCTCCTTCTAACCCTTGCCCCCACCATGCCTTCACCAAAGCACTCCTACGTATCAGTGAAGCACTAACACCCATCCTCAATTCCTCCATCGACTCCGCCACATTACCAGACACCAGGAAACAAGCCACCATCATGCCTCTGCTCAAGAAACCACCCACTGACCCATACTTCCAACTACAGACCATTCTCCCTCCTACCAGACATGACAAAGGTCTTAGAGAAACTAACAGACTGACTGCTCACCAACCACCACAGTAACCAGCATATGCTAGTTATCCAACAGGTTGTCCATGCACAGTTGTTTATCTTCCATCGTTTCTAAAAAAAATGTCCTAAGGCTCGTAGAAATGGTATCAGGAGAGAATTTCTTTTACATCAGATGGATACAAATTACATTTTTGTCAGTAGTGTGGTGAATGCATCTTGGTTGTATGAGGCCTAAACCATACCAGAAAGATGTAAAGTATGAGTTTAAACAGTTCAGCGATATTTCCTCACAGTGCATGAGCAAGGGATTGGAGCACAGCAGGGGTGAGGGTGGTCAGCAGGGGAACACAACTTAACAGGGGATAAGAGTCACATTTTCCTCTGCTAGCACCTGAAGGTGGACTAGTCTAAAGGAGGGCACTGCATGATCCTTTCCCAAATATCTTGAACAGATGTTTTACGCCCTATTCAACTGTCGTCAAAGTGATTTTAAAGCACATTGCGCAAGTGACTGTCCCAGAAGCTAAATCACAAAATTCTGCTCCAAATTAAGTATTAAAAGCAAACAGTGGAGGGAGACCCTAATAGTAATTGTGACTTTGACTTTGATGATGGCTCTGCCCCCAACTCCTCAAAATATTAGCCCCCCCCCCAAAGCTTGGGTCCAGTTGCACCCCTGGGCACACCTTACCATCTCCAGTCGCTAAAGGGGCTTAGTCATGTGGCTGGTACCTTTACTGCGTTTTGAATAACTTTTTTTGCTGCTAAGAGAGCATGTATCTTGGTTTAGCTTTTCGTTAGTTACTCTTCAGGTTGGTTCTGTTATTGTCAATATGTGTTGCTTTCACCAGTTGTTCTTTCTTGACTTTTCTTTTCTGGTTTCAGCTGTCTGCTACTTCCCTTTTATGTACATGCATGTCCTTAATTTTCCTCAGGTTCATTTTTTTACTTTTAATTTTCTTTGTTTTTGTTCCTCTGTTTCTGTTTTCTATATTTACCCATGTCTTTACTTACTGCCTGTCTGTTGGCAGTGTAATATTACTATGCACCAACACGTCACCATGCAATGACCAGCCGGTTAGGTCTGCACAGGCAGTGGAAGCTTTCTTATTCCTTTTGGCGCTCTCAGGAAAAAGGTGACCACCCATTTCCATTCTTGAGGGTCCGGTAGGTTTGTAAAGGAATAGTCTAACAGTCCCAGTGACTTCCAGAGTTTTAAATCCAGACCTCACAGTCACTATTAGCTGGCCAATGACCACTGTCAATGCCTCCACAGCATCTGTAGATGTACCTCCTGATGCTAAGTCTATGCATGTTATGTTATGTTACGCCAAGTTATGTTATCTTATCTTATGCTATGTTATGCCAATTTGTAGAGCGTACTTTCACTATGTTATGCTACATTATGTTATAACTTATTTTGTGTTATGTTATGCTATGTTATGCTATACTTTGTTATGCTAAGCCGACTTGTGGAGCGCAATATCACCCAGGAGGGTATCCTGGCTCCCTGTCAGACAGACCCTCTTGTAGGACCACCAACCGAGCATCCTGGCTGGTCTCTGATCTGCACTAGTCAGAATAGGAATCTGCAACCACACTAATAAGCAGCTTCCTGGGACCCAGCTCACCTGGCTTCACTATGCTCCGCTGCCTTTTGGCTAGGTTTGCACATACATACATATGTATATACATACATTAATACATACCAAACCACAAAGGTCCTCCGTCGACTCGCAGCACTGTCAGCACTTGCTTCTGCCGAAAAGAAGGACCACGAACCACCAGAAATGCAGGCAAATTATGGGGCATATTACCAAGGAGGGCGATAGGCGAATATCGCCGCGTTGGCGGCCGTTTTCGGCCGCTAAGCGGCGATAATTCTATCACCCTATTAACAAGCTGTCGCTAACAGCAGTTAGCGGCAGCTTGTAGGTGATAGCAAGCGGTTTGGGGCCCGCTTTGCATGTCAGCGATATTTATCGCTAATGACATGCAAAGTGGGGGTACCCAACCCGTTAGCGACTGACAGCAGTCGCTAACGTCGCTTTCGCCTATTAGCAAGGCACGCGTAGCGATGGAAATATTCGTGCTAAGTGCGAATTTCTCCAAATACTAACACCTGCCCAGACCAGTTCTTAGCCATGTTATCCAATGGGAGGTGGATAACATGGCTAAGAGCATTTTGTCGCTAATGCGTGAATATCGCTGTATTCTCAGCGATATTCACGCATTTCCCTGCTATCGCCTCGATTTTTATCGCTTTTGAGACAAACCTTGCTAATAGCACGTTATCTCAGCGACAGAAAACCGGTGATGCGCGGCGATAAAAATATTGCCGCTAACCCTACTTTGCGATAAATATCGCTATTTGTTGGTAATATGCCCCTATATTTTGATTTTTGTTTTCCTCAGATAACGCGTTTCGGGCACCACTTGCCCTTGATCACATACTTGTGAGGTGAAAACGCCTTCTTTTTTTAATGCATACACTACATGATAAGACACATATAATAAACATAGGAAACATCCTAACACCAAAATTCGGAATGGGTACGTAGTCTTTTGTTTCTCTTTCCTCCTTCATATCATGTTCATTCCTTTTTTTTGTGTTCTGATCATGCAGAGGTGATATGCTCATTTTCAAATGGAGGTGCCAATCATTATATTTACAGACCCATCTATAATGCAGGAGAATATAAATACAATGTATAAATATATAAAAACGCATAAATAAAAAAAATAAAAAAATGCATTCATATAAAATATCACCAAAATAGTATAGAGGGCATTTAAATATATATGCATAATCCTCCCCGATGCAGATAACAGCCTTCCATTTTCTTAGACTGCTTGTTATGCCAGCATAATTTCTGCAGTATTGGGACACCCGCCCGAGCATACTCCATCCTCCTTAATCCATACACTAATACATATACACAGTAGAGTAGTCCGTACTCTATGGGCCAGGTCTTGCAACTCACTCTGCGGCATATCAGTGTCAGTCAACTGCGCTTTCCTGGACTTTGCAGCTGCCCAGTAGACACCTTGGCGTCACTGACAGTGCATGTGTGTCAAAGATGGCTGCTCCTGATTTCCACTAACGGGAGCCCACACCTCAGCGCCCTCTCCTAGTTATTTACAGGATGCGGCTCAGCTGAGTCAACAGCTTGGTGAACTCAAGAGGCAACAAAGAACGGCCGTCAGGTATCATTTTGCTGAAAGTTTAATAGAATGAGACATCCATCCAGCAGGCAAGCAGGTGGATGGACTGTCCACTCACTTCGCAGAGATATAACAATTATCGTCTATCTGCTCTCTTTCGAGCCATCTTGGAATGGGATTAATATGTATTTGCCAGTATGGTCGATGTGTCCAAGGTGTATTATGGCCTATGTTCTGGGTGTCAATGTATGAAGAACATGTTCATATATGGTGTCTGTTGGTTGTAAAGGGGGTGTTGTGTTTCACGTTTTGGTGTGGCTGGTGAGTGTGCTTGGGGTTGAGTTGTTGGTCCATGGCTGCAGTAGCTGGGTTGCTTTGTGTTGTGTCTCGGGTCTTGGTGTGGTTGGTGTGTGCTGGGGGTTTAGTTGTTGGTCCAGGGCTGCAGTACCTGATTTGGTGTGTGGTGTGCCCCAGGTTTTGGTGTGGTTGGTGTCTCAGGTTGTGGGGCAGTTGGTGAGTGTGCTGGGGGTTGCATTGTTTGTCCAGAGCAGTAGTACCTGGGTTGCTGTGTGGTGTGTTTCAGGTTTGGTGTGGCTGATGTGTGTGCTGGGGGTTGAGTTGTTGGTCCAGTGCTGCAGTAGTTGGGTTGCTGTGGGGTGTGTCTCAGGTTTTGGTGTGGTTGGCCAGTGGGCTTGGGGTTGAGTTGTTGGTCCAGGGCTGCAGTAGCTGGGTTGCTGTGTGGTGTGTCCCAGGTTTTGGTGTGATTGGCGAGTGTGCTTGGGTTTGAGTTGTTGGTCCAGGGCTGCAGTAGTTGGCTTGCTGTGGGGTGTGTCTCAGGTTTTGGTGTGGTTGGCGAGTGTGCTTGGGGTTGGGTTGTTGGTCCAGGGCTGCAGTAACTGGGTTGCTGTGTGGTGTGTCTCAGGTTTTGGTGTGGTTGGTGAGTGTGCTTGGGTTTGAGTTGTTGGTCCAGGGCTGCATTAGCTGGGTTGCTTTGTGTTGCATCTCAGGTTTTGGTACACCTGGAATGTATCCTGGGGTTTGAGTTATTGATCCAGAGATGCAGTACCTGGGTTGCTGTGCAGTGTGTCTTAGATTTTGGTGAGGTTCATAAGAGTACTGGGGGTTGAGTTGTGGGTCAGGACTTCAGTAGCTGGGTTGCTGAGTGGTGTGTCTCAGGTTTTGGTGTAGTTGCTGAGTGTGCTGGGGGTCTAGTTGTTGGTCCAGGGCTTCAGTAGCTGGGTTTCTGTGTGGTGTGTCTCAGGTTTTGGTGTGGTTGATGTGTGTGCTGGGTGCTGGGTTGTTGGTCCAGGACTGCAGTAGCTGGGTTGCTGAGTGGTGTGTCTCAGGTTTTGGTGTGATTGGTGTGTGTGTTAGGGTTGAGTTGTTGGTCCAGAGCAGTAATACCTGGTTTGCTGTGTTATGTGTCTCATGTTTTGGTGTGGTTGGTGAGAGTGCTGAGTGGTTGAGTTGTTGGTGCTGAGCATAGTACCTAGGTTGCTGTGTGGTGTGTCTCAGGTTTTGGTGCGGTTGGTGTGTGTGCTAGGGTTGAGTTGTTTGCCCGGAGTAGTAGTTCTTGGGTTGCTGTGTGGTGTACCTCAGGTTTTGGTGTGGTTCAGAAGAGTGCTGGAGGATGAGTTGTGGGTCCAGGGCTGCAGTAGCTGTGTTGCTGTGTGGCATGCCTCAGGTTTTGGTGTGGTTGGTGTGTGAGCTAGGGTGGAGTTGTTTGTCTAGGGCAGTAGTACCTGGGTTGCTGTGTGGTGTGCCTCAGGTTTTGGTGCAGTTGGTGTGTTTGCTAGCGTTCAGTTGTTTGTCCGGAGCAGTAGTACCTGGGTTGCTGTGTGGTGTACCTCAGCTTTCGGTGTGGTTCGTAAGAGTGCTGGAGGATGAGCTGTGGGTCCAGGGCTGCAGTTGCTGGGTTGCTGTGTGTAGTGTCTCAGGTTTTGGTGCTGTTGGTGTGTGAGCTAGGGTGGAGTTGTTGGTACAGAGCAGTAGTATCTGGGTTGCTGTGTGGTGTGCCTAAGGTTTTCGTGTGGTTGATGTGTGTGCTGGGGGTTGATCTATGGGTCCAGGGTTGCAGTAGCTGGGTGGCTGTTTGGAATGTCTCAGGTTTTGGTGCAGTTGGTGTGTGAGCTAGGGTGGAGTTGTTGGTCCAGAGCAGTAGTAGCTGGGCTGCTGTGTGGTGTGCCTCAGGTTTTGTGTGTGGTTGATGAGTGTACTGGGGGTCGAGTTAGGGGTCCAGGGCTGCAGTAGCTGGGTTGCTGTGGTTGGTGAATGTCTTCTGTGTGGTGGACTCTTTCGGTGGTGCACATATGTTGGCAGCATGTACCGCGCGGTGAGGCAGGAAGGCGGCAGAAGCCCAAGTGGCGCACACTGCTCATGTTATTCCATTATCCTTCGCAGACTGATACAGTAATTGTGATTCATCCCCCGCTGACTGCGAAGCGCGGTGGCGGCTCTATCCCGCATGTGACGAAAATACAAATCAATAGCAATATTGATTTATTCGCACCGAGCACTCTCCACAGGGAGGGTCGCACACACACCGGCTGCTCCTTTTCATTTTGTAATAATAACGCGAAGCTCGCTGTCTGCGCTGTTTAATGCTACTTCCAATATACAGACAGAGCATGCGGGGTAATGAAGCAATATGAGGCTTGATCCTGGAGGGGCCTTGGACGTCTGACACCACAGCAGCGGTGAGCCGCAGGAAGGTGAGACATATCCCTCATGCAGACCTGGGCCATTGGTACTGCTGGATGACTTGGCAAGGGAGTCAAGGGTCTCACTTTTTGGGTTGGTCTCTTCTTGGGTAGGTCACTTCTTGGGTAGGTCACTTCTTGGGTAGGTCACTTCTTAGGTAGGTCACTTCTTGGGTAGGTCCATGTGAAAGCAAGGCGAGGCCATGAACACAGACCATTTCAGAACTTACTGCAAGCGGGTCACAAGAACCGCCCCGTTTGCTGAAAGTGGGAGAGTCCATTTCAGATCTCACTACACAAGAATCACTAGGACTGTTCCACACCCTATGAAAGGTAGGGGCGCCCATTTCAGCTATAACTGGAGAGGAGTCACGTGGATACTGCCTGCTGACAGCACAAGGAGCAGGTCAGCACACTGACCAACACTTGAGCAATGTTTTTATAATTTTGTTGAGAACACACGGATAAAAGCCTGGATGCCAATTGGTGGGAAAAGGTGGGACTCCTGGCTTGTTCTTTGATACCACTAACACTGCTGTTGCCACCCCAAGTCTCAGGGGTCATGAAGGAAGTTTCAGGAACTAAAACCCGACCTGGACAGCCCTATTTCCTGTAAGTATTTTCCACTCTGTAAAAGTTCTCATGCTGCATGGTGCAACTCAGATATCTGTCTTATGTACTCATTACTATGCGGATTAAGCTACTTGACAACCTACGCACAGTCTCTGTAACATGGCATTGTTTTTCTTTTCATTTGACACTGTGGTTTGCGACATCTGCCTCAATAAAAATGTTTAAAAATGTCCTTCATGTCGCCCCTCAACAGGAAATAGTAGGCTGCTGAGGAGCTAAGGGTGAGGCAAAAGCCACCCAATGATGTCTTTGGGGGTCAAAGGACGTGTGATGTCATTGCCACTACCCCTGTCATTTTGGTTAATTGGCGTTCAAGGGTTCAGGCCTCCCACAGCCTGCGTACAACCCATGCCAACAACATTGGAGGGCAGTAGACATCTTCACCCATGATGTTCTTCAGAAATGTAGTCAATTTCTGTCTTTTAACAAAGTAAATCAGGAGTTTCACTCCTTCTATCCATCCTACCCTTAGTTTAGAGCAGAACAAGGAGCATGTAATGAAAATGTGGGTGTTACAGAAGGAGCTGTGCCCTCGGTTTTTCAAGGACTCACTCTGTTTCTGTGCTTGAGCTGCCAAGCTCACCTCAAGGTAGCGCCTGTGCTCTGCTTTCCTAAAGTAAGTGGCCTGCCCCACCGCCAGGGCCACTTAGTGTTGACATTCAGAGTGGGCAACATGCCGTTCTCTGCGGATGTAAACAGGGAGCCAGCGCCAGTGCTGTCAATCAATCATTTATAAAGTGCCGCACATCACCCTGAGGGCCTCAGGGCGCTGGGATTGGTAGCTGCTGCGAGGTGATCTGGTCTGTGGACCCCCCCAAAGTGGCTTGCTCAACTTTCATTATTCTGTGAAACCATTCAGAAAATCTGTTGCCTACTCCACAGGGTCCTGCCCCAGGGCCCCCTGCCCCAGATGGTCCTACCCCACAGGGTCCTGCCCCAGAGGGTCCTGCCCCAGATGGTCCTGCCCCAGATGGTCCTGCCCCAGAGGGTCCTGTCCCAGATGGTCCTGCCCCAGAGGGTCTTGCCCCTGAGGGTCCTGCCCCAGAGGGTCCTGCCCCAGATGGTCCTGCCCCAGAGGGTCCTGCCCCAGATGGTCCTGCTCCAGAGGGTCCTGCCCCTGAGGGTCCTGCCCCACAGGGTCCTGCCCCATATGGTCCTGCCCCAGATGGTCCTACCCCACAGGGTCCTGCCCCAGCGGGTCCTGCCCCACAGGGTCCTGCCCCAGATGGTCCTGGCCCAGAGGGTCCTGTCTCACAGGGTCCTGCCCCAGAGGGTCCTGTCTCACAGAGTCCTGCCCCACAGGGTCCTGCCCCAGAGGGACCTGTCTCACAGAGTCCTGCCCCACAGGGTCCTGCCCCATAGGGTCCTGCTCCACAGGGTCCTGCCCCAGAGGGTCCTTCCCCATAGGATCCTGCCCCAGAGGGTCCTGCCCCACAGGGTCCTGCCCCACAGGGTCCTGCCCTAGAAGGTTCTGGCCCAGAGGGTCCAGTCTCACAGGGTCCTGCCCCACAGGGTCCTGTCTCACAGGGTCCTGCCCCAGAGGGTCCTGCCCCACAGGGTCCTGCCCCAGAGGGTCCTGCCCCACAGGGTCCTGTCCCAGAGGGTCCTGTCCCAGAGGATCCTGCTCCACAGGATCCTGTCCCAGAGGTCCTGCCCCAGAGGATCCTGCTCCACAGGGTCCTGTGCCAGAGGTCCTGCCGCAGAGGATCCTGCTCCACAGGGTCCTGTCCCAGAGGGTCCTGCCCCAGAGGGTCCTGCCCCAGAGGGTCCTGCCCCAGAGGGTCCTGCTCCACAGGGTCCTGCCCCACAGGGTCCTGCCCCAGGGGGTCCTGCTCCACAAGGTCCTGCCCCACAGGGTCCTGCCCCAGGGGGTCCTGCTCCACAAGGTCCTGCCCCACAGGGTCCTGCCCCAGAGGGTCCTGCCCCACAGGGTCCTGCCCTAGAAGGTCCTGCCCCAGAGGGTCCTGTCTCACAGGGTCCTGCCCCACAGGGTCCTGTCCCAGAGGGTCCTGTCCCACAGGGTCCTGCCCCACAGGGTCCTGTCTCACAGGGTCCTGCCCCACAGGGTCCTGTCTCACAGGGTCCTGCCCCACAGGGTCCTGTCCCAGAGGGTCCTGCCCCAGAGGGTCCTGCTCTACAGGGTCCTGCCCCTGACGGTCCTGCCACAGAGGGTCCTGCCCCAGAGGGTCCTGCCCCAGATGTTCCTGCCCCAGAGGGTCCTGCCCCACAGGGTCCTGCCCCAGAGGGTCCTGCCCCAGAGGGTCCTGTCCCAGAGGGTCCTGTCTCACAGGGTCCTGTCCCAGAGGGTCCTGTCTCACAGGGTCCTGTCCCAGAGGGTCCTGCCCCACAGAGTCCTGCCCCACAGAGTCCTGCCCCACAGGGTCCTGCCCCACAGGGTCCTGCCCCAGAGGGTCCTGCCCCAGATGTTCCTGCCCCAGAGGGTCCTGCCCCACAGGGTCCTGCCCCAGAGGGTACTGCCCCATGGGGTCCTGCCCCATGGGGTCCTGCCCCAGAGGATCCTGCTCCACAGGGTCCTGTCTCACAGGGTCCTGCCTAGTTTCACAATCCAGCCTTCCTGATACGAATGATCTGTTTCAGGGATGGAGTGTAAGGACACATGTAAAGCCCTTGTATCATCAGGTGGCGCTCAGCTGCTGCTAAAGTTTCATCAGCAGTCGAGGGTGAGCGTCTGATGCTGCTCAGATGAGATACAGTGGTAGCAAGGCCCGGTTTTGATGGTTGCCTTCATGTTAGCCTGCCAGCTGCAGACCAGACCACCTTAGATCCCCTCTGTGCACTTCTGTCCCTAATGCAAACATGCACCCCTGGCCTCAGGTTTGATCAGAATCTCTTCTCCTTGGCGCAGGTGCTGAAGGGGTGTGTGTGTGTGGCGGGGGAATGGAGGGGGGTGGTCTGTAGCACTGGCTACACCTTGGCATTCTTCATTTCCTGCTGCTTGTGATGCACACCTCAGGGGTGCGAGCCTGCCCCTCCCACACTTGCACCTTTGCAATGACACCTACTTGTGGCTTTTGGGTCAACAACCTGTAGAGACTGCTGAGTTTGGCCATTAGACTGACTGTGCGGTCTGCGCAAGTATTGACCATACCTTTTCCATCTGCCACTCGCCCTATTTGCTTCCAGGGAAACTGTGAATTCATTTCAAATCTCTGGGACATATTACCAAGGGCCATTATTGCCGCCTTAGCGGGACTTTTTCCCGCTAAAGCGGCGATAATTTTATCGCCCTATTACCTAGCTGTCGCTAACACCAGTTAGCGACAGCTAGTAGGAGATAGCGACCATCTTGGGCCCCACTTAGCATGTCAGTGATATTTATCGCTAATGACATTCAAAGTGGGCGTGTCAAGATGTTACCGACTGGAAACAGTCGCTAATATCGCTATCTCCAATTATCAACAAAGCCTTACTTTTGGAAATATTCACGCTAAGCGCGAATATCTCCAAAAGCTAACGCCTGCACAGAGCAGTTCTTAGCCATGTTATCCAATGGGAGGTGGATAACATGGCAAAGAGCATTGTCACGATAATGCATGAATATTGCTGATTTTTCAGCGATATTCATGCATTTCGCAGGATTTTTACCGCTTTTGAGATAAACCTTGATAATATCAAGGTATCTCAGCGGTAAAAATCCTAGCTGCTAACCATGCATAGCGATAATTATCGCTATTGCTTGGTAATATGCCCCACTGTTCCTAGGTGATTTACTGGCCAGGGCTTCGAAGCACTATGACCTCAGCTCTGGAGCTCTCTACCCACTGAACTCTGCTGCTAAGGTGACTTTGCACAGTTCAGAAAAGTTTCCAAGAACTATCCTCACGTTAGCTCTCACTCCTTTGTTATGCCTTTTCGTCCTCCTGGGGCCGAGATACCTTTGGGTGAATGTGCAGTCGGCGTGTTCATCGAGAAAGGAAGGAAGGGAGGACACCGTTTTTTCATAGCGCGCTCAAGATTAGAACTGATATTTCAGAGCTCTGTAAACACCAGGAACTACTATTACACAAATCAAAGGTACTCCATGCTTGAATCTGGAAGGATGAAAGGCTGAGTCAACAATGTAAGCGAGTTGTAAACTTCATGCAAAGCTCCAGCAATAAGTGTTCAAGACACTAAGCTGCAGTGCTTAATTTGTAAAAAAAAGAAGTGCAGGTGCTGAACATTTTGCCAAGGAGGCCACAGCTCATTTCTTCCTCCGGTGAGCCCCACTTTCAACACTCTCACTGCCTCAGTCTCTATCTTCTAACCTTGATCTGTTGTCTGTCCCCTACGTCTTTGCTCTAAGATTCTATCCTCTCACCTCTCTAATTGTTTTCTATCATCTTTGTCACACTTGGTGTGTTACCTTATTCCCTGTATTTCTGATTTGCCCTCTATTCATTGTAGCACTGCCCTTTTATCCATGCTCTGCTCTCTCTCCCCTCGATCTTGGCTCTTTACTATCACTCTTCTAGCAGTGATTAGCTGTGTCTCCGTTTTATCATTTGTCTACTTTTTTCCCTCTGTCCTGTCTTTTACATGCTTTCATTCTATTTTCTCTCTTCTTAATGCTCTCTTCTTCACATCATGGCTGCTTTCTCTTTGTATCTGATTTGCTCTCCTTTTCTTCTACTTAGCTCAGCCTTATCTCTCTCCTCTCCTGTTGTTTTTTTCTCCTCTTTACTCCTGCTCTCTCTCTCATCTAGAACACTGCTGCTGCCTGTGACCCCTGTCGTCAACCTGTACATGTCCCTGCTATTTTGAACTCTGCATTTTCCTGTTGTCTTTCCTAAAGAAGAGGAAGAAGACATGTGTTTTACTTTCTTACCTACACCGAGTGAAAAAACAAGATGCACACCAAATGAAAATGATTTTTTTGCATATATTAATCAGTGCAGTATAACTGGGTTATTTGCAGAACAGGCAGCTGCTCGAGCACAGCAGGTGATGTCACTACTAGTGCTGCCTGTAATTAGTAGGTCCAGGGATGGCGACGGCATTGGCATCCACTGCTCAGCTTGCTGTGACCCTGCCTGCTACAGCACAGGCATTGTCCCCAGCCGTAATGCTGCCAATGCCGGCAAGTATGGCTGTGGTGCCTACTGGACTCACGCACGCTCAGCAATTACCATGCTGGAGTGCAGCGCACAGATTCTACAGGTGACGCCATGGTGCACAAAAGTTGTGTTGGGCCACAGCCACATCGAACACGTTGAGGATAGCAGCAATGCAGGGCTGCAGGATATGCTACTCTGGCTACACAGCAAGTGGAAAGTCCACAGTTACTTTTGTTTATTCTTCCTCAAGAGCCCTCACGCCCAAGTTCCAAATGCGCTCTCGCAGCTTCCTTGCCTCAACTCCGTCTTGAGCCAGCCCCCAGCTACAATTATCCAATGGGAGGCTTAGGCTCAGGCAGTGGCATGGTGCAGCAGACTCTGGGAATAGAATGCAATGCATAATTTGTCGATGACTTCTTTGATTTGTGATCGGTAAGATGACATCATCACTATCTTGGTGATACACAATCAGGCCTGCCCAGCCAGGCTTATGCTGGCCTGTCTATGAACATTTACCAAGGCGAAACAAAAGGGGATGATGGACGGAGCGTTTGAGCAAATCAAACACTCACCCCCAGTCAACTGATCTGGGTTTAATCCATCACCATTCTTTAGCTCACTCAGCCACCTCAGTTCAGACATGGCCATATGCAAATCAGTCTGACCCTGTGCCTCATGGGAAATGTTCAGCCTGAACTGCCAAGCCATGTCTTTCCTGGACTGGAAACAAGCATCCTGGGACCGGTTTCGGATTCATAATTCTCATCAGCCAGGCTATCTTGAATCCAGTGGCCAAGTGAGCAAGGGACTCACGTCTGAGCATACCCTGCCAACTTAGGGCGTACAAAGCTAAACAAAAGGGGATGATGGACGGAGCTATCCAGGCTGAATGAAGGCTGATAGCCAGAAACCGGTCCTTGGATGCTTGATTCCGGTCTGGGAAAGACATGGCTTGGTAGTTCGGACTGGACTGTTCCCATGAGGCACAGGGTCAGAGCTGATTTGCATATAGCCAGTGTCTAACCCAGGGTGGTGTGGAGTGCAAAAAAATGATGGATTTAGGCACAGATCCTTGTACTGGGGTGAATGTATGACATTGTTCTACATTCTGTCCATCAACTGTGTTTTTTGCAATTTTCACCCGAGTGGGCTGGGTATGCTCAGACGTGAGTCCCAGGCTCTCCACACCACTGGAGTCAAGCTATCCAGGCAGAATGAAGGCTGATAGCTAGAAACTGGTCCTTGGATGCTTGATTCCGGTCTGGGAAAGATATGGCTTGGTAGTTCGGACTGGACTGTTCCCATGAGGCACAGGGTCAGAGCTGATTTGCATATAGCCAGTGTCTAACCCAGGGTGGTGTGGAGTGCAAAAAAACGATGGATTTAGGCCCAGATCCTTGTACTGGGGTGAATGTATGACATTGTTCTACATTCTGTCCATCAACTGTGTTTTTTGCAATTTTCACCCCGAGTGAGCTGGGTATGCTCAGACGTGAGTTCCAGGCTCTTCACACCACTGGAGTCAAGCTATCCAGGCTGAATGAAGGCTGATAGCCAGAAACTGGTCCTTGGATGCTTGATTCCGGTCTGGGAAAGACATGGCTTGGTAGTTCGGATTGGACTGTTCCCATGAGGCACAGGGTCAGAGCTGATTTGCATATAGCCAGTGTCTAACCCAGGGTGGTGTGGAGTGCAAAAAAACGATGGATTTAGGCCCAGATCTTTGTACTGGGGTGAATGTATGACATTGTTCTACATTCTGTCCATCAACTGTGTTTTTTGCAATTTTCACCCCGAGTGGGCTGGGTATGCTCAGACGTGAGTCCCAGGCTCTTCACACCACTGGAGTCAAGCTATCCAGTCTGAATGAAGGCTGATAGCCAGAAACCGGTCCTTGGATGCTTGATTCCGGTCTGGGAAAGACATGGCTTGGTAGTTCGGACTGGACTGTTCCCATGAGGCACAGGGTCAGAGCTGATTTGCATATAGCCAGTGTCTAACCCAGGGTGGTGTGGAGTGCAAAAAAACGATGGATTTAGGCCCAGATCCTTGTACTGGGGTGAATGTATGACATTGTTCTACATTTTGTCCATCAACTGTGTTTTTTGCAATTTTCACCCCGAGTGGGCTGGGTATGCTCATACGTGAGTCCCAGGCTCTCCACACCACTGGAGGCAAGCTATCCAGGCTGAATGAAGGCTGATAGCCAGAAACCGGTCCTTGGATGCTTGATTCCGGTCTGGGAAAGACATGGCTTGGTAGTTCGGACTGGACTGTTCCCATGAGGCACAGGGTCAGAGCTGATTTGCATATAGCCAGTGTCTAACCCAGGGTGGTGTGGAGTGCAAAAAAATGATGGATTTAGGCCCAGATCCTTGTACTGGGGTGAATGTATGACATTGTTCTACATTCTATCCATCAACTGTGTTTTTTGCAATTTTCACCCCGAGTGGGCTGGGTATGCTCAGACGTGAGTCCCAGGCTCTCCACACCACTGGAGTCAAGCTATCCAGGCTGAATGAAGGCTGATAGCCAGGAACCGGTCCTTGGATGCTTGATTCCGGTCTGGGAAAGACATGGCTTGGTAGTTCGGACTGGACTGTTCCCATGAGGCACAGGGTCAGAGCTGATTTGCATATAGCCAGTGTCTAACCCAGTGTGGTGTGGAGTGCAAAAATACGATGGATTTAGGCCCCGATCCTTGTACTGGGGTGAATGTATGACATTGTTCTACATTCTGTCCATCAACTGTGTTTTTTGCAATTTTCACAACGAGTGGGCTGGGTATGCTCAGACGTGAGTCCCAGGCTCTCCACACCACTGGAGTCAAGCTATCCAGGCTGAATGAAGGCTGATAGCCAGAAACCGGTCCTTGGATGCTTGATTCCAGTCTGGGAAAGACATGGCTTGGTATTTCGGACTGGACTTGCAAAAAAACGATGGATATAGGCCCAGATCCTTGTACTGGGGTGAATGTATGACATTGTTCTACATTCTGTCCATCAACTGTGTTTTTTGCAATTTTCACCCCGAGTGGGCTGGGTATGCTCAGACGTGAGTCCCAGGCTCTCCACACCACTGGAGTCAAGCTATCCAGGCTGAATGAAGGCTGATAGCCAGAAACCGGTCCTTGGATACTTGATTCCGGTCTGGGAAAGACATGGCTTGGTAGTTCGGACTGGACTGTTCCCATGAGGCACAGGGTCAGAGCTGATTTGCATATAACCAGTGTCAAACCCAGGGTGGTGTGGAGTGCAAAAAAACGATGGATTTAGGCCCAGATCCTTGTTCTGGGGTGAATGTATGACATTGTTCTACATTCTGTCCATCAACTGTGTTTTTTGCTATGAACATTTACCAGCCAGAAACCATGCAATGTATGTTATTCTTTTCATTTTGAATTTGAATTACTAATATTGAGACCACCACCTGCAGGGTCACAAATTGTAGCCCCGGCCCTGTGAAAGAAGTGCAGGTGCTGAGCACCTGAAAGCTCCTGCTCAAATTAAGAACTGCTATACTGGAAGGTGGGCAACATATCTTGCTTGGGGCGATATCAACATTACCAGGAAAATAAATACCATACCTAGACGAGGCTGTTTGTGTTAATGACACTGCGCCCGTAAGATTCTCCCATTGTCAGTGAGAATGCTTTATATGTGTCCCCTCCCCCTCTCCGTGTACCCAGGAGGCGTGATCTGCCTTTCTTTATGTGAAGAGCTTAGGTGACTGACACCACACATGGACATTGCGCCAAAAGTTAAAGCCTTCCCGAGGTATGTGTGAAGTTTGAGAAGAGTTTTCTTTCTCAAACCTTTCCACCTTTCATGTGTGCTGCAGTGTATAACACATAACAAAGCGGTGAAAGTTTTTACCGTGTCTAAGCATTGTATTTTGTACAGAAAGAGCACCCTTTCAGTACAAACCTATGCTTGAGGTCGGGCACGCACCCTTGCACTATCGTGGAAAGGTGCGTGTGTCTTAGGTGCGCCTGCACAGGGCAGAGAGCAACAGGGCCATAGTTAGCTAAATATGGTTTATTTTTTCTCTCACAGTCAACGCAACGCATTGCACCAATATTTGTTGATGTGCTGCGTTGATTGAAAACTTAGTAAATCTGCGCATTTAGACATGAATAGGGATACTTCTACCTAGATTCTAGTCAAAGGCGGTCAAAGTAGCAGGACACTACAATCGATCAATTTACTTATTAGTCCCTAGAAAAGTGCACTAATTGTGCCAGGGCCTGTGAATCAAATACTTCCAGTGGACCTGCAGTACTGATTGTGCCACCCACGTGAGTAGCCCGTAAAAGGTAACTCAGACCCGCCATTGAGGAGACTGTGCGCAGTTTGTAACTGCCATATCAACCTGTCCAGTGCACACACTTTCAAGTCCCTCCCCTTCCCTTTTCTTACATGTCAGCCACCCCTTAGGTAGGCCCAAGGTATATGAAAGGTGGGACATGCCCTGGTGTGTGTGGCATGTCCTGATAGCGAATTACAGCCAATTTAGTTTTTCGCTATTGCAAGGCTACCTGTTCCCCATAGGACAGAATTGGGAGTTTGTTTATAACTCTCAATAACATAACTAGCCTGGGGTATAAGGTAGGAAAATAAAGTTTAGTATATCTGAACTCAGAATCTCTTAGTGAAGGTGATTTTTACATTCTGTGTTTGAAAATACCACTTTTAGAAAGTAGGTATTTTCTTGCTCATTCATCCTGTGTGCCTCTGCTGGAATGTGAATTGCCTATCTGGGTTTTGGATGACAGAATGCTGGGGAGCAGGAGTGGCTCCAGATAGACTAGGTGGGTCAGGAAAGGGCTGACTAGACCTGGGCTACAATTGGGGAAGGGGGAGGAGCTTTACTTGCACCGCAAAGGGCCTGGTCTGCCTCTGACCATGCCGTCTCCACCTCCTGCCAGAAAGTCACACCAGAGAAGGCAGAACTCATTCTGGCTGGGCACAGACGCTCTCTGCCTTAGAGCTCAAAGGATTTTGGGATATAAATATTGGGGCCCAGACCCCTGAACTTTAGAACTCTTTTGGACGAAGAGGACTGCCAAGAAAAAGAACTGGAGAAGCTGTGAGGAGGAACTTCCACATTGATGTGTGCTTTGCTGTGTTGGTCTGCAGTGGCTGCTTCTGACTTGGGTAGTGAAAGGACTCGACTGAACTTTCTGCATTCTACTTATGTGAGTTTCTCCAAGGGCTTGAGGTAGAGCTTGCCCCCTGTTCAAGAAGTCTCAGGAACAGCAAAGACTTCAAGCTCTCCTGCCCTCAGCACAGCGGACTGTGTGTTTTGTGCTGCAACAGAGGAAAAGCAACCCAACTACGTTTACGACACCACTGCCAATTCCGTGACCTGAATGCACCGTAGAGGGCCCCGCCGCACCACAACCCTGGTCTTACCTACGATGCCTGCTGACGCCACCACCGAGCTGCTTCTTGCACCGCAACCTGTGAGCCCCGCACTCCACACCGCCACGCTTCATGACGATGCCTTGATATCTCCGACGACGCCGCTCCATGCCGAAATCAACGCCACTGCTTGCACCGTCGTTCGAGGGCACCGCTCGTAAAGTTACACAACGCACAGCTCTCATCCCACACCGCAGCCGTGGCCTACCGACTCCGGCGCCATCGACTCCAGTTCGTCAGCCGACGACAGTGCTTCAGTAACAACGACGCTGCTGCTTGCACCGCGGCCTGCCAGCAATCGACGAGCACCGCATTAATTTCACACCATGACCCTGGTCTCACCGCCGCCGCCATCTGATGCCGCCACGGAGCCGCTGCTCGCACCTCGACCTGAGGGCACCGCACGCCGCACCGCTGCACTTCGCACCACAACACCCAACGTCTGCCGACGCCAGCGCTCCTGACTTCAACAGAGAGGAGTTCGATCTGCAACATGTGTGACCTCAAGGGCCCCGACGACTCCTGCACCAACCTCCGGAACCAACGCCTGTGAATGCCATGCTCTTCAGAAGCTCAACAAGAGGTTGCCGATGCCCTGCATTTCTAAAAGGTACTGTTTGCGGGTCTTCCTGACAACGTAGCTGGTCTACGACGCCTCGGTGAGCCAGAACTGTTTGGATTTGTTTGCTCATGACACCGTGATAGCCCCGGACGGAGCTATTGACATCAAGGAACTGTTTTTTCAAGTATATTGTGATAACTGAAGATTTTTAAGTACAATAATTGTGGATTTTTATTGTATTTGGGCTTGTCTTAAGTATATAAAAATATTGGATATTTTTCTAAACTGGTGTGGTGGCCTTTTGTAGTGCTTACACTGTATTACTGTTGGTTATGTGCAAACGCTTTACACACTTCCTCTCAGATAAGTCTGACTCCTCGTGCCAAGCTACCAAGGGGGTGAGCAGGGGTTATTTTAGGAGTGTAACTCCCTTATCCTGACTAGAGAGGTGGTTTATGCCTGGCTTTGGCACATGTCCTAGTGAAGATTTGTAACGGAAAGAAACCCTTTGTGGTTGAATTATGCATGTGTCCCTGTTTCTTTTATAGCGATGTTTCTGCATAAAAAACATGTGCAGCTTCTTTGGAAAGAAACCCCACCATCAAGCCATCTTGAGCGCCACAGATGTTTAATGTACTTTTTAAAGGTCTTGCATTCATATAACACACTTCTTTTTAAATAAAAAATATTTCCCTCAGAAAAACAAATGTTAAAAGCTCATTACAAAAGTTGCAATAAATACACTGCCTCTGCAACCAGATTTACTAAAAAGTCATGCAGTGCAATACAAAAAAGACAACCTGCTGCGTTGCGTCACAAAGGGAGGGCAGGAATGCACTGTATTTACTATGATATGACATATTCCTGCTCATTCCCTGCGCTGGCATACAAAGTCAGCCTAGCGCCAACACGGCACCCTTGTACCACGGTGCAACAGTGGCTGTGTTGCACCCAGTGTTGTTTTTGTGCAGGAAGGCACATCTTCCCGGCGCAGAGCAATGCAAGGCAGCGACTTGTGCTGCTTGTGGTACTGTAGATTTATTTGGCCCTGCAAGGTGACTCGGTGTGGCATAGTAAATCTCACTTAAGGGCTTATATTACCCTTGCATCACCTTGTGTTATGGAAGGGCCACACAAGCCCTTGATAAATGTGGACCCTGATCAGAAGTGAAATGCCGCAGCACCGACTTTTCCCAAATCACCAAAATGTGTGGAGATGTGTACACCTCTCTCCTTGAGCAGATGACTGTGAAATACACTGAGAGATAATCTTACATTCTGGCTTTTTTCATATACTCAATCTTAAGTACCCCTCCTGGTGGCACTTTAAACTGCTTTTAAAGCTGGCAGATGAGAGTTTTTTGCACCAGCACCATGAATGCATACGTCGCACATGGCACACTCCTATCATGGGAGCCTGGCTCTTCATGCGGCCATACATACGAGGGCTCCCTGGAGCTGCCTGGCTTGCTTGCAGACTGGGGTTAAGCCAGTCTTTCGGGAGACATTAGATGACAGGGTCTGGTGGCTCAGTGGACTAATGCGTCTACTACAGGGGCCTGTGTTCAACCTCATGGTCACAGGTTCCAATCCCGGCGGCTCCACTCAGCCTTTCATCCATCTGAGGTCGATAAAATGAGTACCATTGAGTTGGGTAACAACAAACATCTGTTATTCAGCACCAAGATACCCATAGTGGTGAACGTGCGCTTTACAAATACACATGTTATGAACAGTCAGTAAATAATTCCAGGAGTTTGGGCAGAGTCTCCATTGCCAAGAACACTATCTTCCACTGATGTAGTGAGGCAATGCCCCTCAGGGTTTCCCCCTTCCAGGTAGCGATTACGTTCACTGCCGCAAAGCAAGCAGTGTGAGTAACCACAAGGAAGATAAAAGTACCTGGTGCAAGATATTTGAACAGCGATTATGCTGAACAGGGGTTACGGATTAGACGATATAATCCTCGAGAGATATATCTAGTATATAATATAGTATTATCGATTATTATTATTGCCTTTGACGACTTTCGGATCACGGAGAATCATTAACTTCCGGGTCACGTTAGTCAGAGTCAGCATAAAAACGCGGCCCCGTTTTCTGTTCATTCCACTTCGAAATGACAAGGAGGATGAAGCACGGAGAAACAGGGAGGCCGAACTGAGGAATTAAGGTATGTGATATGAGGGGCCTGTGTGTGAGGACTGAAGGCTAGAACAGGCACTATGGGATGGGCTTTTGAGTAAACTGCAACCCAACAAAACATTGTAGAATATGTAGTCTATCAGTAACTCTGATAGCACTTGCCTACAAGAGAAATTGGGATTTGAATACTACCACTCTAAATATACACCAAATTATATTGAAGTATAAAAGAGTGAGCAATGAGTGACTAATTAGAACAAAACAGACATCAGTAGCCAGATAATTAGTGTCCTTCATTTAAATTCACAGACCTCTAAGAACTGAATGTTGAGCCTAAACCAGGACAACAGGAGAATTCTGTCCTTTCTACATTATACATCAAATAGACAAAGGACATTCACAAGTGAGCTGGTGAGTAAAATGTAGAATCTGATGTAGTGAGATGAGATCTGTAGGTCCAAGAAGTGGATAAATCAGGGAAAAGTCTAATTCTAGATTTAATATGATTCCCATTTTCATGCATATTTAGATCACCACAGCTTTTAGAAACTATCTACATTGATCCCTAACGGTGGTTTCTCCGTGCAAATTGACAAATAACAAACTCCATCACTTAAGGTAACTAGCACGAGAGGCTGGGTGTGCACTGTTGAGTTTGTTGAATAGAGATAACACATAGGCCAATATGGATCTGTTTATGTTTTCTTTAGAGTTGAACGGTGCGCATTACAAAACCGGACCTATAGAAAATCGAGAGCATTTCTAGAGAAATTACGCTAAATGGACAGCAATTGAAAAGCTTCCTCAACCGTAATAATCAGGTATATATATAGGAGCTGCATTAACAAAAAGATACCGATTGGTAGATACTCAGTCTATGTACACCATAGTTAGGAGTACAAATATGTTGTTTTGAGGAAAAACAGTAAAACAGTTTCTGGGAACCAGGGGAGTGGTCAATAGAGGGTTTGTAAATTGTGCACAGTGGTTACACGTCTAAGTGATTTGATTTAAAGGTATTATAACAGTACACTAAAAGATTGTTATTTATTCATAGATACAAAGTCAAAAGTCTTAAATGTCCTGATGAAGGTGCCAAGATAAAGTGACACCGAAACGCCGCGTCGACCTTTTGTTAAGACCTTTTTTAATATAACTTGTTTTGATTGTATATTTTTATATGTGTTGCTATCCTGAATGTTATTTTTAAAATGTATGAATTATGTTTTAGATTGTAACCCAAGTGGGAGGCCTATATGAATAAATTTTCGTATTTTTATAAATTCCTGCATCATCATTAGTTATTGGTTTAGTCATAGTGTACTGCATACCCGATAGAGTTTGATATTGATGTTTGGTGACATAGCTGATAGAGGTCACACTTTGAATAAACCCCCCCTGAGTTTCTGCCACAGCAATCCTTGTCTGCTACCCTTAACAGGGATTTTCTTTTTCTGACTGAATTTCCCCCTCCCTGTAACACAGAGTATTGGGGAACCTCCATTTATGTTGATGGTTTATTGTACAGCTTGTTAGCTGGGAGGTATACTTTTTAGAACAAATCCGTTCGGGTCATTATAACCCTTTGGGCGCATCCAATTTTAAATGGACGCTTTAAAGACCTACGGGTTTACTGAAGATGAATTCAATAAAATTGTTAATGGTACCTCAAAAAATTATACATCCATTACAAACATAAATAATGACGAGGATAAATGGAAAGAATTATGGAATAAGAAAAAGAAACTAGTCCGCACCGAATTACACGCAGACTTCCTGATTGATTATTTAAAGAAAGGCATAATCCCCAGGGGGTTACAAATTAAAAAAGAACCCGGCGTGTTCATACGACACGAGAAATTTATAGAAAATTGGACCCTGATTGCGAATAGATGTAGCAGGGATTGGATGCTACTTATAATAGAGACAGCAAATGCCATTCTTATAATAGAAAAGAAAGAGATAGATGAACTGGAAGAAAAGTTAGACACCACAGCTTATGACGAGGCAAAAAAGAAACTCGAGGAAATCGAGAAGGATGTCTCGGGTTATAAGGACTACCTCTTTGGGAAAAAGAGCAATAAATTTTGCAAGGATGTAGCGAATTACAACACTGAGATAGTATACCCATATACCCAAGTAGACTTTTTTGATCGCCCGAGAGAAAACTTCCAGAATCGAAACCAATGGCAACATCCACGACGAACATACCCTAAGAAAAGAGTGACGTTCACAGATTCGTCTTACACAAGTACGGACTCTGAGAACGACAACACACATGAAAAAAGCAAAACAGGGGAATCCACCTCAACTCCCAATAGGGACACATTGTCTTTTTTAGGACAAAGGGGACGAGGGAACCACCAGACCCATCAGAACCAAACGAGAGGAAACGGGAGAGGGAGGTCTTACCATCAACCTCAACAACAGAAAAGATATTACACGAGGAGCCAGCCCAAATGGGACTAAATCAAAAGGCAGCAATTATAAACCTGTCCGAGATCATTTTAACTCAAACCGAAAAAAATGTCCTCGAGAAGGTGCTTAGGTTTTGCCTTAAGCACCAAGATAGATAAATATAACCTAGAAAGAGACCTTAAAGGTTTTTTTAGAAAAATTAGGCTGCAAGACATTTTTAGAGATAAACCCCAAAGAACTGGCCCCGAAAACAAATCAGGTTTAAAACCTAAATCTGAGTGGACACCTAATATAAATATGGTCCACAAGCAAGTAGACCTCTTTGAAAGGGTTGTTGAAAGTAATATCACCGACTTGTTAACACATCCCATTTCAGGCAGTAATAACATGACCAAAGATGAAAGAGTAGCACTAAACAATTTGGAAAATAATAACAACTTAACAATCAAGCCAGGAGATAAGGGCGGCAGTATTGTCCTTATGAAAACTGATGACTATGAGAATAGAATGATGCTCCTTTTAAATAATACTGAACACTACTGTCGCTCCAGTAGACAAGAGTGGAACGATCTGATCCTTACAGTGAATAACTTATTAAATCATGCAAGAGAAGACAATATAATCTGTCCGGATGAGTATAAATTTCTAAAAAACGAGTCACCAATAATTCCAGCTCTTTATGGGCTTCCTAAAGTTCATAAGAACTTAGTAGACCCTCCCATGCGCCCAATCGTGTCAAGCATCAATTCGATAACAGAGCCACTTAGCAAATATATAGATAAATTTCTACAACCATTAGTGGTGACTCAAAAAGCATATATTAAAGATACCACCAGCATGATCGAGAAAATCGAGGGCCTTCCATATGATCATAACAACCAATGGTTAGTGACCCTTGATATAGAGGCCCTCTATACTAACATCCCGCAGGATGACACTATCAGAATGTTAGAGGGCCTCTTACAAATAGGACATGAGGATCTGACTACCCATGCGACTTTCATTTGTGACTGTGCAAAAATAATTTAAAAAAACAATATTTTTTTATTCAAAAAGGAATTTTTTAAACAAATCAAGGGGACCAGCATGGGGGCCACCTGTGCCCCAAGTTTGGCCTGCCTATACGTAGCGGCCTTTGAAGACAAGCACGTATTCAACGAGATGGCGCCATTTAGTGAAAACATATCACACTGGTCGAGGTACATCGACGACATTTTTTTTATTTGGACAGGAAACCTTGAGACATTAAATGAGTTTATTTTATGGCTTAACTGTGGTGATAGAAATCTTAAATTTACTAAAAATTACAATAATACAACTATTGAATTCCTGGACATTAAAATCCGAGTAGAGAATGCGACCCTTGGTGTTGACCTTTACACCAAACCTACCGATAGGAATACGCTTTTACATTATAAAAGCAACCATCCAAGGAGCCAAAAAGATAACATACCCTTTGGCCAATACCTAAGAATAGGACGCAATTGCTCCAACATACATGATTTTAATAAACATGCAGATGCCTTATCTAGCAAACTGAGAAATCGGGGTTATCCCAAAAATTTGATCAAAAAGGCATACAAGCGTGCTAAATACTATGACAGAAAAGCACTGTTTGATAAAGATAACCAGAACAAGGATAATGCAAAGGATAAATTAATTTTTGTCACCAACTATAGTACAGTTAGTAATCAAATCAAAAACATAATTAATCGTAACTGGCCACTACTAAACAATAGACAGAATGTCAGTATACCGAAACCTATGTTCAGCTTTCGCAGAAACAGAACAATAAGAAACTGTCTGGTCCACACTTTTAAAGAAAATAATCAAATCACCCAAGGGACCATAGATAATAATCCTCTACCAACAGGGAATTTTTCGTGCAATATGTGCTGTAATTGTACTTCTCAGATAAAGGGCAACACCATCACCCACAATGGAGTCACGCATAGGATCAAAAGCTTTATTAATTGTAGAACAAAAAATTTGATCTATATAATTAAATGCCCGTGCGATAAAGCATATATAGGTGAGACAGCACGCGAAATTAAAACTAGGATTACGGAGCACAAATCTGCCATCAGAACTAAAAAGCTGACAGCGCCCTTAGTAGACCACTGGATCACTCATAATCACAAAATAGAGGATTTGAAATGGGGTGGCGTGGAATGCATCACCCATAGCATCAGAGGAGGTAATGATAATGCAAAAAGAAAGAAGAGGGAGCAGTTTTACATGTCCCTTTTCAATACCTTTAGAACTGGGCTGAACAATAGGGAGGAGTGGGAACGATTATTTTTGTGAGGTTTGGTCTCCTTTTCACTCTCCTTAGATGCAGTGCCCTTAGATTAGGATGGCCAAACTAAGAGCTGAATCATAGAACTGTACTATCTAAACAGCGTTTTTTGATGTGACAAATGTGAAGATAATCAGAAGATCTGTATCATCATAAATAGATTAAGAACGTTGTTTATGTCCAGTTGTGGTTTTTACCATAGAGCATGTTAATTGATGTTTGGGCAGTTGCCGATTTAATCCCATACAGACAGCCAGCTGATCATGACTATGTGTAACAGATATAATTACCCTGATATGTAATATGTTTTGGTTGTGATATCGGAGTAAAAAATGTATAACGATCCAAACTGTTACTGAGGAAAATGTATATATAACGATTTGAACCATCATATAACAAAACGTGCACAGAGTGAAGATATTAGTTACGCTGTGTAAAGAATGTGTTTAATAATTAATGCAGCACTCTCGATCCATTGTGTAAGGTCTTGATGTTTATACATGTGTTCCAACTCGATATCTGTGCAAGAAACACGCATCTTTATAAAATAGTACACATAGGATAATCAGGAAACTACGAGTATGTAATGGGGAGAGAGGGTCAACATGACTATGGACGATAGCGCCCCAATCCAAGATGGCCGCCGCGTACATAAAACGCAATGAATTTGTAAGAAATAGGACAAACGTTATAAGGAACGTATAAATAGTTCCTAACAATTAGATACCGCCAACCAATCGGCCTTCTTTATCCATTATCCCGTTACAATCACTCGGGCATTGGTTAGAATGAATGATGGGCAACGTCAACAACTTCCGGGTCCTGGGGACCTTGGGCTACATCAGTAACACAAAAACGGCGATTATGCTGTACAGGGGTTACGGATTACACGATATAATCCTCGAGAGATATATCTAGTATATAATATAGTATTATCGATTATTATTATTGCCTTTGACGACTTTCGGATCACGGAGAATCATTAACTTCCGGGTCACGTTAGTCAGAGTCAGCATAAAAACGCGGCCCCGTTTTCTGTTCATTCCACTTCGAAATGACAAGGAGGATGAAGCACGGAGAAACAGGGAGGCCGAACTGAGGAATTAAGGTATGTGATATGAGGGGCCTGTGTGTGAGGACTGAAGGCTAGAACAGGCACTATGGGATGGGCTTTTGAGTAAACTGCAACCCAACAAAACATTGTAGAATATGTAGTCTATCAGTAACTCTGATAGCACTTGCCTACAAGAGAAATTGGGATTTGAATACTACCACTCTAAATATACACCAAATTATATTGAAGTATAAAAGAGTGAGCAATGAGTGACTAATTAGAACAAAACAGACATCAGTAGCCAGATAATTAGTGTCCTTCATTTAAATTCACAGACCTCTAAGAACTGAATGTTGAGCCTAAACCAGGACAACAGGAGAATTCTGTCCTTTCTACATTATACATCAAATAGACAAAGGACATTCACAAGTGAGCTGGTGAGTAAAATGTAGAATCTGATGTAGTGAGAGGAGATCTGTAGGTCCAAGAAGTGGATAAATCAGGGAAAAGTCTAATTCTAGATTTAATATGATTCCCCTTTTCATGCATATTTAGATCACCACAGCTTTTAGAAACTATCTACATTGATCCCTAACGGTGGTTTCTCCGTGCAAATTGACAAATAACAAACTCCATCACTTAAGGTAACTAGCACGAGAGGCTGGGTGTGCACTGTTGAGTTTGTTGAATAGAGATAACACATAGGCCAATATGGATCTGTTTATGTTTTCTTTAGAGTTGAACGGTGCGCATTACAAAACCGGACCTATAGAAAATCGAGAGCATTTCTAGAGAAATTACGCTAAATGGACAGCAATTGAAAAGCTTCCTCAACCGTAATAATCAGGTATATATATAGGAGCTGCATTAACAAAAAGATACCGATTGGTAGATACTCAGTCTATGTACACCATAGTTAGGAGTACAAATATGTTGTTTTGAGGAAAAACAGTAAAACAGTTTCTGGGAACCAGGGGAGTGGTCAATAGAGTGTTTGTAAATTGTGCACAGTGGTTATACGTCTAAGTGATTTGATTTAAAGGTATTATAACAGTACACTAAAAGATTGTTATTTATTCATAGATACAAAGTCAAAAGTCTTAAATGTCCTGATGAAGGTGCCAAGATAAAGTGACACCGAAACGCCACGTCGACCTTTTGTTAAGACCTTTTTTAATATAACTTGTTTTGATTGTATATTTTTATATGTGTTGCTATCCTGAATGTTATTTTTAAAATGTATGAATTATGTTTTAGATTGTAACCCAAGTGGGAGGCCTATATGAATAAATTTTCGTATTTTTATAAATTCCTGCATCATCATTAGTTATTGGTTTAGTCATAGTGTACTGCATACCCGATAGAGTTTGATATTGATGTTTGGTGACATAGCTGATAGAGGTCACACTTTGAATAAACCCCCCCTGAGTTTCTGCCACAGCAATCCTTGTCTGCTACCCTTAACAGGGATTTTCTTTTTCTGACTGAATTTCCCCCTCCCTGTAACACAGAGTATTGGGGAACCTCCATTTATGTTGATGGCAAGATATTTCCCCCCAGTAGCAAACATTTTCCAAATAGACTCTGATTATCACTGTCTAGGGAGGAGGTGTGTAGCATCCAGGAGCGGAGGGCCCTTTGGGGACCAAAGTCACTGTCAGAGCCTCCTCTACTTCATAGACTAAGCTGCACCATAAAGTTGTGCCCAGAGCCTCATCTGGGTTCTTCTAAGCACACTGCAGTTTGCCTACCAGAGTCACAGATCTCTCTCAACTTGCCCAGCCCCTCCTGCCCTAGGGAGAATCATGTGTTGCAATGCTAACCCAATTCACTAGGCACATTTCCTGACTCATTTGAAAACATACTGAAAAAATGTACCTTCCCACTGGTCTCCGTCCGAGACAGATGAACAACAAGGACGGTTCTAGGCTCATGGCGGCCCTGGGTAGGGAGCGTAGGTAGGGGGCCCCGGAAGAGGAGGCCCCGGAAGAGACGCAGAGGCCAGTGAAGAGGGGAGGGGGGGTCAGGGTGTTTGGAAGTGGAACAGAGCCGGAGCCACCAAATCCCTGCCACTGGGGCCGCCACGCAAATATGTATCCATCCTGAGAGGATTATTATATTAGGGACGTGATGGCCCCCGGGGTTTGGCAGCCCTGAGCAGGTGCACAGCTTGCACATGCCTAAGGCCGGCCCTGTGAACAATAATGTAATTATGAACAGCTCTGGTCGCCACACATGGCACATGTAACACACCTCTTCGGTCCTGCATTGAGTGCAGGAGAGGCTCAGGGCTTTCCACAAAATGGGCAAAGAAGGCACAGAACAAAAGCGTCTGATGTCCCAGGACCTCTCCAGCCAGCCATGTATATATCAATTAATAAGGGACGACCCTGTATTCCTGGGAAACTGGGCATACAACCTACAACAATAACAGTTCCATGCACAGGAAGCCACAACCCTGACCTTCCTCAGCTAGATTTCAGACATGTAAAAATAATATTTACAAGCTAATTTAATTCATCATAGGGCAGTACATGTCCTACAACTTAAGGTAGGTGCTCCAACAAATACCACAGTTATCATGAATAGTGACAATGTCTGATAGTGGGCCTGGCGCTTACTAAACCAAAAGCAGGAAATCAATACTGTAGACTGGATAGCAATACAACTGTTTGAAAAATTGACTCAAAGTTTCAGCACAATTCCAACAAACTACATTGAATGGTACTATATGAGCATCGATGTTTTGACCTCGTAAAATCTTTCCTTGGGATTTTATTAGGACTAGGTGGTCGCAATATAAAGGCAAGTTGGCCGAAGCCTGCCTATGTTAGAGCATCCTCCACACAATGCTAGGACTTGAGAATTGGGCCCTCATTTGGGGTATTTTCTTTAGTAAAGATGCAGGAGTAAATTCATGGTTCCCTACAGCATAAAGCGTCTATAGATCGGTATGAATTTGGGACAAAGCCCTGGAACTCTGTGATCTCTGAGACTATAACCGAAGCATGAATTTAGCCTTGTTCGTGCATCAGCAATTGTGCCTCAAGTCTTTGGAACTTATCACAGGAGAAAAGAGAAAAGTGATCAAACTCCCATTCGACAGGAGCAACCTGTTCAATCCCTCTGTCAATGCAGCCCTTCATCACTATACACAAGACAGCACAATAACAGCCAATTCATTGAATGGCATCTAAACAGCACCACCTAGGCATGCTCCTATTTTACAGCAAGTAGAAGCATTCTGGGCTTCCAGAGCATGGAGTCAGTTTGCTACAAATGCAGTTGGATAATAATTTTCCCCAGGAAACCAGCAGTCAAGAAGAAGCCATCTTCCCCAGGCTCAACAGAGGACAAGTCCCAGTGACTTCAACGGGGGCCAGACATCATCCACAGAATTATCACAGGAGGCCCATTTCAATCCAGTGCTTTCCCATCACTACTCTGACTGGGCCCACAATGCATGACTAATGCATGGATCCTGTCATTGGCAAAAAGTGATCATGCTCTACAGCTTCCATGGTCACATTTTCTGAGGCCACCCTTATCCCAGTTAGCACCCAAAGATCCTCTGTAGGTGGTAGAGAGTCTCCTCCAACTAATGACAATCTAGCCAGTTCTGCCCCTTGAAATGGTGCAGGAATATTGCTCCAAATACTTTCTTGCAAGGCCAAGAGAAGAGATCTTCCTCCCATCTTTGACCTCCATGAGCTAAAAACAATTCCTACTCTACACAAATTCAAGCTGGCCAAATTAATGACTAGCTCCGCCGCTCAGTGGACCTCCTTTTCCTTATGGAAAATCAGTACTACCTGTAATAGACTCTGTATTTGGTCACAATTACGTCTCTGTGGTCTTCACAGCCCTGAATTTATTTATTTATTAAAGTTTTGTATAGAGCGAACATGACCCAGGCGGGTATCAGAGTCCTTTACATACGGGTTGTGGAAGACATAGGTAGATAGATGTGGGAGAAAAATAGAGAAATATACATCAGGTACACAATTACATATTAGCGGTCGACACTGAGGCCATAGCACTTGCCAGGTAGCAGATTAATCGGCTAAACAAGATAGGAGACAAAAGGAGAAAAGCTTCTAGTTCAGCGCAGTGTTTATCAGTAGAGCTTTCACTTCCCTTTTGAAGGCAAATGTTGAAGGAATCAGTTTTGTTTATATACGATAGGGAGTTCCAGGTTCTCCGTGCAATATCAGAGATTGTACGATTGTAGGTTTTCATTTTTATCAATTTCTTCGGCTTGAGCAGCAATGTGCTGTTGCTCCTTGAGGGCTGGGAGCCACCCAATAGTTCGAGCTTATTTGCCAGGTAAAGATGAGTGTTAAAGTGCAGTGCTCTATGGGTCATACATGCAATTTTTAACTGGATCCTTGACTCAAACAGTAGCCACTTGAGCGATTTCAGGTCCAGAGAGATGTGGTTTGTTTTCTTAGAACCAGTGATGAGTCTAGTCGCAGCATTTAGAGATGCTCTGATGGGGGCTAAACTAAGCTTTGGTACCACTGCCGTATTCTAGTCTAGAGATGACTAGTGCTTGCACTGCAGATTTGAAGTCATCTTGGGGAAGGTAGGGTTTGAGATTTCTTAGAATTCTCTGTTGGAAGTTCGCTCCTTTGGTAGATGCTCTGATGTGGTCTTGCATGTTTAAGTTCTTATCTAGCACATTTCCCGGTGATTTCATGGAATCAATGATGTGTGAGGTGCAGTTGAGGCTGGAGATGTTTTTTAGATATTTCTCAACAATTGGGGTTTGCCTAGTGGGTGAAATGAGGAGGAATTCCATTTTAAGGGCGTTTAGTTTGAGGTGGTTGGAGGTTAGCCAATTTAGGGTTTTGTACAGGGTTCCGTTGAGAGACTTGATATCTTCAGGGGAAGAGATTTTCATGTACAGTTGGGTGTCATCCGCATACATGTGATATTGGATATTAGATGCTTTGAGGATTACAGTAAGTGGTTCAATAAAAAGGTTGAAGAGCGTGGGGGAGAGCGAGGACCCTTGGGGGACATCCAGTGTGCAGGGACTGGAGTTGGATAGAGTTTGATTGGATTTGACTCGCTGTGTTCTGTTGTTGAGAAAAGAGGCACACCATTTTAGTACAGTGCCTGAGAGCCTCATCCTACATTCTAAAAGGTAAGTAGGTTGTCATGTTTGACAGTGTCAAATGCAGATGAGAGATCGAGTAGTATTAGTAGGCAAGATTCATTCTGGTCAAGCAAAGTGAGAGCGTCATCCACTATATGAGTGATGGCCGTTTCAGTGCTGTGGCCGGGACGAAGCCCGATTGGAATTAGTCGAAAAGTTGGAATTGCTCAATGTGTTTGCGCAGTTGTTAATGTACACATTTCTTAAGGAGTTTTGTCAGGGTAGGGATGTTTGTGATTGGTCAGTAGTTATTCAGGTCTTCAGGGTCCGCTGTGGGTTTTTTGAGAATAGGGAGAACTAGGCCCGCCTTCAACCTCAGATCTCTCACCTGAACCGTAAACAATTAAGTCTGTCTCTCCACATGCAAACTTTCCTGGCATGTGACCGGTCAAGTGTCCACCTGTTGCTGTATGCATGAGTTTATTACCTTAAATAAAAAAGAAAACATATTATGATCACCACACATTCGTATATTTTTAAATGCTACCAACCAACCTGTTAAAAGCAGGACAGATTTATAGACGGTGAAGCACAAAGATTGCGGTTGTTGTGCTGTTTTGGTGATGTGAGGTAGTGTTGTCTTTCTTTGGTTGATTTTGAAGCTTAGTGATTTATCCTAAGGAACTGGGTAGGTAAGATGAGTAGATCACAGTTTAAAGCCGCTTTGTGACAGCTAGCAAATATTTAGAGTAGCAGTGGAGGCAATGAGTTCTTGTAGCGTTGAGTTCTAGAGAGAATCAGCTTATCCACTATATTAGGGTGTGATGACAAGGGGATTAGACGCTCCGGGGCAGAGCTGTGTATCATCTGCACTCTGGTGCTCAAGAATAAATGTACCTAGAGCCTTCATGTCAAGAAAGATTATGGAGAGTAGTAACATGGAACCCTCCAGCTCTGAAAATGTTAGTGTCCAAGCGGGGGACCTCAAGGAACCCAGCTACCCAAGGAGAGCTCTGCATGAGTGGAAGAAGGTAAATCATTTCAGCAACATCCTAATTAAAAGAGTAAGAGGTCTCTCAGGCACAATCAGACAAGATGCCACCAATGCATTCCGTAGATCCAGACGTCAGGCGTTGCTCCACCCAGAAGACGCAGAATGATCCCAGGGACCTTCCCGTAGTGTCTGTTTTCTGTGCCTTGGGTGGTCTCCAGTTTATCGTGGCTTCAGGAGGTTTTGGCTGGAGACCAAGTTCATGAGCTGAATTGACGCAGCTTTTCAGAGGATTTTTCCCAAAAGGGTTGTTTGGAAAACAGTTCAATTTTTTGGAAGCCAAGAAGGTCCGGATTTGGTTTTTCCAACAGAGAAGTGATCAAGGCTGACTTCAGCAATGACGTAAATGCCCAGTCCATTGAAGAAGTGTTTACACTTTTGAAGAGTTGATAATCTGGGTCAGAGGCACTAGATTGTATTAGCTTCTTTGAAATGTAGATATAATAATATTTGGAGGGAAAAGCAGAGCCGAGGTAAGATTTAAATGCAGGTGTTAAAGCGACCCTGTTCGTGATGTGTTGTAAGGTCTTTTTTTCTCAGAGAAGAAATTCCTTGTTGTGCAAATATTTTCTGATGAGCTCAGGATGGTGGATACTTGCTCGCCATTTAAAAAATTATGGGGACATGGGCATTCTCTAATTTTCATAAACTGTGAGGTAGGTCTGCCAGATCAAAAGATGACACGTAACTGGTTAGACTAAAAAAACAGCCTGCTATAGAAGATACTTTAGGCAAAAGCAGAGCCTGGTTGGACATAAAGGCGAGGCAACAAATGAGTACCTTACACTCCAGGGAATTGGAATTATGCGATTTAGCAGCAGCGTTATTTCGGCATAATTATGGATGTGTTGAATGTGCCATGTAACCCTTCATCAGATTTCAGGAAAATAATTTGGTTTCTAACTCAAACAGATCAATCGTTACTAAATATGTGGCACATCATGTTGCTGGACAATGGAAGGCCCTTTGCATGGATTGACTGATCATCTTTCCTGTTCCTTATTGCTCTATTTGTGTGTAAGCTGGTACTACCAAGGTAGGCCCTATGCCTAGAGAGTGTTCACAAGCAATACTATTGCAAAATGTTCTGCATAACCCCACATAACTTGTTTTTTCCTGCTGCATAATTTAGTGAACCCTGTTGCATAATCTGGACCGCCCGTGCTGCATAATTCCAGTGGCCCTGCCTACAGTTCCTCTAACCTTTACCTTTATTTACCCAGTCCTTGAAGCCAAAGGAGGCCTACTGGGTTTATGAGGTGACTTTCAGATTAAAACCTGTGTACCAGCTGGTGGAGAGGGCAAGAGGAGGGATAGTTAAGGAACACCATGCCAGCTGCACTCAGGTCTGCCTGGCAGGATGGATACTCAATGTTTGTTAAGAGGTGTGGGCTTCACACCTATCAGCATTACAGAACCAAACTACAGCACACAATCCTCAAAAAGCACATTGTTTCCTGGTCCAGTGCCAATATGAGTGAATTTTGCATTGTGAACCTTAATCCGAACTGAGAGTATTGGAAACACTCAAAGCTGAGCCAAATTCCCTAAAACTATGCCAAACACAGCTGTGCCAAACTCAAACACAGACCCCCATCTGGGTTGTTGCCATTTTGGAGGACAATGGGACTGCAGACTTGTGCCACTGAAATATAAATCCCATAGGATAAAATGGTATTTACATTTGGGCAGACAGGATATCCGTCACATTTGTGACAGAGTAACCCATCACCTGGGATCTAAATCAGGGAACACATTTCTTGGAGCAGGCAGTAGAAACCACCCATACTCTCTTCGTTGCATGCCTGCGGTCTTCCACCTTCATGAGTGCCTTCAGATAATTAATTTACTGAGTGTGAGTCAATGATACGTATGTCAGTTTTGCCTTATTTGTTGCTCCCAATTATCTCACCTCGCCCACATGTTGGCAAGACTTGAAATGCCGCAGAAACGTGTCACGCATTCTTCAAGGAATGTTGGATGCCAATCAAGGCACACAAATCAGAACAAAGAAAACAAATTGAAATAAATGGCTCCGGGGACTTCTGGATTTCCTAAGGAGTGTATAGAAGGCCTGTTGTAGCAAGTCTTGGGTGTTTCCTGTGTGCAAGCAAGTCTTCTACAAATGTATATTTTTATTTAAAAGTGTTGCGGGAAATCTGCACATACACAGAACTATGCACAGGAAAACAGGACCTCAGTGAATAGGTGATGTACCGACCTACCATGTCCATACCCAAATTCCCTTACAGGCTAACTATATTGTCTCATTTGTTCTCCGTCTACAGTGAAGCTACCAATGATTAGACAACCCAGAACACGTAACCGTATATTGGGAATCGAGGGAGCCAGACTCTCTTTCGTTCATTCAACTCAGATTTTAAATTACTATTTTGAAAATGTAACTTTTAGAAAATGTGCATTTTTCTGCCTAAGCCAAAAGTGCCTTTCTGCCAGTGTTCAGTGTCACCTGGCTGTTAATGGCTCTCCTGGTGCGAGATTTGTATTGTTTGCAGACAGTGGACGAAAGTTGTGGGTGTGGGAAGATGTTTTTCCCCTGAAAGGATGTCTATCTGGGCAGGGTCATGGAACTTAATCAAACTTCCAAAGGTGCCTACCCCTTCACAAGCAGATACAAATTCCATCTAGGCCTGCTCCTTCATTGCCTGATAGCCAACTGGGCACCAATCACAGAGGGAGAGGGGCCGTCCCCACAATCAGTTTTGAGTGACCACAAGGTAGGGTTTGCCCATTATCTCTGGGTGGGCCCTGATTTCTATGCACAAGGGAAGGACTTTCTGTCATATTGAGTTTAGGTAGAGAGGGGTCCTGTGGGATAGTTTACAGTAAAGCACGCAAGGAGTGCTGCAAGATTGGGTGCACTAAAGTATGCAAAAAAGTGATGATAGAATTCGTCAATTATTCTCAGCCACTATTTCCCCAGCTGCATTCCAGTCCATCCTTAATTTGCACACAATGCCACCTCATTTTCTCTGCAACCAAACTATACATGGCTGATCAGCCCTCATAGGAGCAAAAATTGTCCTGGGCTGCTTGTGTTCTGGTGCAGAAAGAACCTGGCCCGGCAATTCGGGCTGAACTGTTCCCATTGGAGCAGGGTCAACACTGATTTGAAAATGGCTGAGCCCAAACCGTTGTTGTTTGGTTTGTAAAATAAGGATGGGCTGGGATGTGTCCCTGAGTAATTGTCATTGGCTGAGATTAATTCAAGCGTACCATCCATCACTTTTTGTATACTTTAGTGTGTCACTGCTATCAAGTAGCGGAAGGGTAGGGGCTGTCCAGGCTGGTTAGTGGTGCAGCTGCTGGAGATGGAACGAAAGAAAGAAGGATTTGCAGGCAGTAAGAGGTGATAGCCAGCTAAAAGACTTGTATGGATGTAACTGGTAATGAGGCAAATGTGGCATGGGAATGAAAGCCAGCAGCCATCGCTAAAGTGTGGAGGAAGGTCGATATTAAGATACAGGCGTTTTTCAGAGAAATTCCATTATATTTAAAGATTAAGAATTGATCAAGGATGAAGGGAGGCATTTGTCCTTCACAGGCAATGGAATATATGTGTTTGATCTTGAGGAGAAGGTGGCGGGCTGTTGGTAGAGAAGATGTTGTGTTAAAGAGCCGGGCAGTGAGGAGTAAAGGTGGGCAGGAAAATGCTTGAGGAAGATTCTAGGAGACAATTTTAGGGACAGTTCAAGAGGTGATAGAACAGATGCCCTGGTTCCTGGGTGCAGTGGGCAGAAGGTAGCCATTCTAATTGTAATACTGAAGTGTGACAGAGATAAAGATTTTAATAGGATCAAAACAAATCAAGACACTTTACATAGTGAAGAACAAATGACAATTATTCCCTGAAACTCTATTTTCACACATTATCATTTGTGTGCTGTGTAGTCTTATCAGTAAACCTGTGTGCCTTGGCAAATGTAGTAAAAAACACAGTTGATGGACAGAATGTAGAACAATGTCATACATTCACCCTAGTACAAGGATCTGGGCCTAAATCCATCGTTTTTTTGCACTCCACACCACCCTGGGTCAGACATGGCCATATGCAAATCAGCCTTGACCCTGTGCCTCATGAGAACAGTCCAGCCCGAACTGCCAAGCCATGTATTTCCTGGACCGGAATCAAGCATCCAAGGACCGGTTTCTGGCTATCAGCCTTCATTCAGCCTGGATAGCTTGACTCCAGTGGTGTGGAGAGCCTGGGACTCACGTCTGAGCATACCCAGCCCACTCTGGGTGAAAATTGCAAAAAACACAGTTTAATTTAGTGGTCATTTCAATGGAGAATGTGCTGTTTGTAAATGACGGTGCACTCCCACGCTCTGCCTTAGTAATACATTTACAACAGTGTGCTCTAAAGTGCACCCCCAGCTACATACTTCACCCTTACCACTCTCTTGCCGAATGGGCGCGGCTTATTTATATTGTGTTACGTGTATTTGTAAAGCGCTCTACCACCCACAATGGTATCCCGGCGCTTTTGCTACACTTGTTTTTTGCGTGAAACTTGGATTTTTCACAATCCCTTTGAGTTCAGTGATGTAACATTGATGGCAGCACTTTTGCTCTGAGAATTTTTGCAGGACCACTGTTCAAGGCTGATGACTTTAAATAAATCAAATATGCTGTGTAGCCCCATGGAATTTACAACTCCTTTATTCTGGCTGCTAAAGGACAAGCTGTGGCGATTGAACGATAATCGGAAATGACCTTTTCTTTTGAATATACACGTGAACATTGTATTCACCCGTGTTTACTTACCATATCCTTAACAATAAAAGTGATAAACGTGATTGAGGCTTTAGCCTGTTTAGACAGTACTCTCTGATTGGTGAGCAGGACTGTCAGTCAAGTACATGTATTTGTGACTCAAGCAGCCCCATTCCTGTAAATCAAAAATAAATCTTTTGCTGCTACTCTTGATTCAGCCAGGGAGAAGTCAAGCCTGACTAAATTCCCCTCAAAATCAGGTTAAGCTCTAAACCGTCTGCCTTCCTGCTCGGAGATTAGCGCCCTCCCTTCGCGGGCATTAGCCATTCCGGGCTCCTCTTTGATCAACCTGCTAATTCGCTCCGGGCTCGTCCCACTTAATGATCCATCTGCTCGGCTTTTCTCATCAGTCCTTGTTAGAGCCGGCGCGGACTCGTTGGCGGCGGGTTACTTTGACGAGCGGGTCCATTAATGGTAATCATGGCGGTGATGAGGCCCTGCGCGGAGTTACCTCAGATTTGCAGCTATCTCTTCTCGGGGCTGCCAGACAGCTGTTAGGCATTTAGCTAATATCATCGCAGCCCGCGGGGGGCCCCGCCCGGGCTGGGGGGCATGGACCAGGGCATCACTCCGGAAACAGCTCAAGGCTTTCCGTGATGCCAACCGCAGAACTGTCCAGAGACAAGCACATCAGACGATTCTTAGTAATCGGGGGGATAAAGGAGCTTGGCTACAAATTAGTTTGAATTTATATCATCTCTGGAGAGAGATTCAGCGCTTAGCTGCTTGATGCTGAGGTTTGTGGTACTTGGAAGCGGCGTGTGATTGACAGGGATGGAGGCCCGAGGATGCTGGCTGTGCTAGGGATGAAGGACTGGGGACAGCACAAGCGTCTGTGGCTCAGTCAGAGGATGAGCTGAGTGAGCATCAGCAGCGCAAGCTTCCCTGAGACTATTAGGAGGCGGCAGGGGTAAACTAGTGCTTTAAATGCACTGGTACTATCCGGTACGGAGTACCGGCACTTTTATATTTTGAGAGGGAAAGTACCTGCACTTCTCAATAGAAACGTAATACTTTTAATTGAAGAGTACCAGCACTTCTCAGAAACAGGAAGGTACATGCACTTCTCAATAGAAACGTAATACTTTTAATTGCAGAGTACCGGCACTTCTCAGAAACAGGAAGGTACATGCACTTCTATTTTTCCATTTCAAGTTCTGGGGGTAGCAGCAGTGGAAGGCTGCATCACTCATACACAACAGTGGGTCAGGTAAAGATGGTACTGCAAGCTTCCAAACCACAGCAATTCATTGAGGTTCATGGGCAAAAATATGTTTATTTTGGTATTCTACACAGCTCGACCACTGTGCTAGACACGTTTATCACACAGAGGACACGCATAGCACGTCCAGCAGGAAAAGTAACAGTGCAGGCTTCAATTATACGAAAAAAATGTGCAGTACCTCAGCCATAGCAGAAGCTAGGCAAGCGTTGTCTTATAGATACCTTTGGACCGGGGTGATGCAAGCTTCGCTCACTCAGCGTGAACTTCTATAACAAAGGGGCAGCACAGGCCCCCTTGAGACCCCAAGAAGAGCCGTAGCAGATTCTAAGGAAGTTGTCAATAGAAACAAGATTGGGAGATAGTGCAAGCTTCCCTCACTTAGTGAACATATACAGCAGGAAAATGTAAGGGAAGACACAGCGCATGCGGAGCTTGTAAATCGGAGACAACCTTGGCACAGAAGTAATAGCTAATAATGTCCGTGGTGGGCGGTTTAAAGACGCTTATACCGTGCACTAAAACTAGTGTTGGGAGCGTCCTATTTTTCATCGCAAAGTCATTCTGCTCCAGAGGCGTAATGTGAATTGCAAAATGAAAGACAGAAAGAGGACATCATCTTGGCAAAATCTATATATATAACAAGCATTTGCAATGCAATAGGTTTCGCTTTTGCAAGAGTTTGAGCTATTGGCACTGTAAATGACAATGCCTTTCATTTATGTGTTTTGCAAACCTGCAAGCAGTGAGTAAACACACACTTTGTACTTAGTTGCTGTTTTCAGGAAGCAAGGCTGGTAGTAAGAGAGACGCAGTTACTGCCAGCCTTTCTTCTTGCAAGCAACATCTATAAGTACAAAGTGTGTGTGTACAAGCCCCTTGCATGTTTTCAAAACACAAATCAAAGGCATTGTCATTTACAATTCCAATAGCTCAAATTCTCTCAAGAGATTTATTGCATTGCAAAAGCTTGTTCTTGAGCTGCTTCTCCTTTCTCTCATTTCAAGGTGGAGGAGACCATCCTTCTCTCCTTTTAACCCGCAGCAACTCAGCTGATCAGGGACAGTTGTTTAAATATAAAGTATGAAAACGGTTTTGATCAAACACAAACTTGGGAATGTCATTCACCTGCCAATTTCGAACTCTGCATACATCTAAGTAACAGACCAAAAACTGCTGAACGCAGACGGGCAGGGACAGCGGCCAGATTCTTCACCACATACATCTCTGAGGACAAACGCATCCAGAAAATAGGTGTCACTTTTAAAGTGGGAGACCTCATCTGACGCCCTGAACAGCTTCCACCATACAAATAACTGCATGTACCAGGTACTTTCAGATTTAAATAAATAAAAAAAATAAACCTGGACTAAAAAAAGCATTTCCTATTTTTCTATACGTGTTGCCTGCCTGTTTAATCTAAGAGCTCTGTGTAGGGAGGGATGAGCTTTTTATAGGATAACAAAGGCTAAAGCAAAATGTTAGATATAATGCACAGCTGCAGTCCAACACGGATAATCCTTTTGGAAATTAAGAATTTCTGGCTTTTTCCGAATTCCAAATAGTCTACTTTGAGTCACATAAAAGGCCTAAGTGAATACAGTGGAAGCTTTGAACGCATAGATTTTGTACCACAAAATAAGGGCCACTGCAATTATGTTAAAGCTGGGGGTCAAAATGTTACGACAGGGTTGGCCAATTGTGGCAAAACAGTGGCATCTCATTGGGATCTGATTGAAACGCTGTATTCCGCTCTGTCACCGCTGAGTTTTTTTGTTCTTTTGTTCTTTTGTCCTTAAGTGTGCGTAATCCGCCCCTGCCTCCTCTTCTCTCCTGTGCTGCTCATATGAAGGAAGAACTTAAAAGAACAAGTGCAGGGTGGGTTGCCCCGCAAGGGACACCGGTGGCCCCATTCAAACCCACTATCCTTATAACGGGGACGTGTGATTATTTTTCACATTTACATAGTGGGAGCGCGGCCAGAAGATATCAGCGCGCTGTAAATGAGCACCAGTTAAAATACATGTCATGTGCTTATTTTTTAGGCACTGGGAGATTGATTTGCCAAGAATCACAGTATTTTTAACCAACGCCGAGACTCGAACCTGGATCTCCAGATCCAAAGTCGACATCTCTGGCCGACACGCCACATCCTCTCTCTGCAGTCTACAGGTGTGTATAGAGAGCACCGTGAGAGCGGCAAATGAAAGAAAACATTTTCTCAGCGGCAAATGACAGAAAACATTTTCTCAGCTTGAAACTAAAGTAAATCACGTGCTTTCCTTGCTTATGCTGTCGGACAAGTCACCTCCCAGCACCGCGCCTCCGTAACGAAACGACCCAACCCCCTGGAATCACTGTGTGCACTGCCCGGATATGAGGACTCTTAGCGGTCGCAGGACTTAGCCACGTCTCTTTCCTCTCTGATGAGGATCAGGATAGTGATGCGAACAAAAGTGATGGAACCACAACCCAACCATCCTTAGGAAAGATTCTGAAAACGCCATTTTACAATCACTAGTTAGTCAACAAGCTTTAAACCCTGCAATTGTCCCGCAGCTTTGGAGAAGTTTAAGAGACCAAAAAGGTATCACACATTATTTTTTTTATCACCTCTTCCTTCATGAGCGAGAGAGGTCAATTCGATGCACACTTTATACCCCCCAGGTGTGAAACCCCCATTGAGCTCAATGGACTTCAGTCATCCCCCCCTCCCTCCCGTGTGTATCAGCCCGGGCTGAGACAGTTTCCCAGGCACACATAGAGTACCCCCCCTGAATACTTTGTGATAAAGTATGTCCACAATTATAAACAAGCATTGAAAATGCAATAGGTCTCACCTTTTATTAAGTTGAAGCCATCTGCTTTGCTATACAATACCATTAGCAAAGCAAATGGTTTAACTTAATCAAAAGGTGAGACTTGTTGCATTTGCAATGCAAATCGGTCTCACCATTGGGTCTTATAGGTGTTTAGCCATGCATTATATTATCGCACATTACTGCAATGGACTGTGTGGCAGTGTATCATCAACTTCATTCTCTCAACCAACACAGCACCTAACACCGCTTAGATCCCTAGCAGGCTAAAATGCAGACGACTTTAAAGGGTGACGTTTTGTTTCTAAATAAACAATACAGTGAAGAAATGTTCATTGTTCACAACCCACACATGGGGTTTATTGAAAACACATTTATAACAATTACCCAACAATCCGAGGAAAGTTCACGGATTCACAGAGATGGTTATGGGGGTAGAGCGCACTAAAAACATCTGTCGTAACGGCAACAGAGGCCCCTGCAGCCCCTTTGGTGGGGGAGTGAGGGGGTGGAGACGGCCCTATCTCCAGGAGGCCTCCTCAACACATACCTCTGTCTGCTATTTAAAAAGAACCCCAAGTGACCGGTTGAGGACCCATTTCGGCTAATGTGCTCAGAGTGTAATTCCCATTCCAATGTTATTTTCCCTTTCTGTATAAATCTGTCCCTTTACGCCTTCCTCCCCTCGATTTATTATGGAATATGTTAAGCACTGGCTTTAAAATGTATGCAAAGGCGTTATAGACTGGGGAGGGGCACACATACATGCACTATAAACAGGTGTTGGCGAGGGTAAGCCTGAAGAGAAGTGCACGAAACCAGCTCTATTGTTTACCATGATTTTAGTGCTTCGTGCCTTTGCTTCCCAGTTCCAACCAGCATTAATGCCACCTCTGTCTATCAGCGAGCTTCATTTTTTTTATTTTACCCAAAGTGGTGGTATTTCTCAATGTTTTCCCAAAACCCTATTAAAAATATACATTGCTTAAAAACGAATTTTAAAATGGAATTGTCACAATATTTCTCTTTCAGTTAACTCACTGATATTCCAAACGCTGGCACATATGACCAATGGGTTAGAAAAGCATTTCCAAGTGGCATGCTACTGCATTCCGTGTCTACAGCCAGAAGCCAGACCCTGAAGCTTCTACAGCCCTTTAAAGGGGCCGCCGGCTGGCAGGAAAACTTACACTAAGAGGCGTCATGCTGGGACATCCGTTAGGAGGATAGAGAGGTCAGTGGACAGCCACTTACTTAGGGTCGCCATATGACCACTGCACCGCCCAACCACCCCTTGGCACCACCACCCACCATCTTACAAAAGGTGTTGCTTTTGGATGTCGGTGAGTTAGGACCGGTATTGCTGCACCGGCCGGTGAATAACCGGATAAATTAACGGCTTTTTGCTAACTTGCATATATGCGTTCATCAAGTTTCTAGTGAGCGAAGTCCAAGTCTAAATGTTCACTTCGGTTTTGATGTGTCTTTAAAAAATAACCACGAGTGTCAGCAGCACCTGAGCCACTGGAAAGGCTCTCTGAAATGCACACGACCGGAAGACATTCGCCCGGCTCATTTGCCCTTTCCCAGGCCGTGCCAAGGCACCCTGGCAGCATCGAGTTACCAAGGAAGAGACAAAAGGCACTATAATGTTGTGAAGAATAATCGTACACAAGGAGGATTCTTCTCAGATTTAGTCTCATACTTAAACCCCCAAGACCCCACCGCAATGCAGACACAACCGTCAGCTGGAGCTCCGTAACTCGAATGCAGCAGGTATTCTACATACTCCACGTAAACATCATTCTAGAATCGACAACATTCAGGATGGCTCGAGCACACGCTAGAATCCAACACAACATATAACACCACAGTCTGCTGCCACGTGCCGTAGCACTCACCATCTCACCGAACGCATCCTTGCTGAGCCTCTGGGTCAGCGTTATGGTCCCCATGAAGACGAAGAAGAGCCAGAGAGCCTACAGACAGGGCCTCGATGGTCACAGCGCTAGCTAGAACCCACACCATAACTTAATTGCAGGCATTGCTTATGCGATTTGCATGCTTACATGCAATGCGCGTACATGACTTTAAACACAAACCGTGCACAGCGTGCAGTTGCACTTATCTGTGCAGTAAAGGGGGGGGGGACCTGAGGCGCAGTTCAGGAGCCCAATGGGGCAGCAAATGGTCGCCGGTATTCTGTTAGGAAAGATCACAATCGCAAACGTGATCTAAGAAGCAGGTGACTAATCTAAGCTCGGAGGTTAAAACAAGCACTCGGAAAACAAATGCTGGTTGGCGGCAGTACGGGAAACCGAAACCACAGTTGTAGCGCAGGAGACGCCGTCGCCGTGCGTGTGCACGCTGGCTGCCCCTGCGCAAGCTGTGACGAGAAGACACGCCGAGCCGAGGTAGGGGATGTGTATGCGCTGCTGGGGGTTCTCTATGTGTGTGTGTGAGTGTGTGTATGCACGGCGGCGGGGGGGGGGGGTGCGGGGGGAATCTGTATGTGTGCGTGTGCGTGATAGTGTGTCTGCTTCCAAGGAGCCAAGGGAGACAGGAAGCGCGCGTGACCTGATCGGTTTACGTGCGCGTGCACATCACTTGTCTCCTGTCTCCCTTGACTCCTTGAAACCAGAAACGATCACAATAGAGTTTCGCAGTGCGAAACCTAAAAACGAATGTATGTCTGTCTGTCTGTTTGTCCTTTATGCATTACCACACCATTCACCCGATCGCCATGAAACTTTGGGAAGTTGTGAGTACACTCCCACAAAGGTTTCTGGCATCATTTTTTTTTAAATATCGGCTCCCAGGGCCCTCATAATCTTTCGAATACTGATGTACGCATCAGACGAAAAAATAACAAATCGTATATCCACAAGCACTCGAATAAATAAATAGAATTAAAAAACATTCATCCGATCGTCATGAAACTTTGGGAAGTTGTTGAGAACACTCCTGAGAAGGTTTCTGGCATAAAATTCTTTTAAATATCGGCCCCCCAGGGCCATCATAATTTTTCGAATACTGATGTACGCACAAGACGGAAAAACAAAAAATCGTGTATCCACAAGCACTCGAATAAATAAATAGAATTAAAACAGCATTTATCCGATCACCAGGAAACTTTGGAAAGTTGTTGAGTACACTCCCGCGGAGGTCTGTGGCATACATTTCTTTTAAATATCGGCCCCCCAGAGCCCTCATAATCTTTCGAATACTGATGTACGCACAAGACGGAAAAACAAAAAATCGTGTATCCACAAGCACTCGAATAAATAAATAGAATTAAAACAGCATTCATCCGATTGCCAGGAAACTTTGGGAAGTTGTTGAGTACACTCACCCGAGGGTTTCTGGCATAATTTTTTTTTTAAATATCGGCCCCCAAAGGGCCCACATAATCTTTCGAATACTGATGTATGCACCAGACGGAAAAACAAAAAATCGTGTATCCACAAGCACTCGAATAAATAAATAGAATTAAAACAACACTTTGAAATGTTTTCCATATTGAAATGAATACGTTTCAATAAAAATGACACAATGTAAATTGAATGTTATCATAACGAGTTTCCTTGAATTTCCTTTCTTCGGAGATCGCAGCAACGCGCGACGGGTAAGCTAGTAATGTATAAATGTGATGCTACAGAAACTTTTCCATTTGTGTTTGAGACCAAGCAACATGGCCGATGCCTGGTGGAGCTGCCCAGTCAGCTCAAGAAGAGATAGGCTCTGGTTCCCCCCCTTGGCCGTCACCTACCCAGCCGGACATTGGACACTGTTTCTCCTCGTCTCCCACTGTTATTTCCCCCGTCTTCTGACAAATTACTGATGTTCTGCCAAACTATGGAGTATATGTTGATGTTATTCCATGCTCTTGTAACACTCGCTTTACTGTGTAACACGGTTTCTCCTTTTCCTATGTTTTAATATGCTCCTGTAACTGATGTAACTCAATGATCTTCATGTAAAGCGCTCTGATACCTCCGGGTCTAGCCAGCACTATATAAAGCTCAAAATAAAAAACCCTCTATGTGACATCTCCAAGGTCAAACATGAAAAATGGGAGGTGGGGCTCCCTCAATTGCTAACCCTAACTCTGGAACCCGCTCCCTATATCACTGCTCCCAGAGCAAACTCTCTTAAGATTTAGGAAACGCCTAAAGACCTGGCTTCCCAGTTTGATACCAACCAGCTCCATTGTTTAGAATGGGTACTTATCGCCTGAAGGCTCTTGAATGAGTGATGATGCGCTATACAAGTATAATAACTAAATCAATAAATACAATAAATAAACTATCAGTATGATTAAAACAATAGTTTAAAGGTTTGAACCAGGAAATATAAATTCAAATTTTATTACTAAAGTGCGAAGTTAATTAAAACTATTACACATGTAAAAAAGGCTATAAAAAGAGGAGATCTTTACAAATACATGAGAGGATTAATAAAAGATCATAAAAATGCACATTCGGTACTAGTATTTTCAGAGCAGCATAACATTAATTTCGTAAGTAAAAAGTCATGAAATGCACCAGTCATCAAGGTGCCTGAGCAGGGGGGTTGATTCGCCTGCTGTGTGGAAGGCTTGCTGGGATTGCGACTCTCCTGATGTCTATTACAAGCGGTAGTGCCCTGTATCCATCTGTGGGCTGTGCTTTATTTTTGACCTGCACAAAGAAATTAACTCGTCTGCTATGTGCAAAATTTGCTAAAGTGGCGATGCTCGGCCATGACGCCTCAAGTAGCCAGTCAGATCCTGTGGGCTATATATTATATTTTCTGCTGATAATTTTCTTAACGTGGTGAAGCCCGGGCATAGAGCCTCTTGTGGCCAGTCAATCCCTGCATCCTACTGTGGGCTATTTTCTATTTTCGACCACGAAGGCGGGAGCACTGTGCCAAATATTCCGCAATAGTGTGGTACTCCGCCCTTGGATGCGCTGTCTCACATGCTTGAGAATTTACTAGTGGTGGCTGGAAATCGCAGAATTCCACAGAGTTACCTAAAAAACTTTGCGACATTCCACAGAGTTCTGCGAGTAGCTCAGTTTGGTATGTGGTTCTGCCCTTGCTGTTTTTTAGCACCAGGAGCTTGTCCCGCACTGTAAAATGAAGCCTAACGGCACCATGTAGCATGCCAGTAGGTGCTGTTTCTTTCTGCCGCTCAAGTCAATTTTCGACTTGAGCAACAGGTTTCTCAACACAAGTGACAGCTTTCTCAATGTGAGCGGTGACATCCTGATGCGGCCACCCTCGTTAAGAAATGTCGCCAGGAGGTGGTATAGTGCTTGACTTTCTTGTTCCCGCTTGCCAACTTAATTTTGGCGAGCCACACGCAAGAAAAACTCTGCCACATGAAAGTCCAAGCTCCAAGCGGAGTGGGCAAAACTCTGCAAACTCTGCCGGAGGAGCGGAGTTTACCACCCACCCCTAGAATTTACTCAGCCCTTTAAGGGCCTTTACTCTTGCTTTGAATATTGTTATGAACTTCACCATTCATATATCCATTCATATATTTAATTAGATATAATCTGGATTTAGTACCACGATTAGGACTTGACAACAAGTTCATACCGCGGCTCGACTAAAGGTCTCATGCAGAATCTTTTTTTAGTCAGTTAGTGAAGCTGGGCAGATGCAAAGGACATATATCATGATTTGTTTTCCTGCACTATAGAGTCTGCATTTTACTACTTCCAGAATTTTTAGAAAAGGAGGCACCATGTCCAGAGTAGGTCGAACACCTAGCTAAAGTCTCTCGAAAATAAGCTTCATATGATGTGAATGCCTATGATCCAAATAGGACTGGGGTTTTAAGTTCCTATAGGTCTTAATAACTTACAAGGGATGGGCCTGCTTCTCCATCTTGCAAAGAAAGGGATGAGTTATAGTATTGAGTTGTTTTTAAACTTACTGGGAGACACCTAAATGTTTCATAAATTAATATCTTGTAGTGACTGTAATGCATATTCAAGTAATTGTCTAAATGTGGACTGTGGGTTCTGCCTGTTTATTTCTAACCAGAAACATGCGGCAGCTGAATTATTTTAGAATCGGAATCTGTAACGCAACTTAAGAACATTTTATGGCCAAATTGGTTTCATCAGCCATAGCTCCAACGCTATCGGGCCTGAGAAATGTAGCTTGGGAGCCTATGTGCAGCCCAATAGGCTTTGGCCACCAGTACATCTAACAGGTTGGCCACCTTGCCCGCAATGTTTCACAGCCCTACGCGATGGTTGGTAAAATTTCGCCACCATGGCCATCATTAGGGGCCCTTATAATGGGACCATGCAATGATCTGAAGAGAGTGTTAAAGCCAGAAGTCAGGGGTGTGGCTATAGATTTCATTGTATCCATAAGAGGGGCAGAATTACCCTTGGAATTAAAACCATCCCAAGATAATTGTATTGTGAGTCACACATGGGCCGGGGTCCACTGAGGTTCCATCAGGCAGGTATTTACAGTTTTTATTAAACTCACTAACTTTGGATTTCTAGGAAATATATTTTCTAGTGTTTAGAGTCCATAAAATGTCGATTTCTGACACTTTCAATAGGATTCCACCCCACATAGTGAAATTGTATATACTTCCCTTTACTGTGTAGTCAACATGCACAGCTCCTTAAGATGATGCAGCATGGATTTTTTTGCCTTTCTGGGGCTTTCTAGCTTGATTGCATAGAATCATTCCTAAAGTCTTTAATAGACATCCCTCACTTGCACTTTCACATCTTGTCAGAAGTCGTGAGCTGCAGAGGGTGAAGATGATTAAACGTCAAAAAGACAAAAGTCGTGAACGAAAGTCTTAGGTTGAAAGGAGAAAAACAGGTATGGAAACTGGTAGGTAGGTTGCTAAGTTTGTTTATTAGTTAATACAAACCATAAACATTGATTAAAACATGCAAAACAGATCATATAAATAGATACAATCTGAAATAAAGTTATCAATCATGTAAAACACTCTTTCTCGTTTAGACAGCAGTCATGGACACAAGGTTTGCTAGGCCTACAATAAGCAAGTCTAGCAAAAAGTGTAAAAGTGCCTGCACTATCTAGAACTGGGAAGGCCTAAGCAATGTGCAAACACTCTATGATATTTAACTAGGGTAACATCTGGACTGCGGTCTTTGATAGAGGGATGCTGGGGCTACAATAATAAAATCTAACATAAAGTGCTAAAGTGCCAAACATTGATATCTAAAACTGGAAAGGCCTAAACAAAATGTGAATTTATGAAGAAGAAGCTGATGTTTAGCCAGGCTAACAAGCAGACTAGTCAAAACTTGTACTCAACCGGACACGATAGGAGACAGCCATAGGGATAATCCCTGGCAGCCTGCCATGATCACAAATACCTTTAAGGGTTCTTTTCAATGAGTTCTTCTTACCTAACCTGTGGCCATGTAGCTGCCTTGTAGTCAACCTGATGGGACAGGAAACTGCTATATATTTATTTCTCTATTTTTCTTTACAAAACACACATATGTCAAAGTAAACCTTTGGCACTAGGAGAAACAAACACACACGAATCACTTGAGCTCAATACTTTAAAACATAAAAAAAAGTGAGAAATGTACTCCAACTCCATTTGGAATTACTTTCAGGCCTCTAAAATGTGTTAAGAATGTTTTGTTCTGCTTGTTTTATAGACGGATTTGTTCCCTTCCTATACTGTACTCCACATCACTGCAGAATCCAGGAAGTTTCCAAGGGCTGTTTTTGGACGATATGGAGAATGGATCTGTAACCCTGCCTAGTGTACCCGAAGGTGTGAACACACCAGTTGAAGAGGCACACCACTGTTCTTCAGTGTAGATACAGTTGTTCCTTCCCCTGGACTCACAGAGGGGATTGCAGTTATCCTTCAGAGTTAACTGCCTGGCTTCTCTTAGATAGGCACTAACTTTATGGCAAGTCAAGCAGCATTGGTGTTGCTTGTACCATCACCCATAAATACACCTTTTTACTAGAATATATAGTAAAGATTTGAAATAAAAATGAAAATCAATAAAAATGCAGATGTGTGCATAAGTTCACAATTCACATCACAATTACTACAATAAGATGTAAGTATGTGCGTGAACTCTAGTGGGACTCGACCAGGAGAGAGTGACATTTTAAAGTTCGCCCTTGAATTTGAGTGGTAGGGAGCATGTGCCAATCAATGGACGATCTGCTTTTGCAGCAACTGGGGCCGGTTTCAATCCATTAATGTACAAGGAGAATAAAAAAGGGACAAAGATGCATCCTTGAGCGACATCTGTGGCTTTTTGGCACCACGTGAGCTCCAGGTGAGGGAAAATCATTTCCTCAGGCGCTTACTCTGTGTGCCTCAGAGTACGTCAACCTTCTATGTGCATGAAGAGTTGGGGTGAGGTACTTAAGTGAACGGGGCCCAACTGTATCAAAAAGTCATTTTGCGATTCTCAAATAGCGATTTTTTTGCGAATAGCTATTTGAGAATCGCAAAATGCTATGTATGTAGGATTTGCAATAAATTTTGCGAATCCTACATGTTCTTTGATTGCAAATCGAAAACTGTGATTCGCAATTAAGGAATACCTCCCCATTCATTCCTATGGGCCTAGATGCCCATAGGAATGACTTATTCATTTTTATTTACGAAGTTTCAACACTTGGGCAAAACCAGAGTCAGCACCACCCTGTACTTGTGATAACTTTTCTGCACAAGACACCATGCACTTTATTATGTTTTGCGATTTCTTTTCTGAACAGAGGAAAAAACATTTGTTACCTGTTTTAAGGGAAGCTGGTTTCTCCCAGGTGACCAGCTATGTTTTATCTCCAATCAATGAATAATATCCGCATTACATTTTGCTTGGCAAACTTTTTAGTGGCGGCGGCTAGATCAAGATCATGTAAGAAATCATTAAACTTCCCTGTATGAACTGTTTTTATATATTTTAACCGTAATACCCTATCACATGTATTCGATTGAATTGAAATTGTTTAATTGTATTTTACTTGTACATAAATGTCTTTTTTTATGTTCTTTGTATGATTTTTAACTAAATCAAATAAAGATAACTTGACTGACTGACTGACTGTGAAGACATTCTCAATTTGCGATTAGCAATTAGCGAATCGCAAATTGAGAATTCAATTTCAAGGGTGCAGGGGTGTCAAAAGGACACCCTGTTGCACCCCTGAAATAAGCATGGGTGCACATGTGGCACACATACATGCCCTATGTGCTTCACATTGGACTTTGAAAAATGCAAAAAAGTGCATTTTTCAAAGAAATCGCAAATTACCACCAACTTGAATTTGGTGGTAATTTGCAATTCCTTAAGGCCAAATTGCACTTTTTTGGTGCTTCTTACATTACATTTAAGGAATCACATAATTTGCGATTTCTTAATTGCAATCGCAAAATAAGGAATCGCAAATTTTGCGGTTCCTTATTTTGCCTTAATACATACCATTAGGCAAAATTGCATTTGCAAACGCCGAAATTCAGAGAATTTCGGTGTTTGCGAATGCAATTTTGCTTGATACATATGGCCCCAGATTGCCTAGCGCCCTTTGTTGATCTGAGCTAGGATTTGGTCCAGGGAGGAGCTGGGTCTGAATCGATTAACCATGAGGGATTGATTGGTCCTTGATCAAGGCCATAAAATACAGTGTCTTAGGTACGTAAGGGACTCTCTCTGTAACCTCGGAAGGAGGGGGTTGTTTACCAACCCAGAGGACATTTGTAAAGGGGACTATAAATGGGTAACAGACCATTTATGGAAAGGGCGAAACTTCCTAGGGAAGATGTAGAGCTGTTGATGCCCTCCATTATGAAATATGTCTTGACAACTACCACACTGGGCATGGAGCCATACCTAAGCTGTGTAAAAAACAATAGGGATAGACGTCTGCTTGTAAGACTCAGATTTAACCTACTGCATCTGATATTTGCTACTCCAAAAGGGTGTTTTGATTTAAATTCCCTAGGTCCTTGTGCCTGTTATACAAAATCCCTTCCGGATTCCTTGCATTTAATGATGTCTTTTTATGCAAAACCAAAGAGGTTTTTTATTGTACCTATTTTAAAAAGTTAAAGTTTTTTACACATTCACCCTGCCTTCATAAATTTACAGATGCTATTAGATGAACATGTCATAGCAAATGTTGTAAGTTTCATAAGAGCCATATTTCTTACACCGAGCGCCCTGGATAAGTAATTATATATTTCAGAACGTGTACATTTAACTCTTCTGTGTGTAATGTTATATGTAGGGTTTTAGGAATCCTGTTATATGTACTATTTTTACAGCTTGTTGTTGTCTTTTATGGTTTTTAACACAAACCGAATAAAGAATTAGAATTTGAATTTGAGCGGCTCTGTCAAATTTTTCAGTTTGTGTAGTTTGCAAAGTGTGGCACGTTTATCAACATCATTTAATTTCACTTGTGGAAGATGTGTCCTGAAAAAAATATCTTGCAACATAACTGCGACAAGTATTTTTCATACAAACATTTACTTTCATTTGATTTATAAAAGATTTTTGTTGTTTTAAAAATATATAAAACAAAGTGAAATTCATGAAGATTGCAAAGTTAATAATAATAATAATAATCCACATTTGTAAACCGCACAATCACCCGTAAGGGTCTCTAGGCGCTGGGGGCCGTCGGGAAGATTAAGCGAGCTATTGCCCAGAGTCACATGGTGCTGGGCTAACCTGCCGCCGGAGCCGGGAATCGAACCCTGATCCCCAGATTCCAGCGTCAGTCGCCCTGGCCGCGGCGCCACACCTCTCCCACCTCTCCCAAGTTAAAAGAATTCGATAACATGAATGTTATGAGCGAGTGATAAACCAGCGCTAAGCCATTGGTTCTGCTCAGTCTGGTGCAAAAGCGGAAAGCACAAAAGACGCCAGTGACCGGTAATGTAAAATCTGCTTATTACCATCACATGCAGTCAATCCACCATTGGTGGGATGAATACTGCCACTATATCATTTGGTACAAGTGGTAAATTACACTTGTATGTTACAATTGTTGGTGCTTTAGTAAGAGTGAGGAAAATCATCCATCTCTGTGCACATCACAGGTCTAGGCTAACTTTTTGTAGAAGAGAAAAGAATCTATCAAAAAGTAAACGTAAAATTTGTGAATTTCCTAACTAATCAGAACTACTCTATGCAATATGCACTATTCATACATGTAGTATTAGGAAAATACGTGCACGTCAAGGTCAGAGACACATAACCACACAAACACACCTATATCAGCCACATAGGTGTAGTTTACAACAAGATGCCAAATAAACTGGCACATATCACAGTTTGCACTATTTTTAATGATCAGGCCAAATTGTTAATAATCGAATAGATCTTTTCTGGAGTAATCATGTACCCTCTTAAATAAACCTTCCAGCCCTTCCCTACGTCTTCCTGCACAAGGAAGGGTGAATAAGATATCTGCCTACACCCAGAATTGATCCTTCATCGCTTTAACTACAGGTGCTGCTGAGTGTATATCCAGGTTACTACCCGAGTATTGATGTTATCTTTGCTTTGTTGTGAGAATATGGTGCTCAAAATAGAAATGTTTTGTAGCCAGGTGTAGCATACTACTTCAAACAATGAAATCGAATATTGCAAATCTCAAAACCTTTCTTCACAGAAATAGGGTTTGAAAAATATTCTGATCACAAAACCAACTTAAATGCCAAATTTGTAGGATTTTCAGGTGTGCTAATTGTAGCTTTAGGCAGATAAAACATGGCCAATCAGAATCTGAACTCTGTAGGTATATACACACATTCCTAATAAGTTTTCCCCACCCTACTTACACACTTTACATTAGCCCTGTGAAAGATTGAAGTAAGTGTGTAAGTAAAGTGTCTAAAAGACCCCCATCTAAAAGAGCTCATTGAAAAGAATTCCTTTGTATGGGAAAAGGGTTCTCTGGTGAGAAATAAAGGGAAAGGCATAAAGGCATATTCCCACCGTATCCCTGGGGATTGTTTAGAAAATGGACAGGCCACACGTTTAAGCACGACGGGGGGTGGGGGGAGGGGGTAAAAGCCCTCTTAGCTCAGGATTGTTTGTATTCAAGAGACATACCCCCAGCACTCTTTATATGCAGAAATATATGATGCATAAAATCCCCACATTTGTTGAAAATTTGGTGCATAGTAAACATTGAAGCAATAACACCCAGACATCACTATAAATACATTTTGCAACTTAGATGCAGACAGAATATTACTTACAGAGTAACCGCACATTTTATTACAACTGAGTAGGAGAGCATACTTCCTCCTCTCTTTCCCCCCCACTCCTCCCGCTCGTTTCCCTTTCTTATCTGTGGTTTACAATGCTTAAAGCAATTAAAAATAACACGATTAGTTTTCTTGTTATTTAGTGGAGTCCCAGTGGCAGATGCTATCTGTGAAGCGACCATTCAACTGGCTAATTAAAATTCGTAACACTCCCACAAAGAGATAGTGAAAACTGTCAGGCCCTCAGATCCTGTCCTCATTTAGATTGAACATTTATCAGAGATGGAGACATTGGATACGGCTTCCTTTCAATCAGCAGGAACCTATATTTTGTAAATTGCTGTAAAAGGGTAAATTCAAGAATAGATAAAGCATAAAAATAGCCAAACAGGGGAAATTGAAATGACTCCCCAGCAGGTCCATCCTACTATTGGAGCTACATATGGGAGTGCCCTTTGGGTTGTGCTTGAGCCATATTCTGGTGATGTGGCCCCAAACCTCTTTGAGTCAATTCTAGCGGAGCGCAATAAGGCGAAATTGTCCTTGAATGCCGGTAATCTCACAACAGGAATGGAAATCACTTATAAAAACTGGTTACCAGTGACAATATGGCCGAACTCGAAGGATGGCCATTTGGTCGCTCCATGTCTTATTAATCAGATTCTGATGATCCTTGGATGGGCCAGGGGCTCATTGGGCCCCCGGCCGCTCCATCCGGCCGGTAACTCGGAGCTCCAGCTGGTCATCAGGCACAGGGCTGTGGGGGCGAGAGCCTGGACACTGGTGTTCATCACTGGGTCCTACTGATCCCTGTCATGCCCTCCACCCCAGGCCCAGCCTGATCTCTGACTCAGGCTAGTTCAAACCTTCCTAACCTGGCCAAGCACTGCAGCCACCCCAGTACCTGTGGGACTCCATTCCAGGCATTTTGAGGCATGGCAGGCCAGAGAATGGAGCCCAGGATGAAGCCTTCTACCCTGAGTCTACCGGAGCCTACCAGGGGGGGGGGGGACTAACCCGTGGCCCAGTCAGAGCTACTTCAGCCACCCAAGCATGGGAGCAATGCTCCGGCACTATAGTACCCCATCCTGGGTACTCTGACTGACACATAGACCCTAGGTCCAAGAGGTCTTTACCCAGGGTGCATGAGAGCCCGGATGTGAGGCCCAGGCAGGACTTTCAGCTCAGTGAAGCTGGAGAGCCCTCCCTGGGCACTCTGTAGCATGGCGGTCCAGCACATTGACCCCAGGAGGGCCACACTAGAGCCATGGCCTAGGCGAGCTTTCTTCCTCACAAGAGCAGAGACTGGCACCTGGTCTCATGTATGGCACTGCCAAGAACCTTGCACCATGAGGTGCAACTAACCAGATGGCCTGCAAGTCACCCACACCCTTACCCACAACTACAACAGAGGAAGTTCACTGCCCATTCGTGTAATCCATGCACACCGAGTGACAGTGTGGGACATTCAAACAAATGTATCCAGCCTGGTTTTTTGTTGCATATTTATATAGCGCGTACTGGACCCGAAGGTATTGGAGCGCTTTACATGAGCACCGTATTTACATCACACATTCAGGCACGGGGAGATTGAGTGATTTGCCCAGAATCACAGGATGTGGACGCGACCCAGAGGCTTGAACCCTGGTCTCCAGCACAAAAGTCGTCTGTCTAGCCAACGGATGAGCCTGAAGCTTCAAGTGAGTCTTCACCAAGACTTCCAGGGCAGCTCAGAATTCTGAACACTAAGTCACAGCCAGAAATTATGTGTTTTGTTAATTTATTGTAAGTACAAAATGGCACCATTGACATTGGGGAAGCACATTTTGCACCATCCATGGGGGCGTGGTTAATGTTTCCGGCGTAATCCCCACACCCCTAATCATAATTTTGCACCGTTTTAATATTATCCCTATAGTATTAACCCTTTTAATGATCACTTGGGGATCACTTGGGATCAGAAGATAGCAGGGTGGTCACAGTGATGACAAATAGAACAGCCATCTTTGAATTTATCTTAAAGAAGGTGCCGTATGTGAGTCCCAACAACATAGTGCACATGTCTTTCATTCCCTAATTTTATAAATCGTTACTATTTCTCCAAAGGATTTCCCAAATATGTTGGGTGATTGGAAAACAAAATTATTCAGATGACGCGTGCTTCATACAAGTTCAATCACATAATTTATATCAATATTGCGTAGTGCGACAATCAATGATTCTACGAATTGTTTACTGACAAAGGTTGCAGCTCACTCATGCTCTGTATGTATGAGGACCCCTATATAAGAGTTTGCACCTTCTATGCCTGGTCCAGAATGCCCCCTTCATGTGCGTCAATTGGTGTTTTTCAGCATTTAGGACCCGAGAAGGTAACTATGGAGAAAGATGAGGAGAGAAGGGTGTACTTCAGGGGCCTGTGAATCTTTCTGCTCTTTTCTGAAATGGAGTCTTTGGTCTGCTTACCATTATGAATTCCTCTGAGTCACCAAAGCGAAATAAATAAATATCTGGGCTCGTAGCCCTTCAATGTTGGCTGCGTATGATCCTTTAAGCACAACCATATGTGTATTTTTATTTCCGCTGATTCATTCACTCCAAAGTGTGGAGCACACCTGTTCCTTTTAGGAAGCTGTTTCCTGGTTCTTGGTGTATAATCTGTATCACATTAGTATGTGCAGCGATTAGCAAAAAGAGAAAACACTTGCGTCAGCCATCTCTGACATCCTCATTAGCATCCTACTGGTACCCAACTAGCAGGCCCCATCACCGCCGAGATGGTACCATTTAACACCTGAATCATCCCCTGAAGATGTCAGTGCCACCAAGATTCGCAGAGGCAGCCCCCAACGGGGGCATAGGAGGCCGGCGCCATAACCAACGACGTGCCCCCGCACCTCGAATCGGTTTTCCTTGATGCCAAAAAGGCGCCCCCAGAGCGGGAAGGCACCCGCCCCCCACCGTGGCAACCGACAACGGGTCAACATTCCCCACCTAACCGAACGAACTGAACCGTTAACTTGCAGCGACAAGAATATGGCAAAATGTTGTGTAATAATATGCTCAGTAGATATACGTGTATTCCTAAGTAAAACTGCGGCCAACAAATGACCACCACAAGAAGTGTGTATGTTGGCTTTATTACGAAAGGAATGCAACGTGATACATGCAAAATGGGGGGAGTGGGGCTGAGTGCGTGGGTTATGTATCCCAGTTCTTTTCCATCAAGCAGGCACCGACCCATTGATAAACCAAGGACGTTTGCGAGCCTAATCACAGGCCGCGCAAGGATACTTACTTACCTAGGCAAAGTAGTCCTGCACCAAGCTGCCTTCCTCTGGCAATGGCGACTTCCTGTGCTGCCAGGTGGGTGCCAACAGGCCTGGGTGCCTTGCTCTCCAGCTGTAGAACTGCGCCTGTTTCCGTCCCTAACTCCTGAACCCCATAGTTTCCGCTTCACCATGGTTGCCATTTTCTTTAAGTCCATGTGACGCTGCCAAGCAGTCTGTAATGTTTTCCTAATGTCACAAACTACTTGCATAATGTAAGGCGAAACAAATGTTAATGTTAACTCACTGACCTAAGTCTTCATTGGCAGGGATGACTTAAGGATTTTGGGGGCCCTGTGCCAAAAGTATTGTTGGGGCCCCTTTTTAGACCAGCTTTGAATTTATTATCAAATTTCAGTTTTTTCATGCCCTCTTTGCCCAGGTCACTGACCGTGCACTGGCACACTCGTCCAAATTCTAAATATGTTTACAGCTAATATTAAGGGATAGTGACCTGTGTTTTTAAGATTGCAACACAACAGCGGCTCACTAATATTACTGCAAATAATCTCAGCGACACCCTCCAATTTCTTATATATCATGTCCTGTTTTGACCTAAAAAGACCTTTTTTTATGGATGTTGCATGAAACATAAACACAATATTTCTTTGCAAAATGTCTTCAATAGACCCTCACACATCACCCACATTAAAAATAAATTACAGGAAACCGATATTTAAAACAATCTGCTTAAGAATTATTCAAGGTCATCAGAGCAAGACTCAATGCAGAACAGAGTTGGCTCCATCAGGGCCCCCCCTGAAAGGCTGGGGCCCAGGGCCAGAACCCACTTTGCCCATGCCTTAAAACCTCTCTGTTCATTGGCTGCCAATTGTGAGCATTTCTATGGGTAAGCCAATCACCATGGCCCCATTCATCATTTCTGATTGGCTGCTGCTGGCAGAAGCTAATCTATACAAGTCATTTCCACTTCCTTAGAAATATACCCATATCAGGGAAAGGGCTAAACATGCATTTTTTTACAAGGTGCAATCGGTTTTTCTGTCTGTCTTATATTTAATTTTTATAATGAAAGAAGGGCTGTCAACTAGGAAAGTAGTTGTCAGCGTAATGTAGATTACCAGTAATTTATAAGTTGTTCTTGTTTTCCAAAGTCTATTTCTGAACGGATGTTCTTTGGCAATTGACTGGGACCTAGGCTGGGGGAGTGTCCCTGCTCCTTCCATTTCTTGCGACACCCCAGGCGGTCTTTCCAGAAAGAAATGTGGAATACAGACTTAGAGAAATATTGAAAAACTCTTAATGCTTTCAGCTAGAAAAAGAATGCAGGGTTTTGAGATTTGATAAATGCGTTTCAATTTAGAACATGCGAGCCCCCCAGGACTTGTAAAGTTTCTATTTTTTATTTCCGCACGTCCAAGAGACCCAGCTGTATTCCCAACTGGACGATTATGCCTTTACAAAAAATAGCTCTCCGGCATTTGTAAATATCTCTTCCAGTTGAGTCGAGATTTATTAATACAGGGCTGCAGCGCTCCAAGGTCTGTAACTCAATGTTTCACGCGGAAACTGAAAGGAACACTTGGAAAAAATAAAAATGAAGGCCAAGATGCTGGCCTCTATGTGGGGGACAGAATTTATTTATTTTATTTATTTATTTAATGCTATTTTATATAGCGCGAACTTTACCCGAAGGTGTCAGAGCGCTTTACATAAGAGCCAGTTGCAAAACATAAGGACTAAGGATTACATGCGTTACATAAAAGATACAAAAGGAAAAAATTGCAAATGTACAAGATGTAAAGTCACACAAGGAGGAGCTACAAACAGAAAGAAAAATTGCAAATGTACAAATAGTAAAGTCACTCAAGGAAGATAAATGAATGGATATACTCTAAGAGTCAAATAGGACTGGTAGAGAGTACAAAGGTCTCCTGCATATACTAGTGATTAGAGTTATCTCTATATATATAGAAGGAAGGGATACGAATGGATATACTCTAAGAGTCACATAGGAATGTTCTTGAACCATGTGGGGTGCTGCGGGGTTGTGGATCCCTCCAAACATGTGCAGGGGCTGCAGGCCTGCGAGTTCCGGTACCCAACAGATATCGGAAGTCCTGGTGTCCCAGCTGGACCTGGCCCCTGTAAAGTAAAGTAAAGTCCACATTTGTAAAGCGCACAATCACCCGTAAGGGTCTCTAGGCGCTGGGGGGCCGTCGGGAAGATTAAGCGAGCTATTGCCCAGAGTCACATGGTGCTGGGCTGACCTGCCGCCGGAGCCGGGGATCGAACCGTGGTCCCCAGATTCCAGCGTCAGTCGCCCTGGCCGCGGCGCCACACCTCTTCCACAACCTGTGAGAGTGACACGGTGCCTCTTTGGTGACCAGAGATACTGCCCTTGGCCACGCCTCTAATGGAAGTGGTCTGCTGCCAACACAGCCTAGTAACACAAGTTTGCCCCTCCCCTCAGCCACTTGTCTGCACCCACTCTCTTCTCTCCATGTAATCCTCCAGTTCCACACAGTGGCGTAGAGTGGGCGGGCCATAGGGGCGGTTGCCCTGGGCACAACATTCTTAGGGATGCAAAATTTAAGGTGCAAATTGCAAATTGCGCCACACAATACTTGCCGTGCCTTGGGCACTGGCAACCCACGCTACGCCACTGGTTCCACCACCCTCCGTGCAGCCCCAGCACTCCCAGTGTTGTTGTATCACCTTGTTTACCCCAACTGTCTGCAGACTCTCCCTTTGCCCTTAGACTGAGCCATCCCGGCAGCACTGATAGAGCAGAGCCTGGAAGTCGATACCATGGATGCCCAGAGTATGCTGCCAGGGCCGGCTTTAGCACTGGTGGCACCCAGTGCCACACTCACTTTTAGGGCCCCTCCCCCACGACCTCCTCAGATTCTCTCTCTACCACCGGGCAAAAGTGTCCCTCATCTTTCCAAAGCCCCTCTCACATACCTGTAATTAGTTTCAAAGCACTGGTAAAGGCTGATGTTACTAGAAAGAATGTATATCTACCCATAGAAACCCTTTTCAGCATCATTAGGAATAAATAATCAAAGACTTGGGAAAAAGAGCATAACCTTCTAAACTATTTTATACAGTTTGCACGCAGCTGTTTGATGTCAGTTCGTAAGAGTCACTGCTGTATATTAGGATTGTAGCTTATGAAGTAGCAGGGCCGGACTGGCCATAGCAGGCACTGGGCGTTTCCCCGGTGGGCCGCTAGGGTGGGGGCCGGTTTTGGGCCCATGGGGTTCCGTTTTCGTTACCGGCGGTCGGCAATATCAGTCCCCTGTAACAAAATCGTCCGAAACCGGCCGTCGCAAACTGCTCGGCTGCACTCACCCCAGAGGGGGCCGGCTGAGCAGTTTGCCAGGGCCGGTTTCTGTTCCCAGTCCAGCCCTGTGAACCAGGGTTGCAAAGGGACCTCTGTGACCAAAGCAGTAATCCACCCAGATATCCACATAAAATACAGATCTGTGATCTGCACAGTATGTGTTCTTAGCAGCAGGCATATTTACCCGCTGCGCTATGAAGAGTCGAAAGTGCCACTGGACAAAACTGATCTTTCTCTCCAGCAGGAACATTAATTTCAAGAGTTATCTTGACAATTTTATTGTTGCCTTGTAGCTGGACGCTCAAGGAACTCTGCAGCAGGTGTTTTTAAATTGTAAATCATTGCTAAACACATCGCCCCCCTCCCCAGGACGGCACCCAGTGCAGCCGCACTGGTCTCACCTCCCTTAAGCCAGCCCTGCATGCTGCCTCCACCCAGGGGCTGGCCTTTGCTCGGAGAGCACCCTGGGTGAAACCAAATATGACGACTCCTCACAGTGGTTAATTTGCTAAAAAATGAGTCAGTAGGCCACTGCAGTTTGCACCACCCAATGCTCCTGTCTGCGCCACCAATGACAGAACCAGCACAACTACTATCCATCACACCCTACAGGTGTGACAATTCAGACGATTCCATGCCCCCAAAGTTGCAGGAAAGTCTTGGAAGGCAGGTAATAGCCCTTTCAACCCCTTCGCCGCAGGGCTAATTCCCCTGCGGCGCGGGTGAAGAGGAGCGGTGCGCGGGTGAAGAGGAGCGGTGCGCGGGTGAAGAGGAGCGGTGCGCGGGTGAAGAGGAGCGGTGCGCGGTGCTCGTGACAAGCTCAGCTTGTCATGCAGCACGGTGGAGCTGTGCTCATGACGAGCTGAGCTTTTCACGACTCCGCCCACTCAATGGAACGCCCCGCACAGGAGGGGAATTATCCCCGCGTGGGCGTTCCACAGCAGTTATGACCCCCTCAGCTCGTCATGAGCACAGCTCCACTGTGCCTCATGACGAGCTGAGCTCGTCATAAGCGCCGAAGGAGTAAAGGTAAAGTGAATTAATAACTAGCTGTTGTTGTGTTTGTCTCTATATTACACAAACAGTGCCACCATATAGCAGACTGTCATAGGTCCCGGGCTAGCCAATTAAGTGCAGGGTACCAGAAACCACTGGCTCAAATTAAGCACTGCTCCTCCTACACTTTTCTTTGTACCGAAGCCTCAGCGAGACTGCTGCAGAGAGCTCCAGCTGCCCTGATAGGATCTCGGCTTGAGCCCAAATGCAAATGATGAAAGCTGGCTTAGACTTAACCACCCTTTAAGGTACTGAACTCTATCTAAACTCGAACAGGTAATTGTAGATGTATGCATAAAGCACCCACTGCTCAAACTTGAACAGGTACATGTAAATGTATGCATGAACTATACAATGCAAACCTGCCCACAACACTACAGAAGTTCTGATTCGGAAGTCGAAATATGTCACAAAATTACAAATGTGTTGGAAAGTGGCATAACTCCATTTTCATTGTTTGCACAATATTTTTCTCATTTACAAAAACTGAGTTAACTTGTTGTTGCATGCCCTTCTGAAGGCACGCACGGGTGAGCCGGCGCTTGTTGACCAAGTTTGGTTTCCCCGGTTACCTTCAAAGTAAATTTGTAACAAATGCTGCCCATATCCGATGGACTCTGAGGGGCATATTTACACGAAAGTGGCGAAGCGTGTCGTGAAGTCGAGAAGGCTAATGACACGCTCCGCCTCTTCTGCAACGCAGAGCTGCACCATATTTGCTAGAATATGTTGCAGCCCTATGATTTCCCCTGTGCTGGCGCTTAATTTAGCTGCCTAGTACCAACACAGGCACCCTTGCAGTATAGTGCAAGGGTGCCTGTGTTGAGGGGAAGATTGTCCTCCTTCCTGCACATAAACAATCTTTAAATGCCATTTTGTAACTTCTGTGTGTGCTGCTTAATGCAGCACACATAGAAGTGGAAAAACTGATTTTTTTTCAAATGATTGTTTGTGTACAGGAAGGGGGACACATGGAAACAGAAAAAAACAGAGAAATAAAGCCTTTCTCCTCATTTTGCCTGTTTAAAACCAGGTGTCCCAGACATTAATTTTGGCGCTGCCTCCTACTTACGCTACCCTTGTAAATAGTGTTGTTATTCTGCAGCCTATGAATCCCTCAGGAAGCTGGCGAGGGCAGTATCAAAGTGCAGTGCACTGGACTACCGTGCGCTCTGTGCCAAGTAAATGTAAAATGTAAATTGATACTTGTATAGCGCACTACTCACCCGCAAGGGTCTCAAGGCGCTTGTACGAATACCACTGTGGAACCCATCCTGGCTTTCCCTGTGAGGTGTCCACTCCTGGGCACCCCCAAGGTGGAGGCCAGGCATCCTTAGCGTTGTGGGGGCCGTTGTGGAGATTAAGAAAGCTATTGCCCAGAGTGGGACTCCATGATTGGAATAGGCACCGAGGCGAGAATGATCAGGTCTGTGGAATTTTTGAGCTCAAGACCCACCAAGGCGGGGATTTGAACCCTGGTCCCGGGCTAGACTTCTGCATCAGGGTCTGCCGCTCTAACCATTGAGCCACACTTCTCCTCAGTGCCGCTTTTTTTCGAGAAGTGATTTTAGACTAGAATCTTTGAGGCATTAGGCACTGCTTCCCTGAGTCAGTAAAGGTGTGCTGTGGAGTAATTTAGGATTTTACCTTGACTTTTGTAATTTAGCAATATAATGAGGTAAAATTTGCATACTTGGTGCTTAAATAGCACAAAAAGCAGAGGTATAATAACCCATATTTGACATAGTTGACAGGGAACCCGTGAAAAACTGAACATACTTCGTGGCTCCCTGTAAAATACGCGTTTCCTCATCGTAGCTACAGCCCCATGACCACTCTGTCGCGATTTACAATTCTCAGGAACACTCAGGATTATATGGCAAGGTTATCTAAATTATGCAGTACGGTTATCTACATGTTTTGGTAAAAGGCCAAATTATGTGTCTAACACTGCAGCCACATGATCACATAAACCCACCGGTCTTCTCTACTGTCCAGTGTTTTTAGCAACAATTTATTCATTAAAGATGAGACTACATATTCCAATTCCAATCAGAGCCTTTTATTAGTTCAACTTTGAAAAAAATAGCAGTTAAATACCTCCTCCAAAATAAAAATGTAAAGTAAAAAAAATTTATTAAGTGTAGACGTTGTTCTGATTTGTTACCTTTACCTCAAATTGTAAAGCGCTCTGATATCCTTCGGGATCAAGTTTGTGCTATATAAAACGTTATAAATAAATAAATTAGTAATATGGTTCCATATTGTCATTTTGGTATTTCTAGTGACATTTACAAATTACCTAGTCTTCATCCTCGTGTTTTATTATGTCACTAGAACCTATCAATGGAAATATATTGTATAAAGTTGTGTTGTTACCCTTTACATATATTTAGCCTCTCTGAAAACACAAACTCATCAACCAACATAAAGAAACAAAAAAAATATGTGTAGTAACAGACTGGTCCTATGTGGTATTGTGACTCCAAGCTGGTACTTAAAAACCGGGTTATTTAAGACTCAGCGGCGCCAGGGGCACGCCCAAAGTCTTCGGGTTCCACCTGTCTTAGAATACAGAGACACAGAAACTTCTTGGTGGCGTCAAAGATCGAATTTATTGGCTGCAACCAGAAACAGAGGTCCACGAAGTACAACAGCGTATATTCGTAGGAGACTGCTCAACTTTACAAAGCAAGTCATCCCTTTTTATGCCAAACATTATGCTTCAGGCAAACATTCCTTATTTACAGTTTAACCAACCACATGTTTCCACAACTAAAGTATTGCATGACGACAAACCCACCTTTCAGTTTCCCGGCCCACCATTAATTATACAGGAAAGCCCAACATTCTTTCTTACAATAACTCAAACGATACCCATAATAAAAGGACCACAACCCATGCCATAAAAGAGGCCATAAAGGAAGAACAGAAACAGATATAGAGCAGGATAAGGAAGGTGTGTGCGCATGTCAAACTTTACAATGTCCTGTGCTCTGATCCTCAATCTAGATCAGCTCTAAGGCAAGGAACTAGTTCAACCAGGTCAGCTTCAGGCAACGAGGTCAGTTCGCTCGGTTCATCCAAAAGTCAGCGTGACCTCGAGCCAATGTGTACGTGTACCAAGGACTCGCTCGGCCATAGTCGTCGGCCTATGTGAGGGCAACCAGAAAATGGCTGCCACATACAAAATGGAACTCAGGGTTCAGAACGAAATCTCCACATAGATGATGATTCTGTAGGTCTAGCGTAACGAGATCACTCGTACTTGCCAAACTCACTAGTTACGGTTCGCTACTATCAAATTCGTAACGAAACCATGCTATTTATAAAACGGGTTCAGAATTCACGGAACCACAGGCCCTCCTTTTGCCCTTACATAGGCAATCACTCAATCTGGGTCTGAATCGATGTCAATATTCATCAGATCATCAAGATGCTGCTGGAGCATCATCCTATTACTCAGGACTTCTCTCGAGACCGATCCTCTCTCTCACACACGTAGTAGCACAAAGGCCACATATGGCAGAGCCACACTGTACACAAAGACAACATGAGAAGAGAATCGCTAAAATCATCAACATCTTCCATCCCCAGGTCGAGAACAATCCCCAAAACCATCTAATCAATGACCAATCTCCTTTATCCACATTTATAGATTCAGAGATCTTATGTACCTTAGAAATGGCCTGGTATACTGCAGGAGCATTATCTGGTATGAAAACGCAGCAACTCGATTGGATCACTTTACATACCCCACCTCGATCTGCAAGTATGACGTCTAAAACCATACGATTCTGTAACGTCATAAGGTGATCCGCTTGAAGCTCAGCAGTCAAATTACTAAGGGCACCGTCAGTTTCATTAATGGAGGATTCAACCACTCTCGTCAATTGCCGCAGGTTTCTACTGTTTGCCATAGGTCATAGGTCCCCAAAACGGTAGGAAACCCTTGAAAAAGTCTCCCACTTCTTGTCCCGTGGTATCTTCCTTACTGAAGACACCCCTAACAACTCTCGTTCTGTGGTAATCTACAGAAGCAGTATACGTAGGAGGCAACAAATATGCAACATAACATGTTCCCGAAAAATCAGGGGGCAACCATGTATATGCTCTATCATAGCAGACAAAATACGTGCCCTTAGCTGCTAAAAACGGCGGGGAAGTTTGGGACGCAAAGACATACGCCTGAGTACAAACACTCTTCCTTAACTGAGCTCTTGGATTCTTGCCTTTCCCTTGCAGACAAAAATGACCACGATGGGGTACAATCCAAATCGGAGGTGACCTTTTTCGTCTCTGCTTTTCACTCAGACTAGCACTATATCCAGTCACGTTCCATCCGATATAAGATAATACCTCATCTTTGGGAATAGTCTCATATGTATCGATATCTCTAATCATATCCGTTATTCCCTTCACAAAGGCACTATTACTCGAATTGTCTCTCATGGAACGCAGGGGATAGACTTTGTTGGCATAAATAAACATCGTCTGATATGCCCATACGGACCCATTGTAACTGAACGGCAGAACCAGATAAGGAATACCTCTATCCATAGTATGTGGCATAAGACCACACACCCAACAATTAGTGGTGTTCACTACTAAATGGTGTTGATGGAGAAGTTGCACAAATGAATTATTAATAAACTCTGACCTGATCAATTCATGTTCAGGTAAAGGGTGAAACGAATGTAAAGAAACAGTAGTAGGAAAAGACATAGGTTGGGAAATAGGTGCAAACGGCTGTTGTGTGGCATAGAAAACCAAACCCACACAAGCTAACACAATATTCAAAAGCATTAGAATACACATTGTTAAAAACATTTTCTATGAACCAATATACATATTCGGATTTTGGAGTCCATTCTCCTAACATTCTGGGTAGCATAAAAAAAACTCCATCCTCTAACCGTGCTGTTCGCGGCAGTTCGTTCTCTTCTGCTAAGGAATGCATCTGTCAGTCTAGGGAACTCCCTTGGACCAACCAGATCCATCGACCTTGTGTCTACATGGCTTGCACTCCCAAGTCTTTATACCGCGACCCTACAGCTGAACCCGGATGGTGGTTCGAAAAAGAAAAAGACAAAAAAGTTTCTTGATCTGCCAAAATGTAAATTCACTACATAAAAAGAAAATATGTTAATTTGTCCATATGTACAGTCTTTCTTGGTCTCAAATCGTAGCGTTCTTTGTCAGGCACAGTCTGATCCTTAAACAGAAGATCTGGATTGGTGGTGTCAATCTTCAGATGAGGAGGCACAGCAGCTTGCAGAACATCATCATCCTCACGTTCAGACCGTGTCCATTTCAAATGAGCATCACTAAATGGAATGAATCTAGGGACCTTCTCACAATCAGAATCGGCTATACCATCCCTTACCCACTGATCATATGGTAAAGGCAAAGGAACTTCTTTACAGTGGGTGGCATGCACCCAGTTCTTTTTGCCTGCTACTCTAACCGCGGTTCTAGTAACCAACAAAATCAGATAGGGGCCGGTCCATCTAGGTTCCAAGTTCTTAGTGCGCTGAAAGTTTTTCACAAGGACGTACTGTCCAGGTTCAAGTACGTGGCCTGGATCTGTTGTAGCTGTCGGCAAAGTATCATAGACCTGTTGGTGGAGAACACGTAATTTAGCAGTCAAGTCATGTAAGTAATCCACCAACATAGGGTATTCAATACTGCTGTATTCTTTCGGACGAGGCACTCCCCAAACATTCGCTGGACGACCAAACACAATCTCATACGGACTAAGTCCCACTCAAGAATGCACAGTCGTCCTAGTTGATAAAAGAGCCAACGGCAAGGCATCTGGCCATGTAAGACCAGTACTCGCTTGTACCTTAGCCAATTTCAGCTTAAGCGTACCATTGTAACATTCAACAAGTCCAGCAGACTGGGGGTGATTCTCTGCGTGAAACTTTTGGTTGATCCCTAATCCAATACACACTTTCTTCATGATCTGACCCACAAATTCACTCCCATTGTCTGACCACACAATTCTCGGCAATCCATACCTAGGGAAATACTCTCTCAACAAAACCTTAGCTGTAGACAAGGCAGTATTATCTTTTAGGGGGTAAGCCTCTATCCATCTTGAAAAGGCTCAAACAACCACCAGAACATATTTTAGATTGTTGCACCTCTCCATGTGAATATAATCTAACTGTATCACCTCAAACGGATACGTCGGAGGAGCAAAATGACCAGCTGGAGTTGGAATTCCCTTACCAGGATTATATTGCAGACAAATCATGCAATGTTTCACCACGTTCTCTGCACATTTCGGGATTCCAGCATTCTGCCAAACTGGAGCCAACAACTTACATATCCCTTTCGAACTTATATGAGCCAACCCATGAGACATTGCAACCACTGGGAGCACATACGCATCTGGCAACAACCATCGCTGATGTTCCGACAACTCAATCCAACAACCTGTAGAATCCAACATACCCGTACTCTCTCTCCAAACATTAATTTCCTTTTCTGTAGCTTCAGCCTGAATCGTCTTCACACTTTCTATCGTGTCTTCACACATTCCACCAGCCATAACCCATCTTGCTGGTCCTGCAACATACATATGGCTCATCATGTCTTTCGCTGTTTCCTTCATCCGCAAATGCATTCCCTCGACCAACATCGTCCACAACTTTCTTATGCGCACTACATTTCACAATTGCAATCTGCTTTGGGAGAGTGAGAGAATCCAAAAGTTCATTCACTAACTGCCCATGCTGAATTTTGGTTCCATGGAAAGTAAGGAACCCACGCTCTCTCCACAAACGCCCAAAACTGTGAGCAACACCAAACGCATACTGACTATAGGTATAAACATTCACTCACTTTCCTTTTGACAACACACGCTCTAGTCAGTGCAATCAACTCTGCTGCTTGCGCAGAATTCTGTGGTATACGTGCTGTCTCAACAACTGTATGTAAAGTTGTGATAGCATACGCTGCAGTCGTCTCGCCATTGGGAAGCTTAAAACACGAACCATCAACCCACAGGGTACCATCCACATTTTCAAAAGGAGTGTCTCTAAGATCCACTCTAGCTTTTGTTTCTTCCTCTGTACGAAGAAAACAATCATGCTGTTCTTGGACATCCGTCTCTGTAGAGATCGGCAATAACGTAGCTGGATTCAACACATTACATCTTTTAATGTGAACATGGCTAGCCAACAGTGTCAACTCATAGCCTGAAAGACGTGCACTAGTAGGGTGCTGTGTCTTAGTCCTGTTTAATAAGGTATCCACTGCATGCGGAACCATCACAATCAGCGTATTATCCAATACCAAACCAGCAGACTGTCGAATAGAAACGGCAGCTGCGGCTGTAGCTCTCAAACAACTCGGCAATGCTTTAGCAACTGGATCTAACGTTGATGAGAAATACACGCAATGGACGCTGCTTGTCCCCAAAATATTGTGTCAACACTGACAACGCACATACTTCTCTCTCGTGCACATACAACGTAAAAGGCTTGCTATAGTCTGGAGTACCCAACACAGGAGCCGAACACAATGCATCACGTAATTCAGAAAAACTTTTCTGGCATTCATCAGGCCAAGGAAGAGGATACGGAATATCTTTCAGAGTCAATGCTAACAGAGGCTTCGCCAACAAAGAAAAATTAGGGATCCATTGTCTACAATACGATGTAATACCCAAAAAGGCACGAACCTCTCTCTGTGTCGATGGCACACTCATTTGCGCAATCGCTTTAATTCTTTCTGGGGTCAATTTCCTTCCCTCCTTCGACAAGAGATGACCTAAGTAGGTTACCTCTTTGCGGCAATATTGCAACTTCGAAGGCGACACTTTATGATGAAGGTCAGACAAATATCGCAACAACGAAAAAGTAGACTCTTTACAAATCTTTTCGTCATCAGCAGTAATCAACAAATCATCGACATACTGAATAAGAGTAGAACCAACTGGTAATACAAACCCGTCAAGCTGAGTTTTCAATGCTTGACTATAGATTGAAGGACTTTCACAATAACCTTGGGGAGCTCTCTTAAAACGGAAGCTTCGGCCTCCTAATGAGAAGCCAAAAATATCCCTACTCTCCTCAGCAATAGGAATACTGAAGAAAGCATTCTTCAAGTCGATGACAGAAAACCAGGCTGCCGAAGCAGGAATCAAAGTCAACAATGCAGTGATATCTGGTACCACAGGAAACTGTGGCACGACAATCTTGTTGACCTCTCGAAGGTCGATCACAAACCGGTACGCAGGTGGCTGAGAAGCATCTGTACATTTAAGAACAGGCAAAACCGGACTATTGCATACGTTACCTCTCATTTCCTCAACCACACCCTTCTCAACCAGATCATAGACAATCGCTAAAAGAGCTCTCTCGCCATCGCTCGAGATTTTGTATTGTGGTATACGAGGCAACTTAACATTCGACTTTAGCGTAACAACATACGGTGGAATCTGCAAAAGACCAACAACATTTGGACCTGTAGCCCAAAGTGTTTCAGGAAGCAAACTCAATTCCAGTGGCAAACAATCTTTAGACAAATACATTGGAGAAATCACTTTCTTACCAAGAGTAAGTTGTACTCCCGAAGGAGAACAATGCAATGTCGCATACAATCTTTTCAGCAACTCCAAACCCAATAGATTCTCACCACAACCAGTCGTTAGAATAAGTGGAGCTTCAAATTCACAAGGGCCAATAGAAAGGGACAAAGGACTAGAAATCGGATTACGAACTGGGGCGCCTGAAAATCCTACGTAAACATTGGTCAAGCCAGACAAAGGTGCGCCAGGGAGTTTAGAATGCATAATAGAACTCTTTGTCGCACCAGTATCCAAAAGAAAAGGTTCTACTACACCTGATGTAATCACTTCAACATACGGTCCACTCTGATCTACTGGAACTGTGACACTACTCCCTTACTTTGTCCATGGCTGTCCTAGCTATCATTATAACCAACACTCTCACCTTCAACATAGTAGTCCTCAAAATAGTACTGAGGAGACTGACCACTCGGAACATTCTGTCTGTCAAAATAATTCGCAGAATTCTGTAGGGAAGAGGAACGCTCATTCTGAGGGATCACACCACAACCTCTTTCTCTAGGCGCTTGCTGAAAACCACCACGACCTCTCTGACCAGGTGCACTATTCGCACGCTGTAACAAAGCCGGACAATTATTCTTGGAATGACCTTCCTCTCTACAGTAAGCACTCTGATTAGGACCTGAAAAGAATCGCTGAACATAAGGCTCCGGCTTCTGTAACAATCTCTGAAATTGCGGAGGTTGCTGAAACTGAGGCTGATTCTGACGAGGCGGATAAGCTTGCTGCAAAAGAACTTTCGTCTTTAAATCTTTCGTTTTCTTCTCTACTTTATCCTTCTCATCTTTATCCCTATTCTCGTAATATTGGGCAGTAGCCAATATCTGGGCTGACGAAGAAACGGCCCATGAACTCTCAGAGTCCTTCAACTTATTAGACAGTTCGGGAAGCAAATTAAAAACAAATTTATCCACGAACAACCTTTGACCACCTTCCGTACTCATGTCTTGACCACTGTGATCGATAAACGTCTCTTCAAACCTAGTGAAGAAGTCAGACACACTCTAGTCTTTCTTCTGCTTACATGCTGCTAACTTATCCCAGCAGGCATCATCGTCTTCATCAGAGTAATAATTCTACCAGGTAATTCTGCAACTAAAGGTTCAGGTTTAGCACCTCCTTCTTGTCTACCATCTGCAGCAACAATATTCACCCAAGTATCTCCTAACTCAGCTGCATGATTCGCATGACGAATCTTCGCCCACAAAGGTTGCGGAACTACATTACCCATCAACATGTCAACGTCGGCTAAATTCATTATACACGCATCTACTGTCTGAGACAACTCTTTATAGTAACCAGCAGGATTCTTACGAGGATCAGGTAAGGTCTGCTTAAGAGCCAAGACCTCTGCTCTCTTCCAAGGGACATGTACCCATATTCGCTGAAAATGTGCAGGAGCGGCAACAATACCCTGATTTGCGTTAGCCTGAACTGCTTCTTTCCATACAGGAGGAACTTCTCTCATTGGATACTGTCTCACTTTCCTCCTAACAGAGGAATCAGGTTCGTACAACATCTGAGACGGAAGTCTAGATCTAAAAGCCAATATCGTCTCTACAGCATCTGTAACATCAGTGTCCACTATCATCCCTTTAGCAAAATCTGACTGAACATCGAGCACATCCTGCGGAATCGGACCCAACTTATTATCATCCCTGACGCAGGAAAGTACACATCACATCGAAAACATACCTTTGTTTAGGCGGTTCCCACTGAAAGAAAACATCCATAACCGCTGGCAAATTATACCTTGAGGCATTCACAATCCATCTACGAGCCAACAAATCCAACGCAGTCCGTTCCTCGGAACTAGGAAGCTGACTACGGCTCTGCTTACGTTCCGAAACAGGGGTCATATTCAGTGACCCAAACAATGGAGACAACAGATTAACAACAGTCTCAGTCATTCGTTTTCGAACAGAAGGAGAAGAAGTAGACATAAGAACAGGAGAACAAGTATTTTGAGGCAAAGAAGGTGTAGGCATAAGAACAGTCGGAGTCGGAGAGACAGAAGTAGAAGGCAAAGGAGTTTGAGGCAAAGCTGGTAGCAAAGATGGCGACCCTAGAGCGGGTTGCACAGGAGGAGGCAAAACTATCTGTGGAGCACCGGGTGGCTGAACAACAGCAGGAGGTTGAACAACAAAGGGTGGAACAACCGGTGGTAATAGAGGCGCAGTAGCACCCTGTACATAAGGAGGTGGCAATCTCAGTAAATGAGAGATCAGAGAATCTTTTTCAAGATCCTCAGTCGCTTTCGGAGGAGAAGACGGCAAACCGGGTAACATTTATCTATGGCCATGCAATGTTGTCTATCTAAAACTTCATTAGCGCGCTCCTCTCCATCATCCCTATACTGTCTAACAGCTTGTAATGCTGACATATTCTTCTCTCTCCTATCTCTTTTCGCTTGTTTAATTTCTCTCTGTTTGGCTTCCTTTCGCCAGAGGCGGAAAGAGTCAAACATCGCCGGCCGGGCTTTCTTCTTAAATAGCGCTACTTCCAGATTCTCTAGAATATTTAATTAGAAACTACCATATTGGGGCCATCGTAAGACACCATCTTTCCTAGTATAGTGGATCCAGACTTCGTTATAAGTAATAGGACCCACTCCATGTTTCGAATAGAGCTCATAAGTCGGAGTTCCAACCGGAGGTATCGGACACAAATCCTCCAATCGGGAATCCCTGTTGCAACTACAACTAAACCATTTCCAAATTTTGCTAAGACCAGGCATCTTCGTTCACTAATCTAGCTTCCAACTTCAAGGGGTTATCGACTAACGATATACTCGCAAATATACGAGCCCCTCGCCTTCGATTGCTGCAGCAGCCAAATTAAACCAAGACCAAGGACCAAACAAAGAACCAAACCAAGAACCAAACCAAGAACCAAACAAAGAACCAAACAAATTTGTGGGAGCGACCCACTTATACTTAACCAAATATCTGTCACGTCACCATAAGACCGTCTATCGTCTCGCTCTACAAATCATCTATTGAGGGTCCAAGACAGGGCAACAGTCAAGGCAGCAGTCCTTCGTAGCCGTTGGGAAGCGGGAAGCCTCGCAGAAAACACCTTTGGTCCACGTCGACATACAGGGGTCGATGAAGTGGCGGCCTTCCTCCAGAATTTCCTCACGTGGCTCCTCACGAACCTCAGGCTTGATCCGGTACCGCTGAAGTAGCGCTACGTTGGGCGCCAACTGAAGTACCGGGTTATTTAAGACCCAACGGCACCAGGGGCACGCCCAAAGTCTTCGGGTTCCACCTGTCTTAGAATACAGAGACACGGAAACTTCTTGGTGGCGTCAAAGATCGAATTTATTGGCTGCAACCAGAAACAGAGGTCCTCGAAGTACAACAGCGTATATTCGTAGGAGACTGCTCAACTTTACAAAGCAAGTCATCCCTTTTTATGCCAAACATTATGCTTCAGGCAAACATTCCTTATTTACAGTTGAACCAACCACATGTTTCCAAAACTAAAGTATTTCATGACGACAAACCCACCTTTCAGTTGCCCGGCCCACCATTAATTATACAGAAAAGCCCAACATTCCTTCTTACAATAAGTCAAACGATACCCATAATAAAAGGACCACAACCCATGCCATAAAAGAGGCCATAAAGGAAGAACAGAAACAGATATAGAGCAGGATAAGGAAGGTGTGTCTGCACAACATGTACAGGATGCCCTAGTAAAGGGGAGGATTTCAAGTGCATGGTGTCCCTCCCTAGTAGCAGTGAGCAATATACTGACTCTGCTGACCAAGACACTGTACCAGATGAGTACTAGCTCCCTCTGGGAGGCTTTGCTGTAGGTTGGGGATACTGGCAGGCAGTAGCAGCTGGAATCGGATACATTTGAGAGTCCCACCGTTGAATGCCCCCCTCCAACTGGTAAATTGCAAGTGAGCGACGTGGGCTGGGTGGCTATTAGCGGACGTTACACCCAGGAGATATCGGCCCCGTGAGCAGGCGGTCCCCAACGTAGACATTGCTGCAGTGGCGGATTGACGGGGGCTAGACGTCCAAGACAACTCGTAGTTGACAAGAGCGAGTGAAGGAACCTGCCTGGCGGTCATCCCCACCCTGGTCCCAACATGGGGAAGCTGGATACACGACAACCAAAACTGAACTGTGAAGCGGCAAGGCGCTCTAACCGTGCTGTGCAGGGTGGGCAGGACCGGGATGAGGGAGGAGAGGCACAGGGTGCCACCAATACACAAACTACAGACGTACAATGCATCTTAGAAGAGGTCAGGCAAGGATTTGCCACCATAGTGGACAAGGTTGATCGGATGTTGTCATGAATGGACGCTATAGCGCACAAGCTTGAGGGGCACGAAGATCGAATAAAGGAAAAGGAGTGGTGCTTTTGGGACTCGGAGGTTGTGGCGTTTGGACACACCACACAGCTGGCCCGCATGGATCAATTACTGTGAGTGATTGCTGCCAAGAATGAAGATTTAGAAGCACGCTGTAGGGGCAATAATATACGTGTGATTGGAATCCCGGAATCCCTAATATGGGAAAGATGGAGGAGTATATAGAAAGAATGCTGTTGGCGGCGATAGGGGCTGACTCCTTTTCGAACCAGTTTATTGTAGAACGAGCCCACAGATCACTTGGACCGCGCTCGTCACCTGGTGCCACCCCGCGACCCATAATAGCGAGGCTGTTGAATTACAGAGAACGCGATGTGGCCCTATGAGCAGCGCGGAGTAAGCAGACTCTGACATATGATGGGAATACATTCTCCATTTACCCGGACTTTACGCCCATGGTGCAAGAGGAGCGGCGAATGTTTTTGGATGTTAAAAGTAAATTGAGGAAGGAGCATATAGATTACGCATTATTGTACCCAGCGTGACTCAGGGTCACACATCAAGGCAAACAAAGATTCTTTACAAAACCACAACAAGTGGAGGAATTCCTCAAGCATGTGAAGCATACAAACCGAACTGATGGCGCCGGGACTGCGTCACAGCAGTCTATGTTTACAGGAGCTGAGGATCATTTGCAGTGAAACATGGGTTCATTATCATGATACAATCGCAACATTGCTGTAATAGTTTAAATGTTTGGAAGATGGGATAGGAACCAAGAGATGTACGACAGTTGGGATGTTGGGGTCAGTAAGCTACTATTACTGCACACTGGGCACCCCAGTCTACCATGGGGCCCGATTGATCCATTCACGGTGGGCTCTGTGGGAGAGGGGTTTCTGTGTTGCCACCTTGAAATGACCGCCAATGTGTATACCCCCGGGATTGCCTATTGTATGGTACAAGTAGAGACTGTAGTGTTTTTCTTTACGTTGCTTGGATTTTGGATAGGGGTGGTTGGGGAGGGGGAAGGGGTGGAGGACACTGGCATGATTGGGATGCTTCAGTGGGAGGGGGGAGGCACGGTAGGGGGGTTACTGGTAGACAGGTTTTATTTGAACATGTTGCATCAACAATCTGAATCAACAATCTGGCAGGTGACTGACTTGATGGCACTGTATGTCTTGGTATGGTATGGGAGGGGAGGGACAGAGAGATGCGGGTGAAGACAGTACGCTGAAGGTAATATCATGGAATGTTAGGGAATTAGGGGATGCGAGATAAGGTAGGCAGCTATTGTCCTATTTGGACAGACAGCAGGCACACATCGTTATGTTACAGGAGACACACTTGTCCACAATGCTCCAGCCAGTTTGCTAGTAAATGGGCAAACATCAGATTATTTGCCTCTTATTCTACTTATGCCCCAGGCACGGCAATACTGATTAAAAGGCAGACGCCCTTTGAGTTGATAGGAGCGGAGACAGACCCTCAAGGGAGGTATGTTATAGCCTGGGGGAGGTTGGGTAAAGATACAATCACATTAGCAAACTGCTATGGTCCCAATATAGATACCCCGGAATTTTATACCACAGAATTTTATACAACCTTACGGCGGGTTCTACTCACTTAATATGGGGAGGGATTTCAATGTGGCTCTAAACCCGGCTGTCGATAGATCCAGCCCGCAGATGCACCATTATAATAGATCTCCGGAGGTGATGGGAGGAATTATGGAAGAAGGTGGGCTCATCGACAGTTCGCGCTATACACACCCCAACCTGAGAGAAGGCACTCATTTCACCTCATATGCGGGTAATTGGGCACATATAGATTATTGTTCAGTATCACGGGAGCTAGGGCCGAATATCCGAACTGTTCTTCATCCTGCACAAACCTTCTCAGACCACTGCCCGGTGAGACTAGCCCTTGTATTGCCAGGGTACGATAGACCGAGACCCAGCTGGAGACTGCAACCACAGGCACTAACAGTCTTCCACAATGAGTTAGGGGAGGAAATAAAAGATTTTTTTGCCAGGAACAAGGGCTCTGGGGAAAATGTGGAAATGATTTGGGAGGCGTTCAAAGTAATGATCAGGGGGTTCTGTATATCCAAGAGTAGTGGGGTTCTCAGAGACATTCAGAGAACACTTCAGAGATTAGAGCGGGAAATGAAGGCACTGGAAAGGGATATGGAAGGGGGGTCGGCGGGGCACGTACTAAAGGAATTCCGGGAGAAGTTTTCGGAGTATGAAGAGATGGCGGACAGGGAGGATAGATTCAAAGGCCGACATTGGGTGGCCCATAAATACGGGGAAGGGGAGAGGCCTGGGAGGGCGCTGGCAGAGGTGACGAGACGCCTGAGATTCAACTCCCACATGTTGGAAATAGAGGGACCAGGAGGGGTCACACACAGGGAAGCACAGGATATACTCGAAGTCTTCACTACACACTACAAAACGCTATACACCTCGCAGCAGCAAGGACCACTAGAAGTGGATGGTTTTATGGGAGATATAGCGCTGGGGAATGTATGACGTTCCAACGCATACTTTTACAACGCCTACCTTTACAACGCATTTTTTACACCGCAACATCCATTACAACGCACACCTTTACAACGCATGCCATTACAACGAATTCTTTGAAACTATCTTTACAACGCATTCCACTACAACGCATACTACATTTACAACGCATACCATTACAACGCATTTCATTACATTGCATGTAAGGTAAGTGTTGGATAGTGTAGGGGTAAAAATGACTATTCTAACTCCAGGGGGTGCAACAGTAGGGTAAGTGTTGGATAGTGTAGGGGTAAAAATTACTATTCTAACTCCAGGGGGTGCAACAGTAGGGTAAGTGTTGGATAGTGTAGGAGTACTATGTGTTGTAATGCTATGCGCTGTAATTGTATGCTTTGTAATGACTGCGTTGTAATGGCATGCGTTATAGTGGTGTGCGTTGTAGTGTCATGCGTTGAAATGACTGCGTTGTAAATGCATGCGTTGTAATGGATGTTGCGTTGTAAAAGTTTCGTTGTAATGGTAGTGCGTTGTAAAAGTTGCGTTGTAAAGGTTGTATACCACGCTGGGATGGTTGGGAGACACACAAAGGGAATTTCTCAGTCTGCCATTTGAGATTGACGAGATAAGAGACGCAATCATGCAATTAAATAACGGGAAAGCACCAGGGTTAGATGGATTCCCGGCGGAATTCTACCATCCCTATATAGATATAATGGCGCCGGTCCTCAAGGAGGTGTACGAGGAATCCCTCGAGGTTGGAGTGCTCCCCTTCCATGAGGGAAGCATTGGTTACCTCACTACTGAAACCTGGAAAGACTCCTAGTTCCAGTGATGCCTACATTCCGCTGTTTTTGATCAATTGCGACACCAAAATATTAGCCAAGGTTTTAGCTAATTGCCTGTCTTTGCTATTAGATGAGCTAGTACTACCCGACCAATCGGGCTTCGTTCCTGGCAGAGCCACTTCCCATAACCTCCGAACCTTATTCTCCCTAGTCCAAACAGTAGCGCCGGACCTTCCCCTCGCAGCGTTTTTTTAAACGCCACAAAGCTTTCGACTCTGTTGAGTGGGATTATTTATTTGTAGTATTGCAGCGCATGGGATTCCCATCAATATATGTTTCTTGGATAAAGTTACTATATAGCCAACCAATGGCTAAAGTACTGATTAATGGCCATATATCCACTGTACTATCCATCTCGAGGGGCACCCGACAGGGGTGTCTGCTATCCCCATTGTTGTTCGCTATAGCTGTTGAGCCGCTGGCCTGCAGGCTTCGTCAGTGTCATCAGGATAAAGCAGTTTGGTGTCTTCTTCGTCAAATATTAGTATCACTATACGCGGATGACATAACATTATATGTTAGGGATCCGCAGCAAAATATTAACCCCCTCCTGCGGGATTTTATTGGGTTTGCCAGGTTATCTGGTATTTGCATCAATTGGGGGAAATCACAGGTGTTTTCGCTTATGCCAGCAGTTCCTAAATTTAAGCTTGATTTCCCATTGGAGTGGTGCGACACGGATCTTCGCTACCTGGGCATACAGGTGACTAGGAACAGGGAGGAGACGGTCCGACTCAATTATGGGACCGCTATCACGAATTTAAATAGTAATGTTACACGTTGGATATCACTTCCACTGTCCCAGGCGGGTCGTGCCTCTCTAATCAAAATGGTCGTGCTTCCACAGTTTTTGTATGAATTCTTGAACGTACCCTACCATCCTGGGTCCTACTTTTTCAAACGTTTACGAACGGAATTAATTAGGTTGCTGTGGGGGGGGGAACAGCCTCGGCTTAACTGGAGGACTGACTAAGCCACATAACCGGGATTGGACGCTATGGCCCTTGGGAATTACCGTCCTATATCCCTCTTGCCAGCACTTTCAAAAATCTGCGAGAAGGTGGCCTTTCAACAATTGGAGCACTTTGTTGAAACATCTAGCGCCCTCCACACTGCCCAATCGGGCTTTAGGGCTGCTTATAGCACTGAGACAGCACTGGTGGAGATGACCGAGGCAATCCGCGACTGTTTAGACGGAGGCGGCAGAGCGGTCCTCATTCTATTGGACCTCTCTGCCACGTTCGATACTGTTCCCCACGATCTTCTCCTTGCCAGGCTGTCTGCTATTGGTATTGGGGGAGTTGTGCTAGCTTGGCTGTCTTCGTTTCTTTCTGACAGGTCCCAGCAGGTCTGGATCCCCCCGCATGCATCCGAACCTAAACCACTTTCTACGGGGGTTCCCCAGGGCTCTACTCTTAGTCCCCTACTGTTTAATGTTTACATTACTCCCTTGATTTATCTAGCGGAACAGTGTGGGGCTAAGATTATAGGGTATGCTGATGACACCCAGCTGCTGTTTACGGGGCCTGACAGCAATCTGGATGTGTCGGCAGTGCATCTATGTTTGTCCTCTGTATTTCGCTGGCTCAAACGGGCCCAGCTGAAGTGCAATGAGGACAAATCTGAGGTGCTTTTTTACGGTTCCTTTCCCTCTTCGTTTAAAAACACACTGTGGCCCCCCAACATTCCCAGCCCAGGAGAGATGGGGAGACCAGCAAAAAACCTTGGCATCTGGTTTTCAGAGGATCTTAGATTCGAGGATCACATAAAAAAACTGACCGGCACCTGCTTTGCCACACTGAGAACGCTCCGCAAATTTTTTCCACTGCTCCCTAGGGTGGCAAAGGAGACAGTTGCTCGGGCTCTCATACTGGCAAGGCTGGACTACGCGAATGCACTGTTTAGTGGCATTCCGGCCTACCTGGTGAAACGCCTGCAAATCATCCAGAATGCGACTGCCCGCTTGATATTCAGTATCCCGAGATGGAAGAGTGTACGCACTGAAATGCGCACTCTCCATTGGCTCCCTGTTGCGCAGCGCATTCTGTTTAAATCCCTGGTGCTGGCTTTTAGAGCTATTCACGATCAAGGCCCCCACTACTTACGAAAAAGGTTCATCTGCTATACCCCTTCCCGCATCCTCAGATCATCCGCTCTGTTTAAACTGACTCTCCCCCGTTTTAAACGAGCAAGGCTCGGCGGACAATCAATCTCGGTGTCTGTAGCCCGAGCCTGGAATGCCCTTCCTTTCCACCTGCGCTCCACGCAAACTGTGGCCTTATTTAAGAAAAATTTAAAAACACACCTATTCTTGAGTACAATTTAGAGCGTTCTTTTGCTGTTTTTCTGCCCTTTGTCTTTCCCACACGGCGCCAGGATACTCACAAGTAATGGAGCGCGTTATAAAATGGTTTATACATACATATACATAACCAAGTTGGGTTCGACATACCGGATTTTGAGATCTATTACTTGAGCGCCCAAGCTCAGTATGCCTATTACTGGATACACCCCCCTCGATATATGCCACAGGTGGACGCGGAGGACTGGCTCGCGGACCCCGTGCCGCTGAATGGCATTATACAGGGGCCTAGACGGGCGCGTGGGACACCTCCTACACGTGCAAGGTAGATGCCTGGCATCGTATAACGGACATACTCTCTGAGCCCATCCTCTACTCTTCTCAGCTGCCCTTGACGTATCATCCGGATATATCCCTGCTACAAGAAAAGGGATTTATGAATTTTTGCACGCGTATTCAGGTTACTGTGTGGGGGAGTTCAAAACAACAAAAGAGTATCCAAAACTAAGATATATACAAAGCTCTAAGAAGGGGGGGAAAAACGGTAAGACAGCCCTTCTACCACCACCCTTAAGTGCTTATATCAGAAAGTGAACTGTGTCAAAAGAATAGTGACTTCCCAATGTGGAAAAAAGGAACCCTCAGGCACCCACAGACAGTAGGTAGCCATGTTTCTTCATCGAGTTCCTGTGGTTAGTAGTGTAAAGATATAATAAACCAAACAGGTGCAGATTAAAAATGGGTGTAGACCACTCCCTCGACCAACACTTTTAATAGAGGGGTGATTCGAACCCAATTAAAAACAATGTGCATGTAAGGACAAATACGGGTTGAGTAAATTTGAACCCCCTGTCCTAAAAATAGGTCGACATGTTTCTGCTTTGGGGTCCTGTTCGACCCAGCATTCCTCAGGACCAATGGTAAAATCTCTCCCAAATGGGTACAGCCAACCCTAAGTAGCTTACTCACATGGAAGGAAAATAATCAGCTTTACGTATGTTTTTTTACCAACTTGTAATCACTGTATCGATAAAAAATCAGGTGCTCAACCTCTGTTTTATGAAGGGTATGGAATTCAGTATATGTTCCGAAAATTTCTCAGACATAAGTAAAGGCAAAACCTTTGCCACAGGATTCAAATGCTCCTAATTACAAGGCCTATTCCGGTCTCTTCCACGGTTTTCAAGCCGTGGAAGAGACCGGAATAGGTACCATGCGGGGAGCCGCCAGCCAGTATATGCTGACGTGAAGATTTCCCCCACCACGGACTCATGAAGCCTTGTAATTAGGAGCATTTGAATCCTGTGGCAAAGGTTTTGCCTTTACTTATGTCTGAGAAATTTTCGGAACATATACTGAATTCCAAACCCTTCATAAAACGGAGGTTGAGCACCTGATTTTTTATCGATACAGCGATTACAAGTTGGTAAAAAAACATACGTAAAGCTGATTATTTTCCTTCCATGTGAGTAAGCTACTTAGGGTTGGCTGTACCCATTTGGGAGAGATTTTACCATTGGTCCTGAGAAATGCTGGGTCGAACAGGACCCCAAAGCAGAAACATGTCGACCTATTTTTAGGACAGGGGGTTCAAATTTACTCAACCCGTATTTGTCCTTACATGCACATTGTTTTTAATTGGGTTCGAATCACCCCTCTATTAAAAGTGTTGGTCGAGGGAGTGGTCTACACCCATTTTTAATCTGCACCTGTTTGGTTAATTATATCTTTACACTACTAACCACAGGAACCCGATGAAGAAACATGGCTACCTACTGTCTGTGGGTGCCTGAGGGTTCCTTTTTTCCACATTGGGAAGTCACTATTCTTTTGACACAGTTCACTTTCTGATATAAGCACTTAAGGGTGGTGGTAGACGGGCTGTCTTACCGTTTCCCCCCCCCCTTCTTAGAGCTTTGTATATATCTTAGTTTTGGATACTCTTTTGTTGTTTTGAACTGTTTACCTCAGGGGTGTGAGAGTATTTTACTTTGCCCTTTCTCTCTTGTTGTTTATACGTACTGTGTGGGGGAGACCTATTTCATGAGGACAAGTTTCGGTCCTCAGAGCACCTCTTTCAAGGGATACAGCCCTCCCCACTGGACATATTTCTGTACGTGCGTTTAAGGCAAGGGACGAAGGCGATCCTCCCAGATTTCCCAAGTGAGCCTGCAAACCTCTGCCCACTACACAACATGCTGGGATCCACGGATGGGAAGCACTTAGTGTCCAGTTTATACAAAAGCACCCGTGATCAACACGAAAATGTCCCTGGCCCTGCGCGCACACATTGGGCAGAGGAGGAGCTAGGGTCCGAGATAACAGATGAGCAGTGGGAATATTGTTGTACACAAACATCACAATTATCGGCTAGTTGCAGACTGTGGGTTATACATTTTAAGTTCCTGCAAAGATTGTATTACACCCCTGTAAAAAAATACCATCTCCACCTCCAGGATCATGACAGATGCGATAGGTGTTGTAGAGAGGGGGCGGATTTTATACATCTTGCGTGGGAGTGCCCGGCGGTGCAGGAGATCTGAAGCCAAGTGTATACAGCGCTCGGGAAAATGGTCAACCTTACGCTAGAGATGGATCCAATGATGGCCCTGCTCAGTTACACAGCACAGATTCACAAACCCTATCGAAAATTCATAGCTATATCATTGCTACTTCCCAAATGCAAAGTTGCTTGCAGATGGGGTAGGGGGAGGGCCCCTAAGTTTAAGGAGTGGTTAGCGGACATGTTGTATTTCCAGGATCAAATGACTACATATGTGGAACTTCTCCCACAGGCATCTAGACCGAAGGACATATGGTGGCCACTCCAGAGTTACTTACTTCAGAGTGACTCAGGTGAGGGGGTTGCCACTACTGCAGATAATGCTTGATTATATGGGGGAGACCCTTGGAGTTTATTTTAAATGTTGAGTAATTAACGCCACATGGGCAGGGAGGTACGTGAGGGATGATATTCGGCCCCTTTGACAAGGCTGGGTAGGCGCTGGGGGGATTTGTGCCATTGCTGCTCATAAGTTGTATGAAACTGCCATTTCTGTAACTGCGGCCTATTATTAGCATATGTCCCACTGCATTTAACTTGCATATTGCCTTTCAAATGTCAGTCTATTGGAAGAAATGTTATTTCTGGAATGTATGACCTGCCACATGTTTATGGTAACATATGGTTCAGATGTATAACAAAATTAAAAAAATAAAGTTTTCACAAAAAAAGACATGTTGATGCTTTTTTAAAATTAAACTTATTTTTTTATGATAACCACTTTTATCAAAATTAAAGCTGACCCAGCAAGGCGGTCCCCAGAGCCTAAGGAAGGCTCCCAAACCACAGACCTCTACAGCCTCCTCACGCCAACTGATGTCACATGGGAACAGCCCACCTCACAGAGCCCCACGGCCATCATGACCTCCATCCTCTTTGGAGCACCAACTGCCCCCTCCTTCCACATACTCTTCATCATCAGGAGCAAGGAATTCAGCATCCAACTCACAGCCATCCTCAATGTATTCTTCATTACGACTGCCTTTGGCAATGGCAACACACAAAGGTCAGATACCTCCTGAACAAAACCCTCCACAGACCTCACAGGATGTACAAAGAAAATATGCCTACCTCCCTTCGTGTCAAAACACAAGAGCATGATCTACAGGAGCAAGATACATCACTTGTTGCTCAGCCCAACCCAGAACCCGCAGCATCAACATAATTTCCTACATAGAAGACAACCAGCTCATCCTCTCTCACCAGGACCAACTTCCACAACTGGAAGACAAGCATCACCAAATAGATGAAGACCATCTGCCTGAAGTTCAACACAGGCAAGACTGAAGTAATAATCTTCGAAAACAACAACTGCCCTTGAAATGACAGCTGGTGGCCCCCTGAACTCAAACACACACCGACATTGACAGACCACGCATGCAACCTTGCAGTGTCCTGGACAGCAAACTCACCATAAAATGCCAGATCACCGCCGTCACCTCCGCCTGCTTCCACACCCTTGGCATGCTCCAAAAGGTCTTCAGATGGTTCCCCATCGATACCAGGAAAACAGTCACCCAAGCACTAGTCACCAACCAACTCGACTGTGGCAACTCACTCTATGGGGCTGATTACGACTTTGGTGCAATTGTGGCAGTGCCAAAGCCGCGCAAAGACCACCCTCCTGATTACAAGCATTTCTTGTGCTGGCAGACGGTCCTTTTGCCGTTCCCATGGCAATGCCAGAAAAACAGGCACCGCATTGGGAACGGCAAAAGTTTTCCAGCATGGCATGGATGGTGACATCCATCCCGTGCTGGTACTGGGGCTGATAGCAGACAGGGTGCACATGTTGTCCCCCCTGAATGCACCCCCATGGCAGGTTACATTGGGCCTCTGCCAAGCCACCACCAGGGAACGGCTGTTGCCTGGCACAGGCGGTGGTCCACCACCAGTACGACTTTGAAAGGTGTAATCTGGCAGACTGTCACTGCTGTGCCATGCAGGAATTACCACCAAACTCCTGAAGAGACTCAGACGGTACAGAACTCAGTGGCCAGACTCATTCTAAACCTCCCCAAATGGACCCCACTTCAGGAACCTCCACTGCTGTTCATCCAGAAAAGATGCCAATTCAAGATGCTAACAACCACCTACAATGCCCTCCGTGACCAAGGACCAGCATACCTCTACCCCTTCTTGAACTACCACCAACCCCCCAGACACCTGCACTCCACCTGCCTCCTGCACATTCCAACACAAGTCACAGCTACAGCAGAGGTCACCTCACCAGCAAGTCTTGGACTGACCTTCCCATCTACCTTTGAACAGCTTCCTTTCTCATGGAATTCAGAAAGGGGCTCAAGACCTGGTTTTATGACTTACCACGGTAGGATTTTCAGCACCTCGTGATTACCCGTGCGATATAAATCAGATTGATTGAATTTGATTTGGTTGATTGATTGATTGATTGATTGATTGATTGATTGGAAGTTTCCATGAGGGGGTGTTTGCATATACTTTTTTTCTCAGCCCCGCTTGATGGATAACCCTAATGCTTTCAAGCAACAAGCTGAATTAGATGAACCTTTTTGTGGAAAGTTTGTGAAGATTCCTCAAACAGCCCCAAAGTTATTAGCAAACCAAAAAACTATTTCCTGTGGTAACTATGTCCTAGCTATACCTTCCCAGTATATATATATATATATAGATATGTTCACTTAAAAAGCCAAAGGTTACAGGGCTGTTATAGTTAGGTGCCGGTTTCACCCATACAAAACCAGTGAAATTCAGCAGTTATAGTTAGCTGAACTAACTATAACTCGCGCCCCCACAATGCACTGCTTATGACCTCACTTATTACATCACTCATGACATGGTCAGTGACATCATTGATGGCATCACTGATGGCATCTCAAATTACATCACTGATAACATCATCCAGTGTCTGGAAGTGTTTTTTAAAAGTTTATGAGTGTTAAATATATATACACCAAGGTGTATTGGTGAATCACTGGATGTATGAGTGCCTATATGGATTATTCAGTGGGCACGTGACTGACTGTATAAGTGAGTGATTAGGTGTCTCAGTGAATGAATGGGTGAGTGTCTGGTTGTATGAATGTCTGTATCAGTCTGTCAGTTGGTGTCTGAGCGACTGTATGGGTGTGTGAGTGGGTACATGGGAGGCTGTAAGGGTGAGTGATTGGTATTCTAAGTACCTCTATGGTTGTCTGAGTGTCTGTGTGCGTGGGTGAGTGGGTGGGCGACTCCCTGTATGGATGAGTGAGTGGGTAAGTCAGTGGCTGTATGGGTTAGTGAGTACATGTGTGAGGGGTTGTCTGGGTGAGTGAGTGATTGTGTAAGGGGTATATGGGTGAGTAACTGAGTATGTGAAAGGCAGTATATGTGAGTGATGGTGGATATGAGTGGCTTGGTTGGTGAGTGAATGTGAGAGTGGGTGTATGGGTGAGTGTGTGCTTGTGTGAGTACATGTTAGTGTCTGTATGAGTAAGTAAGTGAGTGTATGTGTATATGTATGGGTGAGTAAGTGGCTGTGTGTTTGACTGAATGGGTGAGTGACTAGGTTTGTGAGTAGTTCAATTGGTGACTGACTGTGTGAGTGGCTGTATGGGTGTATGAGTGGATATGTCAGTGACTGTACTAGTGATTGAGTGGGTGTATGAGTGGCTGGATGGGTGAGTGATTAGATGTGTGTGTGTGTAGATCTATGAATCAGTAAGTGAGTGTGTATGTACTGGCATGGGTCTGTGATTGGGTTAGAATGGTTGTGTGGGAGTGGGTGTATGAAAGGTTCTATGGGTTGTGAGTGGGTGAGTCAGTGATTCTGTGGATGATGTCATCAGTGATTTTTCAGTGAATTTCAAAGGTTTTTTAAATGCTAATTCCTAACTACAATATCCCTGTAACCTTCGTTTTTTCCAGTGATTTTCTTTGTTTTTTTTTTTAACTAGTAGTCACCTTTGCAGAGTGGTGGAGAAAGGGGGCCGGGCCTCCAACCAGCTCTGAGCAGTCCTGCTCTCCTCTGGAAGTAACAGAAGGGGTCCTGCCGCCCTGGATCCTCAGCATCCAAGGGGACTTCATCCCCAACCAGCAATGTGCCAGGAGGCACATTTGCAGAGTGGTAGAAAAAGGGTGTGTGGCCTCCGACAACCTCTCAGCAATCCCGCTGTGTGGGACATACTGGTGGTATCAGGAGGGGTAGTTGGCCGCCAAGGCCCCTCAGTAGCCAAAGGGACTTCATCCCCCAACCAGCAGTGTGGCAGGATGTACATTTGCAGAGTGCTGGAGAAAGTGGGCGTGGCCCCCGAAGACCTCTCAGCAATCCCACAGCGTGGGACTTACTGATTGATTGAATAAAATAACCCGAAGGTATCAAGGCGCCTAACAAAATATGTCATAAACATGGGCATATCACCATTACAAATAGGCCTGCACAAAGAGATGGGTCTTCAGGGCACTTCTGAAAGCCTGGAGAGTGGGTAGAGAGCTTAAATCCAGAGGGAGGGAGTTCCACCATTTGGGCGCCAAGGTGGAGAAAAGCCCTACCCCCCCCATTTAGTTCTCCTGAAATGAGGGACTGACAGAAGAAGTTTACTCGAGGAGCGCAGGTTCCTAGCAGGAGTGTGGCGGGACAAGATGGATCCTACACCAGTGGAACTGTTTTTAGCCAATGCCCTATAGGTCATACTCAAGATCTTAAAATGGATACGGTCCTCCACAGGGAGCCAGTGTAACAGCTTTCTAGCCGCTGTAGCTGAGGCACGTTTGGGAAGATCAAGGACAAACCTGGCAGCAGCGTTCTGGACTACCTGCAAGCGCTGCAGTAGACTTTTATTCAGTCCCACATACAGCGCATTGCAGTAGTCCAGTCGAGAGCCAATGAGGGCCACTGCAAGCTGTTTCCTTGCCTGTAATGACAGGTAGTGCCTGATCCTCCTGAGGATGTGAATGATGCCCCAGCAGGTAGAGATGGTTCTGTTGACCTGTTTATCCATTACTGGTGGTAATAGAAGAGGTAGTTGGCACCAAAGGCCCCTCTGGAGCCAAGGGGACTTCATTCCCCAAAAACCTATGTGGTATCCTCTTCTGTAGGTGGCACTGTGATAAGGAGATTAAACTACACCTCTACTCCATCGCAGTCAGTGGTGCAAAAAATAAAAGACTTTTTTATACAACCCTCACCCACTCTAGTAGTGGTATGCTTCATCATCAGGTTCACCCTGACTCCTAAAGGTCAGGGAGGGATCGATCTCATTCCAGATACTTCTTGAAGAAATCTTTAATTTTTGTTTTTTTTTCAAACTATTAGGTAAAACTTTCACATCCACCCCAAAGTATCTATTTATTTGTGGGGGGAGTTTAAGACTGTAAATACATGGGGCAAGCACGATTTTGTGGTCCTATGACCCTGGTGTTAAAAATGCAGACTTGTTTCTGCCCTACTCTATTAACCTAACATAGGTCCTGGGCATTCCTCAGTGCGAAGAAAGTGAAAGTGGTTCCCCCAGTGGCGCACCACTGTAATAATTGCATGGCATGCAAAAGGGAAGCTTATGCATGCAGGTAAAAAGTGATAAACTATTATCCCAGTGCTCTCCCCGCCTCAGGTAAGTTATACTCATCAAGGGTGGACGGGGTAGGCCCTGTTGGTAAAATAGCACCAATTGTCCCTGCCCTTTGTGAACCTGTTTGGTGCTCCACTCTCCCAGCCTAATCACAATACCCCCTACAGAGGAGAATAACACATAGGTTTTGGGATATTTAATATGGAGTGCGTATCCCCTTTCCTTTCAGTTACAAAAGGATCTCTCGACCCTTATGGGTCCAGGAGTCGCTCTTCCGCTCTCAATTATTCAAGGACTTCATTCCCCAACCAGCAGTGCGCCAGTAGGCACATTTGCAAAGTTGTGGAGAAACTGTGCGTGGCCTGGGAAGTCCTCTCAGCAATCCCACTGTTTGGAATGTACTGGAGGTAACAGTAGGGCTCGTTGGCCCCCAAGGACCCTCAGCATTCAAGGAGACTTTCTTTTCCAACTAGTAGTACACCAGAAGGTGTGTTTGCAGAGTGATTTAAAAAGGGAGTGTGGCCTCCGACCAACTCTTTACAATCCTGCTGTGTGGGACTTACTGGAGGTTACAGGAGGGGTTACTGTCCCCCAAGGACCCTCAGGAGGCATGGGGGCTTTATCCCCCAACCAGTAGTGTGCCAGTAGGTGTGTTTGCAGAGTGCTGGAGAAAGGGGGCATGGCCACCGAAGACCTCTCAGTAATCCCGCTGTGTGGGACTTATTGGAGGTAACAGAAGGGGTTTCTGACCCCCAGTGACCCTCAGCATCCAAGGGGACTTCATCCCCCAACCAGTAATGCGCCAGTAGGCATGTTTGCAGAGTAGTTGAGAAAGGGGGCGGGCTTCCTACGGCTTGCCGGTCCTGCATGTTTTTTTTGTTTCGTTTTTTTACAGGAGGGAGAGCCGCGTGGCCCCCTTTCCCTGGGCCAGTTTGGTCACCGGGAATCCCATCCCACAGGCCCAGGCCTTTTTTAATGGGATCAGTGGCAGTCCCCAGGGCTCTGGGGGCCCACACAATCCTCTGCACTTCAGTAATTCATAGCCCTGGGGAAGTGGCGGTCCACGGGGCTGCAGGGGGGCTATGCGGGCCGCCCCATTTGTATAGTTCATTGCCCCAGGGAGGTGTCAGTACCTGGTGCTGCAGGGGTCCGCCCCCCCATTTGTATAGTTCAGTGCCCTGGGAAGGTGGCGGTCCCCCGACCTTTTCAAAAGCCTAGGAGAGGGCCCCATGAACCCCCTTCCTTCATTATAGTAAGCCTTCATGCCCCCAGGATTTGGCCCACCCGGGAGAATCATATAAAAGATGTGTGCGAGGCTGCAAGTCTATTTTTTATTTTGCCCCTGATCCGTGGGTCCACCCACATATAAGTGGTAAAATTAAATTTAAAAAAAAACTTTTACCGCCGGCGGGGTCTCTGTGTGACACCTCCTCGCCATAACTTGGGGCTCAGGGTATTCCTAGCCTGCTCCCTTTTCTTTATTTTTTTACTTTTTTTGTGGCACTCGGCTTCCAGCCGAGTCCCAAGATGGCTGTCAACACTTCCTTGTTGAAGTGTTGCCAGCCAATCAAATTTTAGTAGGATCACTAGACTTTTGTCGGCACTTCTCACCTCCTATCACTTAAGGACCACTGTCTAGGTCTGGTCCTTCTCTTAGATATCTCAATAACGTTTATGGATTCATCACTGCTGTAGTGGACAGTTCACAGTCTCATTCTCTGCAAACTTTGGGCCTCATTTATGAGAAATGACGCATCGCTGCATGAAAGCTGCGATGCGTCACTTCTCAGTGTGCACTTCTTGCGACATACCTGATGCGTCATATTTACTGTATGACGCATCATGTCGCAAGGAGTTACAGATACGTCAGTATTTCTGACGTATCTGTATGGCGCAAAAGTGACGCATTGCTGGAGTGTGTCACAAAAGTGACGCAACTCCAGCAATGTGTCCTTTCACATGGGGCAAGCCCCATGTGAAAGGGCTTGCGTCAGTCTTACGCCTGCTGTGAGGCAGGCGTAAGATTTTGACGCATTTGAGTCCTAGAAGTGGCGCAATGAAATCTCGTAGATTGCACTGCGTCACTTCTACGACCTTTCTTGGCGTGGGAACACCCCCCCTGCATACATTATACCTGGCGCAGGTATAATGTAGCGCAGGGGTTTACAAAGTGACGCATCTACCTAGATGCGTCACTTTGTAAATGTGGCGCAACAAGGCGCATTTATTACACTGCTGGTGCGTCACAAAAAGTGATGCACCAGCGGTGCAAAAGTGACGAAAGGGCTCATTGTCAGGTCATCATTCCAACTTGCTCCTTATTCCAGACAGTCCTGTCCTACATACTATAAAAGCATGTTATCCAATTGTGTGTACTTTGGAGCAATGCAGAATGGCATGGAGCCAAAATGTGCCTTGCTGAAATAAACGATGGATTTATGTAATTACTCTGGGGCACATTCAGTCCATTCTTTTTTTGCTTACTTTGTCAATACACATAGGGGCCAACCAAATGCAAACAGCTTCTATTCCAGGTCCCTTCTAAATGGCAGCACAAGCAGCCCCAGGTAATTTAAGGCCTTGTTGAGCTTCATCAGTGAGATGCAGAGTGTTTCTCTATGGCATCAAGTGGTAGGTGGGTCCCCACCAACTCATACTTGAGGCACACTGGCCGCAGGCTGTTGGTAAATCTTGCAATATTGCTGCCCTTGGAGTGACTTTGATGAGCAGCTCCGGGGCATTGGGACAGGACTCAGAATTCTGAATCATCTCAAAGTACGAAAAAATAATCAGAAATATAAAACTTGGTCGCCATAGATCTATAAGGTCTGCTGGCTTGCGACCCCATGTGCTCTCCCCGCCTCTTGAAAGAGCAGAGTACAGGGACTAAGGCAGGACCTTGGCAGGACATCCATTAACTTGCATGTACTAAACACCATAATAACTGCCCCTCTAAAAAAAAATCCAATCTTTTAAGCATGAAAAATAATGATCCTAATGTGAACATATACTTGAACTTTCATGTGCTAATGTCAAGAATAGGCTATTTAATTTCTCTGCACGAATGAATGGCCGGGCCTGGAGAAAGATGAGAGTCTGGACGTGTAATAAAGGCCCTGGTGCAGAACGCCTTCAATCACCGCCTCTTACTGTAGCCAACATCTCATTACAGGTTCCCGCAGTGGCGCGCCTGACCTTCGGAGAACAATCATAGTAACGATTTTAGCTGCTATTTGTTCCTCGGGACGGAATCTACGTCTTCAGACGCTCATTAGTTATAGATTAAGAACCCACATCTGTGCGTAATCATGAAGTTATAAGTCACTGAGGGGTTCCATGACCACACAGAGGCAGGAGCCCGTGGGAGGCATTTGTAAGGTCCAGGAACTCCAAGGTGGCTTACAGCATCCCCACTAAAAACATTTGAGGGTATTTTATTCCTTATAATACTTGATTCTACAAATAAGATGGATATAGCTAGACAGAGAGAAAATAAAATGTCGCTTTTTCTGCATGCACAGCTTGTACATGTTATGTTATTGAAGCTTCCAAAGCGCGCTTTTACCCAAGGGTGTCCTGGCGCTGAGCCCTGTCTAACTGGTATCCATGGCAAAAGACTTTGGGGGATATGTATCAAATACCGTCATGACGATTCTCAAATACAGATTTTTAGAGAATCGCTATTCGAGAATCGCAAAACAGGATGTAATAAATAATTCGCAAATATTTTGCGATTCCTTTGCATTCCTTAATTGCGATGAGCAAATTGCTAATCGCAATTAAGGAATACCTTCCCATTCATTCCTATGGGTTAGGAGGCCTGTTGGAATGAATGGGAAGACATTCTCAATTTGCGATTTGCAATTAGAGAATCGCAAATTGAGAATGTAATTTCAAGGGTGCCAGGGTGTCAAAAAGACACCCAGTTGCACCCCTAAAATATGTATGTGTGGACAGGTGGCGCACCTACATGCCCTAAGGGCATGTATGTGTGGCACATGGCATTTTGAAAAAAGCAGAAATGTGCTTTTTTCAAACAATTTGCAAATTACCACCAACTCTCAGTTGGTGGTAATTTGCGATTTCTTATGCCAAATATGCACAACTTAGGTGCCTTCTACATCGCATTTAAGGAATCGCAATTTGCGATTCCTTAAATGGAATCGCAAAATAGAGAATCGCAAATTTTGCGATTCTCTAATTTGCGATGCCCTGTTGGGATGATACATCCCAAAAGGACATTTCCCGTTGGCAAACTGGCCGATTCTGAGAATCGGCCCGTCGGGAAAAGAGCTTGATACAAATGCCCCTTAGTCTGCGAACAGCCACGTTTTCAATAACTTCCTGAAAGAAAAGACCTCCTTGGAGTTCCTAAGATGCATTGGTAAATTGTTCCAGGATTACACTATGACTTTTTAAAAGGTAACTTAAAACATGAAGTGCTGTATATTCCAACCAGATTCCAAAGTAGAACTTTCTTTTTTGAGGTATATGACAAAAAGTTTTTTCAAACTTTTTTTTAAACATTTAAGCATTGAAGCTCTTCAGTTGCTGGCAGGGCGGAGCTATTCTTTTTCCATATTTACACACTAGGCTGAAGGGGGCATTTTCAGGCCAACCTTGACGCAGTAGCCTGGAAACAGAGGCGCCTTGTGGAAATACATGACAGTAGTGACACAGGGAAGGCACCCAACTTCTGCAGGAGGGGTGCCCTCACAGGCGGCAGGACAATCTAGGAAGTCACCGGCCTTTTCTTCGATTTACTTTGAAATTATAATTCACGCTGAAAGATGCTGAGAATCTCAGCGTGAAACTTCAAACACAGCCAGGGCGCCAGGCGCTTTCTACTGGTAGGCACAGCGAGGTGGGTGTCTGCTAGCGAGTTCAGGGGCACAGATAACTTCTCTTTAATTTCGGCGGATCCCTTTAATATTCATTTATGTAAGCATCCTTCTGACAGAGTATGTGGCCTAACTAACACAGGGGGAGATGAACAATAGCATTTGACCACAATCTGTAAGGTGAGTCTCTTATAGCCTCATGATGAAATAGAACAAACCTCACTCTAGAGAGGAAGATTCTATCAGCAAATCTCTCGCACCCACATTAACAGGGGGGTGGGGGCCTGAAGTTAGTACTATTGAGATACTATTTTCTGGAAGCACCTCTTTTCATGCATGTCGAATTTTAGGGGTTGCACTGAATTCTGTTTATTATTGTTTTTCTGTGTTGGAAACACCTCAAGTTCTCCTATGAGAATCTGTCTCAGGTTGAATTAATTTTAATTAGGTATAGCCTTTCTAGGCACCAGCCTTATCCGAGGGGCATGTACTTAAAGCATTCTGCTTGGTCCTATTCTGTCTTTTGAGGTGGGATCACCACATTAGTGAGGAATAGGACAAGGACAAGGGGGGCATGGGGGTAATGATGGACTGATCAAAGGTCAACCCTTCGCGTTTGCTTTGTATTTTACGAATTAAGGGGCATATCAGCAACAAATTGCGATAATGATCGCAAAGCGCGTGTATCGCTGTTTTTCCTATTGCGGGCTATCGCAGGATTTCTTCGCCGAGTTAGCGCGGTATTACCAATGCGTTTCCCAAAGGCGATAAGAATCCAGCGATAGCGGCAAAGAGCGCCAATATCGTGTGAAAAACATCGATAACATGTGATCGCTAATGATGAGCTTGTAAATATGGGAGTGTGGATTTAACCTGGCAATCCACCTCCCATACGCTACATGCTTTGAGGAGACGTACAGATCTGGCGATACCCGCTGTTAGTGGCAGTTTCAATATCGCCTCGCAAATCTTGTTAATACAGCGCTGTTGTGTCAGCGCTTTCTTACATGTTGTAACTTTGACGGCACACCTACTTTGCATCTCATTAGCGATGTTCATCGCTGGAATGAGATGCGTTACAAAAACGACTGCTAACATGCGTTAATGCATGTTAGCGCCGCATTGTAAATAGGGAGATGAAATTATCGCCGCTTTTTTGCCTTTTAAAGCCAAAAAAGCGGCGAATTGACCCTTGATAATATGCCACTAAATGTCGGGGGAGTTCAGGTGTATTTAGACGAGAACGCAGAGGGGCCGGCGATCTTGAATTCTTTTGATTTCATTGTGAACCAGGGGCCGCTTTACACATGTGGCACATTCTCTTTCATTGCACTGGGCGCACCTTTTAAAAGGTGCACCCTGAGCAATTAAGAAAACTGTGCCGTTTTATGTTGAATGTGCTGCCCTCAGGGCAGTCGCCAACTGTTGCTGCCCTGGGGGTAGCGTATTCAAGTGAAAAACAGAGCGTGTGCTTTGAAGCCGCTCCATATTTTCACAGTGCAGGCAGCAACTCGCCTGCACTTTTAAGAGGTATTAGAGATCCCCTTGCAGGCGGGTGCAGTGAGTGGCTACACCTGCCTCAAGAGGGCTGCTCTCAGGGGGTGCACTGTCAGTGCACCTCCCGAGAGCCTCTTTGCCTATGCATATGTCTGTAATACAGTAGTAATTGCAAACACAACAGTGATGGACAGAATGTGGATCAATGTCACACATTCACCCCAGTCCAAAGATCTGGGCCCAAATCCATCGTTTTTCCACTCCACACCACCCTGGGTTAGACAATGGCGATATGCAAATCAGCGCTGACCCTGTGCCCCATGGGAACAGTCCAGTCCGAACTACAAAAGCCATGTCCTTCCCAAAACGGAAACAAACATCCGAGGACCGGCCCGGTTTCGAGGTAACACCTCTCATCAGCCCGGCTACCTTGTTTCCAGTGGTGTGGAGTGCCTGGGACTCACGTCTGAGCATCCCCAGTACACTTAGAGCGGTAATTGCAAACACAACAGTGATGGACAGAATGTGGATCAATGTCACACATTCACCCCAGTCCAAAGATCTGGGCCCAAATCCATCGTTTTTCCACTCCACACCACCCTGGGTCATGGCTTTTGTAGTTCGGACTGGACTGTTCCCATGGGGCACAGGGTCAGCGCTGATTTGCATATCGCCATTGTCTAACCCAGGGTGGTGTGGAGTGGAAAAACGATGGATTTGGGCCCAGATCTTTGGACTGGGGTGAATGTGTGACATTGATCCACATTCTGTCCATCATTGTTGTGTTTGCAGTTACTGTAATACAGTAGTGGCAAAGGGATTCTCTCATTTACATGGGGCACTCCCCCTTTGTAAATGAGGGAAGAACCCCTGAAGATAGCACTGGCACTTTATGTGCGACAGCACTATCAGAATTACAGAAGGGGCCGCACAAACATCTGCAGCCCCTTCTGTAATACCAAAGTGCCCCGGGGGCACACAAACACCTGTTGTGCCCCCGGGGCACTTTGTGTAATACGGCCCCAGGTACGTTTATACTGACTGGTCCCACAATGCCTTTAGCGCCTAGAAGCCTTCGGGTCGTAGTGCGCCATATAAATAAATAAATAAATAAACATCCCTTGGGGTCAAGACTCATAGGTGGTTTGACTTAGTGTGCTCTGAGGGTAATAGCAACCTTGCGTATGTCCTGAAGAAGTAACCCTGATTCCCGGAAGAAGTCAGGTCCTGCAGGCAGCGATATAAAGACGTTTTGCAAGCAAGGAAAGATAAAATAAGGGAGGATGCTTGGGGGTGGCAAGTACTTCAAAGTATAGTGGTCTTTTTGGGAAAGTCATCGATTGATCTTTTTTCAATGATATGACCTCCTCCAGATCGAATGCTTTGATACGGCATCTTGTCGGGCAGAGCATTTACCAATGCTTATTCTACCTCCTAGGTAGCTCCTTCTCCTCCTTTGGCTGATAAGGAGGGACCTGTGGTACCAACTCATGATGTGAGAGATACATAAGAGATTGAGGAATTGTATCTGGTAATTCAGAAGAGATCAAGTAGTAACGTTTCAGGCTCTGATGGTGTCTCAATGGCTGTATTGATTTAAGGGCCACGATTGACACCTATGTTCGTAGAGTTGCTGCCAAGAGTGTTCCCCCCCCTGTCTTGGTCTAAGTCCACCATTCTTCCATATTTAAGAAAGGTGATTGAAGCGACCCAAGGTGTTACAATCTGATACACTTTTGGACTCAACACCTTAAATTGTGGGGAGAAATCTGCTGGATCGACTGGAAGCCGGGGGTGACCAGACCTGAAAACTATAGGAGGTTCAGTGTGGCTTTCGTCAAGAGCGCGGAGGAGTGAACCAGTGCCCACATTTATACATGCCTACTAACACAGTAGGGTTCACTACACCACATATTTATGGACCTGAGCTGCCCCTTTGGCTGCATATACCATTCAAAACTGCAGTCCATCATATAATAGCCATAGCCAAATAACTTTGGAATTCCCTCCCAGCGAACATCCGAGTCATATTCAATCTTTTGACGTTTCGGAAGTCTTTAAAGAAATGGTTGTTCCCCACCATCTGACATAGGACGCTTGTGTATCCCCCTGTTCCTCTCTGGTCTCTGGTTGCGCTGGGACGCCTTGTCGCTGAGGCAGCCATGCGCATTATAAATCCTGTATAAATTAATAAATAAATAAAAAATAGGGGTGGAGGAGTCAGACTGTTGGGGCGGATACACTTGAGTGTCAGTGGAGTAATATAAGCTCCAAGAGACCCCGTCAGAAAAAATTGCAGGATGTGGGCCAGGACACCCTATGTGTACTTTGCAGCGGGCCCCATCACATGTTGTTATGCCATTGTTGAGTGTAACATCCAAATGTGTTTTCAACTAAATGTTGAGTGCTCTGAATCATTTCAGATTAATAGGGGAGTTAGACGGGGTGCATTTTGGTTCCTTTCCTATTCATTCCTATTCACTCTGTACATCAATGGTCTGGAGAGACATTATTGTCTATGCCCTAATGGGGTGCATATCCAATATCAGTTTTCCTGTACGCAAAGTATGCAATTCTCTGCACAGGAATGGCTAATGGTCTGCAGAGATTGCTGGATTCCTTTTCTTTTCATAAAACAATTCGACCTGAAGAGCAATTTAACCAAATCTGTTGCTATAATTTATGGGCCCAAATCCGTAAAAAGATGCCACTATAATATTAGTAGCACTAAGGTGTGTAGTATCGCGGTTTTTACTTCTATTAGGGACAACTTTTGATTCATCCCTAAGTCGAGGACATTAATTTACCATTAGATGGTAACAATTTAATAGAGCTTTAGAGGCTATTTTAAAGTTAAAGACTGAGGGCCTCACTTGGATGTCGGTAGGACTGCTACCGACAGGCCATCAGTGGCAGTCCCACCTACATCCAGGGCAGCGGTCCGACCACGGATAACAATACCGGCGGTCGGAGTGCAGCGGTCGGGGGAAAGACTGACGCCTCTGACAGGATCTAGGATCCAGATGGAGCGTTGGTCAGACTCCTATCCCTACAATGGGGCGGTGCCTGCGCAGGCACTGCCATAGAGATTACGATGCCCCTTTCCGAATGCATTTTCATGGTGATCCGGGGCCCCAAAAAGGGGAGGCCCTTGTGGGCCACTGCCAAGTTACCCCGGGGGCACATGTAGTGCCCCCCCCCCCTCCCCCCCACACCCATGCACCGTGTGGCAAGCACCACATGGTGCCAGGCACATAGCTTCTGGATTTGTGCAAAGTGCTCCTTTACACTGCAGCTTGTGCTGCGGCCCTTTTTATGGGCCACAGCACAAGCCACAGTGCAAAAGGGTCCTACCAAAATTGGGTGGGCAAACCACCACCTGTCTTTTGTGATAGTGGGTGACAGTCTGCCTGCCAGCTATCATAATGAGGACCTTAATGTTTATCTGTGGCAACTTATTGTGCAGGTTAAGGGGGCTAATCTTAAACAGGCAGTTTAGAATGACTGAAAATGCATTTTTGCAAAGATTGTTGACTGTCTCGCTGTGTATAATTGCCTGACTTTTATTCATCATGTTTATTTTTCATAGTTTTCTATTTGTTGGAAGCAAGAGTTGACTACACATGATCATTCATACATGATTGTTTTGCCTTGGACAATGTTCTTGGGGTTTCTTGGCTTTACTACAGTAAAAGTTCTGTTTGCAGCTGCCTTATGGAATGTTTTTTGTGATCCCAAAGTCATCAATGAGGCTGTAAGGGGTTCCAGAGAAAGCAGTTAACCCTCAGTGAGATCACATTCTACTACAAGGTCTCTGAGAGTTATAACCTATATTTATTGGTAGCTATTTCACAACACAGATGTGTTCTTACCTGTTTTAAGTTGAAAACTGTACATTTTTTAGTTACGTTTACAAAATGTGGCTACTGGTTCTTGGAATTCCTTGATGTCCTTAATAATTATTCCATTCAGAACACTTTGCACCTTATGTTCTTTTTCAAGTTTTATATAGCTCCAGGGAACGGTCTTACCCACTTTAAACATAATCCTACACTTATCTTTGCTCAACAGCTTCCATCAGACGTTTCTTGTCTGGCTGTAATTAACTTCTTACAGAGCGATTTTCGAATTAGGAAATTGGTAGAGAATTAGAATATTTATGTGCTCAGTTGCTACTTTTTTTTGATGAACTATGCATTTATGATCTGAATTTATGGATATTTTGTGGCCTAATTGAGCTCAATAAATGATTTATTGCAAGTTATAACGTCAGATTGCTCTGGTAATAGGAACTTCTGCATCAATTTCCCATGTATTATTAAATAATTAGAACCTACTTGAAGTGCTAACCGTGTCATTTAGACCCCCACACCCAAAACACGTACATTCTATGTCCAATATATTTAATGAAACTTTAAAGGTGGCAATAGGTTGCTTATGGAAATTCAAAATATATCTCTCATGTGTCTTTAATTTTATGTTATGTTATCTTAAGTTAAGTTATGTTAAGTTATGCTAAGTTAAGTTATGTTAAGTTATGGTATGTTACGTTAAGTTATATTATGTTATGTATGTTATGTTATGTTATGGTATGTTAAGTTATGGTATGGTATGTTATGTTATGTTATGTGGATTTGTGGAGTGTGACTTATGACCCAAATGGTATCCAGGCACTGGAGCAGGTGTGTTGGTTGTCTGCTGGGGATTAGTTGAAGAGCCAGGTCTTCAGCCGCTTGCAGAATTCAAGAGCCGAGGAGGAGGCCCTGGTGTGCACACGGAGGCTGGTCCATGTTTATGGTGTGATGTAGAGAGGGCTGGGCCACCCGTTCTGCTTGAGCTGATACGGGGTGTGGTGTAAGATAGAGGGAGGCAGAGCATAGGTATCTGGTTGGTTGGTGGAAGTGAAGGCAGCAGTTTTTGTACGCTGGTACATTGTTGTGTAGTGCCTTGTATCCATGTTTGAGGAGTTTAAATTGTCAGTGCTTGTGAATCGGTAACCAGCTGAGTTTTCTGAGGTGTGGCGTGATGTGTGCACGATGTGGGAGGTCCAGGATTAGTCTAGCTGCAGCGTTCTTGACGGTATGAATGAGATGGAGGAGGTGAATGAATGAATGAATGAATGTATTCTTGTAGAGCGCGGACTTAGCCCAAGGGGATCAAGGCGCTAGCGCGGAGCAACCGGACACAGAAGAAATAGAGGCCAAACTTAAACAAGAGTATCAGAAAACAGCCAGGTTTTTAAGGCCTTGCAAAATAAAAGAAGAGACGCCTGACCGGAGATCTCTAAAGGAAGGGAGTTCCACAACTTGGGCGCGGCCGTGGAGAAAGCTCTGCCACCCCTTTTGACCTTCTGAAACCTAGGGACAAGAAGGTTTTGAAGGAAAGATCGAAGGGGTCTGATAGGGGCATAATGCTGGGCAAGCGACTTGATGTCTTCAGGGCTGGCATCATAAAAGGTTTCATGGGTCAAACACAGGATCTTAAAAGTGATCATGCGGTCCATCGGAAGCCAGTGCAGGCTTCTGAGCGCAGCCTTGGCTGAATTGTGTCTAGGAAGATTCAATACCAGCCTTGCTGCCGCGTGCTGTACCATTTGGAGCCGATGGATAAGGCTCTTGTTAATGCCCATATAAAGGCCATTGCAATAGTCCAGTCTGGAGGACACTAATGCCATAGTGGCCTGCTTACGTGCATCAGGGGAAAGATAGTGGGAGATCTTCCTGAGGATCCTAATAATACCGAAACAGGTGGAGACAGTCCTGTTTACCTGAAGATCTAAGGAGAGGGCAGTATCCACTATCACCCTCAAGTTCTTCCCATGGGAAGCTGGGCAAGGGCACTCCCCGAGCGCGGACGGCCACCACTCACTGAACCAGATTTCCTGATCTTTCCCAAAAATCAGGACCTCGGTCTTCTCTCCATTCAACTTCAGGAAATTCTCCACCATCCATTGGGAAGCAGCCTCCATACAGCTCCTGAAATTAAGGGCACAGTCCTTTACCGTATGTGTAATAGAGACCATTATTTGGGTATCGTCCGTGTATGACAACACCTCCAACCCAAATGATCTCACCACACTTGCAAGTGGGGCTACATAAATGTTAAAAAGCGTGGGGCTTAAAGAGGAGCCCTGTGGGACCCCCACAATGCAAGGGTTTAGGAGCAGAGAGGAACTGGCCCATCTTCACCCTCTGTTCTCTTTCGCAGAGAAAGGAGGCAAGGAGACTCAAAGCGGGGCCCTCGACACCTATCTCTCCTAATCGAGACACCAGTATATGGAGAGACAGGGTGTCGAAGGCTGCGGTGAGATCCAACAGAATCAAGAGAGTAGTATGGCCGGTGTCAACCTGGGTACGGATGTTATTGAGGACTGCCGGAAGGGCAGTCTCCGTGCTATGATGTCTTCTGAAGCCATGTTGGCATCCGTCCAGAAGGTGGTGGTCCTTTAAATAAGTACTAAGATGGAGATTTAAATAAGCCTCCAGCATCTTAGCAGGGGCAGGCAGTAAGGAAATGGGTCGAAAGTTTTTCAAATCGCCCGTGTCCAAAGAGGGTTTCTTTAAAAGAGGCTACACAACCGCTGTCTTCCACACGGAGCGATAGACTCCCTCAGAGATGGCGCGGTTCATAACCTCCATAAGAGGAGGAATGACAGCTTCCCGGCAGGCTTTAAACACCTTAGGAGGACAGGGGTCCAAGGGAGAGCCTGAATTAACGCTGTCAAGGAGCCTATCAACCATCTTTGGTGACAGCAGGGGAAAGCTGAGAAGTCTCGGGGTCTGCCCCCTAGGCAGACTCTCTCCAAAAGGGATAGAGATTTGAATGCCCAAACTGATAGAAGAGTTTGCTGTTTCTAGTAAAGCGTAAATCTCCGAGATTTAAGTATGGAAGAAGACGGAGATTTTTTCACAGAGTTCCTGGGATCCTTCTATGGGGTCTACTACCTGTGGGGAGGTTAAAGAATCAATGATCCCAAAGATATCCTTAGAGGTGTTTAACCATGCTGTTACCCCAGAAAAGTATGATCTTTTTTCTTCCATGATAGCAGATTTATATTCTTTCAGACATTGCTTATGTCACTCTTTCTCAAGGGGCTCTAAGTGGGCATGCCACTGCCTCTCCTGTTTTCTACACCCTTGTCTCAGCGTTCTGAGTCTGTCTGAGAACCAGGGAGCAGACAGGCTTGTTCTAGCTGAGTAATGCCTCTTAGCTGGGGCAAGGGCATTCATCGCTACTGTAAGTGTATGAGAAAGCTCCAAGGCAGCCGAGTTGGCATCAGGCTGATTTGAGAGCTCCAACTTATTCAGGAAAGGCGAGAGTGCATCCTTATTTATAAGGTTAAAATTCCTTCTTTCCTCTGCTTACTAACACCAGGAATAGAAAGAACTGCCACCTGAAAGTACAAATGAAACGGAACAGCAAAATGATCAAACCAGGCTAGGGGGATAGCCTGCCCCACCTTCAGCCTCTGGTCGTTGGAGAAAACCCTGTCAATGGTATACCCTGCTGAGTGGGTGGGACCTTCCACCAACTGTGTCAGACCGCAACAGCCCAGCGTTTCCAAGAGAGCTTGGGTATCCCTACTCGAGGTATTCTCCAAATGAAAATTGAAGTCCCTCAAAAGAGTGATATTAGCTCTCTCAAGGAAAGGTGGTTGTAGATTCTAGCATAGAGTGCATTGCCGTAGTCTTTTCTGCTAGTAACTAGGGTTTCAGTGACAGTACGCCTGGTGCTCTTGGACATTTGATTTTTTTGTTTCTGAGGATGCATAGTCTGTAGAAGCAGGATGAGCTGCGTTCACCTAAGGGGCCATGTTGAGCTTGTCATTACGGAACACATAATGTCTTCATTTAAATTGAACATGTGTAGTGTATGAGGGATCACTGAAAGAATATCGACTGAAAGAATATCGACTACCCAAAATATCGTTGAGAAAATATCGAGTACAAAATATCGAGTTTCTATCTACAAACAGGTAAGTACAAAAATATCGAGTACAAAATATCGTTTACAAAAATATCGTTGTTAAAAATATCGACTTTACTAAAAACAATGTTTAATTACATTAATATAAAAAATTAATTACTAAAATATAATTAACAATACTTAAAATAACTTTTAATAATTAAATAATTAATGAAAGTAAAAAAATATTTTTTTTTCATCATATTTCTTAAAACATATATATATAGTAACAAAATTTAATTAAATAATAGGCAATATTGTATATGTACCCCAAAAACCCCAAACTGACCCTGAACCCTAAAAATACCCCTTTACCCAAAAACTGAAAACTGACCCTGAACCCTAAAAATACCCCTTTACCCAAAAACTGAAAACTGACCCTGAACCCTAAAAATACCCCTTTGCCCAAAAACTGAAAACTGACCCTGAACCCTAAAAATACCCCTTTACCCAAAAACTGAAAACTGACCCTGAACCCTAAAAATACCCCTTTACCCAAAAACTGAAAACTGACCCTGAACCCTAAAAATACCCCTTTACCCAAAAACTGAAAACCGACCTGAACCCTAAAAATACCCCTTTGCCCAAAAACTGAAAACCGACCCAGAACTCTAAAAATACCCCTTTACCCAAAAACTGAAAACTGACCCTGAACCCTAAAAATACCCCTTTGCCCAAAAACTGAAAACTGACCCTGAACCCTAAAAATACCCCTTTACCCAAAAACTGAAAACTGACCCTGAACCCTAAAAATACCCCTTTGCCCAAAAACTGAAAACTGACCCTGAACCCTAAAAATACCCCTTTGCCCAAAAACTGAAAACTGACCCTGAACCCTAAAATTACCCCTTTACCCAAAAACTGAAAACTGACCCTGAACCCTAAAAATACCCCTTTACCCAAAAACTGAAAACTGACCCTGAACCCTAAAAATACCCCTTTGCCCAAAAACTGAAAACTGACCCTGAACCCTAAAAATACCCCTTTAATTTAACATAATTAGTAATTAATCAATTAAATTAAATTAATTACCAATTAAATTGTAAATAATTAACATATATTATTTAATTACCAATTAATTAATTATTACTACCAATTAATAAATTTACATATTTAATTTATTATAATTAAATTACTTCCCACCCTATTCCCCTATAAACCCACAACCCGCTACAGAAAATACATTATTTTAATTTACATAATTAGCAATTAATCAATTAAATTAAATTAATTACCAATTAAATTGTAAATAATTAACATATATTATTTAATTACCAATTAATTAATTATTACTACCAATTAATAAATTTACATATTTAATTTATTATAATTAAATTACTTCCCACCCTATTCCCCTATAAACCCACAACCCGCTACAGAAAATACATCATTTTAATTTACATAATTAGCAATTAATCAATTAAATTAAATTAATTACCAATTAAATTGTAAATAATTAACATATATTATTTAATTACCAATTAATTAATTATTACTACCAATTAATAAATTTACATATTTAATTTATTATAATTAAATTACTTCCCACCCTATTCCCCTATAAACCCACAACCCGCTACAGAATAAAATTACACAATAATTAAAAAAAATTATTAATTAAAAATAATTATTAAAAAAATGACACTTTTGACATATATTATAACATAAAAATACTATAAATAATTAAATATTATTGAAAAAACTATATTTTTTACTATCTAGATTATATACTTGGATATTTTCACTGTCTATATTATTTACAGTCGATATTACTTCACTTACCTTAAAAACGATATTTTGACTGTCGATATTCTGTCTAGTCGATATTTTCTCCAAACGATATTTAAAAATCGATATTCTTTCCAGTCGATATTTTGGAGTCGATATTATGTCTGTGCACCGTGTATGAGACATACAAATGTACTCGATCAGTAACCATAGCCAACACCGGACTGGACACTATGATTTGAGACACTAAGGGACCTGATGTATAAAAAGGGTTTTACCCATTCTATACTTGGGGGCAAATGGGGCTGACACATTAGGCCCTAAATGAAACAGTGTCCCCTGGCAGAGGACAGCTGCATTGGTTCCACTGAAGGTAGTGAACTGGCAATCTATGCCAAATTGAAAACAAAGGGCCAAATGTCCGACCGTTTTTTGCGGCTGCAAACGGGAGAACCTCTTGTTTGCGTCTGCAAAAAAGGGTACTAGCATGTACAAATGCTATTTTGCAAGTCACTGACTCGCAAAATAGCATTTGTGGCTCTCGCTATTAGGAAGGGGCGTCCCTTCCTAATAGCGAGTCAACATGCTATGTACTAGTATTTTGCTACCGCATTTGCGGCTGCATAAAACTCACAGTTTACCACCTACTTCAAGTAGGTGGTAAATCACTCGCAATGGGGAACGGGTCCCCAGAGGACCCCTTCCCCTTTGTGAATATGTTGTAAAATATTTTTTTAAGGGCAGGCAGTGGTACCAGAGACCACTGCCTGCCCTTAAAAAAAATGAAACTGAAAAGTTTCATTTTTCTTTTTGAAATGCATCCCGTTTTCCTTTAAGGAAAACAGGCAGCATTTTTTTAAAAACTGCTTTATTAAAAAAGCAGTCCCAGACATGGTGGTCTGCTGAGCCCAGCAGGGCACCATCTCTGGGAGGGCCTGTCATTCCCAATTGGCTCGCAAATTGCGAGAGGCTCATTAATATTCATGAGCCTCGCAATTTGTGACCCCATTGGGAATCGCAAACAGTGTTAAACACACTGTTGTACATGCAAAGTAGCGCCTCGCAAATGACTCACAATTTGCGATGCACTATTTTGCAGGTCGTACATCTGGCCCAAAATTACAAAAGCGTCCAACCCTTGTGCAGGAAGCTTTCACTCTGTGCATCATAGTCAGTGTGTGTTGTCCCAACTTACATCATGGCTGTCCTAGGTAGTTAAATACAGCGACAATCTCCCTGTCTAAATAGGGCAGGATGAACATTGCTATGATTTTAAGGCCCAGCGGGGGATGGGTTATCAGTTCAAAATCTTACATATTTTGAGCCAGCTGAGCCACTACCAGTATAAATCTAGTCCCCCCAACTTCTCAGTAAATCAGGAGGAACACAGGTGTGGTGAGGCAGGAGCACCACTTATTTAAAGTGGTCCTCCTTCTACACCAAGGTTTAAATGACTCCTAAGTACTTAGGACTTTTCAGGTCTATCTTGATAGTTCAGCTGTTGCCAGACCTTATGTAATTGACAAAAATGTGCTTTAACAAGCACTACGGAGAGAGGCACTTTGACTTCACCCAAATATTGATTTTCTTGAGTACACATTCGATTGGGTAGTAGTTGTGTGATTCCATTGAAAACGTGTGTTTGAATTGCACATCTTGCTTTACAAGAAAGTGTATGCTCAACACAGCATAATTGAGTTGGCTATGAGCCAAACCATGGATCAATTTAACCCCTCCCATGCTGAGGTTCGTCACGGCCCCGCCCTGTTCTTTTGTTTACTGCACAGCGGTAAAATCGCGGCCGCAGCGAAGGGGTTAAGAGGCCTGATTTGTTTATTATGAAAAGTTACAACAAAGGATGTTGAATTGATTTAGCTTCATGCTAAAGGGAATAGTCCCTTTAGGGTGGGTTGACATAACCTTGTGTTAAAGCTTATGGACAGGTACTTGTTACTGGGATTTTCACAGATTACCATAATAGGCGAGGGGTGTGCTGCTGGTTACCCCATCACAAACCCTTGAGGTAGAAGACTTGCACTGTGGGGATCCTGGTTATGCTGCTTTAGGAAAAGGTATGCATTGTTTTACTGAATGTAATTTTGTATAGTACATATTTGTAAATTTATGACCATATCCAAATGGTTGCCTTATGGGAAAGCTTATGCAGAATAAGCAGGCCTGAGCTATTGATGGTGACAAGCTAATGATACAGGCTGTATGCCTCATTGATTAATTATAAAACGTTAAGTCAGAGGCTATATTTTTCATCTTTTGATAATGAAATTGTATGACAAACACATCAGGACTGACTTATCGCAGGTGAAAATCATATGGTTAAGTGAATGGACCCTTTGAGAGGGATTGCTATGACACTGAGTTGAAGTCTGTAGATAAATAGTGTGCTTCATAGGTTCTCACAGATCTGAACTGTAGCAGGCAAGGGTTTTGGTGATAGTTTCCCTCTCAGGTTTTTCCATCTGACAAACCCTGCAGGTAGATTTGCACTTTGATAATACTTGTTAACTCTCTTAGGAAGGGCTTTATACATAGACATAATTTAGGGGTCGCCAAGGGTCGCTATTGCGCCCCCTAGCTTGCCCCTTTCTACCTCTGGCACTGCCTTTGAGACCCTTGGCCTCAGAGGTGGCAAAATCAGTGCCAAGAACACAGGGGTGCCTCACAATATCAGAGTCAGGCTCTAACCTCATTTCTGCTCATTTGTATTACATTAATAGTGAATAATAGTTTATTATTCACTATTAGTGTAATAAAAAGTGGTGCATCAAGATCTGGACCTTCACTGGCATCTAGGTAAGAAAATTAAAATGGTTTTACTGAATGTTGTTTGCGTGCATGAGGGTGAGAGTGAATTTGGGTTAGAGAGCGTGTATATGTGTGAGCATGTATGTTTGTATATAGGATCGTGGATGTGTGTGTGTCAAAATGAGTGAGTAAGTATAAGTGAGTCAGAGTAAGAGTGAGTGAGAGAGTGGGAATGAGTGATTCAGAGTGAGAGTGAGTGCACAAGATTAGGTGAAAATGAATGAGTGCAAGTCAGCTCTAACGATTGAATGAGTGTGAATACGTGAATGTAAGGACAAGTTTCTGTATGCTTGCAGATCCACTGCTGGACCTAGAATGCCTGCCTCTTGGCTTATAGAAACACTTTTGACAAAACGTTGGCACTGGAATACCCTAGGCAATATTTGCATATGCTACTGCTGGCACTCTGTAGGTACATTGTGGCATAGAGCAACCATGAAAAAAGGCCAGCACTGGCCTTCTGGAGGATATTATTGGCATAGTTGGCACCTGTGGTAAATTGCTTGTGATGGCACATTGGAGGAAATTCTTGGCATATGGCATGTTCCTGGGTAAATCCATGAAGAAATCTGGTCCTTGACATGTTAGAGATATCCTTTGACGTAAAGGACCTGCACTGTGTACGAGAAGCAGTTTTCGGACATTTCTGGACCTGACATATTGTATGTAATGTTTGGGCAAAAGAGGGCACCATGGCAAAAAACTGGTCCTAGCAATGGAGGTAATTTTTGACATAAGGGGGTACCTGTAGACATTTAAAAAACGCATGAGTGAACTCATAGGGACTGCCAGATTTCAGTGGCTCGGCACACCATGAAAGGACTTGAATATTTAGTGGGTGTTTCTTTAGAGCCTATGGCTTTATAGCAAATTGATGGCAATACTGTGCATTAAAATGCACCTGTAAAGCCCATTTTCTCAAAACTTTCTCAGAGAAGAGAACATCCACCATTTGTTCTCCCCTAGAAGAATACATAATAATAATTATGCAATTATGTAACTTCAGCAATGCTAATGATTGTGATTTCATCAGGATTAAGGTTATGTGGGATCACTTCTTGGGACAATGCAGGGTCAAAGGTCATATGATGCCACTTCCTCTGAAATCATTAAGGTCAAAGAGTATGTAATGTCACTTCCACTACCCCAGACATTTTGTTGAATCGACGTCCATGGTTTCATATTTTTTTCCAACTTTAATTTCATTATATTTTCTCATTTTGTGTCTCTGTGCCTGGGAGTTGCCTTGTTAGAAAGTCATAAATGCCTTTCAGGCCAGGCTTTCAAAGCTCTCTGACAGCCTGTCAGCACAACTGCAGGAGGGGGAAGGAAGGCAGGGAAGGTATTGAGGGTTCGTTAAGGGTGAAAAGTGAGGATTTTTTCACATTTGCGTTGGGGAGGAGAGTCCATGTTACGCAAGGTTCCCCATTACTCCTCCGTCCATGCATAGCAGTTCAAAGAAGGGGCAGATGATTTTGATTCATGCAATAAAATTGTAGAAGTGTAAAATGTGAATTACCGGGATGGTTTTCATCTCAGAGTTCTGAGTAACATCATAAACAGCTAAAGCTTTGCTCTTGCTGTTTATTTGATGTCACCCAGAACCCCTTGATGTAAAACCTCTCTATAATTCACTGTCACTCATCTATAATTCTAATAATCATAAGGTGGACATGATATCTCTCATATAGCTGGTATTGAGTGAACGCCTAGTCTAAGCAGGTCTGTCTTTCAATTGACCAGTGATTAAAAGTAATTACATTATTTTTTAATAAAAATGTATGTCACATTAGGTTTTAAATCCAAAAAGGTTTTTAACATATTTTTAAATAAAATAATAAAATGTTTTATTTTTAGATATTTTTTAGAGATTAAATCAAATGGTTTTATATCTTTAACTTTAACTTAAATTATATATACTTCATTAAAAATGTGTGTTACATTCATAATTATAGCGATGCACCCAATGAAAATTACATTAAAAAAAGTCCATTTAAGTTGTCTCCTCTATATTTCATATTCCAGAAAGCTTTTATGTTTTCATTCTTCATATTCAACTGTTACAGCCTCAGCCAATGCGTTTCGTTCAAGACAGTGAACTTCTTCAGGGCTGCAATACGATACAGTACATAAAATACATATGCAAAAATCACATACAAAACTGCATAATTACACACCTCACACAACCTCATACCATCCGTTAAGCTTAAAGTCTGTACAAAGTACTCATACAAAATTACAATAAGAAATGTTCTAATATTCCTAAATAATATAAGAGAATATCACAAATTGGTGTACGTATTTTAACCATCTCTTTGATAGCTAAAGTTAAGTAAAAAGATTGCGATTGTCACCCTCATTTTGGTTGAATCCAAAAATAAAAGTAAAGATAACTATACTTATCGATAATACATAAAAACATGAATACATATCGTTCCAATGCAAGGACCACAAAAATTCATAATAATTCCACAAAAACCATGGTAAGGTATGCTTTTCTTTCTTTCGCAGAGTGTGTTTCACTAATCGATCATTCAAGGCTGCATATGTTCTACCCAAATCCTCATATTCAGGATTAGGCAAATCCCATCATGGGCACTTAACAAGCAAATTCAAAACACTAAAAGAATACATATTGTCGAAATTATCTTCTAGTTCAAATAAATTATGCACCACAATAGCAATTCTCCAAATTATTTGCCAAGAGAATCTGAATTTCATTAAAAACACAGAGGATAACATTATGCATTATTTCTTTAATGCTCCTCCACGCAGCACTTTAAAGTTATACATTACAAAGAAACTATTCCAGAATATTCCTGGCATAAAATAGAAACAAACACACACACACACACACACACACACACACTTAACAGTTTTCCTCTTTGAAACATGAAAGACATTCTTCCTGCAGGCATAAATGAAGAAAATTAATCCATTGGAAGAACATGAGCATCAGGAGAATGAAAAACCTCATAGCTGAGTGAGGGTAAAGGATCCTCTCTCCATGCCAAACTCCCAGAAGATGAAACACCACAGAGGGAGTGATCTATTGGATATTATCTGAAATTAGAGTGGAATGTTAGTACTCCATCTTATGTCAACTTTGCAAACGCCAAGAACAATTATTTATGAGACAACAAAAGCATGCCTAAAGACATAACAATTACTGTGGCATCCTTTCATTCCGCAAGTTTCTCTGCTTTCCTGTTTTTAGCCTCAAGTACTTATCTAAACAATATTACCATTCCACATTGTTTCTTATTACTTAAATCATTTTTAAAAACAAAAACAAATCCACACCTGGAATGGGAGGGAGGGATTAGCCTCCGTATTTTTTATGAAATTCAGAATCTCTTGGAATATAATTTGCAGAATCGCTATTTCATTACAAGAACGGATGTTAGCATTATGCATGTTGGTGGTCTAGTAAAACCACATCTGACATGTGATCAATCAGCCTACACTAGTGTTTTGCAAAGGTCGCATAATTTGACCAGTCAGCGGCAATAAGAATGTCCTCCAGTCTGCCGCCTTTCCAAAAGGATGGCTAGCCATTGCTCCCCTTACAGAATGAGCATAACATTTTAGAAGGTCAACACCAGCTAACTGCATAGTCCACCTAACTCATCTTGTAATTGTTGCAGAGGTTACCACACTAAAGGGTTTCACAAAAGAAATGAGAAGTTGCTCAGTACCAGCAGGATGATGCTCGCTCATGTTGGAATCATATTCCTTCATACAACTTACCACATACAACTTCTTGCAAGAATCATATTTGGGGAAAATATAAGGTGTCGGACATTGTTTAAATTCTTCTAATAATCTCCACTTCAACTATAGGTGCATCCACGGGATCCAAGTCCCTCTCCAAGCACCAACGTACCCATTATTTCCATATTCCATTGTATCGACTGCGGGTACCTGGAGTCCAGGACTCTTCAAGGAGCTCCTTAGCGATTCCCAAAAGGCCTGACATCTCCCTAGATCTCCTGAAAGCTTCCAGGAAAGAAGGCTCAAAGTCCATGTCAGAACCAGAGGCTGCTCCCTTCCAGCTACATCCCTTAAGATACCTTCCTCTAGGGTATGTCACAAGCCAGCTCCAAGGCCATTGGAATCCATGACTTGGACAGCCAAAAGGGAGCTACTAACACAAGTTAATATTTCTCCTGTTTCACCTTCTCAAAAACTCTCTAATTCACACAGACTTCTGAAGTAGGTTTTGGTCAGCTTCCAGTTGCTGTAATCCCTAATCCCTAAAAACCTAGAGTTCCAGTCGGACAACACATTTGCCTTCCCAGGGAGGTACTCTGCTCCAAGGTTGATCCTGTGCTCTAGATAGAACATCCAAAGTCTCTTTGGCAGATCCAATTGCTCTAAGGATTTTGTACCCCCTAAACTATTTATGTATGACACTACAGACACATTGTTCATCTCCAGCAGAAATGCTCTGCCCTGCAGACAATGTTTGAAGCTCATTAGAGCCTTAGAGACCTGAGGTCAGCTCCAGCTAATTTATATATTGGGACTTCTCTATGTGAAACCACAGTCCCCCGTTGTCCTGGGCACCCAGACGAGCACGCCAGTCATGAAAGCTTGCATCCGACTCTGAAATACATTTCGGAGAGCATTCAAAGATGGCCCAGCCATTCCAGGCATCCAGGTTCTCCAGCCATCAAATCAACTCCAATCTAGACTCCTGATCAGGTATACCCTGTCCCAATACCATAAACCTTCTCAAAGTCATTTTGCTTTTACACTCTGTAAAGTGCAATAGCGTTAAGGTTATAGAAAAATAGCTTGAATGGAAGAGAAGAGGAGGCCCAGAAGCCTTGCAAGTTCTATCAGAGTTAAGGACTCTTGTCTCAGTACAAACCTTATCTCTTTAAGAATCTTGATAATCTTCTTCAAGGGTAAAATCAAAACTGCTTTTACTGTGTCTGTAGTGAAGCCCAAGAACTCTAGGGACCTGGAGGGGATACGAATAGACTTTTTAATATGAAACCCAAAGTTTCCCGAAGAGTTATAACCATGTTCAAATCGTTTAGTATCTGCGTTTGTCATTGGGACATTATGAGGATATCATTCAAGCAGATGATCATACGTTCTTCCCTTCCCCTGAGGAATAGGCTACTGCTCTCATTATGTTGATGAAACAAAAAGGTGCAGAAGAAAGTCCGAAGGGAAGTGCCTGGAACTGATAGAGATGGCCTTGCCAGGTGAACTGGAGGTAACACTGGCACTCTCTGATCATAGGAATGGTGAAGTAGGCAACCTTCAGATCCAGCTTCACCAGCCCGCCCTTTTCTATTAACATATCCCTCCAAAGATTTGTTCCCTCCAACTTTAAGCGTCTGTATACAAGTTATCTGTTCAGATACCTATAATTTATTACAGGTCTCCAACCCTTGTCCTATTTTTCCACATTTTTCCATTTGCATCAAGGACTTCACCTCTTCTTCTACCCCCTTTTGCTGGTCTATACAGTCAAATTTTCTTATGGCAAATGACCAAAGGGGTGAATCTAGGAACTCCTTCCTGAAGCCCTGAATGGTTTACAGAACCCATGGATCCTGTGTATTTGTTTCCCAAGCCTGAGAAGAAAATCGGAGATGGCCACCCACTTTTTTTCATAGAAAAAGAAATATGAGAAATGATAATACTCACTCAGAAAATTGGTTGAGCCTTGTGCATGTGATCTGTAACCTCTTGCTCGATAAGCTTGTCCTTGTTGTGGATAGAAGGATCCTGACACACCTGGATGATAGCCCCTACCAAAGCCTCTTGGTCTGGAGTGTGCCCTCTGGGAGGATCTACCTGAAGAAAGGCCCCTTCTTCCAGCCCGGAAACAAAATACAATGGCTGAAAACTCTCCAGACACTGGTTTGGGCCTTGTCTAGGGTTGGTAAATGTAGCACCTACTTCCCAAGAGTTTAAAAAATATCCTACCCAAAGATTAGGTTCTGGGGGTTCTCTGAAGGCTCCCTCTCAGCAAGGCCTATCAGCTTCAGGTTTATTTTCGTTAATATGACCCTATGCCGTTAGGCGTTGAGCCAAGCATTGGCTTTCAAAGAAAGACCACTGCCATCTAGCTCCAAACCCTGAGTAGCTTAATGTCCACCGAGGTCTCATTGACATGGACCTCCTCTGTCAGGTCAATTTTTCTTGCAAGGGGGCCTAAGATGTTAAGGAGATGGTCCTAGCAGGCTTTAAGGAACCTGTCGAGCCCTTTCCTAGGGTCCCTGCCAAGTTTAAATAGAAAAGTATTGAGCTCTAGATCCAGGTTGTGGGTCAAACAAACCTTCTCCTAGATCACAGGCCTTAAGCATTCTGCTCTCAAAATATTCTGGGCTTCTTTTTCTAGGGGATTTCTAACCCACCGCCAGATGAACCTCCCCACAAGGTCCTTGGGTGTCTGATATTATGAGGGGAGAACATTTCCTGACACACGGGATCCTTGACTATCCCCTTGGAGATAGACGTGAACCCCTCCTCTGTAAGTAGGCCATCCACGTCCAAGTCGCCCTGATCCAGATGAAAAATATACTCATCCAAGAGCTCTTCATTCTGAGGCTCTAGTTCTTCCATGACATACTCCTGCATGTCGCTTCGTGCACCTAATATAGATGTGTAGCTCTGGACACATTTCAAGTCTGTCCAATACCTTTGAGGTGCTTAAACCTCCTGATTTCATTTGGAGTGCAGTGTTCATCCTCAAAGGTAGACCGATGACCCTTAAATTTGCATCTCAGGGTAAGGTGCAGTACCCTCATGCTGGGCACAGAGTTGAACATCTCTCCTCAAGATATATTAGACTTCATCTGGGTCTTCAGACCTAACTCTCATGATGAGCATTGCACTCTGTATGAGGCTTGAACACCTACGCTAATCATGTTAATAAATTAAGTTTGGATCTACAACCACCATTATGATGGATGTGTTACCCCATCTAAAGCTATACTATCCACTCTTATAATGCATAGGACACTACATCCTTTGCTACTATGCCCTGCCCTCCTGATATGTTTATCCAACATGATTTGAAAGTGGAACAACCCACCACCATAAAGTGCAAGAGATTCCACCTTAGGGTATAACACTCACCCTTGTGATGTAAGAGACTTCAGCCAACTCTTTCTGAGGTTACATGTCTGGATAAACATGATTCCTTTTTTAAATTACAACACCAGTCATAATGATGTACATTAGAATCTACCTGAAGCTACAACTACCAGCCCCACTAGTCTATCGGAAGCTACATCTGAAGATACAAGGACTAGCCCTTATAATTTGCACAAGTCTGCACCTGAAGCTGCAACATGAACACTGGTGGTTTACTAGCTGCTGGATGTATGACGTTACAACGCATGCTTTTACCACGCATGCTGTTACAACGCAAGTATTACAACGCAAACCTTTACAACGCATTACACTTGGGGGTGCTGGATAGTGAATAGTTTAATTTACTATTCCAACTCCAGTCCCCGTGGACACGAGGGAAGGTGTTGGATAGTAAATTAAAACTATTCCCTATCCTAGAGCGCCCCCCAGTGTAATGCGTTGTAAAGGTTTTCGTTGTAATACTTGCGTTGTAACATCACTGCGTGGTAAAAGTTTCATTGTAAAGGATGTTTCCCCTAGCTGCTATTCAATAAAATGCTGTCTTGCTTCTCTTACGTACCTGCAATCACATGGGGCCATCAAACACACATAAAATAAGAATATCTGTTGTTCCTAGTTGGTTGTCAGTGGAAAAATCACCTCACCTCACCAGGCTCCTTGATCTCTGGATTGATGTAGATGAGTCTTAACAGCATAGGCCATGGTAGGTGGTCAATTGTAAGTCTAGTTACAGTACAACCTAGTTGCAATAAAGACATCAATGTCCAAAAAGACTTGGTTGCCACTCAGCATATTAATTATAAGTCATGAACATAAATCAAAATTAACAGCATAAATCGTTAATTAAATTAATAACTTGCAAAACAATATACAATTCACATATAAATAATTGTATACAGCAATAAAGCACACTGTTTACTGTTAGTGATGACTAGGCACTTGCATATTTGGCTTTCAATACTGGGACATTGAAATCTAGCCTTTGGGTACATTTGATCTGACCCCTGAACTTAATGTATAATTGGATAATCAAATTGTCATATTTAACATTTAAAAAATTATGATTTAATATGCCCCATGAAATGCACCAGTCGCATAAAAAATAAATGTTTCAAGTGGATGGCAGTATATTTAGATCACCAGCATGTGTGATTGTAATTGGGATGCTATGAATAAAGGCCATGGCATAAAGGAAAAAAGTCTGCTAGCAAATGACATCATTCTTTGCAAGTAAAACATGGAAAATGCGAGAGATCATCCACAGAATGTTAAAATATTAATTGTAAATGTAATTCAGTGATTAACATGGATTTTTGTGAAATATATTTCAGATGGAATTTTATAAAAATTGATCAATCCTTTTTGAGAGCCTGACCTTGAATTCATTAATTTCTGTCTGGATCTTAATTCAACTCTGGTGGGCTCTCTCCCCTCTCCAGTGGTGGTAATTATCCTCGTCATGACCTGTTGATAACTCTTGCTGAGAGGACAACAGGCCTCAGTCTGTAGTAAGACAGGTTAGCAGGACTAATTAATCACCACAGATCTTGGAATGTAGCAGTGGGGAGTGGACAGTAACCACAGCTACCATGACAAAGATCTCGCTGGATCTTTACAGAGTGTCACCTTTATATTAAATAGTGCCATGGAATCAAGAACATTTTAAGAAATGTAGCCAGCGAGGTTGGTCCACAGTTTTATCCTGCTTCAGAGAGGATTCTGAGAAGGTCCTTTCCAGAACACAAAGCACTGGTCACTACTTAAATGCAGATGACTGCATACACATTTTATAGTGCTGTTTCATTGGGTATATTGTTTATTCCCTCCAGAGAAGACTGAGAAATAAAAAAATAAAAAAACAGCAGAAAAATAAGTGAAAGGTGGTGAACAGTAGACACCCTACTGTTACTGTTATTCTTACAGAAATGCATTCAGTTACTTGAATTTCCAACAGTAGGTGTGTGCAATCAGGGGACTATTCAGGAAGGGTTTACCATGATGCAAGTTCTAATGACCACATACAAATATTGCAAAAGTTCTGCTTGCAGTGTTCAGAAATATAACAAGCATTAAAAAACTAAGCTTAGTAAACATGATGGGGCACTGCCTGGCCTAAGTCTAGGAATGTACTTTACATAAGGAGGCAAGTACACAACTTCCCCGGAGGCAATTGGGCTCAAAGAATAGGTGCAATTGTGAAATTAAATTTTGCAAAAGCTATGAAAAATTGCACAAAGGCCATTCGACAGAAAAATTGTGTTTGTCTGTTTAAATGAATTTATCAATCATTAACAGAAAGTCCAAAGTAATCAACAATAACTATTAGACCAAACACATAAGCAAAAAAGCAATTGGTTGACTTGCAGGTTCACCAGCTCGAGAATTATTCTTACAGTACTTCTCAGGGTCATTAAGGCTCACTTTGCTTTATTCCACGCTCCAGACATTGCAATCTCATCACAAATCACAAGCTTCATCACACTTCATGTTAGAAACATGGCTCTCCCCACTTCGTCGCAGAGCCTCAGCCTACTCATTCCCACGGGCCACAGTATCCAGTATTCACCCGCTCACAAGAGAAGGTTGGAGGCCTTGTCCTGATCCAGAAGTTCTCCTTCTCCTGCACTTTAAGCACTCAACTCCTTGGAGTCCCTTCACATGTCATTCACCATTTTCTGAAATGGCATCTTGCACAGTGCAAGCGGTCGTTTTCTGCCGCTGGAGTAGATTTGTACTCGAGCGGCAGCTTTCTCAACGCGGACTGGTAGTTTCTTATTGTGAGTGATCGCGAGCATACGGACCACTCGCAATGACAAACCTGACCTCCCCGCGTTGAGAATCTCGCCAGGAGGTTTATTTTCCACGCTTGCAATTGGCAACTTGATGCTGATCGCGAACAATGAAAAAGTCTCGCCAGGATGTTGATTTTGCTCGCTCACGGTCGCCAACTTGACGTTGAGGACTGCAAGCAAGCAAAAATGCCCGCTAGCTATGCGTTTTTGCACTTTGCTACGTGTAATTCACGTAGTGCGTAGCAGCGCAAACTACGCACGCTCTGCGAATGTAGCGTAGTACTATGCCCAGGGTAACACAAGTCCCTCCGACAACTCATTACATCAGCAAACGTCAAGTAGTGTGTTAACACCATGAATGTAGCTTTCACAAGAACTAGAAAGCTCTATAAGAAAATCAAGCACTGCATTGACCCTCCTATCCTACACTGCACAAAAATATGTGAGGCCATCAACCTCTTCTTTGGTGAAAAATATACAGATGTGAAAGCACACAAACAACACCAAGCAAGCTTCTCCTATTGGACCCACTTCTTCTGACAACATTCCACACTGGTCATCCTTTAGAGCACTCTCTCTTGCAAATCTCATGGACATAATCAACTCTATCAAAGCCAGCTCTTACAAAGATGTCTTACCCTCATCCTTCATTATAGTTTACTGAAGAGAAGCGTGCTCACCATTATCAATAACTCCCTCAATCAAGGTCTCTTACCAGATGCTCTTACAAAAGGCTAGATCCTCCCACCCTTGAGGGAATCAACACTAGACTTGGCTGATCCCACCACCTACCAGCCCATCACTCACCTATCCTTAATCAGCAAGATCACTGAAAAAAAAGTCTACACTCAACTTAAAGTTAATAACTGTGCCAAACAACCTCTACGGGACTTCCAATCTGTCTTCAGATCATGCTGTAGCATGGAGGCAGCTACCTTACACATTCCAGATGAGGCACTAATGACCACAGATGATGATTACCCCTACCTCCTCATATAGAGGCACCTTCCACCATAGACCATCTCACCCTCACCCACACATCGAAGCCTAAATGGGATTATCTGGCATTGTCCTTTTCTAGTTCCTCTTCTACCTCTCCATCCAATTCCCATTCATTCACAGGTCGTCCCAGAAAATTGCTATCCCCTGCGGCTGAGACTCCCAAGGTTCCATACTGTCCCAAGTAATCTTCAAATTTTTGTTGAAGCAGCTTAAAATTAGTAACTGAAGCAAAAGTCACTAATTTGCCAACAATACTTGAAAGTCTCTTCCAATCCAGACTTCAGCCACTGTCCGTACCTCTACCACACCTGGAGGTCAAGCATCTATTGAAAGCTCAGTACCACCAAAACACACTTCCTGTTATTTTTCCAAGAGTATCAGGGATCGTGAGGTGCAAACCTGGCTCAATTACATCAATCTTGTCCTCTTTAAACCCAAACTTTCAATTAGTATCAACTCACTTGGATTCACCTTAGACACCAACCTCACCTGACAGAACAAACCACCCAGGAAACAAAGTCAGTATGTTGCAAGCTCTTCCTGCTAAAGAAAGTGAAATTGTCTTACTGAGAAAGCAACTTCAGTGCTGCTATTCAAGGCCTTCTACTCTTGCATCTGAATGATGGCAATGCCCAGTTCCTTGGCTTCCTGGACTCCACATTGCCCCCTCGAAAGGCATCTCTAACCTGGGGCCTGAAGCAACATAGTCATATCACCAAATTCTGATAGTACTCCACTGCCTCTTCTTGTTGGCCTGCACCATTTTCAAAACTAGCTGCATAACTTACAAGGCCATCATGACAAGCATCCAGGCCAAGCTTGCCATCTCCAGTGGCTCTCAGTGCACCCGCAGCCGGTATACCTTTAGACTGGACCCAAAGAAGTGTGAAAAAGAAAAAAGAAAGGTAAAAGGCCTTCTTCATCTATGCACCCAGTATCTGGGACCACATACATGTATTCATCAAGACTGTTCCATCTCTGTGCCACGTTAGGTAAGAGTTCACGACTCACCTCTTTAAACATAACTACATCACAATGCAGTAACACTACATTCTGCTCCAAAACCCCAGCTACCTCTCCAGCGGATGTATGTCGTTTCAACGCATGCTTTTACCACGCATGCCTTTACAACGCGGGGATTACAACGCAAGTCGTTACAACGACTTACGTTGGGGGGCGCTGGATAGTGGAATAGTTTAATTTTCTATTCCAACTCCAGTCCCCGTGGATAGTAGGGAAGGTGTTGGATAGAAAATTAAACTATTTCTTATCCAACAGCGCCCTCCAGCGAAAGTCGTTGTAACGACTTTCGTTGTAATTCCTGCGTTGTAATGGTAGTGCGGGGTAAAAGTTTCATTGTAAATGATGTTCCCCTCTCCAGTCACTCAACGTATGTTTGACTTTGACCCTGTACAACACTCTGCTGCCTTTTGGTTAGCTATGCAAATACCATATAAATACATACATGCACACATACATACATACACACATGCACACATACACACATTAGTACATACACACACATACATACATATATAAATACATGCTTAAACATACATACATGCATACATACACAGATACACACATTAGTACATACATGCATACATACACACATTTATAAATACATGCTCAAACATATATACACACATACATGTAGTGTTGTGCTAGGTCATAGATGACTCCAACACTTTATTTATGCACAGGAACTTTATTCTGTCACAATCTGTGTCTTCTTGTCCCTACCCTGCACTGCCCCTTCGCGCTCTCCTGCCTGCTCCTCCTCCTCCACCCTTGGCTCTCCTCCCACCTTCTATCTTCATGTGCTGGTCCTAGCGCCCAGCACATATCGGGAAATTACATCTTCCCCCTTCTTAAACAAATTTAGCTGTATCAGATGTGTCCGAGAATACTAGAATTAATGATAATACAAACACCATAGTTACAGTTCTTCAATCAGGAGTGCTGGTTTTCGAGGAGTTCGTTGCGGCCGGAGATGGGCCACTGGAGACGCCTGTTCCCTTTCCTCAGGAGCTGTGGAGAGTCGATGACCCCTTGCTGGCTCGGGCGCATTTCCTTTTTCCACGCTGTGGGGTACAGTCAACGCTTCTCGGACATTGGGCGTGCATTTCTGAAAATGCGACACATTTCTTGTAACTCTCTTGTTCTCCGGCTCGGCTGTAATCATGGTCCCTTTTTATTTTTGTCACCAGCAGCGGGCATGCATGATATCGATGGTCAGCTTTTCTTTGTTGTTCTTGTCGCACCAACACCCGGTCTCCATCCTGAATGGAAGGCTGTACAGCTTTTCTCTGCCGGTCTGCATATTCCTTCATCTTCTCCTTTTTCCTTTTGTCTGTGGCTGTTAATTCTTCGTGCTCAGAGTCTTGAGACAGATCACTAGCTGCGTCTTCCCAGATTGGTATTCTGGTGCGTACAGTGCGACCCAACATTAAAGTTGCCAGACATTTGTCTGTAGTATTATGCGCTGTGGTTCAATAGGCGCGTAATACTTCATTTAGGGCCACTTGCACATCACATTGTGAAAGCTCAGCCTGCTGGATGTTTTTCTTTAAAGTGGCCATAAACCTTTCCACCATTCCATTGGCCTGGGGTCACACAGGAGTGATCTTCCCATGTCTAAAACTGAAGTGTTTGGCAAATTCAGCGAAATCTTGTCCATTAAATGGGGGCCCATTGTCTGTTTTCACTACCTTCGGTATGCCCCATGCTGCAAACACCTCATCAAGTATCGGTATAACGATGGCAGCTTTGGTTGACGTTGTGAGGTGCGCAATTGGGAAACAAGAGTATTCATCCATTATGACTAGGACATACTTTCTGGATTGTAGCAGTCCAAAGAAGTCCACTGCGACATGTTGCCAGACGCCATCTGGCAGGTCAGACATTTGAAGTGGAGCAGGTGGATCTTCTCGACTTACTAGCTGACACTGTGGACAGTCTCTCAGTGTCCGTTCCACCATCATCGGGACATTACAATACACACATTAGTATACACACACATCCATCCATCCATACATATATACATACATTTATAAATACATGCTTAAGCATACATGCATACGTACATACATACATACATACATACATACATACATATATACATGCAATTTATACTTGTGCATAGAGCCCAGAGGGTTTTTCCATCGGGGCTACAGAGTGTTGGGACACATTCGCTGCCTTCCCTTCTAGGGTGCACCAACAGGTTGATCCTGAAGAATACCAATTTGCAGTTTCAGTCACCCTCAGAACTAGGGGCCTCACATACTGTCACTAAAAGGAAAAAAAACAGGGCAAATCTGATGGATAAAAAATGAAAGGGATAGCACAACTGCACAGGATGGTGAGGACTTCTTTCCTTACACCCAGCCCAGGATGCTTAAATGTATAGGTATCACTATCAAAGCTGGTGTACACATGTATGTTGATCATCACAAGGAACAAAACATGAAAGGGAGAAGGAAAGTTCAGCTGTAAACCAACATATAATTATAGCAAGCAAGTCCAAATGAATGTTAACCTCAACCCTGTGAGGCTGTGCATCAGATCTGGCGTCTCGCCCAAGGCTTAGACCCTTTGCAGCAGATGTGGTGTCATGAGAGATAAGAAACCCTTTTCTCAAACGCTACAATATGTCTGAAACATATAACGAGAATAACATCAAAACCTTCAGAAAGCCTGCTTTGTTACTTTGAGACTTCTGCACGTTTTTTCTTTGAATCAAAAAGCTCTTAACATTACATTCATTGTGCTCTGCAATTTCCCTCATGTTAAAAGTAGCATTTATAAAGATTACAGTGCCGTTTTTAGTGGGGCTTATTTTCTATGCACACAAGATTGAGAAAATCCTTTCATCAATCTGTTGCATATTTTTGCAGCATGTGTAATTATAAATGTGATTGTAGTTTGTACATAAAAGGTTGCAAATCTATTTGTATGCAGGAAGGGATGTAAAGATCTACAGAGGCTGATCCTGACAAACACTAAACAGAAGAAAAAGTATGGAACATACAGAAGCCATTCAAAGTAGCTTTTTAGGTCTCGCAGGAAACAGTTTTGCCTGCTAGAGCTCATATAATCATAAACAAGCATTTGCGATGCAACGGTCTGGGCTTTAGTTAAGCTTAAGCAACTCTGTTTGTAATTAGGTGGCTTTTTAGTTTTGCTTTTATTAGTGTTTTTTAAAGTCCCATGTACATAACATGCATATGTGTGCATCTATGTATATGTAAGTATGCATTAAATTGGTATTGATATAGATATGCAGATGTTTATATGTTTATATATGTATGTATATATACATATTCACTGAAAAAACCATAGGTTTCACACCAGTTATAGTTAGCTGAACATTTTACTCATACAAAACCCTTGAAATTCCCACGTTATAGTTAGTTGGACTCACTATAACTCGCGCGCCCCCAATCCACTGCTGATGATGTCACATATTACATTATTCATGACATGGTCAGTGACATCACTGATGACATCACTGATGACATCTCAAATGACATCACTGATGACATCACTGATGACATCTCAAATGACATCACTGATGACATCACTGATGACATCATCCATGTGATAATACGATACACCTCCTCACACTCTAATCTAACCTTTGATACACCCACTGTTAAATACAAACTACCATTCCTGAAATAATTGACACACCAATGTTCAGCTAACTGTAACTGGTGTGAAACATATGGTTTTTTCAGTGAATTTCAAAGGTTTTTTAAATGCTAATTCCTAACTATAACGAGTGTGAAACCTATGGTTTTTTCAGTGAATTTCAAAGGTTTTTTAAATGCTAATTCCTAACTATAACGTTTGGGAAACCTATGGTTTTTTCAGTGAATTTCAAAGGTTTATTAAAAGCTAATTCCCAACTATAACGTTTGTGAAACCTATGGTTTTTTCAGTGAATTTCATATTTTTTTTAAAAGCTAATTCCTTTGTATATCGACTTTGTAACCTACGTTTCTTTTTTTTTCATTAGCTGTTTTTTACAAATAATAATTATATTTAAAAAATATATATATATTTGTTCAATGTATATATATATTTTTTTAATCATTTTTTCCTGGTGCGCTCAGGGTGCGCGCACCGGTAAGCTTACCCGTATCATTTTGACTTGGAGCGCTCAGGTTGCGCGCACCGGTAAGCTCTCCCGAGAGCGCAGCGAGAGTGCTATTTCTGCGTCCGTAAAAAAAAATATGTATGAAAACTAAATAATAATGCAAGACATTCTGTACCATACTTATAAAGCAGTATTTTTGATTTTCCGAATGAAAATGATTTTGCATTTCCGTAAAGCTACCAAAACGTCACTCAGGCGCGCCGCGTAGGCGCCCCCGGAAGCGGCTACGGTCGCGCCGCGTGAGCGCCCCCGGAAGCGCTCCGGTGCGCGTTGCGTAAGCTCGTCAAGTCATGTGACCTTAAAATAACAATTTTCATTGGTTGCTAAAAGATTTTTTTTCCAAATAATGAAAACTCCACCCTTTTCCTTCACTTCTTCTTTCACTTTGGTGAGAGCAAGACCTCTTTTTTTCTCTGCTTATAATCTGTGGATACAATGGCTGCCAGACCATCCAGCAGCAGTGAGGAGTCAGATGGATTTATAGATGAAGACCCTCCTCAGCCGAAGGTCAAAGAACATTTCATATGGACATTTTTTGATATTCCTGAGGGACGTAAGAAAGTAAATGCTCCAATGGTGGAGTGTAAGATCTGCCATACTGTACTTTCCCGAGGAGACCCCACAAGGAAGTACAGTTTTGGTAATTCTACCATGATTCGCCACGTGCAGAGAAGGCATCCCCAGAACTATGCCCGGGAGAGTGTCAGGGCTCTGGCACGAGAGGCTCCAAGAGATGGTGCCTCTACTTCAACTGGAGGAGCAACTGCATCGGTGAGGGGGCGACCAGAGCAGCTGATCCGAAACATTCAGCCTATTTTTAATGAGGCCTCCATCAAATGCAAGCATTGTGATGCCTTACTTTGTTACGGGGAACAAAGTATTTTGATCATTGCTCGGGCATTAGAGAACCACCGCTGCCGTCCCCAGCCCTAATTTTGTTTTTTGTTTTTGCTCCAGTTGAGCAGTTTGCCTTTCCCTGTTTTTGTTTTTGTTGAGAAAAAAAAAATGAAGAAAAAAAAGTTATTTTCAGAACTACCTCCAATTCTCAAAAAAGAGCTGTATTCTATAAAAAATAAAAAAGAGTAACTGAAGTGGAGTCCAGTGAGAGAGGAGAGGAAAATGAGTGACAAAGCAAAGAAAGGGACAAGAGGGGAAGGGAAGTGAAGTAGGGGGACTGAAAGAAGGTGACTGTGGGGAAGGTAAGTGAGGAGAAGGAGAGTCAACATGGGGAAGGAGGATAAGTGAAGAAAATGTGACGCACCAGTGGTGTAAAAAATGCACCTTGTTGAGTCATATTTACAAAGTGACGCATCTAGGTAGATGCGTCACTTTGTAAACCCCTGTTCCACATTATACCTGCACCAGGTGTAATGTATGCAAAGGGGGCGTATTCATGCAAGGAAGGGTCGTAGAAGTGACGCAGTGAAATTTATGAGATTTCACTGCGTCACTTTTAGGACGCCTTTGCGTCAAAATCTTGCGCCTGCCTCACAGCAGGCGTAAGACTGACGCAGGCCCTTTCATTTGGGGCTGGCCTAATGTGAAAAGATGCATTGCTGGAGTTGCGTCACTTTTGTGACACACTCCAGCAATTCATCACTTTTGCGCTTACAGATACGTCAGAAATACTGACGTATCTTTAACTCCTTGCGACATAATGCGTCATATATTCAATATGACGCATCAGGAATGTCGCAAGGAGAGAAAGTGAAAGAAAAAGTGAGAGTAGAAGACTGAGGGCCTCATTTATGAGACCATGCATCACTTTTACGCCGCCGGTGCGTCACTTTTTGTGACGCACCAGTGGTGTAAAAAATGCACCTTGTTGAGTCATATTTACAAAGTGACGCATCTACCTAGATGCGTCACTTTGTAAATATGACTCAACAGGCGTAAGACTGACGCAGGCCCTTTCACATGGGGCTGGCTCCATGTGAAAGGATACATTGCTGGAGTTGCGTCATTTTTATGACACACTCCAGCAATGCATCACTTTTCTCTAAACACTCTACTTTATTTTTTTACACTGTTTTTCCCTGTGGTGCACTCAGGGTGCGCGTACCGGAGAGCGTACCCGGGAACGCACCCAGCGCTTACCCCGCGAAAATAAAAAAAAATAAAAAAGTTTTTTTGCCCTTCAGGGTCCTTTCTAGGCCCCCCTCACAAAACCTAGGGGGTCAGGGGGTGTATACCCTGCCCCCTTTTAATAATTTTCCCCTTTCTTTTTCACCTCTTGCGTCTCGATTCTACCGAGACACAAGATGGCGGACTCTCCGGAATGTTTAGAATGTTCACAGACACCCGAGAGCCAATCAGCTTTCCGCTCGCACACTCCCGTAGCACCGGGTGCGCTCCCTGGTACGCGTACCGGTGAGTGCTCGGAGCGCGCCTATAGATATATATGTGTTTTTGAAGTTAATTTTCAAAAAAACCACTGGAGCAATTTTCACCAAACATAGCAAAGGCACATCTGCGTACCAGTCCCTACAATTTTGCCAAGTTTGGCGTAATTCCATTCAGCGGTTCGGGCTGTAGACTTGTCAGACCGTCCTATGGAAATTAACATGGGGAAAACAGGTTTTGGGACCCCCCTTTTTTCTCAGCCCCCACTTCACGAATCTCCCCGAAACTTTCAGGGAAGGAGCGGAGGGGAGCAGGCCAAAATGTTCGAAAGTTACACACAAATTCCTCAACCGGCGCCAGAGTTATTCCCAATAGAATGTTGCGGATTTCCTATGTTAGCCAATCCTAACTATAACTACCTACTGGCGACCGCCAGTAGGTAATATATCATGCTCACACTTGCATCCGTAGTTTGAGAATCACTCGAACACCAGCAGAGAGTTTCAAGCATAACTCTTTATTACAGGTATAGGTCCCGTCGGCCTGCTATCCTTTCACAGCTCCTACTCCACTGTCGACGCGTTTCGAAATAAATCTTCTTCATGGGCTGTGGTAGAGAAGGGCACAATCTGGTCACAGCTGCTCCTAATTGCTCACGATATCGCGCCCTTCGATGGGCTGTTCTATATGAAAACTGCGCAATGAGTTCTGGGATTTGCAGTGCCAGATTAGTCCATTAATATAGTGCAATATTCTGCTGGAATCCAGGGGCCCGCAGATGAGCCCCCGCAGGCAGGCGCCCCCCTCAATCCTTGGCTGATGTTCCACAAGTCAGAGATGGCTGATGTCATCCCCAGTGGCCCCCAGGTTACCGGGCTGGTGCATTCTCGACGGCACGCCCACCGCCCATATATCACGCTCACGCTTGCATCCGAAGTTTGAGAATCACTCGAACACCAGCAGAGAGTTGCAAGCATAACTCTTTATTACAGGTACAGGGGCCGTTGGCCTGCTTTCCTTTCAAAGCTCCTACTCCACTGCCGACGCGTTTCGAAATAAATCTTCTTCATTGGCTGTGGTAGATGAAGGGCACAATCTGATCAGAGCTGCTCCTAATTTCTCACGATAACGCGCCCTTCGATGTATATATATATATATACACATACATATATCTATGCATATATATATGCATGTTATGTTTATGAAAGTGTGAAAAACACTAATGAAGCTAAAGCTAAAAAGCCATCTGATTACAAACAGAATTGCTTTATGTGTAATAAAGATGAGGCCGATGGCATTTTGTGCACTAGTGGAGTAAAGGTTTGGAGTAAGAATAGGCTGTTTTTGCAGATTGAGGAGTAGAGAGTGAGTAGGACATAGGGAGTAGAGAGTACTAGAGAGTAATAGAGAGTGAGTACCTGAGAGTTAGTAGTGTGATTAGTAGAGTAAGTAGTAGAGATTGAGCAGCAGAGAGTAGTAGTAGGGAGTAGTAGTTAGTAGAGAGTGAGTAGTAGACTAATAGAGAGTAGAGCTGTAGAGAGAAGTGTAGTAGTGAGTTGTAGGCAGTAATAGAGAGTGAGTAGTAAAGAGTAGTAGACAGTAGTGTAGAGGGAGTAGGAGATAGTGTGTAGGAGATAGCGAGTAGTAGAGAGTAGTAGAGAGTGAGTAGTAGAGATTAATGAAGAGTACTAGATAGTAATAGAGGGTAGTAGAGTGAGTAGTAGATAGTAGAGTGAGTAGTAGATAGTAGATTTAGTAGCGCGAGTAGTAGAAAATGAGTAGTAAAATTGAGTAGAGGTTAGAGAGCAGTAGTTAGAGAGTACTAGAGAGTACTAAAGTGTAGTAGAGAGTAGTAGAGTAGTAGAGAGTGAGTGGTAGAGAGTGAGTAGTAGAGAGCGAGTAGAGAGTGAGTAGAGAGTAAGTAGAGAGTGAGTAGCAGAGAGTGAGTAGTAGAGAGGGAGTAGTAGAGGGAGTAGTAGAGTAGTAGAGTAGTAGTAGAGAGTGAGTAGTAGAGACTGAGTAGTAGAGACTGAGTAGGTAGAGAGTAGTAGGTAGAGTGTAGTATGTAGAGAGTAGTAGGTAGAGAGTAGTAGGTAGAGAGTGAGTCATAGAGAGTGAGTAGGAGAGTGAGTAGTAGAGAGTGAGTAGTAGAGAGTGAGTAGAGTAGTAGAGAGTGAGTAGTAGAGAATAGTAAAGAGTAACAGAGAGTAAGTAGAGAGAGTACGAGAGTGAGTAGTAGAGAGTAGGAGTGAGTAGTAGAGAGTGAGTAGTAGAGAGTACTAGAGTGAGTAGTAGAGAGTGAGTAGTAGAGAGTAGTAATTGAGAGTAGTAGAGTGAGTAGAGAGTGAATAGTAGAGAGTGAGTAGTAGAGAGTGAGTAGAGAGTGAGTAGAGAGTGAGTAGAGAGTGAGTAGTAAGTGAGTAGTAAGTAAGTAGTAGAGAGTGAGTAGTAGAGTGAGTAGTAGAGAGTGAGTAGTAGAGAGTAGTAGAGAGTGAGTAGTAGAGAGTGAGTAGAGTAGTAGAGAGGAGTAGTAGAGAGTACTAGAGAGTGAGTAGTAGAGAATAGTAGAGAGTGAGTAGTAGAGACTGAGTAGTAGAGAGTGAGTAGTAGAGAGTAATAGAGTGTGAGTAGTAGAGTGTGAATAGAAGAGTGAGTAGTAAAGAGTACTATAGAGTGAGTAGTAGAGAGTGAGTAGTAGAGAGTATTAATTGAGAGTAGTAGAGTGAGTAGAGAGTGAGTAGTAGAGAGTGAGTAGAGAGTCAGTAGAGAGTCAGTAGTAAGTGAGTAGTATAGAGTGAGTAGTAGAGAGTGAGTAGTATAGAGTAGTAGATAGTGAGTAGTAGAGAGTGAATAGAGAGTGAGTAGTAGAGAGTCAGTAGAAGAGAGTGAGTAGTAGAGAGTGAGTAATAGCAAATGAGTAGAGAGTAGAATAGTAGAGAGTAGCAGAGAGTGAGTAGTAGAGAGTAGGAGAGAGTGAGTAGTAGAGAGTAGTAGAGAGTGAGTAGTAGAGAGTGAGTAGTAAAGTGAGTAGTAGAGAATGAGTAGAGAGTAGAGTAGTAGAGATTGAGTAGTAGAGAGTCACAACGCACTTGGATCTAAGCAAACATAGGCAATTGCAGACTGGGTGCAAAACAACTGTGGATGTACAACTTGTAAAACCTGTGGCAAACCATAGCATCGAGTTCTGAGCACCAAGTAAACGTTATCTGAAAATAGATTTTGCATCTGACTCACATTTGCATACTACGGCTAAAAGAAAAATAATTGCCCACGCAAACTGAGCCACACACACAGAGCCACACATACACACACACAGAGACACACATACACACACACACAGACACTCACACAGAGAGACGCACACACACAGAGACACACACAGAGACACACGCACACACGCACGCACACACAGAGCCACACACACAGAGCCACACACACACACACAGAGCCACACACACACACAAACACACACACACAGCCACACACACACACACACACAATAACATGAAAGAAGTCGAACACAGTCAGTTTTTCTTGTCTGCTAAGGACATTAAACTAATCCAACTAATTACAAAAAATTAAGAAAAAATCCACTTAAGCAAGAGGAAATTTCACTGTATAATTCGACACATTAACTAGACCTACAGAACAGTTCTGCACTTCTGAAGTTCTGTTAAAACTTGACTGCAACCATTCGATAAACAACGTACTCCCGGATGCTTTGTGGGATACTATAAATAAGGAACAGCAAAAAGAAAGTGGATTTCAGTGACAATAACAGCTGTTACCATAATAAATAACGATTACGCAATAGTCTAGTTAAGGCACGCAGCATGCTTCAACTCGCAAACAGTTTACCTGGTAAGAGAAAAAAACAAGCACCTGCAGGAAGGCCCTTGAAAGCACATGACAAGTGGACGAAACATTTAGCTGCACTCATGATAAAGGGTACAGTTGGTTACATAGTAGAAAAGCTCATCAGAGCTATGCTACAAAATAAAAAGAAGACTTAAGAGCCCTGCATTGTCTCCATACAAGATGCACAACTGACTGCAGCACGGGTTGATGCACTGGCTGCATTAGAAATGTGCATGAACTCACTGAGCTACCTCGCTAGCTGTAATATTGTTCGGGGTCATTAAGGACACGCTTTTCTAGTGCTTACCCTTTTCCCCTGAAGACTGAACTAAAGTTCCCGTGCTGTGTGGCCCTATCCAGAGTCTTCTAAAGGGGAGGACCCCTGGGGCAGCGCGTATGCTAATGTATGCAGACGAGATGCTGGAGCCTGTTGGACACTTCTCTGTTAGGGAAATCTGCAAGGTTTGCGTGACTGGACAGGTGGGTTTTGTAGGGCTCGGGCTGGAGGCATGGGTGGCAGGTTCAGCCACCCATGCCATGTGTACAGGGGAGGGCCTGGGAGCCACGATGGCTGGCGAGCAGCGTCAGAAGTGTAAAGGTCGTGTATAACAAAAAACTACAACAATAGTGCACACTTCAATACACTAGTGGCGAGCTGTTCGAGGCGAGTGGCCTATCTAAATAGAAAAATATAAAGCAACATTTTTATAGCTACGCTTACGAATTATACATGGACTTGCATCAAGCTAGCAGAACACCGTGTTGTGCCGCAGGTTACACATGCAGTCACTTGACCAGTTCCCTGAGAAAGCCACGAGGACCCTGGTGATGGCACACACTCGTGGCTTTTTGCACTAAAGCAATTCGACAAAAAAAACACTCAACTCCTCCGTGAGTGCACTCTTCCAAAGCATGATATAGGAATGTTATCTGCTCATGAGTCGTGTCAAAGGAGTGATGAGACAGCTGAGATTCCGTGAATTCTGAACCCGTGTTTTAAATGTCCTGGTTCCGTTAAGATTTTGGTAGCAGTGATCCGTAACTAATGAGTTCAGCAAGTACGAGTGTTTTCGCCATGTTACACACAAGGATTCACAGTGTATTTGAAGATTCCGTTCCGAACCATGGTTTCCATTTTGTGCAAGGCAGCCATTTTGTGGTTGCCCTCACATAGGCCGATGACTACGGCTGAATTAGTCTTTAAGACCTATGCCCTTTAGCTGGGGTTCTCGCTGACTTTTGGATGAACCAAGTGAACTGACCTCGTTGCCTGAAGCTGACCTTGTTGAACTAGTTCCTCGCCCGGTAGCTGATCAAGATTAAGGATCAGAGCACAGGACATCGTAAAGTTTTATTACACACAAATATGCCTTATCCTACTCTCACCTGTTTCTGTTTCTTGCTTTATGGTCTGTTTATGATATGGGTTGCGACCTCCTTGTTATGGGTTCGTGTGGCCTGTCTAAAGAAGAATGTTGGGTTTGACCGATGATTGATCATGGGCTGGGCAACTGAAAAGTGGGTTTTACTGTCATGCGATACCTCTGGTGTGGATACATGTGATTGGACAGTTTGTAAATGTTAGGTATTTGCCTGGAATGTGATTTGTGGCATAAAAAGGGATGACTTGCTTTGTAAAATCGAGCAGTCTCTGAGAACTCATACCGTGATGATTTCTAGGACTTCTGTTACTGGCTGCAGCCAATAAATTCGATCTTTGACATCACCACGAAGAGTACCGTGTCTCTGTATTCTAAGACAGGTGAACCCGAATTCTTTGGGCGTGCCCCTGGCGCCGCCGGGTCCTAAATAACCCGGTTCTTCAGTTGGCGCCCAACGCGGGGCGACATCAAGCGGTACCGGTCCAAGCCTGAAGATTGTGAGGAGCTTTGTGAGGAAATTCCGGAAGAAGGGCCCCCACTCCATCGACCCCGATATGTCGAACGTGGTCTGAAGGTCTTTGCTGCGAGGTTTCCCGCTTTCTAGACAGCTACGAAGGACCGCTGCCCTGACTGCCGCCCTGTCTTGGACCCCCCTTTGTGCAGCTTTGTAAAGCGAGACGATAGACGGGACTTCTGGTGACGTGACTGATACCTTAGTTAAGTATACGTGGGTCGCTTCCAGTTCTTTGTTGTTCTTTGTTTTTGGTTCTTTGGATGCTTAGTTTTTGGATCTTTGATTTGGGTATTGCAATTTCCAAAGGCGAGGGACTTGTATATTTGCGAGACTATCGTTGTAGATAATCCCTTGAAGTTTGAAGCTAGATTAGTGAGCGAAGATGCCTGGTCTTAGCAAAATTAGGAGGATATTTTGTTGTGGTTGTAACAGGGATTCCAGATTGGAGGATTCATGTCCGATACCTCCAGTTGGAACCCCGACTTATGAACTATATTCTAAACACGGCGTGGGCCCCATTACGTTTAATGAAGTGTGGGTCCGTTATACTAGAAAAGATGGTGTCTTACGATGGCCCCAATATGGTAGTTTTGATACTGAGATTTTAGATAATTTAGAAACAAAATTGTTTAGAAAGAAAGCCCGGCCGGCAATGTTTGACTCCTTTTGCCTTTAGCGTAAAGAAGCCAGACAACGAGAAATTAAACAAGCTAAAAGAGATAAGAGAGAAAAGGGGTTGTCGATAATGCAAGCTGCCAAGCAGTTTAAAGAGGATGAAGAGGATAAAGCAATTGAGGTGTCAGATAGGCAACATAATATGGCTATTGATAAATGTTATCCAGCATTGCCACCTCTTCTTGAGAATGCGACAAAGGACCCTGAAAAGGACCCTTTAATGTCACATCTATTGAGATTACCACCCCCTTATGCACAGAACGCTACGGCACCTCCTCCACCTCCAGTTGTTCCACCTCCTGGTCTTTCTCCACAGCCAGCTCCTCCCCAGTTGGTTTCTCCTCCTACGGCGCAGCCTCCTCTGGGGCCGCCGACTTTGCTATCAGTTCTGCCTAAAACTTCTCCATCTTACTCTCTTGTACCTTCGATTTCTCTTCCTCCTACTGCTACGTTTCTATCACCTCAAAATACTTTGTCTCCTGTCCTTATGACAGCTTCTCCTTCTGCTCGACAAAGAATGACTGATACTGTTACTGGTCTTTTGTCTCCTTTCTTTGGGTCTTTGAGTATGACCCCTGTTTCTGCACGTAAACAATTACGTAGCCAGCTTCCTGGTCCCAAAGAACGGGCCGTGTTAGACCTTTCAGCTCGCAGGTGGATTTCGAATGTTTCAAGGTATAATTTAGAGTCAGTTATGGATGTCTTCCTGCAGTGGGAAGCACCCAAGCAGAGATGTGTGTTTGATGTAATGTGCACTTTCCTCCGTGAGGAATGGGCAGATAGTGATTTGGGTTCAGTCCCGGTAGAATTGCTAAATATACAGTCCGAGTTTGCGAAAGGGACGATAGTAGGTCCCGGCGTTGAGAAAGCAGTTGCGACGATACTCGCGTTTAGGAGCGAGTTTCTGTCTCGGCCATTGTTTGAGTCTGATCCTTCCGTCAGGAGGAAAGTGAGACAGTATCCAATGAGAGAGGTTCCCCCAGTTTGGAGAGAAGGGGACGCAAACGCTAATCCGCCTGTTCTGCCTCATTTTCAGAGAGTATGGGTACATGTGCCATGGAATCGAGTAGAAGTTTTGGCCCTTAAACAGTCTTTACCTGTTGGTGGTTCTAAGCCTGTGCCTTTAATGGCAAACCTACCCGGCAGAATTATAGATCTTATGAAAACGATGATGCCAGCGTTACGAGTAAATTGGGACAAGTTAGCAGCATGTAAGCAGAAGAAAGACGAAAGTGTATCTGATTTCTTCACTAGGTATGAAGAGACATTTATAGATCACAGTGGTCAAGATATGAATACGGAAGGTGGACAAAGATTATTCGTAGATAAGTTTGTCTTTAACTTACTTCCTGAACTGTGTAATAAGTTGAAAGATTCTGAGAGTTCTTGATCTGTTTTCTCGTTGGCCCAGATATTGGCGACTGCACAGTACTACGAGAATAGGGATAAGGACGAGAAAGAAGGAGTAGGGAAAAAGACCAAAGACTTAAAGACAAACGTTCTTTTGCAGCAGGCGTATCCGCCTCGCTCGAATCAGCAAGAGTCACAGCAACGCCCACAATTTCAGCAACCTCCACCGTTTCAGAGACCGCCACAGAAAGCTGGGTATTTTCCTCCCAGACCACCTTTGGGCTTGAATCAGTGTGCGTATTGTAGGGAGGAAGGTCATTATAAAAATGAGCGTCCTGTTCTACTTTAGCGCGCGAGTGGTATACCGGCCCGAGAGGTCGTGGTGGTTTCCAGCAAGTGTCAAGGGGTAGAGGACGTGGTGCGTTTCCTCAGAACGAACGTTCCTTTCCCCCACAAAATTCTATGAATTGTTTGATCAACAGAAAGTTGCGTCTGGTCAGTCGACTCAGTACTATGCTGATGACTATTATGTTGAGAGTGAGAATGCTGACTATAATGATTGCTAGGACAGCCATGGACAAAAAGAGGGAGTAGTGTTGGTTCCAGTAGATCAGAGTTGGCCTTATGTTGCAGTAGCCAGATCGGGTGTGGTAGAGCCTTTTCATTTGGATACTGGTGCAGCGAAGAGTTCTATCATGCACTCTAAACTCCCTGGCGCACCTTTGTTTGGCTTAACGAATGTCTCGGTAGGATTCTCTGGCGCCCCAGTTCGTAACCCAGTTTCTAGTCCCTTGTCTCTTTCTATAGGGCCTTGTGAGTTGGAAACACCTCTCATTTTAACGACGGGTTGTGGTGAGAATTTGTTGGGTTTGGATTTGTTGAAAAGGTTGCATGCAACATTGCATTGTTCTCCTTCGGGAGTACAGCTTACATTGGGTAAGAAAGTGATCTCTCCGATGTATTTGTCTAAAGATCGGCTTCCACCGGAATTGCGTTCTCTCCCTGATACTCTTTGGGCTACTGGTCCTAATGATGAGGGTCTTTTAGAGATCCCACCCTATGTTGTAACGCTTAAAGCGAATGTTAAATTGCCGCGTATTCCCCAATATCGGATTTCTAGCGATGGTGAAAGAGCGCTTTTAGCGATCATCTATGATTTGATTGAGAAAGATGTGATTGAAGAAACGAGAGGTAATGTGTGTAACAGTCCCGTTTTGCCTGTCCTGAAGCGCACTGACTCTTCTCAGCCACCTGTTTATAAGTTTGTGATCGATCTTAGAGAGGTTAACATAATTGTCGTGCCACAGTTTCCAGTTGTTCCGGGCATTACAGCTTTGTTGACTTTGATTCCTGCTTCAGCTGCCTGGTTTTCAGTCATAGATTTGAAGAATGCTTTCTTCAGTAGTCCAATTGCCGAAGAGAGTAGAGATATTTTTGGCTTCTCTTTAGGAGGCTGAAGCTTCACGTTTAAGAGAGCTCCCCAAGGGTATTGCAAAAGTCCTTCCAGTTATAGCCAGGCTTTGAAGACTCAGCTTGATACTCTTGTGTTTATGAATGAAGAAGGGTTCTGCACTCTTATATTTATGCGTTTTTTATATATTTGATCGATAGGTGTGCTGTATTAGATTAGTGCCTGCCCACTAGTGAAATATGTATAAGGCCCAGTGTGGTGAGACAAAGGGACTCTAGTACGCACACAGCAAGCAGTATACCATTAAACCGTTTTAATTATTTTTTCATTTCTTGATGCCAACAAATTTTTTGAATTCGTTATGATATTCATCAAACATATCATTAATAAACTAATACAATATTTTTTCGCAATAACATAAATTCAATATTATGACAACACAGGATTATGAACATAAAAGTTTAAGGAAAAACAACCCAATGCATTTCGGGGCGTAGTCGCCCCTTCGTCAGGGGTCTAAATAATAAGGGACAATGCTTATCCTGCAGTCTATTTGCTTATGTCATTTGAACAATTTGTCTGTAGATGCGTATTCTAATCGCAATTCTGGTTAAAATGCGAGTCTTTGTATCATGGGAAATTAACCTGCGAGTCTACCGAATTAACTTCGATCTCGCTGGCGTTTTCCCGTAGCGGTGCGTTTTAACAAAGTATGGGGTTCTAATCCACTGTTCCTTCCGTCGCCTAGCTTACAAGCTAAAAAACCTCCGGCCGGAGGTTTTTTAGCTTGTAAGCTAGGCGACGGAAGGAACAGTGGATTAGAACCCCATACTTTGTTAAAACGCACCGCTACGGGAAAACGCCAGCGAGATCGAAGTCAATTCGGTAGACTCGCAGGTTAATTTCCCATGATACAAAGACTCGCATTTTAACCAGAATTGCGATTAGAATACGCATCTACAGACAAATTGTTCAAATGACATAAGCAAATAGACTGCAGGATAAGCATTGTCCCTTATTATTTAGACCCCTGACGAAGGGGCGACTACGCCCCTAAATGCATTGGGTTGTTTTTCCTTAAACTTTTATGTTCATAATCCTGTGTTGTCATAATATTGAATTTATGTTATTGCGAAAAAATATTGTATTAGTTTATTAATGATATGTTTGATGAATATCATAACGAATTCAAAAAATTTGTTGGCATCAAGAAATGAAAAAATAATTAAAACGGTTTAATGGTATACTGCTTGCTGTGTGCGTACTAGAGTCCCTTTGTCTCACCACACTGGGCCTTATACATATGATACTCTTGTGTTGCCTGCTGGTACTGCTCTTATTCAGTATGTTGACGATTTATTAGTGGCTGCTGATGATGAGGAAACTTGAAAAGAAGCTACTATTTCTTTGTTGCGACATTTGTCTGACTTGCACCATAAAGTGTCACCTTCAAAGTTGCAGTATTGTCGCCAAGAAGTGACCTACTTACGTCATCTCTTGTCGAAGGAGGGAAGAAGGTTGAGCCCAGAATGAATTCAAGCGATTGCTCGAATGACTGTGCCAAATACACAGAGAGAGGTACGTGCTTTTCTGGGTATCACGTCATATTGTAGACAATGGATTCCAAACTTTTCTTTGTTAGCTAAACCTCTATTGGCATTGACTTGTAAGGATATACCGAACCCTCTTCCTTGGTCTGACGATTGTTAGAAAAGTTTTTCTGAGTTGCGTGATGCATTGTGTTCCGCTCCAGTGTTGGGTACTCCTGACTACAGTAAGCCTTTTACACTCTATGTCCACGAGAGAGAGGGTTATGCATTGTCAGTTTTGACTCAACAATTTGGTGATAAGCAGCGTCCATGTGCGTATTTCTCGTCAACTTTAGATCCGGTAGCTAGAGCGTGTATTGTGTCTGAGGGAAAGAGAGTGAATGTGTATACCGATAGTCAGTACGCGTTTGGTGTGGCACACAGTTTTGGACGCTTGTGGAAAGAAAGAGGATTTCTCACATCGCATGGGACTAAGATCCAGCATGGGCAGTTGGTGAATGAACTTCTTGAGTCACTTACTTTGCCGAAGTTGCGATTGTGAAGTGTAGTGCTCACCGGAAGGTTACGGATGATGTTGGTCGTGGTAATGCGTTTGCGGATGAAGTTGCGAAAGAAACAGCGAGAAATGTGATGAGCCGAATGTACGTTGCAGGCCCTGCGAGATGGATTGGTGCAGCTGGAATGTGTGAAGATACGATTGAGAGTGTGAAATCAATCCAGGCTGAAGCTACTGAAAAAGAAAAGAGTGTGTGGAGAGAAACTACGGGTAGATTGGATTCAACTGGTTGTTGGGTTGAGTTATCAGAACACCAAAGATGGATGTTGCCAGATGCATATGCGCTTGCAGTGGTTACGATGGCACATGGGTTTTCTCACATTAGTGCGAAAGGAATTTGTAAGTTGTTGGCACCAGTGTGGGAGAATGGTGGGATTCCCAATTGTGCGGAGAATGTAGTCAAGAATTGTATGGTGTGTCTGATGTATAATCCTGGTAAGGGAACTCCAACTCCAGCTGGTCACTTTGCACCTCCGACGTATCCGTTCGAGGTTCTGCAATTGGATTTTATCCATATGGAAAGATGCAACAACTTGAAATACGTCCTTGTAGTTGTTTGTGCCTTTTCTAGATGGGTAGAGGCATACCCCCTTAAAGATAATACTGCCTCGTCCACAGCTAAAGTCTTGCTCAAAGAATATTTCCCTAGGTTCGGATTGCCAAGGATGGTGTGGAGTGATAATGGAAGTGAGTTTGTGGGGAAGATCATGAAGAGAGTGTGTGAGGGTTTGGGAATAAGACAAAAATTTCATGCTGCGAATCATCCCCAATCAGCTGGATTAGTGGAATGTTACAATGGCACTTTGAAGCTAAAATTGGCCAAAATTCAGGCGAGTTCTGGTCTCCAATGGCCCGATGCTTTGCCGTTGGCACTTTTGTCAACTAGAACTACAGTGCATTCCCGAATCGGGCTTAGTCCATATGAAAGTGATTTTGGACGCCCGGCGAATGTGTGGGGAGTGCCGAGGCCAGTAAAGTTTAGTGACATCGAGTATCCTGTGTTGGTGGACTATTTGTATGACCAGACGGCTAAATTGCGTGTCTTGCATCAACAGGTTCACGATAATTTGCCAGCAGCATCTGTGGACCCAGGTCACACCATCAATACCGGTGACTGGGTCCTCGTGACAAACTTTCAGCGGACCAAAAACGAGCAGCCCCGCTGGACCGGCCCCCACCAGGTGCTCCTGTCGACAAGAACCTCGGTGAAGGTCTTCGGGAAGCGGAATTGGGTCCACGGCGTACATTGTAAGAGGGTGCCTTTACCTCTGCCGTATGACCAGTGGATCCGTGAAGGTATTGGTGACTCAGAGACAGAACGTGTGCCGAAGTTCATGCCATTTAGTGATGCACATCTAGTATGGACAAAGTCTGAATGAGAGGACGACGACTTTTTGCAAGCAGCTGTACCTCCGCATCTGAGATTGGACACCACTGAGCCTGAACTTCTGTTTAAAGATCAGACAGTGCCTGGTAAAGGCCGTTATAATTTACGACCGATAAACAATGGACAAATAAAAACATAATTTGTCGTTTTGTTTTTGGAGAACTGCACTCTCTCATCCAAGAAACTGTTTTGGCCTATTTTTCTTTTTCGAGCTGCCATCCGAGCTCAGCTGTAGGGTCGCGGTATAAAGACTTGGGATTGCAGCCGTGTAGATACAAGGTCGACGGTTCTGGTTGGTCCTAAGGCGTTCCCTTGACTCACAGACGCATTCCTTAGCGGAAGAAAACCAACTGCCGTGAACAGCACAGTAAGAGGATGGAGTTTTTTGTGATGGAGAGAGCTGCCGAGGAAATGAACTTTAAAATGAAACTGTGTAAATTAATGCATAGCAAATGTTTTCTGATAACATGTGTTCTGTTGTTTTTAAGCATGACGTTAGCATTGGTGGGTTGGATTGTTTTCACTACCCAATTGACTTCTGCACCCACCTCCCAACCTATGTGTTTTCCTACTACTACTTCTTTGCATTCTTTTCATATCTTACCCGAACACGAGCAGAAGGTCAGAATTTGTACACAACACATTCGTACAGCTACTGCATCAACATCAGTTGGCAGTGAACATTACTAATTGTTGGGTGTGTGGTCTTATGCCACATACTACAGATAGAGTTGTTCCCTATCTGATCTTACCGTTTAGTCAGAATGGGTCGTTATGGGCTTTTCAGACGATGTTCATTTATGCCCTGGAAGTTCATCCTCTGCATTCCATGGGAGATAACTTGAGTGATCAAGCCTTGGTTAAGGGAGTTATGAATATGAGCAGAGATATCTATACGTACAGGACTATTCCCAAGGAAGAGTTATCGGCTTATGTTGGATGGAATACGACTGGATACAGTGTTAGTCTGAGTGAAAAGCAGAAACAAAAGAGGTCACCTCCGATTTGGATTGTACCCCACCGAGGTCATTTTTGTTTGCAAGGTAATGGCAAGAATCCGAGAGCTCAGTTAGGGAAGAGTGTATGTACTCAGACGTACGTTTTTGCGTCTCAATCTTCCCCACCGTTTTTGGAAGCTAAGGTCACGTATTTTATTTGTTACAACCGAGCATATACATGATTGCCCCCTGATTTTTCAGGAATCTGTTATGTTGGATACTTGTTGCCTCCTACGTATACTGCCGCCGCAGATTACCACAAAAAAGAGTTGTTAGAGGTGTCTTCGATCGGGAAGATACCGCTGGACAAGAAGCGGGAGACTTCTTTAAGGGTTTCTTGCCATTTTGGGGACCTATGGCTAACAGTAGAGGCTTACGGCAATTGACGAGAGTGGTTGAATCCACCATAAACGAAACTGCCGGTGCCCTTAGTAATCTGACAGCTGAGCTTCAAGCGGATCGCCTTTTGACTTTACAGAATCGTATAGTTTTAGACGTCATACCTGCAGATCGAGGTGAAATATGTAAAGTGATCCAAACGAGTTGCTGCATTTTTATCCCAGATAATGCTCCGACGGTATACAAGGCCATTTCCAGGCTACATAAGATCTCCGAGTCTATACATGTGGACAAAGGAGATTGGTTGTTAACTGGATGGTTTTGGGAACTGTTATCCGTTTGGGGATGGAAGATTCTGATGATCATTGGTGCGGCTTTAGCGGCTCTTTTCTCATGTTGTCTTTGTGGACAGTGCTGTCCTGCCATATGTGGCCTTTGTGCTACTACGTGCTTCAGGAGACCGCCTGTCTCGAGAGATGCACAGAGAAACAAGATAATGCTTCAACAGCACCTTGGTGATCTAATGAGAATTGACATCGACTCAGATATAGACTGAGTAATTGCCTATGTAAGGGCAAAAGGAGGGCCTGAGGTTCCGTGAATTCTGAACCCGTGTTTTAAATGTCCTGGTTCCGTTACGATTTTGGTAGCAGTGAACCGTAACTAATGAGTTCAGCAAGTACGAGTGTTTTCACCATGTTACACACAAGGATTCACAGTGTATTTGAAGATTCCGTTCCGAACCATGGTTTCCATTTTGTGCAAGGCAGCCATTTTGTGGTTGCCCTCACATAGGCCGATGACTACGGCTGAATTAGTCTTTAAGACCTATGCCCTTTAGCTGGGGTTCGCGCTGACTTTTGGATGAACCAAGTGAACTGACCTCGTTGCCTGAAGCTGACCTTGTTGAACTAGTTCCTGATCAAGATTAAGGATCAGAGCACAGGACATCGTTAAGTTTTATTACACACAAATATGCCTTATCCTACTCTCACCTGTTTCTGTTTCTTGCTTTATGGTCTGTTTATGATATGGATTGCGACCTCCTTGTTATGGGTTCGTGTGGCCTGTCTAAAGAAGAATGTTGAGTTTGACCGATGATTGATCATGGGCTGGGCAACTGAAAAGTGGGTTTTACTGTCATGCGATACCTCTGGTGTGGATACATGTGATTGGACAGTTTGTAAATGTTAGGTATTTGTCTGGAATGTGATTTTTGGCATAAAAAGGGATGACTTGCTTTGTAAAATCGAGCAGTCTCCTGAGAACTCATACCGTGATGATTTCCAGGACTTCTGTTACTGGCTGCAGCCAATAAATTCGATCTTTGATGTCACCACGAAGAGTCCCGTGTCTCTGTATTCAAAGACAGGTGAACCCGAAGACTTTGGGCGTGCCCCTGGCGCCGCTGGGTCCTTAATAACCCGGTTCTTCACAGCCCGTGCTGTGGGAGGGGCTCTGGCCCCTGGGGAGTTTGTGGGGCGGGGCTTATCTAGTGCTGGAAGTGCTGAAGGCTGCATGGGGTGGGGGCGCTAAGGGAGAGCCAGGAAAGAGTGCTGTGTGTTTGCAATTCTTACCAGCCGGTTCCCCTCTTCTTGAGGGAAGGGCTTAGATATGTACTTGAAGGGGGTTTTCTCCCTGCACTACCCTCTAACCACCCCTTGTTTTACCACCTGTGCTTCAGTTACACTTCTTTACCCCTCCCTCTCACACTCAATGACGATCCGGAAAGTACTAGCCGCTGTTTCCAAGCCACGCCTGTGTTGGTTGAACAGTACAATCCCTCACGGCCCAGCTGCGATCGAGAAAATGTCCCCGCTGGTGTCCGGCTGCTAGCACCTAGAATGATATTTATTCATTCAGTTTACTGCGGCTGGCATAGGTCATAAAAGGGCGGGGAGGGTGTATGAAATTGACTTTCCTCTTTTAGGGCCGTCCCACTTGGACGGGCTCGGCATGACTTGCTGCTGTGGTAAAAGCGTTCTTATCATCTTTATGGGGCGAAACAGATGGCCCCATAAAGAAGATAAGAAAGTTTTTACCACAGCAGTAAGTCAAGGAACACAGTCTGAGAAGGACGGGGCTTAAAGAGAAATAAGTACGTCACTGGGACCTCTTCTCCAATGGCTGGCCACCGTTTAGCATGAACGGTGACGCCAGCCAATGGAAAAGAGGGGCAGCGCTTAACCTTGCTAGTGAAAATACCTCTATCTCATTAAATCTCACCAGCTCGACTGCGCATGTGCGCAGTCTTACGCTAGCCGAGACCTAAAAAGGAATTGTCAATATTTATTTATTGTGTGGCATAAAAAAATATTAAATTTTTAACATAGACACAAGCATAAAAAAACTACAAGTCAGAGAACGAAACACACACGTTTTACAGCGTAACAGTAAGGCAAGGCGTGTAATAAACACATAATTTAGTAAAAAAGTAAGCTTATGTGTTTCTAGTCTTATAACAATAAGCTATGCTGTGAGGAATAAAAAAAAAACAGACCAAGATCCATAAACGAGGTGAAAACAGAACAGTGGAAAAGGAATGTCAAATATTATGCTGTCTTAATCAATTGTATTGCCTTTAACAAACTGGACCCCACTAGGTGAGCTTAAGGGCCTTATAATCACTTTGGCAGTGTGGGAGCGGGCCGCCATGCTGCCGCCCCGCTCCCACACCACCAACACCAAAACAGACCACTCACCAGATTACAACTTTTTAAGTCACTTGCGGTCAGCTCTTTGGGGTTCCCACGGCAGTGCCTGTGAAATAGGCACCACAATGGGCAAGTCAAAGCATGGTCCTCCACAGACCGAAATGCACAAAGTTGTGCATTTCGTTCTGTGCAAAAACATGGGGGTTCATGCAGACAGGGGACACACTATGTGCCCCCCTGCATGCACCCCATGGTACAGAGACACCAGGGGACCCTGCAGTGCCACCTTTGTTTTCTCAATGCCACACTTTTCATGGCGGTTGCACCTCCATGAAAAGTGCAATGGTGAGAAAATCCTAATATGCTTGGTTGTGCTGCAGAGGCACCCCCAGTATATTGAGGGCCTCAGACCGCAGCCCCACTGCCAGGCATCGTGGATTCCTGGCGGCAGCGGAGGTCCAGTGGTGGACTTACCGCCACAGTCCTAATGTGGCTGGCGGACTGGCAGTCTGGCGGTCAACGGACTTCCGCCAAGGGTTCAGCGGGCCAAGGCCCTAAATGCCAGCTGTAGGTGTCCAGACAGGGCTTCTGATAGGTTATCAGAAACAGGGAGAGCTTTATAAAAGATATCTTGATGTTGCTGCTGGAAAACATTCAAGCTGACCAAGAGCTTTGGAGGGGACTCCCCTCTCCCTGATGGGCAGGGTTGCCTCTATAAAATTATTGTGTTACCTAAGTTCCTGTAGGTGCTCCAAAATGCTCCAGATAGAATCCCAGGAGAAAAAAGAAGAGCAGTACATACATGCTCATGGGGCGGATGGGCAGCTAGAATAGCTTGAATGCTCCACACAGCGGGGCCTTCAAAAGACGAATCGTTCTCTCAGATCGCCAAAAACACTACTGGGTATCCAGCACACAAAACCCATTTATTCCACCATCCTTCAGTTTATTACTTTAGCTCTTCCGTTTCAGCCCCACTATCAGGTGCACAATTTTAAAAGTCTGATTGGACCACCTCTGTCTACTGGTGATGCTGCCATACTGTCATGGATTCCCCATCACTCCCCAAACATTTGTCTGTGCAAGCATGGGACATGTTTGCTGGAACATGGCTAGACCCATGCATCATTTTTGTTACAGAGGCCTGTATCATGTTGATCTAGAATACTGAGCTACCTGTAGCTTGCATCAATTCCAATTTTCCATTTTGACCATGTCAACTGTGTTGCCGTCTCTCAGTGGAGGGTTGGTTTGAGCAAACATGTATTGCTGAAACGGAATTGTGCTGTGGGTACTGCACTAGCAATGTTCACTACATGAGTTACTGAGGCTGGACAGGAGACAATCATGAGGGAAAGTTAGGCAAGATCATTTAAACTTCTGAAAATATTGTGAAAATGGGGGTCTGACAATGAAAAGCATTGCAAAAGATTTAATCATAAATGGCCATCCTTCAATGGTACCTGTGAAACATGTAGTTCTACCAAGAATTTCAAATACTACACGAGAAAAAAATGATGTAGCTTCACCTGCTCCTTGACATGGCACGGTGTAGTGAGTAGTGTCCGTGTGTTCCTCCTCTCTTGTTTACAAGCGTATAGTGCCTTTGTACATTTCTACACTTGTATCCTTTCTGGGGTTGGATGTTGATCTTTTATCATACAACCTGTGCCATCCTTTACCCCCTTGCAACACTCTCTTCCTTGAGGGTTGTGAACACCCATGACCTCATGCTTCATGTTCAAGTTATCCACTTTAGGCTCACATTAGTGCTATGGATTTCCCATTTCAGGAATCAAGGAACTTCCCTTTGGACAGAGCATCCTTAGAAATCATGAGGTTCTTGTACTTTTCTTTAGTTGATGCATTGAAGCCAAGTTCATCTGCTGTGAGTTTGGGGCTTGAAGATGTTCATGAGGGACTTTTAGTGGTAATTAAAGCGTGGCCGACAAAACAACTTGTTGGTAGGTCTTTCTGCTGTTTGCGGAGATGTCTCTGAGAAGGGAAGGCAGAGACTGTCTCCTGAGGTATCAAAGGGGTTCACGTTTCTCCCAGCTTGTGATGATGTCCCTGGATTCACCTCTTCCTGGCTGACTACACCTTTTCCAGGATGCAGGTCTGATATCTGTCCCTCTTTGGCTAGAGTCAAGGGCAGTGGCGGCTCCTCCGCTAAGGCGGAGGAGCGGTGCCCCACTGCCAGGAGTAGCAAAGAAAGGAAAAAATAAAATAAGAATAACAGAATGCTATCATTATATTTTTCCCTCCTGTTGCGGCAGTGCATGAGGGGGTGGGCGAAGCTGCAGGGGAGGAGTGGTAGAACACTCCTGTGCCCAATGACTGTTTGGTTGGCCCTGCCGGGCAGTCCAAAACAGTCATGCTCACGCCCCTGTTCTCCATACAGGCTGCATTACAGCCTGTTTGGAGAACATGCCCGCCCCTCCAACCCCTGGTTGAGTGCTGTGTCACGGCGAACAGACCAATTACAATGCTGTATGCAGTGTTATGATTAGCTTAGGGGTGGGAGCCTGGCTGCCTGCTTCCTGTTCTGACCTGTAGTCGGACACAGGCAAGCAGGAAAGAAGAGACGGGACCCAAAGGTGCAAGGTAAGTTTAATTTAATTATTTTAAGAAGCAGGCCACGCCCCCCATACATCCCCATCCGCGATCCGTGCCGGCCGTACCTGGTCAAGGGATGCACAGAGTAATATTAATTCCTGAATGCATTCCTTGCGTTGCTCTTATTTTGCAGCATTGTTTGTTTCACGATGTGCATGCACCGCTCTGCTCCTTCTAGTTCATGAAGTTTTCCCCTTCTTCTTCTCTCTGATGGGATGGCTTGTTCGTGGTTGGGAGAACCTGTATCATTGGCTCACTCCCTCATCATTTGTGATAGCTGTGGACGTGGAAAAACACAATCTATGGCAGGGCTAGAGGGATGTTTATAGACCAAGCCTAAGTATTATCCCCCATAGGAATCAACCGACAACTACAAACTTAGGGGTCTAAATAGGGATTCAACCGTAATCCTCTGCTCGTCATCACCTTATCAATAGTACAAGGGTACGAACACAATAATAATACTAACAAAACCAGATCACAAGATGTGAAGAACCAGTAACGTGAGTCACCCCTGGTGTAGGATTCCCATCAACAGTCTTGTAATGATCAATATTATCATTTGGAAGTCCTCATCGGGTATTGTGTCTCTAGATCATTGAGACCGGCATACCCCAATGACCAGATACGGGGTAGCGACCCACAATCACTCGGTACTACCACATGGTGTTGATGTGATGGGAAGTGCAGTGTAAACAAAAAATATAAGTGGTGATCTTAAAAAAGGATAGGGTACTCAACCCGGAAAGCTTTAATAATTGTTGGCCCCTTCCTTATTAAAAACAAGAACAGTATAATATTGTCATCGCAGTCCAAACAAATAGCTGCGAGGAGACCAACATGTTTCAGCCACTAAGGGATTACTCCTTTGGCTTTCTTCAGGGTCTCTGTTCTAATATAATACTACTGCAATGGTTGTGAATAAAGTGTGAAAAATTAAGAAAAAACACACAAGTGAAAACCAGTAAAGGATATAGTGTTCCTTCGACTGTATCAACTCCTCTCTTCGGTACCTGGTTGGATATGTACTGTTTAGGGAGGACAAACATACAGGAAAATCACAATCCGCTACCCTGGTCTGTAGAAAACATAAATAAATTGTTTCACAAACAATGTAACAGCTTGCTTACTCACCCAGAGTGTCCGGGGAGTGGACCTCACCTCTTCCTGGACCTGGCTCAGGATATATGAGACCCCGCTCTACAATAACAGAAACCAACTGCGTAAAATACAGAGACCAGAAGACCAGACAAGACGCTGCTCTGGCGATGTATATATCTACGTAATCCACGGTGTTCTGTACATGGAGTTAATTAACACCCATCAAAAGGTTCACAAACCACCCTCCATCCACCTCCCTGCCAACTACATGCTGAACTAAACATGGTTTGCAAGACTTCTTATATACAACATCTGGCTAGCACAATGGCAAACACCTAATATCAGGCTAGCAACACAGGTAATCATACCTGTTCGTCGGTATCTCAGGCCGTGACTGAATCAGGGGGAGGCGCAGTCACCAGTGAGCTCTGGCTACTTAACTGTTAAGCTGAGCAACACACAGCCAATTGATACCGGTATGGGAGGGGCTGGCCCGAACGCCGCCTCTCCAAAGATCACTTTGCAAATCTATCATTGGTATCCATATGCCGCTTACCTACTTAATACAGCCCGCTGATGGTCTCAGGAGCTGACAATATACCTGTCCTTGGCAGAGCCCTGTCCCACAGGCATTCACAGCGACGCGCGCGTACTCTCGCGAGCATTGCCTGACTAGAACTACAGAATGACGTCACGTCATTCGTAATTGTAGTTCTTTCTAAGAAGTATACTTCCGCATTACTGGTAGTCCGTGGCAAGGCGCTGTAGCTCGCAGAACGCGTCATGCCACGACCCGCCCTTATAACACAAATGCCTGATCACAGTACTACCCACTAGAGGTGTAAGGGATTGCAAATCGGCCGAACTTGGAAGTGCCCTCTCACACGCTCTGGCATTGGCGGTATAGAACTACAGGATGACGTCATGTCGTTCGTGATTGTAGTTTTATAAGTTTATTGATAAAACATACTCACGCATTGGTAGAAAAACCACAGCAGGGCGCAATTACTCCCAACCAGCGTCTCATATGCAGTTTAATGTAACAGAATGGCAAGTTGCCAAATAATCGTGGCAAAGCGCACTGGCTGTCAGATGGTGCACTGCTGGGTCAAACATTAGTAATGACGCGTATATAAGCCCACAACCATGCTCCAGAGAGGTTGCTCAAATCAGCATGTAGTATATACCGGGATTGGACAGAGAGTATTCGTCAACTAGCGGACCCCTATCCTTTAAAGGTTCATTCGCTATAGACAACTCCCTTGGAAACAGGGCTCGACGTCAAATATGCCTGAAAATGCTGAATAAGCCGCCAAACTACCCTGCCATGCGGGCAACATTGGAAATAGATATACTTAGTAACGAGCATCAAACCAAAGGCCAAGTGCTCTTAAGACAATCAATAAGTAGTGGGCTAAAGATGGCCAACTAGTGTGTTACACTCAAAGGAAGAATCATGTTATGTCCAAAGACAAATCCTGATGTGCTTGGTCAAGGGTATGTACCACGCATAACCCTATATTCATACATGGATAGAGTTATCGGGAGCTCAGGACAAGGCGAACCACGGAATATCATCGTTCAGCCCTTGTCTGTCTGTCCCCAATTTGAACACCCATTTTTGTTCCCGAATGAAAAGATATCTAGACACATCACTCACATGTGGTGGAATGTGTGGTTTCTCAAGAACATGCCATTTAAAATCTGTCTCGGCATGATTACATGTGATAAAGTGCTTGGTAAGTTTAGAGATATCTTTCTTACAGCGGAAAGTACTCTTGTGTTCCTGCATCCTCACACGCACCTTTCTCGTGGTCATGCCCACGTATCTTTCATTGCACGTGCAAGTGATGAGGTAGATCAAGTTGGTGCTGTTGCAGTTTGTAAACTGCCGCAGCTCCCAAGGCTTACCGGTACCAATGTCCACGCTCGTGATTTTGGTTGTTAAAGGGCAAATGGAACAACCCCCGCAGGGATGGTGCCCTACCACCGGGGGGAGATCCCATAGTGTGCCTAGCTCTCTCCTGGGTGTGGCTTTAGGTCGTGTGTGTACCAAACGGTCCCTCAGGTTAGTTGAGCGTTTGAAGGCAAAAAGTGGGAAGGGAATCTTTTCTTTACCACTGTTAAAGTTTCTCCAGTGCTTTTTAATCACTTTTTGAACATAGTTCGATTTAGTGTTGAAAGTGCTCACTAGGGTAAGACGATCCAGTGGTGGTTTCTCTGTACGTGGTTCCAAAAGCGCATCACGATGATTGTTAGCTGTTCGTTTGTATGAACGTTGGACCAATTTCTTTGGATAGTGCCATTGGTCATACAGTTTCATCAATGGCTTAACAGCAAGAACAATTACCTCCGGTTTACGATGGAAATGAGCAAAGACAGACTCCCCTTCTTGGATCTCTCGATTTACAGTACCTCGAGGGGTTTGGAGAGTGAATTGTACAAAAAGCCAATGGCAAGGAATTCATTGCTCCTGTATGAAAGTCAACACCCCAAGTCACTGAGGGATAATCTGCCCTTTGGACAGTTTCTTCGAGTTCATCGGAACTGTTCTACCCCAGAAACTTTTAAACGCCATGCAGAGGAGCTTTCTAAACAGTTGAGAGAGAGGCACTATCCAAAGAAATTGGTCCAACGTTCATACAAACGAGCAGCTAACAATCATCGTGATGCGCTTTTGGAACCACGTACAGAGAAACCACCACTGGATCGTCTTACCCTAGTGAGCACTTTCAACACTAAATCGAACTATGTTCAAAAAGTGATTAAAAAGCACTGGAGAATCTTGAACAGTGGTAAAGAAAAGATTCCCTTCCCACTTTTTGCCTTCAAACGCTCAACTAACCTGAGGGACCGTTTGGTACACACACGACCTAAAGCCACACCCAGGAGACAGCTAGGCACACTATGGGATCTCCCCCCGGTGGTAGGGCACCATCCCTGCGGGGGTTGTTCCATTTGCCCTTTAACAACCAAAATCACGAGCGTGGACATTGGTACCGGTAAGCCTTGGGAGCTGCGGCAGTTTACAAACTGCAACAGCACCAACTTGATCTACCTCATCACTTGCACGTGCAATGAAAGATACGTGGGCATGACCACGAGAAAGGTGCGTGTGAGGATGCAGGAACACAAGAGTACTTTCCGATGTAAGAAAGATAGCTCTAAACTTACCAAGCACTTTATCACATGTAATCATGCCGAGACAGATTTTAAATGGCATGTTCTTGAGAAACCACACATTCCACCACATGTGAGTGATGTGTCTAGATATCTTTTCATTCGGGAACAAAAATGGGTGTTCAAATTGGGGACAGACAGACAAGGGCTGAACGATGATATTCCGTGGTTCGCCTTGTCCTGAGCTCCCGATAACTCTATCCATGTATGAATATAGGGTTATGCGTGGTACATACCCTTGACCAAGCACATCAGGATTTGTCTTTGGACATAACATGATTCTTCCTTTGAGTGTAACACACTAGTTGGCCATCTTTAGCCCACTAGTTATTGATTGTCTTAAGAGCACTTGGCCTGTGGTTTGATGCTCGTTACTAAGTATATCTATTTCCAGTGTTGCCCGCATGGCAGGGTAGTTTGGCGGCTTATTCAGCATTTTCAGGCATATTTGACGTCGAGCCCTGTTTCCAAGGGAGTTGTCTATAGCGAATGAACCTTTAAAGGATAGGGGTCCGCTAGTTGACGAATACTCTCTGTCCAATCCCGGTATATACTACATGCTGATTTGAGCAACCTCTCTGGAGCATGGTTGTGGGCTTATATACGCGTCATTACTAATGTTTGACCCAGCAGTGCACCATCTGACAGCCAGTGCGCTTTGCCATGATTATTTGGCAACTTGCCATTCTGTTACATTAAACTGCATATGAGACGCTGGTTGGGAGTAATTGCGCCCTGCTGTGGTTTTTCTACCAATGCGTGAGTATGTTTTATCAATAAACTTATAAAACTACAATCACGAACGACATGACGTCATCCTGTAGTTCTATACCGCCAATGCCAGAGCGTGTGAGAGGGCACTTCCAAGTTCGGCCGATTTGCAATCCCTTACACCTCTAGTGGGTAGTACTGTGATCAGGCATTTGTGTTATAAGGGCGGGTCGTGGTATGACGCGTTCTGCGAGCTACAGCGCCTTGCCACGGACTACCAGTAATGCGGAAGTATACTTCTTAGAAAGAACTACAATTACGAATGACGTGACGTCATTCTGTAGTTCTAGTCAGGCAATGCTCGCGAGAGTACGCGCGCGTCGCTGTGAATGCCTGTGGGACAGGGCTCTGCCAAGGACAGGTATATTGTCAGCTCCTGAGACCATCAGCGGGCTGTATTAAGTAGGTAAGCGGCATATGGATACCAATGATAGATTTGCAAAGTGATCTTTGGAGAGGCGGCGTTCGGGCCAGCCCCTCCCATACCGGTATCAATTGGCTGTGTGTTGCTCAGCTTAACAGTTAAGTAGCCAGAGCTCACTGGTGACTGCGCCTCCCCCTGACTCAGTCACGGCCTGAGATACCGACGGACAGGTATGATTACCTGTGTTGCTAGCCTGATATTAGGTGTTTGCCATTGTGCTAGCCAGATGTTGTATATAAGAAGTCTTGCAAACCATGTTTAGTTCAGCATGTAGTTGGCAGGGAGGTGGATGGAGGGTGGTTTGTGAACCTTTTGATGGGTGTTAATTAACTCCATGTACAGAACACCGTGGATTACGTAGATATATACATCGCCAGAGCAGCGTCTTGTCTGGTCTTCTGGTCTCTGTATTTTACGCAGTTGGTTTCTGTTATTGTAGAGCGGGGTCTCATATATCCTGAGCCAGGTCCAGGAAGAGGTGAGGTCCACTCCCCGGACACTCTGGGTGAGTAAGCAAGCTGTTGCATTGTTTGTGAAACAATTTATTTATGTTTTCTACAGACCAGGGTAGCGGATTGTGATTTTCCTGTATGTTTGTCCTCCCTAAACAGTACATATCCAACCAGGTGCCGAAGAGAGGAGTTGATACAGTCGAAGGAACACTATATCCTTTACTGGTTTTCACTTGTGTGTTTTTTCTTAATTTTTCACACTTTATTCACAACCATTGCAGTAGTATTATATTAGAACAGAGACCCTGACGAAAGCCAAAGGAGTAATCCCTTAGTGGCTGAAACATGTTGGTCTCCTCGCAGCTATTTGTTTGGACTGCGATGACGATATTATACTGTTCTTGTTTTTAATAAGGAAGGGGCCAACAATTATTAAAGCTTTCCGGGTTGAGTACCCTATCCTTTTTTAAGATCACCACTTATATTTTTTGTTTACACTGCACTTCTCATCACATCAACACCATGTGGTAGTACCGAGTGATTGTGGGTCGCTACCCCGTATCTGGTCATCGGGGTATGCCGGTCTCAATGATCTAGAGACACAATACCCGATGAGGACTTCCAAATGATAATATTGATCATTACAAGACTGTTGATGGGAATCCTACACCAGGGGTGACTCACGTTACTGGTTCTTCACATCTTGTGATCTGGTTTTGTTAGTATTATTATTGTGTTCGTACCCTTGTACTATTGATAAGGTGATGACGAGCAGAGGATTACGGTTGAATCCCTATTTAGACCCCTAAGTTTGTAGTTGTCGATAGCTGTGGACGTGCCTTTAGTTCGGACTTCTTCCATTTTAGTCCTATGGCCGTGGCTCTGACATCTGCACTCCACAGTCTTTGGGGTAGATTTAAAAATATTTTGCACTTTTGTTCGTCACACAACAGTGATGCTAACCACCACAATTTTGTTTTTTCCTAATTTACTTTCCAGTGCAAAACTTGTTTCACACTGGAAAGTAGTAAGTACCCTCTAAGTAACACAAAGCAGCTCGAATCACTGCTTTGCGTTACTTAGCGCCAAGGGGGCATTACATGGGTGCTACCTGGGCGTTTCCATGGTACCACACATGCCTTTTGATGCACAACACTATCTACACAAACAATAGTAGACAGAGTTTAGTGCCAAAAGTTAACACCATTTGAGAAGAGGAGTTAGAAAGAGAAATGTTTTAATTTCTTCTTTCTTTTCCAGCTTTGCATGCTTGCTGCATTATACATCACACATACAAAGTGGGAAAAGTGTGTCTAGGCATAGTATTTTGTACTGGAAGGGAACACTTCCAGTGCAAAACTTATGCTCGACTCAGACACACACCTTAGCACAATGGCACTAAGGTGTGTGCCTGGTAGCTGAAATTAGCGCCAGAGCTAGGAAGAGGTGAGGAGAGAGCCATAGCTCTGTAGATATGCCGCTCTCCTGCTCCCTCCCTGTCATGCATCTCACCATTTTTGGCTGCTGCGCTGCGGATATCACAAACAGGACACATAAATGAGAGTCAGGCTGTTCTGTCCTTATGGGACACTCTATAGCTTTTGTTAAATTTACCACACTATGATATAGTGGTGCCTATATCCTGTACATAACCTAGCCTTATAATTAAGGCTCCCTGTTTTCCGTTTTTACTGATTTTAACAGAATAATACGGACAGAACCCCATTTATTTTCCTGTCTGTATTTATTTTTAAATGTGAACAAAAACGGAAATTGGGTTGTTTTTGAGTGATTCTAAATGCTGTCTATCATGACTGCCGGGTCAATAGCTGGGCGGATTGACAGGCAAGGAGATTAAAAAAATGTAGGGATTTTAGTAAAGTGCCTTAAACAGCAGTAGATTTGCACAACCTTGATACTAAAATGTACATATTTTCTTACAAGTGCATATTTTACCATCTGAGTGTGTATACATCATTGAAAACTATCAGGCATTTTGACACCAGTGCACATTCTGGTTAAATGAATGCAGAAATATACCTATTACAGCTTCATTTTTCCCCAAACCTAAAATAAATATGGATCAATACAGATAGAATCTGAAAAAAACAAATATGGATAAATACAGACGGAAATGACAAAAATCCAAATACCATAAAACCGGGAGCACTACTTATAATGTAAACAAAAAGTGACATGAAACAGCAGAATTCTTTGTAATAATGATAACTTCTACGTAATGAAAACTGGAAAGTGTATCAGAGGAATGTGGCTAGGTCCAGATATGAGCAAGCAGCCTGGGCCGTAAAATGAAATGATTTAGTTTCATAGTGACTCATATGTTAGATAACAGGGGAAAGAGTCCTGCAGCGTCTCCTTTTCTGGGAAGAGTGTTCCAGTCAATACTCCCTAATCCACTAAGGACACCCTATTTTGACTCCTAAAATGGCGATACTGTGGCAAAGTCTCTATGCTTGCCAAGCAGGAAAATATTATCAGTCTGCAGTGCTTTGCATAGGGCAGTTCTTAAGTATACATACATTATTAGCATAAATATTATACGTTTTCATCCGCAGAAAGTTCTCAGATAAGAAAACAGTGACCGCTCACTCATTCAACAACATTTAAATGATTAGTCCATTCACCCCAGGAGTTCAAGTGTGAGTCTGACAAGATTCCACTTCCTTTCTTTCAGAAATACTGTTCTGCAACAAAAATACTTCCAGGAAAAGTTTGCATTTCCTTCTTCATCAAACATTCCACTGAAGTCTCTCCAAAAACTGTTTTATCTTCTGCGTGTCGCTCTTTTCCTTTAAACAAAGTGCGTTTTATCTCATGTTTTATTATCATGTTTTGCAGTTGTGGTTTCTGTCTTTCAAGCTATAATTCTGGTCGAGCTTGGTAATGCCTAAAATGGTTATAAAGGCTCCATTGTAAAAGCGTCTTCTGTATCACGTAGCTGATGAAGTTTGGGCACCATTCTCTTTCCACTCAAGTCATCCTTTCAGCATGATGAAAGCAGATTCCTAAAAATACAAACTTCTTTTGTGGAAAGAACTTAGGCAAGAACTAGGGCCACATTCCTATGGGTCGCATCACTTTTGTAGGTCAGCCCAGACGCAAAATCCTTTTGGGAATTTTCAATCAATAAATCAGGGGCTTGTAGAGCGCACTACTCACCTGTGAGGGTCTCCAGGCACTGAGGGAATGGGGATTGGGCAACTCAGTTGGGGTCACTCAAAGAGCCAGGTCTTGGGGTCCTTTCTGAATTGGTGCAGTGTTAGGCTTCGTTGGAGGTGGAGGGGTAATTTTGTGTGGCTTTGTGTGGTTTAACCCTTTCACTGCGGCGGTTATTCCGCCGCAGTGCTAACGGGCGGGAGGGGCCGCGCAGCGCTCCCGCGCTTGTGACGGAACCGCTCCGTCACGGCCCACGGGTGAGCTGTGCTTGTGACGGAACGGTTCCGTCGCGGCCCCGCCCGCTCAATGGAACGTCCAACGCAGGCGCGGAATTCACGCCGCGCAGGCGCGGCGAGCGGGCTGTGACGGAACCGTTCCGTCACCAGCACAGCCCACCCGAGGGCCGTGACGGAACAGTTCCGTCACAAGCGTGGGAGGGGTTAATAAATACAAAGTAGCGCATAGCTTTACCTCGGAGAGAGGTCTCATGGGTGGGCATTTCTGTACAGCCTCCCATGTATTATGAAGCAAACCCAGTTTTACATAGACTTGTAAACCTGGGTTTGTTAACGCGGGATTACTGGTTACTAGTTACCTTACCAGATCCCAAACCAAGTCGACTGGATCGTTGGTACCTGTCATTGAGTAAAAGGCAATCTAACAATAGGTCAATCAATTAAGAACTTACACCACTCTAAATGACCACTGACCAGGATTAAGTTTCAAAGATTTAATATAAAGTCAAAGATAACTGAAGATACAAACTTCTTAAAATGAGATTCAGAAGGTAAACTGGTATCACTATGAACATAAACTCTTTGAACAATCTGAGTCTACAAAACAGAATAATGAGTACAAGTTCGAAAATCATGAGAGTTGCCAAAATGGATACAAGTTGCAACCTCAGAGTCATTACAGAAAAGAAAATTCAGGTTAGTCTGTCCCTACACTACTCTAAGTGACATCCCTACTTAACAAGATCTTTACCCCTCTAGGTGTCAGCCGTGGTGACTTCCTAAGAAGATCACGCACTTCTCTTTGTCTCTTCTCTGATAATGGGTCTCTCCTGATCAATCTATCTGCCTACATCCGCTTCCTTAGGCTCCCAAAATCATCTGCTCTGCTCTCCTCCCGGGTCGCTTTCCCTAATACCAAATCACATTTCCGATAGGAACACTCCTTGGGACGCCCCTCACGTGGTACATCTTTGCGCGGTAAATTCCATGATGGTACTCTTCAAGACCCTCGTTAAAGTTGACCTTGGTTCCCAGGCTTCTTCTCCAGTGCGCCGATACCCCCTGAAATTCCTGAAGACTCCTACAGGCCTGCGCCAAGCGCCACTGAACAAAGCTCCATTCATTTCGACTGATTAGGACCCCTCGCACATGCATACAGGCCGTCCTACAGTGGGCCTCAAATTCCAGGCTCCACCATATCTATAGGTCATAAAGCATATGGAAAGCTCTGTACTTGGCACCTCTCGACTTCTCCTCTAACGAGCACATTACAGATCAAAGGAGCATCCCTATCAGTTCGGGCCTACTTGATTTACATGAAGCGGGTCCCTGCACTCTGAAAACATTTATCTTGATTTAAACAGCATTCTTAACTAACATACGTTTCTAAAAGCAACACATCTATAAGGCATATATTTCAATACTAAATTCGATAATACATTTTGGAAGAACCACGTTAACCCCACCTCACATTATTTTAGCAGCACGTTTAGATTTTCTGTGAATTGCCATGAGGCCTACACAATATAACTGGTTTGCAAGGTTCCATTCAACTCTTACATGATTCCTTTAACATGAGAACGTGAGGTTTTCATATTCATTCCAACATTTCTACATTAATCTCACACTGTTATGATTATTGTTACCCTACTTAAACACTCTATACATTTCACTACTGAATATAAGACACTCTGGTGCAAGGCATATGTTAACTAACTACGTGCTTGTAAATATGGTGCACTTATACATTTTTTCAGATTTGTGCTCTCTCAGTCCCCCCTTTGATGACCTTCAGGGGTCATCACCATCAAAACACCATCACAAAAATGTAGGACCCTTCAAAGTGAAGTCGTGGCAGTGCCACCTCTCCTCATTGTCTCCAATGCCTTCAGACTCTTGTATTGAGTATCCTGCATCGCTGTCAACTTTCTCTCCTGTTCTCTCATAGATCTCTGCAACCTATTTGCTCTATACCACTGATACAGACGCACCAATCCCCACAAAGTGATCACACAAATCACAATTATGATGATTGGTTTCAGTATGTACCAAACGATACCCTTTCCTAGGTTGGCAAACCAACCTCCAACTTTACCCATTCCATAACCTACTTTTTCCCACACGTTGACCTTTGCCAGATCCTCAATCTCATGGTGAATTGCAGTGATGTTTCGTATGTATTTCTCTAGAGGTTTTGAATTGTCCGGAATGTAAGTGCAGCACTCCTGGACCTTCAAAGCCTTACAGACTCCTCCCTCTTTAGCTAACAGAACGTCTAAAGCAAGTCGGTTCTGAAGAACCATTGCCCTGATCGATTGCATCTCACCTTCCACCAGCATTAATGATCTAGCAGTACTGGCAGATAGCCTATCTACGACTGTAGCTAGCCTCCTAAGCTTAATATCATTCAGTATCAATCCCAAAAATGGAAATACCACCCCAAATACATCTCCAACCACTTCTTCAGCGGCAAGATCTCTTCTCCCCCTAGCTTGTTTTCCTCTCTTTGTTGTCTCTGAATTCTCGGCATGGTATATTTTGGGAAAGACAATCGCTAAATAGCATGATCCGTACCAATTATCTGGTAACCTCACATAGGCATTCCTTCCACACACAAAATATACATTTGGTATGGCTTGCATTTCTTTCAAAAAGTCCTTGGAGTAATACTCCAACTGGAAAGCATGTTCACAACTAACTTCCCCTACAAACAAATTCTCATAATAGGAGTAACTTCTGTGTATACATAGTTTCCCCCTTTTCTCTTTATCTAAGGCAATTGGACCCTTACTACCCTTCCTCTGATGTTCTCTTTCTTCCTTGGTCCAATCTGTCTCCCATTGTCCTGAAGCTTTCTGAATATTCTGCCTTCTGTATCGAGTATCCACCTGTCCTATAAACTTCTTTTCAATCTCTGATATTTGACAAGTCAAATTATTTCTTCGGGCATGTGATGTGTCTAACGTTCTCCATGGAAGAAACCATTTCTGTAATCTGTCTTCACTCTTGTAATAGTCCCACTTATTTAAATGCTTGTAATTTGGAACCTCTGGCAATGTCGAGTCGAAATTCGAGAAATAATACTCGAATCCTTCTCGTCCATAGAATATGCTCAACAACAAACTGCATGTGATTCCATATGTCAATGGAAGATGATGGTATCTGATACCCTCATCCACAGAAGCTGGTAACTGCATACAAACGTAGCAATTCTTCGCCTCCATGACATCAATGTACTCGTAAAGTAATTTGGCATAAGCATTTGACCTGAAATTTCCCTGTGACTCGTCTGTGTGTAACCTTTTTATTTCCGCATCTAACAACGCTTTGTCTTTATTATTGATGTTTCCCTTATAATTTACAGTAGTGGTTCTCTGTGTTGTCACTCCCTTTATTTCCTTGACTGCAGTTGCATCTCTCTCATGTCCCACTATGTATGAGACAGTGACCACTAAAACTATAAGAGAAATCACTACTCCTAAGAGTGTGCCCACTATGCATTTTGCCCTGCGGTTCGGGTTGCCGGCCTCCATGTTCTCAAACAGTGTAGCTCTGGATGTTCTTCCAGCATCAACTTCTCCTTCTCTCGGAACAAAGACTTTCTTTCAAACAATGTCTTTCTTTGGAACACTTGGAAGCTGACAATTTACTCCGCAAAATAGTCTAAAGTCCTGTAGAAAATAGACAACCCTAGCCCTTCTCCATCCTCTAAAAGGAAACCCCTACCATTTTTTCTTCTTCCACTCGGCGCTAGGTTATCTTGCAGTAATTTTACAAAGTCTTTTCAAAAGTCTTTTATCAATCAGAATCCATGAACGTTGCAAGGAGTGACACTACGTCTTCATAAATGTCCATCCGAAGAAACATTCCCTCAAGTATTGGGCATTCCTTGCAGCAACATGGAAATTCGACTGTCTCTAGGATTATTCTTCTTATTTCGCTCTGAACAAGAGGACGAACAAAATGAAGAGTTAATGTCTTTTCGATCTCCACTCCTGGTACTATCAGTTCTACATCCACAGTTACAAAGGGGTCCGTTCTGACCAGGATCACCTTCTTCACTTTCCCAGTTCTACGCCCCTTTGAAGACATTTGCAACAAGATGTTAGTCCAAAACAATGAGCGCTCCAAGAACTTCCACTACTCGCTCAAGCATTTCCAAACGAAGAAGAGTTCCCTCCAATATTGGATATCGTGAACAGCAAACTGGAAAATCAACTGTCTCTAAAATCAATTTTCTTATCCCGCTCAGGAGAGGAGGGTAGACGATGTTGAGTGTCAGCAACCTTTCGGCCTCCACCCCCGGTAGCAGGAACAGTATTTGCACTGTGATGATCGGATCAGTTCTGATCAGGTTCACTTCCCTGACCCTCCCGGTTCTGTGTCCCACGGACATCTGCAACGAGGTAGGTCCAATCAGGAGTAGAGTATCTTCTACTAGGCACTCGCACCCTCCTTGACCTTCTAGGACCTTCCTGGGCTTGATCCTGGGTATCTTCTTCTGGATCCGAGTCTTCGGATATAGGAGCAAGAGTTTCTTCCTGAGCCGACCTTAAACTTAGCCTCCTGCTTCTTTCCGGCCACGTGGCAGCTCCAAGCCTTATTCTCCTATTTCTCGTCCTCACACTCGGTTCTTGATCGCTCTGGTACTGATCTGTGTCTGAATCGTATTCACTGCTGCTCTCTCCTTCAGTTGCGTCTTCAGTCTCACTGCCGTCCTGTCTTCTCTCTTCTTCTGGATCCGATGCGTTCCCAACTTCTTCCGACACCCCCTCAGCCGATCCGATCCCCTCTTGTGACTCTTCTTCCACTTCTGGACTTTCGTCTGGGATAGGAGCTGTTTCTTCTAGAGGTGCTGGAACTCTTCGAGTATGGGATGCATGGATCCAATTTGGCAGCCCCCCGCATTTCACCGCGGTGTTCGTGATCAGGATTACCTGAAAGGGCCCACGCCAGCGTACATCTAGGCAGTTCTTCCGGACGTGCTTCTTGACCAACACCCAATCCCCTGGGTTCAGATCATGACATAGATTCCTTGATGCTGGAACTTCAGCCGCATGCACCTGAAGGGACACAGAATGGATGGCGTCAGACAGTCCTTTACAATAATCCAAGATCAGATCATCTGTAATATTCAATAGGGCAGCAGTTGGAACCGTGGGAAGTCTCATGGCCCTCCCCATCAGAATCTCGTGTGGGGAGAGACCTGTCCTCCTGTCAGGTGTGCTGCGCATGCTCATGAGCACTAAAGGAAGAGCATCTGGCCAACTCAAGGATGTGGATGCCACTACTTTAGCCAACCTATTCTTCAAAGTGCCGTTCACTTGTTCCACAATTCCTGAAGCTTCTGGTCGATAACTACAATGCAGTTTCTGATCAATCTTTAGTGTGGAGCACAACATCTTCACTATTTCGCTGTTAAAATGTTTTCCTCTGTCCGATTCCAGAGAGGCAGGCACCCCGAAGCGCGGTATCAACTCCCTGAGCAACAATTTAGCCACTGTGAGTGTATCGCACCTACGTGTCGGGTACGCTTCAACCCATCTGGAAAATACACATACAACCACCAACACATACCTAAGGCGGTTAACTCTTGGCATTTCAATAAAGTCTAGTTGCATTATATTGAAAGGCCCCCCCGACCTCCCAATGTGACTCAGTGTGACTGGTGTCCGTTTGCCTACGTTCAGTTGTTGGCAGGTAACACATCGTTTGCATACTGATTCTGCTGCTATTCTAAATTTAGGGCAATACCAAGTCTGCCTAAACACTCTCATCATAGCGTCTCTTCCTAGGTGTACTGGACCATGTATTTCTCTCGCCATGGGATTAGCTAATTCTTCAGGTAACACAGCCCTCCCATCTGCTGAAACCCAAAAATCCATTTCACTTCGCACACAACCTGCTGTTTCCCATGCCTTTTTCTCAGTTTCTGGTGCGTTCTCCTGCATTACCCTTAAATCTTCCCAGGTATCCACGGTCTCTAACATCATGCTCAATTCTGTCTTTTCTTCAGCACCATCAATTTCCACTTTTGAGAAAGAATAATTTTGTTCCGCACAGTAGCGTGCGACCTCATCAGCGTACCTGTTGCCTTGTGATACAAAGTCTGTATTCTTGGTGTGAGCTACACATTTCACTATCGCTATGGCAACTGGACCTTGTAATGCTGCTAACAATAATCGTACAAATTCTCCATTTCGAATGGGCGAACCAGAGGAGGTCATGTAACCTCTCTGAGACCACAACTGCCCGAAATCGTGAACCACACCGAAACCATATTGGCTGTCAGTGTATATGGTGACTCTCTTTCCGTTTCCTGCTATGCAGGCACGAGTTAGGGCAATGATTTCTGCTACCTGTGCGGAATGTACTCCTTCCAGGCAAGCGGCTTCCACAACTCCAGTAATGGTACAAACAGCATAAGCTGCTCTCAACCGACCAGTATCGTCTCTTAAACATGAGCCATCAACAAAATAAATCTCATCAGGGTCAGACAACGGCTCATCCACAATATCTGGTCTGGGTTTTGTGCATAGTTCAGTCACATCAAGGCAATCGTGGTCTTCACATCCTTCGCCTTCTATTACAGTAGGTAATGGCATCAAAGTAGCAGGATTCAAGACAGAGCATCTCCTGAGGGTCACGTTCTCCGCGGCAAGAATAACTTGCTCGTAGCTCGTGAGCCTGCTATTGGTCAGATGCTGCGTCTTCGTCCTGGTCATTAACAATTCTACAGAATGCGGTACATACACCACTAATGGATGTCCCATCACAATACTCTCGCTTCTTTCAATGCTGACACCCGTTGCAGCAACGGACTTGAGACATCCGGGCAACGCTGCGGCTACCGGATCTAATGTAGCCGAAAAGTATGCAACTGGTCTACGGGCATTTCCGTGGGTCTGTGCCAAGACTGACAAAGCACATCCCTCCCTCTCACAGCAATAGAGTGAAAATGATTTCTCGTAGTCGGGCATCCCCAGAGCCGGAGCACGACACAAGTCGTCTCTCAGCTGCAAGAACGCCACTAGGCATTCGTCGTCCCATGGTACCGGATCACTCACCTCCTTGTGCGTCAGTTTCTGTAAGGGTTTTGCTTTTAATGAAAAGTTAACTATCCACTGTCGACAATAACCAACCATTCCTAGAAACATCCGAACTTCTCTCTGTGTCGTAGGCGCATTCATCTTCATTATCGCCTCAATCCTCTCTGGGGACACCTTGCGTTTTCCCTTTTCTAACCGGTGCCCCAAATACTGTACTTCTGTCAGACAATACTGCAACTTGCTCGGAGATACCTTATGTCCATTTCTAGCTAAATGGTTCAATAAGGCAATGGAATCTGCTTTACAAGCTTCCTCAGTCTCTGACGCAACAAGTAGGTCATCTATGTACTGGACCAGAACCGAATTCTGCGGCAGTACTAGATTTTCGAGATTCTTTTTCAACAACTGGTTGAAGATAGATGGGCTGTCTGTGAATCCTTGTGGGATTCGACACCATGTTAAAACGCGATCTTCCATTTTAAAAGCGAAAAGATTCCTGCTCTCTTCATCCAATGGGATTGAAAAGAAAGCCTGGCAAAGATCTATCACTGTGAACCATTTTGCTTGACATGGTATTTGAAACAGTATCACTGATGGATTCGGTACCACGGGACAACATGAAACAACTATATTGTTAATTTTTCGTAAATCCTGCACTATCCTGAATTTCCCACTAGGTTTCTGCAAACCCATGATCGGGGAGTTACAAGGACTACCCACGATTTCTTTCAGTATTCCCTGTTGAATCATCGACTCGATCACAGGTTTTATTCCTGCAATCGTTTCCTGGGACAATTTGTATTGAGGTGTTCTTGGAAACTCGGCATTTGGTTTTACCAGTATTTTTACTGGTTCTACCCCTTTGATCAGTCCTATTTCTTCTCCTGTGAAATCCCATACCTCTGACGCCACTGCATCTCGTAAGTCTTGGGGAAGATCTTCTACTGTCAGAGTAGGATATAGTTCTACACAAGATTTTGAATTGGCCACCTTGAAAGTAGCATCATCGTCTGTAGTCTGTACCTCCACTCCTTGCGGGGTGCAGTATATTGTGCAGTTCAATTTGCACAACAAATCCCTTCCTAACAGACATACAGGACTCGAGTCACAAACCACAAACTGATGTTCATTCATATGGTTTCCTATCTTCACAGACACTGGTTCTGTCAAGGGACTAGTCAGCCTTTTGTTTGCGACTCCTACCACCTGAATCATTTCCCCTGACATCGGCAAGTCTGGAACCACCGCTGATCTCAGAGTTGATCGAGTAGCTCCAGTATCCACTAAGAACGTTGTAGGACACCCTGCCACTTCTGCCTCAACAAACGGCCCTCTCTGATCCACCTCTAGGACTGCCCCGAGGGTACAGTCCTCTTCACTGCTCACACGTTGTCCTGTCAATGGATCAATATAATAACACTTTTCTTCCTCGATAAAGAGAGGCATTTGTTTGAAGACCTTTCCCCCTGTCGATATTTTTGGTGGCTGTGGGAACTGGGCTCGTGGAGCCGACGTCCCCCCTTTGGCCCCCTTGCTTCCTGTAACTGTCACCTTTGGAGCTGGGACTTCTTGAACCTGCTCTTCTACTTCTAGCTCTCCATTTTCAGGGTTAAAGGGACACTCGCGTCGCCAATGTCCCACCTCATGACACTGATGGCACTTTGTCGTTTTCTTTAGAGTGGCAAAGTCTACCCTAGGTCTCTGGCCTTCCTCATTATCCCTGTTCTGACCATTTGACTTCCGTCCCATTGTCCCCGTTCCCTGTTTCTGCTGTCCGCCTTTCCCGGCTGACTGCATTTGTACCACCATCAATTTCTCCTTCAGATTCTTGGCTTTAGACTCTATTTCGTCACTACAGTATCTCGCATATCGCAGGATCTCATCTAGTGGTTTGTTTTGCCAACAGATTAAATGTTGCTGAATCATCAAACAAATATCAGGTCTCAACCCCAAAACAAACTTTGACACAAACTGTCCTATATCTTTGGGATCCATTACATCGAGTCCACTGTATTGCTTGAATGTTTTCAACAACCTCTCATAAAACTCATGAACGGTCTCCTTTGGTTCTTGTCTCGTTCGGTCTATTTTTACCCAATCTATATCCTGTGGTGGTACCTTATCTTTCAGCCAAGCTATTACCCTTTCATACTTTTGCATGACAATCTCGGACGGTCCATTAGTTCGAGCATCCCTCACTGGTTCAGTATTTGGCCATTCAACACTAGTCTTGCATGGGGTCCACAAATCAGATGGGACCACGATGTCAAACAACGTGTTCAAATCAATCCACAATACTTTCGAGATCTTTACAAACCTTTCTACCTGCTTATACCACTCTACTGGATTGTCCCTTAACTTCGGAAATGAGTTGGTAAATGCAGCTAAGTCTCCTCTACTCCAGGGCACATGTACATAATTTCCGTTTGATATTTCTTGCAAAGGGAATGCCTCCATCTGCATTACCCTTCCCTCGGGGGTCATCACATTTGTACTTCGTCTAACTGTGCCCTTTTTCGACCACCTTTCCTCCCATTTGTCCAGTTCTCTCCACACTCTTATTCCTGATACCAACTCTCTTATGTGTGTTTTTAATCCGGTAGTCCTCTTCTCATCTAGGTCTTGGTCTGAGTACTGCAATCTGTGGTTACTCTGCAATGCCCTTGTCCTAGATAAATCTACAGCATACCTTTCTGCCAAATTAGTCAGTTTCTCATGAATCGCTCTAGCTTTCCTAGTAGTATCCTTCGCTATGAACAGCAGCTCATCTTGTTCGTACAAATCGATCCTTTCTAAAGGCACCGTCCCTTCTATAATCTCGTCTAGATCGGATTTTAGACTGGAGACATCAAGCCTTTTAACCTTTATCGCAGCCTTTAGTACCTCGGCTCCAGATGCTCCTTCCACATCCCTCCCGTCCCAGCTCCTAGTCCTGCGCCTAGGCACTGGTGAGTTATAGGGAGTCCTCCCCTGCTCCCATCTCTCTAGGTCCCATGCCTTTCCATCCTCTCGGGGTGGATGGTGAAATACTTCATTGTTTCTCATTTTCCCACCTTCCCCGTTCTGCCTGTTTTCTCTGGATGTATAGTAAGGCATTCCATTGCTCCCCCTTTCCTCACTATTTCCCTGTGATTCTTGATTACTCGAGGCATGGCGGGACCAATCACTGTTCTCTTTCCTCCAATGTTGGAAGTCTTCACCGAGTGCATGATGAAGGCACCTAAACCTATTCTGAAAAGCATGTACCATCTGATCTCCACCTTTCTCCCAGAGACGGGACATCTCCTCACACTCTACACTCCTACTATTTTGCTCCTGCTGTTCCCTCTCATCCGTAGGACGTGTAACCCCTCTATTCTCCTGACTTTGGCCTTCCCGCCCCTGACTGCTTTCGCTGGCCCCACAATGAGATACAGTCCCGTTACTTCTGCTTTCCCACTCTGGTTCTGTTCTTGACCTGTTACTCGGGGTTACTGCGGACCCATCCCATTCCCTCAAATCAGCTCTTAATTCTGTGTAGGACTTTGGCCGCGGTCCCCTTAGGTCCATCGGTCCTCTCTGACCTCCCTGTCCTGAGTTGGGACCTACTGTTGTATCTAATGGGGTGTTCTACGTTACCGATCCTGGCAATTGTTTCCATGCATTTGTCACATTATTCCTCCTTTCCATCTCAATCCTTTCTCTATCCAATTGCCTCTGTTCTTCCTCTCTATCTCTCTCAGAGTTATAGATCGATACTATAGGTCCTATGGTAACAGGCACTTGAAGAGCGTCTGGCAATCCAACAGACTCAACCCTTTCGGTGGTTGGCGTTTTCTGCACCACAAACCTTCCCACTACGCTCTGTACAGTGTTGTTGTGAGGTGTCTCCTCGCCTTTGATAGGTGTCCATTCTGATACGGGGAGTGGTGTATACCCCTCTATAACAGTTCCACCTTCCCTTGCGAGTCCCCTATCTTCAATCTCCCCAACTCTCGGAGGTGGTCTATCTAACAGCAACCTGTTTATCAGGTTGTCTTCCGATTCACTTTCTTCGTCCTCTTCCATGAGGTTTCCTCCTCCTCCCACCTCCCTCATGGGATACAATTTCTCTACTTCAATAGCCTGTACCCTCCATCTCTTTGCCTCCTCGTCCCATTTGGAATCTCGCACTGCTCTTACCGATCGCGTCAGCCTTTGTTGACGCCTGTTCAAGTTCCTGTCGTGTGCAGCCCTAATCCATGCATTAAGGGCCTCAAACTGTGTTGGTCTAGGCGAGGGTTTCAATGAGGACATGGTTGCTTTTAGCCGATGCAACACCTCTAACTTAAACGTCCCGTACTTCGGGAACTGCATTTCCTCACCCCCTTCCGTAAGCTTATTCCAAACCCCGATCCATAATATGGTATGCAGCCCCACATTTGTTGCCATATAATGAGCTGGTGTACCCTCCGGCGGAGCCTCTTCCCCGTAATAATGTTCACTTCTTTTTCTTTTAAAAATCCCTTTCAAACACTTAAAACACTTCATGATTTCTCTTTTCTCCGCGTTCGTTTACTTCCTGATGACAATCCACCAATCACCGTGCTATTCTCGCTAACCGGCCTATCCGAGCGCGGCTTTCCTCTTACGTCACTCTAGCCGCCCAACCAGAGCGCGGCTCCAGCTAACGTCACACCAACCGCTCAATCACAGCGCGGCTCTAGCCGACGGCACCCGTCCCCCTTCGCAGCAGTTCCCCTCCTTTCTCAGCTCGTCTCCTCGGTCATGCACGCGTCCCATTCATACTCTGAAAAATGATTACTTCCGTCCAAGCGATCACCTTTCTTGACTGTACGCCCACAGTCTTTTCTGTAGTTGTCACCTTAACTTGACGAAATGTCTTTCCGTCCAGACAATCGCCTTCTCTGATAGGTTACTCACACACAGTAACTTTCGACCAGCGTCCGTTACTCATACGCTCACTCTTACACTCCCCCTATCTCGGTCCCACGGCGGTCAATGGTACCTCGTGACCTCCGTACTGCGGTCGACAACTACTCGGGATGTTCGATACACCCAAACCACTTAAGCTCTGGCCTGAACTTAAGATTTCACCAGTTCACCCGTTTACCAGGTAACCAGTTTACCAGGTTGCGCGCGCTCACAACCTTCTCTCATTCACACTACAGGCATTCAACTCCGCAAGACATTACAATACAAATACAACACAAAACACCGCAATCTGTTCACGCATGACCCTTGTTATACTCACTCTCCTCTGATACTGCTGCTTTTCTCGCACCGTCTGCACCTTCGGCTCACGGTTCTTCCGCTGCTCGTCTCTCGATGTCTAGGGGCATTGGGGTAAACTAACCTCTCTAGATTACCTTCCTCAAGAAGATAACCATCCTACTCTGCTACCAACTGTTAACGCTGGATTACTGGTTACTAGTTACCTTACCAGATCCCAAACCAAGTCGACTGGATCGTTGGTACCTGTCATTGAGTAAAAGGCAATCTAACAATAGGTCAATCAATTAAGAACTTACACCACTCTAAATGACCACTGACCAGGATTAAGTTTCAAAGATTTAATATAAAGTCAAAGATAACTGAAGATACAAACTTCTTAAAATGAGATTCAGAAGGTAAACTGGTATCACTATGAACATAAACTCTTTGAACAATCTGAGTCTACAAAACAGAATAATGAGTACAAGTTCGAAAATCATGAGAGTTGCCAAAATGGATACAAGTTGCAACCTCAGAGTCATTACAGAAAAGAAAATTCAGGTTAGTCTGTCCCTACACTACTCTAAGTGACATCCCTACTTAACAAGATCTTTACCCCTCTAGGTGTCAGCCGTGGTGACTTCCTAAGAAGATCACGCACTTCTCTTTGTCTCTTCTCTGATAATGGGTCTCCCCTGATCAATCTATCTGCCTACCCATCCGCTTCCTTAGGCTCCCAAAATCATCTGCTCTGCTCTCCTCCCGGGTCGCTTTCCCTAATACCAAATCACATTTCCGATAGGAACGCCCCTTGGGACGCCCCTCACGTGGTACATCTTTGCGCAGTAAATTCCATGATGGTACTCTTCAAGACCCTCGTTAAAGTTGACCTTGGTTCCCAGGCTTCTTCTCCAGTGCGCCGATACCCCCTGAAATTCCTGAAGACTCCTACAGGCCTGCGCCAAGCGCCACTGAACAAAGCTCCATTCATTTCGACTGATTAGGACCCCTCGCACATGCATACAGGCCGTCCTACAGTGGGCCTCAAATTCCAGGCTCCACCATATCTATAGGTCATAAAGCATATGGAAAGCTCTGTACTTGGCACCTCTCGACTTCTCCTCTAACGAGCACATTACAGATCAAAGGAGCATCCCTATCAGTTCGGGCCTACTTGATTTACATGAAGCGGGTCCCTGCACTCTGAAAACATTTAACTTGATTTAAACAGCATTCTTAACTAACATACGTTTCTAAAAGCAACACATCTATAAGGCATATATTTCAATACTAAATTCGATAATACATTTTGGAAGAACCACGTTAACCCCACCTCACATTATTTTAGCAGCACGTTTAGATTTTCTGTGAATTGCCATGAGGCCTACACAATATAACTGGTTTGCAAGGTTCCATTCAACTCTTACATGATTCCTTTAACATGAGAACGTGAGGTTTTCATATTCATTCCAACATTTCTACATTAATCTCACACTGTTATGATTATTGTTACCCTACTTAAACACTCTATACATTTCACTACTGAATATAAGACACTCTGGTGCAAGGCATATGTTAACTAACTACGTGCTTGTAAATATGGTGCACTTATACATTTTTTCAGATTTGTGCTCTCTCAGGTTTGTGCCAAAATGGTGCACGTAACCAACAGAGGCGTAACGAGGAGAAATATCCTTATTTTTCCTCATTACTTCCTCTTTCCAAATGTGCTGTATTATGCAGCACACATGAAGAAAGAAGAACATACTTGTAAGGATTGTTTTTTATGCAGGAAGATGGCCTTTCCTGCACAAAAACAATCGCCCTTGCACCATGGTGCAAGAACCATTGCACTGGGGCAAGGGTGCCTGCATTGTTGCTATGCAGAGCACCGTACACCAGTGCAAGGATACTGGTTGTAATTGCACTATATAAGTTGCTGCTTGAGACCCAGGTGGACTGCTTTGCAATACCTGGTATTTTACCATTTAAGAAAACTAATCTTTTGAAAGTAAATATGCCTTCATTGTTTGTGATTTATTAGATGCTTTTGGTGTCTTTTTTCAGATAACATTTACTAGCAAACTCAAAAGTTAATATAAGCTTACTCACAGGAGCTATGTGGACACGGCCGCTCTTCCAGTCACTTCTGATCAAACTGCTGGATGGCTTACCATATATACCAACTGGTCTGAGCAGATGTCTAATGACTGCAGGTCCTTTGTGCCAGAGGGTGTGTGAGCAGGGTGAGTGAAGGGGGTGGGTAGGTTGGGTGGGAGAAGTTAGTGGAGAATGCTGTCAGGCAGGAGGGAGTATTACATGCTCCCCCTTCACCCTACATCTCCTTCTTTGCTGAGGATTGGGTAGCGGTCGTAAACGACTCCAAGCTGCAAACTAGCTGATTCCCAAGGTGATCTTGTCGTTAGGATTTCCCGCCAGGTAAAATCTGGCCTAGTGTCTCGAAATCAACTAAATCCCATTGTGGGAAAACCAGCCCACTGATAATCATGCAGCGTGGAATTCCAAGCGAGAATGCTACTTCCGCATAACTTGTAATTGGAGCTTCAAAATTCACCCTGGGAAGGATAATGTGATAGGTCTCTGAAAGAATTTTCAGGCATCATCAGACTTGTTAAAGGGGTATGCGCGGAACTATATATCAGAACAGTAACGGATAGATTACTTCTTATAGGTAGTCCAATCTGTTCTTGTCAAAATCACTCATTCATGAAACAATCCCTTACATACTTTTGTCATACTATAGCCTTATAGCCCGCCGTAGAGGGCTATACCGGTTATTAAAGGCCCTCTCCAGCGTTAAAGGCCTGAGCCGAAGGTGAGGGCCTTTAACAAGGGAGAGGGACTTTAATAGCCGGTATAGCCCAGCTACGAAGGGCTATAAGGCTATTAGAACATTCTGCCACTAGAGGGTAGAATGTTCTAACAAAAAAAACAAAGCCTTATGGGAGCGTGAAGGGATTGAAATCGCCTCAGTCTCCCTGAAGCCTTTGTTCACAGCCAGAGCTGTGAACAAAGAAACATTGGAATGTCGGAGCTCCAGCCTTCTACCAGCCATTATAAGCCCAGAGCACTCCATTGTTTTCAATGGAGCTCCCAACATTCCAATGTTCTAAACGTTCATATGACTTGACTTTAACTGTCCTGCTGGTTTATATCAGTTATGTCTGGTTAAGTGAAAATTCGCCGAAAGAAGGGTAAAGATCAGTGGTCAATCCTATAAAAACCCCTTTGAGTGACCGCTGATTTAGAGAGTTTTTTATCCTGGGTTATCGCACAAGGTACTTGTTGTATTCACTTATCACCTGTGTAGGGCCTTTCCCTTTAATGTTAATGTTCCATTTAGATTCTTCCCCTACAACAGTACTACTGCCAGGCTGCCATATTGCTGCAGCATCCATTCTTAGGCTGTGAGCTGATCTCGAGCCAATTTCAAGAGGAGAGAAGCTGAGCCCTGCTGATGTGTGTTTTCCTTTTCGAGGGAGCACTCGTTCCAGGCCGAAGCTGATAGCCACAGCTTCTCTGCTTTGAACAGAGCTGAGCCCTGCTGAGGTGTGTTTTCTTTTTGAGTGAACACTCTCTTCAGGCTAAAGCTGATAACTGCAGCTTCTCTGCTTTGAACAGGTATGAAGTGCACTGAATCTCAAGAAACGCTACTGGGAAGTTAGCTACACCGTGCTCGCATAGTGTAGCCTTTAGGGTGTTATGTTGCCAAGAACATTCCAACCATCTTAGAAATCTTCATATTATTCTTGCTGTTAGTGACATGCTTTGTGCTGTTTTATTATCTGTGTGGTTATTACCCATGTACTAAGTAACAGGACAAGACCTACCAAATAGACACTTTTAAATATATAGGGTTTTTTCTTAGTGCAGTACTTGTGTGTGATATTCTAATATTCTAAAGAACCAAACTGGACTTGAATTACCACTGCATCCGACCCCTTTATGGGACTGCTAGTAACCCAGGAAGCAGAGACACCACACCAACATGTATGTCAAGGAGGTTGTGGGAGGCTGCAACAACCTGGAATTTCCCGCTCAAGTGTTGGTACGCTCAATAACGTTTAGGTGCCAGTGGGGGGGGGGGGGGGGAAAGGGGGGTTGGGAGGGGGAAGCTTATCCTTGTAGATCTAGGCTGCCAGAGCCTTAATTCTATGCAACACAATGTAAGAAAGGCGGTCAGTAGAGACTATCTGAGAGAAACCAGAGTAAGAAAAAGTAATAAGATAATGGATTTCTTTACTTGCATAGATGTGTTGATTATAGAGCAATTCATCAAAACGACAATGTAGGGGAAGGTATAGATATGCTATAATTATAGAAAGGTAAAAGGGTGAATGTTATAATTCATTTGCCAGCATTTTTAACTTGATTCCGGAGCGTTGTGGTCTAGAAATAAAGTAGACACTACCCATCAGAGTGATTATAGATACTGCCCTCCTGACAACAGATGAAGCTGGCCCCTGCCTCCTGATGTTGCTGGACCTCTCTGCTACCTTTGACACTGCCGACCATCCCACGTTCATACCCACCCTGTATTCTCATATGGGATTTACTGGCAAACATCCCTCAATGGTGCTCCTCCTTGCTTTTCAAGAGACACCAGTTTATTCAAATGGGCACCTCTAGGTCACACCTGAGGAGTTTCCCAATGTATTTTATTGTCCCTCGTCCTAGTCAACCTCTTTGTGGAGCCCCGTGGGCTGTGTCCTCCAATAAAGATATCATAATTCATCAATATGCTGATGATATTCAACTTTATTTGGAAATCTCCTCTGCGCCAGAATCCCAATGCCTCAAACATTGCCAGCATCTCATACAGACCTAGATCTCCAGCACCTACCTACCTGAAGCTAAATCACAGCAAAACAGAATTCAATTATTTGCCAAGTACAACACACAAGTACAGTACTGGCTTAATTACATTAAAACCTGATGGCTTCGAACCTCAAATGTTATCAAACGCTGTCATTTAGATTTATCATGGACACCAACCTCAGCAACAAGAAAGACATCGCCAAGAAACAAATATGGTCTCTCTTCTGAAGAAAGCAAAATTATTGCTCCTAGAAAGTGATATCAGAACTGCAAAAATAGCCCTCATAGAAGAACACCTCGATGGCTCCATGACTCCAGGATGCCCTGCCGCCCTGCCTAAAGTTGCATCTATCTCTCTGCAACATGTCTCATCCAGGGCCTGAATAAATAATAATAATAATAAAGAGTTTATAAAGCGCCTGGTGACGCCTTCCCGGCGTGTCCCCGCGCTGTGGAGAGAGTAGCTGGATGCAGAGGCCGAGGTTATAGGGTGTACAGGTAGGTTTTTAAGACTTTTCTAAAAATAGTTTCTGTTTCAGCTAGTCTGATGTTCGTGGGAAGGGCATTCCAGTTTTTAGCCGCCAGCACGCGGAAGGAGCGTCCTCCCATCCTGGCCTTTTTTATGCGAGGAATTTTAAGGAGACCCGTTCCCATAGAGCGAAGTGCTCTATTTGGCTCATAGGGTATGGCTAAGTCTTTGAGATATTCAGGGGCTTTCATGGAATTGATCCTGTAGCATATGAGCAATGCTTTGAAGAGGATCCTTTTTTTTATGGGCAGCCAATGAAGAGCATCCAAAGCGGGTTTAGAGGGAGCTCTTTTGGGTAACTTAAGGACTAGCCGTGCTGCCGTATTTTGTAGGACTTGAAGCTTTTTCTTGTTCTTTTCAGTTGTCCCTAAAAGAAGCACATTTCCGTAATCAATACGGGAGGTGACTAGTGCTTGGGTCAGGGTGCGTCTGGCCTCTAGCGGAAGAAATATGATCACATCACCCCATACTGATGAAACTCCACTGGCTCCGCGGGCTCTCATTGTCTGCAAATCAAGAACCGTCATTTCCCAAACCATCACAATCCGCACTCCTGCCCATTTAGCAGACAATCTCACCATCTCTAGAGACTCTTGGCTCACCCGCAGGCAGGGCACCATCAGACTGGAGACAAAAAAAGTGTAACAAAGGAGAAAATAAGGGAGCAGCCCTTGTTTGTTCTTTGCCATCGACGTATATATATCGATCAGAGCTGTTTTAACCCTGCTCCAGTTAAGGGTGCATCTTTCTAAGTACACCACATCACGATGCAGTAATTATCCACACATTAACTATCTTTCAAATCAATTTTTGACTGTATCCTTGCTTGTGGACCAAGGCTCTGCTCCTCTACCATGATTAATGCTGTATAAGTACCAAATACATGCATACATAGATACATACATACATACATACATTCATGCTCTTTCTTCTGTGAAACTGGCATGAGATCTTTCTCTTCCCCATTTTCTTTCCCATTTCCCATTTCCTTTGGTTGCATTTCATCAAGACCATGAATTAGCTTTCAGGGGCATGAGGGACATGGTGTGAGTTTATTGTGCCTTTTGGTTCATTTTCGATGTATCTTATGCAAAGGCACATAGAATCCCAGGAATCATAAGGCAGACAAGTTTTACTTTGGCTGATATGGGAAACATGCTACAAACTTTGCAGCAGAAATTGAGTGAAACCCAGAAAGAAAATCTGTGGGTGCATTAGGAGATGACAGGAATGCGGAAGTAGCAACTGTGGCCGGACGCGTCGCTCGTCCCGCCTTGTAAACGGTGAATCGGTAACCGTGCCCCCCGTGGAAGAGCCTTTTTGAATTAAACCCAGATATCGGCTCCTTCCCAAAAACAAAGCGGAGTCAATACAGCGAAAACACGCCTACACCTGTACAAACTGACAGAAGTGGCGCAGTAAACTACCATTACCACCGGATTGCCCGTGTGGGCGCCGGTGGGCTACAGCCCTTGAACCAATACATATTGATTGTATCTTCCGGCTAATGATCAAACTCACCGTAGACTAATCGACCTGCAGATAGTAGGTGAACCCCTAAAATTGGCGGAATTTGGACCAAACAAGCTCAATTGGTGGTGGATCCAGAACCGTAGTGGAATTGCGGCCAAGTCCCCCCACCCTCCTCTTCCCTTCCCCCGTATGTCCTGAAGAAGACCCGCAGCCGAGGAATCAAAATTCCCGCGAGCACTAGGGTCGAAACGTCGACGCCCCCCCCTTTTTAAGTGCCTGTATCTTAATTTACCCCGTTCCCATCCCCCCTTCCATTATTCACCCTGGAAGGAACAGAACAGGCCCCTTTTGTTCAACTTGCGGGAGGTTTACCGCCTTGTTGTATTGTTGTAAATATTGTAAACGTTTTTTAGCATGATTTTTCTACTCTTTTCTCACACTTGAGCACCCCTTTTCTCCTTCTCTTGATAGCACTTGCGCCGTATATCAACAGTATTGCTTTTGCTTTTTCGATATTGTAAATAAATGTGACTGTTTTTTGATAAAATTTGAAATGTGGACACTATGTTTACCTTGTTCTTATTCTTGAGAGTATAATTGTTTCCCCTGGGTAATGTCTCTGTATGTCATACACAGAGTTGAATATTAAGACATTTTTCCTCCCATACAGATTGATTCTTTAAATGCAGATCTATTCGCATTTCTTACTTTAAACTGTTTTGTTGATAATATCAATCTAAATTTATAGTCAAGGACCACTGTTCTTATATCATATATACCCAGGTCCTTTTGATTTTGTGGGTGACACCCCATTAATCTAATTGTCTTCTCTTTTAAACAGGCTGCAAGCTAATGAGGCTGAGGGTCGAGTGGTAAAAACACGAACATGATTCCCAAACCTATTTCCGGTTAAGATAACGCTTCTATGCCCACGGTACAATCTATTGCTGGCCCATAGTGAGGAGTGTTGCAAAACTAATACCCATTCCACAATCAGTATCCCATACTCATTTTGCTGTTCCGTTATCGACTCCTGGAAGATGCTCTGGGTATCCCGCAAAACATAGCATCTTCTTGATCCTATTCCAGTGCAGACCTTCAGCCTTTCCCACAGCTGAGGCCAGAGTAGCTTTTATTCGACATGTTTATTGGGGGGGTCCATTCCATTCGTAACCCAAGATAACCCAGTACTTCATAGTATAGACATGAATGTGAATGAAACTAAAACTACCTCTTTGTGGACCTAAGACTATATTTATTAATGGTCCAGAGAAATAGGATTCAAATAAAGAGGGGAATCTTCAACCCTAGCGTAATAGTGTAATTTCACCTTGCACTCTGCCCCCTCACTCACACAACTTCTCAGATAGAAATCATTGATCTAAAGGGCTCCTCCCCTGCAGGGGAGTTTTACCGACACCATAAATTTGACTAATGGTCTGAGAAGAAACCCTGTGATGAAGCATGCCACATATGGGTAGATGAGGGTTTTTTTCCTAACAGAAGACTGTATCTTGAGTCTGAGAGACAGAACTTTATTCATCCAGGTCGACACATTTTGAAACTTGACGCTAAAAGATCTTGAGTATCCGGCGTCTTCATAAAAAAATCAAGATCCTCACCTTCCAAACCAGTTTGCACAATCTGACCCTCCATTATCCAAAAGAGGAAAGAATAAAAGAAAAAATAATTGTCTTTGGCTATATTATGGGTCTGACAAATATTTCATAAACCAATGTCCCAAAAGATCCAAAAAGGCTTGTTTGAAATCACCCAGTCAAAAGAGGTAGGGAAACCAGCTCAGGATCTGCTGGGATCCGCAAACTCTTACCACATATGATCTCCATCACAACACCAGCATATAAATGTATTTTTATTTTTTTGACTCATTTATAAGGCGCATAAATCATCCCCAAGGGGATCTCTCGGCGCCATTTTTTGATTTTTGACCCTGCTCACCTACATCTGCTTTTATCCATATCCAAGAAATAGAAAGTGTTTAGGAATGTGATGTTTTTGATTGACTCAGAGATCATGCAGTTTTTGGTTTTCTCAGTTTGGATGCTAGTTAGGACATTTGGTGTATCCATAGTTTCCAAACATGTTACACCTTTTAGAGTGACAGATCAGACAACACTAACTTCTGATCTAATCACGTATCAATGTTTCAATGCACCATATTTTCAAATAATTTTGTGGTTACCATGGTTGAGGAAATGTAATCATTTCATAAACTGGACGCAATGTTCATTGTAATTCATGGCAGATTTCTGCACTATGTAATGTGCACCCACAGAATAAATCCTTAATTTAATAGACATGACTTGTTTCAAGTATTCAACAAGGAAAACATTGATACTTTGACCCCTCACTGCCCTTCTGAAATGTATTTGTTGGGTCGGTCCCTTATACCCACTTGTCAGGTTTACTCATTGGCTGGAAAAGAAACACAGTATTTGAGACACTACCGAGACAAGCATTTGGCCTATGGTTTCATTCGACCATCCACATCTCCTGAGGCTTAACCCCTCTTCCTAAAGGGGGTGGATTATGTATTCATTATCATGACAGTAAATAATAAATATCTATTGCCACTCATCCTTGCTCTTTTTGATTAAGTTTAACAAACAGAAACCTTTTTCAAAATTATTTGACAGAGGCATACAACTTGCACAATGTTAGAATAGGGAATGAATGGAAGACTGACCGCTTTTAAGACAAAGTTTGGCTTATTGGAGTACCAACCAATGCCATTTGGACACCCTGGTAGCTTTTCAATACTTTGTTATTAATATGCTTTAAGATGTTCTTAACATGATTGTAATAGCATACATCAATAACCTACCATTCTAATCAAACAATGAAGAAGACTACCCAAAAGTATTTGACAATAGTTCTATGAAGACTATGTGAGCATAATCTGTTTGTTAATAAATGAGAACTGTGAGTGTCAAACTGCAAAGATAGAGCTTCCTGGATTTGCTATTTCCTCTGAGGGACTTTAAATACCTCCAGCAAAAGTGAAGGCTATAATGGATTGGCCTCCACCAGCAAATACACACCAAGTACAAAGCATCAAAGGGTTTTCAAATTTTTATAGGTGTTCTATTTAAGATTTTTCTTAAATAGTTGCCCCCATTACAAATATTTTGCTAAAAGGAATGGTGTTTCAGTGGTCTAAGGTGGCATAAAAAGACTTTCATGATCAGAATGAAAGATTCAGCGTGGATTCTTTAACATCTTGACACTGATCAAGCATTTAATGCAGAAGCAGATACTTCTAGCCATTCAGTGGATGCTCTGCTGCCCCAAGCAAACTGGTTGGGAAGAATGTTGTTCCAAAGCTGAAATAAAATATACTCAATTCTATAATTCCAAAAATGGAAGTCTTTGTTCTCATGACTTTGAGATCCATTGCACTACCCAAGTGAGCTTGGCAATAAATGCATGGCCATTACACAGTGGTTAGTTGAAGAATGAAATTGTAGTTTAGGGTGGTAAATTATTTTTACCTACTAAGGACTGCAAGAGAAAACCTTGATGGAAGCTCATGATTCACCCCTAGTAGGTCATCGAGAATAATAAAATACTATCAATCATTTATTTAATTGCATTACTTCAGGATGAAGTTGTATATGCAACAGAGTGTGCCCTATATCAGAGCGAAAAAAGACAGAAATAATCTTTATGATTTATTACAACTTCTATCGACTCCATAGCATCCTTGCCATAACAATGGTACAGATTTCATTACTGAATTGACATCTACATGGGAATATGCCAATATTATGGATATGGTGGATCACTTTTCTAAAATGGCCCATTTTATACATTTAATTGTCTTCCTCCTGCAGCTGAGACAAGTAAAAATTTTCTTGAACATATTGTACTTTTAGAAGTGGCAATTTGCAGCCGGACATGGGAACCATCATTTAAGGACTACAAGTTAGCTGGTCACAACCAGTCACATGTATCCTTTTAGAATAACAATGAGCTACAGTAACAATAACATGCTGTTAAGAGAATGCTATGCACTTACCATCTAAGCGACTATGTAGTTGAAGAAACCTGCCAGCTTGCATACTTATCTGGTGTTTGGCTGGTAGCATGCATGGATTTTCAAGTTTGCAGGATGAAAAGTGCACTGAAAGGACTGGACGCAGTGGAGATTGGTGGAATCACTAGTGTGAACACAGAACGCAGCCACGAGGTAGGGAACACAGTGGCATGACATCAGCGCCTATCGCTGATCTCCTCCGTTTATTTTGCTATGAGATTCAGTCATGCCGATCTGCTCTCCATGACTGCAGCGATCCCTGTAGCACATGAAGGTCTGTGTACAGAAGGGGAAGCTCCACATCAGCGTCAAGGAATCAGTTGTAGGAGACCTGTCTCGATGTTCTGGGTGACTGGAGGACCTCTTCTAAACTTCTAATTGCAGCACTTGAGTGATTGCCTGTAGTTAGAGTTTTGCAAGCATTCCTCCCATCACCTTTTGTGTGTTTGATGTGATACACTACGTGGCCAAAGCTAAGCCCACTCATGTATCCTGTGCTCACTGTTCCATTGGAACAAAGCTACACCCAGCTGAAGAGTCCCAATAGGGGTGAAACAGGTCTTGCGGTGCTAGTGTTTCGGTTCATTGAGGAGCTGTCCTGGCAGTTTAGGATAAACTCCTCCGATTGGAGCAGGGTCAAGACTGATTTGCATATGGCTGGTTCCAAACTGAGGAGGCATAGTGGGTGTTAGAAGGGGCAATCTCCGAGGGCCAGGTTGTGCTCACCCAGACACCCCAAGATCCACCTCTCCCACAGAACTTGCCGTGTCTTGATTGTGAGGTCCTCGCCGGGGAGGCCTTTGGGTTTGGGATCGTACACACTGAGCTCACACCACACTACGAACAGACACCACACCGTTGGGTTTTAGGAACAAGTTCTTTATATAAGCAAATAATGAAGGAAGCACTCTTATATACACAGTGGCAACAGGACCACAAAGTCTCTGAGGATTCGGGAAAGGGGAAGCGGGACAGTCTTTTAGTCTCTGGGTCAGTACGAGGCGTACCCCACGCACAGCTCTCAATCCTCGAGCCGGGGGTTACGGGATGGTGGTCGTACTGGCTGCCTCACCTTCGTCGAGTCGGCCCGGTCGTGATGGTGGTCTCGATGGTCCAGCCGGACCAGAGTACTCCTCGAGCCGCGACGAGGTCAGCAGGGCTTGATCCGGAGAAGTTCGCGAGAGCCGCGACAGCGTCAGCAGGGCTCGGATGGTCTTAGAGATCGAGCCGCGACAGCGTCAGCAGGGCTCCGGTGGTCTTTAGAGATCGAGCCGCGACAGCGTCAGCAGGGCTCCGGTGGTTCAGTTCCTTAAGGCGAAGAAGGAGCCGCGACAGCGTCAGCAGGGCTCAGAGGTTCCAGGTGAGTCTTCTTAGGGTCAGCCGCGATCAGATCAGCAGGCTTCAGGTCCAAGATACAACTGCCCGCCAGTTGTCAGGCGGGCCCAGTTATAGTCCTTCTACTCTTTGATCTCCGGACCCTCGCAGGCAGAGGTCTCCGGCCCTGGGGGCTGGTCGTTGGCGAGGTCCGGCGGTTGGCTCTTTGATCCCTTTGAAAGATGGGTCCGGGAATTCCCAGACGCCCAGCGGGTCTGGAGCCAGCCCTCGGGGGGGCCAGAGGGGTGATCGAAACTGGCCCACAGGGGAGGGCCAAAGGTGTGACAGAAACCAGCCCCTCAGGGGAGGCCGGAGGTGCCATCGAAACTCCCTGGCTTATCTCACTCGGGGAGCCCTTTACCCCCCAGCCGGGACTGGCGCGCCTTTGGAGTCTGGGCTTCGCTGGGGCCGGGGTCACTCTAGGCCTAGGGAGACAGGGATGTCGGGAAGGGAAGATGGCGTCCGGGCCTTGTGGGGCATGCATGGTTAGGCGCTCGGAGCCGGGCGAGGAGCGGGAAAGGCAGGCCTGGTCAAGGTTCTCGGGGGATCTAGGTGTCCCTGGGTAGGACGACCAGGCTCGGGTTGCAGGCTACACTAACGGGGTGGCTGCGCGGGGGACTCGGGGTACAGGCCTACGCTCACAGGGTGTGGAGGGACAGCGGTGAACCACGCCACGAGGCCGGGTCCAACACGCGTCCCCCCCAGCTGAAGGCGGGGAGAACTACCCATCCTCTTGGGGGTTCTCTTCGCTGAGGCGGAAGAATCGGGACAGGCCGTCAGCGTTGGCGTGGTCCGCACCCGGCCGGTGTTCGACAGTGAAGTCCATCCCCTGGAGGGAGATGGACCAGCGCAGCAATTTGGGATTCTCCCCTCTCATCTGCATTAGCCACCGGAGAGGTCGGTGGTCGGTCTGGACCCGGAAGTGAGTACCGAACAGGTAGGGTCTCAGCTTCTTCAGGGCCCAAACTACCGCGAAGGCCTCCCGCTCGATGGTGCTCCACCTTTGTTCTCGAGGGAGTAGACTCCGGCTAATGAATGCCACTGGTTGGTCTAGGCCGTTCTCATTCACCTGGGACAGGACGGCTCCGATGCCATGCTCGGACGCGTCCGTCTGGACTACAAACTCTCGTGAGTAGTCGGGGGCCTGCAAGATGGGGGCAGTGCACATGGCGTCTTTTAACGTTTCGAACGCCTCTTGGCAGGCGGGGGTCCAGCTGACTTTCTTCGGCTGGTTTTTGGAGGTTAACTCCGTGAGGGGGGCTACGATGCTGCCGTAACTCTTGATGAACCGGCGGTAGTACCCCGTGAGCCCTAGAAACACCCGCACTTCCGTCTGGGTCGTGGGGGCCTCCCAGGCCACGATGGCATCGATCTTGGGCTGGAGGGGGGCTACGAGGCCGCTTCCGACCTGGTGCCCGAGGTAGATTACGGACCCTTGTCTGATCTGGCACTTGTTTGCCTTAATGGTGAGACCGGCTCTTCTCAGTGCCGTCAGCACCGCCCAGAGGTGCTGGAGGTGCTCGGGCCAGTGGGAACTGTACACTGCGATATCGTCCAGATACGCAGCGCTGAACTCCTCCAACCCCGCCAATACCTGGTTCACCAGCCTCTGGAAGGTGGCGGGGGCGTTCTTCATCCCGAAGGGCATCACCCGGAAATGGTAGTGACCATCCGGAGTGGAAAAAGCGGATCTTGCCTTTGCTCCCTCGGTGAGGGCGATCTGCCAGTATCCACTGGTCAGGTCGAACGTGCTAAGGAAGCGAGCAGCCCCGAGGCGATCGATAAGCTCGTCGGCTCGGGGGATGGGATGAGCATCGGTTCGGGTGACTGCGTTGAACCCGCGGTAGTCAACGCAGAACCTCAGCTCGGGAACAGCACCGGGTGCGGCTGCCTTCGGAACCAGGACCACGGGACTAGCCCATGGGCTGTCAGAGGCTTCGACCACCCCGAGAGCTAGCATCTTTGATACCTCGGCCTTGATACAGGCCCGGACTCGGTCAGGGACGCGGTAGGCTCGGTGCCGTACCGGTGGGCTGTCCCCGGTGTCCACGTCGTGGACGCACCAGTTGGTGACGCCGGGGGTGAGGGAGAAGAGGTCCGAGAACTGTCCCAACAACTGGCGACAGTCCTCGCGCTGCTCGGGAGAGAGGGAGGAAGAGAGACTCACCCCCTCTACGGAGCCATCTTTTTCTTTCACGCACAAGAGATCGGGGAGAGGCTCCGTTTCTTCTTCTTCCCCATCGTCCGTGGCGAGGAGCAAGCTCAACTCGGACCGGGCGAAGTGGGGCTTGAGGCGGTTCACGTGAAGGACCCGCAAGGGGTTCCTGGGGGACTCTACATCGATGAGGTAGGTCACCTGACTCTTGCGCTCTACCACCTTGAAGGGCCCTGTCCACTTGTCTTGCAGGGCACAGGGCTCTACGGGGGCCATAACCCAGACCTGCTGTCCGGGCTGAAACTCGACCAGAGTGGCATTTTGGTCATACCACCGTTTCATTTCTTCTTGGCTGGCTTCGAGGTTTGCCTCGGCCAGCTCTCGGAACTTCCTCGTCTGGTTCCGGAGGGCCAAAATGTATCGAAACACATCGGGAGGGGGCTCTGGGGCCGCCGTCTCCCACCCTTCCTTGACCAGGGTGAGGGGTCCCCGGACGGGGTGCCCGTAGAGCAGTTCGAAGGGGCTGAACCCCAGGGATTTCTGGGGAACTTCGCGGTACGCGAAGAGGAGACAGGGAAGGAGGACGTCCCACTTACGCCTCAGGGGCTCTTCGAGTCCCATGATCATTCCCTTGAGGGTCCGGTTGAAGCGTTCCACCAGACCGTTACCCTGGGGGTGGTATGGGGTGGTGAACTTGTACGTCACCCCACATTGTTGCCAAAGGGACTTCATGTATTTCGAGATGAAGTTGGTCCCTCGGTCACTGACGACCTCTCGAGGGAATCCCACCCGGGAGAAGATGGCCATGAGGGCCCGCCCCACTACGGGGGCGGTCACCGTTCGGAGGGGAACGGCTTCGGGGTATCGGGTGGCATGGTCTACCAGCACCAGGATAAAGCGGTGCCCCAAGGAGGTTCGGGGGTCGAGTGGGCCCACAATGTCGATTCCCACCCTCTCAAAGGGGGTACTGACCACAGGGAAGGGTTAGAGAGGAGCCTTGCGCTTCCCTCCGCTCTTTCCGCTGGACTGACAAGTGGGGCAGGATTTACAGTGGGTCTCCACATCGGAGCGCATGCCTGGCCAGTAGAAGTGGGTGACCAGGCGCTGGTACGTTTTGTCTTGTCCCAAGTGTCCCGCCAGGGGCACGTCATGGGCCAGATTCAGGAGGAAGCCGCGGAAGCGTAGGGGGACCACCAGCACTCGGCCGGACCCTAGCTCGGCGGACTTTTGCTCCCTGTATAATAGGCCGTTTTCCCAATAGATAAAGTGGGAGCCGGACTGGTCACCGGCGGCCTGGGCGGCGGCCTGCTGCCGCGGCCCCACCAGGGATGGGCAGGATGTCTGCTCTAGGCAGAACTCTTCTCGGGACGGTCCCCCTTCCTGGCGCCATTGGGCCAGCTCAGGAAGGTCGTCCAAGCTCGGGGTCGGTTCGACGTCGGGGCCGAGGGGCCCTGCGTCGAAGGGGAAGCTCTCCCCGGGGAATAGCTCAGGGGTCTCAAAGGGTTCAGGGACCTCGGGGTCCTCGGGGGTCGCCGGGGCCGCCTCTAAGGTCACCCCTTCGGGGGCGGTCCTTCGGGTGGTCATCGACCGGGTACTCACACAGGCCCACTCGGGTAGGCCCACCATCTCTAAGTGGGTCCTTTTCTCAACCCGCTGCCATGGGGAGCTCTCTAGATCGTTGCCGAGCAGGCAGTCCACCGGCATGTCGGAGCGGACCGCCACTCGAAACTCTCCAGAGACGCCCCCCCACTCGAACGGGACTTGAGCTATCCGGCAGGTGCGGACGGAGTTATCGGCTGCGATCACCCTGCAGGAGATGTGGGGAACAATCTGGGCTTCGGTGACGAGGTGCCGTTTGACGGCGGTGATACTGGCCCCAGTGTCTCGGAGCGCCCCTATGTGATGGCCATTGATAGTCACCTGCTGCCGGTACTTCTCTGTGTTGTCGGGTAGGGGAGCTCCGGGGACCATCTCCCTATCACCCAAGGAGACTAACATCATAGCTGCGGGTTCAGCTCCCTCGAACTCTTCCTCCCCCTCCTCTTCTAGGGCTACGGAGGTGATGTGGCGCACTGGGGGCCCTGCAGCGGCAGGCTTCTTGAACAAGGGGCAGCGGGGGTCATTGGCATAGTGCCCGGGTTTCTGGCAATGGTAGCAGGCTTGGCTGACCCGGGTCCCTGGCCTAGCTGGGGGAAACCCTGCGCGCGCTGTGGGAGGCGAGGTACCTGGCTGGTTTCTGGGGGGACTGCGCGGGGACCCTACCTGGGAACCCCTCTGTCTATTCTGACCCCCTCCTCCCCTCGGGCGGGATGGTCCTTGTTCGTTTCGGCCAGTGTCCCCCCCGGGCCCCCGGGTTACTCTGGTGCTCACCCAGCGATCGGCCTCGACGGCCAGCTTCCGGGGGTCGGCCAACTTGCTGTCCAGGAGGTGCTGTCGGAGTTCCACAAAGCAATTCAGGGACAAATGTTCGTAGGCAATGAGGTCGATGAGCCCCTCGAAGGTGGATACCTTGCTGCCCTTGATCCACCCTTCCAGGGCCCGGCTGTAGAAATTGACATATTCTACCCACGTGGTGCCGGGGATCTTCTTGCATTCTCGGAAGCGTTGGCGGTACATTTCTGGAGTGAGCCCGTACCTTGTGAGGAGGGCCTCTTTCATGTGGCTGTAGGAGGTCTGTTCGGCAGACGGTAGGTCGAGTAGGGTGTCTCTCCCCTCACTCAGGAATCGACCCCACAGCCCGGCTCCCCAATCTTTCTGTGGAACTCGGTGTGAGGTCATAGCTACCTCGTAGGCCTTGAACCATTGCTGGATGTCATAGTTTTTATAATATTCTTTGACTACATCCTTGGGGATGTGGACCTTGGGTTCCACTGGGGGACCAGACTCTCGGGTCGCTGCTGTTTTGTTGCCTTCGTTCCGGGCCTTTAGTTCGATTTCCAATATGCTGCGCTCGTGCTCCAGCTGGAGCTTCTTTCCGTCATGTTCTCGCTGGAGCTTCTTCTCCTCCAGTTCTCCTTGCAGCCGCAGCTGCTCGATGGCTAGCTTCTTCTCGGCCAGCTTTAGTTCTCCTTCCATTTTCAAACGGGCTAGTTCTAGCTCGTGGTTTCGGTTGCGCTCTCGGTCGGTCATCTCTTCTCGAGACAGACCTCTCTCGGGGCTGTAAGTCCGCGTCGGGGACTTTGCTCTTTCTTGCTCTGGGGCGTGGGTTTCGATCAGGGGTGCTCCCCCTTCATCGGCTTCCGTCGGTGCTGGAGGTTGGGCTCCGGTCTCCACCCAGGCTGTTAGAGCTTGTTGAAAGTCCTCTTTGGTGTTTAATCCCGTTGACGGGATATGGAGATCTTTGCAGAATTGCTTGAGCTCACGGTGCGAATAGTCTCCCAGAAGCTCCATCTGGAAGGTGGTCTTGTCGGTAGTGACGCTCATGGCTGCTCTTTGTTCGGGTAGTGTGTCAGTACTGTACGATCCCTAGACGTAGGTTCTTATCGCGACGCTGCCACCAATGTTAGAAGGGGCAATCTCCGAGGGCCAGGTTGTGCTCACCCAGACACCCCAAGATCCACCTCTCCCACAGAACTTGCCGAGTCTTGATTGTGAGGTCCTCGCCGGGGAGGCCTTTGGGTTTGGGATCGTACACACTGAGTTCACACCACACTACGAACAGACACCACACCGTTGGGTTTTAGGAACAAGTTCTTTATATAAGCAAATAATGAAGGAAGCACTCTTATATACACAGTGGTAACAGGACCACAAAGTCTCTGAGGATTCGGGAAAGGGGAAGCGGGACAGTCTTTTAGTCTCTGGGTCAGTACGAGGCGTACCCCACGCACAGCTCTCAATCCTCGAGCCGGGGGTTACGGGATGGTGGTTGTACTGGCTGCCTCACCTTCGTCGAGTCGGCCCAGTCGTGATGGTGGTCTCGATGGTCCAGCCGGACCAGAGTACTCCTCGAGCCGCGACGAGGTCAGCAGGGCTTGATCCGGAGAAGTTCGTGAGAGCCGCGACAGCGTCAGCAGGGCTCGGATGGTCTTAGAGGTCGAGCCGCGACAGCGTCAGCAGGGCTCGGATGGTCTTAGAGATCGAGCCGCGACAGCGTCAGCAGGGCTCCGGTGGTCTTTAGAGATCGAGCCGCGACAGCGTCAGCAGGGCTCCGGTGGTTCAGTTCCTTAAGGCGAAGAAGGAGCCGCGACAGCGTCAGCAGGACTCAGAGGTTCCAGGTGAGTCTTCTTAGGGTCAGCCGCGATCAGATCAGCAGGCTTCAGGTCCAAGATACAACTGCCCGCCAGTTGTCAGGCGGGCCCAGTTATAGTCCTTCTACTCTTTGATCTCCGGACCCTCGCAGGCAGAGGTCTCCGGCCCTGGGGGCTGGTCGTTGGCGAGGTCCGGCGGTTGGCTCTTTGATCCCTTTGAAAGATGGGTCCGGGAATTCCCAGACGCCCAGCGGGTCTGCAGCCAGCCCTCGGGGGGGCCAGAGGGGTGATCGAAACTGGCCCACAGGGGAGGGCCAAAGGTTTGACAGAAACCAGCCCCTCAGGGAAGGCCGGAGGTGCCATCGAAACTCCCTGGCTTATCTCACTCGGGGAGCCCTTTACCCCCCAGCGGGGACTGGCGCGCCTTTAGAGTCTGGGCTTCGCTGGGGCCGGGGTCACTCTAGGCCTAGGGAGACAGGGATGTCGGGAAGGGAAGATGGCGTCCGGGCCTTGTGGGGCATGCATGGTTTAGGCGCTCGGAGCCGGGCGAGGAGCGGGAAAGGCAGGCCTGGTCAAGGTTCTCGGGGGATCTAGGTGTCCCTGGGTAGGACGACCAGGCTCGGGTTGCAGGCTACACTAACGGGGTGGCTGCGCGGGGGACTCGGGGTACAGGCCTACGCTCACAGGGTGTGGAGGGACAGCGGTGAACCACGCCACGAGGCCGGGTCCAACAGTGGGCAAAAGAAGAATGGGTTGAAATGTGACCAGGAGCAATTACTAAATGTTAGACTCATTGTACGCAAAACTCCCATCACATTTTGTGTTTGGGCAAAATATTGCATTCAAAACTTCAGTTAACATAAATATTGGAAACAAATGCTAATGATGCAAAAATATTGTGGTATAGAATATCGTTGTCAGGAATTTTTGTGATAAGTAATATCATTTTAGGAATATTGTTTTTAATTTTCATTTCACTAATATGCTTGTAAAAAATATTTTTCATTATTTTAATGTGTTTTATTTAATATATTAATTTTAGATGTTAATATTGCTGGTATAATTGTTATTCATTTTAAAATTGTAGTTTTTATCTTAAGTATATATTTTGTAATGTTATTACTGATTTATAGTGTTGTAGAGGGTTGTTGAGTTTGCATAGGACGAAGTGGGAAGTTATTTGATTTAGTTTCCTCACCACCACCCTTTTCATGGTGGGCTCACCGCCATTGAAAGGATGGGGTGAAGAAACTTAAAATGTGCTCTGCGGTGTCTGCGGCGGCACCGCCAGCATCGTTTTCCTAGTGAAATAACACCGGCCCAGCGGGATCCTTGACCCCAGCTGTGCCGGTGGTCTTGTGGCGGTCTGACTGCCACGGTTGTAATACTGTGGACGATCCAGCAGAAAGGCGGTCGAGGGACTGCCACTGTCACTATGGCAATCCTATGGACCACTGTAGCCGTAATAAAGCCATTAGCTCAAAACAAATTCCCCATGTTAATTTGTATAGGACCTTTAGACACGACTATCCAAGGAAGGAATAACACCAAATTTGACAAAAAGCTAGCTTATGTTCCTCTGATCGTGATCTTTTGTTATTTGGTGTAAATCTGTTTAGTAGTTTAATAGATATTAAGGTTGAAACAAATTTGTATATATAGGGACGCAGATCCTGCACGGATTTGCGTATCTACATCCCAATAGCAATGCTATGATCAGCTGGCCACAATTTAAACTGAGAGGAAAATTATGGCTACCATTTTGTTAATCGGGACTCGGTGGCCTGTGGAAAAAATAAAATTAAGAAGCGATAGAAGGGGTCGAAGTAGAGGTATCCTGACCACATGGGACTAATGGAGGGGTCTGTGAGGGACCCTTCATGGGCAAGGAACTGTCAAAAAAACTTTTTTTAAACCACACAGGAATCTGTGGATGCTCCCAGATTCGGATGTGCAGATCCAGATCCCAATAAAAAAATACTCTCACTCAGACCCACACACCTAATTACACACTCATTCACACATCCACTGATACACCTACACACCCACTCACATATCCACACAGCCACTCACATCCACTCACAGTCCCTTAATACCACTCACACACCCACTCACATAACCGCATAGCTTTCGCACACACACTCACATACCCATGTATACACCCACACAACCACTCACACACCCATACAGTCACCCACATGCCCACTCACAAACCCTCAAAACCTATCACACACCCACTCACAGACCTACACAGCTTTCACACACCCACTCATGCACCCACAAACAGACCCACTCAGACACAAAGTCTGTGTGTGACGTGGGGTTGGCTGCATGCAGGGTTGGGCTGCATGGCCTGGCTGCAAGCTATGCCCTGTGGCAAATCACTGTGTGCATTGTGGAATTGGAAGCATGTGAGGGTTTGGCCCCAGGGCCTAGCCACAGGCCAGGCTCTTGCTGTGTTAAAAAAATGGAAATTCACTGAAAAAAACAGTGGTTACAGGTAACCGTGGTCTATGAACTCCACAAAGTTATGGGAATAAATACAATGCCAACCAAGGGCCCAGCAAAGCATTATGGGGCGAGATTCAAGAGTGCAGTGAATAATATAACATTATCTCTCAGCTGAGCCTGGAGAGCCTGCCCCTTGAGGTATGTTTGGATATTGGATACCATAATATTCACTGCACTCTAGAATCTCGTCCCATAATGTTTTACAGCACCAAATTGTCGAGGGATGTATATAGTTTTATTTGTTGTTGTTTGTTTTAATAAAATGTTTTATACACATAGTTTTATTTGTTGTTGTTTTAATAAAATGTTTTATATGTAAATCCATACATGACTAAGCTTCTTATTTGTCCAACCTCACAAGCATCTTCTTATTAATAATTGTACAACATTAGCCAATTTTTTACGTTCAAGATTCCCTAACGTGACTGTCACATTTGCTTGTGGAGGGTGGGGGTGAGGGGGGTTGGTGGACAAGGAGCTGCTGCGGGGGGGTGTCGGAGCAGTGTTGGGTGTCCGACCTGCATGATCGTTGCCTCCATTCCATCTGTTCTCAGAGACTTGTGAGTCGGCGGGCAGGCTGGTAGATGAAAGGTGCGGGCCGTCGGCTTCCATAGAGATAGCTGCGGAACAGTGATGTGGGGAGACAGAGCTTGAAGGGGGTATCTCGCAGAGAGAGACCTGCGGTATATTTCCAGTCTTGGCTTCACAGATACAACTGCGGGCCTGAGAAGTCGCACCCGAAGAGCTGCGATCCGACCAGTGATTCTCGGATGGAGACTTGTGGGCTCAAGAAGGTTTTTGGGAGTATGCTGGTGATGTGGGAAGAGGGTGCATTACCTGCTGATGTAGGGAGAGGCAGCATGAAAGGTGTATCTCCCAAAGACAGAGCTCCGGTATGTTTTTAGAGTTTTCTCAGACAGATGCGAGCTGGTGGACTGAATCACAAAATGGCTTTTCAATGCTCATATAGTGTGACTTATCAACAGTTCGCACCCAGGCTTGCAGAAGGACAGCTGCAGCCCGTGGGCTCGACTCGCAGAGGGAGAACTACGGGCCATCCGCTCCCAAAGGAACAGCAGCGTACTAGCTTGCAGAGGTAGAGGCACAGCAGCGTACTAGCTTGCAAAGGTGGAGAGCTGCGAGCCGACGGACTGGCTTCTAAAGACATAGCTGCGAAGTGGTGATTTGGGGAGAGGGAGAGTGAAACAGGAATCTCGCACAGACAGAGCTCCGGTATATTTTCAGTATTGCCTAGCAGAGGTAGAATTACGGAGAGATACGAGCCGCGGAAAGAATCACAAAATGGCTGCTAACACTTCCTAGTTTCAACAGTTCGCAGCCAATGAGCCAAAAGCTCGTGCTCGTGACGCCTCAACAAATCAGATGTCGGAATTGTCAAATATCAATATCTGTACAACATGATATTTCTCAAAAACTACTGAACGGATGTACCCCATTTAAACAAAAGTGTGCTTTCTGGACCACACATTTGTCCCTGCCAAATGTGGCCTGTCCACTCACAAAGAGGCACAGCAGCATACTAGCTCGCAAAGGTAGAGAGCTGCGAGCCGAAGGACTGCCTTCTAAAGCCATAGCTGCGAGCTGTTGATGTGGGCAGAGGGAGCGTAGAAGGGGTATCTCGCACAGACAGAGCTCCGGTATAATAAATTGCCACTGGGACCTTTCTTTTATATTTTCACTCGATGCGAGGCACAAGATGGCTGCTAACACTTCCTGGTTTGAAGTGTTAGCAGCCAATCAGAGGACACTTCCTGGTTTGAAGTATTAGCAGCCAGTCAGAGGCAAGCTCGTGCTCGGAGTTAACCTCCGCCCAGATATATATATATATTTTTCCTATAATATCTCAAAAACTACTGAACGGATTTACACAATTTCAACAAAAGCGTGCTTTCTGGACCAAGACCTTTCTCCTTGCCAAATTTGACGTAATTCCGTTCAGCTGTTTGACCTGCAGCCTTGTCTAAGGTTTCCTATGGAAAATGCATTGTGAAACACGTTTTGGGACCCCCCTTTTTTCTCAGCCCCCCTTGACCAATCAGCCCCAAACTTTCAAGATAGGAGCTGATCAAAAAAGAGAAATTTGTTGAAAAAGTTTGTAAAGATTTGTCAAACGACGCCAAAGTTATAAACACATGGAGGGTTCCAACCCCCCTCCCAACATGAGTGAAGCCCCAGAGCTGCAGGGACCCCAGCCGGCCCCCGCATCCCCAGCGAGTCCCCGCTATTCTTTTTTAAGAAATGCCCCCGGACCTAGCCCACCCGGGGGCCTCATTAAAATAAAACGCTGAAACCCGCGACCGCAGAGCAAATTGCGGTGATTTTTTTTAATGCTTTTTTTGGCCCTGGGGGTCCTTCTGGGACCCCCTGAGCAGGCCTAGGGGGTCAGGGTATTTCTACCCTGCCCCATTCTCTTGTTGTATACCTTTGTTTTTCTGTTTTCTGGTGACTTGCTTCTACCGAGTCACAAGATGGCTGCCAACACTTCCTGGTTTGGAATGTTGGCTGCCAATCACAGTGAAGCTCGTGCTATGGACTTAGGCTCCGCCCAGATATTGAAACTTTTATTTTTCTAATTTTTCAGCAACTAGTGAACGGATTAAACCATTTATCATCATCAAACCACTTTACTCGGTTACGTTAAAACCATAAAAGTACAGACACAAAAATACAAACATATAAGTGCAGAAATACAAAATACAATGTCAACAGTGTAATGTAAACCGGCGATAATAGTCTATGTGCAAAAGGCGCATTACAGTACTGGTCAAGTAAAGTGCATTCCAGGCCAAAAGTGACAGTGCATCCAAGAAAATTAGTATGAACATCTTAAAAAAGTATCCACCATAGAAAAAAGTTTTAAAAAAGGTCGCTTTCTGATACAAGCACTACCTTTTTGTCAAATTTGGGGTAATTCCGTTCAGTAGTTTCGGCTGTAGCCTTGCCCAAAGTTTCCTATGGGAAATTGATTTTTTGACTGTTATTTTTCGAATTTCTCAAAAACTACTGAACGAATTTACACCATTTAAAAAAAAGGTCTTTTTCTGAACCAAATTCTACCTTTTTCCCAAATTTGGGTTATAACGTTCAGCAGTTCGAGCTGTAGCTCGTCGCAAAATTTCCTATGGAAATTAACATGGGGAAAACAAGTTTTAAGGACCCCTCCTTTCTCTCAGCTCCTTCTTGGCGAATCACCCTCAAACTTTCAGGATAGGAGCTGACCTGGATAGATTTTTTGGGGAGAATTTCGCAAAGATTCGTCAAACTATGCCAAAGTTATTAGCACGTCAAAAAATGCTATGGAAACTAGGTATACATATATATATATTCACTGAAAAAACCATAGGTTATAGACCATATATAGTTAGGAATTAGCATTTAAAAAACCTTATTTTACTCACACAAAACCATTGAAATTCCATATATAGTTAGTTGCACTAACTATATATCGCGCACCCGCAATCCACTGCTGATCATGTCACATATTACATCATTCATGACATGGTCAGTGACATCACTGATGACATCACTGATGACATCTCAAATGACATCACTGATGAGATCACTGATGACATCTCATTTGACATCAATGACCACATCACTGATGATATCATTCATGTGACAATACAATGCATCTCCTCACATTTTAATATAACCTCTGTTTCACCCAGTGTTAAATACAGAGTATAATTTTTGAAACCATTGACCCACCAATACTAGTTACTACATACGTACTCACTGATTCCTACGTCTACACACACATTCACTCATTCACCCATACAATCATTCATACATACAATCACTCATCTTTACAACACTATCATATGCACTCATACACCTATACAGACACTCAGACTCTGCCACTCATCCATGGAGTTACTCACACACCTAGTCAGTCCTGTAAAGAATCAATCACACTTCCATTTTCTTGTCTATACAGTTAAACATAGAGCACCTTACATTTTCAAACATATACTAACACATACTTACTTTCTTATACAATCACTGATACAAGTACACATTGATCTGCACAGAGTCACACACCTCCCAGCCAGCCACACACACACTCAGTCTCCCATACAAATACTTGGACAATCAATCAATAACCCATATAGTTAATCATATAGCTACTGATCAACACATGCAGCAGTTTACAGAACAACAGACATAATGATGCACAAATTAAGACAGTTTAGTCACTAACCCATGCACTCAGTGAGACACATTTAATCACTCACTCATACATTCAGTCATGCACCTACTAAATCCTTCGTCCAGACACTTATACATCTACTCATTCTTCAATATGTAAAACATATTTAAACTTTACAGAAACACACAGTCACTGGATGATGTCATCAGTGATCTCATCAGTGATGTCATTTGAGATGTCATCAGTGATGTCATCAGTGATGTCACTGACCATGTCATGAATGATGTAATATGTGACATGATCAGCAGTGGATTGCGGGTGCGCGATATATAGTTAGTGCAACTAACTATATATGGAATTTCAATGGTTTTGTGTGAGTAAAATAAGGTTTTTTAAATGCTAATTCCTAACTATATATGGTCTATAACCTATGGTTTTTTCAGTGAATTTTCAAGGTTTTGTAAATGCTAATTCCTAACTATATATGGTCTATAACCTATGGTTTTTTCAGTGAATTTCAATGGTTTTTTAATAGCAAATATCATAAGCTGTCGAATGTCAAGTACGTGGTAAGTGAAAACATTTTCGTGTTTATGCACACTGATCTGCTTTGAATGGTGCCCCCCCCCCCTCATTTCTATTAGGAGTACTCTCTCTTTGCACATAGTGAAGGGTAGTTAACGCAGGCCTTTGCCCCCGTTGTAATACGTCGTGCCTGCTTCTCTCTCCATTTGATTGATTGTTATCCAAGTATTTACTGTTTTAGAATTGGTTCTCTTTGGTTCATTCTCTATTTACAAACAAACACAGAGTCGCAATACTCTGTTTAGTCTTCGCAGATAACGAAAAATCGTGTAAAAAAAAAAGAAAAGGAATCGAGCAAAATCAGTAGGCCACTAATGGGATCTCTTTTTGACCTCGCTAAAATAGAAACATTAGGAACAACCCCTCATGACAAATACAAAACTAGTGAGATGAACTGAACTCCACACAATGATGGCTGCAAAACAGCTTGGCTCCGCCACCCACCCCGCCCAAAATAACGATAAAGAGCGGCTGCCATGATTGGTTGCGGAATGGCCACGACGGAGCTACGAAATGGTGCTGCTCTCATGCTAACCCCAGCTTCAGTCTGAATATCCAGAAACACTGTAGACTACCAATTCGATCAGTTCCGGTAGCGCCCCAATGTAACCCGGTAGAGAAGAACTAGCCCTCCCCTCTTTGACTGATGGTTCTTGTTGCCTGTCCCTTCTGTTGTCATTTAACAGAACTATTTAGCCTGCTGAAAGGGGTTGTGTTCCAACCGCTGGTTGGTGGAGACGTTTTGACTATATTCTGGACCTGCGTTGTCGCGTAATGCGTCATATGACGCGCCGCGTTAGCGCATCCGGAAGTCATCCGGGGCGCGCAGCGCGTAACGTAAGCATAACAAGTCATGTGACTTGTTAATAAAACTTTTCATTGGTTCATTTTACTTTTCTTATTCTAATGATGAAAGGCTTGGTCATATGACCTAAAAATGACGCTTTTTATTACTTCCGAACATTATTTTTTCTTAAATATATGTTATAATGTTCCAGGCTAATGTACTTTCCCGGAAAATTTACAACTGTCCTGCAAGTAAAATATATTCTTTTTTCGAGAAAAAGAGCGTTTCTTCGTCCCATGACGGAGCCGTTGAGCAAAAGAGGGTCGACCTGCTGTCTTAGTCGCCGATACGCCTGAATATGAGATTCTTATCGATCACTTTATGTTGCAGGAGTAGAAAACACAACAGCCCTTGACCATTTATCTTTACTGCGTTCCTTCGAATTATACCTTTTACCCTTCATGTAATTGGTCTGCTTTATTTCACTTGCCTTTTACTGATTCTAAAACAGTGACTATTATTAAAAACTTTACCAATGTATATACTACTACCATGTTTTCTTTTAAAAACCTTTATTGTGAAAATTTCATTATACAAATACGAGCCTATAACCACGTGGGCCGGCCACGGAGCAAACTGTAATCGTATATGATGAGTAGACATTTACACTGTAGAGGAACGTAACGGGCGGGCCATTAGGTTGCAAGAACTAAGGTGTCTAACAGTTACGGAATCGGTGGACGTACATTTTATAATTAAAATACGACAGGGCCAGTTACAATAAAATTATCTAGATATACATTTGCGGGCAAGTACCATCGGTGACGTTAATTCGAACTTTCAATAGTACAGTAATCAATAACACATCAGAACTTAATATCAATAGGGATGTCGAAATATTCAATCAATTCTCGTCCCCGCCCGCCATGTGCTTCAAAACTGCATACGTATCTCGTGATTTCAAGGTTCTGCAACCAGTACACAACAAGGAGTTACGAGTCCCATTTATTCCGGCGCCATTTTGGGCGAGGACGGGCAGGTCCAGGATATAGTCAAAATGTCTCTACCAACCATCGACTATGATGATGTTCATATGCTGTATTTATTAGAGTAACACTCATCTGTCCACATGAAATTAATTTGCCACAATCTAAACATGTCATTTTAATCTTTCCAAAGTTCTTCTAAATATTTGGGACCGTTTCCCTTGCCTCTGATGCTGTCAGTGCCACTTCTTTGATGAATGTACTAGCAGGTCAAGGGTTCTCCTCCAAATCTCCCTTTTATGCAGCACTATAATTAATTGGTGCCACCTCTCCATATGACGATGCATGGTATAGTTACCATAACTATATTTTTTTTCGGTTCCTCTGGAGAGTTCATCGTGGCAGATGAAGCGTGTAACGTACCGGGCATTTACCTTTTTTTGCATGTACAGGAAAGGAAAAAAAAAATCGAGCGTCCGAGTTCTAAGGTGTCCCAGGGCCATTTTAGTGGACCAGGCCCAAATCCAAAGAACAGGCCGCCATTTTGAGAGTCCTGTTGCAGCCGCCTGTCGCTGTAGCATCAAGAGCAGCCGAAACTCAGCTGAATGGCAACTGAAACGGTAAAGGGGCGCCCCACTACAGCAGACGAGCCTCCACCTAGGAAGGCCCGTTCACGCCGCCTCCCCCCCCCCCCCCTTCGGGCACCCCACGCCGTTATTCGGAGCAGTATTGTAGGATGGCCACACCAGTGCGGCAACTTGCTAGACATCACCTCGGTGGTAACCGAATCTCAACGCCTTGTGGTGTCTTCTATTCAGAAAACATTGTTATGCTGCCTTCGACCTATTCGCCGCAAGTGCGCACACAACTCAACTGCATAGCTTCCTAGACACCACCTCGGTGCCATCCGGATCTTGGAATCTCAGCGCCTTTTGGTGTCTTCTCTTCAGAAAATATTGTTGCGCTGCCTTTGGCCCCATTCGCACATCGGTCCGCTACTGACGCCATCTCACAGGCTAATGGGGCGCCCCACGCCGACTTTCAGCATTGTAGGATGACCACACCAGTACAGCAACTTGCTAGACATCACCTCGGTGCCATCCGGATCTCGGCGCCCCACTGCAGATGAAGTGCCTCTCAACTATGAAACCACCACGGTGACATCCGGATCTTGGCGCGTTGTGCTGCCTTCAGCCTATTCGCACATCGGTCCGCTACTGACGCCATCTCACAGGCTAATGGGGCGCCCCACGCCGACTTTCAGCATTGTAGGATGACCACACCAGTACAGCAACTTGCTAGACATCACCTCGGTGCCATCCGGATCTTGGCATCTCAACGCCTAGTGGTATCTTCCATACAGAAAATATTGTTGCGCTGCCTTTGACCCCATTCGCACATCGGTCCGCAACTTAGACATCACCTCGGTGCCATCCGGATCTTGGCATCTCAGCGCCTTGTGGTGTCAGTCAGAAAATATTGTTGCGCTGCCTTTGGCCCCATTCGAACATCAGTCCGCTACTGACACCATTTCACAGGCCAACAGGGCGCCCCACGCCGACTTTTACCATTGTAGGATGGCCACACCAGTGCCACAACTTGCTAGACACCACCTCGGTGCCATCCGGATCTTGGCATCTCAGCGCCTTGTGGTGTCTTCTATTCCGAAAATATTGTTGCGCTGCCTTTGGCCCCATTCGCACATCGGTCCGCTACTGCCGCCATCTCACAGGCCAACGGGGCGCCCCACGCCGACTTTCAACATTGTAGGATGGCCACACCAGTGCGGCAACTTACTAGACACCACCTCGGTGCCATCCGGATCTTGGCGCGTTGTGCTGCCTTCGGCCTATTCGCACATCGGTCCGCTACTGACGCAAACTCACAGGCCAACGGGGCGCCCCACGCCGACTTTCAGCATTGTAGGATGGCCACACCAGTGCTGCAACTTGCTGGACACCACCTCGGTGCCATCCGGATCTTGGCGCGTTGTATTGCCTTCGGCCTATTCGCACATCGGTCCGCTACTGACGCCGCCTCACGTGCCAACGTATTTTCTCCGCATTTTATACCCTATGCCGCATAACAGGTCATGTGACTTGTTTATAAAACTTTTCATTGGTTCATTTTACTTTTGGTTTCCTAATGATGGAAGGCTTGATCATATGACCTAAAAACAACACTTTTCATTGGATGAAAACTTTTTTTTTTTCCCAAACGATGAAAGCCCCACCTTGTTTCTGGATGTTTCAGACTGAAGCTGGCTTCAGCATGAGAGCACCACCATCTCGTAGCTCCGTCGTGGTCATTCCGCGAGCAATCATGGCAACCGCTCCCCACCAGAAGCCTACAGGAGTCGGGGGCCCCCAAAACTTTTGATAAATCCTCAAGGCGGAGGGGGCGCTTTCGAGAATGGGGTCCAAGACCTAGCAGACAAGCGTCCGATTTCCAAGGTGTCCCAGGGCCATTTCAGTGGACCAGGCCCAAAAAGGAAACAGCCTGCCGCCATTTTGAGAGTCCTGTGACAGCCGCCTATCGCTGCACCGCAAGAGTGGGCGCAACTCAGCTGAATTGTGGCTTTTGACACAGTGGACCAAAAACGGACGGAATGGCAACTGAAACGGTAAAGGGGCGCCCCACTACAACAGATGACACTCCACCTGGAGAGGCCCGTTCACGCCGCCTCCCCCGGGGCGCCCCACGCCGTTATTCGGAGCAGCATTGTAGGATACCAAAACCAGTGCGGCAACTTACTGGACATCACCTTGGTGCCATCGTTCTGCTGCCTTGGAACTATTCGCACAACAGTTTGCTACTGATGACCCACCCCCCGCGACGCCCCACGCCAGAAATCTGGACGTTGTGCTGCGTTGGGACTATTCGCACAGCCGACCGCTACTTCGTTGTTTTTCCCTAAAAATGTTTATATGTTATTACTGTTTTTGTTTTCTTGTATATATTTATAAGTTATTAAAGTTTTATAATCTTACTACTTTGTTGGAGTGCTATATATTTTTAATGTGACACATAATTGTAAAAACTTTGATGTACAAAGAGTCATCCCTGGAATCTTCCGCTTCAGGCTCGGTCCCCTCCCCAATCACAATACAGGATGGTTTTCAGATAATAGGAACGCGTCTGCTGTGACGGATCTCATCAAGTGTGGGCCTTGATCTACTATAACTCCTTTGAAGAGGGGTGATTCTTTACAGCTGGGGCCATAAACTACATCTGCAGGGCTAGCTGATACCCTAGGACCGGCCTGGACAATCGGACACAGAGGAAAAGGAGTGTCAGAGGGTGCGGTAGTGAATAGGGCGAAAGGGAGGTGCCGGGCGGGCACAGGGTGTGATTCTCAGGGAAGAGCAGCGCAGATGGGGGGTGGTTTATTACCCATGCATAAGACAGAGAGCGGGGGTGACCACTGCCTGGGGGAGATGCTTGCGAGGGTGGGGAGTCATGCTAAGGATCGACAGCGTGCACAGAGTGGGTCTGGTCAAGGCATCTAAAATGACTGCCGTGCACGACAAAAATGTGGCATTTGAAAAAAGGCAAGATGGCGCAGACAATGTTTTTCAACACTTCCTGATTTCCTTCGAATCGAACGTTAACAGACGTTGGGGCATATTACAAAGTTAAGCGATATTTATCCCTAACGATGCTTAGCAACGATTTTTTTACCGCTAAGCATCGTCAGAAATTATCGCAGATAAACCTTGCTATTATCAAGGTTTATCGCAAATACGATAAAAAACGACCGCAATGCATTAATATCGCTGAAAACTCAGCGATATTCATGCATTACCGAGCTAATGCTCTTAGCCATGTTATCCACCTCCCATTGGATAACATGCCTTAGAACTGCTCAGGGCAGGTGCTAGCTTTTGGAGATATTCGCGCTTATCGCGAATATTTCCAAAAGTTGATAATAGGAGATAGCGATGTTAGCGACTGTTTCCAGTCGCTAACATCTTGGCATGCCCACTTTGCATGTCATTAGTGATAAATATCACTCACATGCAAAGTGGGGCCCAAGATGGTCGCTATCTCCTACTAGCCGTCGCTAACTGGTGTTAGCAACAGCTAGGTAATACAGATATAATTTTATCTCCGCGAAGCGGAGCGCTGTTACAGATATATATCTTTTTTTGAACGTTAATTTCTCAAAATACACTGGAGCACATATATTGAGACCTAGCAAAGGCACATCGGACTACCAGTCCCTACAATTTTGCCATGTTTCGTGCAAATCCATTCAGCCGTTCGATTATTATTATTTTTTTTTTTTTTGCCTCGCGGGGCCCTTTTAAAACCTCCACATCAAACCTAAGAGGTCAAGGAGGATCTACTATGCCCCCTTATGGTCATTTGCCCCTTCGCTTTGGCGTCCTCTTGTCTCTCGATCCTACCGAGAGACAAGATGCCGGCCGCTACGGACTGTTTGGAATGTTTACAGACGCCGGAGAACCAATCAGCTTCGCAAACCTCCGTTACGCGAAGCGGAGCGCTGTTACAGATATATATCTTTTTTTGAACGTTAATTTCTCAAAATCCACTGGAGCACATATATTGAGACCTAGCAAAGGCACATCGGGCTACCAGTCCCTAATATTTTACCAAGTTTCGTGCAAATCCATTCAGCCGTTCGATTATTATTATTATTTTTTTTTTTTGCCCCGCGGGGCCCTTTTAAAACCTCCACATCAAACCTAGGGGGTCAGCGAGGATCTACTATGCCCCCTTATGGTCATTTGCCCCTTCGCTTTGGCCTCCTCTTGTCTCTCGATCCTACCGAGAGACAAGATGGCGGCCGCTACGGACTGTTTGGAATGTTTACAGACGCCGGAGAACCAATCAGCTTCGCTTCACAAAGCTCCGTTGCGCGAAAAGTACGCGAACTGGAGCGCTGCCCGGTCCGCTGTTACAGATATATATCTTTTTTTGAACGTTAATTTCTCAAAATCCACTGAAGCACATATATTGAGACCTACAAAAGGCACATCGGGCTACCAGTCCCTACAATTTTGCCAAGTTTCGTGCAAATCCATTCAGCCGTTCGGGCTAAAAGTGAGGCCAACCGCCCTATGGAAAACTCAATGTTAAAAACACGTTTTGGGACCCCCCTTTTTTCTCGGCCCCCCCTTGACGAACCTCCCCCAAATTTTCAAGGGCTGCTCAGAAACAAAATGTGCAATTTTCCTGAAAATTTCAGCCAATTCCGTCCACAAACGCCAAAGTTATTAGACATAGAATTTTCAAAAATCCCATAGAGAAAAAATCCTAACTATATATACCTACTGGCGACCGCCAGTAGGTAATATATATTATATATATATATATATATATATATATATATTATATATATATATATATATATATATATACCTAGTTTCCATAGCATATATATATATATATATATATATATATATATATATATATATATATATATATATATATTCACTGAAAAAACCATAGGTTATAGACCATATATAGTTAGGAATTAGCATTTACAAAACCTTATTTTACTCACACAAAACCATTGAAATTCGCATATATAGTTAGTTGCACTAACTATATATCGCGCACCCGCAATCCACTGCTGATCATGTCACATATTACATCATTCATGACATGGTCAGTGACATCACTGATGACATCACTGATGACATCTCAAATGACATCACTGATGACATCTCAAATGACATCACTGATGACATCACTGATGACATCTCAGATGACATCACTGATTACATCACTGATGACATCACTGATGCCATCACTGATGACATCTCAAATGACATCACTGATGACATCACTGATGACATCTCAAATGACATCACTGATGACATCTCATTTGACATTACTGATCACATAACTGATGACATCATTCATGTGATAATACGATGAACCTCTTCAGACTCTAATATAACCTTAGATACACTCAGTGTAAACAGACACTCACAGACTGTCACTCATCCATGGAGTTACTCACACACCTAGTCAGTCATGCAAAGAATTAATCACACCTCCATTTCCTCAACTATACAGTTATACACACTTTACTTATTCAAACATATACTAACACATATTTACTCTCTTATACAATCCCTGATACAAGTTCACAATGATCCATACAGCCACTCACACATTCACTGGCTCTTATGCACAGTTATTTATATATGTCAACTCTCACATGTACTGTGTTTTACATATGTACTTACTTTGACATGTAGCACTGAGATATCCATTCACTCACCAATACACTCATGCACACAGTCAACCGCCCATACAGCTGTTTCCACATGCACTTTTGAACCCATACATCTAGTGAATCAACTGCTCACACATCTATGCACAGAGTCATACACCTCCCAGCCACCCACACACACACTCAGTCTCCCATACAAATACTTGGGCAACCAATCAATAACCCATATAGTTACTCATATAGCTACTGATCAACACATGCAGCAGTTTACAGAACAACAGACATAATGATGCACAAATTAAGACAGTTTAGTCACTAACCCATGCACTCAGTGAGACACATTTAATCACTCACTCATACAGTCAGTCATGCACCTACTAAATCCTTCATCCAGACACTTATACATCCACTCATTCTTCAATATGTAAGACATATTTTAACTTTACAGAAACATACAGTCACTGGATGTTGTCATCAGTGATGTCATCAGTGATGTCACTGACCATGTCATGAATGATGTAATATGTGACATGATCAGCAGTGGATTGCGGGTGCGCGATATATAGTTAGTGCAACTAACTATATATGCGAATTTCAATGGTTTTGTGTGAGTAAAATAAGGTTTTGTAAATGCTAATTCCTAACTATATATGGTCTATAACCTATGGTTTTTTCAGTGAATTTTCAAGGTTTTGTAAATGCTAATTCCTAACTATATATGGTCTATAACCTATGGTTTTTTCAGTGAATTTCAATGGTTTTTTAATAGCAAATATCAAAAGCTGTAAAATGTATTCTTCTTTTAAAGGAAAAATATATTTTATATGTATTTAATATAATTTTTTTATGTATATAAATTTTTTGAGGGAACGAATTTATCAACTATCATGCTGAAGAAGAGTGTGGGGAAAAAAACCCAAAGAGGAGGACTAAGAGGAAAGAACAATCAGTTCAAAAATACAATTGCTTTAAAGCATGAAGTGCTTTTCCACACATTTACATTTAAATAACCCATATTAGAACATACAAAATATCTACAGAGGAGACGGTGTACATTGAATTTTAGACTCTTCATTGGTACCTACATGTTGGTACTTACATCACCCACACAACACAACAGCTCTATTCAGAGCTACCCTACCTCAAAGCACTCTAAAATATTATTTTAATATTTCCCTTGGTTTTCCCCTTGTTACGCTTTCCGGAACGCTACCCGGTGGGCGGACCGGGCGCTAACCGTGTGAAAATTTGAAAAAAAGGTGTTTTTTTTTACATATATGGGCCTCCTCAGCCACCCTCAGAAAACCTAGGGGGTCAGGATATGTCTCCCGTGCCCCCTTAAACCCATTCCCAACATTGTTTATCCTCCATATTGTGACTAAATTCGTCCGAAACACAAGATGGCGGACTCCCGTTACGCTACCCGGTTCGCTTCCACCGCGAAAAATCGAAAAAAAAATTATTTTCTTTTTTTGCCCCGCGGGGCCCTTTAATAGCCCCCACATCAATCCTAGGGGGTCAGGAGGGGTCTACCTTGCCCCCTTTCATTCATTTCCCCCTTCGTTTATTTCCACCTCTTGTCTCTCGATCCTACCAAGAGACAAGATGGCGGCCGCTCCGGACTGTTTAGAATGTTGACAGTCACCGGAGAGCCAATCCGCTTTTCCTCGCGAAGTTACGTTACGCGTCTGGTACGCGAACCGGGGCGCTAACCGGGACGCTGTCACAGATATATATATTTTTTTGAACGTTAATTTCTCAAAATCCACTGGAGCACATATCTTGAGACCTAGCAAAGGCACATCGGGCAAACAGTCTCTACAATTTTGCCAAGTTTCATAGAAATCCATTCAGCCGTTCGAGCTAAAAGTGAGTCCAACCGCCCTATGGAAAACTCAATGTTAAAAACACGTTTTGGGACCCCCCTTTTTTCTCGGTCCCCGCTTGACGAAACCCCCCCAAACTTTCAGGGGACGCTCAGAAACAAAATGTGCCATTTTCCTGAAAATTTCAGCCAATTCCGTCCATCAACGCCAAAGGTATTCAACATAGAATTTTCAGAAATCCCTATTCAAAAAAATCCTAACTATATATACCTACTGGCGACCGCCAGTAGGTAATATATATATATATATATATACATATATATATATATATATATATACACCATATATAGACACCATTGCAGCCCAGAACGAAAACCCCAGTCCTTACCTGAACTCGTAGCAGATCGGCTTTCTAATGGAGAAAATGAAAAATACGCCGAAAACGGAGCCGCCGACAGTGGGTTAGGAATGCTGCCTGCTGGGAAATGGAGTACACCTGAGGAAACACGACGACTCCGTGCCACGTTTTTAAGGTGCCCCACATTACTTTAGTGTTGGAGAGCTATAAAGACATTGAAGAGGGGACTGTGTGTAACAAACACTAAGACATTGAGGGCGTTTGAGAAAGGAACCCTCTGAAACGCGTCATGCCCTGATGTTAAAAATAAATGATGGTGTTTAAACCCCGCTGTGCCTCCCGAATCTGATTCGAATGATGACGATTACCGGTGGAAATATTAGGCGTGAAGCGGCTTGTGGCGATGGGGCGCTGGTCTGGCACTCCCTTCGGCGTGTAGCGGTGAAGCGCTGGGTAGGCACTCCCTCAAGTGTTCCGGGAGTCGTTGGCTTGTTTGGAGACTCCTGGACTGCCTTTGGGTTCTGAGACAACATAGTCATGCTGTTAATTGGACAGTCCATACTTTATGGAGGAAACCGCTACTTCATCGGTTTCCCTGACGCTGCGGCCAAAGATACTAGAAGGCTGGGAAATGCGGGATAAAGACACCATTGCAGCCCAGAACGAAAACCCCAGTCCTTACCTGAACTCGTAGCAGATCGGCTTTCTAATGGAGAAAATGAAAAATACGCCGAAAACTGAGCCGCCGACAGTGGGTTAGGAATGCTGCCTGCTGGGAAATGGAGTACACCTGAGGAAACACGACGACTCCGTGCCACGTTTTTAAGGTGTCCCACATTACTTTAGTGTTGGAGAGCTATAAAAACATTGAAGAGGGGACTGTGTGTAACAAACACTAAGACATTGAGGGCGTTTGAGAAAGGAACCCTCCGAAACGCGTCATGCCCTGATGTTAAAAATAAATGATGGTGTTTAAACCCCGCTGTGCCTCCCGAATCTGATTCGAATGATGACGATTACCGGTGGAAATATATAAATATATATATATATATATATATATATATATATATATATATATATATATATATATATATATATATATATATATATATATAACATTTCTATGGCAAAATGAAACCCCTCATTTTGTTCCTTTTCAAATTAAATGTATTAAGTGTTACCATTTTATTCCAATCAAGATGACTTCAGGTGTGCCATACTTTTGTCATAAGTAAGACTGTTAGCGTTCTAGTTGTTCTTTAGAACACTCTGGGACATTCTGTCATTGGGCTATAGTTGGGCTACATCTGGCTGCTATTTGGGCTACATTTGGGCTCTTTTGTCTCTGGTGGCCATCTTGGGAGACTGCATATCAGATTTTTTTAATGAAATATAAGAGGATTTGAGAAGTCACTCAAAATGTGCCCTAATTTGTCTTTCTTCAGCACTAATCATAATTTCTATGGCAAAATGAACCCCCTCATTTTGTTCCTTTGCAAATTAAATGTTTTAAGTGTTAACACTTTATTCCAATCAAGATGACTTCAGGTGTGCCATACTTTTGTCATAAGTAAGACTGTTAGCGCTCTAGTTGTTCTTTAGAACACTCTGGGACATTCTGTCACTGGGCTATAGTTGGGCTACATCTGGCTGATATTTGGGCTACATTTGTTTTTTTTTGTCTCTGGTGGCCATCTTTGGGCTACATTGGGCTACATTGGGCTACATTGGGCTACATTGGGCTACATTTGGGCTCTAACATATATATAGCCCAATGTAGCCCAATATATATTTTTCAAAGTTAATTTTCGTAAAAACCACTGGAGCATATATCTTGAGACATAGCAAAGGCACATCGGGCTACCAGTCCCTACAATTTTGCCAAGTTTTGTGGAAATCCATTCAGCCGTTCGAGCTAAAAGTGAGTCCAACCGCCCTATGGAAAACTCAATGTTAAAAACACGTTTTGGGACCCCCCTTTTTTCCCGGCCCCCGCTTGACGAAACCCCCCCCAACTTTCAGGGGACGCTCAGAAACAAAATGTGCCATTTTCCTGAACATTTCAGCCAATTCCGTCCATCAACGCCAAAGTTTTTCAACATAGAATTTTCAGAAATCCCTATTCAAAAAAATCCTAACTATATATACCTACTGGCGACCGCCAGTAGGTAATATATATATATATATATATATATATATATATAGAGAGAGAGAGAGATGTGTACATACACACATATATAAATATACATATATATGTATATATATATATATATATTTATTAATATTTAGATTGTTGTATAGATGTTTACGGCTGATATCAATAATCTTTTGTGTTTCTATTGTTATGTATTTATTAAAATATTTCATTGGAGTAAAATTCAATTATTTGGATGATGTAATGTATTTCTTTTTTTTCAGATAGGTGTATATATTTTTTAATGCTTGTTGTTTTTATTTGCACATTGTAAAAAGTAATTTTTTAATGTTTATTAATGGTAATGTATTTATTTTGCTGATATTGTAGTCAATAATATAATATAATATAATGTTGGGAAGACTGAGATTATGCTGTTCGGAGAAGCTAAACTCCTATGGACCCCGGATTGGTGGCCACAAGATCTTGGCCCAGTCCCAGAACCAAAGCAGGTCGTACAAAAACCAGGAGCCGGATTAGATCAGGAGCTCTCTCTAAAGCAGCATAGCAATTACGTGGTGGGCTCATGTTTTCACGTAATTGGGCTCTTGCGGAAAGTCTTCACTCTGCTCCCTGACGCAGTCAGAAAAACACTGGTACAGGCCCTTGTCTTAAGCCGTATGGATTACTGCAATGGCCTGTTTTTAAACAGCAATGAAGGAGTTGTAGCAAAACTCCAAGTAGTCCAGAACACGGCAGCCCGGTTAGTCCTAAATGCCCCTCCCAGAACCCCCTCCAAACCCCTGCTGGCAAGACTTCACTGGTTGCCTATCAAACAGAGAATTAAATTTAAAACTTGCTGCTTGATTTATAAATGCCTTAATGACCACGGACCTGAATATCTAAAAAACAAATTGATCTTTTATATCCCTACACGCTCCCTCAGATCCAGTGATCAAGGTTTACTGTGTGTCCCTCAGATTAAAAAGGCCAGACACGGTGGCAAACAAAATGTGGTACAAAAGGAGGTGGCAAGGCATTGTCTGTGGCTGGACCATATTTATGGAACAGTCTTCCCAGAGCTCTTAGACAATGCTCAGAACCTTTACGCTTTAGGAAACTTCTTAAAACTTTTTTGTTTCCACTTTAACTTTCCATTTTAGTTATACCCTTTTGTTCTGCTGTTTTTGTGGCTGCCAAAAGCGCAGAGATACTCCTTCGGGAGTTGAATCAAGCGCTATATAAACCCGCAAATAAATAAATAAATAAATATAGTGTGAGGCAATATTTATGATACATAATATGCTTATTTAAAGGTAACAATATCTTTTTTCTGATATTTTTGAGTTGATATGAAGTAAAAATCAAAATTTTTAACAGCAATATTTGTGGTTTTATCAGTTAATTATAAGAATGCAATATTTTTGTTACAACTATTTATATTTGATATTTATATATTTCGATATTGGATATTGTGTGAATCAATATTATGTCATTGATCCTGCCTCCAATTCTTTACAACCACTGTGTGCCTGCCTGCCCCTTCTGGACATCAGTGTACCATCCTGCTATTCCTGAGCAACCTTCATTGTTGCCCTCCACTTACATTGCACCACGTTTGTGTGCCACTACCCCCTACAATACCCTCTACACAGTCCATTTGTATGATCCATTTGTATGATCTTGCCCTGCTGTAATACTTGTGGGCATATACCACCCCACATTTAGTGCCAATCTCTGTGCTCCTCTTCAGCCTTCCAGCCTCCTGTATGCCCTCCTGCAGCGCACTCTGTGTAGCCTTGTCTCACTCCTATTACTCCTGTATGCGCCCCATGCCTGCAGCTACTCTGTGCAGATGACTACATTAATACTACCCATTATGTATTTCTTAAGTTGCTTGCTTCTTTTTAGACAGCTTGAAAACTGTACAGTGTTGATGTCTGTAGAAAAAAAGTCATGAAAATATTTAGTTACATAAATAGGAGTGTAGAATTGCAGAAAAAACACCCTATACTTTGTTAAAAAATAAATTTAGTCTGTAGAAGGGAGATACTATTGAAGCTGGTCTCTGTAAAGTGCAACTAACATTGAGCACTGATTGGAATTAGAATGTTTATGTTCCATTTACCTTTCACCAACAGCATGCTAATGAAAAAATTGACAACTGTAAAGCTGTGCAGAGTGGTTTGGGGCTTTCATAAGATGAACATATAATTCAGAAGACCTCATGACATATTTTAAACAGACACATTTCAAAAAAGCACTGCAAAACAAATTAGGCTTGTTTACTTAGGCCATGATCAAAGGATTTGGTTTTGATGTTTGTTGAATTACACAACAAACAATTCCAAAGTTAGGCATTCTGCAAAGACCACAACACATATGCAATAACTATTTTTCAGTGCCTAGGAATAATAAATCACCCAGAAAATCTATGGGACTATATGAACTCTACAGACCACACTGCTGACAAGGGCAAAACATACCTTCTCCTTTGGTCATGAATCACCTGGCCCAGGAGAATTTGGATGCCATCTTTTAGAAAGAAAATGACCAGGGCACTGGTAGTGGGATTGCCACAGCAACCCACTCTCCTCTAGGAATATTGGAAGAGAATGAATGGGGAGGCCCCCAAACAACAGCAACCCAGACTCAGAGAAAAGTAATACCATTATCCTCTCACAAATAGAAAGCTCTGTGCATACTGAACACAGCTCTTCTGCTATATTTCGGGGTCCCAGCTTGGTTTAAGAAATGTCACTACTATAGAAGAACCAAAAAGCAAGGGGTCTAGTAGGAATTCACAACCCACCTACTTACGTACTGATCCTTATCAATATTAGTCACAAAAAGTACATCTAGTCAGAGAGGTGGAGGAGTGTTAGTGTATGTTAAAAAATGCTTTTCTAAGGACACAAACGTCACCCACCTGAAGGTGGTATGCTTCATCATTGTGCTCCCTCCACACACCAGGACCAATGGTACCAGATATTGGCTTCAAATTGCAAACAGAGAGAAGCCGAGATGTATTGTTTCCAAGATAAGAGCAAGGTTTGGGTGAGAGGCAGGGTGTTATATATTAAATTGTAGTGGGTCACACTATCTTCTGGTGGTCTACAAACAGATCAATTTTATTCTGGCACCTCCACTGGATAGAAACAATAGCAGTGAAGGATGTTTGAAAAAAATGTCTTCCTTATATGGTCAACATGTTTCTGTCCTTAGAATGACCCAATCCAGGATTCAGGAGTTTTCCTCAGGACCAGTTATTTACAGTCACTCTGTGATAGCAAACAAACAAACATATAAACCTAATATTCGCTTTGTTATGGTAAGCCAACTGATTAAGAAAGTGACCCGCAATCTCCTTTTTTTGAGTATCCACTGTCATACTTCCTTGTAAAAATATAAGGACAACATTTAAATATTCAGACACATACATTGAAATACATCAGGTCCGATTCCAAGAAAAGGTGAGTAGACCTGGGTGAAAGTGACGAACACCAATGTGAGTACTATTGATGGAGGTGGCATATATATGAGAGGAGATATTCTTATCTCTTTTAGGGGCCGATTACGATGTTTCCCAACACCGTTAGTCGGACACGCATTGACTTCAATAGGTTCCGAGGGAGAACACAGGCTTCCATTGAAAAAAAAGGGATTGTTGGGGAAAAGCTTGCACCCTTTGGCGGGCACCGAATGGTGCCTGCCACACTGTGCATGGTTTAACAGGGGGAGTCCCTAAGAGGCCTATACTGCCGGCCCTCAAAAATCAGATTCAAACAACCGTTTCATGTCGGGCAACCAAATCAGAACGGTTTTCTGAACCGGTCATCGCAATCGCTCGGAAACCGTGTCCATAGAGCTGTACGATTCGGCTCCAAAAGACTTGGGCTGTCCGAATGCATTTCGGAACCGATTTAGACAGCCTGATCGTTTTCTGTGCATAGTAATAGGTCAGTTGGAAATGTGCACTATTCGGTCGGAAACATAGGTTCTGAATCAGATTCTGAGATTCCGCATCCCATTCGGAGCCTTTCCGAACAACATCATAATCGGCTCCTTAATGGGATATTCAGCTCACTCTCAAGCCTTGAAAAGGCCACCTAAATTATAGAGTTACATATTGTAATTTACAATAAAACAAGGTATCAGCATGAATTAAAAGAAGACATTTGTCAAGCGTACTCAAATGGCACAAACAAAATATTCATCATAATCACTCCTAGGCAGCTTGGTATAAGCCATACTTTTACTCATTAAAGGGCCCTCTCAAGCCCAGGGCCAGTGGTGGAAGCAGAGCAATAAACGCCACAGCAGGTAGGAAGCAGGCTAGTGTGGGCTTGGCGTTTTTGTGACTGCGTGTCCGGACAGAGGAGCTTACCTCAAGCAGATGTGGCACATTTAAGGAGTGTACCGATGGACAGGGAGGGGCAATGGTAAATAATAATTTTAAAAGCATTGCAACATGCAGAAGATATACAATACATAAAAGTTGGTTGGAAAAATGAATTGACATAACATTGAAAAAACACTGTTATTTACTAAGTATGCAAGGAATCCATGAAGTACCCTATTTGGTAAGAGCAAAGTAACCTTCTAACAAACATGGTGGTCCCCTGTTCCTCTTAGAACCACACCAATCAGGACAACCAACAACAGCCTTAGGCACAACCCCTCAGAACAACAAACACCACTCTTTAGTACACCGCCATCACAACCATCATCCCCAACATAGGGGCCGATTATGATAGTGGATAATCCGCATCCTCCGGGCCAGCGGAAGCCACCGCCGGCCCGGAGGATGTGGATTATCCGCTGCGGACTGGAAAAAGACCCCCCGCCAGATTAGGCTGGCTGGGGGATATTTTTTCAGTCTGCAGCTTTTCCGCCGCGGTCGCCTTCTGACCGCGGCGGAAAAGCTCTAACATGGCTGGCAGTGTCTATCAGACACCGCCAGGCACATTAGGATGATGGCGGTCCTATGGCTTTCCACGGCGGCCTTTCCGCCGTGGAAAGGCATACTGTCTTTTCTTTGGGGGCCCGTTGCAGGCCCCCAGAAAAAGGGGGGGGGTGCACATGGGGGGTACCTATGGTACACCCTGCCTTTGCGTGCACGAAGCGGCAGGCACCACGCGGTGCCTGCCGCTTTGTGCATGCAAATGCACTGCTTTCATTTTTAACATTGCGGCGGGTGCTGCTTCAAGCAGCTCCCGCCGCAATGTTAAAAATACAGGATGTGACCACCAGGGAGGCGGTCACATCCTAATTTGCACGGAGGGACCGCCGCTGCCCCTGCGGGCGGTCCCTCCACCTCTGGGGTGGCGGACGGACCAACGTCCGTCCGCCATCCTAATAGGGCCCATATTGTGGATGAGTTTCCCCACATGTATCCAAAACATTTTCTAAGGTAACTTGTGTGTCACCATTATCTTCACACACATTATTGCCTGATGCTCCCTACCCTGTCTAAACAAGTTCATCAATTCACAATCTAAAATTCACTTCTACAGACGTCTTACCATTTTTCATCTACACATTTTTTTATCCAATATCTACCTTATTCAGATTCCACATTTTCCCGCTCCTTAACTTAAGTGCATTATGCAAAGTATCAACAACGTCTTTCCAATCATAAAGCTGATTATTCTCCTTGCAAACCATTCCAGGGGTCTTAACACGAACGTAGTCACCAACTTCAGTCTTGGAGGGTCTGACCCCATTTTAGCATCATAATAAACTTTACTCTTGCCATGTTTATCTACCATTTCATCATGTGCCTCTTCCAATCACCTATGTTCCACACCTGCACAGAATAGTCAGCCAGGTTGTACCTTGGATTGCTCTCTCTCATTATCGCAAATAGGGCAAGATCTTTAGCCTTGTTACACAGAACCCGCTGTGGATGCTTTTATGGAAGAAAAGACTGTGATAAAAGATGAACTCTGGCTGATTCATGGGTTTAGGACTACATACAATTACGTGCTGCCCTGCTGTGCAAGTTGATATTTAAATAAGGCAAATCATAAGAGTGCTCAAACGTTCTGAGTCCTGAGGAGAAGTCCCCAAAAAAAGAAAAGGGTTTGAAACGCATCGACAGTTGTTTCACCAAAAAAGTGCATTTTAAATAAGTACTTGATTATGCACATCACAAAAACAGTTCTTTATGTTTTTTTGATTGTGTTTGTTCTGTATATGTAAAAGCATTGAAATTGCTTACAGATTATTCCAAAAAATCCTTTCAGAATTGATTAAATAAACGGTGATCACAATAATGTAATTGTGTGATCACGAATAGAACTGAATGTGTGAAAGTGTGTCAGTACTGACATTTGTGATGTTGTTTGAGATTTGAGTGGGCCTAGCCTTACTGACTATGGGTCCAACCCTGTATAGTTTATACAAAGAGTAAAACAACATCTTGCAAAATGTTAGATCACCCTCCTTGCTGAATAGATGAAACATAAGAGGCTGAAAAGCAGCTGCTGCCAATTCCAGTCCAAACAGCATCCCTTTGAATTGGAAACAACTGAAACGAGTGATAAAGGATGTCAGTTTCATTGAGTCAGGAAATACAGAAATCTGACGGTATGCCAAAGAAAGGTCAGTGGCTTAAAACCACAGTGCACCCCTGAGACAAGTTTCTATTTCATTTATCTTAGGCAGAGTAAACCTGTCAATAAATGTTATTGTTTAAATGGTGTAGTTTAACACACAACTTGATCTTTCCGTTGCTGCATTGTGCTGTGGCCAGAGGAGAAATCCAATTTGAAGGCTCAATAGGTTCAATAATCATCGAAGCTACCATCTTTTCAAGCTCCTTTGATGCCTCATCTCTAATCAGGACGGGAGTGGTATGGACGGTGTGTGCCTTGGGAATAGCATCCTCTTTAAGGATTATTTTGTGTTCAAAACCCTTTAGATTTCCTAACATGTTGCAAAACACAGAAGTGTTTAAACAGTTTGTTGCCAACAGCTGTCCCCTCATCAGCTACCAAAACTGGCTGAATATTATTGGCTTATAGAACAATGTGTAACTTCTATTGATCAAACCATCCCAACACTGGTAATCCCTTCTTTGCGACATATAATTTTCCTCAGGCCTGCCTCTTTTTAACTTACAGGAAAACCATCTAAAACCTAACTTGTCAACTCTCTCATCCCTATATCCTTCAAGATCTATGCCAGGTTCTATCAAATCTTTACCAACTTTCTCTACAAAAGATGACTTCCACATTTCTTCATAAAAATAGTGTATGGCGAACCGGTGTCTGCAAAACATCTTTATTTCCACACCACTGATTGTTATCTAACATTCAGGCTGGTTCTTACACATAATATAATTAATGTTCAAAACAAAGGGGCCGATTATGATGGTGGTAAAACCACCACGCTGCCCGCCATCACCAAACACTTCTCCGCCCGCTATATTATGATGGCGGGCGGTGTGCTGGCAGACGCAAAGTCCACCTGCCACAGGTCTGCCACAGGCAATCGTTCCAATTGCCTGCTGGACCTGGCCAGCATGTGTAAAATGGTGGCGGTGCCTAGCAGGCACCGTCCGCCAAATTATGATGCTGCCGAAAGCCAGCCTTTCCATGGCAGTGTGACCGCGATGGAAAGGCTGGTACGGATTGGATTCGGGGGCCCATTCTGTGCCCCCCTTTGTGTTGAGGAGAGGTGGTTGTGCACTGGGGGTACCCATGGTACCCCCCTACATTTCCCTGCACCAGGTTGAAGGCACTGTGTGGTGCCTGCCACGTACTGCAGGGAAATGCCCTGCATGCTTTTTTAGCATTGTTGAGGGTGCCGCAGTCAGCAGCACTCGCCACAATGTTAAACATGCAGGATGCGACCGCCATAGTGGTGGTCGCATTGTAATCGGGGTGTGTGACGGCCACCTAACAGGTGGGCGTCCTAGTCCCCACATTGATGGCGAACGGACTCAAGACCGTCCACCATCATAATCAGCCCCAAGGTTATTATGAACATTCATAACCAAATTGTTTTCAATTGCATTAGACTCTAAATCATGTTCCGAATCCTTATCACCAACATCTATCTTGTCATTATTCACACATTTCACATGTACGTTCCTTTTCCTGTAAACTTTATTAGATGTCCAATGAGCCCACAACTACTGCATTTTTGTTTAGTGGCAGGACAACTTTTACTGCATGCTAAATGATCCTTGTTGTCACACCAGTAACACCAAGATTGTCCCTTCACCTTCGGTTTATCTTTGCAAAAAAGGTAGGATGTTTTTCTTTCATCAACACCATATTTGACCTTCCCCACCTAATCAATATCTTTTACATCCGGTTTAGGGCTACAGCACATCTTTCTGAATTTTCTGTCTTACACACTATGGCAACAACATCTTCTAAGGCAGAATCTCCATTGACCCAAAGTCGTTTCTAAATAACAGTCTATTCTAATGTCATACTAGTACGTATGACAACTTGATCCCTGATCAAATCATCATGTAGATCCCCAAATTTGCAATTTGAGGCCACCTCTTACCTCAGCAACATATGCACCCACCAATTCATATTTACCTTGCTTCCTCTGGAAAAATTAATTAAACCTAGTAATACCAATACCTTGCTAAGTTAAAAACATTAGTATCATCTGTAACAGGTGCTTTGGGCACCTGATTGTACACTTTTAATCCATTTCAATATGAGCTCCAAACCTAATAGCCAGAAGGTCTACGGAGGACTGTTGTTAAAACTTTGTGTGCTCATGGTGGGATTTAATGAATTTGTCCAGTTGTGTCATACCGTGCAATGCCAAAGTAATCTCAATATTTTGGTTGCTGTGTGAGAGATTACAATCCCACCAAAGTGAGATGAATGAATGAATGAATGAATGAGATGTCAGAATCTCTATGGTTGCTGTGTGAGCAATCAAGAATATAATTCAAATGCAAGGCCAATGCTTCTGACAAATTCAAAATGGCCAACTTGCAAGGTCATGTTGCGTGACCCCGCATGGTGACGTCTGCGACATAATGAGCTATGCATCAGGCACCAACTCGGAGGGGAAAAGGTTGTGTGCAAGGCTTACAAAAAACAACACGATTTGCATTCTGTAGGTAAGCATCTGAGTAAACGCTTAGGGGTATATTATCAAGGGCTGGCGATACAATTGTCGCTGCTTTAGCGTGCATTTTTGGGCAAAAAGCAGCAATACTTTTATTGCATTATTTACAAGGACACGCTAGCACGTGTTTCAATGATTTAGCGCCCCATTACAGCACGCCTTGCATCGCATCGTTAATGAGATGCAAAGGAGGTCTGCGTCACAATACATCATGGAATAATATCGCTAATGAGGCATCATGATATTTACAACGATTGCACTATATGTTGTTAATACAGCACTAGTATGGCGATAAATTCCAACGATAGCCTGCGATAAGAAAATTCACGCTAAGCACGGCCAGCGATAATTTTTGCTGCCGCTTGATAATATGCCCCTTAGAGTTTCTTTGGTCCAACTGTTGCGTCTAATGTTACAATTCCTTTAGATGCACCAAAATCAGTACCTGGTGTGTTTCAGTTGTTCTCTAGAGTGAAGACAGTTACAAAATTTAAAATAACGTAACAAACATTGCAATAAGATCTTCAACATTATTTTCACTGCCATTGTTATGGTGCAGTGAAGACCTTCACTGCCGGAGTTAGCACCATCTTCCCTTTGCACGCAGACGCATAGGTTTGTTCTCCTAAGGTATAGTCATCGCCACTTGTTATGGTAGTAATACTCACACGCAACAAAAGATTCAGTGAGGTGATTGTACCTGAGGGCAAACAGCTGCAACACCATCTCAGTCTCCGTCCTCTCCCAAGTCATGCTCTGGATTCTATTATAGACTCAGAGCCCCCCGCATTGAGCTCTAACAACCTTTAAAGGCCCGCACCAGCGTTAAAGGCCAGAACCGAAGGCCGGTAGAGCCCGATACGGAGAGCTCTAAGGCTATTAGTGTATTCCTCCCATGGAGGGCAGAATATTCAAATATGTAAAACAAAGGTCTCACGGAGCCAGAGGGGTTGAAATCCTCTCGAGCTCCATGTGGCATTGTTCACAGCTGTTGGGAAAACACATTGGGATGTCGATGCTCTGTGCTTCTACCGGCTATTAGAAGCCCAGAGCACTCTGTTGTTTTCAATGGAGCTCTCAACATTGCAATGTTCTAATGCACATTCCAACGTGACATAAGCCCACAACAGACTTGTCCAACATCTATTTAATATTTGCTTCCCGTCTAAATATTTTCCATCTGTGTGGCTGCAGACCGGACCAGACCCTCGAGAATGTATATCTAATTACATAGCTGTCACAATGGCATTCAGAGATTTCAACATCACATCGACAAAGAGGAATAAATGCTTTGTCCTGGCAAACTAATGTGTATTTGTGTGATTAATGTGTCTTCTTTCTTATTGAAATGATCAGGGCCGGCTTTATGGCAGTGTGACAGGCGATGGCCTGTGGAGGGGGTGTTGACCTCGGGGAGAGTGCTGTTTTTAGCAATAACTTATGATTGGAGAGATGAGGGGCACTTTTCCCTGGTGGTAGTGAGAGAATCCGAGGAGGCGTTCATGGGGTGAGAGGGCGCCAAAAATTATTGTCGCACCAGCCGCCACCAGCTCTTAAGCCGGCCCTGGAAATGATAATCTCTTTGTACTATGGAAATTGCGATCAAATGGGTGAAAATCCAAGCCAAGTTCAAACATAATGATTTGTGTTAAAGTCACATGTGAAGTCACCAGTGTGCAAACATTTCAACATGGATATCAATATATTCAATGAAAAGTTCGCATAAATTATGTTTTTAGAGCTAGAGCAGAAATGTCTTGGCAAGACGTTTTCAGAAAGAACCAGTATTCTGTTTTAAAAATATGACTGGAAAATACTTAGAGTAAAATTTGATGAAATTTCACGTAATGCAAAATTCAGGAATGTTGTCAATTTTGCTGGTGTAATTCAAATTTTGCCCAGGACGATCCTGGCATGCTTAAAATAACAATATCCAAGGGGATTTGTTTTGCAGTTTTATATAACACAAACCTGACCTAAAATATAATGGAATGGTTACATGAGCACCAGTTACATTACACAAAAGCACGTTCATTTTTTAACCCCTTCGCTGCTTCTGTCGGCCAACTGCCGTCGCGAGCACTACCTCTGTAGTGCTGTGCACGTCCGTTGACCGACGCGGCCCCGCCCACTCAATAAAGCCGCCGCATCGCAGCAGAATTAGCGCTGCGGTTAAGGAACAGGAACATTTACTGATTTGCTCATAATCACTGAGAGTTGGTTCAATGCCAAGACTCGAACCTGATTCCTCAGTTCCAAAGTCGGCAGCTCTTGCCATAGCACCACAATCTCTATTTTGTTAGCATGATCATGAACCAAGGATGTACGTGTTGCAGAATGTCTGTCACTAATACAGATGTCATGCCAGCAAACTACCATGATATTGTCACTATGGTGCAGTGTTCATCCTTTGATTGGGTGATAGCAGAATTCTTCATAATGTGGGAGGAGGGCATTTCTGCATTCCTTAGGCAATGAAAATATCTCACTAAATTCTTGTAAATGAAGATGGCCTGGAGGTGGGAACTTGTTTATTTGGTCCATTTCCAAATTGTCTTCATTTACATACAGTCCTTAAAGTACATAACAAAGCGTAGGAACTGTGATCCTAAATCCCGTAAGTGCGGGAGTCAGTCAAGTGTGGTGGTATTTGGGTTTTCAGATGTAGGGGCCATTATTTTACAGAATCGGTAAATTTACCGATTCGGTAAATTTACCGATTCTGTAAAATACCGAATCGGTATTTTTACCGATTCGGTAAATCCAAATGTAGGTGACACTCCTGAGAGTGCCACAGGCCCTTATGAGTCGGTATTTTACCACAATCCTATTGTGTGGTAAAATACCGAATCCAGGTGTGCATGCACACTGTGCAATGTGACACACAGACATGCCCCTAGGGCATGTATGTGTGCCACATGTCACACGTGCCTGTATTCGGGGTGCTAGAGGGTGTCAAAGTGACACCCCCTGCACCCTTGCAGGATTCGGTATTTACCTACCGATTCGGTATTGCCCATTGATTCCTATGGGCTTCAAGGCCCATAGGAATCAATGGGCAATACCGAATCGGTATTTACCGATTCGGTAAATACCGATTTTTACAGATTCGGTAATTCAAATACCGAATTTACCTAAATCTCCCTCCTTCTATTTTACCGATTCATAAATACCGAATCGGTAAAATTCGGTATTTATGAGTCTGTAAAATAGAATTACCTACATCTGGCCCATAATACCCTTTAGCTGCTTTGTTGGTTTTTTCACCTCGGTTTAACTGCATATACAATAATGCACACTCTTTAAACAAAAACTAAATGCAAAATAATCAGTATGAAAAGCACTCTTACATTAGGAAACCTCAGTTCCTTAATGCAATCACTGCAGATGTCTGTGTGTGTGACCAGAGAGTCGCAGAATTGAATCCTGGTTGATTCAGTGTGGAATAGTGACTTTTTTATTTATAGTGCTACAAGGTCTCAGTCTGTAACAGAAAGCACTATGAATATGCCATCATTTTAAAATTGCATTACACACAGCAGGAGACTGGCTTCAGCAAAATGATGTAGGCTCAGATTTACAAAGACTTTGCATCAGGTTCGTGTTTTCTAACGCAAACCCAAAGCAAAGTGTTGTCTTGGTATTTACAATCCCGTGCAGATCGCGAGTTGCATTGTATTGTAACAAAATGCAATGCAAACTGTGCAGCGTCTCTCTAGGGACCAGATTTACTAGTGGTTTGTGTTACTTTACTTTTGTTACTGTTACCTTTGTAATGCAAACCTGAAATAAAGTGTTTTGCTGCCATTTATTATCCAACGCAAATCGGGATTTGTATTGAATTTTTTTCCCAAAGTACTGCGAAGCGCTGACTCATGTTACTTTGCATCAAGGGGGAATTCCATGGATAGTCCATGGGCATTTTCATTTAACCACCATGGGTTTAGATGCAATTCCCTGCCTGCTAAGAATGGTGGATGCGGATTTCTGCCAAAAATTGGTTCCATGTTCTTTTTTCCTCGTTGTTCCCTCTTTGCATGTGTGCTGCATTAAGCGGCACACATACAAAGCAGCACGTGCCATGAAGCACAGGTTTAGATAACTTCTTGCACAAAAACTATGCTGACCAAAGTACAGACACCATTGCACTACATTGCATGATTTCTTAGTAAATCTGGGCCTAGCCCCCAGATTCATCAAAGTCCCGTTTTGCGAGTCCTTAAAAGCGATTATTAAGGAATCGCTATTAAGGACTCGCAAAACGGGATTCATGTAGAAATCGCAATATTATTTGCGATTTCTACAGCTTCCTTACTTGCGAATAGCAAATTGCTAATCGCAAATAAGGAATGACTCCCCATCATTCCTTATTTACGATTAGCAATTTTCTAATCGCAAATAAGGATGCGATTTTAAGGGTGCCAGGGGTGTCCAAAGGACACCCTGTAGAACCCCTGAAATTAAAATGTAGACTGATGTTGCACACACACATGTCCAAAGGACATGTGTGTGTAACATACAACTTAGAAAAATGCACTAAAGTGCATTTTTCTAAGTTTTCGCTATGTTACCTCGAAGTCAGACTTCGCGGTAAATAGCGGCCAAAAATTGCGATTTCGCAATTCTAAAATGGTTAATGAATTGCATTTAAGGAATCTCTAATAGAGATTCCTTAAATGCAATTCCTCGCAGTTTAGCGATATCGCAATTCGCGATTTTTGCATTTGGGAGGATCAATCCCAAATGCAAAAATTGCGCTCGCAAAGGGCCAGATTCTGGCCCTAACAACCTGATTCATCAATATCCCGTTTTGCGAGCCCCTAATAGCGATTCATAACGAATCGCTATTAAGGACTTGCAAAACGGGATTCATGTAGGAATTGCATAAAGAAATGCGATTCCTACACATTCCTTATTTGCGAGTAGCAAATAAGGAATAACTCCCCATTCATTCCTATGGGCCAAAAGGCCCATAGGAATGAATGGGGAGTATTCCTTATTTGCGATTAGCAATTTGCTACTCGCAAATAAGATAGCGATTTAAAGGGTGCCAGGGGTGTCCAAAGGACACCCTGTAGCACCCCTTAAATGCACATTTGAACAGGTGATGCGCACACACATGTCCAAAGGACATGTGTGTGTGTAACATGCAAAAGAAAAATATGCACTAAAGTGCTTTTTACACTATTTTCGCAATTTACCACCAAGTCAGACTTGGTGGTAAATTGCGACCAAATATTGCGATTTCGCAATTTCTAATTGGTTGATGAATTGCATTTAAGGAATCTCTATTAGAGATTCCTTAAATCCAATTCCTCGCAAATATGCGATTTCGGTAATAGAGATTTTAGCATTTGGGATGATGAATCCCAAATGCAAAAATCGCACTCGCAAAGGGCCAGATTCTCAGAATCTGACCCTTTGCGACCGCAAATCAGCTTGATGAATCAGGCTGTAAGTGTTTAAAATAAGAGCGTTCGAGGTATATATTTTAACAATATGTATCAAACCATATACGCAATCCAACTGTACCAAGTACCAACATTTTTATAAGTGTGCATTAAAAGGACACATTGCAGAACTCAGCTGATGGCACTCTTACATTACCTCTCAGAAAGAATACATCTTTGTCACCATGAAGCTTCAAGAGACGCCATCAATTAAAGCCAACACCGGCTCCCAAGCAGCGGTTACATTTGGCGAATAACCAATTGCACATATGTACATTTCTTGCAGGGCAGCTAGCTCCCTGGTGAGAGGTATGTTTCTCCTTTAGCTCTCTGTCCCCCTTAGGCTTCTCAACTCCAGAGAAAAACCTGCCCTCCCCTTTCTCTTTCAGCAAGAAGCACCTCAAGGCCTGCATTAACCGTTTGGGACGGTATGGTTCTTTTTTAACCAAAAGTATGGGAATTGTTTTGTAAAGTAAAAAGAAAAACATGGGCTCATGTATCTCCATAGACCCTGCCTGCTTCGACCTTTGTTTATCTGTAGTTTTCCTTTCTAGCATTAAGGCCCTGCCATCCTTGCTGTGCTGGGCCCAAGCAAAACAGCAGCAAAATATGGGACATTTTACATTTCTTTTTTTTTTTACTCAATGGAGCAGACAGTGTACTTTGGGTCTTAGGCCTTTTTTTGAAGACCCAGTGGACTGGGCACAGGAGACAGCCTTCAGATATCATTGGTGCTGCAGGTGCTGTGGTACCGAGGCCTGGGCCAACTAAACCAAATGATGTATTGTTTTACTATTCTTGCTTGCATTTAGGGCCCGGTGCACCCTTGCAGTGCCACTGTTGCTTTGGGCCAATGAGCAAGGGCCCAAGGGAGAAGAATATTGATGCAGAGCAGAAACTTTAGCTTGGGACCTAGAGAAATAGCAGGGAAAGGGGTGGGGCAAGATGGAGACCCATGTTTTTAACACCTTAGGAGCTTCGTAAACATACCTCCCCAGTGCTGCGCTGTCCATTATCCAGTGCTGAACTGGACGTCCAACGGTCGCACGCAGCACTGGGGAGGTAGTGCCCGTGACGACCGTTGGCCGACGGCAGCACTTAAAGGGTTAACAAAGGGCAGAGGAGAGAGCCCGCTTGCAAGGATGTAGGGCATATTTACAAGGGCTTTATCTCCGCTTTTTTGGCTTACAGAGCCAAAATTGCGGATATAAAACTATCATCACTGCTAACATGCATAATCGTATGTTAGCACCCTTTTTCCCAAAGCCTCCCTTTGCATCTCTAATGAGATGCAAAGTGGGCAACACTCGGCGTACCCCGGATGGACAACCTTGCAAATATCGCTGATGTTCACATCGCGATATTTACAAGGCTGCCCCAGCATTTTAGCACAGGTTAGTTTTTGGAGAAAACCGCTGTTTTCTCCAAAAACTAACGTCTGCTAAGATGCAGACTTACCTATCCCTAACATTGGGGTGGATTATGCTGATACGACCCTGTGAGTCGTATCAGCAAGGTTATCGCCGTTTTGCAGGGAACGTCGCTGGAAATCCAGCGATGTTCACTGCAAAACGGCGATAACCTCGCTATCTCTGGAATTTTTATCGCCCTGGAGAAACGCATTGTTAATAATGCGCTACCAGGGCGATAAATTCTAGAGATAGCCTGCGATAATATAATTATCGCTAAGCACGGCCAGCGATGATTATCGCTGGCCGTTGATGATATGCCCCGTAGCTAGTATACACCATTTGTAAAACAGGTTCTCACGTGCCCTGCTAGCATTAGAGTTGAGAAGGGCACCCTTGCTGTGGGGGAGGGGCATGTGGGAGCTAACTATTTTCTGAGAGACCCTGTTTCAAGATTGGAGTGATGGTCAGGCACAGTGGGAAGGGGTGAAAGAGAGATATGAGGCAGTTTTCTATGCATGGCCACAACTATTATGTTATATTGGGGCCCAGGAGCGTGAGGGGCTCACAACACCCTCAGTTCTAGGGAGCAGTGTTTGTTGAATAATTTCTGTTTTTGTTTGATGCATTTACTCTTTTATAAGCCTCATATTCAGTGTGGATTATGAGCTACAGAAAAGAAATCACTGAAATCTCTCTCACAAGGCCAGCCCCCTGCGCTCAGCCCTGCCCCTCCGCCCATCCAATCCTTGCCATAAAGTTTTGGAAGAGGGCCCGACCTCAAAATATTTAGCTTCAGGAGGGTTGGGGGGGAGGGGGGGCAGAGCAAAAAGGTCTTACAGGCATGATCAAAATTGAAAACTGATGTGGGAGCACACTGCTTCACCTCCCAGCAGGTTCGCCCCTAGGCATCATGGTAGATGCAGTTCGCCAAGCTCTACTGATGACGGATAATGATCCAGAAACACGTGTCTAGAGATGGCAAGCACACTTGTGTAATTATTCGAGACTTTTCCTGCAAGCACACACGCTTGGTTGAACCGCATTGACCACAATGCTCAGGGGCGAACCCGCTGGGAGGTGAAGCAGTGTGCTCTCACCCCGTTTCATGATCTAAATTGAGACTTTAAATGCATATTGGAAGGTGCAGCCTTTTCGAGGCAAGCACGCCAGTCACGTTAAGCACGTATTTGGGGTATTTTCAGATTCCCACCATCAGCTCTTAACTGCTCGGCATCAGATTCCAGATGTTCTATTCTCTGACAAACTGCCACATTCCCTTCCTTGATGGCAGCCATTATTTCTGCTCCAGGAGAGCGGCGAGCCGGGTTATCAATCACCAGGTTGCCCTGGCAGGGCCGTGAAGGTATGACTGGCATAATGCAGGGAAACAACGCGCCTTAATCTGCCTGGTGCCCTCTAGGCCTCGTTTGGCGCTTGCAGCAAATTAAAGTGCCTGCTCAGGATCAAACAATTATAAATTAAAATCAGGAGGCGTGTTCCGGCCCATTGATCTACCCCACGTGCAGAGCGGTGGAACGTGGCCAGGACCTGAAGCCGCGTGCCTCAGCCTGCTTAATATTCATGACCAGTCGGTCTGCAACGTTCCTATTGATGACTGAGTGTGTGGTTTCATGCAACTCAGATCACACAGATTTGCACACATGTGCCCTCATTCGTGCACTATCTCACTCATGTATGCACTCATACACTGACTCACTCATGCAGTCACATATACACCAGTGGCGGCTGGTGACATTTGAAAGTGGTAAGTCGTAATATTATTGTCTTACTTCACCGCAGCGAGCGAGTGTAGCGAGCGAGCCCGAACAACTTAAGAAGGGTTCGGGGGGAAAGCCCCGAGAAAATTTTGAAAAAAGAGTGGACAAATGGTGCATTTTCAAGCTGACTAATGCACTCAATCACTCACATATGCAGTTGTTTCTGCCTAACTTGCTCATGCACTCATGAATCCAGTCACACAATGACACACTCATGCAGTCATTCATTCATTGACGTATGGCCTCATTCCTTCATGCATGCACTCATCTGCGCACTAATTCACATATGCAGTTGTGCATGCACTCATTCGAGTACTAACTCACTTATACACTCACCGGCACACTCATGTGCTCACATGCACACTGACTCATTTACTCACTGACTTATTAATTCACTTACTTACATATTAATACGTACATATGTCTATGGTTAAGCTACCTGTGCTATGACTGGGCAGAAATGCAGAGGGATTACATAGACACGACTTTACATAGCACACTCAGCCACTCTCAGTGATGCATCACCCATTTACGCTCTTACACACTCAGGGCTGGATGTAGGTCGGTCGGTAACGGCCGAAAATTGGTATTTTCGGCCGTTATCGACCGGTATTTACACAATGGTATGTAGGGCCACATATTTTACAGATTCAGTAAATTTACCGAGCGGTAAATTTACCGAATCTGTAAAATACCGAATCGGTATTTTTACCTATTCGTTAATTTCGATATGTAGGTGGGACTCTTCTGAGTCCCACAACCCTTACCGAATCTGTATTTTACCATCAAATATATTTGATGGTAAAATACCGATTCCGGTGTGCATGCACATGTGTGCATGCACACCTGTGCCATATGACAGGCAGACCTGCCCTTAGCGCAGGTATGCCTGCCACATGGCCCCTGAATCTTTTTTGGGGGTGCTAAAGGGTGTCAAAGTGACACCCCCTGCACCCTTGTCAAAATCTGTATTTACCGATTCGGTACATACCGACCGGTAATGCCCCATTCATTCCTATGGGCTTCAAAGCCCATAGGAATGAATGGGGCATTACCGGTCGGTATTTACCGAATCGGTAAATACAGATATTTACCGATTCGGTAAAAGGAACATCTGGATGTTCCTACATATCCACCCCTTAGATTTACCGATTTTTAATTACCGAATCGGTAAAATTCGGTAATTAAAAATCGGTAAATCTATTTTACCTACATCGGGGCCATAGTCTCTTATCAAAATTGCTTTATTCGAGATGTACTCATAAAAGCAAGAAAATAAAACATCCACAATGTATACAAAATTACAGAATAATAAATTGATGTTTACATGCAACATGCATTCAAGGATTTAAGTTAAAAACAAAATCAGAGCAAATGGAAGAAATAGAAATTCATCTCGGTAACTACAATAAAATAAAGCTCATTTACAGATAAAATAAAAACTGTTAAAAACAGATTCTGGTCAAACATACTACATGGTAATAGTATGCGCCTTGGCTCAGCATTATCAGACAGTATACACCCCAGACCATGTAGTCACAGAGCAAATGGCAGCGGCATCACTGGCGGACATTGCCGTCCCCAGCATTACGCAAGAAAATATGCAAGCCCTAGAGGTAGATCCGACAGAAGAAGAAATTCAGCTGGCAATTCAGGCACTACAGTCTGGCAAAGCACTGGGTCCGAATGGGATACCCGTGGAATGGTATAAGTCCATGGCTCCGGAGCTCAGTGCACCACTGCTGGCCATGTATTTGGAAAGTAGGGAAAAGGCGGAATTGCCACTGGATCAACGCACGGCCACAATAGTGGCGATACCTAAGCCAGGGAAACCCCGACTGAATGTACCTCATATCGCCCGATATCGTTGCTTAATATTGAGGCCAAGGTGCTGGCTAAGCTTCTGGCCACCCGTTTGCTGCCGCACCTAAGTACCCTGATCCACCCTGACCAGTCAGGTTTTATGCCTCATCGGAGCACGGCACTGAATCTACGGAGAGTTCATGGAGTGCTGGCCCGTTCACACCTCCTCTCGGAGAAGGCTGTGATTCTCTCCCTCGACGCCAAAATGGCTTTTGACCTCGTGGAATGGGAATATCTCTTCATGGTACTCACACGTATGGGATTTGGGCCGAAGTATATAGCTTGGCTAAGATTGCTTTGTACAAAGCCGGTCGCACAAGTAGTAGCTAATGGCCACATATCACCGAGGTTCCAATTAGGCAGGGGAACTAGACAGGGTTGCCCCTTGTCGCCCTTGCTCTTTGCGCTGGTGCTTGAGCCCCTGGCGACTCAGATCAGGGCTACGCCCTTATTTAAGGGAATTAAATGGGAAGAGGGATGGGAGGACAAAATCTCCCTATACGCCGACGACATGCTCATCTACATGACTGCACCTGACGACGGAATCCCAGCCCTGCTGGAACTCTGTAACACACACGGGCACTCATCGGGCTATACCCTGAACTGGTCGAAATCTGTCATATACACACTGAAAGGCCCGGCACCGAGGTTGCAGGCTGACTGTCCCCTGGCTACGTCAACGACCTCCTTCAAATACCTAGGTATTGTCATCACGAGTACTGAAACGGACTTCTTTGCCAGTAACTTAAAACCGCCTATAGATCGCCTACGTGCGGACGTTAAACATTGGGCGGCCCTGCCCCTGACCCTACTGGGAAGAGCAGCCTTATACAAAATGATGACACTCCCGAGGCTCCTATACGTCTTGGAAAACACCCCACACCTAGTACCACCACGATACTTTAAACAAATCGTAGCGCTGGTCTCTACCTTGCTCTGGGATACTGGCCCGGCACGCATAGCATACGACAAATTGGTTAAAAGCTGGTATGAGGGAGGGATAGCACTCCCTAACATTCAGCTATATTACTGGGCGGCCCAGCTTAAAGTAATTAATCATTGGATCCACACCCCGAAAGAAGACCCAGCTTATCGGGCAGATTGGTCACAGCTTGGGACGGACTGTATGCTATCAGTACTTTACAATAAATCGCAACTTAAAGGTCTAATCGGTCCGACACAACACACGGCGGCCCTGTGGCACATGGCACAGGCACGACTGGGCTGGGCAGGAAGAATCACCAAAATGACACCATTGTGGGACACGAAAGCATTAGGTAACCTCAGAGGGTGTAAGGGATTTGCGCGGTGGGACTCCATAGGCATTTCTACGGTGGGGGACCTCTGGGACAAGGACACGGTATTACCATTTCCGCACCTGCAGCAGCAATATAACCTCGAACCCACAGAAACATTCAGATACGTACAAATTAGGCACGCATTACTCCGGGCGATTCCTGCGGGTACTACTCTGCCGGAATCTTCACCATTAGAAGATAGACTACTAACAGAATTCATGATCCAAAGCGCGACCTCACTTACATATAAAAAACTGATCAATAACCTGAAAGACCCCACACTGAAACTTAAAGAAAAATGGGAGGGTGAAATAGGTGAGGCGGATGAATCTGAATGGAACGAGGCGTTGGCCTCCCCAAGGGAGGTTGGGATCTCAACTAAGTTCAGATTGGTGCAACTCAAAATTTTACACCGCATCTACTACACCAGGACACTTCTCCACAAAATACAGAGAGCACCACATCCCTTTTGCTTGAGAGGCTGCGGGGAGGAGGGGGACACTATTTCATACATTATGGGAATGCCCGCAGATACGAGAATTCTGGAGGCAGATACTGCGCACGATCTCCCAGACGCTTAAAACCTCCGTATTGCCTGAACCGCGCAAATGCCTTTTAAACATATGGGACCCCAATGACCTGGGTAGATATGAACTAATTTGGGCAACACTGGCCATGTCAGTGGCCAAGCGAGATATCGCGCAGAAGTGGGGCGCTCCAGAACTACCCACCGCGAGCAGATGGGCTAAAAACATGGACATCCTGATGGTTACAGAAAGGGCGGTATATGTCATACGAGCGGCACCCCGCAAATGGAACAAGGTCTGGGCAGCGTGGAATGTATATAGGGGAGAGATCTGTGACCCTTTGCCAGAGGGAGACGACCTAGACTCCGAAGGAGAGGATGAGTAAAAGATAGGAACGGGGGTATTAACCTCAGCGGACCGAATGCACAACGGTGTTTGAGCTAACCTGGCTAAGCGACGATGAGAGAACTAAGGGACTTGCTGATTTGGGAAGTGGGTGTGAACGCACTGGTAATGATGACACATGTTTGGGGGGAGGGGGGAGGGGTGTTTGTTCATTTTATAGTATAAAGGTATTGTTAATGTTGAACAAGGCATAACGGGGGGAAACTGTACAGAACTACAATGATTACGACTGGACCACACGGAAGCGTATTTAAGGGTTTTCAAAGGTTTATTGCATCACAGTTTATGCTTTTGTCAGGTATGCTGCCACGTACGAAGAGATGTGTGTAAAATGCAACCCTAACCACATGACTGTAAGATACTAAATGCATATTATGCCTTCATGTTAATAAAGATAAAAAAAAAAAAAACATACTACATGGTCAGACTAAGTGAGTCACAATTATTATTCTGAAAGAGACAAACAAGTAGTCAATTATCCCAGCATTGAGTTCTGCCTTAACACCCACACCCATCCCAAGTGGATGTACGACATTACAACGCATGCTTTTACCACGCATGCTTTTACATCGCGGTTTTTACAACGCATACCATTACAACGCATAGCGCTTTGGGGTGCTGGATAGTGAATAGTTGAATTTACTATTCCAACTCCAGACCCCGTGGACACTAGGGAAGGTTATTGGATAGTAAATTAACCTATTCCCTATCCTAGAGCGCCCCCCAGCGCAATGCATTGTAATGGTTTGCATTGTTAAAGCTGCGATGTAAAAGCATTGCGTGGTAAAAGTTGCGTTGTAAGTGATGTTTCCCATCCCAAGTATTTGGCTACCGCTATTGAAATAAATGGCAAAGTGCTGGTGAGTATAAGACTTTCTGCTTCAGCGCTTCTACTTGAGCCCAGTAATTTGCACATTGGGGTAAGCCAAACACGCCTTGGGGTTGCATATACAGGGCAGGCATACAAAAGATGGGCAATAGTTTCCTTTTGACTCCCACAAGCCGGGCAAATATTACTACTTGCACCAACCCACCTAGTGGTCGGTGACTTCAGAGGTAAAGATCCAGCCCTCAGCTGAAAATAAAGCTTCCTATCCCCAGGCTTGGTGACAACGTCCCAGTATGATTCTAGCCTAGGGGTAAGCTTTACCGCTAAAAAAAACTCAGTCTCATACTTGCACTTACCCACACCATCAGTCACACACTTATTCACACATGAATGGATTCACTCACTCATGCATTTATTCTCTCATTCAGGCAGTTATTCATTCTTGCTCACTAATGGACTCTCACACTCACTCACTATCAGCAGAAATAGAGGGCCTGGCTTTCAAAAAAGTGAGTAGAATCACTGAAAATGGCGAACATCAGTTTATGTGCTGAATAGAAGCAGGTGTGCACTCGAACACTTGATGCCAAAGCCTGATGATTAGTACATTAGGAATCTCCCTCTGGGTTCAAGTCAACATCTCAGGTGGGAAAGTCCTACGTACCAAGACCCCGAAACAGTGCTAGGAGTCACGGGGCGCCAAGGCCAGTGTTGGTGTGCTGTGTGAGAGGCGTAGTGTGCCATGCAGTGTGTCATGTTTGTGCATGTATGCTAGAAGCAGTAGTGTGCCATGCAGTGTCTTGTGTGTGTTTATGTATGCTAGAAGCAGTAGTGGGCTTTGCAGTGTGTTGTGTTTGTGCATGTATGCTAGAAGCAGTAGTGTGCTATGTGTTTGTGCATGTGTGCTAGAAGCAGTAGTGTGCCATGCAGTGCGTTGTGAGCATTAATGTATGCTAGAAGCAGTAGTGTGACATGCCGTGTGTTGTGTGCATGCATGTATGCTAGAAGCAGTAGTGTGCCATGCAATGTGTTGTGTGCATTTATGTAAGCTAGAAGCAGTAGTGTGCCATGCAGTGTGGTGTGCGTGCATATATGCTAGAAGCAGTAGTGTACCATGCAGTGTGTTGTGTGCGTTCATGTATGGTTGAAGCAGTAGTGTGCCATGCAATGTGTTGTGTGCGTGCATGTATCCTAGATGCAGTAGTGTGCCATGCAATGTGTTGTGTGCGTTCATGTATACTAGATGCAGTAGTGTGCCATGCAGTGTGTTGTGTGCGTGCATGTATGCTAGAAGCAGTAGTGTGCCATGCAATGTGTTGTGTGCATTTATGTAAGCTAGAAGCAGTAGTGTGCCATGCAGTGTGGTGTGCGTGCATATATGCTAGAAGCAGTAGTGTACCATGCAGTGTGTTGTGTGCGTTCATGTATGGTTGAAGCAGTAGTGTGCCATGCAATGTGTTGTGTGCGTGCATGTATCCTAGATGCAGTAGTGTGCCATGCAATGTGTTGTGTGCGTTCATGTATACTAGATGCAGTAGTGTGCCATGCAGTGTGTTGTGTGCGTGCATGTATGCTAGAAGCAGTAGTGTGCCATGCAGTGTGTAGTGTGCATTTATGTAAGCTAGAAGCAGTAGTGTGACATGCAGTGTGTTGTGTGTGTGCATGTATTCTAGAAGCAGTAGTGTGCCATGCAGTGTGTAGTGTGCATTTATGTAAGCTAGAAGCAGTAGTGTGACATGCAGTGTGTAGTGAGCATTTATGTAAGCTAGAAGCAGCAGTGTGCCATGCAGTGTGTTGTGTGAGTGCATGTATGCTAGAAGCAGCAGCGTGCCCTGCAGTGTGTTGTGTGTAGGCATGTATTCTAGAAGCAGCAGTGTGCCATGCAGTGTGTAGTGTGCGTGCATGTATGCTAGAAGCAGTAGTGTGCCATGCAGTGTGTTGTGTGTGTGCATGTATTCTAGAAGCAGCAGTGTGCCATGCAGTGTGTAGTGTGCGTTCTTGTATTCTAGAAGCAGTAGTGTGCCATGCTGTGTGTTGTGTGGGTGCATGTATGCTAGAAGCAGTAGTGTGCCATGCAGTGTCTCGTGTGCGTGCATGTATGCTAGATGCTGTAGTGCGCCATGCAGTGTGTTGTGTGCGTTCTGTGATGTATTCCTATAGGTTCTGTATCGATCCCCCTATTCCTGACCCTGTTCTGGTTAACAAGTTAACTAGCAGCCATCCCATGATGCAGAAACGTTATCTGATTAAGCCACACCACGGCACAGGAACGTGTTATCTGATTAGGTCATAACGCTTGCCATCTAATTAGGCAAGCAATATTCCTCCAGCCCCTGATAAGGCATACGGAGTTCTCAAAACAAATCAAACCTATGACAACCTGGGAAAAACCCTGCGGCCATTGTTTTGATTTCACCGAGAACTTCAGCAAAAGAATGTGCTAACGACCAGTTCGTATGACATCCTTATTGACGTATCTATGTCCATCCTTACGTCAATCTCGGCACCTTACAGGTATAAATATTACCGATATTGCCTTAAGCAAACACACGCGGTGGTGACGAGATCGGAGCAGCCAGACTTGCCGAAGCCCAGCGCAGAGCAGACCCCGCTGGCGCAGCCCCACCTTCCTGACGCGCTGAGAAGCACACGCTGCCTTTCTCCTGCCGAGAAATCCAGCTCCGGCGCTTCCGGGCAGCCCTTGCAGGCAGCCTGGAATATCGAGACCAAAGACGAGAGATACCATCCCTCAACCATCCTAGATTCCAGGTACAGAACTGAATAACCCCTTGCAGAGAATTCTTGAGTCAGTCACTTGGCAAAAACAAACTTAACATAAACTGCTACTTTCTATTCCCGCCCACGTATTAGGCTTAGGTCAGGTACACTGGGGTAGGCGTAGTTAGAAGCACCAGTTGAGTACGATTAGTCAAATGTATATATGTATGTATCTATTTTATCCATTCTAAACCACCTTATGGCTTAGAAACCATATAAATGTTTTTACAGTATTATTTTATACTTCTGCTTTTATTGTATGCACTTTACTTAACCATAAGTATTGCGATAATATCGATTCATTTCTCTTGTACGAGAAAAGAGACTGATCAATAAATAACATCTTTTATTGAACACGCCCGTCTCTTCCTTTTCTCTACAACCTGGTGAAACTAAGATTGCACGTACTGACTGAGTAAAATAAGTTGTCTTTTGTTTTCACACGACTCTAGAGATACACTCTTGATTAGGGGAGAGCAAAGTTGTCATGTTCTATGGTTGTCAGAAACGAAATCCCTTCTTGTCTATCCAGGGAGGTTCAACTCCTCCTTGCCTATTCGAGAAAGTTTCTAGTGAACTCTGAGCTAGCTGGCAAACCCAAAACTTTAAGTCTAATATCGACAGTAGAAGACCTAGTTAACGTCTGGTCTAGGCCTATACTATTGAAGGTATTATTCCAATGCGCAGAGCCTATTGGGATAATAGGAACTACACTACAGTTCATGTATGCTAGAAGCAGTAGTGTGACATGCAGTGTGTTGTGTGCGTTCATGTATTCTAGAAGCAGTAGTGTGCCATGCTGTGTGTTGTGTGGGTGCATGTATGCTAGAAGCAGTTGTGTGCCATGCTGTGTGTTGTGTGCGTTCTTGTATTCTAGAAGCAGTAGTGTGCCATGCTGTGTGTTGTGTGGGTGCATGTATGCTAGAAGCAGTAGTGTGCCATGCAGTGTCTCGTGTGCGTGCATGTATGCTAGATGCTGTAGTGTGCCATTCTGTGTGTTGTGTGCGTTCTTGTATTCTAGAAGCAGTAGTGTGCCATGCTGTGTGTTGTGTGGGTGCATGTATGCTAGAAGCAGTAGTGTGCCATGCAGTGTCTCGTGTGCGTGCATGTATGCTAGAAGCAGTAGTGTGCCATGCTGTGTGTTGTGTGCGTTCTTGTATTCTAGAAGCAGTAGTGTGCCATGCTGTGTGTTGTGTGGGTGCATGTATGCTAGAAGCAGCAGCGTGCCCTGCAGTGTGTTGTGTGTGGGCATGTATTCTAGAAGCAGCAGTGTGCCATGCAGTGTGTAGTGTGTGTGCATGTATGCTAGAAGCAGTAGTGTGCCCTGCAGTGTGTTGTGTGTGTGCATGTATTCTAGAAGCAGCAGTGTGCCATGCAGTGTGTAGTGTGCGTTCTTGTATTCTAGAAGCAGTAGTGTGCCATGCTGTGTGTTGTGTGGGTGCATGTATGCTAGAAGCAGTAGTGTGCCATGCAGTGTCTCGTGTGCGTGCATGTATGCTAGATGCTGTAGTGCGCCATGCAGTGTGTTGTGTGGGTGTATGTATGCTAGAAGCAGTAGTGTGCCATGCTGTGTGTTGTGTGCGTTCTTGTATTCTAGAAGCAGCAGTGTGCCATGCTGTGTGTTGTGTGGGCGCATGTATGCTAGAAGCAGTAGTGTGCCATGCGGTGTCTCGTGTGCGTGCATGTATGCTAGATGCTGTAGTGCGCCATGCAGTGTGTTGTGTGCGTTCATGTATGCTAGAAGCAGTAGTGTGACATGCAGTGTGTTGTGTGCTTTCATGTATGCTAGAAGCAGTAGTGTGCCTTGCAGTGTCTCGTGTGCGTGCATGTATGCTAGATGCTGTAGTGCGCCATGCAGTGTGTTGTGTGCGTGCATGTATGCTAGAAGCAGTAGTGTGCCATGCAGTGTGTTGTGAGCATTCATGTATGCTAGATGCTGTAGTGCGCCATGCAGTGTGTTGTGTGCGTTCATGTGTGCTAGAAGCAGTAGTGTGACATGCAGTGTGTTGTGTGCTTTCATGTATGCTAGAAGCAGTAGTGTGCCATGCAGTGTCTCGTGTGCGTGCATGTATGCTAGATGCTGTAGTGCGCCATGCAGTGTGTTGTGTGCGTGCATGTATGCTAGAAGCAGTAGTGTGCCATGCAGTGTGTTGTGAGCATTCATGTATGCTAGATGCTGTAGTGCGCCATGCAGTGTGTTGTGTGCGTTCATGTATGCTAGAAGCAGTAGTGTGACATGCAGTGTGTTGTGTGCTTTCATGTATGCTAGGAGCAGTAGTGTGCCATGCAGTGTGCTGTGTGCGTGCATGCATGCTAGAAGCAGTACTGTGCCATGCAGTGTGTTGTGTGCTTTCATGTATGCTAGAAGCTGTAGTGCGCCATGCAGTGTGTTGTGTGCGTGCATGTATTCTAGAAGCAGTAGTGTGCCATGCAGTGTTTTGTGTGCGTGCATGTATGCTAGAAGCAGTAGTGTGCCATACAGTGTGGTGTGTGCGTGCAATATGCTAGAAGCAGTAGTGTGCCATGCAGTGTGTTGTGTGCGTGCATGTATGCTAGAAGCAGTAGTGTGCCATACAGTGTGGTGTGTGCGTGCAATATGCTAGAAGCAGTAGTGTGCCATGCAGTGTGTTGTGTGCGTGCATGTATGCTAGAAGCAGTAGTGTGCCATGCAGTGTCTTGTGTGCGTTCATGTATGCTAGAAGCAGTGTCTCGTGTGCGTGCATGTATGCTAGAAGCAGTTGTGTGCATGCATGTATTCTAGAAGCAGTAGTGTGCCATGCTGTGTGTTGTGTGCGTGCATGTATTGTAGAAGCAGTAGTGTGCCATGCAGTGTGTTGTGTGCGTGTATTTATGCTAGAAGCAGTAATGTGCCATGCAGTGTGTTGTGTGCGTGCATGTATTCTAGAAGCAGTAGTGTGCCATGCAGTGTGTTGTGTGCGTGCATGTATTCTAGAAGCAGTAGTGTGCCATGCAGTCTGTTGTGTGCGTGCATGTATTCTAGAAGCAGTAGTGTGCCATGCAGTGTGTTGTGTGCGTGCATGTACGCTAGAAGCAGTAATGTGCCATGCAGTGTGTTGTGTGCGTGCATGTATTCTAGAAGCAGTAGTGTGCCATGCAGTGTGTTGTGTGCGTGCATGTACGCTAGAAGCAGTAATGTATTTACAACAAGGGGTGGTGATGGACAGAGTCTCTGAATTAAGCAGAGTACTCTCACCCAGTCAAGAGATCAGGGCTAGATCCAACACCGTTTTTTAGCTCATTGCACCATCCCAGTTTCAGAACCTGGCTGTATGCAAATTAGTCTGTCCCTGGCCCAGTGCATCATGGGAACAGGGCAGACCAGACTACAAAAGCCAATTCTTACACTGGGAAGGAAACAAGCTTCCGGGGACCGGTTTTTGCCATTTCAGGCGTCTTCGGCCCGGCTTGCTTGAATCCTGATGGTGTAATGAGCAAGGGACTCACATCTGAGTATACCCTTCCACGCTTAGGGTGGACAAAATTATTTACAACAAGGGGTGGTGATGGACAGAGTCTCTGAATTAAGCAGAGTACTCTCACCCAGTCAAGAGATCAGGGCTAGATCCAACACCGTTTTTTAGCTCATTGCACCATCCAAGTTTCAGAACCTGGCTGTATGCAAATTAGTCTGTCCCTGGCCCAGTGCATCATGGGAACAGGGCAGACCAGACTACAAAAGCCAATTCTTACACTGGGAAGGAAACAAGCTTCCGGGGACCGGTTTCTGCCATTTCAGGCGTCTTCGGCCCGGCTTGCTTGAATCCTGATGGTGTAATGAGCAAGGGACTCACATCTGAGTATACCCTTCCACGCTTAGGGTGGACAAAATTATTTACAACAAGGGGTGGTGATGGACAGAGTCTCTGAATTAAGCAGAGTACTCTCACCCAGTCAAGAGATCAGGGCTAGATCCAACACCGTTTTTTAGCTCATTGCACCATCCCAGTTTCAGAACCTGGCTGTATGCAAATTAGTCTGTCCCTGGCCCAGTGCATCATGGGAACAGGGCAGACCAGACTACAAAAGCCAATTCTTACACTGGGAAGGAAACAAGCTTCCGGGGACCGGTTTCTGCCATTTCAGGCGTCTTCGGCCCGGCTTGCTTGAATCCTGATGGTGTAATGAGCAAGGGACTCACATCTGAGTATACCCTTCCACGCTTAGGGTGGACAAAATTATTTACAACAAGGGGTGGTGATGGACAGAGTCTCTGAATTAAGCAGAGTACTCTCACCCAGTCAAGAGATCAGGGCTAGATCCAACACCGTTTTTTAGCTCATTGCACCATCCCAGTTTCAGAACCTGGCTGTATGCAAATTAGTCTGTCCCTGGCCCAGTGCATCATGGGAACAGGGCAGACCAGACTACAAAAGCCAATTCTTACACTGGGAAGGAAACAAGCTTCCGGGGACCGGTTTCTGCCATTTCAGGCGTCTTCGGCCCGGCTTGCTTGAATCCTGATGGTGTAATGAGCAAGGGACTCACATCTGAGTATACCCTTCCACGCTTAGGGTGGACAAAATTATTTACAACAAGGGGTGGTGATGGACAGAGTCTCTGAATTAAGCAGAGTACTCTCACCCAGTCAAGAGATCAGGGCTAGATCCAACACCGTTTTTTAGCTCATTGCACCATCCCAGTTTCAGAACCTGGCTGTATGCAAATTAGTCTGTCCCTGGCCCAGTGCATCATGTGAACAGGGCAGACCAGACTACAAAAGCCAATTCTTACACTGGGAAGGAAACAAGCTTCCGGGGACCGGTTTCTGCCATTTCAGGCGTCTTCGGCCCGGCTTGCTTGAATCCTGATGGTGTAATGAGCAAGGGACTCACATCTGAGTATACCCTTCCACGCTTAGGGTGGACAAAATTATTTACAACAAGGGGTGGTGATGGACAGAGTCTCTGAATTAAGCAGAGTACTCTCACCCAGTCAAGAGATCAGGGCTAGATCCAACACCGTTTTTTAGCTCATTGCACCATCCCAGTTTCAGAACCTGGCTGTATGCAAATTAGTCTGTCCCTGGCCCAGTGCATCATGGGAACAGGGCAGACCAGACTACAAAAGCCAATTCTTACACTGGGAAGGAAACAAGCTTCCGGGGACCGGTTTCTGCCATTTCAGGCGTCTTCGGCCCGGCTTGCTTGAATCCTGATGGTGTAATGAGCAAGGGACTCACATCTGAGTATACCCTTCCACGCTTAGGGTGGACAAAATTATTTACAACAAGGGGTGGTGATGGACAGAGTCTCTGAATTAAGCAGAGTACTCTCACCCAGTCAAGAGATCAGGGCTAGATCCAACACCGTTTTTTAGCTCATTGCACCATCCCAGTTTCAGAACCTGGCTGTATGCAAATTAGTCTGTCCCTGGCCCAGTGCATCATGGGAACAGGGCAGACCAGACTACAAAAGCCAATTCTTACACTGGGAAGGAAACAAGCTTCCGGGGACCGGTTTCTGCCATTTCAGGCGTCTTCGGCCCGGCTTGCTTGAATCCTGATGGTGTAATGAGCAAGGGACTCACATCTGAGTATACCCTTCCACGCTTAGGGTGGACAAAATTATTTACAACAAGGGGTGGTGATGGACAGAGTCTCTGAATTAAGCAGAGTACTCTCACCCAGTCAAGAGATCAGGGCTAGATCCAACACCGTTTTTTAGCTCATTGCACCATCCCAGTTTCAGAACCTGGCTGTATGCAAATTAGTCTGTCCCTGGCCCAGTGCATCATGGGAACAGGGCAGACCAGACTACAAAAGCCAATTCTTACACTGGGAAGGAAACAAGCTTCCGGGGACCGGTTTCTGCCATTTCAGGCGTCTTCGGCCCGGCTTGCTTGAATCCTGATGGTGTAATGAGCAAGGGACTCACATCTGAGTATACCCTTCCACGCTTAGGGTGGACAAAATTATTTACAACAAGGGGTGGTGATGGACAGAGTCTCTGAATTAAGCAGAGTACTCTCACCCAGTCAAGAGATCAGGGCTAGATCCAACACCGTTTTTTAGCTCATTGCACCATCCAAGTTTCAGAACCTGGCTGTATGCAAATTAGTCTGTCCCTGGCCCAGTGCATCATGGGAACAGGGCAGACCAGACTACAAAAGCCAATTCTTACACTGGGAAGGAAACAAGCTTCCGGGGACCGGTTTCTGCCATTTCAGGCGTCTTCGGCCCGGCTTGCTTGAATCCTGATGGTGTAATGAGCAAGGGACTCACATCTGAGTATACCCTTCCACGCTTAGGGTGGACAAAATTATTTACAACAAGGGGTGGTGATGGACAGAGTCTCTGAATTAAGCAGAGTACTCTCACCCAGTCAAGAGATCAGGGCTAGATCCAACACCGTTTTTTAGCTCATTGCACCATCCCAGTTTCAGAACCTGGCTGTATGCAAATTAGTCTGTCCCTGGCCCAGTGCATCATGGGAACAGGGCAGACCAGACTACAAAAGCCAATTCTTACACTGGGAAGGAAACCAGCCGACTGGACTGCGGCAACGCCCTCTACGCCGGAACCACTGCCAAACTCCAGAAGAGACTCCAGCGGATCCAGAACGCCTCGGCGAGACTCATCCTCGACATCCCCCGACGCAGCCACATCTCCGGACACCTGAGAGATCTGCACTGGCTCCCGGTCAACAAGAGAATCACCTTCCGGCTCCTCACCCACGCGCACAAAGCCCTACACGACCAAGGCCCGAGCTACCTCAACAACCGGATCAACTTCTACACTCCCAAGCGCCTCCTCAGATCAACCAACCACGCCCTCGCCGCCGTCCCCCGCATTCGAAGAGCGACAACAGGAGGAAGATCCTTCTCCTACCTGGCCGCCAAGACCTGGAACTCACTTCCGACCAATCTGCGCCTGACCCAAGACCACCTCTCCTTCAGGAAGAAGCTCAAGACCTGGCTGTTCGAGCAGTAGCGGCACCCCCCCCCCTCCCAGCGCCTTGAGACCCTACGGGTGAGTAGTGCGCTCTACAAATGACCTGATTGATTGATTGATTGAACAAGCTTCCGGGGACCGGTTTCTGCCATTTCAGGCGTCTTCGGCCCGGCTTGCTTGAATCCTGATGGTGTAATGAGCAAGGGACTCACATCTGAGTATACCCTTCCACGCTTAGGGTGGACAAAATTATTTACAACAAGGGGTGGTGATGGACAGAGTCTCTGAATTAAGCAGAGTACTCTCACCCAGTCAAGAGATCAGGGCTAGATCCAACACCGTTTTTTAGCTCATTGCACCATCCCAGTTTCAGAACCTGGCTGTATGCAAATTAGTCTGTCCCTGGCCCAGTGCATCATGGGAACAGGGCAGACCAGACTACAAAAGCCAATTCTTACACTGGGAAGGAAACAAGCTTCCGGGGACCGGTTTCTGCCATTTCAGGCGTCTTCGGCCCGGCTTGCTTGAATCCTGATGGTGTAATGAGCAAGGGACTCACATCTGAGTATACCCTTCCACGCTTAGGGTGGACAAAATTATTTACAACAAGGGGTGGTGATGGACAGAGTCTCTGAATTAAGCAGAGTACTCTCACCCAGTCAAGAGATCAGGGCTAGATCCAACACCGTTTTTTAGCTCATTGCACCATCCCAGTTTCAGAACCTGGCTGTATGCAAATTAGTCTGTCCCTGGCCCAGTGCATCATGGGAACAGGGCAGACCAGACTACAAAAGCCAATTCTTACACTGGGAAGGAAACAAGCTTCCGGGGACCGGTTTCTGCCATTTCAGGCGTCTTCGGCCCGGCTTGCTTGAATCCTGATGGTGTAATGAGCAAGGGACTCACATCTGAGTATACCCTTCCACGCTTAGGGTGGACAAAATTATTTACAACAAGGGGTGGTGATGGACAGAGTCTCTGAATTAAGCAGAGTACTCTCACCCAGTCAAGAGATCAGGGCTAGATCCAACACCGTTTTTTAGCTCATTGCACCATCCCAGTTTCAGAACCTGGCTGTATGCAAATTAGTCTGTCCCTGGCCCAGTGCATCATGGGAACAGGGCAGACCAGACTACAAAAGCCAATTCTTACACTGGGAAGGAAACAAGCTTCCGGGGACCGGTTTCTGCCATTTCAGGCGTCTTCGGCCCGGCTTGCTTGAATCCTGATGGTGTAATGAGCAAGGGACTCACATCTGAGTATACCCTTCCACGCTTAGGGTGGACAAAATTATTTACAACAAGGGGTGGTGATGGACAGAGTCTCTGAATTAAGCAGAGTACTCTCACCCAGTCAAGAGATCAGGGCTAGATCCAACACCGTTTTTTAGCTCATTGCACCATCCCAGTTTCAGAACCTGGCTGTATGCAAATTAGTCTGTCCCTGGCCCAGTGCATCATGGGAACAGGGCAGACCAGACTACAAAAGCCAATTCTTACACTGGGAAGGAAACAAGCTTCCGGGGACCGGTTTCTGCCATTTCAGGCGTCTTTGGCCCGGCTTGCTTGAATCCTGATGGTGTAATGAGCAAGGGACTCACATCTGAGTATACCCTTCCACGCTTAGGGTGGACAAAATTATTTACAACAAGTGGTGGTGATGGACAGAGTCTCTGAATTAAGCAGAGTACTCTCACCCAGTCAAGAGATCAGGGCTAGATCCAACACCGTTTTTTAGCTCATTGCACCATCCCAGTTTCAGAACCTGGCTGTATGCAAATTAGTCTGTCCCTGGCCCAGTGCATCATGGGAACAGGGCAGACCAGACTACAAAAGCCAATTCTTACACTGGGAAGGAAACAAGCTTCCGGGGACCGGTTTCTGCCATTTCAGGCGTCTTCGGCCCGGCTTGCTTGAATCCTGATGGTGTAATGAGCAAGGGACTCACATCTGAATATACCCTTCCACGCTTAGGGTGGACAAAATTATTTACAACAAGGGGTGGTGATGGACAGAGTCTCTGAATTAAGCAGAGTACTCTCACCCAGTCAAGAGATCAGGGCTAGATCCAACACCGTTTTTTAGCTCATTGCACCATCCCAGTTTCAGAACCTGGCTGTATGCAAATTAGTCTGTCCCTGGCCCAGTGCATCATGGGAACAGGGCAGACCAGACTACAAAAGCCAATTCTTACACTGGGAAGGAAACAAGCTTCCGGGGACCGGTTTCTGCCATTTCAGGCATCTTCGGCCCGGCTTGCTTGAATCCTGATGGTGTAATGAGCAAGGGACTCACATCTGAGTATACCCTTCCACGCTTAGGGTGGACAAAATTATTTACAACAAGGGGTGGTGATGGACAGAGTCTCTGAATTAAGCAGAGTACTCTCACCCAGTCAAGAGATCAGGGCTAGATCCAACACCGTTTTTTAGCTCATTGCACCATCCCAGTTTCAGAACCTGGCTGTATGCAAATTAGTCTGTCCCTGGCCCAGTGCATCATGGGAACAGGGCAGACCAGACTACAAAAGCCAATTCTTACACTGGGAAGGAAACAAGCTTCCGGGGACCGGTTTCTGCCATTTCAGGCGTCTTCGGCCCGGCTTGCTTGAATCCTGATGGTGTAATGAGCAAGGGACTCACATCTGAGTATACCCTTCCACGCTTAGGGTGGACAAAATTATTTACAACAAGGGGTGGTGATGGACAGAGTCTCTGAATTAAGCAGAGTACTCTCACCCAGTCAAGAGATCAGGGCTAGATCCAACACCGTTTTTTAGCTCATTGCACCATCCCAGTTTCAGAACCTGGCTGTATGCAAATTAGTCTGTCCCTGGCCCAGTGCATCATGGGAACAGGGCAGACCAGACTACAAAACCCAATTCTTACACTGGGAAGGAAACAAGCTTCCGGGGACCGGTTTCTGCCATTTCAGGCGTCTTCGGCCCGGCTTGCTTGAATCCTGATGGTGTAATGAGCAAGGGACTCACATCTGAGTATACCCTTCCACGCTTAGGGTGGACAAAATTATTTACAACAAGGGGTGGTGATGGACAGAGTCTCTGAATTAAGCAGAGTACTCTCACCCAGTCAAGAGATCAGGGCTAGATCCAACACCGTTTTTTAGCTCGTTGCACCATCCCAGTTTCAGAACCTGGCTGTATGCAAATTAGTCTGTCCCTGGCCCAGTGCATCATGGGAACAGGGCAGACCAGACTACAAAAGCCAATTCTTACACTGGGAAGGAAACAAGCTTCCGGGGACCGGTTTCTGCCATTTCAGGCGTCTTCGGCCCGGCTTGCTTGAATCCTGATGGTGTAATGAGCAAGGGACTCACATCTGAGTATACCCTTCCACGCTTAGGGTGGACAAAATTATTTACAACAAGGGGTGGTGATGGACAGAGTCTCTGAATTAAGCAGAGTACTCTCACCCAGTCAAGAGATCAGGGCTAGATCCAACACCGTTTTTTAGCTCATTGCACCATCCCAGTTTCAGAACCTGGCTGTATGCAAATTAGTCTGTCCCTGGCCCAGTGCATCATGGGAACAGGGCAGACCAGACTACAAAAGCCAATTCTTACACTGGGAAGGAAACAAGCTTCCGGGGACCGGTTTCTGCCATTTCAGGCGTCTTCGGCCCGGCTTGCTTGAATCCTGATGGTGTAATGAGCAAGGGACTCACATCTGAGTATACCCTTCCACGCTTAGGGTGGACAAAATTATTTACAACAAGGGGTGGTGATGGACAGAGTCTCTGAATTAAGCAGAGTACTCTCACCCAGTCAAGAGATCAGGGCTAGATCCAACACCGTTTTTTAGCTCATTGCACCATCCCAGTTTCAGAACCTGGCTGTATGCAAATTAGTCTGTCCCTGGCCCAGTGCATCATGGGAACAGGGCAGACCAGACTACAAAAGCCAATTCTTACACTGGGAAGGAAACAAGCTTCCGGGGACCGGTTTCTGCCATTTCAGGCGTCTTCGGCCCGGCTTGCTTGAATCCTGATGGTGTAATGAGCAAGGGACTCACATCTGAGTATACCCTTCCACGCTTAGGGTGGACAAAATTATTTACAACAAGGGGTGGTGATGGACAGAGTCTCTGAATTAAGCAGAGTACTCTCACCCAGTCAAGAGATCAGGGCTAGATCCAACACCGTTTTTTAGCTCATTGCACCATCCCAGTTTCAGAACCTGGCTGTATGCAAATTAGTCTGTCCCTGGCCCAGTGCATCATGGGAACAGGGCAGACCAGACTACAAAAGCCAATTCTTACACTGGGAAGGAAACAAGCTTCCGGGGACCGGTTTCTGCCATTTCAGGCGTCTTCGGCCCGGCTTGCTTGAATCCTGATGGTGTAATGAGCAAGGGACTCACATCTGAGTATACCCTTCCACGCTTAGGGTGGACAAAATTATTTACAACAAGGGGTGGTGATGGACAGAGTCTCTGAATTAAGCAGAGTACTCTCACCCAGTCAAGAGATCAGGGCTAGATCCAACACCGTTTTTTAGCTCATTGCACCATCCCAGTTTCAGAACCTGGCTGTATGCAAATTAGTCTGTCCCTGGCCCAGTGCATCATGGGAACAGGGCAGACCAGACTACAAAAGCCAATTCTTACACTGGGAAGGAAACAAGCTTCCGGGGACCGGTTTCTGCCATTTCAGGCGTCTTCGGCCCGGCTTGCTTGAATCCTGATGGTGTAATGAGCAAGGGACTCACATCTGAGTATACCCTTCCACGCTTAGGGTGGACAAAATTATTTACAACAAGGGGTGGTGATGGACAGAGTCTCTGAATTAAGCAGAGTACTCTCACCCAGTCAAGAGATCAGGGCTAGATCCAACACCGTTTTTTAGCTCATTGCACCATCCCAGTTTCAGAACCTGGCTGTATGCAAATTAGTCTGTCCCTGGCCCAGTGCATCATGGGAACAGGGCAGACCAGACTACAAAAGCCAATTCTTACACTGGGAAGGAAACAAGCTTCCGGGGACCGGTTTCTGCCATTTCAGGCGTCTTCGGCCCGGCTTGCTTGAATCCTGATGGTGTAATGAGCAAGGGACTCACATCTGAGTATACCCTTCCACGCTTAGGGTGGACAAAATTATTTACAACAAGGGGTGGTGATGGACAGAGTCTCTGAATTAAGCAGAGTACTCTCACCCAGTCAAGAGATCAGGGCTAGATCCAACACCGTTTTTTAGCTCATTGCACCATCCCAGCTCAGAACCTGGCTGTATGCAAATTAGTCTGTCCCTGGCCCAGTGCATCATGGGAACAGGGCAGACCACCCCCTTTTCTGTATCGTTTTTGGCCACTATAGGTGTGGCAGGGTATACTCAGACATGAGTCCCTTTCTCACTGCTCCATCAGGATTCAAGCAAGCCGGGCCGAAGAGGCTGAAATGCCAGAAACCGGTCCCCGGTAGCTTGTCTCCTTTCTGGTGAAGAATTGGCTTGGTAGTTTGGTCTGCCCTGTTCCCATGATGCACTGGGCCAGGGACAGACTAATTTGCATATAGCCAGGTTCTGAGCTGGGATGGGGCAGTGAGATAAATAACGGTGATGGATCAAGCCCTGATCTTTGGACTGGGTAAGAGTGGTCTGCTTAATTCAGACACTCTGTTCATCACCACCCCCTTTTCTGTATCGTTTTTGGCCACTATAGGTGTGGCAGGGTATACTCAGACATGAGTCCCTTTCTCACTGCTCCATCAGGATTCAAGCAAGCCGGGCCGAAGAGGCTGAAATGCCAGAAACCGGTCCCCGGTAGCTTGTCTCCTTTCTGGTGAAGAATTGGCTTGGTAGTTTGGTCTGTCCTGTTCCCATGATGCACTGGGCCAGGGACAGACTAATTTGCATATAGCCAGGTTCTGAGCTGGGATGGGGCAGTGAGATAAATAACGGTGATGGATCAAGCCCTGATCTTTGGACTGGGTAAGAGTGGTCTGCTTAATTCAGACACTCTGTTCATCACCACCCCCTTTTCTGTATCGTTTTTGGCCACTATAGGTGTGGCAGGGTATACTCAGACATGAGTCCCTTTCTCACTGCTCCATCAGGATTCAAGCAAGCCGGGCCGAAGAGGCTGAAATGCCAGAAACCGGTCCCCGGTAGCTTGTCTCCTTTCTGGTGAAGAATTGGCTTGGTAGTTTGGTCTGCCCTGTTCCCATGATGCACTGGGCCAGGGACAGACTAATTTGCATATAGCCAGGTTCTGAGCTGGGATGGGGCAGTGAGATAAATAACGGTGATGGATCAAGCCCTGATCTTTGGACTGGGTAAGAGTGGTCTGCTTAATTCAGACACTCTGTTCATCACCACCCCCTTTTCTGTATCGTTTTTGGCCACTATAGGTGTGGCAGGGTATACTCAGACATGAGTTCCTTTCTCACTGCTCCATCAGGATTCAAGCAAGCCGGGCCGAAGAGGCTGAAATGCCAGAAACCGGTCCCCGGTAGCTTGTCTCCTTTCTGGTGAAGAATTGGCTTGGTAGTTTGGTCTGCCCTGTTCCCATGATGCACTGGGCCAGGGACAGACTAATTTGCATATAGCCAGGTTCTGAGCTGGGATGGGGCAGTGAGATAAATAACGGTGATGGATCAAGCCCTGATCTTTGGACTGGGTAAGAGTGGTCTGCTTAATTCAGACACTCTGTTCATCACCACCCCCTTTTCTGTATCGTTTTTGGCCACTATAGGTGTGGCAGGGTATACTCAGACATGAGTCCCTTTCTCACTGCTCCATCAGGATTCAAGCAAGCCGGGCCGAAGAGGCTGAAATGCCAGAAACCGGTCCCCGGTAGCTTGTCTCCTTTCTGGTGAAGAATTGGCTTGGTAGTTTGGTCTGCCCTGTTCCCATGATGCACTGTGCCAGGGACAGACTAATTTGCATATAGCCAGGTTCTGAGCTGGGATGGGGCAGTGAGATAAATAACGGTGATGGATCAAGCCCTGATCTTTGGACTGGGTAAGAGTGGTCTGCTTAATTCAGACACTCTGTTCATCACCACCCCCTTTTCTGTATCGTTTTTGGCCACTATAGGTGTGGCAGGGTATACTCAGACATGAGTCCCTTTCTCACTGCTCCATCAGGATTCAAGCAAGCCGGGCCGAAGAGGCTGAAATGCCAGAAACCGGTCCCCGGTAGCTTGTCTCCTTTCTGGTGAAGAATTGGCTTGGTAGTTTGGTCTGCCCTGTTCCCATGATGCACTGGGCCAGGGACAGACTAATTTGCATATAGCCAGGTTCTGAGCTGGGATGGGGCAGTGAGATAAATAACGGTGATGGATCAAGCCCTGATCTTTGGACTGGGTAAGAGTGGTCTGCTTAATTCAGACACTCTGTTCATCACCACCCCCTTTTCTGTATCGTTTTTGGCCACTATAGGTGTGGCAGGGTATACTCAGACATGAGTCCCTTTCTCACTGCTCCATCAGGATTCAAGCAAGCCGGGCCGAAGAGGCTGAAATGCCAGAAACCGGTCCCCGGTAGCTTGTCTCCTTTCTGGTGAAGAATTGGCTTGGTAGTTTGGTCTGCCCTGTTCCCATGATGCACTGGGCCAGGGACAGACTAATTTGCATATAGCCAGGTTCTGAGCTGGGATGGGGCAGTGAGATAAATAACGGTGATGGATCAAGCCCTGATCTTTGGACTGGGTAAGAGTGGTCTGCTTAATTCAGACACTCTGTTCATCACCACCCTCTTTTCTGTATCGTTTTTGGCCACTATAGGTGTGGCAGGGTATACTCAGACATGAGTCCCTTTCTCACTGCTCCATCAGGATTCAAGCAAGCCGGGCAGAAGAGGCTGAAATGCCAGAAACCGGTCCCCGGTAGCTTGTCTCCTTTCTGGTGAAGAATTGGCTTGGTAGTTTGGTCTGCCCTGTTCCCATGATGCACTGGGCCAGGGACAGACTAATTTGCATATAGCCAGGTTCTGAGCTGGGATGGGGCAGTGAGATAAATAACGGTGATGGATCAAGCCCTGATCTTTGGACTGGGTAAGAGTGGTCTGCTTAATTCAGACACTCTGTTCATCACCACCCCCTTTTCTGTATCGTTTTTGGCCACTATAGGTGTGGCAGGGTATACTCAGACATGAGTCCCTTTCTCACTGCTCCATCAGGATTCAAGCAAGCCGGGCCGAAGAGGCTGAAATGCCAGAAACCGGTCCCCGGTAGCTTGTCTCCTTTCTGGTGAAGAATTGGCTTGGTAGTTTGGTCTGCCCTGTTCCCATGATGCACTGGGCCAGGGACAGACTAATTTGCATATAGCCAGGTTCTGAGCTGGGATGGGGCAGTGAGATAAATAACGGTGATGGATCAAGCCCTGATCTTTGGACTGGGTAAGAGTGGTCTGCTTAATTCAGACACTCTGTTCATCACCACCCCCTTTTCTGTATCGTTTTTGGCCACTATAGGTGTGGCAGGGTATACTCAGACATGAGTCCCTTTCTCACTGCTCCATCAGGATTCAAGCAAGCCGGGCCGAAGAGGCTGAAATGCCAGAAACCGGTCCCCGGTAGCTTGTCTCCTTTCTGGTGAAGAATTGGCTTGGTAGTTTGGTCTGCCCTGTTCCCATGATGCACTGGGCCAGGGACAGACTAATTTGCATATAGCCAGGTTCTGAGCTGGGATGGGGCAGTGAGATAAATAACGGTGATGGATCAAGCCCTGATCTTTGGACTGGGTAAGAGTGGTCTGCTTAATTCAGACACTCTGTTCATCACCACCCCCTTTTCTGTATCGTTTTTGGCCACTATAGGTGTGGCAGGGTATACTCAGACATGAGTCCCTTTCTCACTGCTCCATCAGGATTCAAGCAAGCCGGGCCGAAGAGGCTGAAATGCCAGAAACCGGTCCCCGGTAGCTTGTCTCCTTTCTGGTGAAGAATTGGCTTGGTAGTTTGGTCTGCCCTGTTCCCATGATGCACTGGGCCAGGGACAGACTAATTTGCATATAGCCAGGTTCTGAGCTGGGATGGGGCAGTGAGATAAATAACGGTGATGGATCAAGCCCTGATCTTTGGACTGGGTAAGAGTGGTCTGCTTAATTCAGACACTCTGTTCATCACCACCCCCTTTTCTGTATCGTTTTTGGCCACTATAGGTGTGGCAGGGTATACTCAGACATGAGTCCCTTTCTCACTGCTCCATCAGGATTCAAGCAAGCCGGGCCGAAGAGGCTGAAATGCCAGAAACCGGTCCCCGGTAGCTTGTCTCCTTTCTGGTGAAGAATTGGCTTGGTAGTTTGGTCTGCCCTGTTCCCATGATGCACTGGGCCAGGGACAGACTAATTTGCATATAGCCAGGTTCTGAGCTGGGATGGGGCAGTGAGATAAATAACGGTGATGGATCAAGCCCTGATCTTTGGACTGGGTAAGAGTGGTCTGCTTAATTCAGACACTCTGTTCATCACCACCCCCTTTTCAGAAGCAGTAATGTGCCATGCAGTGTGTTGTGTGCGTGCATGTTTTCTCGAAGCAGTAGTGTGCCATGCAGTGTGTTGTGTGCGTGCATGTATGCTAGAAGCAGTAATGTGTCATGCAGTGTGTTGTGTGTGCATATTTGATACAAGCAGTAGTGTGCCATGCAGTGTGTTGTGTGCGTGCATGTATGCTAGAAGCAGTAATGTGTCATGCAGTGTGTTGTGTGTGCATGTTTGATACAAGCAGTAGTGTGCCATGCAGTGTGTTGTGTGCGTGCATGTATGCTAGAAGCAGTAATGTGTCATGCAGTGTGTTGTGTGTGTGCATGTATGCTAGAAGCAGTTTTGTGCCCTGCAGTGTGTTGTGTGCGTGCATGTATGCTAGAAGCAGTAATGTGTCATGCAGTGTGTTGTGTGTGCATGTTTGATACAAGCAGTAGTGTGCCATGCAGTGTGTTGTGTGCGTGCATGTATGCTAGAAGCAGTAATGTGTCATGCAGTGTGTTGTGTGTGTGCATGTATGCTAGAAGCAGTAGTGTGCCCTGCAGTGTGTTGTGTGCGTGCATGTATGCTAGAAGCAGTAATGTGTCATGCAGTGTGTTGTGTGCGTGCATGTATGCTAGAAGCAGTAGTGTGCCATGCAGTGTGTTGTGTGTGTGCATGTATGCTAGAAGCAGTAATGTGTCATGCAGTGTGTTGTGTGTGTGCATGTATGCTAGAAGCAGTTTTGTGCCCTGCAGTGTGTTGTGTGCGTGCATGTATGCTAGAAGCAGTAATGTGTCATGCAGTGTGTTGTGTGTGCATGTTTGATACAAGCAGTAGTGTGCCATGCAGTGTGTTGTGTGCGTGCATGTATGCTAGAAGCAGTAATGTGTCATGCAGTGTGTTGTGTGTGTGCATGTATGCTAGAAGCAGTAGTGTGCCCTGCAGTGTGTTGTGTGCGTGCATGTATGCTAGAAGCAGTAATGTGTCATGCAGTGTGTTGTGTGCGTGCATGTATGCTAGAAGCAGTAGTGTGCCATGCAGTGTGTTGTGTGTGTGCATGTATGCTAGAAGCAGTAATGTGTCATGCAGTGTGTTGTGTGCGTGCATGTATGCTAGAAGCAGTAGTGTGCCATGCAGTGTGTTGTGTGTGTGCATGTATGCTAGAAGCAGTAATGTGTCATGCAGTGTGTTGTGTGTGCATGTTTGATAGAAGCAGTAGTGTGTCATACAGGAGTGTTGAAGGCCTGCGGGTTCCATTCTGCAAGCCCACACACAGCCTGAGCTTCCGTACAGGATGAGAGGGAGGTTTCTTTCATGGAGACAGCATATCTGAATGGAAGTGGATACTTTGGCACTATCGGGCTCTCTGTTCATTGTTTCACGTCTGTGGCAGAGGTAGCTTGATCACCTGACTGCTGGAGAATACGGAGTTGAGAGTCTGAAGAGAAAATGGCGACTGTAGTGACCTGCTGGTCACTGGTTTAGTGTTTCTATGGGCCAGCCCCTCCAGGGGGCTGGCTTACACCCCACCCTACACCCATCCAACACAGGCGTCACAGGACATGGGACCCTGTGTCTATGTGTTGGTTATTTATGCAATGGGGCCTAGGGCTCAGCACCATTTCAGCGGTCACACTCCCGCTGTGCTATCCCGGCTGCACTTCACACTCACACATTTGAAAATCTTTACCGAGACCGGCAGCTCACTCCAGAGTACACAAAAACTGATATTCCATGTGGGCTGAACATTGGGTAGCAATGGCAAGCGGCTTGCAACCCCACTGGAAGAACTACAGGAATAGCGCCATTCTCGCTGACACCATCTTGCAAAAGGCACTATATGAGAGGGAGGCATCAATTACAGATTTAGAGGGAAACTTACAATCTTCCATAAGAGTAAGAATGGTTTCAATACATTTTTAGAACCTCAGGCAGGTGAGACTGTGATGGTGTGTAAACCGTCAGTGATGTCCCATCAACCAAATGCATGGAAATAGAATGAGTCAGGACCAGTATATGGGTATTAGACACAACGAGAGATTCCTGGAGCCTGATAGATTCAAGTGAGTGAGTGTTGGCCCTTACAGAGAAGTGGAGAAGTGTGGCTCATTGGTTAGAGGAGGAAGACCCTGAAGCAGAGGTCAGACCCGGGACCAGGGTTCAATTCCCGACGCGCCAGGGTCTTGAGCCCAAATGTCCACGGACTCGATAATTCTCGCTTCGGTGCCTACTTGAGTCACGGGTTCACACTCTGCAACTCTAGGCAATAGCTTGCTTAATCTCCACTATGGTCCCCCCGTGGCGGGATGCCTGGCTTTCACCTTGGGGATGCCCAGTACGGGTTATCTCACAGGGAAAAAGCCTGGACCGGTTCCCAAAGCAAGCGCCTTGAGACCTTGCGGTGATAAGGCGCTATATAAGAACCTTTGACATGACATATAGTTTGTCTTAATATAGCATATGTACTTCCTATTGATTGATGAACACATTGTCCAATAAGAGCCATCTTGTTGGTGGACAGGGAGAGCTGATTACTTGAGACAGATCATGCTACTTTGCCTTAAGGATCATCTTTTCTGCAATTTTTTAGGGAACTGCTTGCCCATTGTGGCTGTGTTCTGAAGTCCTGCTCTTCTACTCTTATAGCAGGTTGAAGAAGTGTATTGGATTTATTCCTTCTGAAAAGCGGGGCTGATTAGCCCAATCCCTTCTCATGGATGCCTAACACCCCCTCCCCTTCCTTGTTGGGATTCTTCTCTTTCCTAAGTTGCCATATGTCGAAATCCAAGCATGTACCCCAACTCTCCATTCCAGAAGCAATGGTGAATGGTTGGCTGTCTAAGACGGCGTCTTCCAAGGTGTTCTCTGCACCAGATATTCTAGAGATGCTTCTCATGGGGATGTATGACGGTACAACGCGTACCGTTTCAACGCGTGCCTTTAAAACGCATCTTTAACAACGCAAGTCGTTACAACGACTTGCGTTGTTGGGCGCGGATAGTGAATAGTATAATTTACTATTCTAACACCAGTCCCCGTGGATAGTAGAGAAGGTGTTGGAATAGTAAATATACTATTCTTTATCCTTTAGCGCCCTCCAGCGCAAGTCGTGGTTACGACTTGCGATGTAAAGGATGCGTCGTAAAAGCACTGCCGGGTAACATCCGCATTGAAAAGGATGTTCCCCTTCTCATGGTACTCATGAGAACATTTACAGACTTCATAAGCTCCTTTGCATGAATAAATTCAGGGGTCACCACAAGTAATCTGGAAGTGCAAGCCCTGCGATGAGATATCAACAAAATTCAGGCGTGACTCAATACTGGTATCACACTCAGACACCTTGACAGACTGGGGACAGGAGGTTTGGCATCTTTGATGGAAAGTCATTGATTTGGAGGATCATAGCCACAGGGATGACACATGGGTCATAGGTAAGGATGCGTGATAAATTCTACTCAACCGGCAGGGTTTAGGGAGTTTTCACTGCTCTGCGTTACCTTATAACGCTGAATTCTGGCCGAACTCCAGCAACCGCCACGTGAGAGACTTTTTTCGTGCACGGGCCTCACCAATGGTAAGTTGGCAATGCGAGCGAGAGTTGGCATTCCCTAGCATGATTTTTGGGTGCTACTAGGGCACCCCGCAAGGTTTCCAAACGTGGGCTGTCGCAAATATTCGTGGTGAGAAAGCTGTCGCTCAAGTAGAAAATCTGCTTGAGAGGCAACGAAGAAGCAGAACCCTTTGGTGTGCCGGTCATGCTGAAAAACTCCTGGGGCTAAAAATCCACGCAAGCAGTGTGGCATGACAATTTACGCATATTCACAGAACTCTGCGGAATATCGTGGAGTTTTCATGTAACTCCACAGAATTCCGCTGAGTGAAACTCCACAAGTTCTGCCCACCGATGGTTCTAGGACTTCCGAAGCAGGTTAAGAAAGATGATATGTTTAATTTTCTGGTTACCTTGATGCCTGCTCTCATGAACCTGACATTTACACCTCAGCCCGAATTTCACAGAGTCCACTGAGTGGGCTCCTGAGGACCACCCAGTGACTCACCTTAGGCCCTGTTCAGGTGTGCTGTGTAAGACACTAGAGGGCCAGACAAATTCTCCAATAGACAAAGAAACATGGGTGGTTCTACCGGTATGAGAACACACAAATAGCTTTTGTGGCAGACTGTTTGGCTCCCACTAATGATAAGAGGATGCAGTTCCTGGCTCTCCATCCTCGACGAAAAAACCCCATTAAAAATGGCCTTATGGAACCAGGCACTATGACCCTCACCTTCCAGAGCTATACAATGGACTCCCTTGATCCACGTGAAATGGAAACATTTCTGGACACACTGAATGACAACTATATGGATGTATGCATGTATCAAAGACTGCTCTGAACACCCATTAGTGAGCCTACAGGACTCAAATATACCAGATACTGCTGTATATGAAGAACTGAAGAGTTGGGACATAGTTACTCAAAAATGGTCCCTGCTAACCAAACTACAGTATGGAAAGGCTTCTTCGCCTAGGGTCTCAATCCCCCCACACACCTTAAATGTGTGGGGTGTCTCGTGTTATCTGCCCCCACGTTAGCCATATTGTATACATGTCTTTTCCTCTTCTTCCTTTCCCTCCTTGTGTTTTTTTGTGCTCCATGTTCAGGAGATGGTTGGATGAGGGGAGATATGTTGGGACATGGGATTGCAAGATGCAATATCAGAATACTGTTGTATGTATACCCGCATACTCTACTCTCTTTATTTCATCTATTGCCCTTTTGATAGCTGTAGAGAGGGAGTAGCGCAGGCATTGCAACTGAACTGTGGGTGCTGGTCTCAACTTTCGGATGTCCGGTTCTGATCCAAATCTGGTTTTCCTGTCCTGTTTCTGACCTGCACTTGCTGGCCTACTGGCGTTTGCAACTTTTGGGGTTTCTGTCCTTAACTGACCCGTGGCCAGGGTTGGTCTTCACTCCGTTTTAGGTAAATACACATCTCTGTGGGTAACAAATAGTATCATTTGCGTCCTTTTCCTTACCCTTCCTGAATTTGCTAAAGTCTTATTTGCACATGTTCCTTTTTCTTACCCTTCCCTGGTAACAATTAATAAAATCGTAAATCTTGCCGTTATAACATGCTCCATTTTTCCCCTCCATAAAGTTGGATGTTAAGTACTGTCCATGAATGAAAGATGTTCCTTTTCTTTACCCTCCTTTAGAAGAAGTTGAAGTGGTCATTCTGAAATTATTAGCGTGTTCCATTTTCTTACCTTCCCTATAGCTACATGGTTGAATCAGTTTCGTCATTAAAATTTGTGTTCCCTCTTTTTACCCACCCTCTTGAAGCGATTAATCTGTGATTTATAGCATGTCCCTTATTTTCCCCGTCTTTTAGAAAATACCATTCCAAGTCTGATTTCTATAGCTTCATTTCAGTATGCTCCTTGTTGTTACCTTCCCTTTAGAATTCTAAATGGTTGGCATAATATATTTTTTGCATAGTTATACGCTGTTTGTGATTCTGATTATCGATAGTGTGCTTGCGGTTAATTTATGGCTCATGACTTTTGATGAAGATTAGATAAAGGTTTTCAAAACTTCCGGAGTCTGTGGTTATTATATGAGTACATATTGTTGTCTTGCTACCATACTTATTATGCTAGACTCCCTGCTCCCATAGGTTCACAGATACCGATTACCGATTACCAGGAGAGTAAGTCAAGGGTATAGGACCTAGGAAGTACAAATATCTGATAGTCAGTGCCCAGGTTACCTGATCTATGAAATTGTGGTTAATTTGAAACAAGGGCCTAGGTGAGTATTCGGTAAATTTATAGTAGGGTGACCTGTACGCTCTATCAAGGGTGTTGTTTAAATATACTTTTATGTATATTTATCCGTATGGGCCAGTTTTTCCTTCATACTGTGTTTGCAACCCATTTGGCCAGATTTCTTCCACGATGTATACTGGCAGGTGGTCCCCACCCTTCTAGGTAATGGTGCTGTGTCTTGTTCTACGACCATAGGAGTTGTCCCTAGGTCTATTGGAGTCTTAGATTCGACCCGGGACCTTTGCACCCCCACTAGCGCAGTCACCCTGGTCCCCATTCCATGTACTCTTCCTATCAACTACATGTTCTCCTGGATCGACCTTCATTGGAACACCTGGATCTTGCTGCCACACCATCCTCTAGTGAGACAACAAAACTCTTTTTTCCTTTACTCGGTGCCAAGATGACACAACCACTCCAGAGCCTCTGGAATGTGATATCTCTCAATGTTAATGGCCGTATGCATTACGTTAAACAAAAGAAAATTCTTACACTTTTTTGGGCAAGAGTATACCTTATATACCTCTCTTGCCGAAGATGTATCCTTCTTCATCAGAAAGTGACAAATTACAGAGAGGCTGGGTGGGCCGGGCCTGAAATGCCAGTATCCCACTTCGATCGCAGAACCAATCGGGAACGGAACACTCCCATAGGAAATGTAGAGTAACTATCCTCAGCCATAAAAACCTTCCAAATAGACTGCTCCATACTTGGGTGGATATTGAAGGCTAATAGGTATTACTGAATTGTTGAGACAAGAAGCACATTGAATCGTGGGCTCTGTATATGCTCCATTGGAGGACAAGAATTCTTTTCTGTCTCAAGTCAGTAGGCTTCTTACCTCATTTGGTTCCAATTAGGAGCTTATTGATAGGGATTGAAATGTGAAAATGGATCCCATCTTGAATCCCTCTGGCAACCCAGACATCCGCTACAATCAAGACAGACGTGCCTTGCATGATCTGATGAGTGTCATCAACAAACACTCTGAGAATGGTAGGGTCAAAGGCAGTGGCGGCTCCGCTATAGGGGCGTTTGGGCGCCGCACACTGCTTTCTCGTCGTGCGAGAAGGCAGAAACATAAATGGTAATAACTACCATTTGTTTCTGCCCTCTCACACGGCGAGAAGCAGAAGTTCTGGTTGGGGGTGGGCGGTCCTTCTCGAGGTCAGGGGGAGTGGCTTGCCCACTAATGTTCAAACTGACTTTTTGGGCTGCCCAAACAGTCAGTATGAACAACAGTGGACAAGCCACTCCCCCCTGCCCTCGAGCAACACCGCCCACTCTCCCTGTTCTCTATGTATGCTGCAGCATACATAGAGAAAAGGACCCTGGTGGGGCAGCGGCCTCACCAATCACAACGCTGCCATTGCAGCGTTCTGATTGGTGGATGGGAGGGAGGCTGCCTTCCTGATGACGAGAGCTGCAGCCAGGAATTCAAAAGCAGGACGGCGGGAGTCAGGAGTCTCGGGACGGTAAGTTTTACTTTATTTTATATCTTTTTTTTATTAAACCCCTTCCGCCTCCCCCCATCCCCTCCACGGCACGACAACCCCATTTCCACCTTCCCACCCACCCTGTAATGCTGGCCGCGACCGCTCAGGTACGTGCTGTATGGGCCCAGCCTAAGGGAAGGGATATGTCACTGAGCCCTAGCTGGGGGCTGCCCAAAGCATAACGGGGTACTCGCCGGCCGGGGGATATCTGTAAATGTCAGTAACACATGGGGTGCTTGTGCACGTGGGTCAGCACTGCTTACCCCGAGGATTTCCAGGGCAGCAGCGCATATTCCCCTGCCTAATTATGAGGTATTTTATACCATGTGTTAGGTGCGACTGCAGAAAGTACATTCTGTTTTTTGTTTACATTTTGGAAAGCATTGCTTTGGATTTTTATGAGTGCGTTAGCTGGATAATGAAGTGTGCCATTATCACTGCAAGCAAAAACCAGTAACTCTGTGCTGTGGTGAGGTGTAGACGGTGCAAGGTAGGCACCCAGCCACGTTTAAACCAATTAGTTTGACTGTGTATCTAGCTTTCAGTGTGTGAGGGAAATGGTTCAGGTTGTGTCTGTGTAAATATTTAACATAGTGCAATATTCTGCCATTTTTGGCATTTCTAAACTTGCAAAATGCGTGGACTACCGATGGCTGCCGCCCAGTTTCCAATGTTCATGAAGTGACTGTAAAGTTTCAGTGATTTCAAGTCATTCCTTGCGAGCGCATCCTTTACCATGTGCACCTTTTGCATTCTGCTTCTTGAGGTTCTGCATGCAGGTCTATAGTGTGTCTTTATTGCGGTGGTCTCTTCTTGCTTGGCCTTGAGGTGGGTGACAGTCTGACATCAGTACACCAAACACGAATCAACTCAACTGTGCAGTGTGTGCACACTGTTTTATTTGGATACAGACAGATATCTTGGAAGGGCAGTGATAAATTCTCGCTTTGCAGAGGTGTTTCTTTAGCTTGCCAATAATTATTTTCCCTGCCTTCCGCCATGTGCAGGTTTCATTTTGGGCCTGAGGATGCTGACGGTAACTAACTGCATCAGGTCTATCAATCTGGTCTCCCATGGAGTCTGCAATGGTCCTGGAACAATTAAAATGCTCCATTTGCCCAGTCTTTTTTTCAAAATGTTTTCTTTGGGGAGAGCCCGCCTACCCCCTAAGATCCCTTTATGTAAGTCAGACTTGCTCGACATGTAACACTCACGCCGTCACTTTTACGCCCTACCACTTTTAAATGTCACCAGACGCCACTGGTCAAAGGGATGATTTAACGACCTGCCACAGTTCTATTCCCCAATCTATACAATACCAATAGCCTACTGAACTGGGGGTCTCGCAAACAAAATGCCAACAAGTGCCTAGGACTACAAGGAACAGAAGTACAGAAACAGGAGTATTGTGAAAGCACAAGGACCCTTGAGCAGAGCTTGGATTCCCATCAATTGTCTCCGTGATCAATCTTATCATCTGGTCATCCACCCAATCGAATGATATGTCTCTTGATCATAGAGACTATCTTCAAGGGAAAACTCACTCAATAGAGTCAACAAGGGAGCGCCAGAAAGTGAAAAAAAAGATCATATGTTTTGTGAGTCAATGATCACGTGGAAACTTCGTGCAGTGCGTGAACCAGTGAGTGCAGTTTTTAAAATAGAGTTGTAAGGAGAGAAACAAAATTTATTATAAATAACACCTCACATTTTAATTAAAACCAAAAACAGTGCAAAAAGCAGAATTAACAAATAACTTATTTATCAAGGTCGACATGTTTCAGCCAACTGACAAAAAGTGCCCAAGGCTTTCTTCAGGACCTATGTTGTCAAAATTTGCTACTGCATGAGTCTACCAACTGAAAACCAAAAAGTGTCAAAAACTGAATATATATATTACAGAAAATATCACCACCATAAGGTTGGAATCGATACAACCTTCTTTTATTGATCCTCCGCTTCAAGGGATGCAGATGGCATCTAAAAGAAACACATAAACATCAACAATATTCCTAGTTAATTTACTTCTCCAAAGAGCAACTCGTCTCTGTTCCCTATGCAAAATTGGACAACCAAAACCCCTGTCTAGTAATCTTCATCATCATTTATAATATATATATATATATATTGATGCTCACCCGTCTTGACCAGGGAATGGAACTCACCTCACCTGGAACCTTACTCAGGAATACAAGGCCCCGCTCTAAGAGAGGAAAAGGAAAAAAGGGGGGGAAAGGGTTGATAAAGAGGCAATCATAACCATAGTCAGTACTGAACCTCACAATTAATCTTCATCACTTATACCTTCATCCTGTAAAAACTGTTTATTATGAAACAGTCACAATGTAGTTCTGCCCGAACCCTCCTGACCTATGACATCTCCACTCACAGGATCGACAACAGTGTTTATTTTCTAAACACCGTTCTATCTGATGTACATGGAGGAGATGAACCAATTAGTGAACACTAGTGGTCTTCCCTTCAAATCTTAAATGAGGCCTCAATCCAACAAATATTCAATGAATTCCTTTTGATAAATTCCTTTTAATAATAATAAGCCCCATGATTCTCTGATTGAGGCTGTCTGACCCTATACCGTTAATACGAGCCTCTAACATGTTCTCCTTGAGACTGATACAACAAGAAACAGGGGGACCCATGGGAACATAGATAAGTATAACTCCGTAACGACGGTCATTTAAAGAGCTATACAAATGCACAAAATAGGGTGGGCAAACACCTACCTGTCTGCCGTTGCCTCCGGCGTCTTCTGAGTCGAGGGTGGAGGTAACGACCGGTACAGGAGGCCTGCTATAAATACACCTTAAGCAGCCACAAGTGTTCCGCGTTAGAAGAAACCTCGTCTCATTCCGATTACGTCAACAGGAACTACAAAATGACATCATCAGTATGGCGATTGTAGTTTCTTCTGCTATTTTACCACTATATATTAGACGGCTGATTTTAATAATCCTTAGAAGAACTTAGAGATACATGGGGTTTTGGTAGTCCAAATTTGCATAGGGAACAGAGACCAGTTGCTCTTTGGAGAAGTAAATTAACTAGGAATATTGTTGAAGTTTATGTGTTTCTTTTAGATGCCATCTGCATCCCTTGAAGCGGAGCATCAGTAAAAGAAGGAGCACGACGTTTCCACGTGATCATTGACTCACAAAACATATGATCTCTTTTTTCACTTTCTGGCGCTCCCTTGTTGACTCTATTGAGTGAGTTTTCCCATGAAGATAGTCTCTATGATCAAGAGACATATCATTCGATTGGGTGGATGACCAGATGATAAGATTGATCACAGAGACAATTGATGGGAATCCAAGCTCTGCTCAAGGGTCCTTGTACTTTCACAATACTCCTGTTTCTGTACTTCTGTTCCTTGTAGTCCTAGGCATTTGTTGGCATTTTGTTTGCGAGACCCCCAGTTCAGTAGGTTATTGATATTGATCTGATGAGTGAACATGCCCTGCAAGAGCCTTGGAGACTGTTGCACCCTCATTCAAGGGACTATACATTCACCTCCTACTCACATGGCATCCACATCCAAATTGATTAGTGTCTCTCCACCTTCCTTTTGCTTCAGTGGTTGACTGAGGCACCCATAACTCCCTGCAGAGTTTTGGACCATGACCTTATAGAGTCATGTCCTGAGCTGGGGCTGCGACTACCCCCAAGAGGCCCGTGGCACTTTACCACTTCTCAATATAAGAACCCTGAAGCAAAATGATGTCTTGCAGCTCCCACTGAGAGATATCTAGTGGACTGAAAGACTCAGTCTCCTCGGTGCAGACCCCTTTGGGCACTAGCAAGTGAGGGGACAGTTGATGAGAGATGCTGCATTGGCCAAGCAATGACTAACAGGTTCAAAACACCGACTGAAAACCCAGATACGATCATTGCCCAATGCATACTCTACATGTCCAACTCAGGTGATCTTAAGGGATTTTTCTTGAGCCAAATACCAATTGACCACTCTTTACATGATGAAGGTGGAGAAATGCCTCTTTGACATCCAGTAATGACATTATGTACAGGGGTAAAAGATGGGCCGATTAATGTCCTTCCAACTCCACCAAATGAACTCATCAAGAACGATATCTGCCCTCCTGATTCTCCCAGTGGGTAAACTGGCGGAGTTTCAGAACTTCTATGAGAACTATATTTGGCTTATTCTGCCTCAAATGAAGAAATTTCCTTTTTTCAAGCCTCACTCTTCCTGAATTGGACCTATCCCAATCATCAGAACTGCAAAGGAGATCCCTGCAGATAAAGCCATTGCAGGGACTGACACCATGCTAGCCGGTAAGGCCCAAGCAAAAGCGTTGAAGGAATTGTTGAGCTGCAAGTTGCATCAATCAATCAGCATTTTTCATAGCATAACACTGTCACCTCTAGGGGTACCTGGGCACTGTGGGTGCTACCTCTAAGTCCAAGATCCAGGTCTTGAGTTTCTTCCTGAAGTCCGCCAGGGAGGGCTCTGTTCAAAGATGTAGGGGTAGGTCATTACACGTCTTGGTGGTGATATAGGAGAAGGAGCGCCCCACACTGTGGATGCGATGGATACGGGGTGCGCACCGGCTAGTGAGGATGAGCGCAGGTGTCTTGCAGTTAGGTGAAAGTTCAGTCGCTGGTTAATGTAGGCCAGTTCTTGATCTTGCACAGCTTTGTATGCGTGCATGAGTATCTTGAATTGGCATCTCTTCTGGATGGGAAGCCAGTAGACGTTTCTGAGGTGGGGGTGATATGGGTCCAGTTGGGGAGGTCCAGGATGAGTCTGGCTACAGCATTCTGTATGGTCTGGAGTCTTTTGCGGAGCAAGATGGAGATGCTGGTCATAGAGAGTGTTGCCTTAGTTGAGGCGGCTGGCGAGAAGGGCCTGAGTGACGGTCTTTCTGCTGTTGACTGGGATCCATCTGAAGATTCTGCTGATTGTGTGAAGGGTGTGAAAGCAGGAGGAGGCAACTGCATACAATAGTATTATCATTGTGACGTAGCCCCTTTGGAACCACCAGGCTCTTGAGTGGTGTGCCCTTGTTGTGGGCCTCAAAAGCAGCTGGAATAGGCGCCTGCTGATCGTCCATTTGCCTCATAAGCAGACTCTGTGACCTTGACACTGTCAAGTGTGTCATTGGGTTGAGACCAGTTCTGAGGTAAGTGGACTGTGTGACCACAACACTTCCAAGTGTGTGGTTGAGAGCAGTCCTGAAGAGTAAGTCACCATACTTCTCCGGGCAGTGGGGGTGCTCATGAAGATTCAAGATTGTTGCCTTGATTGACTGTGTGCTGAACATGGCACCTGGCACCTACTGCTCCAAAGAACCATAATTTGCAGGTGAGTGACCTGAGTGCCCAAGAAGAAGCACCAAGTACTCACTTGAGGGCCAGAGTAAGCTGAGATTTGTAGCTGCCGCCCAGAGGAGACCCACTTTCAGAAGTTTTTTTCCATGACCCTGCAAGTAATACAATATGTGGGTGATTGCCACATCATGCCACTCGAAGAGGACTGCTGCTTGCTGCCAGGAGGTTCCTTATTGACAGCCATGAGATGCTTCTGCCGTGGGAAGAGTGAACACGGCTGTGCACCACTCCTGGGGCCTTATTTATGAAAAGTGAGGCATCGCTGCGTGAAAACAGCGATGCGTCACTTTTCACTGTGCACTCCTAACGAAACCAATGATGCGTCATATTTACAGTATGACGCATCATGTCGCAAGGAGTTACAGATACTTCAGTATTTCTGACGTATCTGTAAGCGCAAAAGTGACGCATTGCTGGAGTGTGTCACAAAAGTGACGCAATTCCAGCAATGCGTCCTTTCACATGGGGCAAGCCCCATGTGAAAGGGCTTGCGTCAGTCTTACGCCTGCTGTGAGGCAGGCGCAAGATTTTGACGCAACAGCGTCCTAAAAGTGACGCAGTGAAATCTCATAGATTTCACTGCGTCACTATTACGAGGCTTTTTGCGTGGGAACGCCTCCTCTGCATATATTATACCTGATGCAGGTATAATGTGGCGCAGGGGTTTAAAAAGTGACGCATCTACCTAGATGCGTCACTTTTTAAATATGGCGCAACAAGGTGCATTTTTTACGCCGCTGGTGCGTCACAAAAAGTGACGCACCGGCGGCGCAAAACTGACGCAAGACCTCATAAATGAGGCCCCTGAGTACCACAGCAGGCTCCGATTTCTACTGATGAAAATCCAGCTGCAGCGGGAAGGCCAAATGTGCCGGCACTGCAACCCTTGGCTGGCGACAGACTGAAAGGGTTGAGTGTGGCCAAGAGCTGCTAACCTGAACTTGGTGAGACACTGATCAGGCTTAAGCCTGAGGGGACTATGTGTTCACCAAGGTACAAATTGGGGAAGAAGCACAAGCTAAACTCAACAATAACCATTTTAACTAATTGACCCTGAGCCTGCCACGATGGAGGGGACCCAGTAACAGAGGATGGGCCTATCTTTTGATGTGCGAAGTTCTCCACTCGACTGCTGTCTCCACAGTCGTAAAGTTTAACCCTGGGAGTAGTATGCGAAGTGGGGCTACGCGAAGCTACGCAAAGTGGGCGAGAAACTACGCCCACCTGCGCACTTCGCGTAGCCCCACTACGCGCCGCCTGCCTACCTCCCCTACATACCAATTTTTTTTTAAATGCGCAAAGAAAATTAAATAAAAGGCACTTACCTTGTCCGCTGCGTCCTGGGGCTCCCTCTGCTCGTTCACACTGCCGTCTTGGATACCAATGCGCATGCGCGGCCGCCCGCACATGCGCGTTTCTCGTGAGAAATGCGCATGCGCGGGCGGCCGCCCATGCACATTGGTATCCAAGACGGCGGCCTGAACGAGCAGAGGGAGCCCCGGAACGCAGCAGAGAAGGTAAGTGCCTTTTATTTACTTTTCTTTGCGCATTTACAAAAATTAGGTATGTAGGGGAGGGCGGGAGGAAGGCGGGTGGCGGGCAATTTCGCTACGCCCCCGGAGTGGGCGTAGTGTTGCCTGCTACGCCTACTTTGCAAAGGGCGAAGTAGGCAACACTACGCCCACTCCGTGGGCGTAGCGAAGTCCTTCACCCAGGGTTAGTAAAGTTACCATTAAATCATTCTTTGGCGAATATCAAAAAAATACTGAACTTGCACAGAAGCGTAAGCTTACCTTTGTAAATCAGGCCCCATCTTTTGTGTAACAAAACACTGGGCTGGACACTGGTTTTATTGCGCTGCTGAGGGGTTGGTGTTGATTCTTTTCTTTAACATATCTTGTTATTGGAAATCCTCTATCAGCACCACCATCATTTAGCACTAATACTGTCATACACATCCAAATACATTCAGTAATTATCAGTAGCTACCTGCATGCAATCCCTGGCACCCTTCTTGTCCCACTATTGCCTCGCAACTCTCTGAGGATATGTCACAATCACTCTAGTATACTCAGCTCCCCTCTGTATTAGTCCTCAATATGAGTTCCAACCGCTCCAAATATTCTCCCATTTTTGGGGGCAACCCCTGCCCTCATAGATAGTTCTTTTTGGCTAGCATGCACAAATCCATATCTTGCTTCCAGGCCTCCAGGCCAGGGGCCTGTCTGGCAACCCAGGCTTTCTCTACATTTCTCTTCACTATCATCAATCCCAATGCCATCCAAGTCCCCTGTGCCATGCCAACCCCCACTTTTCCCCATATATTAAGAACACATTGTTTGGCAGAGACTGATATTCTTGCTTCCCTCACCCCCACCAGACATTCCATAATGCTAGGCGACAAGTCCCTTATCATAGGACAGTCCCAAAGGACATGAAGGAAGGATCCAGTCTGCCCACAATCTCACAGGCACAGATCACTGGTAGCCCTCCCCATCTTAACCAGTGTTGGCCAGGAATAATATGATCGGTGAACAATCTGCATCTGCACCAGTCTGAAACCTTATCGTATTGCCACCTCTCTAGGGGTCTGAGGACCTCTTCCCACTCCCCGTCATCAAGACCATCCAATTCTCAGTCCCATTGTTCTTTTTATATGTCAGTAAGGTGGCCTTCCGGGGCATTGGATCCTTCAACAGCCTGTCCTCCAGCAAGCTTTGTTCCCCTCGGCAATACCTACCGGAGCACATGGCAGAGTTACAAGTATCTATAGGTCTCCAAAAGCGTCAAATGGTACTCTTGCTTTAAACCAGGCAGAAGGATGACATCCCCTTAAACCCATGCATCTCCCACTATGGAAATCCAATGAGGTCCCACTTACTGAATCATGATATTTGTCGTAAGATGCCTAGTATCGCCATATCCCAAAGTACAGTTGATTGCATCACTGCGTTCTTCCACCCTGGATATGCTGTAACTTCTGTCCAGAGTTTGACCACAACCTTGATGGGATAGGGCGAGTTAGCCCACTTCCCACTGCCATATAGGGCAGCTGGGTACCCCTGACTACCCATTAAAAATCTGTCCATTTGGAGTTCCAGTTCAGTCTGCGGCTGGTATTCCTAGTCTATAATAATACTCAACTGTGCCACCCAATAATACTTCTTAATATACGGCAGAGCAATGCCTCCATCGTACCAACCTCTCATACATTTGAGCAATGCAATTCTTGCTGGGCCTCTGTCCCACAGTAGCGATCAAACTTCCCAATCGATCGCTCAGAAGTATTTCTTGGGGACCATGTTGTAGGTATTCTGCAAAGCATTTAAGAAACAGAGCAGCCACATCATTTTAAATAGTGCTAGTCTTCCCAGTAGGGAATTCGTCAGGGCCAGCCCGTGCCTCACATCCCTTTTCAATTTGTTAAGTAGCAAGGCTTGGTTGGACTCGTAGGAGAGCTCCTTGTCAGGTGTAATGTAAATCCCAAAGTAATAGAAGCCAGTCTGTGCCACAGTCGCTTCTTCACCTGGCGGCAGTCGTGGGACTGCACCCTATAATGGTTAAATTAAAGACTTTTGCCAGACAATAATATATCTGGAACATTTTCCAAAATTTGTGATCTGCATTCATTTGTCCACCATCAATTCGGGGTCAGCGACGTAAAGGAGCACGTTGTCCACATACAATGATATTCTATCTTCCCACAAGGCCCTATTTCAATCCTCTGGCCAGTGGGTCCTGGTGTATCCACACCACTAGAGGCTCCAATGCTAGAGCAAAAATCAACTTGGACAGTGGACAGCCCTGCCTGATACCCAGCTGAAGTTTAAAAACCTGAGAATATACCCCATTCACCTTAACCCGTGCCAACAGTCCACTGTATAGTAGGTGGAACCATTACATGAACTGGGGGCCGAAGCCCAGTTTGCCCAGCACTGCAAATATGCATTCCCATTCCACCAAATTAAATGCCATTTTGGCATCCAGGGACCATACCAGCGTCTTCTCTCTTGAGATGTAACACTGACCCAGAACCCTGTATAGGCATCGGAGATTAGGGGCCGACTTAAATTTTGGCAGAAGGGTTACTCTGCCACAGCGGTGACGGATCCATAGGATATAATGGGATTTATATTTCAGAGGATGGGATATCCATCACAACTGTGACGGAGTAACCCACCCACTAAGATCTAAATCAGGCCCTATGTCTGGTGCTCCAATGGGGCATAAATCCTGACTGACCCGGGTGGATCAACGAGTGGATTACTTGTCGGAGCTTCATTGCCAGTATCTTTTCTAATATTTTGACCTCTGCATTCAAAAATAATATGTGCCTGTAGGAGGTGCAGTGTTCAGTGGGATTCTCCTATTGATTAAGCATGGGCGGATTTTGTGGATCCACGATTCACGGATTTGCGTATTCACGGATCGTGGATCTGCAAAATCCGCGTATTTGCGGATTAGCGGATTTGCGGATTTGTGGCGGGGCTTCCATGCGAGTGCACATGCCTCTTGTGTGTATAAAAGGTCAGAGACCGATCAGAGCAGCGGATGAAGAAGATACAGAAGCTCCTAGCCACAGGAACAGCACGAGGATTGCGCTCGTGAAAGTCAAGGATGCAAAGGCCTCTGTCCAGCATCACAGCTGATTAGCGATGGTACATTTGGGAAGAGGGCACAGCTGCCCAGCCTTGACAACGCTCACGATTGTTTTTTGGGCCGATGAATGAGTCACTGAATTTAAGCTTCAACTAGGGCACATGCATAAATGATATCTGTAAGTGCTTCTGGTTGAGGTTTAATTTTTGTGCCAGGACCATCGTGCCAGAATGAACCCTGCCCTTCATATTTATTCAAGAAGACACCACCGTTTTGTGCCATACCTCGTTGGCTAAATGTATAGTGCTTTCACTACACTACACTACACTACAGCTGCCTAAAGTGCCAGAGAGTTGTCTACAGCGACCAGTTGTGTGTTACTATGCAATAGCGCTGAAGGGCGCAGGGGTCCCTTGAGTGAGCTATAAAAGCTCCTGGCCACAGGAACTGCACGTGGATTGCGCACGTGAAAGTCAAGGATGCAAAGGCCTCTGTCCAGCATCACAGCCGATTTTCGATGGTATATTTGGGAAGAGGGCACAGCTGCCTGGCCTGTTAACTATTTTACGATGGCGCCGGCAAGCTGCCAGCGCCATCCTAAAATAGTTACTAAATTAGCTTCAACAGGAAGCTCGAATAGATAAAATAAAGCAGATGCACGAGCGCCTGCTTGATTTTATCTATTAGTGCTTCCTGTTGAAGCTAATTTAGTAACTATTTTACGATGGCGCTGGCAGCTTGCCGGCGCCATCGTAAAATAGTTACAACAACAGGCCAGCAAGGCTTGAACTTTTGGCCCCGGAAACCGCCGCTCGCGGATTGCGAATTTTCGGTAAATTCGCGAGAGTTCGCGGATCGCGGATTTACCGAAAATTCGCAAAATCCGCGAGCGTAGCGGATTTTGCACTCATGCTTACTATTGATGTATTACTGCTATGGTGACAAGCCACTGGTCCAGAGGCAGGATTATGTGTACATAGTTAGGAGGTGAGGGGAAGCTTAGTGACCATCCTTTTCTTGAGATCAATTGGCAGACCGTTCAGACCCAAAGACCCCGATCTGCAGCACGCTCACTGCTGCAACCAACTCCCCTTCCTCAATGTCAGCCTCTAGGAACTCCAGATCCTCACCTGACAACTGTAGAATTTGTATGTCCCGAAGGAGGGCATGTGCATTGTCGGCTGTCGTGATTACTGCCGGGGAGTATATCTGAGTGTAATAGGCTGTGGACGCCCTGCTATGTGGTCCTCTTCCTCTAACTAATTTCTCTGTGTTTGTTTTAATCTCCAGGAACTGTTTCCTTGACCGATCCCTCTTATCTAACCAGGCCGGGAGCATACTAGTTTGCTCTCTACGTCATATAGGTGGTGGGATGTGGCATTATGCACCTTTTGTGTCATGTAAAAAGGCAATGAATGCGGGAGAGGCTCCCATGTGCCCCTGAGTGGAATGTGTAATGCTGCCTGTGCTGGTTGTGTGTTTGCCGTACATCCACCAGCCCCAAAGCATCCAGAAAATCTTTGAATGGAACTAGCTTGGAACCCAAGTAAGACAGCGTGGAGGCATGTCATTCTGTTGCTATGAATGCGGAGCAGATAGTGAAGGTTAAGACCTCCCACTGTCCAGACAGTGCCACAAATCTCCCTTTTGGGTCTGGCTTTATCTGCTGGACAACAAAGGGGAACAATTTCCTCATTAGCACTCACATCCCCGTTGAGCCCAAGGTATATACTGCATGTGCCACTATCTTATACCTCCGTCTAAAGCTCTGTACTTGTTGCCCATCATGTGTGTTTCCTGTAATAGAACAATGTCAGGAGCATGGTGCTTAAAATATTGGAGGACCACTCCCCTTTTTAGCCTGTACCCAAACAAATTTACATTCCAGGGCATACATTTCAAGGGCTCCCTCCAGCCACTGTTAAGTAGTAGCCCCATAGCCCAGAGGCCCTGCTCGCCTCAGATCAAGTTTCCAGGGTGAGGAGGCTGGTCCTGGTAGGTTTAGAGGGTACACCTCCCCAATGCAAGCTGACAGTGCGCCAAGAGTACATATTAATATAGTCAAGGTAAGCTATACTTTAGAAAAATATATATAGTCAAGGTAACTTCCCCACAAGTCCCCCCTTCTCTGCATCCCAGCATGGCAGGCTTAAAACTGCCCACTCCTCGCTTTTTGCAGAGTGCCTGTCGCCCCAACAGTTGTAACTAACAGTAGGGTCAAGTGGCCAAATCAGACAAAAGTCCCACTCTTCCCATCTCCCCATATATTATTGTATATCGCGTTCCATCTGGAGTCAATGTCTCATGTAAGTCCACCTGTCCCACATCTAACTCTCCATTGTATGTTCACCTACTGTGGTGTTGATTCCTGAGAAGTCTGTGATTGCTCAACTACGCTACCACGTGTGATAAGAGTTGCACCTGGCCAATTTGCAGAGCCATAAAAAGGCTGACACTGGAACAGCAGAGGTAAAAACCCTAAATTCCCACCATTGTCAGCCAGTAGCCCTCCCTGCCCCGTGGCCTTCTGAACAGGGTGTGACAACATCTCATCTGAGATATTCCATCTGCCATCCTGATCTTGTAATAGAAGACTTCATAAGTTCCTGTTTGTTTTATCAAATAAATTCTTAAAGAGTGCATGAGAATAATTATTCCTTAAAAAACATAAACAGCCATTTCTGATTTTTTGTATTTTTGTAGAAATTTATATAACATGAGTTATTATATACAGCTGCCTTAAGCTATCATCAACTTGTCTTGATTAGGAGCAAGGCCGGACTGGGCACCGAAACCGGCCCTGGCAAACTGCTCGGTCGGGCCCCCTGGGGGTGGAGGAGGGTGCAGCCGAGCTGTTTGCTCGAGTCGGTTTTGCCGATTTTGTTACAGGGGCTGATACTGCAGGCCCCCTGTGACAAAAATGGCCCCAGAGGGCAAAAACCGCCCCCCCACCCTAGCGGCCCACCGGGGAAATGCCCAGTGCCTGCTGCGGCCAGTCCGGCCCTGATTAGGAGTGGATGGAACTTGCAGGGTTTCACTCCCCGGAATTCCACTGAGTTACATGAACCCTCTGCAAGATTCCACAGAGTTTCGCGAACGGGCAGAATTAGGATTGGCTCGCTTCTCCCGCTGATTTTTTGTGTCAGAAGCTCATTCCACACTGAAAAATTAACAGGAAAGACACCACGTGGTGTGCCAGAGGGCGCTCCTTCTAAAGTTGATTTTGCTGCTGCTCGAGTAGATTTTTTTCCTCATGTGGAAGCTTTCTGACTGCGAACGTTCGCAACCGCCCATGTTGGTCAAATCTCGCCGGGTGCCTTCCTAGCAAATGAAAATTGCGCTAGGGGACGCCAAATCTCGCTCACGCTCACCAACTTTCCATTGGTGAGCCGTATGCGAGAAAAAAACTCTGCCTCGCAGCAATTGGCGGAATTTGGCCAGAACTCAGCGTTGAATGGCCAAAACTCGGCCAACTCCCCCGGCGGAGTGGAATTTATCTTCCACCCCATCTCACTATTATTCAATTTTGAATAGCAAAAAGAAAATGTATAAATGTGGATGGGTCACTGCTGTAGTCCTGGTTCCAGAATGGAGGTACCTTCTACCTTCCCTTCACCGTTAAGAGGAAGTTACTTCCACCAAGCGAGTTATCGCAAAAAAAAACTATTATAATATGATGTTCAATCACCCTTTCTCCAGGCTCCCTTGTTTTCAGTGTTGACTTGGATGCGCTGCTGACAAGAACAAACAGTCCCACATTGTCGCCCTGAAGATGGGTCTGCGCTGTTCCCAGGCCAGAGAATTAGAAAGTCGCTCCTGCCTTTTGAATCCAATACTCTGCTTCAGTGACTCCTGGCCTGGCTATGCTAAAATTCTCGTTATTAAACTGACAGCGAAGCCTGATTGAATTTTCAACACAATCATAGCTGCTGTCAGGCAATGGAGCAATATCTAATGATATCTTCGGATTTCTCCATGCGACCAATTGTGCCGCGCGCTCGCGCTCCCAGCAGCCCCGGCCCGCTTCCCGCCATCGACGTGTGTTGTCCTTGCTGTTGGGAAATTAGTGTTTGCAGTCTGCACTTGTAACAATTTGCTCAAACTTCATCACTTGAGAATAAAAAATGCTGATGTGCCGCTCTCCTGCCTCGCAAGCGGAATAACATGTCGGCTGCTTCTGTTTGGCAGCCCTGAGCTAAGATGTAGCAATTATATCACTATTTCAAGCGCTGGCTTCTGTTGTGGATGGTTTTATTTATTTATTTATAAAGTTTTATATAGTGTGAACTTGATCCCGAAGGATATCAGAGCGCTTTACAATTTGAGGCAAAGGTAACAAATCAGAACATTAGTCTAACATGGGGAATCTAATGGGCATTGAATCGACTATTGTCGGCACTAGATTCTGTTTATGATTTATACCCACTTAAATGTATATTTACGCGGTTCGAATTTGTAGTCTCTTTATAATATACCATTCTTGAAAACGATTATGCTAAGAGCATGTATAGGTACCATGCGTATCACCACCAGGCGCATTTAGATTAATGGCGCCTTTCCATTCCAGTGCTGGGAATCAGAGCGGTAGGTAAGTTTTGGAGGGAGTGGAGCGAACGGGGCACACACACGAACACATACACATAACACTCCCAGCGATGCATTCACACACATGAACGCACACACAAACACATCCGCTCAATACACTCTTTTCCATACATATTCATACATACACACGCGCACCAAACATTAATTTTAAAGAAAACAAAACACACACTTACTTGCAGCCAGCTCTGCCTCAGAGGTTCCAGAAGGCTTGGGACTGCTGCCTTCCGTCATTGGCTGACCTTAGTCCAAACGTCATCACAGAGTGGGATGGGTTCAGTGAGACTGCTGACCCCACCCCACTCTGTGAAGAAGTGTCACTGATTGACACTCGACCCTGGGCGTGTCATGGCTTAAAACTGAAGTGCGCGGGTGTGAGGCAATCAGTGACGCTACCCCTCGTAGGCCTCAGGAGGATGTATGATGTTACAAAGCATACTATTACAACGCATGCCTTTACGAAGCAAGTTTTACAACGCAAGTCGTTACAACGACTTGCGTTGGGGGGCGCTGGATAGTGAATAGTTTAATTTACTATTCCAACTCCAGTCCCAGTGGATAGTAGGGAAGGTGTTGGAAACTATTCCCTATCCTAGAGCGCCCCCCAGCGCAAGACGTTGTAAAAGTTGCGTTGTAATGGTTGCATCGTAAAGGTACTTCGTTGTAAAAGTTACGTTGTAAAGGATGTTCCCCCCTCAGGAACCTTTGCTCAGCTGAGAATGTCACGCCCACTGGAGCTGTGACTTCCTCAGCCCAGCAAAGTTCAGCTCAGGCAGCCAGGAGCTTGTGCATTTAGCCCATGTCTGGCTCCTGGCTGCTTGAACTGGAAGTGAACAGTGTCTGTCAGGCTGACCTTTGTTCAGCCTGACAGCACTGTTCATGAGGGGCAAAAGGTGGGGGGCATGCCCCCTTAGCCTTAATGGACCCGCCGCGCCTGCTAGGAATGCTTTTTGACCAGTAGCACTGTTGTCTGCTGCACTGTCTTTGGTCAGTGCAAATTGGTCTGCCCAGTGTTTTGCTTAAAAAGGTATTATTTTTTTATTATTTTCTATATGCAGAGTTTTATATCGCATACTGGACACAAAGGCATTAGGGGCGCTTTCCGCGATAACCGGAACCCCATCCACTGAAAGCTGGAGCCATGTTCCTGGTTCCGGCTGAGCTGCAGATCCTCTTGGACAATTGATCCCAAAACGAGCTGAGCTTTACTGGGAGGCGATGTGACTTACTGACTACTGCTATCAACCACACAACAAAGGGATCCGGATTTGAACCCTTGCTCCGGCTCAGCATTCTGCAAATCCTGGCAACTCTCCCTGTGCTGAAAAGCACACATGGGGCATAATTATTATCCTCTTGCACCACGGAGCATCGATCCGGCAGTGCACACTTTAAACCCATATTTATGAGGTCACACAAAGGCTTTGAATGACCTCATAGATATGGCGTGGGGCAAGCCTGCACAAATCGCTGTGTTGCGTTACTCTACCCTAGGGAGGCATTCCATGGGCATTGTAGTGAGTTTTCCCATGCAACAACCATGGATTTTGTGTGACGTAAGCCTCTAAGTCAGATGTATGAAGCCACGCAAGATCACTTTGTGTGGCTTTGAATGGCTTAAAAAATGTGGTGCATTGTCTTACCCTGCACAAGGGAAGCATTCCATGGATGTTGTGTTGGATGTTCCCACACAACTCCCATGGTTTTTGGATGCATTCTCAAATTTACATGGACTTGTAAACCTGTGAATGCACCAAAATCTTACGCCTTCCTAGGTGAGGTGTAATGAGGAGAAATAGCTTTATTTCTCCACATTTGTTCCTCTTTCTACATGTGCTGCACTCTGCAGCACACGTAAATAGAGGAAAAAGCCTCTCAGGATTGTGTCTGTGCGGGAAGGTGTCCTGTCCTGCACACAACCAATCCTGTCAACAACACAGGAACCCTTGCACCATGGTGCAAGGGGGTCTGCGTTGGTGCTAGGCTGCAGAAACTGCGCCAACACAGTTGGAAAGGACAGGAATACACCGTATTGGATGAATAAGGTGCATTGCTTTCCCTTCACTTTGGCGAAGGGCAACTCAGCAAGCTGACTTGTGGCGCTGCCCTACGCCCATAAATAAAATCCGTAGTCTGTGTCTGTTGTAAAGCCTCCTATGTCCTAAGGCAAGGTATGAGCTTTATAGAACTGCCCAAAAATATGTTGATTCCGCCTGTCACCTAGGCTCTAATCTCATCCTAAAAGAATTAAGGACAACGCACTAACCTTTGACGTAAGGAAATATATACCCATCTACAGGCTGAATTTCACAGTGTGAAACTTGAAAAGATGGCATCAATCCTGGCTCTACCGTTTGACCAAATTGTGTGATCCTAGGTAAATAATTAAAATCACCGAACCTCCTTTTTGTTCGTTATCACATATAACAGCTCCTTCAGAGAGTAAGTTCAGGATGTGCGCTGTACAAAAATCTCTCCTGTTTTTAATTTAATAACCTATAATGTTGCTGTATCTATAATAAGAATCTAGGCCACTTATAGGGGCACATGACAAGTGACTTGCCTCTTAGTCACTAACAGCATTGTCTCTGGGGGCAGGTGTGCATGTTTCTCAGTGGATGGTTAACAGCTCTCACTTTTCATAAATACTTATCAATGCAGAGATGTAATTTCATGTGCTAAGGTGAATACGCTTCTGAGTGTGTTATAGAAATAGACCTCTCAAAAAACAATTCAAGGCAACCTGTTATATTATAATTTCTAGTATGATGGTTGCTGTATGATTTACCACCAAATATTTTCTAGGCTCAGATTGTGCTGTTAGAGTCAAAGCCGACCCTTGGCCTGGCTCTCCTTGGTAATTGTAGGCTCACCCATCCCAGACCGGATGTTACCCTCTGTTTTCTTAGTAGGTTAAGTGAATCGCCCAGAATCACAGGGTGCTGCGCCAAGGCCGTGATTCAAGCCTGGTTTCTCAGTTCTCAAGTCAGCAACCAGTGCTTAATTTGAGCTGGTGGTTTTCGGTGCTTGGCACCGGAACTTAAATATCAACACTAGCACTTATGGCACTCTGCACTGTTTATCTAAATTAGAGATTAACACAACATCAGTTGTTTATTAGTTCAATGAACACTAAAAACTACTAATATGTGGTTCCCAAGCCATTAGTGTAGCTTTGGGGTCTGGAATTGTCTGAAATGTCACACTTGTAGGGTGTGTTGATCAGTAGCTGTGTTGATTCTGTCACTGGCAATGAGTAGTGCAAGCTGCAGTGGCCTCTTGAAGAGGGCCCGCCACTTTTTTATTTTTTTTTTACAAATTAGCACTGTTAGCAACAATAGTCTTTAGGTCACGCCTCCTCCTTAGCCAATGGGAATAATACGGTGTGGCCGAGCATCTGTGGGATGTGCACTATGTGCATGAACCTGTGCAGGAGGGGGCTGTTGCTTATTTTGTCTCTTAACAGGAGAGAGGTTCGGCCCCTTCACAGTAAGGCTGGGCCCATATAACAACAACACCATTACAATTACCAATACTGTTTTACACTTATTACCCTACTTTCTTTTTCAGTCACATCCGTGAGTTAATGTGAACCAAGAGAAATTAAATTACATACTTTTTGTTTATTTTTCAATTAGTATTTGTTTTTTCTTAGTATCAAAAAAGGGAATATTTTGAATCACACAAATTTCATATCTACAACCCACACCCACAATTTTCAAAATTGTACAACATATAAAACAACCATATTGATTTTGGACATTTATTCCTAGAAACAGTACAAAGACAGAAAATCACAACCATTTTTAAAAATTGAAACAGATAAACATGAAAAAATTAAACATGAAAAAATTACATACAATGAAAAATTATTATTTTCTTTTTTGATTTGACTATACAATATTGGAGTCAACAGTGCCTATTTTTAGTATATCCCTCTCTGTGTCCTAATTATTTAATTAGCTTTCTACAGTATCTCAGACACGGGGAATTCCTCTTTGGTAGCACTTGTTGAGCAAAAGTGCACATTTTTTTTCCTAAACCGAGACAAAATCCTAACTTTATGAGTTTCAGTATTCACAAAATGCATTTAGGAGTAGTAAAGTTAGGATTCCTAACTCTACTACTCCTAAATGCCTTCTCTGAATACCGAAAGTCATAAAGTTAGGATTTTGTCTCAGATTTCTTTGTGAATCGGGCCCTAAATTATTTGCGGTACGATAACCATTTTAATGGATTCAGTTTTCTCCACCAGTTTAAATAAAATGACAACCATTTATAATTTTTTTTACATAGTCATACAGATGGCAGAATCACAATAACATTTATTTTTTTGTAATGGCATCAGAGAAGAAAATTACAAGATATTTGGTTTTGCTTTGACAGGAGATTACAGTACTATGTTCAATATCTGTGGTGTTCAATGAACAAAGAAGAATAAAGCAAGATTAAAGACTAAAGCTAAAAAGTAGTGCAAACCTGGATCAATGACAGGAACTATGAAGGCTTTGAACCCAAACTTTCACCAAATACCAAGCCACTTGGGCCATATCATTAAGATATGGTGCATTTCTAACGTCTTCTCGCGATGGTGCATTGTGTGCTGTGTAGTGCCAACACAGTCCCCCTGATTCAGAAAAGGGGGTGGTGATGAACAGAGTGTCTGAATTAAGCAGACCACTCTTACCCTGTCCAAAGATCAGGGCTTGATCCATCACCGTTATTTAGCTCACTGCCCCATCCCAGCTCAGAACCTGGCTATATGCAAATTAGTCTGTCCCTGGCCCAGTGCATCATGGGAACAGGGCAGACCAAACTACCAAGCCAATTCTTCACCAGAAAGGAGACAAGCTTCCGGGGACCGGTTTCTGCCATTTCAGGCGTCGTCGGCCCGGCTTGCTTGAATCCTGATGGAGCAGTGAGCAAGGGACTCATGTCTGAGTATACCCTTCCACGCTTATGGTGGACAAAATGATTCAGAAAAGGGGGTGGTGATGAACAGAGTGTCTGAATTAAGCAGACCACTCTTACCCAGTCCAAAGATCAGGGCTTGATCCATCACCGTTATTTAGCTCACTGCCCCATCCCAGCTCTGTTCATCACCACCCCCTTTTCTGAATCATTTTGTCCACCATAAGCGTGGAAGGGTATACTCAGATGTGAGTCCCTTGCTCATTGCACCATCAGGATTCAAGCAAGCCGGGCCGACGACGCCTGAAATGGCAGAAACCGGTCCCCGGAAGCTTGTTTCCTTCCCAGTATAAGAATTGGCTTGGTAGTTTGGTTTGCCCTGTTCCCATCATGCACTGGGACAGGAACAGACTAATTTGCATATAGCCAAGTTCTGAGCTGGGATGGGGCAGTGAGCTAAAAAACGGTGATGGATCAAGCCCTGATCTTTGGACTGGGTAAGAGTAGTCTGCTTAATTCAGGCACTCTGTTCATCACCACCCCCTTTTCTGAATCATTTTGTCCACCATAAGCGTGGAAGGGTATACTCAGATGTGAGTCCCTTGCTCATTGCACCATCAGGATTCAAGCAAGCCGGGCCGACGACGCCTGAAATGGCAGAAACCGGTCCCCGGAAGCTTGTTTCCTTCCCAGTATAAGAATTGGCTTGGTAGTTTGGTTTGCCCTGTTCCCATCATGCACTGGGACAGGAACAGACTAATTTGCATATAGCCAAGTTCTGAGCTGGGATGGTGCAGTGAGCTAAAAAACGGTGATGGATCAAGCCCTGATCTTTGGACTGGGTAAGAGTGGTCTGCTTAATTCAGGCACTCTGTTCATCACAACCCCCTTTTCTGAATCAACACAGTCCCCCTTGCACCATGGTGCAAAGGTGCCTGATTTACAGGCATGATTGTTTTTGTGCACAATGAGATACCTTCCTGCACTAAAGCAGTTCTTAACCGCAGGCGTGCTAGCGGTTTTCCCGCTGCGCGCTGCGTTTTTAAAAACACCGCGTTACATGACGAGCTCAGCTCGTCATCAGCGTGCGAGCGTCGTCGCTCGTGACGAGCTGAGCTCGTCATGAGCGCGGCAGGGGTTAACGATATTTTCCTCTATCTATGCGTGCTGCAGAATGAGGACATGTCTCCTTGTTACGCTTGGTTCAAGCAGGCATAGCATTCTGACACATTCCTAGGTTTTACTAGCCTTAGTAAATCTGGGAATTCTCCAAAATGTATGAGTGAATGCATGGGAAAAGATTCACCCATGGAACGCCTCCCTAACATAAAGTAACGCAAGGCAGTGCTATGTGCTGTCTTGTGTTAGCCTCATGCGTGCTCATGACGAGCTCAGCTCGTCATGAGGCACGGTTGCCCTGTGCTCATGACAAGCTGAGCTCGTCATAATGGCCGCGGCACTCACACGTGGGGATAATTCCCCCGCTGTGCTGAGCGTTCTGAGGAAACGGGTGTGGCCGTCACAAGCTCAGCTCGTCATGAGCACAGCGCCACTGTGCTGCGTGACGAGCTCAGTCACGAGCACCGGGGCGCTGTGCGTGCCCCCCTCCCCCCAGCACAGCAGGGGAATTATCCCCGCTGCGAAGGGGTTAATTTTTGGGAAAATTCCCGCACAAAGTCACACAAATTTGATTTGCGTGGCTTTGAAAATCACAAATAACATTTCGTCTTGTGGTTGCACCAAAGAAGCTGTGACTACACGACGCAAAATGTTAGAAAATCTGCTTCTGCGTGTTTAAGACAAAATATATGCTTTCAAAGTACATTAGTGATAGGCAATCAGTCTGCACCTGGTACCAACATTTTATAAGTGTCTATTAAAAAGGCACATTGCAGAACTCAGCTGATAATACCATCTCATTATGTCTCAGTAAGAATAAATATTTGTCACCATGAAGATTCAAGTGACTCCATAAATTTAAAGCCCATGCAGGCTCCCAAGCAACCCAGAGAAAAGGCCAATTTCTTCTTTAGCTCTCAGTCCCACCCCAGTCCTCACAGCATGGGGGCCTGCCCCCATCTATCACTTGTATCAAGAGGAACCTCAAGGTCTGCCTCAAACATTAAGGGATGAGATGTGTTTTTTTAAACAAAAAGTATGGGAAATGTGTTTGTAAAATTAAAAATCGTGATCGGTCCCCATTAATCCCTCCCATTTTGACCTCTGTTCATATAGATGTTCCTTGGTAGCATTCACACACGTCACCCTTTCTATGTGCTATGTGGAGCCCAGGCAAAAGAGGGGCAAGGTGTGGGGCTTTGTTATCTTTTATTACACAAAGGGGCAGACAGCCTGCTTTGGACCTTACTCCTGGGAGTGAAGAACAGGCGGAGAGGCAGTTCCTTTACGGTTCTGACAGCCAAACTTTGGAACTCTCTCCCACTCAATTTCTATCTTTCAAAAAAGAGTTAAAAATCTTTATTTTTGACAAAGATTAGCCCCTTTTGTAAAGTAAGACAGACATTATTCAGATGCAGTGGGCCCCTTACACCGCTGGGCCCCAGTGCCACTGCACATGCATCCCTAATAATGTCTCCTAGCTACTTCCTTACAAGTGGACTATCTCCTCTGTCTGCTTGCAAGGATGTAGCTAGTAGCAATGGGGCCATTGGGGACCATTTGTTACAAACATGGGCCCCATCTGGCCCTATACCTCGCACCACTATTTCTCTAAAACCGAAGCTAAATGATAGATGCCACTTGTTGTCAATCTCCAAACGCCATGAGCCACAGGACGCTTCTGTTTGAAGCAAATAAGAGCTATACAAATGTCTTTGATTGATTGATTGATTAATTGATGGTCCGGTTGAGTGGGCTTAGGACTCAACTTGTAGGTGTCATTGGTGTGGCAGGTTCAATAGCACCAGGGCCCAAGGTTGTGAGGGGCCAACTGTACCCCAATTAAGTTTAATTTGCTATCCCTCCTTCCATGTGTTAAGGCCCAGTGCACCCTTGCTGTGGAAGGTTTTCCTTTTGGCCTCAGAGCAGTGGCCCAAAGAGCCAACTGAAGCAGAGGAGAAACCTTAGTTTTGGCTTTAGAGAAATAGCGGGCAAGACATAGGGCAAGATGGGGCCCATGTTTTTAACAAATGGTCCCCAATGGCCCCATTGTGACTAGCTACATCCTTGCAAGCAGACAGAGGAGACAGTCCATTTGTAAGGAAGTAGCTAGTAGCTATTATGAGTGACGCATGTGCAGTGGCACTAAGGCCTAGCGGTGTAGTCTGGATAATACTCGTCTTACTTTAAAAAAAGGGGCACTGGGGCTTATAATCCTTCCTAGCATTAAAGCTGAGGTCGCACTTACTGCAATGAAGGGAGTGAGGCACCAACTGGGAGCTAGTTTTCTTCTAAAAGGCAAAGAGAGCCTATTTTAAGATTGAAGGAATGGCCAGGCCTGGTGGGGGAAAGATGAAAGAGGATGAGGAGACAGCCTACTACTCAGAGCCGCAGCTATAATTAGTGCAGCAAGTGCAGTTGCTTTGGCACCCAGGAGTGTGAGGGGCTCACAGCACTCCAATAATGGGGAGCAGTCTTTGTTGATCAATTTTTGTTTTTGTTTGATGCATTTTTTTTAAAAGTCTCGTATTTGGTGTGGCTTATGAGCTACAGGAAAACCACCCTTGAAATGATCTCATTAGCCCCTCCCACTACATTCAATCCTGCCCCTCCCCAGCCCTTTCCATAAAGTTTTATAGGGGGGCACCAGCTTAAAAATATTTTGCTTAGGGGGCTCAAAGCAAATACATTTGAAGACCACTGCTTTAAGGTATTAATATGTTTACCCAAAATATTTGCTTCCTTCAGTGCAGCAGCTAGCTTAAAGCAAGGATGGGTCAAGCCAAGTGGATTTCATCCCTTTTGTTGAAGACACTGCCCATTCCACCAGGAAGATTGATCTACACACACCTGTTCCTAGAGGTAGTTGAAAGAGCATTAAAAGCCAAACAGAAAAGTTTTCTGCAGAGGAACGCACTGCAATAGGATTTCAGATCTAGCCCCAACATTTGGCGAAATGGTGCAGGTAAGGCAAAGCTTGTAGTGCAGTGGTCATCTTTTGTTCAAACTCTAGAGGAATTATTCTAGAAGTGAGTTATTAGGTGGGATTGTGAGCGCAGGGTATCCTCAAATTTTAGATGCTCCAAAATTTTTACCTCAACCAGAATGGTCAATTCACTGGATTGGTATTGTTGTTAGACGTATCACACAATATTCAAACAGGGGGTTCTAGGTAAAATATTTATAAAGACAAAATAGTATTCTGTCCCCAAACTAATCTTAACATAACACAAGAGAAACCATCGGTCTGTGAGAAATAAACTAAGGCAACAACAAACAACTGATTAGGTTAAAGGAGTCCTTTTTAAAAAGGACAGAGTCCCATCACCCACCAAGGTGGCATGCTTCATCATTTGGGATCTCCTCTTAGCTGCAAACCCCAGTGCAAAAAGGGAGCTCACAGATGTTTTGTTTAGTGGCCTAAGATGGAATCCACTAAGATCCCAGAATGATGAGCTGAAATTCTAGTGTCAAGTGGTGATAATTGCAGTGCATGTGATTTGTTGTGTGTGTAAAAAGTGATATTAAAATTGACTACCAGGATGCTGAACAACTTTAATAAACGCTATCCTGATGTCAAAACTAAAACAGTGCGTGTGCAGTTTGAAAAAATAGCTGTAAGAATAACAGGTCTACATGTTTCTGCCTATAGATCTACTGATCAAGGCTTTCATCAGGACCTTTAAAGATGGAATCGCGACTGCAAAGTAGTGCGCTCAATGTGCAAACAAAAGATACAACCTACGTTCACCTGTGAATCCTGAATGTGATTGATTATCACAGGAGTATTGGACTCATTCCCGTCTTTATGCGGGAGTGCTCCTCACCTCACCTGGCATCCGCTCAGGGAATGAGGCACCACTCTGTCCGTCGGTACCCCTGACTGGACTGTCAGTCTGGTACCTGTTGAGAAGGGTGCAGCCCTTTGTTGCACTAGGGTTTGCAGCTAAGAGGAGATCCCAAATGATGAAGCATGCCACCTTGGTGGGTGATGTGACTCAGTCCTTTTTAAAAGGACTCATTTAACCTTATCAGTTTAATTTGTTGTTACCTTAGTTTATTTCTCACAGAGCAATGGTTTCTCTTGTGTTATGTAATGTTGTTAGACCCCAATTTCATGAGGCAATGTGTCCCTGCATTAAGGCAACTCCCAAAGCATCAAAATCAAGAAAATGCAGTTTGTTTAGTAAATGTGTCCACTCAATAACTGAGTTCTAAATAATGGAAAAGGGAAAAGGTTTTATTATACAATTCAAAAATGAATCAGTACAGAGTCAATGCTGTGAAGGTTCTCAATGAACATTTTACGGAGAATTCAAAAATCAAAAATTATTTAAAGTCCCAAGTGGACAGCAAAATCAGGGAAGTAACGGCCAGCATCCATAGTACAACAGGATGTACATCTGACTCACTCCCAAAAATTGAGGGTTTTTATACAATATTTTTGCATATGAAAATAGATGATCTGCAGACTCATTCTGACATGAGCAATTGTAGCATTTCATTACAAATCAGATCCCATGAAAAATAAAGGTCATATTGCCTTAACACTTAAGCAATATCCCACTACATGACTACATATTCAGCACCCTCCATGCTAATATCGTGCAAAGGTGCTAGAACAAAATAAGATACATGTCCAATAACAGGTAATATATATGAAGGAAAGAGGGATAAAGAGCTAGGTGCTTCCTAAATAATAGTTACCCTACTATCATCACAAATGTAACTAATATAAAAGTCTAGTATGAGGCACCTAAGAAAATTGAGAATACAATTTCATATTTTTAAACTTACATTTATTAGTTACAGTATACTAATCTCATTGATAACAAACCAATGTCTGTTTAATCATCAACATGAAATAGATATTTGAATCCCATTTATCATATACTTTGAGTACCATTACATGTATTAATTTGACTAAGAAAGAAACAAGAAAGTACACAGATCATGAAATGAACCAAAATACAGCTTCAATATATTTGTAAACCCCTGAGAAGGTTGGTATATAGAGCGGCTGAGCCTTACATGAAAAAGTAGCCTGGTATCATTGTTTTAGACCTCATTCACTAGATAACCTCTTTAAAGTAGGAACTCTGCTGAGTTCCTAGTTGTAGTTGATGTATGGCTTAGAAAGCAGGACTGAAATTGATATTATCTTAATTTTAAAGTAGTAATTTTAGCATCATTCTCTATGTTGTTTTTGTTCTAACATGTTTCTTTTATGCACTTTCCAATAATGAAGTCATCCTTAAGTGCAATTTATTATGGATGTACTTAATGTGTTCCATCTGGTATACAACCTTTACAACAAAACTTTTACAACGAACTACCATTACAACGCAACTTTTACAACGCAAACTATTACAACGCATTGCGCTGGGGGGCGCTCTAGGATGGGGAATAGGTTAATTTACTATCCAATAACCTTCCCTAGTGTCCACGGGGACTGGAGTTGGAATAGTAAATTAAACTATTCACTATCCAACACCCAAAAGCGCTATGCGTTGTAATGGTATGCGATGTAAAAACCGCGTTGTAAAGGTATGCGTGGTAAAAGTATGCGTTGTAACGTCATACATCCGTTCCATCTGAGTGTTGCAAAAATATGTTTTTTTCAATGTAGAAAAGAGCCACTGGAATGTTTATCCCATTGTGTGCCAAATGTCTAGTTAGTTATCTGGATATGTTATTACTGTAACTCATGGACCCTGCCATTTATTGGCCCAGTGCAAAGAACATGTATCAGTTTTATTGATTTATGTATTGTTTTTCTATTTTGTGTCACAGGACCTTTCGATGGACTCTAGTAAATCAGCATGAACATAGTGAATTACAACACAAGAAGGAGAGATGAAAGAGAAGCTATTCACCCACAACATCAAGCTTTAAATATCGTTTTACCAAAATGATTGTGGCCAAAATATGGGCTACTAGCTTCTTGTGCAGGTAGGTATATGCAGGTAAGTACTGATTTGCTATACTAATCTTCTCAGATATTTACCTAGACAAAGCGTCTACACTTTTCAATGCATGTTGTTGACTTGGTCACTATATTGCAGCTGGGTGATATATTGTCACTCACGTTTGTGACATACAGCTGAGAGAGGGTCGGGGCTGTTAATTGTACATTTTAGCAGAAACTGAATAATGTCATTGTGTTTGTGAAAGTAGGAAGATGTGTCTGGAGTAACAAATATAATGTGTAAGAAAAAAAAGAAACACAAATCACAGTACTAAATAGAGAATGTTATTCCTAGAGAATTATAGGGGAAACATCCTTTACAACGCAACTTTTACCACGCAGTGCCTTTACAACGCGGTATTTACAACGAAAACCATTACAACGCATTGCGCTGGGGGGCGCTCTAGGATAGGGAATAGATTTAATTTACTATCCAACACCTTCCCTACTATCCACGGGGACTGTAGTTGGAATAGTAAATTAAACTATTCACTATCCAGCACCCCAAAGCGCTATGCGTTGTAAATACCGCGTTGTAAAGGCATGCGTGGTAAAAGCATGCGTTGTAATGTCATACATCCGAATTATAGACATACAACCCGTACAAAACCACTTTCATCCTTACCTTTGGTGTCCATTGATGTAAGAGAATATCCAAATTTAATAAATAATCATTCGTTCCAAGAGAAAGAGCAATGCCACTAAATAAATAAAATCAATACATTGTTTGTGACAAAGAAATACCAATATGAATAAAAACCTCTAGACACAAAACAACACATTAAAATACGAAAATGAGAATACCTAGATAATACCATGCTAGATAACAAAAAGAAGCTAGCACAGTTGTCTCATATAAGCCTTGTATCTTCTGTCCTAATTAAGCTGATATCTGATGTAATCACAGGCTCTATAATTGTGCACTATTAATACTCATAGATGAAGAATTATGGGGCCTGGTTTTCATCCCCTCCATGCACTCAGTATAAGTCAAAACTACCTCATCATGGACATCATTTAGGGGGTGCAAGCTCTGGTTTTCCCTTTGTGACCCCTGGCATTGCTTTTGTGACCCTTGGGTGACCCTTGGCCTCGGAGGTGGCAACATCATTGATATGAACAGAAGGCAATAAGTGTTATGGTGAGCCCTATTTACTTTATGCAGCTTTAGCTTGCAGTGAAAAATTGCCCTTTGGGTTCTGTAAAATAAATAGATAAATACAGCAGTGAAGTACACACTCTTCTGATGAAAAAATGAAATAAATCAAACACATTTTAAAGAAGGTCCTGCCATGTTTCATTATACTGAATACATGGGAAATGATGTGTTTAAACAAAAACCTTCATCCATATTAATTATTACAGGTGGATAGGTGGACTGGTTCTACATTTAGTTTTTGCCTATTTCTATGATTTACAAGTACATCTGTCATTAGTATACAGTAGATGCATGAATTAAATCATGACAGTTCGTGATGTAAATATTTGCGGTTCTCCTTGTGCTTTGTTTTGTGGTACTATATCCTCCTCTTCAAGGGCCAGATGTAGGTAAATCGATTTTACCGATTCTAAAATACCGATTTTTACCGAATCGGTATTTTAGAATCGGAAAATGGGATGTAGGTAAAAATTCGGAAAAAAATACCGATTCGTTAAAATTCGGTATCGGCCAATCGGAATTTTCTGAATCGGTATTTACCAAATCGGTAAATACCGAATCGGTAAATACCGAATCGGTATTCCCCATTCATTCCTATGGGCCAAATGGCCCATAGGAATGAATAGGGAATACCGAATCTGTATTTACCGAATCGGTAAATACCGAATCGGTAAATTCCAAATCGGAAAGCTAACAAAAGTGAAACTCAAGTAGGCAGCCAATCAGGTGCCACCACCCTCCCCCTCCCTACCAGGAAGTGGCTACACAGGCAGCTGCAACTAATTAGAAGCTTCTGGAAAGGCAGTTGGAGCTGAGCAGTATGCAGGAGCATCAGAAAGGGGTTGGAGCACTTTTAAAAGTGAAAAATGACAAGCAGTCAAGAAAAAGAGCAGCCTGAGAGGAGGAAACTGAACTTCAGCAGCATGGAGCTTGGGCCTCTATTAAAAAACAGTCCCCTTTAAATAATACCCCAATGATTACATCATATTTTAAGGGTGGGCTAATAAATTCTCGCTCCATGGGCTGTCACAGTCAAGATCTAAATGATCTTATCGTACATTCAAATTTAGACTGTCTCTTTATAACAGAGACCAGGCTGACAGAGTCCAGCAATCCAGATGTCGCAACTGCCCTCCCACTGGGCTATACTATCTTCTGACAAGACAGAATGAAAGGTAAAGGAGGAGGAGTAGCGATTGTGCTTAAAAACCATATAAAATGTCACACCTTTACTCTAGGCCCCCTTAAAGGGATTGAAGGCTTGGGCTTCTCCATCAAGCTAAATGACTCATCTTCCTTCTCAGGCGGATTGATCTATCGCCCTCCAGGTAGCCCCGTGGCATTTTTAGACTCACTAAGTGACTCCCTAGGACAATTTTTAGTCCGATATCCACATTTCACGCTTCTGGGTGATTTTAACTTACATCTGGAATCTACATCTGATGCACAGGTTCTGAATTTTCTCCAAACCTTGGAGATTTTCGACCTCCTGCAAATAGTCACATTGCCCACCCATCAAGCAGGTGACACCTTAGACGGAATATGCTCTAATTTTCCCCTCTTAGAAATGCAGCCCCCTGTCCCACAGATTTGTTCAGATCATTGCTTGGTCCCATTTCTTATTAAACTCACAAAGCCCCAATCCCTAACCAAATTGATCCATAATTCAGGGAACCATGTTAACTGGACGCGAGTCGAGGCTAACTTGAAACTTAATCCCATTGTTACCGCACCTATTCCCTCCCTGCCTGGTGATGCTGCCCAGGGTTCCAAATGCTTTCATGCATGGATGCGGCAAGAGATCAAGGACAGAGTTCCACAGAATCGCCCTCAAAGTAAAGGGAAAAAAGGGAAGATTAATGCCCCCTGGTTCACAGTCGAACTAACAAAAATTCATCTGTTGTGCAGGAAAAAGGAACGTAGTTGGCGTAAGACCTATGACCCGACAGAAAGAAGCTATTACATTCAGCAGAGAAAAATGTATCTTACGGCAATCAAATTAGCTAAAAAGACTTATTACACCAATGCTATTAACACAGACAAACAAAAGCAAAAAAAAAAATTATTCGCCATTGTCAAGTCCTTCACACATCCTAGAGCTCTACAAACAGAAATCCCGCCGTCTCTAGAATTTTGCAATCAGATTGCAGACTTCTTTGAAGAAAAAATCTTATTGATAAAAAAGGACTTCCAAGCTCCCTGTCAGGTCCTGTCTACCACATCGCTATATTGATCAATAGACTCAGGGAGATAGGAATTACGGATGTTGCATTGGAATGGATAACGTCCTTCCTGACAGACAGGTCTCAGACTATCTCCTTGGGCACCTTTCTTTCTAAAGAGAAGAAGGTACAGTCGGGAGTCCCCCAGGGATCTATATTGAGCCCATCGTTGTTCAATATATACATGGTCCCACTCATCTCTTTAATCGAGTCATACGGCATATTAGTAACATCATACGCCGATGACACTCAGCTGATTGTTCCTCTGGAGAACAATTTTACAAATGCTGAGTTGAATTTTAAGAGGTGCTTAAAAGATGTCTTCTGCTGGATGGAGAAAAACCATCTTAAATGTAACACCAGTAAGACGGAAATTCTGCCCATGGGTAGAAATTCCCAATTCAGTCCCAGCGAATGGTGGCCCGAGAACATCCCTGCGCCACCTCAAGTAGTTACATCAGCAAGAAATCTCGGCGTCATATTCGACTCCGAACTATCGTTTGACCAACATGTCAGGAATGTTGCAGGAAGCTGTTTCAATATAATTAAGTCAATGAAGAAGTTCTTTGACTCTCTCCCAAAACCACCCTTAGAAAACTCCAAAGCGTGCAACACGCAGCGGCCAGACTTGTTCTCAAGCTACCCAGGAGATCATCTGCCTCGGCAGCTCTTAAAACCTTACACTGGCTGCCACTCTCTAAAAGAATATTGTTTAAAATCTTAATAATAGCATTCCGTGCATTCAATGGCACTGGCCCGACTTATCTCATCAAACGGTTTCCTCACTACAATCCTGTAAGGTCTTTAAGATCTTCAGGTCAGAACCTGATTAAGCCATTAAAATTTAAACTTAAGACCAAAGGAGGCAAGTCTCTGTCTTTTCTATCTGGGAAAGCGTGGAATTCTATTCCTACCCACCTCAGATCTCTGACCAATGAAAACCAATTTAGAAAACAACTTAAAACATGGATCTATTCCCTTTCTGACGATTATGTAATGTCTTTTATTTAGCTCTTTTCTCTGTTTCCGATTATCTTTTTTGCACACTTTGTAGTTAGCGCCAGGATGCTCCCTCCGGAGCGATTGTTTGCGCTTTATAAATATACAAAAATATACAAAATATACAGGTCCTTGTGGAGGAGGTGGTCAAGGTGCACCACAAATTGTTTGGCAGGCAGTCCCTCACTGTGGCTGAATCAGCCAAAGGAAAAATCTGGCTGGACATCATGGAGAAAGTAAATGCCGTGGGGGTCACCACCAGGGACATACAGGACCTCAAAAAACGTTTCTATGACCTGAGGAGCCAAACAAAAAAGAAAATGGCAGAACAACACAAGCAGGCATCGAAAACAGGCGGAGGCAAGAACCCAGCCTCCCCCCTCACTGACCTGGAGGAGATGGTGGCCTCAACCCTAGAACCGGACAGCGTCTGCGGACTGGGAGAAGTAGACAGCTCAGCCAGCTGCATTCCCCCAATAGCAACACCCTTACCTGTACCCTTAGTGGGCAAGTGAACCCAAGTCCAGTACTGCTAGCAATATACAGGGCCAATGCATGATACGATATGTAGACAGGAAATGTAAGGACATGTCATACAGCACACCAACCAACTAGTTCATGTAATGACTGCATACAGAACATGGCCAATGTGATAATTATTTAATTGTAGTGAGTGTGAGACAGTAGCGCTTAGCTAATGTACGCTCATATGTCCACATGTGAAACGTCTCTCAGGCGCTCGCAGGAGGCTGAAGGGACACCACCTGAGAGGGAGGAGAGGCAGGATGCAGGACAAAGTACCCCCAACATACCACAGGAGAAAGCTGCATCAAGTAGCCATCCACCTGCCCAAGACACAGAAATGGCCCAAGAGTTGCTGGCGTCCCCTAGCAGATCTCAGTCCCCCCTCCTGCTGTCATCACCAGATATGCCAGCATCACAGCATGATGTGATACCCCCATCACAACCAGGCAGGAGGCATGTCGTGGCTCCTCCACTCCCGGATTTGGAGTCCGTAGCAGCTGACATGGAGGGTGACGGACAACAGAACTTGCCTGTAGTAGTGAGCCCTGGCACAACCCACTCCAGTGCAGGGATGGGCCATACTACTGCAAGACGCCGCAGAGTGCAAGAAAGGCCAGCAGATGCACCAGTTGAGGGTCCAAGTGTGTTCCTTGGTCTGGAGGGGAGCACGGTGCGGATACAAAGGATGCAGGGAAAAGCCATCCAGGCATGCCAACGACAGCTGAGGTTCCTGAATAGTAACATGGGAGAGATAGGAAAGGGCATCAGTGAGATGGTACAGGCCAACAAGGAGACAGTACAGGTCAACAAGGAGATGGCAGCAGGGATGCGGGGAATCAACAACTCGGTGCAGCTACTATGCACCAAACTAGACAATGATTCTGCTGCAAGGCACAGGGATAGGCGTGGTGCATCTGTCCAAAGTACAGCCATCAACCGCCTGGCCACTGCCACATCCCTGTTATGCAGGAGATGCTCCAACATGCATGAGGCCATGACACAAAACACAAATGAGGTCACTAGGGGCATGGGCAGGATGACCAGTGCTCTTGAGGCGCTGTTGAATGCACAAACTGCCCACACAGCTGCTCTGGATGTGTGTGGTTCAGGGACTGCTTCCTCGTCGTCATGGTCCTCATAATCTGACATTTCCACTTCTGTGCCCTTCTTGACCACCAGGTTGTGCAGCATTGCACAGGCTGCAATCATTTTGCAGCAGGTGATTGGTGTGTACTGGCGGGCCCCTCCACTTTTATAAAAGGCAGCGAAACCTGCTCTTCCACATGCCAAAGGTGCGCTCCACAATGTTTCTAGTTGTTTTGTGTGCCCTGTTGTGTCTCCTCTGACTTTGTGTTGTTGGGTTGAGGTAGGGTGTGAGTATGAAGGACCGGAGGGCATATGCACTGTCCCCTATTAGTAATAAAGAATTGACATTAATCACATGCTCACACACATCCACCTATAATACGATTCAAGTGATTTCAACACAGTGTCTCACCTAGCAAGTATCCTTCTCCGAATTCCCCCGCAGTCAGGCGTGCGTAGATCCCACTGTTTTGGAAGATGTAGGAGTCGTGGGTACTCCCTGGGAATTTGGCTACTATGTCAGTGATGACGTATTTTGCATCACAGATCACCTGTACATTTATGGTGTGGGTGGATTTACGGTTCTGATAAATGTACTCTGTGGCAGCAGGTGGGCATATTGGTATGTGGGTACCATCAATGCAGCCAATGATGTTAGGGAACTGCGCCATCTGATAGAAGTCTGTCTTTGTCCTTACCAGTTCTGAATGCATGGCAGGGAAGCTAATGTAGTGCTGCATTCTCTGCAACATGGCATCAAGGAATTTTTTGAAAAAACGGAACAGACAGCTCTGGGACACCCCACCTACCGCAGCAACCACACTCTGGTAGCTTCCAGATGCAAGCAGGTGAGGGCTGCACAGCACCTGCACATGGGGTGGGATGGCGTGCGCCCTTGGGGTAGGATGGTCCAAAAGTGGGTGTAGGTCCCTGATGAGGTCCAGGATTGTTTGTGGGGCCAGCCTGTACCTCTGTAGGATCTCAGGCTCAGTGAGCTGGAATATTGTGATCCTCTGCCTATACACCTGCTCCTCCCTCCTCCAGACCCTCTCTCCTTCTGCCTGGAGCCGTAGCCGCCTCGCAATGACATAGAATGCCGCCATTCTGGTGTGAGTGGTGTATTTTGGGTCCTTTTTTATAGCCTGCACCTGGTTACCACCTGCTTTCAATCCATGGTAAATACCGACTCTTAAATACCGAATTTCATGCAAATTCGGTATTTAAAAGGGGACCTACATCTCGAAATTCATTTTTTCCATTTCTTATTTACCGATTCGGTAAATTTTCCGAATTGGTAAATTTTCCGATTCGGAAACTTTACCGATTCGGTAAATATCCAGAATCGGTACAGTTTCCGATTCGGTAACTTTACCGATTCTGTAAATTTACGATTCGGTAAATTTACCGATTCAGCTACTTTTTGGTACCCTACATCCCGAATGTCCAATACCGGTCGGTAATGGCCGAAATTACCGAATTTCGGCCGTTACCGACCGGTATTGGCCCACCTACATCTGGCCCCAAATGTACATATGATTGTTCATGTACTGTAAAGGAAAATGATTAATGTTACCCTGGCGTTTCATGTAATCACCCGATTTAAAACATAGGTGTATCTAAAATAAGCATTCACTTGTTTTGTCTTGTTATGTCAACCATTTAGTTATTCTGGAACTTGAGCAGCGTCAACTTTTTTGATCTCATCAGGGTCAGGGTGACATCACACATGGCATTTATTTTGAGGAGCGTCAAGTACCATATGATGCCAGTTTCTGCTACGTCAATAACATAACATAAATATAACATGATTTGCATTTATGTTTCTCCTTGTCCTTGAGTGATACCATTTGACACGATCCTCGCCTTAGTAACTTCCATATTCAACACATTTTCCAGATATCCACTCTCACAGACTCGAGATACTGTTTCCTTTTCTTGCATCATGTATTCAATATCCTCACGGCAGTTATGTGATTTTTCAAAATGCAAAATGCTATTAATGGAAGTCAGTTTCCTTTATGATCTACTATGTAGAGTCCGATCCTTCGCATAGAGCTCTAACTTTAAGAACACCACTTTCAATTGGTCATATTACAAAGATAACTAAACATTAACAGCACTAGTGTTAAGAAATTCATGATATTCGTGTGATAACTTTTCAGTGCCATTCTATATTACAAATATATCATTGATATAACCAACATGGAGATTCTCTTTCCAGGCATGCTCCCTTTCACATAACCCAATCAAGAGGTTGGCATAAGAGGGAGCAAACCTAGGACCCATCACTGGGTCTCTAATTTGCCGGTATAGCTCACCCAGATGCAAGAAATAGATGTTGTTCAAAACAAAGGCAAAACACACAAGATGATGGACGGAATGTTGCACATTGGCAAAACATTCACCCCCAGTCACAGATCTGGGTTTAATCCATCATTATTTTGCTCACCACGCCACCCCAGTTCAGACATGGCCATATGCAAATCAGCCATGACCCTGTGCCTCATGGGAACAGTCCAGCCTGAGCTGCCAAGCCATGTCTTCCCTGGACCGGAATCAAGCATCCTAGGACCGGTTTCTGACTATCTGCCGTCATCAGCCAGGATTGCTTGACTCCAGTGGCGTAGTGAGCACGGGACCCATGTCTGGGCATTCCCTTCCTACATAGGGTAAACCAAATATCATGAGTAGGATCATTCCTAGGAAGGACAACACTTTCCATCCCCAAGCAGATATCCCACCCCAGAGCCAACTGGACCAAGTCCATGTGCCTGGGTCTTGATGTATGCCATGAGCAATCTTGTGGAGCCTTGTTATCGCTGCATACACAGATGGCGCGTTATTTGGGATGAAAATGCAACAACTAGATCGGATCACGCTACAAGCTCCGCCCCTATCCGCCAAGATGACGTCTAGAACGAGACGATTTTGAAGAATGACAAGTCTAATGGCAGACAGCTCCTGGGTCAAGTTCGCCAGGGCAGATGCAGTCACATTCACTACTGCTTCAAGAGTCCTTGTTAACTTGCGTATCAGTTTACTGTTTTGGACAGGACCTATGAAGAAAAAGAATCCTTTGTTGAAATCTGTATATTGCTCCCAAGCTGTTTCAGTCTGATCAATCCCTGAGGCATCTGTCTCTCTCCTTACTCTAACATGTTCTAGTCGTGAATATCTATGATAATGGGATGGGGCCAAGAATACAGGTGGCAATAAGAATGCTATATAACAAGTCCCACCCCAGTCTAAGGGCAGATGTACATAGGCTGTCTGACCGCAAATGAAATAGGTATGGCGTGATGTTTTGAAAGAAGAAAGTCCTTCATCATTAAACTCTACTACAACTTTACACTCGCTGTGTCCCATATGTACTGAGCCTTTCTTTCTAACACATAAATCACCTTTTGCTGGTAGAACTGAAATAAACGGTAGACCTGTATTTTGCTTGGGCTGAACATTTAACATTATAAAATTAACGGATGCATTTCCCTGCTCGTACTCTTCATTCTCTAGATCGGTTCCCTTCCTTTGAGGAAATCCGTCTTTGTCTGGAAAACAAGCTTCATTCATTACTTTATTCAGGTTTCCATATATCCAGCCACCTGGATAAGCTATGTACTTTCTATCTATTGAGGTCATTAAGGCAAACCATGCTCCACATGAACCATTGTGTGAGAACGGCAGAGGATAGTAGGGCAGAACTCCCTTCGCCTTTTGATAAGGTGGCAGTTGGCCACATACCCAGCAATCAGTCGCATTGCTGGTCTGATGAGAATGGTGTAACATTTGAATAAAAGTATTGTTACGCAATGCAAGTCGATATGACAATTCATGAGGTGGCAGGTCACTGAATGTATGCTCTACAGTGTTATTAAGGGAAGAGTGCATATGTGAGGCAATAGGAGGAAAGAAAACATGTAGTAATAAACTGACACAGATTATAACAATGCACAGAATAAAAAGAATGATCAAAGTAACTATACATCTACTGCGTAATAATTTGCAGTACTTTTCTCTCATTTTGCTCTTCTTACTATTCTCGTATGTGATCTTATACATGTCAGAAATCTAGTCTAACCGATTCACCACCGAGTGGACTTAGACAATTAAACTACGTCTGACTTACTAGATCTTAACTTAGATATATACTCCTGCTGTGGAGTCTTTTCTAGTAAAGGCGGTGCAAGCGGCGCAAAGTCTGTATTTTTTTTTAATGTTTTTAGTATCTGTATCAGATTGTCCAAAGTGTCTTTTATAGTGTTGAGCGTGAAGTTTCCCTTGCGTCCTTCGACTTTCAGCGCGGTCCTCGTGGTCAGTAGCACCAACTTCGGCGTCTTCCAACGTGGCTCAAGGGGGCTTGATCGATCAAAGTTCCGGACACATACAAAATCCCCAGGGACAATGGCGTGTTCTTTGACCTGGGTGTTGTCAGGGAAGGCAGCGGCAACCTGTGAACGACAAGAGAGTAGTGCAGACATCAAGGAAGCCAGGTAATCTGTCAGCATGTTACTGTCAACATCAGTTATATTTTTTTTGGGCATAGGCGTACCCCACATATTTGGCAGTCTACCGAAGACTACTTCATACGGGGATAGGCCTGTTCTGGAATGAGCTACCATACGCATGTAAAAGAGGGCAACCGGTAAAGCTACCATCCAATCCACGCCTTTTTATCTGCACATATCTTAGCAAGTCTTGTTTTGATTGTCTGATTATGTCTTTCTACAAGGACTGCTGCTTCAGGGTGTCTTACACAATGGAATTTCCAAGTATATCCTAACAGAAGAGACACTTGTTTCATTAATTCAGAGGAAAATGGCTGACCATTGTCTGAGTAGATGAAAGAATTCGCGCACCAATTGCCTGGCAGTTGTCACAGCAGTATAATCTGGAACTGGATATGCTTCTGTCCATCTAGATAGTGCACACACAACTACCAAGACATACTTGTAACCTCTACATCTGTTCATTTGGATATAATCCATCTGGAGGACCTCAAAAAGGGTGGTCAGGAGGATGAAATCCGCCTTGTTCCACCGGAATACCTTTACCTGGATTGAACTGGCAACAGATCATACATGTTCGTACTTTCTGTAAGCTGTCTATCATTGCCTTTTCTCCCAAGTGTGCTGGACTATGTGCTGTGTTTATGATTACTTGTACCATAAAATTCTGGAAGAAACCATGTGCCTTTTCCCTTAGTCATCCAACCTTGTTCAGTCTGGACCCCTCCTTGTTCAGTCCATTTCTTTATCTCATCTGCAGTGGCATGTGTCTGTATGTCGAGTACATCTTGAGTGGGATCCCTGACTGTCATACATGTTGTCAGTAATGGTACCTCTGTCCTTGTCGTGTCTGTTGGTGTCTGGGCTGTCTGGGCTGTAAGTTTAGCTGTTCGGTCTGCCAGGTCATTACCCTGGGAAATGGTGTCTGTAACTTTGGTGTGAGCTTTGCACTTCAGGATAGAAATGGCTGTAGGTAAATGTATTGCTTCTAACAAGGCTTGAATAAGCGGGCCGTGCTGAATCTTGTTCCCATGGGAGGTCAAGAAACCTCTTTCCCTCCAAAGTACCCCGAAATCATGAACTATGCCAAAGGCATATTGTGAATCGGTATAAATGTTTACTTTCAAGTGCTTAGCTCTTATGCAGGCTTGTGTCAGAGCGATGAGCTCTGCTGCTTGTGCTGATAGTGTGTCTATTTTCTGTGTCTCTATGTGTGGTTGAAATAATATCAGTTCATATCCTGTCAGTCTTGCTATAGTCAAATGTTGTGTCTGTGTCCTGTTTAAGAGAACTTCCACTGCATGTGGTACACTAAAACATGTGGTCGCTAAAACTGGCGCTTGACATAATGCTCTTTTTAATTCCTCAAATGCCAAGGTATGTTCTTGTGTCCAAGGGAGGACAGTTGAAGTGGCTGCCTCCTGTGTTGTCAATTGTATGAGTGGTTTGGCTAGATAGGCATACTGGGGAATCCATTGCCTACAGTATGAAGTGAGGCCAATGAAGGCCCGTACTTCCTTTTGTGTCTTGGGCTGTGAAAGGGTAGAAATTAACTGAATGAAAGGTTTGTGTTAGCTGTATACCCTCCTTGGAAAGTAAGTGTCCAAGGTACACCACTTGCTTTTCACAGAATTGCAACTTGGAAGGGGACACCTTGTGCCCCTTGTCAGCCAGAAAATGTAAGACTGTCAGTGATGCATTCTCGCATTCTGATTCTGAACGTGCTGTAATTAGGATGTCATCTACGTACTGTAGTAGGGCAGTGTTGGGAGGCATATAAATACTGTCTGCGTAATGAGACTGAGCGTGTGTGAGACCGCACTACAGGACGCACGGCTCTAACTGAGTGAGCTGCAGAGCGGGGGGGCGAGACTGATGCACCTCACACAGGGCTCTAACTGAGACTGAGCTCCAGGGCTGAAGGGTGTGTGAGACTGGGCTGCAGGGCCCTGGCTGTCTTTTTAATGCCTGACTGTAAATACTAGGGCTCATTGCAAGAGCGAAACTCCTGCCAATTATTCTGTTTACACTACTTGGGAAAAACTATTCATTGCAAGCATGCCTTATCTGAAGCCAATGAAGCTTTCAGTGCTGGCTGTAAGGAAGAGCAACTTGACCCCCACCTTTTATAAACATTGTCTCCGCGGCTCATCAAGTTTTTTCTCTACACTGCCTTCCCCTTCACCATGATGTCACCCACAGGGCTGTCAGTTTATATCAACAAATGTCCGCGGAAAAGAATTGGAGTATGGCCAATGATAACATGACAGGCACTGCTCGGTGCTTCAAGAGGGAAAAGCCCTCCCATTACAAAATATCTTTCCCTGCGAGTCAGGCAACTTCAAGGTCGAAAAACACATTCTCTGTAATTCAAAACATATCTGTACCCAGGCCTCCTAAAATCAGTAATTAATAAGGACATATTTTTTTTTTTTTTTTTTTGTAACCTAGACACATGCTAGCATTTGAAAATAATTATATCATAAAATATTGTTACTAGCTGCAAAGGGAAAAAAAAAAGGAAACAGAACATGACATGGAAACACATCACATTTTACTTTTTGAAAATAACATGTGAAAACCCCATAATTTTGCATTGCAGAACCAAGATTTTCATAATTAAGTGTGCAAGCTCTTCTATACTACCTATTAAAAGGGCCAGATTCATCATTTTTCAAAGAACCATGTTTTCTAATTGAGTGGATTAACTGTCACACGCTAATCTAAAGGGCAGCTTGCATTGGGAAATAATAATGTATATTTTGTAGAACAAATTTTAATTAAAAAAAAACAACACGGTTGCATTACACTAATTAAAAGCACATTCTAAGATGGGTCTGTTCTATATTGCCTTCTCAACCGTGAAAACATTAAAGCACCCTCCGTGCAAACCCTTATCTCAATCCGACTGGTTTACTTTCCATGCAAGATGTTACCATTCAGTCAGCAAACTGACAAAGCACATAGGCAGACCCAGCAACCAATGAAAAAGTTAAATCAAACCATCAATCAACTAAATACTCACTGACTTTTAGTGTCAGCTCACATAACCATGCATGTGAGCTACATAGCCATGAAATCGTGTCAAAACGCACTTCCAAACTACGCCAAAAATCCCCAAAATTCAGCACACCTGGCCATCCACCTCCTCTACCGCTGATCCAACCCCCGGGCCCCTAGCACACCTGGAACACCCCCAAAATAATTTCTCAATTTTCAGAAAAACGCCCATTGGATAACATGGCAAATCGCACCTCCGCACAAAACATGCTTTTTCCACCACTTCCACAGCTCAGATCCTTTTCAAATTTGGCATCACAGTAGTCCAAGCGATTCCCTAAATCCTCACCAAAAAGCAACCACATCTATCCACTGGAATGGGCACGAATTTCCGCTCAAAAACATGCCCCCCCCAAACACCAAAAACGGCCATAAATCGGCCAAATCTCGACCAAAAAACGCCAAAATCCCTCAACACCTTGTTAAACAGCATGTTAAAACAAATACTGCCTTCTCAATACAAGATATTAACTCTTTGGCAGCTGAAGCACAATCTTTCCCCAATGACTGCAGTACATGGGAAAGTCATGAACTCATCTCTCCACGTTATCACATAACACGTACATCTCCAAAACGTTTTCTCCAAGCACTTGAAAGAGATCCAGCTCTCTCCTGCCTAACGTAATGATAACAAGCTCTGCACAAACCATAACCACATGGCGCTATTCACAAGCCATATTCACAAGAAACTCAACAAGTTATAATAATGACATGCTCTCCATAAACCATATTTACAAGGAGCTATTTACAAGGAACTCTGATGCTGTCAGCTTCTTTCTACAGGGTACAGGTGGTGGCGTTCGCGACCTACTGGGTGTTTCTGAGGAGGTCACTCTAGCTAGTTCTTTTTCTTTCGCTTTTTCCGCCGCTTGTTTAGTTCTCTCTACTTTATTAAATTATTTCTCTATTCTCCTATGTGACTCTTTGCGCCACAATTCAATGGCATCTTTCTGAGAGGGTCTTGATTTCTTTTTCCATAGCGCTTCCTCTACTCTCATAATGCATTCTGAATCCCATGTTCCTGAGATAGGCCATCTATACTTTTCCTCCAGGTCTTTTGTATAGTCTACCCATAAATCTAAAAACAAAATGGCGTCTAATCCATGCTTATTATACATATAATGACCAGGTGTGTCTCTAGGCGGGATGTTAACTGACTCTTCTAGTATGCCTTTTCTGGTCCCTATCTGACGCAATTTTGAAAACAGTGGCATGTTGAAACCAACACAATGGAAATACAATACACAAAAATAGACTGAAACAATCAACAATCATTCACACTAAAACATCATAACATTAAAACAAACATGATCTAAACCAATACAGAGAACTAAACATGTACTTGAAAAACTATATGCACTGGAATACAGTACAACCATACCGGTCTCAAAAATGAGACACGTCTTGACCGTGCCCACGTTTACCATGGACCCGTCTTGACCGTGAACATGTGAATGGACACGTCTTGACCGTGCTCATATAAATGAGACACGTCTTTACCGTTTTCACGAATAACGTGAACCCGTCTTGACCGTTTCCACGAATAACGTGGATCCGTCTTGACCGTGTTCATATAAAATGAACACGTCTTGAAACTTTATGCATTCCCCATAGTGGTACTCACCGGGAAGCAGAACTTGAAGGCCTCGGAAACTTGATACTGGATACTTCTACTTCTACGCATGTGCCTTGGAACAGGTGGACCTCTGGAGACCTCGGACCTTGCTCTCTCACGGGTTGGGCTCTGGTTGGGATGATCCGCGATCCTCACCGCCTCGTGTGGACGCCTGGTCGTGTCCGTCTCCTCCGTGGGCCTGAGGGAGTAAGCAGGAAATCCCGCTGCGTGCACTTCGGAGTCCGTCACAGCTGTAGAAGGGGGCAAAAGCTGGACCTACGTCGCCGGCGCGTGGGGAAAGGGATAGTCCTGGTCGGGCACCAAATTAATGTGGTAAATAAAATAATTACCATGGCATAATTTCTAGGCATTAACAATTAGCATGTATCAAATGAGAGGCAGAGAGTCCGTGGTGTCCAAGTTAAAAGGGCTTTATTCCAATAACTCGAGTTAAGGGAGAATCTGTTTCATCACCACTGAGGTTCAGGAAGGGTCTTCTAACATTTTAATAACAATGAACAACATATATATATTTTGTCTTGTACATAGGGCGTAGGAAGGAACGCAGAGCAGAGAAAGAAACAGATAAGAGCATGTGGGCGTACATGTGGGTGTACACTTTATGAGTCATAGGTAGGTGATAGGTAGGTGTCATAGGTGGGTGGTACACAGAGGAGGAGTTTGCATGACCAGCTGGAACTTTGCCCTACTTGTGCACGCAATTTGAGCATGACGTGCAATTGACGTGTAACTGGGAGGAGAGCTGACTTTAAGTCTAGTAGAGAAACCTTCAGTGTCAGGGCGACCAGCACGTCTTGTACTATCTGATATCTAGAGATATCTAGAGTTGGGGATGTATTATCTGAAGTAAAGGTTGCTCGTCACTAGGAATCAGAAAAAGCATATATTTCTTCGTTCATTACATGGGGGCTGTGAGCTTTTTACACATGCAAGTACTGTAATTTCATTTAACCAGAGACAGAAAAGCTGGGCCCTATCTCAGCAGACGGGTTCTGTTTACCTTTTTCATCGGGCATGTAGATAACTGTTAAGCAAAATATACTGTCTTGGCAGCCCTTGCTGGATTTTTTTCGGCTGAGCTAGAAGCATGCGAGGTCAGAGATACGTAATTGCAGCTTTCAGTGTGTCAGGAGTCATGAAAAACCCTTATTTCAGAAAGTGGCTCAGCTGAACCACAAAAAAGGTTTCATCGTGATTTATTTAAAAGTGCACAATGTAAATACATGGGCCTTCATGTTAGCTTAATATTTCTTACATGGGAGACTTGATTTCTGGCATCCTAAAGCAGGACGTGATTGCAGAGGCCTCTTTGTTCAGGCCACTGAAAGAAATATGCATGGGTGACATGCACACATATGTAACATAGGGTACACGTAGGGGGCATCTTGGTCAGGCAAAATTTCATTTTCCTCAGGTCTTTGAGGCCCTCACCAGCCTCAACCTGACTCAACAGGTCACCTCGTCCACTCACGTTAAGGGCCACATCTTGGACCAGATATGGACTCAAAATCTAACTCTCTCTCCTCCATCCGTCTCCCCCTGCACCTGGTCAGACCACCACTTAATCGACACCATCCTCACTGTCAGCGGCAGAATTTCCACCCCACTGATGGCAGGCGGCCTCTCACGCAAATGGAGTTCCTGCGACTCCCAAGGCTTTCTTGTGACCCTTTCCGATACCCGGCCTACCCTCAATCCGTCTACCAACACCAACATCGACAAGCTGGACAGTGACATCGGCACCTGGCTGAAGTCAGCCAGTGACCAATTTGCCCCCCTAATCAAATTCCCCCCGACCAGACACCACAACTCCCACAGATGGTTCACGGACGACCTCAAAAAACTCAAACTGAAAGTACGCCAGCTGGAAAGGACATGGAGACGTAACTACTTCGAAGCAGATAGATTGCAATACACCTTAGCCCGGAGAGACTACAAAATTGCAATCTCCTCAGCTAAATCTGCTCACTTCTCCAACCGTATCTCATCTTCAGACAACAAATCTAAAGAAGTGTTTAGAATCATGAACAAACTTACCTCCGATGACAGAACTCTCCCAGGTCAAACCCCTACCCAAGGTACTTGTGACGCTCTCAATCTCTTCTTTGTTGAGAAAATTAATAAGATCAAGGCCTCGAACCCAACCTCTCCCCGGTCTCCCACTCCCGATACTCCCCTCAACAATTCATCTGTCTTTCCCGATTTCCCTGCCCTCAATCCTGCTTCCTTGGCCCAACTCGCGTCCCGGATAAAATCAGGCTCCCTGAACGATGGCTGCCCTCCCCTGATTTTACGGAGCATCTGCCACTCCTTACCCGAATGCATCTTACCTCTGTTGAACGGTTCGCTCAGCACCGGCACTGTCCCTAGCACTTTCAAAGAGACCATCCTAGTCCCGCTACTGAAGAAACCTGGCGCGGACCCAGCAGAACTGTCCAACTTCCGCCCCATTTCGCTCCTGCCCTACTTCTCCAAAATAATCGAGGCGCATGTCACTCAATGCCTCTCCAACTTCATTGAGACCTCTTGCTACCTGGAACCTAACCAGGTGGGCTTCAGGCCTACCTTCTCAACCGAGGCTGTCATCCTGGCGGTCCTTGACACGCTGAGGAGGAACACTGACGCAGGGACCCCCCAGGCCCTCATACTCCTGGATTTATCGGCCGCGTTTGACACGGTTGACCACAACATCTTGCTTCACCGTGTTGAACAGGCTGGTATCCAGGGCCTCGCCCTAAGCTGGATACAGTCTTTCTTGTCCGGTAGAACACAAGCCGTCCGGCAGGGCCCCTACACAGCGCCCAAAACCCTCACGACATGTGGAGTTCCACAGGGCTCCTCCCTGTCACCTTTATTGTTCAACCTCTACCTCCGGCCCCTACTTCACTCACTCCGAAACTGGGACATCACAGTATATAACTATGCTGATGATCTGCAGATCATCTTTCCCCTCAACTCCCAGAACGCGGTAGCCAATTTCCATTCCGTCATGCTCCACATCCAGGAGTGGATGAACTCCAACCAATTGAAATTGAACCCTGGGAAAACCGAGCTCCTTCTTCCGGGCTCCAGCCCTACCTTCTGGGGGACCCAGTTCTGGCCCACTGAACTGGGTACCCCACCGACCCCCGCGAACTCTGTAAAGAGCCTCGGCGTGACCATCGACGCCGAACTCTCTCTCCGATCTCAAGCCGGCTCTGTGATTTCATCCTGCTCTTTCCAACTCCGTGAGATTCGCAAAGTCAGCCACTTACTCCCCCCAGCTGCTTTGATCCAAGTAATCATCTCCCTAGTGCTTTCCCGCCTGGACTTTTCCAACTCCTTCTATCACGGTCTTCCCAAATCACTTCTCGACCGCTTACAGGTAGTCCAGAACCAAGCAGCCCGCCTCATTTTCAAATCCCCCAAATGGCAATCGGCCAAACCCTTGCTGCACAAACTGCACTGGCTGCCTATAGAGCAGAGAGTAGCATTCAAGCTGGGCTGCATCACGTTCAAAACTCTTCACGGCACCAGCCCCGCCTTCCTAACCTCACTCATACATCCTTACCGTCCAAATCGCAACTTACGGTCTGCCCATCTTCACATGCTTGTTGTGCCCAAAACTAGAACCCATAAATTTGGTGGACGAAGGTTTGCCCTCTTGGCCCCGAAGTTTTGGAATCCCCTTCCCCTGACCATTAAATCCTGCAGTTCCCTCCTTCATTTTAGGAAGCAGCTCAAAACCTTCCTCTTCCCTCCACCCTGCTAAATCCTGTAAACTTCCAGCCAGCATCTCACCGCTGTTCTACAGCGCCAGGAAACTCATGGTGTCAGCGCGCTCTACAAATTTCATTTAATAATAATAATAATAAAAGATATGAATGAGTGGTGTGTTAAAAAAGGTTGGATAGTTCACAAGAAAAGTTTAATGAAGTGGTAATCCACCTTGTTAAAAATTAGAAAGAGAGGCTGCTCGCTGGCTCAATGGTCCAGGGGAGCAATGCTCTACTCTAAGCTAGTGGTCGACATGTTTCATGCTGTATGTTCAGGATAATACAGTGCATTTCATCAGGACCTAGTAACTATCTACACTAGTGGTAAGGTTCCTACCTACCACTCGTATTCAGTGCGAACAATTAGTCCTGCCAAATCTAGTAAATCCCCACTAGCTGGAAGCGTTGGCTTCAACGGTCTTCTCAGCAGTGAGCACCTCAATTGTAGGTGCCCTGTCCGTAGTAGGACGTCCGCTGTTCACCTACCCCTGCGCAGGTCCCGAGAAGCCGGAAAGTATTCTCTACAAATATCATTTTTGAGTTTTTCAAAAAGCTATTTGGCCTGCCATTATTAGTTAAAGAGATTTCTCTCACCAAGCTCCTTGAATCAATGCTAGAAGTATCTGATAATTAAATACTCTCCTGTGATGGCACCTTACAAGGTATCCCTCTCCTAAAACTAGCATTAGATTTTCTTGCATGTGAATGGATTCTGCCCTGTTTATAATCCCTTCTGTCTCATAAAATTTTTTATCTCTTTCCTGAATTTCATCCTGGTATTTTGTCTAATAATTCCTACAAAATAGCATAATTTTTCTTGATACCCTCATCTAGCCATAGCGATCAGCAGTTTCCTTACATGTTTCCTCAATGTCCTTCCTAATTGTCAAGAAGTGATGTCAGACACTTACAGCCTGATTCATGTACGGGCCGTTTTGCGTGTCCATAATAGCGATCAATAGCGACTCGCTATTGAGGAAACGCAAAACGGCATTCATGTACTTTTCTTAGAAAAAATAGCGACTCGCATGCGGGCGCTAAAGCCGTTAGCGACCCACCAAAAACGCAGAATAATCGCTATTTCCGGCTACCTGCGATCGGGATTGCGACTCGCAATCCCGATCGCACGAGATTGCGCTCGCAATCCCGATTGCACGGGATTGCGAGTCGCATTCTCGCGGGATCAGGAAAACGGGAAGACGCATTCCGAGCACCGTGATGACATCACAACCAGGAAGCTGCCAAATCCCACCCCCAAACACCACAGTGACGCTAACAGTCGACTGTCCACGACGGAAAGCTGCCACCAACCCGCCGTTTGCGCATCCCGACCCCGCCGAAATAGCGACCGCTATGGCAGAGGACCCGCAGGCAGGACCCAGCAACAGCGCTAGCCGAAAGCGCAAATTGAAATTTTCGGAACAGGAGCTGGAGAACCTCATAGAGGGTGTGGTGGCCAACCACGACCAGCTGTTTGGTGCAAACTCCCGGAGGGTCCCGGAGCAGGAGAAGAGGAGGATCTGGGTGGGGATTGCGGCAAGTGTGAACTCTGTGGGAGTTGCGGACAGGTCCCTTGAGGAATTAAAGAAGCGGTGGTACGACCTCCGAGGGCGTGCCAAGGAGAGGGTTGCGGAGCGCCTTGGTGAGGCATCAGGCACCGGAGGAGGTGGCCCGACTGTCCCACCCAACACCCCCCTGGAGGACCGGGTAGAGGACACGTTGGAGAGGGAGGCGTGTGTTGGCGTCACCCCTCTGGACTCCTCCCGCCCCACCCAAGACACCCAAGGTAAGTGGCATGCGACTGCGACCCTGTCCCTATGACCGCCCATGACCAAATAGGCTCACTCATTGGCCCTTAGTCATGCCGTGCATCAGGAAATGCCCTGAAGCATTGTGGGAGACGTAGTATGTCCACAATGTAGTACTACCACAATGCGGCCCGAAAGGTTCCAAAGTGCGCAAATACACAGCCACCCAGGGAATGACACCCAGCATGCATGTAACATCTGCACGTCTGTCAGTCACATGCACCTAATGAGTATCCACTTACCCTCACAGGTGCAGGAGATAGCAGCGACAGTGAGAGGCTGCTGATCGACGAGGAGGCCCAGGAGGAGGAATCCCTACCTGCCACCCAGCCACCAGCCCCTGCGCCAGCGCCAACACCAGCAGCCAGGCCACCCACCTTGCCAGCAGCATCCGCCTCAGGCCCAACGGCTGCCAAGGCCAGGCCACCCACCTTGCCTGCTGCATCCGCCTCAGGCCCACCGGCTGCCAAGGCCAGGCCACCCACCTTGCCTGCTGCATCCGCCTCAGGCCCACCGGCTGCCAAGGCCAGGCCACCCACCACACCTGCCGCATCCGCCTCAGGCCCACCGGCTGCCAAGGCCAGGCCACCCACCACACCTGCCGCACCTGCAACACCAGCTGCTGCAAGACCTGCGGCTCGTCCACCACCATCTGGGCCAGCCACATCGGCTACACAGCGGCCGACCACCAGGAGGGGCAATGGCCACTTCCACGCATGCATGAGTGTGGAGCGGCGCATGCTGCGTTTACACCAGCGCCAGTCGCAGCAGCAGGGAGCCATCCAGCTCCAGCTGCAGAAGATCGGCCGCAATGTTGCGGGAGTGGGCGACAGGGTGGACCGCATGACGGCGGCCATTGACCGCATGACGATGGCTATGGAACACAACACTGCTGCGCTGGTGAAGCACCGAAGTGTTGCTAGCAGGCGCCACCACCAGTTGCTGAGCCGGCTGTCCACCTACAGCCGCTCAAATTATGCCTCGGCAAATGCCACCACCCTGCTTGCGCGCCGCTCCTTAACCCAGCAGCACCAACTCGTCCAGTGCTGCGAAGATATCACCCGGGTGCTGGAGCACTTGACAACCACGGTCACCGCACTGCACGCACCTGTGATTCCGGCAATTGTGGGGGGTGATGATGCTAGTGAGGGTGCCTCTAGTGTCAGCAGCCACTCTGCCACGCAGGCCCCCCCACCTAGGCGCAGCGCAAGGGCTGCCCCACCTCCAGCTGCCCAGGAAGAGGAAGAGGCTCCCAGGCGCCAGCAACTTGTGCGCCGGAGACGGCAATGACATTGTGACAGGGACACAGACGCAGGCTGAACTTAAGCCTGCAATGTAGCGTCCCATGCAGTATGCATGAATACTGCTTTTTGTATATAGTTATTACGAACACCCATTTATTTTTTTGTTATTCAAACAAATACATTTATTTTGGTGCACACATACGCCTTGTGTAATCATTACAGTTTGCATGCAATTGTGATATGTGGGGTGGGGGAAGGGGGTGGGCTAGAAATTGTTAGCTGTGATGTGGTTGCGACGTCTGTGGCCTTCAGCTGGGTTCTCCCCGCGTGCATGGTGCGCATGTGCTGGTGGCCGGTCGTCCCCCTCAGATTCACTGCCTGAGATGTCAACTGGTATCCGGCGCTTGGTTGCAATGTTATGAAGCATTGCACAGACAGCCACAATGCGGCAGCACGCTGCAGGACTGTAATACATGGCCCCACCTGTCTTGTGCAGTATACGGAACCTGCTCTTGAGCAGGCCAAATGTCCTTTCAATACAGTTCCTTGTCCGGATGTGCGCAACATTGTAGCGGCGTTGCTGAGGTGTGGCAGGGTTGAGGTAAGGGGTCAGGAGGTATTCCCGTAGGGCGTAGCCACTGTCACCTGAATGAGAGGAGCAGATGTTGATTGCCTGTGCAGCGCAGTTACTTCATAGCAATGTGACATTGTCGACAAAGTGTACTTACCAAGTAGGTGTCCTTCCCCAAACTCTCCCCTGATCAGTCGTGTGTGGAGTCCGCTGTGCCTGAAGATAAAGGAGTCATGGGTACTCCCTGGGTACTGGGCCACAATGTCAGTGATGATGGTCTTGGCATTGCAGACCATCTGTATGTTGAGGGAGTGGTACGACTTCCTGTTGCGGTACATATACTCCGTGCCAGCTGGTGGGCAGATGGCGACGTGGGTACAGTCTATGCAGCCAAGGACATGGGGAAAATGGGCAACATTATAAAATTGTAGTTTTGTGAGGTCCAAATCCTGTTGGCTGGTGGGAAATGTGATGTGCTGGTGGAGCTGGGTGAGCATGGCGTCAACAAAAGTGTGGAGGCAGCGTGACATGGTGGGCTGGGAAATCCCCCCAGCAGCGGCTACTATGCCCTGGAAACTGCCGGATGCCAGGAGGTGCAGGCTGCACAATACCTGCACATGTGTGGGCACAGAATTGTTTCGCCTTGTTGGGTGCTGCATGATGGGGTCGAGTTCTTGTATCAGCCAGGTGATCATTTCCCCATTCAGCCTGTATTTGGCATAAATCTGTTCTCTGGTTTGCCCCAGCAAGGTGACCCGCTGCCGGTAAATCCGTGCCTGCCTCATGCGTCTCCTCCGTGCTGCTCGCTGTAGCCTTCGCCGCCTCACCACCATGTACATCCCAGGCATTGTGGAACGCCTATTGCTGCTGCTGAATGTCCTTATGTGTGATTGGTCAGGCCTGGACCTGTTGGTGATTGGCTAACAGTTTTTCAAAATTTGGTTAATCATGGCTTTTATGGTTACCACCTGCTTTGAGTTGTCCTTAAATTGCGCCGCGCTAATGTGCGATTTAGCGATTTTTCGCTAATGTATTTCTTTCATGAATGCCGATTGAGACAGTATTGCGTTTCGCTATTCAATTCGCAGATTCCGTGGTTGGTCGCTATTTCATTTTCGCTAATGCTCGACTTCCCGGAGTCTGCGACTTTTACAGCGTAATCGCTATTCCGCTCGCTATTATTTTTTAGCGATTTCGCTATTTCGTACATGAATGCCGATTCCATGTTTTGCACCCGCAATTGCGTTTTCGCTGCCATTGCGGGCGCTATTTCGCTTCATGAATCAGGCTGTTAATGCCCAGACGTGGATCCCGTGCTCACTACGCCACTGGAGTCAAGTTATCCTGGCTGAAGACGGCTGATAGCCATAAACCGGTCCTAGGATGCTTGATTTCGGTCGAAGGAAGACATGACTTGGCAGTTCGGGCTGGACTGTTCCCATGAGGCACAGGGTCAAGACTGATATTGCATATGGCCATGTCGGAACTGGGGTGGCTTGGTGAGCAAAATAACGATGGATTAAACCCAGATCTGTGACTGGGGGTGAATGTTTTGCCATTGTGCAACATTCCGTCCATCATCTTGTGTGTTTTGAAGACGCTTAATGGAGGACACTGCTATTTAAGAGGCTTGGTTTTCTGAGGCAGGTTTCCATCTTTTGTTCTGTGGTGTTTTTGTGCTTTGGAAATGTAGGTAAATAGATTGATCATTAATCGGGTTCCAAATTTATGAAGCGGAATACTTGGTTTATTTATATATTTTTATTGGGCTCTCCCTTACTGTTTTAAAACCAGGGATGATTATTGTTGCATACCTATATTCCTGACTGGGGTTATTAGAATTTTGCGTCATTGTGAGCACATTCGTAGCAACATAGTGTTGAGTGACTAGATGTGGACATGATTAGGTATGAAGGCACGTTAAGAGAATGTACTTGACTTAATTTTTTTAAATTGTTACTTGTATACATTTTTAACTCAATCGAGAGCAAGATGCTTTTAAGGAACTCTTGTGTTGTGATCTGTAGACTTTACAATGTTAGTGGGGGGTGAACTGTAGCCAGTGATGTCCAAATTACATCAAAAATCCTACTGGGGATGACACAGTTGACTCTCTCTAATCGTTGTTTATTAATGATGAACAATTGTTCTATCAAAACTAATTTTAGAGGTAACTGGTTTAGGTCAACTGACCTTACTTTCAGTGCATCTTTATATTCCTCTTTTCTAGGCTTATTATTACTTATTACTTGGTCTCTATTCGGCCGTTTCCTCATTTTGAGGAGCAAATCCCTACATGTTCTGATTATATTGTGAGGACATAAAATATGTGTGTCCAATAGAGTAGTCTATCTACATGGTTTTTTTTTTTTAGATTCATATCATTTATTCTGATGTTCAATGTGACTTAAAAAATGTTTTACAATTTTGTTTAATTAAGTGATATAATTGAAGTTGTGAACATGTTATTTTACAGCCCTGAAGAGGCCATGTTCTTACCGCGAAACACAAGTCAGATGTACATGTACTGTTTTCTTATGAACTATGAATAACACGATCTATGCTGTCTAAAGACTACATGGAGTCTGCAATCTTGTGTTCCATTTATGATACATTGTACATCATGACTTTTTAGAAATATGGCAATGTAATTTGTGTCAAAAGATTTTATCTTATTTAGTAGGAAGAATAAATGTTAGTTCAGGTAAAGAGGAATTACCTTGTTGGTAGTGTTGAATACAATGCTACTTCCTACACTTTTATAATTGTGCTATTCATTTTTCAGACCAGAGGGGAAATTGATCTAGAATGGGGAGTGCGTATGGTCATATGTTCAGTGATCCCCAAATTGAAAAGGGCAAAACCGGTCCAGTGTTGCTTGTGTTCTGATTCAGGGAGGACCTGGCCTGGCAGTTCACACTGGATTGGCCCCATTGGAGCAGGGTCAAGACTGATGTGCATATACTTGGGACCACACTTAGGTGGTATTGTGTTGCAACATAACAATTACTGGGATGAGGCACCAAGCAATTAACTGCCAGTGGCTGAGATTAATTCTAGCATTTCATCCATCATTTTTTGTATACTTTAGTAAACCTATTCTTACCTATACCATAAATTCCAACATTTTGAAGGAGGAAAGTGGGAGATAAAAAAATAATAATTGGGAGAATGTTGAAACAGAGGCAATTTCACATGAGAGGCAGGTAAAATAAAGCTATTTGTGGCTTCCAAAATCATGAGTCTTCTTGCTGAATCAGGTGTATTTGCATGTACGGTATATATACAGATGATGTCAGCATTTTGGTTGCCATTGATTTGTGCTACAATATTTATGTAGCATGAAATTTAGCACTTGATATTCTGGTACCATAGCATTGAATGCTAAGTTAGAAATATGTTAGACATATGCTAGTGTATCCTGTAGGAAACATGCTAGTGGCAGCATCACTTGCAATGACTCTTGCAGTGCAAAGTGGTGCTCAACTGAGGTCGGTGGCACTCTGTTTACTACAAGTGTGTAAGGTATGAATAACTCGGTAATCAGCGAAATTTCTCCAATCAATGTTTATTCTAGATAGCTCTGTAGAATGCTTCTGTCTAGTCACATCCTAAGTATCAACTGTTAACCTCTAATCATAACATCCCTAACCACAGCCTGTGCTCAACATTCTATTCTTAAACACATACCACAATATTTATTTATTTTATTTATAAGGTTTTGAATAGGGTGAACGTGACCCACGAGGTTTTCAGAGTGCTTTACAGTATACAGTATAAAACATAAAAGATGAGGTTGTACACAAGCATTTGGTATTTGTCATTACGTACAAAAGAGGTATGTAGTATATGGTTAACATCGCTGACCTGTAGCCAACAGAACATTGCACTATATACAGTTATTGAGCGTTAGGAGGTTGTGATAATAAACATACATATATATTCTCCTTCAGTCTACCGTCGGAATGTGGTCAATGGATATTATTGGAGACCCGTGGCCAATAGAGCATTACACTATATAGAGTTATTGAGCATTACGTGGATATGATAATAAACGTAAAAATAATATTCTCCTTCATTCCACCAGAGGTAGGCATAGGATCTAAGCCAACCTGAAATATGCTTTGTAGTCTATGCACAGACAGCACCCCTCCCTTGTGCTGTCCTTCACCCCTAATGTGTGACCCTTGTTGCAACCTTACAATTTGAATATTATTGCTCCTCTCAGTGCCCTGGGTAGATGTCTCCAAGCCTCCCCCCTTCTCTGAGATGTCACCATGATTTGCTCCTGCTCTGAGTGCTTGGGCACATGTCTCCACGCCTCCCCCCTCCTCTGAGGGGTTGGGTACATGTCTCTAAGCCTACCCCCTCATCTGGGTGCTTAGGTACATGTCTCCAAGCCTTCCCCCTCCTCTGAGTGCTTGGGTACATGTCTCCACGTGTCAATTAATGTGTGGTGTATGGTTCACTACGTTGTTTTTTCTGTCTGACTTGACAGCACCGCCATCTACTGACCTATTGCTATCAGTTCTTTAAAATATATATGTAGTTGAGTTTTGCTCAACAGAAACGAATGTATCTCTTACAACTTATGCTATTGGTTGTTTAGTGTATTATTCCATCTCTTATGAAGTGCTTGCATTGCAGTGCATTAGGGACCATTTTATACCTGAAAAGTACTCTGAATCATCATATATTCACTTCGCTATCTAATAGATTTATCATATACAGATAACAATTGCGTTTTTGTGTTGTTTGATCACTGAAGAAGTGTTTAAAAATGTTTTAGCCAGGATTTAGAATACAAACCAGACCTATTGGCTTTGACAAATCTTCTTTTGTTAGAGAGTAGTTTTTTTAATTTTGTGTCATTTAGTTGATTTGGGTGCTTATTGTGTTTGGCCTTCTCTTCAGTGGTCTTTTGGTTATTGGAAAGAAGTAAGGTGTGTTATGTCCTCTCCTTTTCCGCCCCCTGACTTTTTTATTTACCTGTGCTGCCATGCTACTGTCTAGTGTTGTATTACAGGGTAAGTGTGAGGGTTCCGAAAAGGTTTTAAGAGTGAGGGTTCCTTCAGGAACCAGTAAGTGGTTCACTAGGAGATGGGATTAACCAGAGAGATCACCGCTCCTGGTACTTGAGGGGTGGGGGGTGAGGGAGGGGAGGGGAAACTGTTTTTACACTTGAAGAATTATGAAGACATCCAGTAACTTGTTTAACTTGTGTACCTGTCAAGGTACAGGCAATGGCATTTGCAATCAGGTATGAGTGAACGTGGAGTTTGAGTATGAATGAGTTAATGGGGAGATTTTGAGATGGAGGTGAAAAGTTCTAGAGGTGGCTGAAACTGGAAGAGTTAGGTGAGTTGAAGTTGGTGGATGTATGTGAAAAACTAAGATGGATAGCGATGAGAAAATGAAATAGGTAGAGATACAGGTGCCACAGCAACTGAGAGATATGGAGAAAAAATGAGTGGTAAAGCTGAAGAGAGGGTGAGACCATAAGTGGTGGACCTGGCAGGGGGTGGAGAAGAGGGAATGGGAGGCAAAAGAAGGGCAGACAGGTAAAAAGAGACGGGAGGACAAGTAAACCAAGAGCTAGAGATGAATTTATAACAGAGGTAGAGGTGAATGGGAAACTTAAACATGGAGAGAAAAGAAAAAAAATAGAAGTGGGTGTGAGAGAGTGATGGCGGCAAAGATGGAGGTGAGAAGATTTAGGTAAAAGAGAATGAAAATGTAGAGCTAGGGCGAGAGCGTAGAAAAATTTTGAAATGGAGGGAGTGGAAGGAAGAGAGAGACCCATATGGAGTTGGGAGGGGGAGGCAGGCTTTAAGGGGAGTAGGAAATAATGACAGGTAGAGATGACATGCAGGACTCGACAAGCCACCAATAGGTAATATTCAGTTAAATGTGCATGAAAAAATACACATAGAATTAAAACTAGTGCAGATTATTTGAGTTTTTTTGTGTTAATTTTGAAAACCTGTTTGTGTTTTACTATTCCCTGGCATGACCTGCCAAGGCATTGCCTGTCACATAGCATAGGATCCCAGTCAACCTGAAATATGCTTTGTAGTCTCTGCACAGACAGCACCCCTCCCTTGCGCTGTCCTTGATGTAGTTCACCCCTAATGTGTGACCCTTGTTGCAACCCTACAATTTGAATATTATTGCTCCTCTGAGTGCCCTGGGTACATGTCTCCAAGCCTTCCCCCGCTTCTGAGATGTCCCTATACTTTCCTCCTGCCCTGAGTTCTTGGGTACATGTCTGCTCCCCGTCCCCCTCCTCTGAGTGCTTGGGTACATGTCTCCAAGCCTTCCCCCTCCTGTGAGTGCTTGGGTACATGTAGCCAAGCCTTCCCCCTCCTCTGAGTTCTTGGGTACATGTCTCTAAGTCTTCCCCCTCCTCTGAGTTCTTGGGTACATGTCTCTATGCCTTCCTCCTCCTCTGAGTGCTTGGTTACATGTCTCCAAGCTTTCCCCCTCCCCTGAATGCTTGGGTACATGTCTCCACGCCTTTCCCCTCCTCAGAGTGCATGGGTACATGTCTCCACGCCTTCCTCTTCCTCTGAGTGCTTGGTTACATGTCTCAATCAATCAATCAATCATAGCATTTGTATAGCGTACTACTCACCCGGAAGGGTCTCAAGGCGCTTGGGGGAAGGGGTCTGCTATTGCTCAAACAGCCAGGACTTGAGTAGTCTCCTGAAGGCGAGATGATCCTGGGTCAGCCGAAGGTGGATGGGGAGGGGGTTCCATGTCTTGGCCGCCAGGTAGATGAAGGATCTGCCTCCGGCGGTGGCTCTTTGGATGCGTGGTACGGCGGCGAGGACGAGGCTAGTAGAGCGTAGATGACGGGTGGGCATGTAGAAGGTCAGGCGGTCGTTGAGGTACTTGGGGCCCAGGTCGTGGAGAGACTTGTGTGCATGGGTGAGGAGCCTGAACGTGATCCTCTTGCTGACGGGGAGCCAGTGCAGGTCCCTCAGGTGGCCGGAGATGTGGTTGCGTCGGGGGAAGTCCAGGATGAGTCGGGCAGAGGCGTTCTGGATGCATTGGAGTCTTTTCTGTAGCTTGGCTGTGGTTCCAGCGTAGAGGGTGTTTCCGTAATCCAGTCTGCTGGTGACGAGTGCCTGGGTGACCGTCTTCCTGGTTTCGGTCGGGATCCAGCGGAAGATCTTGCAGAGCATGCGAAGGGTATTGACGCACGATGAGGAGATGGCGTTGACTTGTCTTGACATCGAGAGGGAGGAGTCCAGGATGAAGCCCAGGTTGCGTGCATGGTCTGTTGGCTTGGGAGTGGTGCCCAGGGCGGGGGGCCACCAGGAGTCGTCCCAGGCGGAGGGCGAAGATCCCAGGATGAGGACTTCCGTCTTGTCTGAGTTCAGTTTCAGGCGGCTGTTCTTCATCCATTCGGCGACGTCTTTCATCCCTTCGTGTAGGTTAGTTCTGGCGGTGTCGGGGTCTCTGGTGAGGGAGAGGATCAGCTGTATGTCGTCGGCGTAGGAGATGATGTTGAGTTTTTGCTGCCGTGTGATGGCTGCAAGAGGTCTCATGTAGACGTTGAAGAGGGTGGGGCTGAGTGATGATCCTTGCGGGACGCCGCAGATGACTTCGGTGGCCTCGGATCGGAACGGGGGGAGGCGGACTCTCTGTGTTCTTCCGGCGAGGAACGAGGTGATCCACTCCAGTGCCTTCTCTTGGATACCGATGTTACTTAGGCGTTGAACTAGGGTGCGGTGGCAGACAGTGTCGAACGCTGCAGAGAGGTCCAGGAGGATGAGTGCCGCTGTTTCCCCGTTGTCGAGCAGTGCTCAGATGTCGTCGGTGGCTGCGATGAGGGCGGTCTCGGTGCTGTGGTTGGCTCTGAAACCGGACTGCGAGGGGTCGAGGGATCCGTTCGTCTCGAGGAAGGCAGCAAGCTGTCTGATGACGGTCTTCTCGATGACTTTGGCGGGAAAAGGGAGGAGCGAGATGGGGCGGAAGTTCTTGAGGTCGGTGGGGTCCGCTGTTGGTTTCTTTAGAAGGGTGCTGAGCTCGGCGTGCTTCCAGCTCTCTGGGAAGGTGGCGGTGTTGAAGGAGGTGTTGATGATGTTCCGGAGTTGGGGTGCGATGGTGGATTCGGCCTTGTTGAAGACGTGGTGGGGGCAGGGGTCCGTTGGAGATCCGGAGTGGATGGTGCTCATTGTGCGGGCAGTGTCTTCGGGGGTCACCGTGGTCCAGGTGCGGAGGGTGGCGGTGGGGGGTGATGGTTTGATGGTGGGGTGCGTGGATGGTGCATCGAAGCTATTGTGGATGTCGGCGATCTTGCGGTGGAAGAACGAGGCGAGAGAGTCGCAGAGATCTTGTGAAGGAGTGATGTCGTTGTTGCCGGTGCTGGGGTTGGAGAACTCCTTGACGATGTTGAAGAGTTCTTTGCTGTCGTGGGTGTTGTTGTCCAGTCGTTCCTTCAGTGATTTCTTCTTGGTGGTGCGGATGAGCTGGTGGTGCTTGCGGGTGGCGTGTTTGAGGGCGGTCATGTTGTCTGTGGTCTGGTCGCGGAGCCAGGCTTTCTCGAGGGTGCAGCAGTTCTTCTTGGAGTCCTTTAGTTCGTCGGTGAACCAGGAGGCCTTCTTGCTTCTGGGTCTGCTGGGGGGGTTCTTTAGTGGTGTGAGGTCGTCGGTGCAGGCGGTCAGCCACTGCGTGAAGTTGCGGGCTGCTTCGTTGGGGTCCGTTGTGCTGGCGGGTGGGTTTTGGCTGAGGGAGGTGGTGAGCTGCTCGGTGGTGATCTTGCTCCAGCTCCTGTGGGGAAACTGTTGCGGGTGGTGGTGGGTCGTTGTTCTTCTAAAGCTGAAATGGACGCAGCTGTGGTCGGTAAATGTAAATGTAAATGTAAATGTAAATGTAAATGTACAGGAATTTATATAGCGCAAATCACCAAGCGGTTTCTAAGCGCTTGCTTAGGGAACCCGTCCTGGTATTCCCCTGTGAGATAACCCCGGCAGGGTATCCGCAAGGTGAAAGCCAGGCATCCCGCCGCGAGGGGCCGTTGTGGAGATTAAGCAAGCTATTGCCCAGAGTCGCAGAGTGTGAACCCGTGAATCGAGTAGGCACCGGAGCGAGAATTGTCGCGTCCATGGACATTTTTTTTAGGACTCAAGACCCCGCCGAGCCGGGAATTGAACCCTGGTTCCGGGCTGACCTCTGCTTCCAGGTCTGCCTCCTCTAACCAGTGAGCCACACTTCTCGGTCCAGTGGAGTCCGGTGGCGTGGCTGAAGGTGATGTGCTTGCTGGAAGAGAAGACGGGGTCAAGCGTGTGGCCGGCGTAGTGGGTGGGGGTGTTGACCAGTTGCTTGAGTCCGAGGTTGGCGATGTTGTCCAGCAGGGCAGCGGTGTTGCAGTCCTTGTTGTTCTCCAGGTGGAAGTTGAGGTCCCCTAGGAGGATGTAGTCGGCGGAGGGGAGGGCGTGCGGGCTGATGAAGTCCGGGATGTCGTCGCTGAATTGTGTGCGTGGTCCCGGGGGTCTGTAGACGAGGGTGCCTCTGAGCGTCGTCTTTGGGTCGGCGTGTATCTGGAAGTGGAGGTGCTCTGCGGTGGGGAAGGTGTCGTTGGAGTCGGTCGTGATGCGGATGTTGTTCTTGTGTACGATGGCGATGCCTCCTCCGGTCTGGTTGATGCGGTCCCTCCGGGTGATCTTGTATCCGTCTGGGATGGCGATGGCGATGTCGGGTTCAGAGGAGGCGTTCATCCAGGTTTCCGTGAGGAAGGCGACGTCTGGTGAAGTCGTGTCGAGCAGGTTCCAGAGTTCGATGGCGTGTCTGTGGATGGAGCGGGTGTTGAGCAGGATGCACTTGAGGTGGGTCTTGCTGGAGCTTGGCTTGGCGGGTGCGGTGCAGGTTCGGAGGCAGGTGAACTTGCAGGCCTTGCAGGTGAAGGGTCCGTGGATACGTCTCGGGGTGTCCCAGCAGCAGGCGGGGTTCCGGCCAGCATTGAGTGCGTAGAGGGCGGCGGCATTGTAGGTCTGTCGGGTTGTCTCGCAACGTCGGGGGCCAGGGGTCCTGGCGCTGGGTGCGGGCCAGGCGCGGACGGGCGCAGACGGGCTTGCCTTTGGCGTGTCTTCGGCGCACAATCGGCGCGCCCGCTGAGCGTGACCGCTGCGCGTTCGCGTGGGCGTCATAAGTGAGGAGCCGGGAGGAAGGAGCAGCTGGGTGGCGGGAGCGGGGCGGCGAATGGGCAGGAGGGGGGCGGGCCCGCAGAGAGTCAGCGGCGGGAAAAAGGAGGTAAGAGGGCGGCTCAGCGGCGGCTGGGTCGTCCGGGGAGCGAGTGAAAAAAACTGAGGCAAAAGGAAAATAAAAACAAAGACCAAGAGCACAAGGCTAGGCAGGCAGCAAAACGAGGCAGCAAAACGAGGCGGCAATGGAAAATAAAAACGAAGGCCAAGAGCACAAGGCTAGGCACGCAGCAGAATGAGGCAGCCAAACGAGGCGGCAAATGGAAAATAAAAACGAAGGCCAAGAGCACAAGGCTAGGCAGGCAGCAGAACGAGGCAGCCAAACGAGGCAGAAGCAGTGGTGTGTGGGGGCGACCTCGCCTGGTTACAGGCTCGGCGGTCGCTCCCTGCGCCTGATCGTGATCCCCTTAAGTGAGGAGCCAGGAGGGAGGAGCAGCTGGGGGTGGGAGCGGGGCGGCGAATGGGCAGGAGGGGGGCGGGGCCACAGGGAGTCAGCGGCGGGGAAAAAAGAGGTCAGAGGGCGGCTCAGCGGCGGCTGGGTCGTCCGGGGAGCGAGTGAAAAAAACTGAGGCAAAAGGAAAATAAAAACAAAGGCCAAGAGCACAAGGCTAGGCAGGCAGCAAAACGAGGCGGCAATGGAAAATAAAAACGAAGGCCAAGAGCACAAGGCTAGGCACGCAGCAGAACGAGGCAGCCAAATGAGGCAGAAGCAGTGGTGTGTGGGGCGACCTCGCCTGGTTACAGGCTCCAAGCTTTACCCCTCCTCTGAATGCTTGGGTACATGTCTCCATGCCTTCCCCCTCCTCTGAGTGCTTGGGTACATGTCTCCACGCCTTTCCCCTCCTCTGAGTGCTTGGTTACATACCTCCAAGTTTTCCCCCTCCTCTGAATGCTTGGGTATATGCCTCCACGTGTCCCCTCCTCTGAGTGCTTGCGTACATGTCTCCATGCCTTCACCCTCCTCTGAATGATTGGGTACATCTCTAAGTCTTCTCCCTCCTCTGAATGCTTTGGTATATGTCTCCAAGTATTCCCCTTCCTCTGAGTGCTCGGGTACATGTCTCCATGCCTTCCCCCTCCTCTGAATGCTTGGGTACATGTCTCCATGCCTTCCCCCTCCTCTGAGTGCTTGGGTACATGTCTCCAAGCCTTCCCCTCCTCTAAGTGCTTGGGTACATGTCTCCAAGCCTCTCCCCTTCTCTGAGTGCTTGATTACATGTTTCCAACCCTCTGTTGTGTGGCGTTTTAGGTTCGAGTGAATTTTCCCGATTCATGCCCTTATATAGGTACAAATCACATTGCCCTTACATAGGCATAGAAATCAAGCCCTTATTTAGGCATAGCCAATGCAACCGAAATACAGGCATGGTTACTTCCACCCGTACCAAATGTCACAACGATTTCTTGGAAAACCGGCTTAAGCAGTTAGGGAACTTCCCCTTGCTTGAATATTGATTTCTCCAAGACCTCAGTTACTTTACAATGAACACCTATTCCACGGGGATTCATTGTGACGTTCATATGCCTGACTTTACGTCAACTATGGCATTCCTAAACACCTTCAAGGTATAAATGTACCTTCACTTGCTATGGCAAACTACGGTGGTTCGGAGCAGTTCGACTATCTACTTGCCCGATGCAGCTCGCTACAGCAAGTGCCGAAGAAATCAGACTCTCCAGCTGACGCACTGATCGGGAAGCTGCCCTTCTCCTGCCGAGAATCCAAATCCAGTGTTTCCGGCTCCCCTTGCGGGGTGTTGGGAAATCGCGTCCCGAGACTGAGATACCAGACCTCCTTCATTCTAACCAGGGTATGGAGCTGATTAGAACCTACAGAAACCTTTGGTAGATTCTTGGCAAAGACAACTAAAACCTATGCTACACGATACTTACTTCTTCCCACGTACTAGACTTAGGTTAGGTACATTGGGGTTGGCGTATTTTAGAGGCACCAGTTGAGTATTTTAGCCTGTGTATTTATGTATTTATTTTTATATGGCTTAGAAACCATTCAATGCTCTTACAGTATTATTTCATATAACTGTTTACGCTGTACGCGTTATACTTTACAGTCTGCCTAACGATTGTAGCAGTTCACTTCTCTTGCATGAGAAAGAAGACTGTTCAACAAACTCTTTTTATTGAAAACGCCTGTCTCACTATTTCTCTGTAACTCTGTAGAATCGAAGCATGCACGATTGACTGAGTGAAATACTTATCTATTGTTTCCGCGACTCTGGGAGATATATTCTTATTCTTGGGAAACAAAGTTGTCATGTTTATGCGCTTGTCAGAAACAAATCCCATCTTGTGAATTTGAGAAAGTTTCTAGTGACCTCTGAGCTAGCTGGCACTCACTATTAAGTTTAGTATATTCCATAGAGACCTAGTTGACCTTAGTCCTACGTCTAATCTATAGGCTATATTATTCCAATGCGCAGAGCCTATTGGGAATATAGGAACTACACTACACCTCCCCCTCCTCTGAGTGCTTGGGTACATGTCTTGAAGCCTTCCTCCTCCTCTGAGTGCTTGGGTACCTTATCTCCAAGACTTCCCCCTCCTCTGAGTGCTTGAGTACATGTCTCCACACATTCCCCCTCCTCTGAGTGTTTGGTTACATGTTTCCAACCCTCCCCCTCCTCTGAGTGCTTGGGTACATGTCTCCACGCCTTCCCCCTCCTCTGAGTGCTTGGGTACATGTCTCCACGCCTTCCCCCTCCTCTGAGTGCTTGGGTACATGTCTCCATGCCTACCCCCTCCTCTGAGTGCTCTGGTACATGTCTCCACGACTTTCCCCTCCTCTGAGTGTTTGGTTACATGTTTCCAACCCTCCCCCTCCTCTGAGTACTTGGGTATATGTCAACACGCCTTCCCCTCGTCTGAGTGCTTGGGTACATGTCTCCACGTCTCCTCCCTCCTCTGAGTGCTTGGGTACATGTCTTGAAGCCTTCCTCCTCCTCTGAGTGCTTGGGTACATGTCTCCACGCCTTCCCACTCCTCTGAGTGCTTGAGTACATGTCTCCACGCCTTACCCCTCCTCTGAGTGCTTGGGTACATGTCTCAGAGCCTTCCCACTCCTCTGAGTGCTTGGGTACATGTCTCCACGCCTCCCCCTCCTCTGAGTGCTTGGGTACATGTCTCCATGCCTTCCCCCTCCTCTGAGTGCTTTGGTACATGTCTTGAAGCCTTTCTCCTCCTCTGAGTGCTTGGGTACATGTCTCCACGCCTTCCCATTCCTCTGAGTGCTTGGGTACATGTCTCAGAGACTTCCCACTCCTCTGAGTGCTTGGGTACATGTCTCCACGCCTCCCCCTCCTCTGAGTGCTTGGGTACATGTCTTGAAGCCTTCCTCCTTCTCTGAGTGCTGGGGTACATGTCTTGAAGCCTTCCTCCTCCTCTGAGTGCTTGGGTACATGTCTCCACGCCTCCCCCTCCTCTGAGTGCTTGGGTACATGTCTTGAAGCCTTCCTCCTTCTCTGAGTGCTGGGGTACATGTCTTGAAGCCTTCCTCCTCCTCTGAGTGCTTGGGTACCTGTCTCAGAGCCTTCCCACTCCTCTGAGTGCTTGGGTACATGTCTCCACACCTTCCCCCTCCTCTGAGTGCTTGGATACATGTCTCCAAGCCTCCCCCTCCTCTGAGTGCTTGTGGTACATGTCTCCAAGCCTCCCCATCCTCTGAGTGCTTGGGTAGATGTCTCCACGCCTTCCCCCTCCTCTGAGTGCCTGTGGTACATGTCTCCACACCTTCCCCCTCCTCTGAGTGCTTGGGTACATGTCTCCACGCCTTCCCCTCCTCTGAGTGCTTGGGTACATGTCTCAACCCCTTCCCCTTCCTCTGAGTGCTTGGGTACATGTCTTCAAGCCTTCCCCCTCCTCTGAGTGCTTGTGGTACATGTCTCCACACCTTCCCCCTCCTCTGAGTGCTCAGGTACATGTCTCCACGCCTTCCCCCTCCTCTGAGTGCCTGTGGTACATGTCTCCACACCTTCCCCCTCCTCTGAGTGCTTGGGTACATGTCTCAGAGCCTTCCCCCTCCTCTGAGTGCTTGTGGTACATGTCTCCACACCTTCCCCCTCCTCTGAGTGCTTGGGTACATGTCTCAGAGCCTTCCCCCTTCTCTGAGTGCTTGGGTACATGTCTCCACGCCTTCCTCCTCCTCTGAGTGCTTGGGTACATGTCTCAGAGCCTTCCCCCTCCTCTGAGTGCTTGTGGTACATGTCTCCACACCTTCCCCCTCCTCTGAGTGCTTGGGTACATGTCTCCAAGCCTCTCCCTCCTCTGAGTGCTTGTGGTACATGTCTCCAAGCCTCCCCCTCCTCTGAGTGCTTGTGGTACATGTCTCCATGCCTTTCCCCTCCTCTGAGTGCTCAGGTACATGTCTCCACGCCTTCCTCCTCCTCTGAGTGCTTGGGTATATGTCTCCAAGCCTCCCCATCCTCTGAGTGCTTGGGTACATGCATGTCTCCAAGCCTTCCCCCTCCTCTGAGTGCTTGGGTACATGTCTCCAAGTCTCCTCCTTCCTCTGAGTGCTCAGTACATGTCTGCACGCCTTCCCCTCTCCTTTGAGTGCTTGGTTAGATGTCTCAACCCCTCCCCCCAATATTATGGCTGGTGCCACATCCTTTAACGAGGGCACGTAATGTGCAGAGCGTACTAAAACAGCCTGTACTTTAACTGCGCTGCACATTGTACAGAGAGACTGCACGGAGTGACTCTTCCAAGCCACAGACTCTGTTTACAAGGTAATCACATACATTCTCAGTGTGACGTGTGTGCATGATTCAAGGTGTCTGCATCTGGACCGCAGCAGGTCATTATTATGTTTGCTTTGCATTTTAACATTTCATTTTCACACTTGATTTTCCACAAAGGTTTGGCCGTGACACCTTTTAACTTTAGTCTGTTTGCAAAGCCACAGACGCAGGATTAGTTACTCTCCCGCCCTCTGTGGCTGCAGTCTCTTCTGGACACATTTGTCAGCTCACTCGCCCAGGACTTGTGATAATTTGGATATTTCTACTATTTTCAGCCAATTGGTGATCCTTTTTTGGCTCTGTGATCTTGAGATTCGGATAGTCGAGGGGTACAGGGCCGGCGTTAGCGTCGGTATCGCCCGGTGCAAACATTTGTTGGTGCTCCCAGTGACCACCTCTATCATGGATTCCCTCACTACCACCTTTTAACAGTGACCCTCAAGTTTCCCGAACCACTCTGTGTCAGATGCATTTAATTCGTTTGATAGCGCCTCTCATACCAGTGTATGATGTCAGAGCACTTTACATCTCACACACATTACACAGAGACAATCAATCATACATGTGTAAATCGGATGTATGACGATACAACGCATACTTTTACAACGCATACCTTTACAACGCATTTTTTACAACGCAACATCCATACAACGCATTCAATTACAACGCATGCCATTACAACACATTTTTAAAAACTACCTTTACAACGCATTCCATTACAACGCATACCATTACAACGCATACCATTACATTGCATGTATGGTAAGTATTGGATAGTGTAGGGGTAAAAATTACTATTCTAACTCCAGGGGTGCAACAGTAGGGTAAGTGTTGGATAGTGTAGGGGTAAAAATTACTATTCTAACTCCAGGGGGTGCAACAGTAGGGTAAGTGTTGGATAGTGTAAGGGTACTATGCGTTGTAATGGTATGCGTTATAATGGTATGCATTGTAATGGTATGCGTTGTAATTACATGAGTCGTAATTGTATGCGTTGTAGTGTCATGCGTGGTAATGGTTGCGTTGTAATGGCATGCGTTGTAAGGGATGTTGCGTTCTAATGAATGCGTTGTAATGGTAATGCGTTGTAAAAGTTGCGTTGTAAAGGTTGTTTCCCGTGTAAATCAGTGTATAGAAAATGTTACATCAGACAGAGGACTGCACTGTGTAGAAGTCACAATTCATCCTTACTGAGAGACAGTATAGTTTAAAAGTGGTTGGTCTAGAGAAGCATAAACTCAGAATGTAAAACTCACCACCGTGGTTGGGGGTTGTCTTTACTATAACAATTGATTGCTACCCAAATTAAGCTTTTTTGTGATATTAGGATAAAGAAAGGCCAGGGAAAAAAATCATAATGCTCTAATCTATATCTTGCAGTTTGCATGCAGGTCTTTGATGACAGTTATTAGTTCACTGCACTATATTAGGATGTTAACTTATAAACGGCAGGTAACAAAAGGCTCTCTCTGACAAAATCAGTAACCCACTGACCTATTTACATTATATGCACTTTGTGATCTGCATGATACACAAGCTCTTTGTAGCAGGCATTTAAAACCTCTGCGCTTCCTTACGATGAGTCAAAACTTCCACTAGACAAAACTCTGGTCTCTCTCTATCCAACAAGATATTAAACACTGGAGTTATGGTGACATTTTTACTGTTGCTTCAAAATTGCTGTAGGCAAGGGATATGGCAGCAGGTGCTTATAAAACCATGTTATACTTGGAAACAGGGCACCCCGACCCGAACAACGCAATAGGAGCTAAAGCGGGAAAGAAAGTCCAGGCTGCCCCCCACTCAGTGCATTATAAGCAACAACTAGCCTGACCCACAGTTCACCTAATACTAAAAATGCGACACTTGAAGGGTTTCCCATACTTTTCAATTCCCTAGAGCAGCGTTTCTCAAACTGGGGTCCGTGGACCCCCAGGGGTCAGTGACACATTCCCAGGGGGTCCTCAGCAGCAGCTTTCAAAGCACTGCAAAGTTCCTTGTAGAATTAGAAGTTTTTGAGCAACAATAAAAGTGTCAAGATAACACCAGTGATTAATATACCTCCTGGAGAGGGATGAGAGTTGTGTCCAGTGGCAGGTTTGACTTATCTAATGTAGCACAGAGGGTTAATTTGCCTGCTGCAAAGAACACCCACCATGCATTTAAAAAATGTATTTCACGTGCATAGGTCAGTGGGTTACTGCTTTTGTCACAGAGATTCTTTCGTTACTCTCAGCTCATAGGTGACAATCATAATCCAGCACAGTGACCTATGAACTGTCATCAAAGAGCTGCTTACACACTGCATGGTACAAGTTAGTAACTTATGTTTTTCCTAGTCTTTCATTATCCTGATGCTGCTAAAGGTATTTTTTTGGGTGGAAATAGATTTTTATTGTTAAAGTCAATGCTAACCAATGTGTTATGTTCTATATCCTGAGTTTGTGCCTTTCCAGACCAGGTACTCTTTAAAAATGCTTACCTGTATAAATGACATGGGAATCCTACACCTTGTAGTCCCCTTTGCCTTATGCAACATTTTCATTACACTGATTTACACGTATGATTCATTGTCTCTATATGTGTGTGATGTAAAGTGCTCTGACATCCTACAATGGTATGAGAGATGCTATGAAACAAATGAAGTACATGTGACAAATGTGCTATGGAGAAATGAGAGGCACTGGAGAAGGGTGATAATAAGGGAATCATTGAAGAACCCCAACAAAGATTGTTGTATCCTGGTGCATAGTAAGGTCATCATTTACTATTCTTTAAAAGCTAATACAATTCAATATATAATGATAAATGCGTTGTAGAATGCACCATTGTATCCAAAGCTTTCTTGAGGGGCGAGCCTCCCAAAGCCCCCTTTGTAGTGGTCAGGCTCACTCACTGCACTTGCTGTGCACTGTATGGGGAATGGTCTGAACACATTTGCTAGGGCTCCTGTGGGTTTCCACTTAGGCCTTGGCAGGAGCAGGAGACTTCTACTGCGAAATAAAACTAACCATTTAAAGGTTAATCACGGAGATGCAGCACCAACCTTCCCATTACATTTTCCAGTTTTTTGCAAACTCTTTCAACATAAAATGCTAAAATACTTAGTGTTTTGAGTGTTTGTTTTGTGTGCATGTGTGGTTTTTTTTTAATACTCTATTAATGTTTGAAATTTAAATCATACAAATTGCTGGGGGTCCCCGGCTTCCAGTGGTGATTCAATGGGGGTCCTCAGGAGTCAAAAGTTTGGGAACCCCTGCCCTAGAGTATCAAATACTCAGTATCAAATGTAGAATGTCATAAAACCATCATAACGCAAATCCCACCCAGAAGTGACCAGAAAAAGTGTGGGAAAGGAGAGAGAGCACCTCGCGGTAGTAACACAAAGGGGGCTGCTGGCTGGTACTCGCTGGCATACCCACTTATCATCATTGGTTGCACTCTCTCCATGTAGAAAAAGAAAGTGTGTGCATTCTTTTGAAGAAATCTCAAAGTCAGTGAAGTAAGAAAAGATAGTGAAACTTAAATATAAATGAACTATCAGTGCCTAATATCTTTCAAAGAGCCCATTGGACCCCTGTGAGAATATAGAAGTAAAATTCTCTCCATTAAAAACCGGTGAAGCTTACTGGCTCAACTTAGCTTTATTAGGTGCTGTAAGCTTCCCCAATTAAAAATGGTTTTGGTCAAACCATAATCAATTCTCTAAAGCCAACATGTTTCGTTGCTGAACCATCATGCAACTTCTTCAGGGCTGTTGGGGTTCCAAATATCAACTTCACGTGAGATTCACCAATCGGTTGCGACGTCTCCTTGTACCTGCAACCGTCTTAAACTGGCACACGCGTCCTCGGATCACGTGCCCCTGGGATGACTGCCCAATGTCTGTCCCCCCTGCCGCGTCCCGCTGGCGTGTGTGAAGCTCCATCCCACTTTCACATTTTTAGTATTAGGTGTACTGTGGGTCAGGCTAGTTGTTGTTTATAACACTCACACATGAAGTCAGCACCTGGGGTGGTGGCACCAGTCGCTAGGCCCTAGAGCCGGCTGTGGTGGGGTATAGTGTCCCAGAGAGTGACAACAGACAAGAGCATTCATTATTTCACCATAAATTCTGATGTGGGGTTGTGAAGCGAAACCTGCTGGTCCTGATAACAATATTGTTTGACCATTGCATTGATATGTGCATTGATATGTGCATACATGTGAGCATGAATGTGTGTAGTAGTGTGTACAAGTGGGGGCAGCAATTAGTGTGTGCATGCATACCTGCATGTATTTGCTTGTGTTATATTTTGTATGTGAATATGTGTGTAATACACCCCATCACTTATGCTTTTCTTATTACAGTTTCTCCTCTCACACATTCAATTATCATATCACATCAACACCATCTCAGCTTCAAATGATATGAAAGCAGACACTTTCCTCCAAGGCCTGTTGCTACAGTGAATCCATCATAAAGGAGCAGAAGAGCATTTCTCAGGCATTAGTCTGATTGGTTTGATAAAATGCACTTAAGGACCAATGGGAAGGAATTAATCAAAAGACTATCAGAACTTTTCTCACCTTTTAGTTCTATTTCCACCTCAATGTTGTCAACTTGGAAACTGTCCTTGGAAGACCAGGGGCATATTTATCAATATGTGATGCAGCGCAGAGCAGCACGCCACTTCGCGGCGCTGCATGACAGGGAAGGGGCAGGAATGCGCTGGTTACAGTGCATTCCTGCCTTTTCCCAGCCCTGGCACCCAATCTGTTGCCTACCGCCAGCGCATGGTGCAAATATGCCTGTGTTGTAAGCAGGATTATGTTTGTGCAGGAAGGAGCACCTTCCTGCACAAAAACAATCCTTAGCACCCTTCATATCATTTACACACATATAACACCTTTGCAGTTAATAATAGACAATCTACTCCAAAGAGACAATATTTTTCTAACTGATATCTAACCCCTTAACAACTGACCTTTTCCCCCCAGTGCTGAGCCCTTTTTGGCTATGTGGGATAGTTCACACTTAGGGCTCGATAACACGTCTTCCAGACAAGGTATCCACGCAAAATGTGCGTCCTTTTTTTCAAGATCCTGGGGATTGTAAAGGTGCCCAGGGTTTGTGGATTCCCCTGGAGCTTGCTTCCCCTGAGGCATTTCCTTTTTCTATATGTGATGCAGAACAAATGAGGAAAAATATATTTCTACTTGTTACCCCTCCCCTGGAGATCCACCCCATTGTGAGGTGGAAAAGCAGCACAACTACATGATAAATATAGCCCTACGTTTATTTTGTTTTCGCAGCATGGATGAGAATATGCTGCGACCAGGACACCATAAGTGTGGCAGGGTATGCTCAGACGTGAGTCCCTTGCTCACTTTGCCACTGGATTCAAGCAAGCCGGGCTGAAGGCGGCTGGAATGCCAGAAACCGGTCCTCAGAAGCTTGTTTCCGGTCCAGGGAAGGCATGGCTTGGCAGTTCGGGCTGGACTGTTCCCATGAGGCACAGGGTCAGACTGATTTGCATATAGCCATGTCTGAACTGGGGTGGCAGAGTGGGCTAAAGAACAGTGATGGATTAAACCCAGATCTTTTGACTGGGTGTGAGTGTTTGATTGATTCAGATGCTCCATCCATCACCACCCCCTTTTCTACCGCTTTTGGCTGCCATAAGTGTGGCAGGGTATGCTCAGACGTGAGTCCCTTGCTCACTTTGCCACTGGATTCAAGCAAGCCGGGCTGAAGGCGGCTGGAATGCCAGAAACCGGTCCTCAGAAGCTTGTTTCCGGTCCAGGGAAGGCATGGCTTGGCAGTTCGGGCTGGACTGTTCCCATGAGGCACAGGGTCAGACTGATTTGCATATAGCCATGTCTGAACTTGGGTGACAGAGTGGGCTAAAGAACGGTGATGGATTAAACCCAGATCTTTTGACTGGGTGTGAGTGTTTGATTGATTCTGATGCTCCGTCCATCACCACCCCCTTTTGTACCGCGACCAGGACACCAGCACGTCAATGCTGACCTTTTTTTAGAAAAGGTTTGTACTATTAACAAGTGCAAAGCCAATAGGGCTGGATTTAATTTGTTAAAACAAATAAAAATAAAGGAATGCATAACTGCTCAGTGTCATTGTGCAACCAGATTCTTTCTGTGCCTCATATCCATATCCCTATTATTGGCCCTCCATTGCAGTGCATGGGAGCTTCACTACACCATCCATCTAGTTCCTCCTTGCTCGCTGCCTCAGGAAAGATATGTTAGCGCCAAGACACCCTTGGGTAATCGCTGCGCTTTATAAAAGTTATTAACATAACAAAACATTGAAATGGGAAGCACTCTTCAAGCAGGTAGAATAACAGACCCGATAGCAAATATCGGGCAGAGAGCAGGGAATATTTCTCTGATGTAATCTGCAGAGTGAATGGCATGGTCTTCGAGTAGTGTCTCAAGGGGCTAACCCAAACAAAACTATGACTACAGGGGTCTGACCCAAAGCCATTGTGTGTGTGTTTGCTTTTGCAAATTATAACATGAGTTCTTGAAGATAGATAAAGCTCTCTGGAACAACACCTGAAAGGAATCAGTAAACATATCAATTATGGAAGCCTATTTGTCCTAAATCTTAGTTTATTTTTGCATGAAACTTAACAGAAAAGGGGCACACACATGCTGGCAGGAAGGTTTCAGTGGCAGTGGGCCCCAGAGAGATCCTTCAGTAATCTACCCCCCTAACAAGCTCATAGTTTTGGTGAGAACATACTAACTAGTTATCTAACATAGATCCTCTAGCTCTACTCTCATCTAGCACTTGGAGACACTGTTGAGTGCATGAAAATAATCCAGTGTCCTCATCTAATCGAGTAGAGTTTCTTTTTTGTCTTCTGGACCATGGTTATATTATCTCAGCCTTGCACCAGACGAGCCTCACTCTAATGATTCTCTTCATCACCGTAGAGTGCTTAGTGTTAATCTAGTAGTCAATGTCCCAGGGTATGTACCACAATATCATTCTCCGAATACCGTCTGTCATAAGTATTTGCTCTACATATAATTTACAAAAAGATAACACTATTGCAGTTAATAATAGAAAATCTACCCCTTAGGGACAATATCTTTCCAACTGATATTCAACCCCTTAACTGTTGGGCCTTCCCCCCCCCCCAGTGCTAAGTCCTCGGATAGTTCATGCTTAGGGCTCTATAACTTTTCTTCCACGCAAGGTATCCATGCCAAATTTGTGTCCTTTTTTCCAAGATCCTGGGGATTGTAAAGGTGTCCAGGGTTTGTAGATTCCCCCAGAGGGGATAGAGAAAATGGCTAAATTATAGCAACATTTTGAGTTTTTTTTTTTTTTAAATAGGGAAAATGTACTTCAGATAAAAGTGTCTGTTTTTTCCTAAAAAAGGCATACACAAATGGTTTACTGTACTAATGTAACCATCTTCCCAGCTTTCAGGAACATATAGAGCTGAATCAGAGAACCTAATTTTGTGCCACAGTTTTGGCAATTTTCTAAGTGGTTTGTACCCATCCGCTATCCAACACTTTCCCTACTGTTGCACTCACTGGAGTAGGTAATTTAAGTTTGAAGATTTTAAATGGTTTAATGTTTTAATTTATAATAGGATGTTTTTTATTAGATTTTATGTTATTAGTACACATATATTTTTTATATATATATATTTGTAATTTTTTATATAATTTTAAAATGATAACATAAAATGAATAGTTGATAAATTTTTTAAGTTTTAAAGTACATATATAATAATTAGTATGTATGTGTTTAACTTTTTTCATTTAAGTTTATTTATTATATTTTTACTTTATGTTAAATCTACTTTGTTTTTTATATAAATTTTATTTTTTAACATATTTAATATTTATTACTTTATATATGTCATCAGTGATGTCATGAGTGATGTCACTGACCATGTCATGAGTGATGTAATATGTGACGTCATCAGCAGTGCATTGCACGCGCAAGTTATAGTGAGTCCAACTAGCTATAACGTGGGAATTTCAATGGTTTTAAGCGAGTAAAATTTCCACCTAACTATAACTGGTATGAAACCTATGGTTTTTTCAGTGAATATATATATATATATATATATACATATATATATATATATATATAACTTGTACAACGATATTTTTTACATCAATATTTTTTTTCGGGATATTTTTGTACTTACCTGATTAAGTATAGGGAGTCAATATTTTTGTATTCTATATTTTTGCATAAATATTTTTTACTTCTATATTTTTAACATCAATATTTTGTCTGTGAACCGAAGAAAACAGTTTGGTAGGTTCAGATCTTTTTGGATGCTGCAAGTGCCTTAGGTTTTGGACTGTTTTGGGATGGACGTTGGTGCGCTGAAAGGTGGCCGGCACACTCGTTGAGGCAGGGACGGAGCATCTCATTCTTAGATTTCTTTTCCTCTTTTGATGTGTTTGCGGAATAGGGTAATGAACTGCAGAATCGGATGGTGCTTTTCCATGCGGACAACATGACAGTGGTGGAACTGGTGAACAGGCAGAAGGCGAAAGATTTGGGGCTCTTGGGGCAGGTGCAAAGGTTTATGCTCAGGTCCTCGAGGTTGAATGTGTTTTTTTGTGCTAAAGATGTACCACGGGCTAGCAATGACATTGCAGATGATTTGTATCGTTCGCAGGGGCAGGGATTTCAAGGACTGGTGTCTGGAGCAGAGGAATGCAAGACAGAGCTGCCGGACAAAATCAGGGCCTGGGGAGAGTAAGAGTGATAAGCCTAGTCGAAAGATCTTTGGCGGAATCCACAAGAAGGAGTTACAGGCTGGCATGGTCCAAATTTGAGGAGTTTATGAGTCAAGCCATAGTTACACTGAGCATTACACTGCAAGAGGCTGAGCAGGGAGTTTTGAGTTTTGTTTTACGTTGCATAGATAAAGGCTTACCACAGGCAACAATAGCGGGAAAGTTAGCCAGGATATCTTTTTACAGCAAGTTATATCTCGGTTTTGATCCTACCAAGGATGAGATTTTGAGTAGACTGCTGAAAGGTTGGGGACGGGAATGAGGCATAGCATTGAGAGAGGCTATCACATTTGAGTTGCTACGGGAGTTATTTGACTATGTATTATTTGGATGTTTTTTGGGGCATTCCATGTCTTGGAATTGTTGGGTACGACACAACAAGTGGGAGTGTTGTATGTGGAGGTGCGCTTGGACCAAGGACGATTGGGAATTTGGCTGAGCTGCTCTAAGACAGATAAGGCGGGCAGGAGAAGATGCGTTTGGTTGAGGGAGAGCCTCTTGCAGGGATTTTATGTAATGTGTCAGGGGAACAATTAATGGTGTTTCAGCTACTGGCAGTATTGCGCAGGGTGCTACGCAAGGTGGGTGGGGAACTAGCCACTTTTGGGACACATTCCTTCCGCATTGGCGCAGCTACAGCAGTGGTATGTTTGGGGTGGTCCTGGGGCAAAATTTGCCAGATCGGACAATGGTGGTCCAGATGCTGTGAGAAATATGTGAGGAAATTGGGGACAAGAACTAGGAGTGGAGCCACAGGGGATGTGAGGGCTGGCGTACAGGGGAGAGGATTTGTTTCTTAGGGGCTAATTACAATTTTCTTTATACTTCAGGATGCGTGAGAGGACGGGAACCAAGAAGGTTACCTGGATTGTGTGACTCTCTTTCATACATTGGGCAGCCAAGTATGCAGGTCAGCAGGTGTATGGACTTAACCTGGGTTTTAGGAGCAGCCACCACAATGTTTTTTGGTGGGGAAAAAGGGGGGATGCTTTGGGGGGCTTTATTGCCATGGTTGACAAAGATGGTACCTCAGAGGGGCTGCCCAAATCTGCTTGTGTTACACCTAGGAGAGAACGATCTAGTGCGATTGTCAGGACTGACACTGCTGCAACACATGCAGAGAGACTTTGAGGCATTAAAAAGGAATTTCGCTGGAAGATGCTTACTATGGACTGAGTTTGTGCCTCGTAGAGTATGGAGGGGGGCTGTCAGGCAAGCAACCATTGAGAAAGCACGCAAGAAATTAAATAGGGCTATGAGGATTTTCTACCAGGTAAGAGACATAAAAGTGATTGCACATGAGGGGCTTAAGCTGGAAGAGACAGTCCTGTACAGGGACGGTGGGGTGCACCTTTCGCAGATGGAGAATGCATATTATGTGATGGAAATGCAGAATGTGATCAGTAAATTATGGAACGAGTCCATTTGGTGTAGCAGGGAATACTGAGAAATGGTCAAAGGTGCACAGGATCAATTTGGTTGGGGCAGGTAACCACCCTACGGGGGTTCCCTGGTTGGTGGTACTTTGGAGGGGTGATGAATCACATACGGGCGGAGCCACCCCTTGGGGGCGAAGGGTGCACAGGTGACTGATGGTGGGCGCGGGATGCAATGTGAAATGGAATTAATTCAAGAGAGGATGTTTTGGAGGGGAAGTAAAGGTGAGAATGGGGATATGGAGGAGGTTGCAGAGCGAAAGGGGAGGAGTGAAACAGGTATGATGGTTTTCAGATGGATGGAGAGAATGAGTGATGGTTATGATAAAAGTGATATATTTGCATTTATGGTTTATTGTTAAAGTTTAATTGTTTGTAGTATGCTGGTCTTTAGTGAAATGCACCCTTCCTGCTTCTCTGCCTTGCTGCTCAGCCAGTGTGGATGTACTGTGGAATGTTGGTATGTGTGGTGAGGTCATAGAATGCTGGAATGCCTGTGTGTGGAGTGTCAGTTGAGAGGATGGGCTGAGCAGCAAGGAGGCTACTCCTGGTGGGGCTTTCTGCTCTGTATTACTCTATGCTTGATACTTACCTACAACTAAGAACTGTATCAATAAAGCATTTTTGCCCGGCGGTGGCAAGTCGTCCGCCATCCTCCCAGAAATTACCCCCCACCACATTAGGATGGCGGGGGAGTCCCCGGCGGATGGCAAGACCGTCTGCCGCTTTTCCGCTGCTCGCCTTCGCAACCGGCGGAAAAATGTGCTTAGATATGGTGGGGGTGTCTGCGAGACACCGCCAACCATATTACGATGCCGGAGGTCCTATGCCTTTCCACGGCAGCATTGCTGCCGTGGAAAGGCATACGGTCTTTGCTTTGGGGGCCCGTTGCGGACCCCCAGGGTGAAGGGGGTTTGGAGGGTGCACTATGGTACCCTACGTTTCAAAGTACAACATGGCAGGCACCGCGCGGTGCCTGTCATGTTGTGCTTTGAAACGCACAACTTGCATTTTTAGCATTGCGGTAGACGGTGCTTTCAGCACCGCCTGCCGCAATGTTAAAAATGCGGGATGCACCCACCACTGTGGCGGGTGCATCCTAATTCAACGCACGGAACCTCTGCCCCTGTAGCGGACGGTCCCTTCCTATGAAAGGATGGCGGACGGACAAAGTCCATTCGGCATCCTAATCGGCCCCTTAGTTCAGAGGCGCCATGGAATCTATATTACTGAATTTTCTATTAAACAATGTGTTATTGCTGATTTTAATTCATATAGTACTGCTATGATTTTCAAGATGTTACATCATTTTATTAATTCCATGTTCTTTTTATCATTTTGCCATTTACAGGTGATTTTACTGTTAATGTTTTTCTTTCACACTAAGCACGTTGAGATATCATTGGTGATAGCATTTTGCTATGTGACTTTCCACTTTTTCGCAAATCCTTGTGTGTGGATTTGTCACCTACTACATGTTACTTTACTTTACAGTGTCACATTTCGAGTGAGAAGTTGCTCACCGGTGTTTAGTGCTCATGTCACGTTGTGTTTCTTTTCAGATTTGTTTACTCAAACAACTTCATAGATTTTCTTCTTTCTTCTTGATGATGCACCTTGTGTTTCTTCTCGAGTTTTACTGTACAATCTTTCTTTCTTCCTTTTTACAGTGATGAGTTTTTACGTGACATGCTATGTTTGGGCACATTAAGGGGCCGATTCCAATCCTGTAAAAACGCTGTACAAATCATGGTATTGAGCGTTTTCCCCATACAACTCGTACTTGTAAGGAAGCCCATACAACCTAGGAAGTACGATCCGTACAAATAGACGCACTCCATACAAATTGTAAAAAAGACCATACAACTCGTATATACAAGCGATTCCGATTCGGATTGCTCTGTATGTGACATTCCCATGTATTCCCGGCAGCAGTTTACAACCCGGCAAGTACAATTCGTACAAACGGCACTCGGTATGGCTCTTTTTTTACAAGAGCCAAAAAGTGCAGGAAAAACCTTGTAGGCCCCGAAAACAGTACGAGACAGACCCCCTCATGTACGTGTCATACACCCCATGAATACAGGGGTATGGTGCGTATGTACGGTGCGTACGGATGACACGGAAAGTGGGGTACGGTGCGTACATACGCGATGAAGGGATACTGGTCATGTACAAGCACCGTACCCCAAAATCGCGTATGTACGCACCGTACCCCAAAATCGTGTATGTGCGGACCGTACCCCAAAATCGCGTACGTACACACCATACCCCAAAATCAAGCATGTACCCCAAAATCACGTATGTACGCACCGTACCCCAAAATCCCATATGTACCCCAAAATCACGTATGTACCCCAAAATCGCATACGTACGCAGCGTACCCCAAAATCACGTATGTATCCCAAAATCGCGTATGTACCCCAAAATTGCGTATGTACGCACCGTACCCCAAAATCACGTACGTACGGTGCGTACATGGGCGATGTTGGGGTACGCACCATACACACGCCTCACATGTGGTGTGACCCCTGTATGCCTCATTCCCCTATACGACCCATACCCCGGTATGAGTCATACCCCCAGAACGAGTCATACCAGGGTACAAGGCGTATAGAGGTTCGCTTCGTTGCCCGGTACGAGTCATTCCCCATATACAGGCCATTTTCCATACAAATCGTATGCGGACAACCCGGTACGAATCGTACTTGACGGGTTGGACAGCCTTTTTACAAATTGTATGGTCTTTTTTACAAGTCCGTGTCGTACAGCTTTTCCTGATCCAATTTGTAAGGATCGGGCCGATCTGTATGTATTTTTCCCGTATGAATCGTACTTCACGGGTTGGAAGGGACTTTTAGAATTTGTGTGGAAAAAAATACAAATCCTATTTGTATGGAAAAAAAAAATCCAGGATCAGAATCTGCCCCTAAGTGTGTTGATTTTTCTCCAGCTTCATTATTATTTAAAGTACATTAGGTTGCAAGTTTCCATATGGTAGTTTTAATGGATTGATGTTTCTGTTATGAAATAGCCTCCTGGCTATGTCGCTTTCCACTGGTATGTGGATTTGTCACCTATTTTGTTCTACAAGGTTTATGTTGTAATACCCTTTTGGCTATGTGACCTGCCACCGGCACGTGGATTTGTCACCTATTTTGTTTTTACATGATTCCTTACAGTGCTTTGTTTGCAAGTTTTAGTAAGGGGACTGTCATTGATTTAAGTATACGTTATGATAACCTACTGGCTATGTGATGTTCCACTTGTGCGTGAATATGTCACCTTGAGGTATATATTTTGACAGCCTACTGGCTATGTGATATTCCCTTGTGCGTGGAAATATCACCTGCAGTCTTTCTACTTGTCATTTTCTTTATGGTGCTGGATTTAAAAATCCACTGTGCATAGGTTCTACTGCCATGCATTTCTGACAGTGTGTGTTTTTCACTTTTTCACACGGTACCTTTACTTGATTCCACACTTATTTACTGTCATTTTGGATTTAATGTTCAAAATCCAACAGAGTGTAGGTTTCACTCTCTTTTACTTCTCTCTAGTTTCCTTCTCCAGGGATTGTGTGTTGGATCATGACCAATCTTTTCCTTGTGTGTGTGTGAGTAAGAGAGTCCTTCTTAGTGTCTCTCGTTTGGGAGTGCTTTTTCTTGTCATTCTCATTGTTGCACTAATTCTTTTCATTGGTTGACGTTCACTGCTTATCATCTTCATGCTAGTCTGGCCAACTGGTGTGTCTTGCTGCTAACCCTGATGTCAAGTTCTTGTTTTTGATCTTCTTTTATTTTAGTTTTGCTACACGTATAGTGAGAAATATCCATTTTCTCACATTCTTTTCTTTATTTTTGTGAATTCCTTGATCTATTTTGTGTCTTCTTCAGACCTTTGTTGAAAGATTTATCTTTTATTGCAATTATTATTTAGTGTCTTGCATTTACAATTTCTATTCTTCATTTTCTCCGTAAAAAGGGGAAGAGGCGTGTTATGTCATTTTTGTTAATTAATGCAATGTTTTTGCTCTTACGGATTTATTGCATGATTTTCCTCTAAATGCTTTATTTGCCCTGTTACATGTTTTGGCAACAATTTTACTCCTGTGTTTATTTATGCTATTAAGATACTTATGGTTTACATCATTCTTTTGTTGCTGTTCATTAAAGGGGGAAGGTGTGTAGTATGCTGGTCTTTAGTGAAATGCAGCCTTCCTGCTTCTCTGCCTTGCTGATCAGCCATTGTGGATGGAGTGTGGAATGTTGGTATGTGTGGTGAGGTAATGGAATGCCAGAATGCCTGTGTGTGGAGTGTCAGTTTAGAGGATGGGCTGAGCAGCAAGGAGGCTGCTACTGGTGGGGCTTTCTACTCTGTACTACTCTATGCTTAATACTTACCTACAGCTAAGAACTGTATCAATAAAGTAGTCATCTTTAATACTACACTTTGACTACAAGGACTTATTACATTGTTGCGACCTTGTCCTAATAAAATGACCTTTTACGCTTCAAGTAACAGCGTGGCGTGTAGTTATTGCTCGAGTAGCCTTTCACTACATCTTCATAGATAATCTAGAGCCTGTAGTGATGCTAAGGCCTTTTCACACCAGTCCTCACAGCCATTCCCACAGACACACACAGACACACAGGTACAAACACACAAACACTGTTGGAAACACATACACTAAACCTTCACAAACAAACATCCATATATGCATTTTCTGTGCCTAAGGCAATACATATACATCTGTTCCTTCTTCGTTTCATTTCCAGCTTTAATTCAGGTATAAATCCCAGAAGATAAGGTGGTGCAGAAGAATCAATACAGCTTCATAGTTTGTCACCGCCCCTGGCGGGGCTGACTTTCATTTTCTGCCTGCTAATGACAAAACTAATGTCGCTTCTCCCATCCAGGAGCATGCTTCCTGGCTGAAACTGTCAGAGCATTTTTTCCACGTGCAGGACATAGCATAGCTTGTCTGGAAAATGTGCTGCTCATCCCATGTGGTTTTATAGATAGGACGACGGTGCAATTTAGCTGGAATTATTCAGGGCTTACAGTCTTTTGTTTTAGGTTTTGTTTTTTCATCACATACATGAAATCCCCAGGTGCCACCACTAAAATCTAACTGATCCCAGATTCCAGATGCTCACTTTACATTTTTTAAGTTCTTTCTCTTGCAGGTAATGTGATGCCCCAACCATACCTACTACCCTAGCCGCCGGGCCTGCTTCCTTCTGGACGTTTAGGGGTACTATGGTTTCAACCAGCTACATTGGGATGAATAACCCTGCAGAGACAAACACATGGTCATGTTGATAAAGAGTTTTATTTACCCATGGGGAAAAAATGGGGCTTACTATTTTCAGTATCCTCCCGCTGCATCCCAGTACATGGCTAAATAATCCCTACCCCACCCCCAGCCCGCAGACCAATCCACCTACCCTCATTAACCAAATGGTCCCCTCCCCTCAACCTCATGGCCTCAATTTGGACCTCACTGTGGCCCCATTGGCTTCCTCTGAACTTCACAGTAGCGAATCAGGCTTTAAGGCCACTTCTCCCTAACATCACGGTAACACTTAGGACTTCAGGCAATGCCATATGATTATCGCAGGCCTCAAGGTCTCTATACAGGCTTCACCACTCCCTCCCCTTCACTTCATAGTCACTCTTTGGACCTCAGTTTGCCCCATAGCTGTTGGCCCTAACCATGCCTCACAGCCACCTTCAGTCTATTGGAAGGTTAAATATTGGACTTCAGGGGATAACCACTCTCTTTCGAAGACCTCATTCTTCCCACTCTGAAACCTCTGCCTCTTATGATCATGTTGGTCTGGTGATTCTCTTTACTATGAAGGTGTTTGTGATACCAGAAAGCCGTAGAAAAGACCAACTCCTTACACACTAAGGGCCAGATTAACTAACATTTCATGCAACGCATCAAGACAACTTGCTTCACTGCGTCAATTGGAAAGAACAGCAATGCACCATGTTTACTAAGATATGTCGCATTCCTGCTCTCTCGCTCTCTGAACAGGAGCTGTCAGTGCTGCCTAGACCAAATGCAAGCACACTTGCACGATGGTGCAGGAGTGCCTGCGTTACTAGCATGATTGTTCTTGTGCAAGAAGGGACATCTTTCTGCACAAAAACAATCTGTTAAGATATTTTCCAATTTGTATGTGTCCTGCAGAATGCAGCACACGTGAAAGAGGAAATTATGAGGATAAATAAACATATTTCTGCTTGTTACACTTCTCTTGGGATGGCATAGCATTTCGATGCAATCCCCAGTTTGCTGCCCTTAGTAAACATGGGATTCCACCAAAATCCATGGTTGGATGTGTGGGAAGTCCCACACTCCACCCAGGAAACACCTTCCCAAAGCTGATTAATGATGAATGGCCACAGGCACCCTCATGGTGAAGAACTATTGCTCTGTTATTTGTATATGTAGGAACCACGTGACAGAACAGATTATACTGCAGGTAACATGGTTGAAGATGTTTTTATTAGTTAGTGAAATTTCGGATGGACAAGCTCACCCCTGCATGTAAAAAGGGAGCTTATAACAGGTGCAGGCTGAGTTAAAGGAGAGAGCACAGCGACCTGTTCTTGCTCTCCAAATTCTTGGCACTTTCAGAAGGCTGGCTTCTGAAGATCGAAGGCTGTTCGGTGGAATATATCTATGGAATCTATGTTGCAAAACGGTCAATCTTGGTTGGTGATTTGCTTCATGCATATGCAGAAACATTTATACTAGATCTGTTTTGCAACCGGAAATCAGTTAACCTTCACCAGATGAACCACACTGTTTGAGACCTACCACTAACCTCACCGCAGCATTCTGTCAAAACTTCCACCTTACTGGTCGGGTATTCGAGAGGCGTAGATAAAGGGAATGCCAATAGTTCATATGCAAAGCTATAGCAAAGGAGCCTTTTCCACTGCTTAGCCCATCCAATGGCCATGCCATCATCAATGATCAAGAAGTAATCCACCACAGCAAGGACCAGACGAAAAAGAAGGATTAGGAAGGAGGTGACAGAAACATTCCAATGTCGGTTGTGAGTTGACCCATGAGATGACCCATTATAATCATTGCAAAAAACGCAAGGCGACGGATGGAATCCTTGAATTATTCTCAGCCACTGGCAATCGCTGGGGGCCGCATTCCAAGCCATCATCTTTCCCCCCACTTTGCCATTTCCGACTAAGACCTCCTTATTCATATGAGACTTGCCATGCTCCAATAGGAACAGCCCAGCTCAAACTACCAGACCAGCCCCCCTCAGATTAAAACACAAACAACCGTAGATACGTTTCAACATACTTAGGTCTCACCAGTGAAATATAGCTTGAGTTCTATGGTACAGTGAGCACTGAACCTACGTCTGGGCATAATCGTCACACTAAGGGCCAGATTTACCAACATTTCGCACTGTGTTTCCATCACAAAAGTGAGCAAACTAGCACAAAATGTTTTTTTTTGTTAAATTTTCAGTTTTGTGCTGGAAATTGCCTTGCTTTGAACTACTTTAAGTTACTTAGCATTACATGGGGGCTATCACCCAAAAGTTTGAGAGAGGGTTTTGCGTCACAAATTAATGCCATTTGAAAGCAGGTGTTAAAAGGAGAAATGTTTTCATTTCTCCTTTCTTTTCTGACTTTGCATGTGTGTTGCACAGTATAGAACACAAAGTAGGAAAAGTTTCAGAAGTTATCTAGACATATTATTTTGTACTGGTACAAAACATGTGCTAGACTCGCGCATGCAGCCATGCACTCTGGCTCAAAGGTGTGTGCGTGGCACTCAACAGCAAAATTGTTTACCAGCACGATGGAGAAGAAATGAGAGAGTTGTATCTCTATGGATATGGCGCTCTCCTGCACTCTCCTTCCCATAACGCAGGAATGTTGGCTGCTGCGCTACGTGAGAATATAGCAAATCCCGCCCTTAGTGTGTCTACTGGAAAAGCAGCAAGTTGATAACAGAAATGTTTGTAGTTATCTAAGCCTCCGGCAATCACTCGGGGCTACATGCCAGATAACCAGGAGTGGTATTCTATAGAGAGACCCACATTATGCAAGTAATCCTGATCCTTGTTTGTATTCTCTGTTATCAGGGCCGGACTGGCCGTAGCGGGCGTTTCCCCGGTGGGCCTCTAGGGTGGGGACTGGTTTTGTGTCCCTGGGGGGCTGTTCTTGTTACCGGGGGTCAGCAATATCGGCCGCCTGTAACAAAATCGGCCCTCACAAACTGCTAGGCTGCACCCCCCCTTCACCTGAGAGTTTGAAGCAGAGCAGTTTGCCAGGGCCAGTTTTGGTCTGTTATAATCATTGGCACAACTTACCTCGTTACTATACCTGTACCAACTAAACAGAGGTCTCTTTGCGCGTCCCGTTTCAAACCCTCACATGATATGAAGTGGCCAAAGGGAAAAGAATCTTGCCTTACCTATAATATGTAAACAATTAAATAAATAATTATAGTTTGTTAGGGATGAATGGGAACGGCATCAGGAGGTTCTTCTTTAGGGTGCATGATTTAAGGAGCGTGCGAAGGAGTTCTGCTTAAAAAATAAGAAGTTCTCAAGGACCAAGTGGGGTCCTTGGGTTTTGCTTGGTGTCCCTGGGAAAGTGGCCGGAGGTAGCCGGACAAGCAGAGGGACACTTCCTTCTGGTCACCATCTCCTCTGGACTGATGTTTTAAAGTATGCCTTAAAGTTGTGGGATGACGTCTGATAAATCAGATGTTCGTACAGGGACTCCGCACAACTCTAGAGATGTTATGTTATGTTATGTTAATAACTTTTATTCGGCGCACAGCTGCCCCAGCGAAGGGGCGTCCTGGTGATCTCCACCTCAGGTGGGAGCATGGCTGTCGATACCCATTGGGGGAATAGCAAGAGGGAGTGTCTAGTGACTGGAAGGTAATATTTTTTTTTAACACACTTTATTGGTGACCGCTGTGTAACATACATTTCCAAAATATAAGCATTCAAGTACAGTCTTTTGTTTTTCTCCCATCTTATCCTTCTCGATGCCTTTATACAGAGCAATGTGGTTTTTCATATCCTGTATTATAAAAGGGGATTACTAAGGGTAGTTTCAGGCTGAGCACATTTCTGGGCCATAATTGTACAGGTAGTGTTGCATGCGTAATTCAAAGTAGTGCATATTTTATGTTCAACTAGTGACAAAAGAAACCCTTCAACTATTCCACCTTGGCCCCCTCATCCCACCCTAACCCACTCCTGGTCAGTCGTGTTGCAACTCTTACGATGATAACAGGGAGTCACTATATGAGCATTTTCCTTAAAGGTATCGTGCACAGGGCAGGGTCGTACCATCTCTGTTTCAGGGGCCAAACATGCCTGAAAGAATTCCCAACTGGAAGGTAATATTAATACAAGAAATCAAGTGTTGTCTTGCGACTCGAAATCAGAGGACATTATTTCGATACTCCATCAAAACATGGTCGATATTGGATAATATCCCGCCTGCAGTGTTACTAGTGCAGTAGGATATAATTAACTTTTATTACATGGGATAGGACATCCGCCATATTTGTGATGAAGTATCCCATCTGCCAGACTCTAAATAGGGCACAGACAGCCTGATTCATCTAGCTTAATTGCGCTCGCAAAGGGCCAGATTCTCAGAATCTGGCCCTTTGCGAGTGCAATTTTTGCATTTGGGATTCATCATCCCAAATGCAAAAATCGGTAATAGCGAATTCGCTAAATTGCGAGGAATTACATTTAAGGAATCTCTATTTGAGATTCCTTAAATGCAATTCATGAACCATTTTTAAATTGCGAATTCGCAATTTCGGGCCGCTATTTACCGCGAGGTCAAACCTCGTGGTAAATAGCGAAAACTTAGAAAAATGCTTTTAAATGCATTTTTCTAAGTTGCATGTTGCATACACACATGTCCTTCGGACATGTGTGTGCGCAACACCAATGTAAATTACATTTCAGGGGTGCTACAGGGTGTCCTTTGGACACCCCTGGCACCCTTGGATTCGCATCCTTATTTGCGATTAGCAAATTGCTAATCGCAAATAAGGAATAACTCCCCATTCATTACTATGGGCTTTTAGGCCCATAGGAATGAATGGGGAGTTATTACTTATTTGCGATTAGCAATTTGCTAATCGCAAATAAGGATTGTGTAGGAATCGCTATTTATTTAGCAATTCCTACATGAATCCCGTTTTGCAAGTCCTTAATAGCGATTCCTTATGAATCGCTATTAGGGGCTCGCAAAACGGGAGATTGATGAATCAGGCTGAGAGTCTTTGCCTCAAGGTGTCAAGGACTGTGAAGTGGGATATGTGAGCCAGAGACTGGATTTTATTGATGACTGAGGGACAGAAGATCAGGAGAGGGAGAGTTTCTTTTCAGATTCATTAAAGGGACTGTGGCATTTCCAGAGCAAGAAATAGGACACATCTATCCATAGCCGAGAGGTGGCATACGGCATCTTCCAAAACGTGGAGTCATACCGCCAGATACCACAGAGAGAGCTTTCACTCACTGTGGTGCTACCACCCACATAAGTCAGAATGGGGGTAACACAGTAATGCTACATCCTTTCCAGAACTACATAACTGGTAATCCTGTAATTTTTCTCCATACTGGTATTTGTGAGGAGACAAACTATGGGTTCAGGGCATTATTTTCTCATGACTTAGGGGCATATGTAGGTAATTTCCATTTTGCGATTCTCAAATAGCGATTGTTAAGGAATCGCTATTTGAGAATTGCAAAATGGAATGTAGGTAATAATTCACAATTTTTTTGCAAATCTCTAACATTCCTTAATTGCGATTAGCAAATTGTGAATCGCAATTAAGGAATGAGTGTCCCATTCATTCCTATGAGCCAAGAGGCCCATAGGAATGAATGGGGATACATTCTCAAATTGCGATTTTCTATGAGAAAATCGCAATTTGAGAATCGCAATTCCAAGGGTGCCAGGGTGTCCAAAGGACACCTGTTGCATCCCTGGAATGTGCCTGTAAGTACATGTGGCGCACATACATGCCCTAAGGGCATGTCTGTGCGGCACATTGCACTTTAAATTTTTTTTTAAATGCATTTTGACAGGAAATCGCAAAATACCATCTACTTGAAGTAGGTGGGATTTTGCGATTCCTTAAGCCAAAATCGCAATTTTAAAAGCACCCCTACATAGCATTTAAGAAATCGCAAAATTGTGATTCCTTAAATGCTTGAGCAAAATAAGGAATCGCAATTTTTGCGATTCCTTATTTTGCTAAGTGGCACCTACATACCAAAACGCCGTTTGCGATTCGCAAACGCCGAAATTCGGCGAATTTCAGCGCTTGCGAATCGCAAACGCCTACCTACATATGCCCCATGATGCCAATGGAGGCTCAAAACCCTGTTTGTGCCCAAGTCGGAATTACCGGCAACAATGTGGCGTCTGGTGCTGCAAGCTTCATTACCAATCATACGAGAGAAACACTTGGGCAAAAGCTGGTGTGTTCTGGGAACAGACTGTGACTTGGCTAATGGCATACATGTACCAGTCCAGAAAGGCTGAGAGGGTGCAGAGTGCATAGTCCTGGCTCGGACTGTGAATTGAGGTGCAAGGATGTGGAAACTGTAGAGTGTTTGTACCTGGGGATCATCAGCATGCTGCCAGAGCAGTTCTGGTATACAAAAGAGAGCGAAGCTTCGCAGGATTCAAAGTATGTCTTAAGATTTATTTAGTTACAACTCCAGAGTAGTAATTTATGTTTTGACATATTCTTACAAGGGCAATTATGTTGGCAGCATGATGAGGGAATCAAAATGCAGAATTTAAAAGACTAAAAAGTGTAGTTTGATAACAAAACATTCCGAACGAACAATCACGCAGAGCGCACTTTGGGGCATATGCACAAGGAAATGTCGGAGCGCAGAGCTCCGCCAAATTTGGCAGCGCCGCGCTGCAACATTTCCAAAATGCAGGAATACACCGTATTTGCACATAAGCAATCCATAATGGGGATGTATTACTTCTATGTGTGCTGCATTCTGCAGCACACATAAAAGTAGCAAATCGATATTATTTAATGATTGTTTATGTGCAGGAAAGTGTCCCTTCCTGCACATAAACAATCATTCATGGCGTTTTGCTCGTTCTATGGGCCTTATGTAGGTGGGCTAATACCGGTCGGTAACGGCCGAAAATCAGTAAATTTCCCATTACCGACGGGTATTTAGCCCTTTCCTATGTAGGAGGCTAGATTTAAGGATTTCGGTAATTTACCGATTCGTTATTTTAAGGAATCTGTAAAATACCAAATCCTTAAATCCTATGTTGGGAGCACTCAAGTGAGTGCATTTTCGGTTTAAGGATTCGTTATTTACCACAAACTACAAGTTGGTGGTAAATGCAGAATACCTTTAAGAAAGCAATGTTGTGCTTTTTTAAAAGTGACGTGTGGCAGCCATACATGCCCTAAGGGCATGTATTTGAGCGACATGTGCACACATGCACGATTCAGGGGTGCAACAGGGTGTCAATGTGACACCCTGCCACCCTTGAATATGCTCCCCCTATTACCGATTCGGTATTTACCGAATCGGTAATAGTGAATGGCTTCCCATTCATTCCTATGAGCCTCCAGGCCCGTAGGAATGAATGGGAAGGTATTCCTTATTACCGATTCGGTAAATACCGAATCGGTAATAACAAATATTACCGAATCGGTAAAATTTACCAATTGTTTGCCTACATTCTATTTACCGATTCTTAAATACCGAATCGGTAAAATTCGATATTTAGGAATCGGTAAATTGAGATTACCTACATCTGGCCCTATGTGGGCTGCAGGATGCAGCACACCTAGAAAAGCAAAAACGAGGAGAAATAAAAGTATTTCTCCTTGTATCGCCATTCTACTGCCTGCTCTTGCATGGTGCTGCCTCAGATGTACACATCATTGTAAATCTGCGGAAGTGTCAAAAAGCAATGGGTGTTGCAGTGGAACGCCCACAGCAACGCCCATTGCATGCCTCTTGCACGCAATCTGCATGAAAGGGTACCGTATTTACAAAACGGCATTAAGGCACAAAAAGTGGCTTAACGCCACTTTGCAAATATCGAGCAGGGCATTACGCCATGGGGACGTCTTTCAAAGTGACATTCGGTGGCACAATCTGCTTGTAAATATCATCTTTCATCTCTAAATTTACCTTCATTAAACCTTTCATCCAACAACTAAAGAACAAACAGAAAGTAAGTTGCAAATCTTCATTCAAGAACACCTAATTTTCTAATAAATATTCTCCAAATTAAAGCAGTACAACAACCCAAAGCTGTGGCACTTCATTTTTAGTTCTACCAGAAAAATCACAAGTATGAAAAGATGTACAAATTAAGTAGATATGTGGAAGGGTTGAGTAGCTGCTGGAGAAACCTTTGTGTAACCTGTAGATTACCGGTTTGATTAGTCGAGGAGCTAGCTCGTCTTTATATGGTCAGCCAAGTGGCCAAGTAGGGGCAGCACCCTCTGCTGATATCTCTCTGTGACCTTTTGGTAGTAGTTTTTAATCTGAAGGGTTGATTAAGACCCTAGCGGACAACATGTCATACATCAATGTAGCGGAGGTCATCTTGCCTGACGCCGCATCTGTTGGACTGCTGGGGTCATCTCATTCGCCGCCGCTGCCCCCGCCAAATTAAGAATTCACTGCCTGACCTGTGGTGATCGCTGCCTCCACAGGAGCCGCCCCACAGCGTCTCTGTGGAGGCAGAGAGATTTGGTGAGCCTTCTCCATGTTCCTGATGGACTCACAACAAACATTTTTGGTTTTCAGAAACAAACTCCCAAAGCATTCATGCAGTAACATTCTGATTCAAAGGTTACTGTTAACTTTACTCTGATACTGCTTAGACCATCTCACAAATTTCTCAACCACAACAATTCTATTTTTTCCAATAGCATCCTTGATTCAGGAATTTCAAATGACTCTTCGTACATAATAGAAACTTTGAGGCGTGGATCACTCCCAAATAGACTGTAGCAATTAACATGTACTGTTGGCACATGCCACCTTGTGTGGAAGCCATATTGCGCAAGCATCATTGTTATACTTATAGTTGCCTTCTTTATCACCACTCTCTTGATGAATTACAAAAATAGTAGGCATGGGTGAAATTTTAAGTCACTGGAGAAATGTGTGGAACTTCCAAATTTTGTGTTATGCTACATTCATGAAATTACTAGATATTTTGCATTACATAATTTAATTTCACGTACAGTTTTTTGCACATACGCATGCTTCATGTAAAAACCTCACAGAAGGAAGTAGCAATAGACTGGTTCAGAAAGAAAATGTTTGACTGAGAGAAATGTTCTGCTTGAACCAATCTCCTCCTGCTAGTATCTCATGCAACTTATTTTACGCTAGGTAAGAACTCAGAAAACAAAAATTGACATGAGATACTGGCCAGCCACATTTATCTATAAAGGCATTATTTCTGTACATTTTTATGGAAATTTGCAAAAGTTTGCCAAAATAAATTATGCAACTTTGCACATTCATCAAAATAGAATGTTCTATTTCATTTTTTACTCATGTACATAGTCCTTTTAAATTTCATTTTACATACCAATTCCCTAAACATATGTAAATAAAGGTCTTGCTGTGCAAGTTATTTGAGTTCCAGCACTAATGCAAACCTGAATCCATTTTCTTTTGTTCATGTTCTTCCACTGGATCCTTCAAGGTATTCTCCTGAGGCATGGGGGATCTTGCAACAAGGCTGGCAACTGCTGAATCTACATGTATCATATCCAGTAATTTGTTAATTGCTAATTGAAAGAGCCATGCCTAATCCTGTCAGGGTCATTCCATTCGCTCGACCACTTCCAAATAGGTTCTGTTGAAAGGGAACTCTTTTATAAGACATTATCTGGAACTGCCACAGGAGAGTTTCTTCTGAGATTCCTGGGTTTTTGGTAGTAGCAAATATATTTACACTTCTAATTCACAAACAGTAATATTTCCTCATTGTTATTAGATCCTCGTAGAGCTAAATATAAATACTCCTGCTCTGTGGATCTTTTTCTGCAAGTCTCTGTCTTTTACCTTTTAAGGTAAGAGCTGCCAGTGTCTCAATGAGAATTCTTCCAATTCTTTCTTCCTCTTCATCACCTCTTCCCACTCTAGACCTTTCGGGCATGGGGGTGGGGAGATATGGAAGATATGGAAGAAGAACCTGAGAAAATGTGACAATATGTCTCATCTTAGATGAGTGTTTCCCTAATTTGAGCACTTTAAAAAAAAGAGGCAGCTTATAAAATGTGTTGCAGCTGCAAAATCAGGAATCAGGGAAAACACACCAAGGAATCAGTAATTAGTAACAAAAACTCCTTCCAAAACAACTCGCTATACTTACACTAACTATTCTTAGGGTATAAATGCTGTTAGGGGAAGATGTTTAAATGGCTCCCAAGCAACACTAGAAACTATCACTCACACCCTTTTCACCAATAAGTTGTACTAAAAGAACAAAACCCCCTCTACATCAGGATCACCAAGCAACTCACTAGAAGACTATTAATCATCTAGAACTTAGCAGCCTGACTTATGCTCAACATCGCACTTATAACCCGATAGCACACCATACCTAAGGAAGCTCCACTGGCTCCCAACACACAAACGCTCTCATTTCAAACTGATCACAGACACATTCAAGGCACTATACAACATAGGCCCCACCAACCTGAACAATCACATCTCCTCCCAACAGCCACCCAGACGCCTCTGATGCCCAAGACTCACATCCCATGCATAGAATGAACCAGATCAGGAGGATAGGCGTTCTCTTATATTGCACCTCCCACAGCCTACCACTCCACATCAGAGTATCCTCCTCTCTGAATTTGGCAAGAAGCCGAACCGAAGACCTGGCTTTTCAATTAATGAACCTGCCACAGGTAAGGATAAGCACACAGGGCAAGGCACACACACCTGCTCTGCATCAAGATACCCTTGTGGGTGATCATGTGCTTTACAAATACACATAACAAAACCAAACAAAGACTTGGGTGCTGTTACTACCTGGCCTGGACCACCCTAATATATGTAACAAACAAGTGACCAGATAGATTGTTGCACAACGATTAATCTGCCCTTAGACAATCAATTCCAAGTATGGGTGATTTATTTCACATTAGTTAGAAATGTTATTCACATTATTCAAAACAACATCTCATCATGTCATAGAGGGAGACACACACATTTTTAGTGTTGTAAACTTGTGAGAAAATAACATAAATAACTCTGTAACATGTAAAAAATCTGAATCGACATCTATTTACATGCACATAAACAAACACAACATATCAAAACGAAACATGGACACCAATCCAATCGTCAGTCCTGCTAATGTTTAGGCGGCACCAGTCCTTATGTAACACATAGAAAACAGGCGGACCAATCAAAATTCAAAAGATCCTGCCTGAATAATGGACCTAAGGCAACACAATTGAAAGTGGGGTAGTGTGACCAATGGGAGAAAATTACTTTACACTAATTCCCATGTGCCCCCCATCACTACTTATGCCTCAGCCCAAAAGCCAATGCGTTTCGAACCCTGACTTGTCCTGGGGTTCTCCTCAGGACGTGGACTGGAAAGAACCTTGACTGCTAATAAATGAGGTTCCCATGTAATTTCTTCATGGTGCGGCTTTGCTTTTTATTAATCCGACTTCTGTGGAGCAGTGTGGATGGAAAACCTCAGTAAGTGGAAAACTGCCGTCATGATGAACGTGCAGTTGAAATGTTCGACGTTACCCTGTCAAGAAAAGAAAAGGGAGGCTTTTGTAAAACTTGAAGTGCGAGTGCCTACCAGCTCGTGTGTCGCCCTGCGACTGAGTCCAACTTGTTTTCAGCCCTCAGGCGTCTGGTTCCAATATTTAGGCAGCATAAGTGATTATCTGACGTGCATTGATCACCTTTTCAAAATACATACTAAGGGGCCTATTAGGATGGCGGACGGATGCACCCAAGCAGTGCTGGGACCGGCCGCCAGTGGTACAGCGGTCCGCCACGGTGGCATCCCCCATCAACAATATTCAACACAGCACCGCTCGCCACAATGCTGTGGCTGCACTGTGTGCATTTGCATGCACAACGTGGTGCCTGCCACGTCGTCCATGCAAATGCAGGGGGGTACCATAGGTACCCCCCATGTGGCCCCCTTCACCCCCCCATCATCCAGGGGGCCCGCAACAGGCCACCATCTCAGGAATTCGCTTGTCTTGTGGCGGCCACGCCACCACGGAAAGGCTGTTTCCCGCTGGCATCCTAATATGGCTGGCGGTGTCTAGCAGACACTGCCACCATATGCAACCCTTTTCCGCCAGGTCGACGAGTCGACTGGGCGGAAAAGCAGCGGACGGTCTTCCCGTCCGCCGTGGTCCCCCCGCCATCATAATATGGTGAGGGGAAATGGCAGGCGGGTAGGGGATGATGTAGGGCAAATCACCGCCGCCATGTGGGCGGTGGCGATCCATCCTACATCATAATAGACCCCTTAGTTATCTGTCAGTAATTCTCTTCAATATTTTCTCTTTGATATTCTGGTTTCGATATTCAGCGTCCACACTACAATGGGATATATATTAAGATGGAACACCAAAAGAATAGAGCAGGCAGTAGACAGTGGTGCTTTTGATGGTTTTGTTTGTGATCCTGCATTAGAGAGACAAGAGCACTTGTTAATGCAAACATACTGGAAGCTTACTAAAAATCCAATTAGGCTAAAGTTGGCTTGCCAGCAGTCTAATAAATAAAGCAATTACCTAATGTGTGCTTCCTAGTAGTGAACTCAAAGTGTAATTGGACTAAAGTGGGCCTGCCCTTAGTGGAATAATACATGGGCATATACAGTTGGCTTGTTAGCGGCATACACAGAGCAATAACGTTAATGCCATCCTAAAGTGGCCTATTAGGAGTAGAATTAATTCAGTTCGCCCCGCTAACGGTCTGCTCAATAATTGAAAGTTAAAGAGGGTTGAGTACTGTACTATTTAATATAAAATGTAATTACGCAAATTGGGCTTGTTGGTGGTGCAATGTCATGACCGGCTGAACTTCATGGCATGTCTGATGTCTGTAAAATGAAGTATTTGATCATTTTACCTCAGGGACCACCATGGACGATAGTGCAAGCAAGTGTCACTATACTGTTTTATGTGGCTCAGCAGTCCTGCCTCTTTGTCTTAAAAGCACACATGCATCAATGTTATTATGATTGTTTTGAAGTTGGCTGAACATTCTAATAAATATTCTATATGGCAAACTTTGCAATTCTCTTAAAAGTCCTAGTAGTTTTCAAAAAACTGAAATTGGCCAGTATCTAGCCTGTGCTGGCCTTGTCCCTCTTTCAATTCAGTAGATGATGTATTCCTGATATGACCAATGGATGCTTCCTTTTTTTTTATTTCAAAGTATTTTATTAGTTTTATGCAAACAAATACAATAGCATTCTGTCAGGGGGTTAGCCAAACCTAGTATGTATGTGATGGTTACAGGCATTTTAAGGTAAGATATCTGTTTTAGCTAATCCCCTCTTACATTGACTTGCTGAGAAAATTAGGCAAAGGCTGATAGAAAGAGAGAAACAGGCAAGAAAGGGGTGAAAAGAAGATATGAGAGAGGTTCTGTGGCACTGTCATGATCTTAATAAACTACATCAATTCTGTTTGTATCATGTTTCTTAATTTAATCAGCTCTGTTACAATCATTCTCCTCAATCCGCTCCCCATGTTATTTATTTATTTATTTCGCAGCAGCACGCCTCCCCGCTACAGGTTCACTGCAGATGCTTTTTTGGGAGGCCATTGTCCATGCTCTCATTAGTACCCGCTTCAAATTAACAAAAGTTATGAAGGCCAGAGCATCTAACATTACCACTTTAATTCTTGGGCTAGCTAATATTAAACCAAAGAATGACCTTTAAAAAGTTCTGACTGGCCCATAGCTTGAGTTGCAAAGTAAAACTACATGACCGTTCAAAGAATACCTACTCATGTCAACTCAGAAAATTTTAAACCCCCTTGAAGAATTTTTACTCTCTCCTTCTAGTTTACTTGTTATTTTTTGCAGTTTCATATATTGCACCACTTCTTTATACTGTATATTTTGTATTGCTTTTAGTATCATTTACTTATTTGCCGTTATTTTCTATAGTATTATGATGTTGTAGCATATTTCTCTTATCCCTTCCCCTTCTTCCCCCCTTTCCCTACAGTTCTAAAACTTCCCTAAAATGCTTTCATTTCTCCGTTACTGACATTAGCAATGTTAATTCTTCAGACTATGTTTAAGCACTTTGTATGTATTTTGCTGATGTTCTATTTTTGCTTATCAATATTGTTCTTCAATAAAGCTTTGAAACATAAAATAAAAACTACATGACCGCTTTATACCACTCCATAACCTGGGATATGAGACTAACAACAGCATCTGTCCAACAGCCTTCAGGTATGTAGAGTGAAACCTGTGGGGACATTGGGTAATGAAGTGTGGAGCAGTCTAGGTCCCAGTCTGATGCAGCATCAGGACCACTACATGTTCCAGGGGAAACTGAAAACCATTTTTTACCATCAGGCTATTGTAATCATGCATCGTGTTTATTTAAATATTGTACATGTAATTAGATAGGTGACATGGATCATATTAACTGGGACATTTTAACCTGGCTGTTCCTTATAAGCTTTCAAAGACGGTGTGTGAATGATTATGCAATAAAAGTGCTGAATATTTCTTTTACCTGGGACCATCACTTGTGGCTAATCTACATTTGAGTAAAAGTACAAACTGTATATGCAAATAAAGGTTTGCTCGCTAAGACACAGACTTTCATAAGCCTCGGACGTGTAGGCAGTTAATCAATTGTTCATCAACTAAATTATGCTTCATAACATTGTAAGCATCAGGAACTCTAGCCAAAGCAACATAGGGCCAGATGCATCATGCAAAAAAATAGCGAATCCTTATTTGCGATTATTAAGGAATCGCAAATAAGGACTCGCTGTTGGCTATGCATGATGAGGATAGCGAAGGAATAAGGACTCGCAAAAAATCGCAAATTATGATAGCGATTCCATGTTACGGAATCGCTATCGTCAAAAAACTCCAAACACGCATTTAGCGATCCCGCTATTTGCGAAATCGCAAATAGCGATATCGCTAATAGCGAATTCGCAAATAGCGGGACCGTGAAAACTACAGAGTCGCATTGGGAGCAGGCTGATGACATCACAACCAGGAAGTCAATCAGCCCATGCTGCCACCTGTGCACAGAGGAACACAGAGGCAGAAGCTGAGTGCAGGGAGAGAGAGCAGAAGAACACAAACTGCAGACTGCTCACAGGAGGAGACAGCCATGTCCCAAACAGCTACAGAGGAGGGTGAAGTGGGGAGGAAGCGAAAAATCAAGTTCAGTGAGAGTGAACTTGACCTCCTCATTGAGGAGGTTGCAAACAATCATGAGAAGCTATTTGGGAAGCTCTCCCTTAAAGTGCCAGAGGCAGACAAAAGAAGCATCTGGAACAGGATCAGAGACAAGGTGAATGCTGTGGGGGTCACACACCGCCGCATAGATGACCTGAAGAAACGCTGGTACGACCTGCGCAGTCGTGCCAAGGAGCGGGTAGCGGAAAGGCTGAAGGAGGCGAAGGGGACTGGAGGAGGAGGCCCAACAGTCCCAGACAACACACCCCAGGAGGACATGGTTGAGGGCACAATTGAGCCAGAAGCAGTGGTGGGAGTAACGCAGCTGGACACATCTGGGGCGGCCAGTAGCACACAAGGTAAGATGCATGACAATCAACTGAACAATGTACATACTGATAGTGCCCAAATGTGAATCACCCAGCAAAATCACATTAGAAATAGTCCAGCACACATTTTACAGAGGGACAACAATGCATCATGGGACTTGTAGTCAGTAGAACCCAATTGCCTGTCAGAATCCAACATAGTACGCCCAAATGCTACCAAAATGCAGTACAGTCATTGATGGGAGACAGTGAGAACATGAATGTATCGATTTATTACTGTTGCTCAACTAATGCAACAACATAAAATAACATTGCACTGTTTCACATCACAGATGCAGCAGAGGTAAACACTGAGGACAGTGATATTGGAGACAGCACACAGGTCAACCAAGAGGCTCCCGTGTCAAAACCTGTGACACCACCACCACCCAAATCCAAGGCACCAGCAAAACGCAGGGCCACAGTTACACCACTGCAGCCAATGGAGTCAGAACAGGAATCATTTACTGCTCCTAGTACAAGCCGTCAAAGTGCAAGCAACACAACAACACCGCAGGCACATGTCCATCCAGGAACAAGACGCAGGCCAAGAACCCATACTTGGGCACAGGATGCAGGAACTCCCATGGAGTGGGGTGGCGTGGAGTCACAGATGGTGCGGGTGCAGCGCGTGCAAGCGAGGCACATGGGAGCCATCAACCTGCAGATGATGAAAATGAACACAAACATATCTGTAATGGCTGAGAGTGTGAGGGAGCTCACTACTGCACTAGTGGAGGCACACAGAGAATCCAACAACACCCTGCTGGAGGTGGCGCGTGTGATGCAGGAGGGACACACCACACAGAGGAGGAGGCATCACCAGTTTCTCACCTGCATGGGCGGCTATACCAGGTCCAGCAACAAGATCTGCTCAAGCGTGGCACAGCTGCCACGTCGGTCTATAGAAATGCAGATAGATATGGGCCATTGTTGTGGGGATGTGTCCAGGGCACTCAGCTAAATTACAACTGCAGTTGAACTGATGCAGTCTAGCACTGGTGGTCAGGGCAATGTTACAGGGGAAGAGGGTAGTGAGGCATCCAGCCTCAGCAGCATCACTGCGCCACCCACCACTGTCAGGAGGAGCAGTAGCCATAGACAAGCACCTCCCACTGCATCCGGGAATGCTGATGCAGATGCAGGAGAAAGACATTTGGGTGTGAGGAGACGCTGAACCTATTCAGAGGGGTGTAATACAGCATGGTGACGTAACCATGTGCAAGACTATCTTAGTGACTGCATCACAAGTCCTTTGTGTGTCTCTTGTGTCCTTCAGTGCATGCAGTTAATGTGCCAATGGACACCAGCTCTGTTCAATTTCACACCCCTACAGCCTGACGTGCTAATAAATAGTTTACCTTCAAATGCAAAGGAGGGTTGTGTGTCATTATTACATACCTTAGAAATAATGCAGGGTGATATCTGTACGTTTTCGTTGTCCCTCCGCAGAACTCCCAAGATGTGCCCGGCGTGGTTGTGCTGGGGGCTGGTTGCCCTCTGTGTCGGATTCCTCAATAGGGATACCTCTCCTTGTTGCTATGTTGTGCAACATTGCACATGCCGCAATTATCCTGCAGCATGTTTCCGGTTGGTACAGCATTGCTCCGCCATTTTATGCAGGATGCGAAAGCGACTCTTGAGCAATCCAAATGTCCGTTCTATTAGATTGCGTGTCCTGATGTGGGCTGCATTGTACCTCTGTTGTTGTGGGCTGGCTGGGTTCAGGTATGGAGTCAAGATGTAATGCCTCACCGCGTATGCACTGTCACCTACAGAGTTATGAACAATATGTTAGTGTCAGGTATGAATTGCCATTACCTAAGTCAGTGATGAGTATTGTATTCTACTTACCTAGCAGGTGTCCATTGCCAAATTCACCCCTGAGCAGACGTGTGTGCAAGCCACTGTGGCGGAAGATGTAGGAATCGTGAGTGCTTCCAGGGTATTGTGCAACCAGGTCGGTGATGATGTTCTCAGCATTGCACACTGCCTGGACATTGATTGAGTGATATGCTTTCCGGTTGCGAAATATATACTCATTTACGGCAGGGGGACATATGGCTACGTGGGTGCAATCTATGCATTCGATCACGTGTGGGAACTGTGCTACCTGGTAGAAGTCTTATTTTGTTTGGCTCAATTCCTGTGGGGTGGTGGGGAAGGTGATGTGGTTGTTGATCACAGTCATCATGGCGGCCAGGAAGGATTTGAAGAACCGCGAGAGGGAGCTCTGTGATACCCCTTCAGCCTCTGCCACTATATCCTGGAAGCTACCTGACGCAAGCATGTGCAGGCTACATAGCACCAGGACATGAGTAGGGATTGCCTGGGTCCTACGTGTTTGGCGCTGCAATAGTGGGTCCAATTCATCTAGTAAGTCTAGTATAATTTCTGCATTCATCCTGTACTTGTCATAAATCTGCTCACGAGTCTGTCCCAACAATGTGATGCGCAGCCGGAAGATTCTCTCCTGGATTCTCCTTCTGGCCTGCTGCAAGTATCCTCCTCCTCCTCTCCTTGTAGAGTCCTGCCATTTTGGGAGGCCACTATGGCCTCATGGGCCTGTTTAAATACATCTCTGATGTACAGCAGGTGAGTGGGATTTTTTTATTTTTTTTACCACCTGATTGTGATTCCCTTTAAACTGCTATTGCTAAATTGCGATTTTTGATGTAATCGCAATTTGCGATTTTTCATGCATCGGTTTAGTGATTTTTTTGCGAAATCGCTATTTTGATATAGCGATTTCGCTGTCTCTTTCGCAATTTCCTTGGGTTCTCGCTAATTGCGATTCGCTAAGGGGGTCCAACCTTGATTCTCCGATTTCTTTAGCGAATTCGCAATTTTGCATTTGCGATTTCGCTTTTTGCTAGGTTTTAACTTCATGCATAGCTTTTCTTTCTTTTGCAATCACAATTGGTGATTCACACTTGTTGCGATCGCTATTTTGGTTGATGCATCTGGCCCATAGTGCCTAAAACATACCAAGCATGCATGCAATGCAACCGGTTCCTCCTTTGCAAGAGTTTGAGCTAATGGCACTGTAAATGACAATGCCTTTTCTTTATGTGTTTTGAAAACCTGCAAGCACACTTTGTACTTACGAGAAGCAAGACTGGCAGTACCTGCCCCTCTTTTGCTGCCAGCCTTGCTTCTCCGAAGCAAGGACCATTAGTACAAAGTGCGTGTTTATGCATCGCTTACAGGTTTTCAGAACACATAAAGGAAAGGCATTGTCAATTACAATGCCAATAGCTCAAACTCTCACAAAGGCGAGACCTATTGCATTGCAAATGCTTGTTTCTCTTACCAGAGGATCCTGGACTCTGTGAGCCATACAGAATGATGCATCTGCCTGCATGTGCTGCTCTGACGGGGAACATCCTTTTCAACGCGGATGTTACCCCGCAGTGCTTTTACAACGCGTCCTTTACAACGCAAGTCGTAACCACGACTTGCGCTGGAGGGCGCTAAAGGATAAAGAATAGTATACTTACTATTCCAACACCTTCTCTACTATCCACGGGGACTGGTGTTAGAATAGTAAATTATACTATTCACTATCCACGCCCAACAACGCAACTCGTTGTAATGACTTGCGTTGTTAAAGACGCGTTGTAAAGGCACGCGTTGAAACGGTACGCATTGTACCGTTATACATCCGCTCTGACAGACACAAGGAAGGGTATCTGGAGCGCCCACCTCCTGTAGACATTAACTCTGTTCTAGCTCCTCCTTTCCATGCCTGTAAGTTTTCACATAAAAGCACATGTACCACTCTACATCCAGTTGCCCAGGCTTTTGTGCTGCCTAGCTAAATACATATATGGTCCCAAAGGCGAGACCGATTGCATTGCAAATGCTTGTTACTAGTCCAGTTTCTCTCCCCTTTTTTGCACCTCAATTGATTCGCATTCCAAGTAGGCAGACTTTCTACTTGAGGGCGTCCACTCCAAATCTAGTTTTTCTGGATCCGGATTTGCATTTTGGAAGCAAGCCCTGTTATCTGCCCCCTGGAGGTAAATCCAAGGTATGCAACAGAGTTTACCATGAGAGACAGAAGGAACATAGGGCCCGATGTAGGTCGCTAATTACCGGTCGGTAACGGCCGATTTCGGCCGTTACCGACCGGTATTTGGGAATTGACATGTAGGTGGGCTCATATTTACAGAATCGGTATATATTTCCCAATTCGGTAAATTTACCGATTCTGTAAACCACTGAATCGGTAAATTTACCGAATCGGTAAATACAGATGTAGGTGGCACTGAAAACAGTGCCACAGGCCATTCGTTATTTACCATGTAATAGTATTACATGGTAAAAAACGAATCGGTAATGGCCTGTGCATGTACACCTGTGCCATGTGGCACACAGACATGCCCTAAGGGAATGTCTGTGTGCCACATGGCACACAAGCCAGAAACAGGGGTGCATCAGGGTGTCAAAGTGACACCCTGTCCCCCTTGTAAAATCGGTAATTTTACCGAATCGGTAATTACCGAATCGGTATTTGCAATAGAATCCTATGGGCTTCAAGGCCCATAGGAATCAATGGCAAATACTGATTCGGTAATTGCCGAATCGGTAATTACCGAATCTTACCGATTCGGTATTTTTACCGATTTTTTTACCTACATAGCAATTACCGATTAGTAAATACCGAATCGGTAAAATTCGGTACTGACCATTCGGTAATTTGCTATTACCTACATCTAGCCCATATAGTGCAAAAGATAATCTGAGTTCCAATCCTCAGGTAAATACTTCAGGAAGGGCCGGCCTACTGAGTAGGATGACATACGTTCCAGTGTTTCTCTTTCTAAAAGACAAAGATATATGCTAGACTCTTTGTTGCTTCTAATGCTTGATCTCCACTTTTAAATTCATTCACATTCACAGGGAATTTAGCTTTTTTACCTAAATATGTTTTATTAATCTACTAATATTATTTAATATTCTAAGCATTCACGACCCCCCTGCGTAGATGACCATGAACCACATGCTAATAATTTTTACTGTAGATCAGTCTTCTCCAATGAGTAGCTTGTGAGCTACTAGCAGCTCTCCAACTATTTGGAAGTAGCTCTCCCGTGTGCATTCCAGCCTACTAAATTTTAAGCTTTTGCTTGATGAATTACTATATGTAATTCATCTTGAAAAGTTTGCATCTGAGACGGAAATGGGTTTAGTTTTCTGACCTCATATCTCCCTTTGTTCTTTCTTTTTAGAGTTTTATATAGCACAAACTAGACCCGAGACATCGGGTGTCAGAGCACTTTACATGAGTACCAGTTTCGTTACAGAAGGACACATTAATTTTTTTTAGGCACGGGGAGATTAAGTGATTTGCCCAGAATCACAGAATGTTGAGCGTCGTTGCCGAGACTTGTACCCAGTTCCCCAGCTTCGAGGTTGACCACTCTAGCCGGAAGGCTACATCCTCTCCCCAACCTGATATAAGGAGAAACATTGTTGCATTTTAAAAATATATTTAAAGCTGATATTTAAGTGATAAATCATTGTACAGTGGGGGGATTTAGTACTACTATTATTAACGTGGCCAGAGGAATTGCATCTATGGCTGTTATGTATTACCTATGTAAAGACATTCCAAATCGACAAAGCATTTGCACATTACTTCTTACAACCTTGCCTGATGCACCAAACTTATCATTGCTGGCAACCCTACATTGAAGTGACTACCGCTGGCAATCTTGCTTAAGGTGCCACTAATATAATCTTGTCTGACTTGGTTATTATTACTACACTAATAAATAATATTAGTAGGTCTGGATGATTTTCATTGAACATGAGTAGCTCTTCTTACAGCAAAGGTTGGAGTCTCCTGCTGTAGACAAATGCAGCCCAGTGCCCCCATGGTAAATCTACAAGACAGTGAGAGTAAAGACCACACTGAAAAGTAGAGAAGGACTCATTTAGAAGCTGATACATAGCTAAAGTGGGTACACATCTCATTTGCACCTATTGTTAGCGCTGAGCTGCTTACGAGGTCAGCAATAATTGAGCTCACTCAGGGTGTGCAGATGGTCTCATGGCCAAAGAGATTGACTGGGTGACTAAGTGTAGGAAATACCCACCTTCTGGCTTTGATGATATTGGTGGTGCTCCTAGTAATGGTGGTTTTGGAACTGGTGGTAGTGGTGGTGGTAGTAATGGTGGTGTGCTAACAGTGGTGATGCTAATAGTGGTGGATGTGAACATTGCAATGATGGTGGCAGAAATGGAGAAAGCAATAGCAATGGTGGTGGTAATTGTGGTGATGATGATGGTGGTGGTGGTAGTGTTGGCATTTGTGGTGGTAATGCAGTTGTTAATGATGTTAGTGGTAATGGTGGTAGTGATGATGAAGTAATAGTGGTGGTAGTAATGTTGATGGAGGAAATGATGGTACTGGTGGTACTATTGTTGGTGGTGGTAATGATGGTGGTGTTAGTATTGATGGGGTGATGAAAGTGGAGGTGGTCATGATTGTGATGGTGCTGGTGATAATGGCGGTGGTTGTAATGGTAGTCGTAATCTCGGTGTTTTCAATAGTGATGGTGATAATTTATACAGTAACGGTGGTGATGACAAGTAGAATGGGTGGTGGTAATGGCACAATGGGGAGCACAATGATGCAGTACCAGTTGAACTACTGAGAGCACTGAAAATGTACACAGTAGCCTAACACCAGAAGAGCCCTTTCATATACCAGGGGCCGCATTATGGAAAGGGCTTACTGTCTCTATTTCCACTGCTGCACACCTTCAATGAGGTAAGCCAGGTGCAAAAAGGGACAATGTACATATATTGTGCCCCTCCCGTGTAGCCGTAAACATGTGCCTATGCTAGAGGCAGCTCATGGAGCAGCTCTTAGAAAGTGCCACTCTATCTATCACAGTGCAGGCGGCACTCGGGGGCCGATTATGATGGCGGTTTTCCCGCATCCTCCGGGCCGGTGGAAGCCACCGCCGGCCCGGAGGATGCGGGAAAACCACAGCGGACTGAAAAAGACCCCTCGCCAGATTAGGATGGCTGGGGGATCGTTTTTCAGTCCGCAGATTTTCCGCCGCGGTCGCCTCCCGTCCCCTAACATGGCTGGCGGTGTCTATCAGACACCGCCAGCCATATTAGGATGACTGGAGTAACATGCCTTTACACGGCGGCATTTCCGCCGTGCAAAGGCATACGGATTATTGTTTGGGGGCCCGTTGTGGGCCCCCAGGGGTGAAGGGGGGGTGGGGGTGCACATGGGGGGTACCTATGGTACCCCCCTGCATTTGCGTGCACAAAGTGGCAGGCACCGCGCGGTGCCTGCCGCTTTGTGCATGCAAATGCACAACCTACATTTTTAACACTGTGGCGGGTGCTGCTTCAAGCAGCACCCGCCGCAATGTTAAAAATACAGGATGTGACCGCCAGGGTGGCGGTCACATCCTAATTTGCACGGAGGGACCGCCGCTGCCCCTGCGGACGGTCCCTCCTACTCTATGGTGGCGGACGGACGCCATCATAATCGGCCCCTTGGTTTGCACTTCGAAGAAGACACCGCGATCCCCCTGCAGGTGGGTGTAGTGAGTAACTGCACCATTCTGCAGGAGAATTTATGTGGGGGTCTAGGGGACCCCTTTTTCAGCACGTGCCCAATCTGGCAGTAACACATTTGCAACTTGTTTGATCACTTGCATGAGGCTCCACCCCCAGGAAATTGAGAGGACGCCCCTGTAAGATAGTGCAAGCTCTATATTTGCGCTGGCCCTATCTGTATTACAGAAGCACACAAATAAGCATTTGCGGTTCTTCTGTAATATGAAAGGTCCCAGGGGGTGTAGAAAGCAGGTGCACACACTCGTTGCGCCATGTTGGCACTTTACAAAATAGATCCTCATGTCCCTCGGTTGTATCTTCAGCAGGTGGGAGGTGTGATCCTAATGTTCAGATCTCCTGAGAACACAGATGCACTTTCAAACACGTTGTCATTGGATTGACAGCTCGTGCTCACACTTTGAGGTGCACAGTGCAACCAAGTCTGAGCCCAGTGTACAACACCACCGGGTAAACTATATGTTAAGAAGTGCTTAGAGTTGTTGGATTTCTTTTAAAGTGTTGATTTTTTTTTTAGTCCTCATCTCACCAAAAGTGTCTGCAATTCTTTAATAGCCGCTTAACCAAACTATGCGCCCCACGGCCACTGCATTCACTTTGGTCCCATGCCGGACCAGCCTTTTTGTTCGTGACTTGGTGTAATCATAGGACCGACAGGTATCACAGAAAGCCCAAACTTCTGCCCCAATCGGTGAAGGCCTGGCAGATATTTAAACTATCGTCCATGATGCTGCTATGCTGGGCCACTAAAAAAGCAGCTCTAACCCATTCCTGAGGCTTTGGAGGCAAAGGGTCTCTCCATTTCAAACAAATCTCCCTGCGGGCGATTAGAATCAGGTACAGCAGTAGACCTCGGTGGATTTGGCTCAATTTCTTACTCATTATACCATCATCCCCAAAAAACACCGTAGTAATATTTAGGCAGATTTCTTCTTTGAAAATCCCACTTAAATCTTCCTCAATTCAACTCCAAAAAGGTGCAAGTTGGGCACACTCAAAGAAGATGTGGAGGTCATTGGCCTGGGACAGGTCACATCTTGGACATTTTGGATTTGAGAGAGGGGCAAACTTTGCAATCCTAGCAGGAGTAAAATACAACCTATTAATAACAAAAAAGTGGTTCTTCTTAAGATTAGCCGACTTAATGTATTTATACAGCGATTTTTAACTTCATATATTTTCCTATTGTGATATTGTTTGCAATGCATGGATTGGTTTTAATTTGCATTGCTTAGGCCTGTGAGGTTCATACGCATCTGGCGTGCACAACAAATAGAACAAGCATGCAAATCATGTATGGCAATTTTTTTAAACACTTAGTGAAGATTGTTAAAGATAAGCCCAGTTTCAATCCTCCAAAATGGTCTAGGGAACAGAATTTTCAAGCTGCCTTAAAATGGAAGCTGATGTTGTAATTTGAGACCTAGAGTTGCTAATACATATTTCACTTTGAGCATGGAAATAAGAATGTACTCATTACTCTGAATATTTAATACATCAACTATTTTACATCTTTTGTACTTTTAATGTTTTGCCTTTTAGTTTTAGTCTATTTCTATTTTTTTATTGTCTTATTCATTTCCCTTTTTTGTACTTGTTGGGAATCAATTTATTATTCCTCTTCCCTAAATCCCCTTTTCATCTGGCTCCTCATATATCATTGATGTTGATATCAGCAATTGTTAACTTCTTTCTTTTAGTTATTTATATGATGAAGGCCCTCATACCCACTTTCTTGTTAGTCTTCATTTTCACAGTTCTTTTTAGCTTTTCTTATCATTCCTTGTATATTTTCCAATTTTTGTAAAAATTATCAGCATTTTTAATATTTTGCATATTTGGGATGTAACACTTTAGACACTTTCTAATGAGAAATGATCACTTCAAATTATTGAAGTTTTACTGAAAACGTCACTTAGTGTTTCATCTCATCGCGTTATATGCGGCACGTCATGCCACATTCATAACGCACAATCTCTGTCATTTACACATATTGGGTTAACAGTCTAGTTTGTAAAGAGCCCCTTCATCCAAACATGGTTTCTTGACACTGATTCCACCACGAAGGGAACCTGCATTGGTTCCACAAAGCTGCACAGCCCTTTAGTAGCTTGAATCCAATGAATTAAGTTCATATGCTTTTTAATCTTTTCACAATTGTATCCTTTCATTTTTTGCTTCTTTTCTGTTCAATTCATTTTGTTCAATCCATTAATCCTCCATGTTCAATCAAAACTCAAAAGCAGAGGGTGAATTTCATGCCATGATTTATTTTCATAAGCCCAATGCATTTCAGAAATAACATTCCCTTCGTCAGGGGCATCATGGCATGCTAACAAAGTTTAAAACATCAGCTGAACACTTCCCGTTCAACCCCGGTCATCTCGTTCCAGTGCCTGCATGTTTCCTTTTCGTCAAAAAAAGGAAACATTCACCCTCTGCTTTTGAGTTTTGATTGAACATGGAGGATTAATGGATTGAATAAAATGAATTGAACAGAAAAGAAGCAAAAAATGAACGGATAAAATTGTGAAAAGATTAAAAAGCATATGAACTTAATTCATTGGATTCAAGCTACTAAAGGGCTGTGCAGCTTTGTGGAACCAATGCAGGTTCCCTTCGTGGTGGAGTTATGGTTGCAGCGCAACAGGACGAAACGCGTAGAAAGCATTGCACGCCAGAATTGTTTGAAAGATTAGCTCTGTTGAAATTGTTGAAGAAAGTGGATAAAATGGTGTGCATCTCATTCTCATTGAATTCTTGACACTGATAACAGCATATGTTTATTGCAACACAGTATAAAGATGCTCATTCTATAGTGACCTTCTCTGGATGAAATATTATATTAGAACATTGGAATGTTGTTAGCTCCATTGGAAACAATGGAGTGCTCCGGGCTTATAATGGCTGGTATAAACCCGGAGCTCCAACATTCCAATGTTTCTTTGTTCACCTATCTGGCTGTGAACAAAGGCTTCAGGGAGCCTGAGGGGATTCCAATCCCCTCACGCTCCCATAAGGCTTTGTTTTTTTTGTAAGAACATTCTGCCCTCTAGTGGCAGAATGTTCTGAAAGCCTTATATCCCTTCGTAGCTGGGCTATACCAGCTATTAAAGTCCCTCTCCCTTGTTAAAGGCCCTCGCCTTCGGCTCGGGCCTTTAACGCTGGAGAGGGCCTTTAATAGCCGGTATATCCTGCTACGGCGGGTTATAAGGCTATAATATAGAAGTGTGGATAGGTCAAACTTTGTGCAATACCATTAATTGTAATTGCAGCACCGTATTTTGTCTTGTAAGTGCTCAAGGGAACGGTAGGGGAACGGCCACCCACGTATCCCAAAGGCCTATGTGCACCCAAGGTACACAACGAGCAGAATCCAAAATCAAAATCCCATTCCTGAGCACAGATACAAGTTTATAACATCGGGAAGAGTAAATTCAATAAATTGTCAGTCCAAATCTTATATAGTCACAGTGCCTTGGATATTTTACAGTTGGCTCCTGATAATCAAAGTGCGCAGTTGGTATAGTCAGGATGCAGCCAACACGTGTTTCGTCTTGGGTATATCACCCATCGACTTCCTCTGGGCAATTATCAATTAGTGAGAAGTTGCGCCATAGTATGTGGGCATGAGTGCGTGTGTATGCATGTGAGTGCACATGGTTGGTAACTGCTGCTGTCTCTCTGTAGCTACCAAGGCACATTCAAGGGAAACCTACTCAGTGCAGTGTTTAAATAATAGTTATCAATAGGATTGTCTTCAGATTTTGGTTTCCCTATTTAGTGCCCAGAGCGGGTTAAGCATTGATGTAGCTTTCACAAAGAAATTCCCAAAGTAGTTAAAATATAGTGACCTCCCTAAAATTTGTATTAGAGACAGTAGGTAGTGTGCTCCTTGTGTTTAATCTGTCTATAGCAGTGCTCATTGTGGCTTGGGTCTAGTGGTGTTACACAAAACCTGTGTGCTTGAAGAAATTAACATGGAGTGGTCTGTAGAGGCACATTTTCAACGGGAATGCCTATACTTGGTTGAGTCAAGTGACCTTCTCCAACACCGGCAAGTGTCTAGGGAGTAGGAAGAATGGTCTGTAGCCAGTAGGGTCACAAAGGAGTGACCCAAGTGGGTTGCATCTAGTAACCTTTCCAAACACCATGTGTTTGCACACAGTAGACCAAGATTCATGGAGTTGTGGATGGTCTCATAATTTATTTTTTTTGGTAGAGTTTTATATAGCGTGACCCAGACCCGAAGATATTGCGTATCAGAGCTCTTTACATGAGCACCAGTTTCGTTACACAAGGACACATTCATTGTTAGGCACAGGGAGATTTAGGGCCAGATGTACGACCCTTTCATTTAGTGCCTCACAATTTGCGACTCACTGCGAGTAGGAAATTGCGAGGCGCTAAATGAAATGTACAACAGTGTTATTACACTGTTTTACGATTCTCAATGGGGTCGCAAATTGCGAGGCTCAATAATATTAATCAGCCTCTCGCAATTTGCGAGCCCATTTGGAATGGCAGCCCTCCCAGGAATGGTGGCCTGCTGGGCTCAGCAGACCACCATGTCTGGGACTACTTTTTAATAAAGCAACTTTTTTTTTTTTAAATGCATCCCGTTTTCCTTAAAGGAAAACGGGATGCATTTAAAAAAAAAAAAAGAAACTTTGCAGGTTCATTTTTTAAAGGGCAGGCAGTGGTTTCTAGGACCACTGCCTTCTCTTAAAAAATATTTCCCAACATACTCACAATGGGGAAGGGGTCCACCGGGGACCCCTTTACCTTTGTGTGTGATTTACCACCTACTTGAAGTAGGTGGTAAACTGCTAGTGTTTTGCGGCTGCAAATGCGGTCGCAAAACACTAGTACATAGCATGTTAACTCGCTATTAGGAAGGGATGCCCCTTCCTAATAGCGAGAGTGGCAAATGCTATTTTGAGAGTAACTGACTCGCAAAATAGCATTTGTGCGTGCTAGTACCCTTTTTTGCGGCCGCACATGGGAGGTTCACCCGTTTGCAGCCACAAAAAAGGGACGTACATCTGGCCCCAAGTGATTTACCCAGAATCACAGGATGTTGAGCGTCGCTGTCGAGACTCAAACCCGGTTCACTAGCTTCGAGGTGCACCGCTCTTGCCGTAAGGCTACATCCTCTACTCTACTGGTGCTCATCTCTGTTTTGATTGCATAGCGTTCCACAATACTTGTGTGTGTACAGTAACCTGGTCATGTGTGGGCAGTGAGTAACCAGTACTGTTACTACGGGGTAAGGCGCAGGGGCCACCATGCCGGTATCATCCCCTATCAATGGATCACTGCGCTAGTGCCAGTAAGGGATGTATGTCGTTACTACGCATTCCTGTTGCTTACTGGCGGGAAACAGCGTTTACTACGCAACTTTTACAACGCTGTGCCTTTACGACGCAACTTTTACAACGCAAGTCGTTACAACGACTTGCGTTGGGGGGCGCTGAATAGTGAATAGTTTAATTTACTATTCCAACTCCAGTCCCCGTGGATAGTAGGGAAGGAGTTGGATAGTAAATTAAACTATTCCCTATCCTGCAGCGCCCCTCAGCGCAAGTCGTTGTGTAACAACTTGCGTTGTAAAAGTTGGGTCGTAAAGGCACAGCGTTGTAAAAGTTGCGTAGTAAACGCTGTTTCCCGCCAGTAAGCAACAGGAATGAATCGGGATGCAGACTACCACACGTGAGAGTCACAGGGCATTATTTAAAAAGTTCACTGGTCACTTTCCAAACGTGAAAAAGAAAGCGACTCATGTTTCCTTTAAAAGGCATGTTCTACTTCGCGGTACTCAAAAATAGCAAAGTCACTTGTACCCTCTGTACACCCTGTCCCATTTTCTTTCTCCCTGTAAATATTCTGTGGTCGCTCAAGTGTAAACTGCCGCCTCTAATGGCGCCTCCAGTTGGACAACGGATGTGGCCGCACAGGCGGACGTCCACTGTAATCACCACTCACGTGTCAGCCCTGTAATTCCGCCTGACTTTTAGGACGACATAAGAAAACCCACCTCAAGCCATAATTGCAGCGCTGTTGGATAATGCAACAGTTTGCGCCATCAGAGCCGGCCCTGGCCGTGCAAACTATCAGCTATTAAAGCAATTATTTCTTCAGGCACAGTAAATAGTTCGCACCCGCCGGGGTAGCCAGGGCAAATTGGCTCTGCTCAATAGCACGGCTCCCAATTACCTTAGAAGGCATCTGTGTGGTTTAAACATCATAGCTCCCGACATTCTGCACAGGCTTCAGAAAACTATTTTAGCTCTTAAGATGCTGAGCAGCTTGCTGCTTATTCTCCTCTGCCGCAGTATTGCACTTGATATGAAATAGAGCGCTCTCATATCAAAGCATCAAAATACTGTCCAACAGGGAAAAGCAAATCAAAAATAAAAAGAAATAGAGTGAATGCTTGATTTCATCTCTGCACAGGTAAGGAGACACTTTCAGTCCATCGTTTTTAGCTCACTGTTGCAGTGTAGACATGAACCAGCCAAATGCATACCAGTCTTGACCAAGAGACAGATAAGGCCTTGTCCATCCAGGTCCACTGTTTCCTCTCTGTACAAGTGCATAAACAATCCCAGGCATGTTTCAGCTCAGAAAAGCAACTTCAAACACGTTTTGGATCACAAAATAACTCCAACCATGTTTTGGCTTAGAAAAGAAACTCCAAGCACGTTTCGCCTCAGAAAAGCAACTCCAAACATGCTTCAGTTCAGAAAAGCGACTCCAAACATGCTTTGGCTCAGAGAAGCAACTCCAAACGCGTTTCGCCTCAGAAAAGCAACTCCAAACATGCTTTGGCTCAGAGAAGCAATTCCAAACACGTTTCGCCTCAGAAAAGCAACTCCAAACATGCTTTGTCTCAGAGAAGCAACTCCAAACATGCTTTGGCTCAGAAAAGCAACTCCAAACATGCTTTGGCTCAGAAGAGCAACTCCAAACATGCTTCAGTTCAGAAAAGCAACTCCAAACATGCTTTGTCTCAGAGAAGCAACTCCAAACATGCTTTGGCTCAGAAAAGCAACTCCAAGCATGCTTCAGTTCAGAAAAGCAACTCAAAACATGCTTTGGCTCAGAGAAGCAACTCCAAACACGTTTCGCCTCAGAAAAGCAACTCCAAACATGCTTTGGCTCAGAAAAGCAACTCCAAACATGCTCTGGCTCAGAAAAGCAACTCCAAACATGCTTTGGCTCAGAGAAGCAACTCCAAACACGTTTCGCCTCAGAAAAGCAACTCCAAACATGCTTTGTCTCAGAGAAGCAACTCCAAACACGTTTTGCCTCAGAAAAGCAACTCCAAACATGCTTTGGCTCAGAAAAGCAACTCCAAACACGTTCGCCTCAGAAAAGCAACTCCAAACATGCTTTGGCTCAGAAAAGCAACTCCAAACACGTTCGCCTCAGAAAAGCAACTCCAAACATTCTTTGGCTCAGAAAAGCAACTCCAAACACGTTTCGCCTCAGAAAAGCAACTCCAAACATGCTTTGGCTCAGAAAAGCAACTCCAAACACGTTTGCCTCAGAAAAGCAACTCCAAACATGCTTCAGTTCAGAAAAGCAACTCCAAACATGCTTTGGCTCAGAGAAGCAACTCCAAACACGTTTCGCCTCAGAAAAGCAACTCCAAACATGCTTTGGCTCAGAAAAGCAACTCCAAACATGCTTTGGCTCAGAAAAGCAACTCCAAACACGTTCTCCTCAGAAAAGCAACTCCAAACATGCTTTGGCTCAGAAAAGCAACTCCAAACACGTTTCGCCTCAGAAAAGCAACTCCAAACATGCTTTGGCTCAGAAAAGCAACTCCAAACACGTTTCAGTTCAGAAAAGCAACTCCAAACATGCTTTGGCTCAGAAAAGCAACTCCAAACACGTTTCAGTTCAGAAAAGCAACTCCAAACTTGTATCACATTTTGGTGACTCTTTCTTAGGTGGGAGCCTGAGCGCTCCATGAGTACCCAGAGGTACGTTCTGTAGAGCACTGTTGCCTAGGGATTCAAAAGCGACCTCACTGATGAAGTTGAAACACATCTGGGGTCGCTTGTGTTGTTGTACAGAGTGGACATGGCTTAGCAATTTGTTCAGGAATGTGTGATTTTGAGCAGAGCAAATTGATTTGGATTTCTCTGTAATTGCACAGGGCACATAATAACAGTGGTATAGCATGTGCCCAGCATGAACAACAGGGGTGTAGCATGTGCTCAAAGTGGTAGCATTGCTTATGACTAATGACCTGAAAGTGCTGTCAAAAGTACAGCCATATCAAAATGTATATTTTGTTCTTGGTCGAACTACTGAATATTAACATCAGCAATATAGTGGTACGAGAATAATGAGGACAAAATAGAGAGGAACAAAATACTGAAAGGTAAGCTCATATATAGTGAATTTAAGATTTATTTCTAATTATTCCATATCTATGTGCCTTGAAGCGATATCTCGAAAAGAGGAAACAAGGGAGACCCCACTCACGCAGAACCAGAGTAGTCTAAGTGTGAACAGAAACAGTGGTTCTTGTGGAATAATATGGTAATCTTTGATAGTAATTATTTGCGCAATCGCAATAAGAATGTGTTAAGTTCTTCAATTGATATCAACTTAACCCATTCTGCAAATAATTTCTATCCAAGATTGCCATATTATTCCACAAGAACCATTGAAGATATATGTAGCAAGTAGGTACATATATGTGGAGTTAGGTATACAAAATGTACACTAACATGACAATATTTTATTGTCAATGTTCTGTTCTCAATATTGTGCCCCCTCGATACTTTTGTTTCGATATTCAGGCGGCACGCCTTCTTTCTTCATTTATTAAATGATTTTCTAGAGCTCTACAGACAGGTATTAGGAAACAGAGTTCGATTCTTCATATCTTTCTCCAGCTCCAAGTAGATTATTACCTGTTGAGTTGCAACAGTTCTCTTTGCAGCCCCTTCTTAATGCATAGATAGGTGTTCTTTGACCACAAGCTTGGCTTCCAAATGTTCCTTTTTTGTAAGCCCTGGACTCCCAAGATACTACCTCCAGTTTGATTTGGTTGAGCGCTCATTGTTTAATTAAGGGCACCACCATGCTGACTGCAGGATTCTTTTAGACTTGTAGTGGAAAATGTCATTTGTCTGAATAGGTTTTGTGAACAGTGCAAAGAAGTTTAGATGTAATTTGCATCTGCTGGGGTAGGTGAAGTTCTTGCAAGGCGGCTTCATTTGATTGGGCATTCTTACATCCACGCACAGCTTGGAAGACCGGTTTTGAGGTTTCACAACTAATCAATGCGCTTCTCCGAGGGGCTGGAGAACACAATAGTATAGTAGCCAAAACGTGCCATCACCAAGCCTCTTATTACCTTCTGGTGGTGTCAGCTTAGATTTGTGGGAGGGTTCTTCAGAAAATTATATATGCAAGATGATATGCTTGACCATGGCATTGACTGTGGTCACATCTGCCTTAAAAACAGCGCTCAGATTTGAGATCTTTGTCATAGTGGATGTGCTGTAGGTCGGTTGGGTCACCACCTGAAGATAAACCTATCTCCATCAGTATCTCCATCTCGCCACAATTCAGTCCTAGGAAGATGTCATCCATCCAGTGGAAGAAATGGTCCAAGAGGGAGGTGACGTTGGAAGGCTTCATTGTCCTGTTTTCCGGGTGGAGGTAGATATGAATATCATCCGCCTTCATTTGGAGCCTCACCTGAATTCTACTCTCGCAGCTGAGACAGTAGCATGTGTATTGTTTGGAAGAACAGACCAGACAGCTCCCCAATGGTACTCTGCCAGATCCCATATGATATAACAGTTGCGTTGATCTAATCCGCGTGTGCTGGCTGCAACTGTCGAAGATTGAATCCACCCCAATGCAGCTCATGTCCCACCCCTCGAGTCTTTTTAGCAACATTTTGTGGTCCATAGAACTGTGTAGTGTTACAGGCCATGTTCAGGCAGATTTAGCTCTTGCAGCGAGGCAGAACAACCTGACACAGGAAATTCCGTCGTGTCCACCGCATTTTACAAGCTTAAATCAATTAAGAAAATCCTTCCGTTTCCCCCCCCCAATTCAGGAAAAACTCTGGTCACTGCTTTTGTCAAGTCATCCCTTGACTATTGTAACAGACTTTTCATCAATGCCCAACAGAAAGTCATTCACAAGTTACAATCTGTACAAAATGCAGCTGCGAGAATGCTTTCGGGTACTCCGAAATTCAAAGTATGGACCGTCTGTTCCACATTCTATGTCAATTGCCAGCGTTCAGCACTTCAAACCAGATGGTTTGAAGTGCTGAACGCTGGCATTCTATGTCAATTGCCAGCGTTCAGCACTTCAAACCAGCTGGTTTGAAGTGCTGAACGCTGGCAATTGACATAGAATGTGGAACAGACGGTCCATACTTCGGTTGGTGAATTAAGAAAAATGAGGGGAACCATCCGAATTGAATTCTGAACACAGGACTCTGCAATATAGAGTGGCCTGATTCAGAACTAGTGGTTTCTTCAAATGTACAGCATTGCTGTAAGGACATCCTGATTGAATCAAGTGGTTCCTTTTTCCGCCATTACAATCGTGGTTAATGCTATGCTACATCTACAATTATTCCCCCACGGAGTAATTCCTCGCTCCAGATGAATTGGACTAAAGAATAAGCATTGGGAACGTGGGAATAAGCACCACCCCCATCGCCTGGAAGGGGTCATCCATGGTCCCAAGTTACCCCCTTTCTTCTTTTTTCATCCTGAAGAAGACTCGCATGGCTCAGGCTTAAATGACCGACAGGCCGTAAAGACGAGTCGAAACGTCGACGTATCTAGTTATAAACCTGGACCAGTCTTTTGTTTCTGTATATCGATGTGCAGACATCTTTGACACTGATGAGTCATGAACATTCAATAGTAGTTTAAGAAAATGTGTCTTACTTTGGCCAGGTTGAACAGTACGGTTAATTGATTTATCGTCTGTTGTTTTTGATCAATTATTTATGAATATTTTATGTCACAATATTTTTCTATGTATTCCTTTCCTTCTCAAATTGCACACACTTTTTCTACTTATACCTTTTCTATCTGCACGCTCCAATTGGGGTAACATTTGTCATAAAATTCAAATCAATGTTTGCAATAATTAACATGTTGACCTTGGTACATTACATTTCTCAAGGTTGTACATTTTGGTTTGCTGTTGCCCGTTTTTCGTAATTTTTGTTGTGATGAAGAATGAGAAACATTTATTTGGATAAAGCTAATCTTGAGTGACATGCTTCTGAACTTTGTTAAATTTAAAAAGTTACTGATTAATTCAGCTATAGTCTAAAAAATGGCTGCTGAAAACGCGTGAACTCTTCTGCGCATGCGTCTACTAAATCTACGCAGTATGACATCTCTTGCTTTTGAGGGAACCCTTTGCAGCTGCGCAGTAGTAGCCAAAAAGGCCACTTTGAACCTCACATGTTAATGGATATGCTTTTGCTCAAACTAAACTGTGCGTGTTTTGCTAAACCATTAATGCTATAGTTAAAATAAAACAATGGGTTTAGAGTAGGAATTAGTGGTATACAGTACATTAATTTCTTTTCATATTCTAACATGTCCTTCTTTGACTTTATTATTAGCTCATATTTGTGCCTGGAGGGTGACTGGAATCTCCATTTTGAAACTTGCACGCATGCGTTGAAAAGCATTGAAAGACCTCGAACGATGACATTGAAGGGTTGCCAAGTCCCATCTTACTCGCGATTTGCCTGAGAACTTTACCTCTTGATCCGGAGAGAGGAAGAACACTTGCTTAAATTGTATACATTGTATATGAAGTAATACGAATGATGATGGGAGGAATAAAAGCTTGGGAAAGAAAATTAAGGGTGGTAACATAGAAGAATTTAATTAAAGAAATTACTTCATATTAGCATAGTGTGATGACCTCTCCCCATTCCACTGACCAATCAAATGAAGGGAATACATGAATATTGAAACATTGGGGGGTGGTACATACTTCAAAAACGGTATAACTAAGGTATGCCTAGTCAGTTAGTATGTCCGACTTGTCACAGACCTGTCACTGACCCAACGTTTGCTGAAGGAGATCTTGGATGTCACAAAGGCTGGAGGGCTAATTGAGCAGTCTGGGAGAAGAATCGATTGATGCTGAAGAAGAATTGATCCATGTAGAGGGGAATGCGAGTAGCACCAGAGAGGGGTGTAAAACTGGTGTTGCACTTAGAGGAGGTTACCTGTCCTGCTCTGCACCTGTCCTGACCTGTTGGCTCCTGATTAGTCGGGAGCCTCTTTCTTTCCAGCCCTTGGCCAGGGGTTGGTCCTCGCACCATTCTAGGTAAATATAAATCCGTCTGTTATGTCCTTGTACCGTTTTCCCTTTTTCACCCTTCCCAGGTACCGATGTCTAAAGATTTTTTCTAAGTTCTTAAGGATTTTTGCTTCGATCGTTATTTTCATACTTGAGAAACTGGTGATTGACATGTATTGGTATTTGACTCACAAAATATTGCATGGATAAAGGGTTTTAAACTTTCCTGAGTCTGTTATTATTCTATGAAAATAAGGTAAATTGTTTGTTTAGGCCTTTTATTCCAACTTTCTGATTCATTGACCTGAGGAAATTAAAATTCGAAATGATAAGGAATTGGTAAGTTACGGTGTATAGGTATAAATCATTATAAGGTAAATAAATTCTTGATCGCATCAAATAGATTACCGGTTTATAATGTGTATGTTTATGGGCCCAGGTGAGTATGGTGTTTTAGAAATATCCTAAACTGGTAATCTCGCACCATCAGGCTGATTTAAGGTTTGGGGCACAGGGTACTTCATCACAAAGATGACAGAGTACCCTATGTGCGAAACTCAAGGTCTGTCTGCCTGGTTGTGGGTCCAATGGATTGCAAGTGTTATTCTGATGGTGTAAAATTTACTCTGTGGGTATAAAACTTCCTTAGCCTGCCCAATGGAGTAGGGGCCCTGGATATAAGTCTTCCAACCGTCTGCCCTATTTAGACCGGATAGTCTGATTGCTTTTCATTAATGCTCCCTCACAGCCAGTTAAATACTGGGCAGGAGGTACAGTTAGAACAAAAAGAGAAAAAAAAACCCGTACCATTGGCAAAATTTCCCATTGTGTAGGGTAATTTGTTTTCTATTTTTACAAAACAAATTCCCGCTGTAAGAGTTTCTTTTTGATAAATAAAAACTTTGTAAGAGTGTGACAGCCTGCCGATATATTCGACACAGCTGTCTGTCAAACATTTCCTAGATTGAACAGAACTGCCATGACTGTAGTTCCTTCCAATGTATCACTGGAGGCTCCTCGAGGGAGTGCTGCGGGGTGGTAGCGCGGGGCGGGGGAGGGGCAGGTGGGGGTAGTAAATCCGGCATACAGCCTAATGGAGTTGAGTAAATAGATAAATAAATAAAATGAATTACATTGCGAGCGCTGATACGCCAAATGCCAATGCAGCGCGCGCAATGTAATTTGTTTTATTTATTTATTTACTCGACTCCTTTCGGCCCAATTCCAGAGTTTACTACCCCCACGCTGCACCTCCCCCGCCCCGCCTCACCGCCACGCAGCACTCCCTCGAGGAGCCGCCACTGCAATGTATAGTGATGTAGCTCTAGATTTAGTGGGCGGAGTCAAGTCATGAAGGGTGATATAAAGTCCTCCACTACCCAGTTTGCCTTTCCTCCATCCGCTAAACCCTAAATCAGACCCTCTGATTAGACTGGCACAGAAGAAGAAACATGATGGATTGAAATGCTACTCTGATTGGCTACTAGTGGTTAGCCTATTTGCAGGCATTCATCTTACCACCTTTTGGTAGATTGATTGCCAGTTGTATGCCTAGAATCATGAGACGGGAGCAGCTTTACAGGCCTATTGCTACACAGGGTTAACACTTGCAATGCTACAGGCCTTGCTCACACAAAGTTAGCATCTGCAGTCTTACAGGACATGCTCAGACATGGTTAGCACTTTCAGTGCTACCGACTATGCTCACACATGGTTAACATATGTGGTGCTATAGTTCTTGCTAAAACGGGTAGGGTTAAACATGGCAGTGTTATGCGCCATGTTCGCACAGGGTTAACCGTTACAAGGGATGCAAGCCAGGCTCACACATTGTTGCAGTGGTACAGGTGAGGCCTCTTCTTGAAAGTGAAGAAGATGCTGCCCTCACCACTGCCAGTGTAACTTTCCAAATCAAGGCAAACAAAAAAGAATGCGGGGACAATAAGTGTCTGTGTAAACCGCTGTCCAGACTGTACTTTACGTAATGCGTCATATCCTTGGACATGTCCCACTTCCCTACCCCATGCTTCATTGATATTTTTTCTATGGTTTCTAGCTAGTTGAGGCAATTCTCCACTGCGGATGTCATACCATCAAGCCATGGCATCTGAAAATCGTATGCCCAGGCAAGCTAATGGTGCTCATCTGGGGCAGAGGAACCATTGGCAAAATCTTACTAACTGAATCAAAAGGGCTGAAGCTGTTCTCCTGCCAGTTTAAGGCTGCTTCACTGCAGGTGGATCAAGATTGCACCATTATGGGCCGACTTCCAAGTCGAGTGAAGCGAAATTACCACATGGAATTTTGCTCCACCTAATTATGGGCGACTCAGACCTGACTTCCTGGCCAGTAATCCCATCGGAAAATCGCATGAGGCTTTGGCTCCAGCCAGTGGCGTTGCTAGTGTGTCATATGCAGTAGTGCAAGGGAATAAATGGATCCACCAGCCACTATTTGAGATATGAAATGCAGTAATAATTAAGTTCAGTAGTCTCTTGGGTCTCTAGGTCCCAGTGCTACAGACCCTGCTGCACCAATGAAAGCTAAGCCCCTGGCTGCAGTATCAGCCAGGGCACATTCAGTGGCATATGTACAATGAACTAACTGAGCGCGGGTTAGCTCCACAAGTGCTAATGCCGTGCTCTGTCTGTTCAAAAACACAGGGATGCACTGTATTTACAACTATATGGCACACCACTGCATTTCCCCTTGTGCTCAATTAACCTCCCTAGCGCCAATGCAGGCACCCTTGCACCAGAGTGCAAGGGTGCCTTGGGGGGGGGGAATGATTGTCTGTGTGCAGGAGGGTGTCCTTTACTGGACACAAGCAATCCAGAATGGCACTTTGTAATTCCTATGTGTGCTGCATTGTGCAGCACACATAGAAGTTGCAAATCATCATTATTTGTAATGATTGTTTATGTGCAGGAAGGCACACCTTCCTGCACAAAAACAATCATTCCACCAATGCAGGCCAATAGAAGCAGCAAACATTAGGAGAAATTCGACATTTCTCCTTGTTTTGACAATATGACCAGGGTTTTTTGGTGTTAATTTCGGTGATGCCCCGTATTTACGCCACCATTGTAAATAGGGGGCAGCGTCAAAATCAATGGGTGTTGCGGCAGAACGCACCCTGCAACACCCATTGCCCACCACCTTTCACGCTAAGTGTAGCGTGAAAGGGTGCGTTATTTACAAGGTGGTGTAGAGCCACTTTAAGTGGCTTACCGCCACCTTCTAAATAAGACGGTGGACTTAATGCCGTCAGAACGTCTTAAAAAGTGGCATCTGTTTTTTATCTGCCAGAAACCATGTTCCCCTCCGTTCCTTTACTCCCTGCACCCCCTCCATCATTCCATACCGCAACCAGGGGTCCCCACATATTCTCATCACCTGCTCAAAGGCAGGTGTTAAATGTATGTGTGAAACCTGACAGAACTGGGAATACTATGAAACTTTACGAGCTGACAAATTGGTCCTAAAGGTAGTTCTCCATTCCATGGAACTTAACTCCTAAATTGGACGGTACTGGGGTGGATTTACTGCACAGTAAAGGTAAAATCGCATGCCATTTTACAGTTGCCTCAGTACTGTCCAGCTCGTAATCAGGGTTATCTGTTGTAGAAAGATCGCAGGACACTTCTAGTTAAGTTACAGGTAGTTTTTTTATGGACACAGCCAGCCAGCTGACCAGACCATCAACTAACCAGAGTGGAACACTCCAGTACAAGTTAGAACACACATAAGTATTCTCTGAGGCTAAGGAGGTAAGAACACAAAGGAAGGGCTAACGACCACTGTCAGCCATGTTACATTAAGAACTAATTTACAACACATCTTCCTCCTTTACAAAAAATGCAATAAATAAACAAATCACAATAAATGAAGATTAATGTATGGGAGACAACAACAATAATAATTAAGACAGATAGGAAGTCTACGATTTCTTGAACTATCATTAGTTTGTGAAGGCAAACAAGCGTATAGGGGCAACGAGTGTTAAGAGTGAAGTGTGAGGAGAGGCACATCACCCAAAACAACTAATATCACCACTACCTACTCCCCTTAGACTGACAAAAACAGGAAAAGACAGTCCACTTTCTCCAATCTGTTCTTGACCAGCAAAAAACGGGAAGAGACAGTTCACTTTCTTCAATCTCTTTCTGTCCACCATCACTTTCCGCTCCAGGTTGAAGTTGAACAGCTCAACAGATGCCTCCAAGCTTTACAGGTACTACAGTCCTGGGTACTCTTAGAGATTTCCAAGTGCAGCACTGCAAGTGATGTTTGGGATTTTTAATCTAGCTTGAAGTTTTCTTTCTTCAAGGTGCCTCCATGCTTTACATTACCAATATGTGGATTTAATGCTCCCGAAGAAAATTATTGAAGCCAGATCTTTCTTTGTCCTTGTTTTGGACTAGCAGTTATGGTTCTGATTCTCTTTCTACGGTTCTGGGCTTCCTTCTCCGGTTAAAGGCCTCTTTCTCTGGTTCTGGGCCCTTTTTTTCGAGTATGAACTCTCAGTCCTAGTTTTGGAAACTTTGCCCCCCTTTGGTACTGGTTCTGGGACCTATGTCCCAACTCAGTTCTGGGACCTTTGTCCCCGTTGATGGTTCTGGGACCTTTGTCCCCTCTGGTTCTAGTTCTGCTTCTGGGACCTTTGTTCCCTCCTGGTTCTGGGACCTTTGTCCATTGCCGGTTCTGGCCATCAACTGACCATCAATTGACCAGAGTGGAACACTCCAGTACAAGTTAGAACACACATAAGTATTCTGTGAGGCTAAGGAGGTAAGAACACAAAGGAAGGGCTAACAACCACTGTCAGCCATGTTACATTAAGAACTAATTTACAACATTGTCCCTGGCGGATCTGGCTTTCCTGCTATCAATGTCAGCAAGTCTGTGAATGCATCACAACCCAGGATGTTGTTGTACTTGATGTCGCTATAGTTTGTGCCACAGGTTCCTTTTCTGCTGTCTTGTCATTGTTTCTCATGTGTGGCCTGTCATTTGAGGGCTTTACACTTTGAGGTCCACTGTGATCAGGAGGAATATGTGTCAAAGAAAATCGCAGTCCAATCTCTGGGGGACTCAGGCTTAAGTTGGGGTTAGAGAACCCTTCTTCAGTCTGTTATTGCCATGCACGCTGACCTGCAGGAGAAAGCGGGTGCAATGGATTCGGCAGCAAAAGCCACTGAAGAGAAACTGGAGGGTGTGTCCGACAGGATTCTGCTTAGATGAAAAGCAGCCGAGATCCATTCCTAATGTGCTGCTACAGACCAGGTTTTTTTCTTTAAATTCTGGGACCCGTTTTGTAATGTAATAAACAAGACTACAAGTCCACTTCAGCCATTGGCTAACTTCACTGTGAGCGAGGGCATCCGGTGCTTGGTGGGTTTGTTGGTCCTTGTTGGGTGGGTTGCATGTTAGCCCAGATTTCCTTCTGCACCCACTGGATATCTTGCAGCACGAAACTGTCATTGCTTGTGGACCAAATGATACATCTCAAAGTCTAAGCAACATCATCCAACAAAGCAATAATCTTGAACGTCTATTGATGGTGTTGTTCAAGAAGGAGGACTGGGAGAAGGTATTCGGTCGTTTTCTCTGCACGGGATGTCCCTTCAAACTTCGCCTTGACGATGTTGGTAAAACGCCCATGCCTGCTAGCTGCCTTTGACGCCGCTTCTGACTTTGCCTGAATTTACAATCAAAGCATGAATCTTTGACCACCCCTAGGCCTTTATCGTACTCTCCGTAAAGTTATCTGCAGTGAATCTGTAGTGTAGCTCTGTGAAAATAAATCGATAAATAAGACTAGGGGGTGTTGGAAGCCCTCAGATGTGCACTCTGCTTACTGGCTGACGTCATGGTAGGGCCATGCTACTGTAATTCCTGCACTGAGAGGCAGAGTATTTTAATTTCCATTCACTGTACTGTACAAATCTGATTAAAAGTAACGATTAATTAGATCGCGCACTCCACAAATGGGATTGTTGCTAGGCACTTGAATAAGCATTGCAGTCCACAGCTGCGGGAAATAATGGCTGTAAATTTCCAATGCTGAACAGCTAATTAGCAGCTGTTATTGCTAATTGCAACAATAACACTAGAACCCGCTTACCCCATTTGTATCGTTTGACCCCAAAAAAAGGTCGAGCTCTGCCTTATCAGGCCAGCAGTGGCACGTGCCCGTCAGTTGGTTACTGCAGAAAACTCTGCTTTATTTAAAGAATTTGCAGAAGAGTTTGATGATCCTGGTGGATACTTTTTGTTACATAGGGCAGTGGTTGCCACTATTGTAAATAATTGGGGGAATGGAGGGACTGAGCCTGTAACGCATCAAGCGTGTCAACTACTCTTTACTACGACGGGCCATGTAAAATTGGTATCGTGCCGATGTCGTGTTGTACGTGGTGGTGTCCTCTCCCCTCTCGCTGAACTGAAAGTGAAGTGGGATATGAACCTAGAACTCCACATTACAGATATGAGGTGGGAGAGGATCCTAGCACATATACCCGACGTCTTGCTAAACGCCAAGTTTAAATTAATATTTTTTTACAATTTACATAGAGCATATCTTACACCTGACAAAATCAACCAGTTCTTTGTGATAGCTGATGGGAAATGTCGGAGAAGTGGGGAGTTGGGGGCAGAATTGTTCCTCATGATTTGGTCCTGCCCTGGTTTAGTTGGGTTCTGAGAAGCGGTTGTGAGTTGTGTAAATGACATAACTTTATGGGGGAATCACTTGTATTCCTTTAACCTGCCTTCTTGGGGGATATCCTTGCCCTAAAAATAGAAACATCACTACTAGATTTACCAATTTGGCATTGAGTCTGGCTAAACGTGAATTGACAAAGCATCGGAAGTCTGCCCGTGGCCCTCGAATAAGTAGATGGAGAAAAGGACTGGTTAAATGGGTTGGACTGGAGAGTGCTGTGTTGTTTCTTGAATTGAACAAAGGGAGGGGAAAGATTGAAAATTCATGAGTATTGGAACACCTTGTGGACTGTTTTTTGACCCTGGAAGCTGATATAATCATCCCAAATAGCTCCCTGATTTCTCAGGAGGATTTAGAGGGTGGTAATAACTGACCTTGCATGAGTTTAAGGGTGGAACTTTGAAATACAGAACTTTTATGTTACTGGCCACTAGGGCGTTCCATATTTGACAGCTTGACAGGGGATAATTGTAGGTAGGGGTGATATAAAGGGTTGTTGCAAAATGTTTTACACTTTAATTGTATATATTCTATGTATTAGCTTTCAAAACCTTCAATTAGTTGAATTTACGTCCTTGACAATTTTAAATCAACATTTTTAAAATATTATTTATGGTAAACAACCTTTACAACAAAACTTTTACAACGCACTACCATTACAACGCGGTCATTACAACGCAAACCATTACAACGCATTGCGCTGGGGGGCGCTCTAGGATAGGGAATACGTTTAATTTACTATCCAACACCTTCCCTAGTGTCCACGGGGACTGGAGTTGGAATAGTAAATTAAACTATTCACTATCCAACACCCAAAAGCACTATGCGTTGTAATGGATAGCGATGTAAAAACCGCGTTGTAAAGGCAGGCGTTGTAATAGCCTGCGTTGTAACGTCATACATCCATTATTTATTACCTATTATATGTATTATTTGAAAACTAAATTCTAATCTATTAATTATTATCTATTTATTACATGCATTTGCTTAACAACCTTTTTCTGTGCACTTGATGCTTCAGTTTTATGTTCAATATTGAAAATAATGAAATTATTTCAAAAAAGCTCTGCAGTGCTCCAAGTGACTGATTTACACATTCGCCTGAAAGCCTCTGCACTGGTGAATCAGCATTCCTGGCCACATATCCAGTACCGAAAACCCTCATCATGAGTCTAAAGATCTGTGGCAAAATATAAATTCAACCCTGGCTGCAGCTCCTGTGTTGTCGCCCCACCACTCACTCCTCCCCTCAACAAGCACTGTGGTGCTGGTGGCAAGCCCTACTGACCATAAAGAGAAAATACAGAGACAAGGAGGCCATGATGGTGTATTGGAGAAAACTGATTGATGAATGACCCAAATCTAACTAAAGAGTTGTTTAACCCGCTTGCTGCTTCTGTCGGCCAACGGTTGTCACGAGCACTACCTGGCTAGTGCTGTGAACGTCCGTTGGCCGACGCGGCCCAGCCCACTCTATAAAACCGCCGCACCGCAGCTGAATTTCTGCCGCGGTAAAGGCGTTAAGTTATTGGTGAACCTCAGGAACCAACCACATGTACTTTGGCTGTGGCCCTTGACAACTCTACCTTTTCACAGAGAGTATCGTTAACATTAAAGCCGAGATTGAAACCAGAACCACAAGCTGTCTATCATGCCTCGATAGGTTGATAGGTTCAGACAGCCTGAAACTTCTTTAACCACTCCAGAGCAGACTGTACAAATGCTATGTCAATTTCACACTATTTCTGAATCTGATCTTATTAGTTTGATTTAGCAATGTCGTCCTTCCGGCTTTCCTACAGACATCTGTCCAGCCAGGTTTTTTCAGAAAATGACTCCATTTATTATTTGCAGATATCATGTCTTTTTTTTCTCAGTCTCTCACTTCACTGGACCAGTCTATTGTATGGATCTTCGTCCCATTTCTCAGTTCCATTACTTATAAAAAACGCTTGAAAGAATAGTTTCCCTAAAGCTACATGAAAAAGTCGAGTCGAATGATCTTCTTGACTGTCAACAAGGAGGTTTGTGTCCATGCCTCAGCACTGAGCTGGTTGAGATATTGGTTTTCGATGATCTGCAGCGAATGGTGGATGCCAGCCGTCTGGGGTTTCAGTGCTCTGGGACAGCCTTCAATACTATAGATCACATGATCCTATTGACCCGACTGTCTGACATAGTTATCAACATTTGTCCTGGTTAGAATCGTTATTATCAAATAGGAAACAAAGGGCATTCATTCCAATTTTTTTATCAACTCTAAAAGATGTTTGGTTCAGTGTTCCCGAGGTATCTGTTCTTTGCTCGATGCTTATAAAAACACCTACAAGCAGCCGTTGCCACATCCGCTTTACTATCTAGGAACCAAGGGCCTGATTTAGATCTCAAACAGAAGTGAGGGTAACCCAATCAACCATTGTAGGCTTGGGCAGTATATAGTTTCAGGTAAGAGGTGTCTACAAGGGATTTTGTTCAAGTAATATTTGGCTTATTTCTTGACATTAAACATTGAGTTTGTTGTAAACAATCTAACTCTGGTGTACCCAAACGGTAACAATAATCACTCTTAATTACTTATTACAACGAAGAAGCACACGAGGGAACCTGTTTATATGAAAGTATATATTTTTTATATTCTCGAAATCAGTTCAAGGTGATACAATAAAAATTAGTCATGAGCAAAACGTCATGAAAAGACGTTAAAACAGATCAGCAAATCAATTCATAACCAAACATCAACTCCTATAATTCAAAAGAGAGTAACTAAGGTCAAAATAAACACAAAAGTCACTCTTAGACACATGGGTTGCTTGGGAGGTGATGTAGAGGTCGACGTTTCGGTCTCTGTAGCTGTAGTCTATGAGACCATCATCAGGACAAAGTATATGTTGCAAAGGAAGCCCTCTATGTAAATATAATACAATGATATTAACAATTCATTTTATTTACATCTATATACAGTCAAAGCAATAATCACATTTTAAAATGTTTCAATCAGGATAATCGTGTGCATAACACTATATCGAATTAATCTGTTGAAAGGAGACTTTTTGTTGCACCACAAATGAAATAACAGGACATTTTATCGAAACATCAGAACAATCCAATAGTCAGATAACCCACAATTTGTGTGTCTTAGGGGATGACCACCACCGTCCATGGTTTTATCAAAGAATAGATGCAAACTTACTTAGCTGTCTGGGACACAGATGGTCTAGCTAAGGTCAAGTCGCTAGAAGGTGGGGACACCAGGGCCACTGATCTCTGTTGGTTAAAGAGTGGGAGGTTAACTCAGGATATTGTGCCAAGCTGGTCAGCCCAAATATAAATAAATAAATCAGATAGCTTCAAACCTGCTATACCGATGTACGAGATGTTCTTATGATTCGAATTTGGCCACCCAGCACTATGTAGGAAAGCTTTTCAGGTGAGGAATAAAACGTCTCACTGGGAATAAATAAGAAATGGATTCAAATTTTGGAAAGTTTATATTATCAAAAAATGGTCGATGTAATACTTTTATTCTACAGGACTATAACTCCAGCCAAATTCGAATATCATTGGCAGAGCTGGTTAATGAATAGATGGGGATACTATGAGCAGAGCTTCGAGATCAATGGCTTCGACCTACTTCAATAGGTGATCAAACTTGTCCGAAACAAAAGTATGTTGAAATCTTCACGTTATTTCAAACAAACCTCGATAGTATATAACTTCAGATTGGTTCATAGTGCGGTAAAATCAGCCTCTAAGGGCTGCATAGCATTTATAAGGAACATCATAAGTATCTAATGCAACTCGGGACCCAAGAGGAGGGAATAATGTTAAGGCAGTTAGGAAAAAAAAAACTGCCGCCAGCGTAAAGGTCTTAAAACCCTCGAACGCAGTCGAGAAGTGGCTTCATTTGTGGTGCAACAAAAAGTCTCCTTTCAACAGATTATTGATATTGAAATTGAGTATCCTATGAATTAACACTCTCATAGTATTATGCACACGGTTATCCTGATTGAAACATTTTAAAATGTGAAAATTGCTTTGACTGTATATAGATGTAAATAGAATAAATTTTTAATATCATTGTATTATATTTACATAGGGGGCTTCCTTTGCAACATATACTTTGTCCTGATGATGGTCTCATAGACTACAGCTACAGAGACCGAAACGTCGACCTCTACATCACCTCCCAAGCAACCCATGTGTCTAAGAGTGACTTTTGTGTTTATTTTGACCTTAGTTACTCTCTTTAGACTTATAGGAGTTGATGTTTGGTTATGAATTGATTTGCTGATTTGTTTTAACGTCTGTTCATGACCTTTTGCTCATTACTAATTTTTATTGTATACCCTTGAACTGATTTCGAGAATATAAAAAATATATACTTTCATATAAACAGGTTCCCTTGTGTGATTCTTCGTTGTCCTATGTAATTAAGAGTGATTATTGTTACCGTTTGGGTACACCAGAGTTAGATTGTTTACATCAAACTCAAAGTTTAATGTCAAGAAATAAGCCAAATATTACTTGAACAAAATCCCTTGTAGACACCTCTTACCTGAAACTGATTTAGATCTCAGCAGACAGGTTTTTCCGTCACAACCAGGGACATCTTAAGGATTTTGGCGTTCCTGGACCAAACAGATTCTGGAGGCCCCTGTTCAAAACACCTTTGAATTTATGACCCAATTTCTGCTTTTTCATACCATCTTTGGCCAGGTCACTGACAATGCACGGGCACCCTCATACACATTCTAAATGTATTCACAACTAATAAATCTTCAGGGAAAGTGACACGTGTTATCAATATTGTTCACAGCTGTGGCTCACTAAAATTACTGTAAATAATCTCTGTGCCACCCTACCATTTCTCATATGTGAGATCCTATTTTGAACTAAAAGAAACTTTTATTTGTTTATGTTGCATGAAACATAAACACAACATTTCTCTGCAAAGTGTCTGTACTAGACTCTCACACATCAGGTACATTCCAATTAAATGAAAGGAAAATGATATTTAAAACAATCTGTTTAAGAATTATTTAAGGTAATCAGGTCAAGATTCTCTATAACAGACCTGGCTCTATCAGGCAGCTCCTGAAGGACGAGGCCCTGGGCCAGGGCCCATTTTGCCCATGCCTTGAAACATCACTGCACAACAACAATAGGAGAGATAGGGAAAATCAAGGACACTCTCTCAATCCCCAGTTAGATACAATTAAACAAAAACAGAGAGGTCAGGTCAATCTCTGAAAACCACAAAGACGGCCTCTCGGTGGGGCCCGATGATGAAGCATGACACTGACTAGGTCGGTGTGTGAGGGCTTTCTTTCCCACCCAAAGTGGGTGCGTGATCCTAAGTTGACTCCGTCTTTGTGGTTTTCAGAGATTGACCTGACCGCTCTGTTTTTGTTTAATTGAAACATCACTGGTCACAACTGTGGCTGATAACTCGTCCGCCAAAATATAAATCAAATAGGATATAATGGGAATTATATTTTGGCGGACAGGAAATCCGTGTGAAGGAGTAACCGGTCCTCCGAGCTCAAAATCAGACCCTAAATTCTTCATGCATACAGATGATAGTCAACTTTTCCGGCCTTGGTTCTGGCATTGTGGTCTTCCAGATGTCTGATACCCATAGTACCTTGCAGTGTTACGTGGTTCCTATGCACCGCAAGAGGCACATAGCTGCAGGCCACGACTCTTACTCACTCTGGGCTGCTTCCTCTCATGCTTCTAGTCTTCTGTCTCCCCCACCCCTACAGCTCTAAAAAAATGGCCATCACCTATCTGAGATTAGCAACTGCCTTTCTAAGCTCCTCTGTAGCTAGTCGAGTTCTAGCATTTGCTCTCTTTTCTTTTCCTTTTCCCCAAAAATGAATTCAAGTTAAATAATCTTGATTATGTAATTACAGCAGGAACTTCATAATGGTGTTACAGCATAATCAAGGTCTTTCAGTAAGTTACATGTTCAATGATTAGACATGGATAATGACATGTAGTTTATTTTCGTCTTGTAATCTACTTTTTAGATATTAACACTGTTTGCCAAGAATCATCAGGAAAAACAGACTATCATTGTAGGAAAGTGCGCTGTGTCTTTGGTCACCACCACACTTTTTTCACCAATGTTGATGGTGTTGACTCTGAAAGTGCACTGGAGCCTGCTAACCAGGCCCAAGTGCGAGTGCTATCTCTCTAAATATGATGGATATGAATTGGTAACCCCAATAGACAAGGACTTCAGCCCTCTTATAAGTCTCTGGTGAGCGGTACCAATGGTACCCAGGGCTTAGGAGTTAAAGGGTCATCACGGCCTGAAGCACTGATTGTGCCATCCTGAGATACCCAAGTAAACAGATGGCAGCGGGCCTGCCATTGCAAACTGCATAAGCAGTGCAAACTGCTCAAACTAGACTTTGCCCTCATCAAGATTGGCATGGTCTCAGAACTATTTTTAATATATGCCAGTCACTCCTAAGGTTAGGCCTTCACAGCCCAGGAGGCAGAGTGCATTATATTAAAGGTGTGGACATATAAGTGGAAGCATATATGTCCCTATAGTAGCCTCCTTCCATTAGGGGATGCTATAAGTGTTCAGGTGGTCATTGGATAACATGGACTGGCAGCCAGGCACCCCCAAGTTGCAAGCTCCATTATATTATGACATATTTGGTATCAAACAACTTGTCTCCTCAAAGCAGACCTTTTCCCAAAGTCAGACTTAATGTGACGTGCATCCAGGCTGCTAACTTAGATTTTGCTCACCTGGTTGCCCCTGCCTTTCCCGTGCCCTGGCCATCAGTTTGCAGCTACTGCTGTCAAGACAGGAATCTGACCCCCAGCCAGGAGGTGTGAACATTCTCGGGAGTCAGAAACAAAGGCCTGCTTAGGTGATAGGTGTCACCACCTTCACTGACAGGAGAGCTAGTGAAGTGGCACATCAAGGGAGGGAGCTTCAAAGCTCCCACCGTCTCTGATATGCAACCAAGCTTCCTCCCAGGAGAGGAAAATGCTAACCCCATTCCCTAGGCACATTTATAACCTGGGCTGGTGAGAAAATTCGGTAGTCAGGAGGCGAATACCCCCAGAAGGCTAGCCACACCCTTAGGGTGGGCTACCTCATCTGTATATCTGAAAAAGGTTTCTGCCATTTTTAAAAGTGGCAGAACGCAGGCTTCAGGGTAGAAAAGGTGTCACACTCCACGGGAAGTTGTCATCTCAGGGGCGTATTAGGCACTGGGGCTAGCAGCTCATTAGCTACTAGCTCCCACACCCAAATGCCCCTAAATCAAGGATTGTTTCCATTGAATGCAAAGTTATTGTTTTGCAAGATTGAAATGCAGTGATTTATTTTTCCTGTAAAAATCCATAACTCCAGGTCTACTCATCCGATTTTTTAAATGTTGGTATCTAAAATTATAAGAAAATCTGCTTTATCTTTCTAAACTGGTGCCACATTTCGTTCTAGTCAAGTCAATTATTTATTGTGCATTTTGGTGCCCTGAAATCACGACACATGTTCCTCTAGTAAAGCCTGACAACTCTGTGCCACACTACCAGGACCGAACTAGGGATTAATGAGTCTGAATCCAAAGGACCTATTAGGCGTATTGTGAGACTATTGCATAGTGAAGCTAAACCAGCCTCACTGCATAATAGTCCATGTTTCTACAATCATTTAGTGCTCCTTATACAAGATTATGAAACTGTACATGATGTACCTAAGGGGAAGCAGGGAACGCATATCATGAATATGAAAGAAAGAGCTTGAGCCTCAGTTTCCCAAGGGACCAAGGGAGAGAACTCTGGAGTTAATCTTGCTAGACATATAAAGGTCCAGCTACAAGTCATGAACATCGAAGACCATGATGGCCGCAGTTCATGTAAGGACCAGGATATAAACCCTGATAGAACAATAGTACAATAACGCTATGGAAGATCATTTCTAAATTGTGAGTCTTTTATCAAAGGGGTTTGTAATTATGAAAGTTTATAGGCTGAAGAACCACTGAGTCCATCCAGTGGGGCTATTGTGTCATGAACTGATGTTCATATGGCGAACAAAGCGGTACAAAAGGGGGTGGTGATGGACGGAGCATCTGAGCACTCACACCCAGTCAACAGATCTGGGTTTAATCCATCACCGTTCTTTAGCCCACTCTGCCACCCCACTTCAGACATATGCAAATCAGTCTGACCCTGTGCCTCATGGGAACAGTCCAGCCTGAACTGCCAAGCCATGTCTTCCCTGGACCGGAAACAAGCTTCCGAGGACCGGTTTCTGGCATCCCAGTTGTCTTCAGCCCGGCTTGCTTTTGAATCCAGTGGCAAAGTGAGCAAGGGACTCACGTCTGAGCATACCCTGCCACACTTATGGTGAACAAAAAGCGGTACAAAACGTGGCTTGGCAGTTCGGGCTGGGCTGTTCCCATGAGGCACAGGGTCAAGGCTGATTTGCATATGGCCATGTCTGAACTGGGGTGGTGTGGAGTGCAAAAAAACGATGGATTTAGGCCCAGATCTCTGTACTGGGGTGAATGTATGACATTGTTCTGCATTCTGTCCATCAACTGTGTTTTTTGCACTTTAAATGTGAGACATCAGCGCATAACCGACAAGGGCCGTGCAAGACTTTTTGCCACCTGAGGCAGTGTTGTATTTTCTTGCACATTTGCACCCCCTCCCAAGCCTTCAAATCTGACCTCAAAGTTCTCCTTCTTCAAAGACATTTCCAAATATAATTCATGCCCTCTCTGCTATCTGAAGGAAGCCCTTCAACTACTGAAAAATCTACTTTACTTGACTATGGAAGTGTCTTCCCGGTGTGTTCTTGTGGTTTGAGAGTCTGCCTCTTATTGCAGTATTGTCCTTCTTCCTGTGGCGGGGACTCGTGGGTGACTTGCACCTGTCACTCTCTCCTGTAACACACTGTTTACACTCCTACATTTGTTTGTTTCGACATCTGCACAAGTGCCACCAGTGCCTTCGTAACGTTTGTTCTTGTGCTGGAGTGTCCTCCATATATTGCAGTATTATACCTCTATATTTATTTTGTACGCTTTTTGTAACCTGCACACGTCACTTTTTCCTCCTGTAATGCACCGTTTGCTACCTCTTATATTTCGTTGGCGCACAATTGTCATTTTGCTTCATTTAATGTAACGTTTGCTTTTGTATTTTGTTCACTTGTAATGTTCTCATGTATCAGTTCTGTTCCTATCGTGAAGCGCTCTGACACCTTCGGGTAAAGTCCGCGCTATATAAAAATGCATAAATAAATAAATAAATAAATAAATTCCCTAGAAGGGTCAGCCTTAAATTATCGGGGACCATTAGATGCCCTGCACTGACGGTACACGAGCGGCTGCATTCGCCCCAAACCAGCCCTGATTTCCGATGCAGTCACCTCTTATGCACTGAAGTATCACAAATGCACCCAGGTGCCTGCAACACATCATCTATTTTGCAGCCGCATTCTATGCAAATCTTTGCGATGAATCTCAGGACAGAGACAGGAGCGACCATTATGGATGGGCGCAGTCTGGACAAGGCTGAGACGCGCAGCAGCCTGCCCTTAAAAAATGGCAAACAGTGCAAAAAATCAATGTGACCTCCATATTTCCACCTCCCTGACAGCATGGAAATGCACTTATTCACCAGGCTGGCAGCCTCACCTTTCCAGACTTCTGAAATGAGATGCGAGCCTCGGAATGTGAAGGAAGCAAAATCCGAACCGCCCAAAGCTGCCAGACAAAGGATGTACTTTTAGTTTTCAGAGAAATATTATATTTTTGGTGTTCTGTGTCTGTTTGAGCTCTCTCAAATGTTAATATCCATTTTTAATACATTTAAGGAAGAATTTTGCTGCTGTGTTAGCCCGTCCAAAAATATAACACATTTAGATGTCAATACCTTTTGTTGAACTAATCAGATATTCTATTCTAATGTCGTCATTACCACCGGAATCCGGTACCACAACATCGAATTATAAATATTGAGGTGTACATTCATCGTCCTCATTATACTGACGTGACAGAATTAGGAGAAGGCGGATCAGATGCCCGAAACTTTTTTAATTTGTACAATGTCCGATTTACAAATTCGAAACATTTGTGATTGCAAAAAGGTCTTTTGTCATGTAACAAACATAGATTGTGATTCAGTAACATGTTACCGAATCGCAATTTGTGTTTGTGGCTAGATACTACCCCCCAGATGCATCAAGCACCCATTTTACGATTCCTTATTAGCGAAAAATAAGGAATAGCAAAATGCAATGCATGAAGATCTCGCTTAAAAAATAGCGATTTCTTAAAATTCTTTAATTGCGACTCACAAATTACGAGTCGCAATTAAGGAATACCTCCCCATTCATTCCTATGAGATTGCAATTTCAAGGGTGCCAGGGTGTCAAAAGGACACCCTGTTGCACCCCTGAAATCTGCATATAGGTACATTTTGCACACACACATGCCCTAAGGGCATGTTTGTGTGGAAAATGGAACTTTGAAAAATGCACTTTAGTGCATTTTCAAAGTTTTTGCAAATTACCATGAAGTTCAACTGCATCCCAAATGCAAAAATACCGGTCGCAAAGGGGCAGATTCTGAGAATGTGCCCCTTTGCGAGCGGATTTTAGCTTGATACATCTGGGCCTATATGCGTTGTAAGGGTTGTTCTTAGGGCACCCCTTGGTAATACCATTGACCACTACCTATTCCTAAACAGTGCTAGTTAAATTGTTCTTTGTTTTGTTCTGTGACGCATCCTTTTTATTCAATTAAAAAAAAAAATTGGGGGGAAAACGTCTGAGCTTAGTTAAAAAAAATGATTGCATTATTTTAAAGCAATCAAAGACATTGTAGTCTGCTGAACCTAGAAAGCCACCATCCTTGTGATGGCTGCGAATTGTAGTGGGTCGCAGTTTCCAACCTATCTTATTAATATTCATTAGTAAGTCTAATTGCGAACCCGTACGATTCAGTATTTTGTGAACCAACCTATCAGTACATAGATAGGTTCACAAAATACCACACGGGTGGCATAAATACTGGTCGCAGAGTGCGACCAGTAGTTTGCGACCACTACTTCATACATCTGGCCTTTAGAATTTAAAATTTATAGCCCAAAACATGTTACCTGATATTGTGCAAGTCGATATCTTGCAGTCTATATTGTCGCAGCTCGATCATTTTTCTTGGATATTTTGACATAAAACCGATATACAAATTTTGCCTGAAAGGTTTTACCGCATAAAATTCCAGTTTTACACACCTCAGAGCATAAAAACTATGCACTATTAGCACTGTATCCTACACCAGAAGTCCAAAACGCATAATGATGCGTACGTTGTGCCCCCAGTAAATACCACAGCCTATGGTATTTACTCGGTGTGCAACTACACCCCAACTGTAATAAGGGCATAAAATGGTACTGTTGATAAGATTCGAAAGACCCACAAACTTGTTTATCATACAGAAAACAGCATTGCACTTCACCAAATGGACTTCCAATAGCAGGGAGTGAAGATGACATGCCACGTCATCCAACCGCTTAGATGCCACCTAGTGACTGCGGTGAAACTCAGAGGCATATTATCAAGCCCCTTATTGCCGATAACGCGGCGATATTTGCATCGCCCTATTATCAAGGCAGCGTTAAGGCAATTAACGTGGCTTAAAGCCAATTTAATTGACTTAACGCTGCCTTGGTAATAGGGCCCCTTTCCCGATAAACTCATCGTGAAAGAGGGCGTGCAGTGGGTGTTGCGGCGCCGGATTTAACACCTGAAAAATCCTGGTGTTAAGGTGGCTAAACAAGGAGAAATGCTTCATTTCTCCTTGTTTTTGCTTTTTTCATCTGTGCTGCCTTGTGCAGCACACATGGAAAATGCAAAAGGCCAAGGTTTGTTTATGTACAGGAAGGTGTCCCTTCCTGTACGAAAACCAACCTCTTTTTAAAAATGCTAATTTGTAACTTACATGTGCGCTGCATGAAGCAGCACACATGTAAGTTACAAATTGGCATTTAAGGTTTGTTTATGTGCAGGAAGGAATTCCTTACCTTACTGAACATAAACAAACCTCCCTGCTCGCAGACACCCTTGCACTCTGGTGCAAGGGTGCTTGCGATAAGTTGTAAAACCTATCGCAAGCGCAGAGGGAAACGCTAGACTGCACCATATCCTTGGTAATATGGTGTAGCCTAGCGTTTCCGAAGTGGCGTAGAGAGGAGTTAAGCCAAGATGGCTAACGCCTCTCTTCGCCACTTTGTTGATAATATGCCCCCAAGTTCTCTGCTGCCTGATGTGGTGTGTATATTATGTGGTACACCCAGCTTCAGGGAATGGAGATGGCACACTGCATTCCCCAGACACAGAGGTGCCACCCAGGGCCATGATGAAGCACAATTCTCTGCGAATTGATGTGATGCCCAGAGTGTGGGGGGCACCAAGCTGCAGCAAGTGGGCTAGCAATTCTATGCCCAAATTAAAATATTTTGTGAATAATGCTGCAAAAGGAGAGGTAAGAAAGCATAAACCTCACCTGAAAGTTAAGATACAGAGTTAAACAAGAGAGTCTTAGCAACATCCTTTACTGTGCGAAGGTTAGTGGTGATGGGGAAACTGACCTCTTTTTGCATAAGGACATTAATATCGGGCCCTTCCTCTTGAAACCCTTTGGTTTCTCTGAGGCTCGGACTCTGCTCTTGATGCCTGGGGCTGTTCTCTATCTAGGTATGTTCTCTTTCTTTGTTGTCCATGTTTGTTTGTTACAGGTGCTCTGTGTAGGGGTTCTCCTTCTGCAGCCTTTGGTTGCTCACATAAAAACAAAAAATGCCAGCATTTGTAAAGCGCACAGCTACCTCCAACGGAAGTGTCCCGGCGCTGTCGTATACCGCTATGGAACCCTTCCTGGCTTTTCCCTGTGAAATGTCCACTCCTGGGCACCCTCAAGGTGAAGCCAGGCATCCAGCGCTTTTGGGGCCGTTGTGGAGATTAAGCAAGCTATTGCCCAGAGTTGCAGAGTGGGACCCATGATTAGACTAGGCACCGAGGCGAGAATTATCAGGTTCGAGGACATTGAGCCCAAGACCCGCCGCAGGGCCTGGGATTAAAGCCTACTTTGGCACACAGTGCCATCTTGCACCCACGCTGTGCCCTTTCAGGATGTGTACCAGCCCAGGTACCTTTTGCATGTCTTTTTTTATGTTACTCTGTGTGAAGGGTGGTAAAGGGTTTACCTGTGAAGTGCTCATCTGTTTCTTCACCCTCCAGTTTCTTTCATAGTTTTTTTTTTTAAACTGTTTATTGATGACTGCTTGCTTTTATTGGGGTCATGGAGCAGAGTGACAAACTGATGGGGTGTTCTAGGCCAAACCCTTTTCACAGAACACAAGGGAAATGTGTTTTCGTTCAACACTAAATGAGATCTGCTGCATCCTGTGCAGGTTCAAGGCACCGGTCCATTCCTCCTACTTTTTAGCTAGAACTATTTTATGAAGATGAGAGATATATCTATGGAATTCCTAGGGTTTATGTAAGGAATGTGGGCTGTGCTGAGTCAGCTATACTTTTCACACATCCCTAAAGTGCTTGAAGACACCATTGTTTCTTACATCTGTCTATCAGAGTTGTTGTGCAAGGCTTGCACTTTGCTGGAAGCTGGATGTTACACCCACAAGCCTTCATCCTTCAAATCTGTAAACAATCTTTGTAAACAGGTATCCTCTAGGCCTCTGTGAAATTTTTATTATGCTCATGAGATTCATGAATCTTGCATTACGGGGCTGAAAAACTTCACACAATGTTGTTTCACTGGAGAATGGTTCGAGAAAAAATGTGTCTTGTGGGAGAAGAGAAGGCATTTTGGGCAAGATGTATCAAAGAGTTTCACCCATTTTGTATCTATGGAAACATGATTTAGTGCATATGTCCTTTGTCCTCAGAGCAGCCTCTTACTGGTGTATCGAATGGCTACTGAATGAGAGGTTTGCTCCTGTGTTCAAATTTCATGCCAGATATCAGAAATTTTTATTCTGCAAAATTTGATGTAATTTTCATGACATTATTCAAAATGTACTAAAAAAGAAATCTCCGTTTTGCACTGGCTCCACTTGATGGTTGATCTTAGGGATTGGAATCACAAGTTCATACAATGAGCTGGATGGCTAAGATTTGGAACACAGGCCACTGCCATGGCTTCCATTCCTCTTGCAATAGGTAGTCCTAAGCCATGGGACCTATGACAGATAGAGTGACATATGAGTTCTTGTGTGGACAATGGTTAAGGTGATTGATTGTGGGTCTAGAGGTAGAGCAATCAAGCACCTTTCTTATCCAGTGTTCAGTTCATTCTAAATGTTGGAGTGCTGTAATAATTTTCTTTCCTACTGATTATGATTTTTCAATATATGATATATTGCAACACACGTCTGATCCCATGATTTTCTCTGATGAGCGACATCATTGCTCCCCCAGCTTTGGGATGGTCCCCTTGGCCTAAGTGGCCACCGGGACTAGGTACAGCTTGGTTTTTCAGATATATGTGTTTTTTTCATGTACAGTTTTCATTTCTATCCATGATATTGCTCCATGCTGGGACTGTTGGGTTGGCTCACTTGGCCGAGTGACACTCAGCTCTGTCTGTGTAGGAACAGTCATTCGTCGGCTATTGTCGGCTATTGTCCCAGCTACACCCTCTCTGACATTCATGCTTCAAGAATGTCGTCTAGTGTTGTCATTGATGCAGTTTTATGACAGTGTGGTTTAGGCTGCAAAGAGCTGGACATATGCACTTTATAAGTGTTACATTATTAGGCATGATGATCCTTTGAAGTACTAGAAAAATAACATAAGGAGCTATACCTACCAATAGCCCCAATACCAATTACCAAATAACCAGTCAGTTGGCAGTGAAGAAGGTTCAATTGTTTATTACACAAAGTACTCTATAGAGGAGCCTCTCCCATCCTCACCCATGAGGTGCGCGGAGAAGACTGCTGGCTCACAGTCAAAGCAACACAGATATACCTTCAGTTCATCACATGAAGTCACCGTAAACGGAAAAATACTGCTTGGCCCTCGGGCCTCAAGGAAGGACCATATATGGCACACATGATTGGTTCAAAATGCTTCTATTCATAACTTGGAAGGTCAGAAGGGTTGACTCCCTTTCGTCCTGGTGCCCGGGAGTGCAGGCATGGCGCCTTTCGGAATGCGCTTATCGCACCCAAAGCCAGATGCGACCTTGAGTCTCAGGAGAGGGGAAAGACAGTCTACCTTCAGCTGCTCTCGGTAACTCAAATGAATTGAGACCTGACAATGGCTCAGAAGTAACACGTGATTACAGCTTGTGCCTGACGCAGAGGGAAGAAAATGGCGTCTGCATGGTTCTCGGCCTACTTCACTAATACAGAACAAAACAAAAAAAATAACCCTTATTCCACTAGTGAAGACATATAAACGATTATGATATATGCATTATGAGATGAGAAGGTACATAGATACATCATGCTAACAATATATGTATCCTATACTCCTTATACATGGAAAATCTGATTTTTATCCCTCAACTTTTCAGCTGCCTCTTATGTCTTACATTAACTATCATTGTTTTAAAAGGGATTGCAATTCCTCTCAAACTTTCAGAGACATTGTTACACCATGGCCAACGGCAAATCACTAAAACACCGGACCAGCGAGCCACACCTCAATACCAGGAGCTTAAGTGACGAATGTGGAGGGTATTCTGCATACCTGTTCCTTTCCTCCTGGCGCCTGACTGAGCATTTTAAATTTCAAGACTGCTGCTTGCTTTGCTACCTATTGGTGTACTTCCTGTCTTTAATATATTCTAACCTGTCATTACATATTCTTGCCCAGTGGTTTAGAGGTTAAGAAGTAGGGCTATTTATTTACTTGAAATTCAATAGGACTGTAAATCTTGTATTGTTCCTTGTGACCTGTGCTTCCTGCAATCTGAGGTAGGGGATCATTGGTTTTAGGCATCTTGAAGGGCCAGTAATGGTATTTCAACTGTGTCCTTGGTTTACAAGGCTTTTAAAAACAAAGTCTTCTGTCTCTGTAGCTGAGCCTGTAGGGCAGAGGGAGTCATCAGTGAACAGTACTGCTTCTATGTCTAGTAAATAAAAGAATGACCTTTCTTTCTCGACGGATTATTTAGACTTTTTTCTGCTCTCTCCATTCTATGTTCATTTCCTTTACAGAAGTGCAGAGGGGTGGCATTCTCTGGTTTGCAGTATTAGACCAGGCTGCTGCCGCCTGCCACCTACAATGTCAAATAGTAGTATTAGAATTGCCACGTTTTGCTGGCATTCTGCGACAGTCTTTTCCCCTCTGCACTATGGGTCTCATCCGACCTCCATCCCTTCGGAAACGGGACCGCCCAACTATTTGTCGGCAGTTCCGCCATTGGAATCACGATGCGACTGCCTTCAAGACTGTTGCAATGTGTATCCTTTGTGTTCTGGTGTGTGCTGCGGGCTGAAGCAAATGCCGCAGCACCAAAAATACACATTCTGCATATCCCTGCTCTCATGGTCCAGGAATATGTAGAGGGGCACCTACCCCACCAGGGCACACACCAGAGACCCAGGATGGAAGGGGGGCTCACTAGGGGCCCCCAAAGTCACTGTACGCCAGCTTTCTCATGGTGGGTTAACCGCCATGAAATGGCCGTCGGAAACTGACATTGTAATCGCTACAGTGGTGCCTGAGCAGGCACCGCCACCATTGTAGGCATTACAGATGGTCCGACGGTCCGATGGGCTCTTGAGCACGTCGGATTAGTGTCGGACGGTCTCTCCGCCCCGACCATCTGCCCGCCCTCCGAATATGGCGGGCAGTCTTACATGGTCCGATGGCCGTGGCACCACCACTGACGGGCTGACAGTGGCAGACCCACCCCCATTGTAATCAGTTTACTTCAAAGGTGTTTAATGGCATTGTTGGCAGTCCAAAGCAAAACCAAAGGGGATGATGAACGGAGTGTTGAACATTGCAAGCACTAACCCCTAGTCAACTGATCTGGGTTTAATCCATCATCATTCTTTAGCTCACTCCGTCACCCCAGTTCAGACATATGCAAATCAGTCTGACCCTGTAGCTCATTGGAACAGTCCAGCCCGAACTACCATGCCATGTCTTCCCTGGACCGGAAACAAGCATCCTGGGACCAGTTTCTGGATAATCAGCCGTCATCAGCCAGGCTGGCTTATTTATTTATTTATTTATTTATTTTATATTCTTATAAAGCGCCAGACTAGACCCCCGAAGGGGTATCTCCGCGCTATTGCTGCAACACTAGAGTGTACTAATTCTGAATGTGTACCCAGAGGAAGTGGGGATGTAAGCTAGAAAAGCATTATTTACCCGGATACAAGTAAGTTTTTAAGATTTTCCGAAAAGTCAGGTGGCTGGAGAGAGATCTTAGTTCTGGAGGCAGAGAGTTCCAGAGTGCTGGTCCGGCATAGGCTAATGCACGGCCGCCTTGTCTGGCCTTTTTTACTCTGGGCGTTTGCAGAAGCTGCTGATGGCTAGAGCGTAGAGGGCGCCCGGGAATGTAAGGCTGGAAAATTTCGGTCATATATTTTGGGCCCTCCCCTATCATACTCTTGTGGATTGTGCATAGAGTTTTAAACTGGACTCGCTTCCTCACTGGAAGCCAGTGGAGTCTCATCAGCAGGGGACAGGAGGGAGTCCTTGATGGAGCATTCAGGACAATCCTTGCTGCAGTATTTTGGATTACCTGCAATTTACTGAGTTGCTCCTCGTTAGCTCCGAGGAGCAAACCGTTGCAGTAATCCACCCTGCTGATGACCAGAGCCTGCACAAGCGTTTTCCTGTGATGGTCCGGTATGTAGGGGAAGACTCGTCTTAACATTCCAATAGCCCGAAAGCAGGTGCCAGCAACTTGATTTACATGTCCCTTGAAGGTAAGTTGCTGATCAAAAAGCACTCCCAAACTCCTAACTGTACTCTTAGGGATGGGAGCGGGGCCAAGCTCTAAGGGCCACCAGTCAGATGCCCAGTGTTTTGCCGCGTGTCCAAAACACATGACCTCCGTCTTCCCCACATTACACTGCAGACAGTTAGTTGACATCCATTCTGCAATGGCTCTCATGCCATCTGCAAAGGATCTTTTTATTGCAGGTGTAAGAATTTTGAAAGGAAAAAGGAGTTGGGTGTCGTCGGCATACGACACCGGGGTGAACCCGAAAGATCTTGCCAAGTTGGCTAAGGGGGCCACATACACGTTAAAGAGTGTAGGACTTAGGCACGAGCCTTGTGGCACTCCCTTATTGAGCTCCCTTAGGGTGGATTTGTGGGAGCCCAGCCTAACTTCTTGGAAGCGACCAGTCAAGAAGCTCTCCATCCATGCCAGAGCCCCTCCCTCCACACCCACCTCACCTAGGCGGTTGAGAAGCACCGTGTGTGACACCGTATCAAAAGCGGCGGAAAGGTCCAACAGCACCAGAATCAATGAGCTGCCATCATCCAGTGCCATTTTGATGTTATTGGTCACTGTCTGAAGGGCTGATTCTGTGCTGTGGTTTGGCCTGAAACCAGATTGTGAATAGTCCAGGCCTTCCGTCGCTTCTAGGTGTTGAGAGAGATAGGTGTTCACGTGCCTCTCAGTAACCTTGCTCAGGTAGGGTAGGAGGGAGATAGGTTGGCTTGAATCCAGTGTTGTCAGGCCTACATCAAAATTTAATATAGTTCTGAAATCTGCAAAATGTACAAATTTCATGTTATGTATAATTTGTGAAATATCTTGAAATTTCACTTTAGACAATTTTATATACTTTTACTCAAGCACGATTGGTTGGAGTGGAAAATATCTTGTTGAGAGTCACGTGACATTTTACGCATAGCATACCCTTGCATAGATACCGACAAACTATATTTTTTCCTCAACATAATTTTCTGAAACTTTTATGAAAAAATTATATAATTTTGCATTGACCCAGTAGTGGCTGCTAATGTTACAGATGTGCAAGTGACTCTGCTTATGTCTCTGTAACAGCAAAATTGCAATAATTTAGCTAACTTCTTTCATAATAAGATTACCGATAGTCACACCTCTTTGGCCGCTCACGGTGTTCTGCAGCAGCGTGCACTTTTAAGTAACTCTTGGACACATACCTTAGTGGAGTTTTGTCCACTACACTCCACTACTTCTTTAGTGACTCTGTTTGACTCAATTAGGTCTGGTTCGCCTTGAAATCAGTCACCACCAGGTATTATGTGTAAGATCAAGCTGGTATTGCTACACCACTTGCTCCAAATTCCTCATTTTTGGAAGGTCGGATTCCAACAGCCTGGAAACATGCTCAAGAAATCCACTCTTGATACTACTGTATGGGCCAATTGCCGACCTATATCTCTTCTAACGATCTGCGCTAAGATCTAGGTAATAAAAAAAAAAGAAACTTACTTGCTGCTCCCAGGTGCTGCTTCTGTGCTCTTCTGCTCCCCACCCAATCCAGACGCTGCTCTCATGCTAATAGCCAGCATGAGAGAAGTGCTGGGATTGGTCTGATTGGGCTGAAATGCTGCTCAGTTAGGGATGTTGAGCCAGTGCCTCTTGTTCCACCTGGCTGTGCAAGACAGCTGAGTTGGAGAAATATAAGTGCACATGTCAGTTTGGCCGTCCTAAGACGGCTGGACAAACTGACATGCACCTACCACTCCTCCCTGGGCGTGGCTGCTGATGACGCAGAGCATGGCTCCGCCACTCCATAAACTCGGCCGAGTAAGTGAAAAATAAAATGATCATATAATAGTATTCTTATCATTTTATTTTCCATTTTCTGCCTTTCAGCAGTGGAGTGATGCTCCTACGCCATATCGGAGCAGCTGCCCCTGGAAATAGCCCTACTTGGTGCTGTGGAGCACCTTAGAAGGCTGCTGAATAGCTGTGGTTCAGCCTCTCTCATTTTGTCCTGTTGGGTGTAGATTTTCAATGATTAACTTCAATGGGGCAATAGTTTTGTAAACAACATTTAGTACACAATATGTATGCCTGCCAATATTGTGACCATGGTAATTGTGCACCCCACTGTACCGTAGAGAGGAAGAGTAAACCTAACTGTGATGAAGATGATCAGACTGTAATCAAAACTTTGTGCAATGTTTTTTAATGAACAGAACAAATCAGACCTCTATGGGTCTCATTCCAATAAGTCATAATTCTGACCACTGCAGTGGCCATATGCACAACAGCACAGTCATCAGATTAGGAAAGTCTAAAATTCCAATGCTCAAATAACTTAACATTTTGTTTACTACTGCTAGTTATGTTTCTCATGCATGTCAACCCTTTGGAAATGCATTTTGAAAAAATTGCAAGACATTGTGTATGGATTTGTGCTCTTTAGAGCATCTTCTTCCAAACCTACATCAGATGTATTAGAGTATATATGAGGTGCTCAAATAAGACAAGAAAATGCAATCCTCAAGCTTTGAGAGGCCATATTACCTACCCTTTGATACTTCAAAGTTACTTGTATATAAAATAACTATTCTATTACTAAATAAGAATGCAGTATTATTGTCGTTGCCTTAACTAGTCATGCAACTATTGTTTCAAAGTTGTCAAAGCTATCAAAGCTATTGTCTCAATCAATCAATCAATCAATACATTTATAGAGCGTGCTACTCACCCGTGAGGGTCTCAAGGCGCTGAGGGGAGGGGGGGGGGGGGGGTCGGGGTGCTGCTACTGCTCGAAAAGCCAGGTCTTGAGGTGTTTCCTGAAGGTGAGATGGTCCCGGGTCAGCCGTAGGTGGGTGGGTAGGGAGTTCCACGTCTTGGCGGCCAGGTAAGAGAATGATCTTCCTCCGGTGGTGGTTCTGCGAATCCGTGGTATGCTGGCGAGGGCGAGGCTGGCGGAGCGGAGCTGGCGGGTTGGAGTGTGGAACGTGAGGCGGCTTTTGAGGTATTCGGGCCCGTGTTGTGGAGGGCTTTGTGTGTGTCGGCAAGGAGCCTGAAGGTGATCCTTTTGCTGACGGGGAGCCAGTGCAGTTCTCTCAGGTGGGCAGATATGGGGCTGTGGCGAGGGATGTCGAGGACGAGTCGTGCGGATGCGTTCTTTATGCGTTGGAGCCTTTTCTGAAGTTTGGCTGTGGTTCCTGCATAGGGCATGGGCCGAAGGGCCAGTGCCTCAGTGCCCTCTGTGGGACGTTTTTTTCTCCCCTGTCCCAGTCCACAGAGAGTGGACTAGGAAAGGGGAGAAAAAAAAACCGGCCCACAGAGTGCACGGAGACAGACAGAGAAAATGAAAGCAGCCTCGCTGTGCGGCCGGACAGCGATTGTCAGCTGTGGCCTCTCCTTCACCCCTGCCCTGCCAAGCAATCAAGCTGAGGCTGGGCTGGGGAGGGGAGGGGTGATTGTTTGCAAGAATCGGCCTCCCTGGGGGGCCAGGTGTTTCTCAGGCCTTTGAGCCATTTTCACGTCGGCCCCCCTGGGGCCCATGCAGCCCAGAAACGGTGTTAGTCTTAAAACCTCGCCCACAGCCCTTCACATTCAGGGCATAGTGGGCGAGGAAGAATGGGTCTTGCTGTGGGGGCCAGGTGATGTTTGGAATTTTTTATTTTATTTATTTATTTATGCGATTTTATATAGCACGGACTTTACCCGAAGGTGTCAGAGCGCTTCACACTAGGAACAGCAGTAATACATGAGGAGAAAAATTACAAGTGGACAAATTACAAAAGCAAACGTTAAGTTACATGAATCAAAAGTGACAATAGTGAGCAACCAAAATACATGAGGTAGCAATCGGTACATTACAGGAGGAAAAAGTGATATGTGTGCAGGTTACAAAAGCGTACAAAGTACAAGTAGAGGTATAATACTGCAATAAATGGCAGACACTCCAGCACAAGAACAAACGTTACGTAGGCAATGGTGGCACTTGTGCAAGTATCTAAAGCAAACAAAAGTGAGAGGTAGCATACAGTGTGATACCAGAGAAAAGTGACGTGTGCAAGTTACAAAAGGGTACCATACACAGGTACAAGGGTAATACTACAGTAAATGGTAAACACTCAAACTGCCAGAACACACTGGGAAGGCACTTCCCATGCACCAGCTTCACCTCAGCCTCCCCCCTGGCTACCTGGCTACCTTGGATGACCCAGAAAGCTGTGTTTTGTGCTCCCCTGCCAGGACATTTTCCCGAGGCCTGGAGGGCTGATTAATTTACTAATTGCAGGGGCCTTACCTCTGTTCTTGTGCTCCTGAGCTTAAGGTCTGGGGAGGGCTAAGTAGGTTAGTAATAGCAGGAGCTCTGCTGCCTTTCAGGTGCTCCTGTGCTGGAGGGCTGGAATAATTTTATGACAGAAAGGGGCCTTGCTATTTTTTTTAGTTGCTCAGCATGTAGGCCATTTGCACCTTGGCCCTGTGTCCTGTGCAAGAACAGTATCCTCCCACTTTCATTCCTTGTCTGTGCAAATGGTGTTTCATGAAAGGGCACGCCCCTTGAATGTGGGCCACGCCCCTTAAATATGGGCCACGCCTCTTGAATGTGGGCCACTTTTTTCGTCAGTGCCGGGGCCGAATTGTGATCCCAATCCGATCCTGTCGGCTGGTGACGAGGGCCTGGGTGACCGTCTTTCTGGTTTCGGTGGGGATCCACCGGAAGATCTTTCGGAGCATGCGCAGGGTGTTGAAGCATGAGGATGAGATGGCGTTTACTTGCTTGGTCATCGTGAGGGAGGAGTCTAGGATGAAACCCAGGTTGCCTGCGTAGTTCGTGGGTGCGGTGCGGTGCCCAGTGCTGTGGGCCACCAGGAGTCGTCCCAGGCGGATGGGGATGGTCTGAGGATGAGGACCTCCGTCTTGTCTGAGTTCAGTTTGAGACGGCTGAGTTTCATCCATTCCGCAACGTTTTTCATTCCTTCCTGGAGGTTGGATTTGGCGGTGGCTGGGTCTTTGGTGAGGGAGAGTATCAGCTGGGTGTCGTCGGCGTATGAGATGATGTTGAGGTTGTGTTTGCGTGCGATGGCGGCGAGGGGGCTCATGTAGATATTGAAGAGGGTTGGGCTGAGCGAAGAGCCTTGGGGTACGTTGCAGATGATCTCGGTGGCCACTGAGCGGAAGGGAGGAAGGTGGACTATCTGGGTTCTGTTGGAGAGGAATGAGGTGATCCAGTCCAGGCCATTATCTTGGATCCCGGCATTGTGGAGGAGGGTTATTAGGGTGCGATGGCAGACTGTATCAAAGGCGGCTGAGAGGTCTAGAAGGATGAGAGCGGTTGTTTCGCCGTTGTCAAGCAGGGTCCTGATGTTGTCGGTGGCTGCGATGAGGGCGGTCTCGGTGCTGGGGTTGGCTCGAAATCCGGACTGGGATGGGTCGAGGGAGTCATTGCCTCGAGGAACGCTGTCAGCTGTTTATTGACGGTCTTCTCGATGACTTTAGCAGGGAAGGGAAGAAGAGAGATGGGGCGGAAGTTGTTGAGGTCTTTAGGGTCCACCGTGGGTTTCTGCCTTATGGCGTTGATCTCAGCGTTCTTCCAGCTCTCTGGGAAGGTGGCGGACGTGAGGGAGTTGTTTATGACGTTCTGGAGGTGGGGTGCGATGATGGAGTCAGCTTTGTTGAAGTTGTGGTGAGGGCATGGGTCGGAGGGAAAGCCGGAGTGGATGGTGTTCATAACATGGGTGGTGCCTTCAGTGCTGATGGGAGTCCAGTTGCTGAGGGTGGTTGTCGGGGGCGTTTGTTCTGTGGTTGGGGGTGGAGTCTGAGTTTGAGCGCCAAAGCTGTTGTGTATGTCGGCGATCTTGCGGTGAAAGAACGTGGCGAGGGAGTTGCAGAGGTCTTGCGACGGTGTGATGTCGTTGCTGTTGGCGCTGGGGTTGGAGAGCTCTTTAATGATGCTGAATAGTTCCTCGCTGTTGTGTATGTTATTGTCCAGCCGCTCTTTGAACGATGTCTTTTTGGTGGTGCGGATCAGCTGGTGGTGTTTGCGAGAGGCGTTTTTGAGGGCTATCAGGTTTTCTGTCGTTTGTTTGTGGCGTCGGGTTTTCTCGAGGGTTCGGCATGAATTCTTCGATTCTTTGAGGTCGTTGGTGACCCATGTGGTTTTCCTGTTGCCGGGCTTGCCTAGAGGGTTCTTCAGTGGTGCAAGGGTGTCGGCGCAGTTGATGATCCACTGTGTGAGGTTGCGGGCTGCGTCGTTGGTGTCCATGGTGTTGATTGGAGGGTTCTGGCTCAGTGATGTGGTTAGCTTGTCTGTGGTGACTTTGCTCCAGCATCTGCGGGGGGTCTGTTGCGGGTGGCGGTGGGATGTGGTCTTCTTGTAGGTGAAATGAATGCAGCTGTGGTCGGTCCAGTGTAGTCCGGTGGAGTGGCTGAAGGTAACGTGGTCGCTGGCAGAGAAGATTGTGTCGAACGTGTGGCCGGCATAATGGGTGGGGGTGTTCACCAGTTGCTTGAGTCCGAGGTTGGTGAGGTTGTCTAGCAGGGTGGTGGTGTTGTTGTCGTTGTTGTTCTCCAGGTGGAAGTTCAGGTCCCCTAGGAGGATGTAGTCTGAATTGAGTGAGTGGGCCCGGGGGTCTGTAGATGAGGGTTCCTCTGAGGGTGGTCTTGGGGTCAGTGCGGATCTGGAAGTGTTGAGATGCTGATGGTGCTCCTGTGGATGATGGCGATTCCTCCTCCTGTTTGGTTGACGCGGTCCTTTTGGATGATCTTGTAGCCGTCCGGGATGGCTATGGCGATGTCGTGGGCTGAGGAGGCGTTCATCCAGGTTTCCGTGAGGAAGGCGACGTCTGGCGCAGTTGTGTCGAGGAGGTCCCATAGTTTGACCGCGTGCTTGTGGACGGAGCGGGTGTTGAGCAGGATGCACTTGAGGTGGTTGTTGTTGCCTAGTCCGGATGGTGGCGTGAAGTTTCGGACGCAGGTGAATTTGCAGCCTAGGCAGGAGAAGGGTCCGTGGGTGCGCTTCGGGGAGGCTCGATGGAAGGCAGGTGGTCGTCCGGTGTTGAGTGCGTTGAGGGCGGCAGTGTTGTATCTCGGCGGGGGCCACGGGTTTTGGCGCTGGGCGCTGTCCAGGCGTGGACGGGCTTGCCTTTAGCGCGCCAGCGGTGCGCCCGCTGCGCGGCCTCCATATGAGGGACTGTGGGAGGGAGGAGCAGCTGGGAGGCGGGAGTGGGGCGACCAATGGGATACCAGGGGGCGGGGCCGCAAGGGACGCAGCGGCCGGAAGCGCGAGGGAGCAGGTGGGTGACACAGAAGGCAAAAGGGGCAAAGGGGGGAGAGGACACAAAGGGCACAAAGTGAAAAACGACAACAACAGTAAAACAAAGTAAAACAAAAGTGCCAACAAGTAAAAGGCGGAATCAGAGTCACGGAACACAAGAAATAAACAAGCACAGGCAATGCAAGGCCAACCTCGGTGGGGAGAGGCGGTCAGATCACAGCGGGTAGCAGCAGCGGGACAGCCGCACAGGAGGACTGTGTGGCGGCTGGGGGAGCGACCGACCTGGCGACAGGGTCAAGGGTCGCTCCCTTAACCACTGTGCGGCCTCCATAAGAGGGGCTGTGGGAGGGAGGAGCATCTGGGAGGCATGAATGGGGCGGTCAATGGGATACCAGGGGTGCGGGCCGCAAGGGACGCAGCGGCGGGAAGCGCGAGGGAGCGGGTGGGTGACACAGAAGGCAAAAGGGGGCACCGGGGAGAGGGCACAAAGGGCACAAAGTGAAAAACGACAGCAACAGTGAAACAAAGTAAAACAAAAGTGCCAACAAGTAAAAGGCAGAATCAGAGTCTCAGAACACAAGAAATAAACAAGCACAGACAATGCAAGGCCGACCTCGGTGGGGAGAGGCGGTCAGATCACAGCGGGTAGCGGCAGCGGGACAGCGGAACAGGAGGACCGTGTGGCGGCTGAGGGAGAGACCTACCTGGTGACAGGGTCAAGGGTTGCTCCCTTCACCACCGCGTGGCCTCCATAAGAGGGGCTGTGGTAGGGAGGAGCAGCTGGGAGGTGGGAGTGGGGAAAGCCAATGGGATACCAGGGGGGCGGGGCCGCAAGGGACGGAGCGGCGGGAAGCGCTAGGGTGTGGGTGGGTGACACAGAAGGCAAAAGGGGGCAAGGGGGAGTGGGCACAAAGGACCCAAAGTGAAAAACGACAACAACAGTAAAACAAAGTAAAACAAAAGTGGCAACAAGTAAAAGGCAGAATCAGAGTCATGGAACACAAGAAATAAACAAGCACAGGCAACGCAAGGCCAACCTCGGTGGGGAGAGGTGGTCAGATCACAGTGGTTAACGGCAGTGGGACAGCGGCACAGGAGGACCTTGTGGCGGCTGGGGGGGCGACATACCTGGTGACAGGGTCAAGGGTCTACAGACACAGATGAAGATACATTTACCTAGGACCATGGTTATGGCACTAAGGTCCTTTGGTGGGGCACTGGTCAGTGTTTTCCCACCCCTGAAAAAGCCCCTATGTGCTCAGGGGTCAGAATCCCTAGTTGAGTGGTATTTACTGCACCTGGTAATTACCAGGTACGTTAAACACCTCACCTTTTGTTACAATTCGATAGGTCAAACCTTCCCGAATGTAATAAGGGAGACCAGCACCATTTTTACCGTAAGCTGCAGATTTTGGTGCTATAAGGGCAAAACTCTATATGTTTTTTCCCTTAAACACGTAATAGATGCTATTTATCATACCCAATAAATTACGAACTCCATGGTATTGGAATTTATCAGGTGCATTAAACACCACGATTTCATCTCACACACTCAGAATCCAGGCCTATGAGATGGAGGCGATTCAGAAAAGGGGGTGGTGATGAACAGAGTGTCTGAATTAAGCAGACCACTCTTACCCAGTCCAAAGATCAGGGCTTGATCCATCACCGTTATTTAGCTCACTGCCCCATCCCAGCTCAGAACCTGGCTATATGCAAATTAGTCTGTCCCTGGCCCAGTGCATCATGGGAACAGGGCAGACCAAACTACCAAGCCAATTCTTCACCAGAAAGGAGACAAGCTTCCGGGGACCGGTTTCTGGCATTTCAGCCGTCGTCGGCCCGGCTTGCTTGAATCCTGATGGAGCAGTGAGCAAGGGACTCATGTCTGAGTATACCCTGCCACACCTATAGTGGCAAAAAACCATTCAGAAAAGGGGGTGGTGATGAACAGAGTGTCTGAATTAAGCAGACCACTCTTACCCAGTCCAAAGATCAGGGCTTGATCCATCACCGTTATTTAGCTCACTGCCCCATCCCAGCTCAGAACCTGGCTATATGCAAATTAGTCTGTCCCTGTCCCAGTGCATCATGGGAACAGGGCATACCAAACTACCAAGCCAATTCTTCACCAGAAAGGAGACAAGCTTCCGGGGACCGGTTTCTGGCATTTCAGCCGTCGTCGTCCCGGCTTGCTTGAATCCTGATGGAGCAGTGAGCAAGGGACTCATGTCTGAGTATACCCTGCCACACCTATAGTGGCAAAAAACCATTCAGAAAAGGGGGTGGTGATGAACAGAGTGTCTGAATTAAGCACACCACTCTTACCCAGTCCAAAGATCAGGGCTTGATCCATCACCGTTATTTAGCTCACTGCCCCATCCCAGCTCAGAACCTGGGTATATGCAAATTAGTCTGTCCCTGGCCCAGTGCATCATGGGAACAGGGCAGACCAAACTACCAAGCCAATTCTTCACCAGAAAGGAGACAAGCTTCCGGGGACCTGTTTCTGGCATTTCAGCCGTCGTCGGCCCGGCTTTCTTGAATCCTGATGGAGCAGTGAGCAAGGGACTCATGTCTGAGTATACCCTGCCACACCTATAGTGGCCAAAAACGATTCAGAAAAGGGGGTGGTGATGAACAGAGTGTCTGAATTAAGCAGACCACTCTTACCCAGTCCAAAGATCAGGGCTTGATCCATCACCGTTATTTAGCTCACTGCCCCATCCCAGCTCAGAACCTGGCTATATGCAAATTAGTCTGTCCCTGGCCCAGTGCATCATGGGAACAGGGCAGACCAAACTACCAAGCCAATTATTCACCAGAAAGGAGACAAGCTTCCGGGGACCGGTTTCTGGCATTTCAGCCGTCGTCGGCCCGGCTTGCTTGAATCCTGATGGAGCAGTGAGCAAGGGACTCATGTCTGAGTATACCCTGCCACACCTATAGTGGCCAAAAACGATTCAGAAAAGGGGGTGGTGATGAACAGAGTGTCTGAATTAAGCAGACCACTCTTACCCAGTCCAAAGATCAGGGCTTGATCCATCACCGTTATTTAGCTCACTGCCCCATCCCAGCTCAGAACCTGGCTATATGCAAATTAGTCTGTCCCTGGCCCAGTGCATCATGGGAACAGGGCAGACCAAACTACCAAGCCAATTCTTCACCAGAAAGGAGACAAGCTTCCGGGGACCGGTTTCTGGCATTTCAGCCATTGTCAGCCCGGCTTGCTTGAATCCTGATGGAGCAGTGAGCAAGGGACTCATGTATGAGTATACCCTGCCACACCTATAGTGGCAAAAAAACATACAGAAAACGGGGTGGTGATGAACAGAGTGTCTGAATTAAGCAGACCACTCTTACCCAGTCCAAAGATCAGGGCTTGATCCATCACCGTTATTTAGCTCACTGCCCCATCCCAGCTCAGAACCTGGCTATATGCAAATTAGTCTGTCCCTGGCCCAGTGCATCATGGGAACAGGGCAGACCAAACTACCAAGCCAATTCTTCACCAGAAAGGAGACAAGCTTCCGGGGACCGGTTTCTGGCATTTCAGCCGTCGTCGGCCCGGCTTGCTTGAATCCTGATGGAGCAGTGAGCAAGGGACTCATGTCTGAGTATACCCTGCCACACCTATAGTGGCCAAAAACGATTCAGAAAAGGGGGTGGTGATGAACAGAGTGTCTGAATTAAGCAGACCACTCTTACCCAGTCCAAAGATGAGGGCTTGATCCATCACCGTTATTTAGCTCACTGCCCCATCCCAGCTCAGAACCTGGCTATATGCAAATTAGTCTGTCCCTGGCCCAGTGCATCATGGGAACAGGGCGGACCAAACTACCAAGCCAATTCTTCACCAGAAAGGAGACAAGCTTCCGGGGACCAGTTTCTGGCATTTCAGCCGTCGTCGGCCCGGCTTGCTTGAATCCTGATGGAGCAGCGAGCAAGGGACTCATGTCTGAGTATACCCTGCCACACCTATAGTGGCCAAAAACGATTCAGAAAAGGGGGTGATGATGAACAGAGTGTCTGAATTAAGCAGACCACTCCTACCCAGTCCAAAGATCAGGGCTTGATCCATCACCGTTATTTAGCTCACTGCCCCATCCCAGCTCAGAACCTGGCTATATGCAAATTAGTCTGTCCCTGGCCCAGTGCATCATGGGAACAGGGCAGACCAAACTACCAAGCCAATTCTTCACGAGAAAGGAGACAAGCTTCCGGGGACCGGTTTCTGGCATTTCAGCCGTCGTCGGCCCGGCTTGCTTGAATCCTGATGGAGCAGTGAGCAAGGGACTCATGTCTGAGTATACCCTGCCACACCTATAGTGGCCAAAAACGATTCAGAAAAGGGGGTGGTGATGAACAGAGTGTCTGAATTAAGCAGACCACTCTTACCCAGTCCAAATATCAGGGCTTGATCCATCACCGTTATTTAGCTCACTGCCCCATCCCAGCTCAGAACCTGGCTATATGCAAATTAGTCTGTCCCTGGCCCAGTGCATCATGGGAACAGGGCAGACCAAACTACCAAGCCAATTCTTCACCAGAAAGGAGACAAGCTTCCGGGGACCGGTTTCTGGCATTTCAGCCGTCGTCAGCCCGGCTTGCTTGAATCCTGATGGAGCAGTGAGCAAGGGACTCATGTCTGAGTATACCCTGCCACACCTATAGTGGCAAAAAAACATTCAGAAAAGGGGGTGGTGATGAACAGAGTGTCTGAAAAAAGCAGACCACTCTTACCCAGTCCAAAGATCAGGGCTTGATCCATCACCGTTATTTAGCTCACTGCCCCATCCCAGCTCAGAACCTGGCTATATGCAAATTAGTCTGTCCCTGGCCCAGTGCATCATGGGAACAGGGCAGACCAAACTACCAAGCCAATTCTTCACCAGAAAGGAGACAAGCTTCCGGGGACCGGTTTCTGGCATTTCAGCCGTCGTCGGCCCGGCTTGCTTGAATCCTGATGGAGCAGTGAGCAAGGGACTCATGTCTGAGTATACCCTGCCACACCTATAGTGGCCAAAAACGATTCAGAAAAGGGGGTGGTGATGAACAGAGTGTCTGAATTAAGCAGACCACTCTTACCCAGTCCAAAGATCAGGGCTTGATCCATCACCGTTATTTAGCTCACTGCCCCATCCCAGCTCAGAACCTGGCTATATGCAAATTAGTCTGTCCCTGGCCCAGTGCATCATGGGAACAGGGCAGACCAAACTACCAAGCCAATTCTTCACCAGAAAGGAGACAAGCTTCCGGGGACCAGTTTCTGGCATTTCAGCCGTCGTCGGCCCGGCTTGCTTGAATCCTGATGGAGCAGTGAGCAAGGGACTCATGTCTGAGTATACCCTGCCACACCTATAGTGGCCAAAAACGATTCAGAAAAGGGGGTGGTGATGAACAGAGTGTCTGAATTAAGCAGACCACTCCTACCCAGTCCAAAGATCAGGGCTTGATCCATCACCGTTATTTAGCTCACTGCCCCATCCCAGCTCAGAACCTGGCTATATGCAAATTAGTCTGTCCCTGGCCCAGTGCATCATGGGAACAGGGCAGACCAAACTACCAAGCCAATTCTTCACCAGAAAGGAGACAAGCTTCCGGGGACCGGTTTCTGGCATTTCAGCCATTGTCAGCCCGGCTTGCTTGAATCCTGATGGAGCAGTGAGCAAGGGACTCATGTATGAGTATACCCTGCCACACCTATAGTGGCAAAAAAACATACAGAAAACGGGGTGGTGATGAACAGAGTGTCTGAATTAAGCAGACCACTCTTACCCAGTCCAAAGATCAGGGCTTGATCCATCACCGTTATTTAGCTCACTGCCCCATCCCAGCTCAGAACCTGGCTATATGCAAATTAGTCTGTCCCTGGCCCAGTGCATCATGGGAACAGGGCAGACCAAACTACCAAGCCAATTCTTCACCAGAAAGGAGACAAGCTTCCGGGGACCGGTTTCTGGCATTTCAGCCGTCGTCGGCCCGGCTTGCTTGAATCCTGATGGAGCAGTGAGCAAGGGACTCATGTCTGAGTATACCCTGCCACACCTATAGTGGCCAAAAACGATTCAGAAAAGGGGGTGGTGATGAACAGAGTGTCTGAATTAAGCAGACCACTCTTACCCAGTCCAAAGATGAGGGCTTGATCCATCACCGTTATTTAGCTCACTGCCCCATCCCAGCTCAGAACCTGGCTATATGCAAATTAGTCTGTCCCTGGCCCAGTGCATCATGGGAACAGGGCGGACCAAACTACCAAGCCAATTCTTCACCAGAAAGGAGACAAGCTTCCGGGGACCAGTTTCTGGCATTTCAGCCGTCGTCGGCCCGGCTTGCTTGAATCCTGATGGAGCAGCGAGCAAGGGACTCATGTCTGAGTATACCCTGCCACACCTATAGTGGCCAAAAACGATTCAGAAAAGGGGGTGATGATGAACAGAGTGTCTGAATTAAGCAGACCACTCCTACCCAGTCCAAAGATCAGGGCTTGATCCATCACCGTTATTTAGCTCACTGCCCCATCCCAGCTCAGAACCTGGCTATATGCAAATTAGTCTGTCCCTGGCCCAGTGCATCATGGGAACAGGGCAGACCAAACTACCAAGCCAATTCTTCACGAGAAAGGAGACAAGCTTCCGGGGACCGGTTTCTGGCATTTCAGCCGTCGTCGGCCCGGCTTGCTTGAATCCTGATGGAGCAGTGAGCAAGGGACTCATGTCTGAGTATACCCTGCCACACCTATAGTGGCCAAAAACGATTCAGAAAAGGGGGTGGTGATGAACAGAGTGTCTGAATTAAGCAGACCACTCTTACCCAGTCCAAATATCAGGGCTTGATCCATCACCGTTATTTAGCTCACTGCCCCATCCCAGCTCAGAACCTGGCTATATGCAAATTAGTCTGTCCCTGGCCCAGTGCATCATGGGAACAGGGCAGACCAAACTACCAAGCCAATTCTTCACCAGAAAGGAGACAAGCTTCCGGGGACCGGTTTCTGGCATTTCAGCCGTCGTCAGCCCGGCTTGCTTGAATCCTGATGGAGCAGTGAGCAAGGGACTCATGTCTGAGTATACCCTGCCACACCTATAGTGGCAAAAAAACATTCAGAAAAGGGGGTGGTGATGAACAGAGTGTCTGAAAAAAGCAGACCACTCTTACCCAGTCCAAAGATCAGGGCTTGATCCATCACCGTTATTTAGCTCACTGCCCCATCCCAGCTCAGAACCTGGCTATATGCAAATTAGTCTGTCCCTGGCCCAGTGCATCATGGGAACAGGGCAGACCAAACTACCAAGCCAATTCTTCACCAGAAAGGAGACAAGCTTCCGGGGACCGGTTTCTGGCATTTCAGCCGTCGTCGGCCCGGCTTGCTTGAATCCTGATGGAGCAGTGAGCAAGGGACTCATGTCTGAGTATACCCTGCCACACCTATAGTGGCCAAAAACGATTCAGAAAAGGGGGTGGTGATGAACAGAGTGTCTGAATTAAGCAGACCACTCTTACCCAGTCCAAAGATCAGGGCTTGATCCATCACCGTTATTTAGCTCACTGCCCCATCCCAGCTCAGAACCTGGCTATATGCAAATTAGTCTGTCCCTGGCCCAGTGCATCATGGGAACAGGGCAGACCAAACTACCAAGCCAATTCTTCACCAGAAAGGAGACAAGCTTCCGGGGACCAGTTTCTGGCATTTCAGCCGTCGTCGGCCCGGCTTGCTTGAATCCTGATGGAGCAGTGAGCAAGGGACTCATGTCTGAGTATACCCTGCCACACCTATAGTGGCCAAAAACGATTCAGAAAAGGGGGTGGTGATGAACAGAGTGTCTGAATTAAGCAGACCACTCCTACCCAGTCCAAAGATCAGGGCTTGATCCATCACCGTTATTTAGCTCACTGCCCCATCCCAGCTCAGAACCTGGCTATATGCAAATTAGTCTGTCCCTGGCCCAGTGCATCATGGGAGCAGGGCAGACCAAACTACCAAGCCAATTCTTCACCAGAAAGGAGACAAGCTTCCGGGGACCGGTTTCTGGCATTTCAGCCGTCGTCGGCCCGGCTTGCTTGAATCCTGATGGAGCAGTGAGCAAGGGACTCATGCCTGAGTATACCCTGCCACACCTATAGTGGCCAAAAACGATTCAGAAAAGGGGGTGGTGATGAACAGAGTGTCTGAATTAAGCAGACCACTCTTACCCAGTCCAAAGATCAGGGCTTGATCCAGCACCGTTATTTAGCTCACTGCCCCATCCCAGCTCAGAACCTGGCTATATGCAAATTAGTCTGTCCCTGGCCCAGTGCATCATGGGAACAGGGCAGACCAAACTACCAAGCCAATTCTTCACCAGAAAGGAGACAAGCTTCCGGGGACCGGTTTCTGGCATTTCAGCCGTCGTCGGCCCGCCTTACTTGAATCCTGATGGAGCAGTGAGCAAGGGACTCATGTCTGAGTATACCCTGCCACACCTATAGTGGCCAAAAACGATTCAGTAAAGGGGGTGGTGATGAACAGAGTGTCTAAATTAAGCAGACCACTCTTACCCAGTCCAAAGATCAGGGCTTGATCCATCACCGTTATTTAGCTCACTGCCCCATCCCAGCTCAGAACCTGGCTATATGCAAATTAGTCTGTCCCTGGCCCAGTGCATCATGGGAACAGGGCAGACCAAACTACCAAGCCAATTCTTCACCAGAAAGGAGACAAGCTTCCGGGGACCGGTTTCTGGCATTTCAGCCGTCGTCGGCCTGGCTTGCTTGAATCCTGATGGAGCAGTGAGCAAGGGACTCATGTCTGAGTATACCCTGCCACACCTATAGTGGCCAAATACGATTCAGAAAAGGGGGTGGTGATGAACAGAGTGTCTGAATTAAGCAGACCACTCTTACCCAGTCCAAAGATCAGGGCTTGATCCATTACCGTTATTTAGCTCACTGCCCCATCCCAGCTCAGAACCTGGCTATATGCGAATTAGTCTGTCCCTGGCCCAGTGCATCATGGGAACAGGGCAGACCAAACTACCAAGCCAATTCTTCACCAGAAAGGAGACAAGCTTCCGGGGACCGGTTTCTGGCATTTCAGCCGTCGTCGGCCCGGCTTGCTTGAATCCTGATGGAGCAGTGAGCAAGGGACTCAAGTCTGAGTATACCCTGCCACACCTATAGTGGCCAAAAACGATTCAGAAAAGGGGGTGGTGATGAACAGAGTGTCTGAATTAAGCAGACCACTCCTACCCAGTCCAAAGATCAGGGCTTGATCCATCACCGTTATTTAGCTTACTGCCCCATCCCAGCTCAGAACCTGGCTATATGCAAATTAGTCTGTCCCTGGCCCAGTGCATCATGGGAACAGGGCAGACCAAACTACCAAGCCAATTCTTCACCAGAAAGGAGACAAGCTTCCGGGGACCGGTTTCTGGCATTTCAGCCGTCGTCGGCCCGGCTTGCTTGAATCCTGATGGAGCAGTGAGCAAGGGACTCATGTCTGAGTATACCCTGCCACACCTATAGTGGCCAAAAACGATTCAGAAAAGGGGGTGGTGATGAACAGAGTGTCTGAATTAAGCAGACCACTCTTACCCAGTCCAAAGATCAGGGCTTGATCCATCACCTTTATTTAGCTCACTGCCCCATCCCAGCTCAGAACCTGGCTATATGCAAATTAGTCTGTCCCTGGCCCAGTGCATCATGGGAACAGGGCAGACCAAACTACCAAGCCAATTCTTCACCAGAAAGGAGACAAGCTTCCGGGGACCGGTTTCTGGCATTTCAGCCATCGTCGGCCCGGCTTGCTTGAATCCTAATGGAGCAGTGAGCAAGGGACTCATGTCTGAGTATACCCTGCCACACCTATAGTGGCCAAAAACGATTCAGAAAAGGGGGTGGTGATGAACAGAGTGTCTGAATTAAGCAGACCACTCTTACCCAGTCCAAAGATCAGAGCTTGATCCATCACCGTTATTTAGCTCACTGCCCCATCCCAGCTCAGAACCTGGCTATATGCAAATTAGTCTGTCCCTGGCCCAGTGCATCATGGGAACAGGGCAGACCAAACTACCAAGCCAATTCTTCACCAGAAAGGAGACAAGCTTCCGGGGACCAGTTTCTGGCATTTTAGCCGTCGTCGGCCCGGCTTGCTTGAATCCTGATGGAGCAGTGAGCAAGGGACTCATGTCTGAGTATACCCTGCCACACCTATAGTGGCCAAAAACGATTCAGAAAAGGGGGTGGTGATGAACAGAGTGTCTGAATTAAGCAGACCACTCCTACCCAGTCCAAAGATCAGGGCTTGATCCATCACCGTTATTTAGCTCACTGCCCCATCCCAGCTCAGAACCTGGCTATATGCAAATTAGTCTGTCCCTGGCCCAGTGCATCATGGGAACAGGGCAGACCAAACTACCAAGCCAATTCTTCACCAGAAAGGAGACAAGCTTCCGGGGACCGGTTTCTGGCATTTCAGCCGTCGTCGGCCCGGCTTGCTTGAATCCTGATGGAGCAGTGAGCAAGGGACTCATGTCTGAGTATGCCCTGCCACACCTATAGTGGCAAAAAACCATTCAGAAAAGGGGGTGGTGATGAACAGAGTGTCTGAATTAAGCACACCACTCTTACCCAGTCCAAAGATCAGGGCTTGATCCATCACCGTTATTTAGCTCACTGCCCCATCCCAGCTCAGAACCTGGCTATATGCAAATTAGTCTGTCCCTGGCCCAGTGCATCATGGGAACAGGGCAGACCAAACTACCAAGCCAATTCTTCACCAGAAAGGAGACAAGCTTCCGGGGACCGGTTTCTGGCATTTCAGCCGTTGTCGGCACGGCTTGCTTGAATCCTGATGGAGCAGTAAGCAAGGGACTCATGTCTGAGTATACCCTGCCACACCTATAGTGGCCAAAAACGATTCAGAAAAGGGGGTGGTGATGAACAGAGTGTCTGAATTAAGCAGACCACTCTTACCCAGTCCAAAGATCAGGGCTTGATCCATCACCGTTATTTAGCTCACTGCCCCATCCCAGCTCAGAACCTGGCTATATGCAAATTAGTCTGTCCCTGGCCCAGTGCATCATGGGAACAGGGCAGACCAAACTACCAAGCCAATTCTTCACCAGAAAGGAGACAAGCTTCCGGGGACCAGTTTCTGGCATTTTAGCCGTCGTCGGCCCGGCTTGCTTGAATCCTGATGGAGCAGTGAGCAAGGGACTCATGTCTGAGTATACCCTGCCACACCTATAGTGGCCAAAAACGATTCAGAAAAGGGGGTGGTGATGAACAGAGTGTCTGAATTAAGCAGACCACTCCTACCCAGTCCAAAGATCAGGGCTTGATCCATCACCGTTATTTAGCTCACTGCCCCATCCCAGCTCAGAACCTGCCTATATGCAAATTAGTCTGTCCCTGGCCCAGTGCATCATGGGAACAGGGCAGACCAAACTACCAAGCCAATTCTTCACCAGAAAGGAGACAAGCTTCCGGGGACCGGTTTCTGGCATTTCAGCCGTCGTCGGCCCGGCTTGCTTGAATCCTGATGGAGCAGTGAGCAAGGGACTCATGTCTGAGTATACCCTGCCACACCTATAGTGGCAAAAAACCATTCAGAAAAGGGGGTGGTGATGAACAGAGTGTCTGAATTAAGCAGACCACTCTTACCCAGTCCAAAGATCAGGGCTTGATCCATCACCGTTATTTAGCTCACTGCCCCATCCCAGCTCAGAACCTGGCTATATGCAAATTAGTCTGTCCCTGGCCCAGTGCATCATGGGAACAGGGCAGACCAAACTACCAAGCCAATTCTTCACTAGAAAGGAGACAAGCTTCCGGGGACCGGTTTCTGGCATTTCAGCCGTTGTCGGCCCGGCTTGCTTGAATCCTGATGGAGCAGTAAGCAAGGGACTCATGTCTGAGTATACCCTGCCACACCTATAGTGGCCAAAAACGATTCGGAAAAGGGGGTGGTGATGAACAGAGTGTCTGAATTAAGCAGACCACTCTTACCCAGTCCAAAGATCAGGGCTTGATCCATCACCGTTATTTAGCTCACTGCCCCATCCCAGCTCAGAACCTGGCTATATGCAAATTAGTCTGTCCCTGGCCCAGTGCATCATGGGAACAGGGCAGACCAAACTACCAAGCCAATTCTTCACCAGAAAGGAGACAAGCTTCCGGGGACCAGTTTCTGGCATTTCAGCCGTCGTCGGCCCGCCTTACTTGAATCCTGATGGAGCAGTGAGCAAGGGACTCATGTCTGAGTATACCCTGCCACACCTATAGTGGCCAAAAACGATTCAGTAAAGGGGGTGGTGATGAACAGAGTGTCTAAATTAAGCAGACCACTCTTACCCAGTCCAAAGATCAGGGCTTGATCCATCACCGTTATTTAGCTCACTGCCCCATCCCAGCTCAGAACCTGGCTATATGCAAATTAGTCTGTCCCTGGCCCAGTGCATCATGGGAACAGGGCAGACCAAACTACCAAGCCAATTCTTCACCAGAAAGGAGACAAGCTTCCGGGGACCGGTTTCTGGCATTTCAGCCGTCGTCGGCCCGGCTTGCTTGAATCCTGATGGAGCAGTGAGCAAGGGACTCATGTCTGAGTATACCCTGCCACACCTATAGTGGCCAAAAACGATTCAGAAAAGGGGGTGGTGATGAACAGAGTGTCTGAATTAAGCAGACCACTCTTACCCAGTCCAAAGATCAGGGCTTGATCCATTACCGTTATTTAGCTCACTGCCCCATCCCAGCTCAGAACCTGGCTATATGCAAATTAGTCTGTCCCTGGCCCAGTGCATCATGGGAACAGGGCAGACCAAACTACCAAGCCAATTCTTCACCAGAAAGGAGACAAGCTTCCGGGGACCGGTTTCTGGCATTTCAGCCGTCGTCGGCCCGGCTTGCTTGAATCCTGATGGAGCAGTGAGCAAGGGACTCATGTCTGAGTATACCCTGCCACACCTATAGTGGCCAAAAACGATTCAGAAAAGGGGGTGGTGATGAACAGAGTGTCTGAATTAAGCAGACCACTCCTACCCAGTCCAAAGATCAGGGCTTGATCCATCACCGTTATTTAGCTCACTGCCCCATCCCAGCTCAGAACCTGGCTATATGCAAATTAGTCTGTCCCTGGCCCAGTGCATCATGGGAACAGGGCAGACCAAACTACCAAGCCAATTCTTCACCAGAAAGGAGACAAGCTTCCGGGGACCGGTTTCTGGCATTTCAGCCGTCGTCGGCCAGGCTTGCTTGAATCCTGATGGAGCTGTGAGCAAGGGACTCATGTCTGAGTATACCCTGCCACACCTATAGTGGCCAAAAACGATTCAGAAAAGGGGGTGGTGATGAACAGAGTGTCTGAATTAAGCAGACCACTCTTACCCAGTCCAAAGATCAGGGCTTGATCCATCACCGTTATTTAGCTCACTGCCCCATCCCAGCTCAGAACCTGGCTATATGTAAATTAGTCTGTCCCTGGCCCAGTGCATCATGGGAACAGGGCAGACCAAACTACCAAGCCAATTCTTCACCAGAAAGGAGACAAGCTTCCGGGGACCGGTTTCTGGCATTTCAGCCGTCGTCGGCCCGGCTTGCTTGAATCCTGATGGAGCAGTGAGCAAGGGACTCATGTCTGAGTATACCCTGCCACACCTATAGTGGCCAAAAACGATTCAGAAAAGGGGGTGGTGATGAACAGAGTGTCTGAATTAAGCAGACCACTCTTACCCAGTCCAAAGATCAGGGCTTGATCCATCACCGTTATTTAGCTCACTGCCCCATCCCAGCTCAGAACCTGGATATATGCAAATTAGTCTGTCCCTGGCCCAGTGCATCATGGGAACAGGGCAGACGAAACTACCAAGCCAATTCTTCACCAGAAAGGAGACAAGCTTCCGGGATGGAGGCAACACTGGAAAAATGTTACTGTCAATAGTAGCACTTTGAATATTTGGTTGTACGCTTTTATAAAAATCACTTATACGTCAAACCCTGCGATCCCTGTATAAAAGCTTGTCTGCAAATTCCTTATTACAATGGAAGTTACTTCTTTAGTCACCTGTAATAACTGCACAACTATAAGCTATTACAGTTGAGTTTTGATGTAAGTGCCGGCATCATAACGGATGCATAATTACATCTTACTTTTCATTCTTATCTTCTTCTCAAAAGAACAGTTATATGAGCAAAAAATTTGATATTTATGCGAACATGTTTATTTTTGGCAAACTAAGGGGCCGATTATGATTTGGCTCATAAAGGCTCACTGCAGCATCATAATCTCTCTCCTCCCCTTCGCTGCCAAAGTCACAGAGAGACTCGTAAATGCCCAGCTGCCCATCTTCATTGAAGAGAACTCCATCCTTGACGCCTCACAATCTGGATTCTGCAGCAACCACCGCCCTGAGACTGCACTCCTCGCCGCCACGGATGACATCCGCTTACTACTCGACCATGGACACACCGCGGCCCTCATCCTACTAGACCTCTCCGCAGCCTTCGACACCGTCTCTCATCGCACGCTCACAGCCAGACTCCACAACGCGGGGATACAAGGAGCTGCCTTCGACTGGATCCAGTCCTTCCTCTCCGGTAGAACCCAGAGGAACAGACAACCCCCCTTCCTCTCCGAACCCACTGACATCAACTGCGTAGTACCCCAAAGATCATTGCTCAGCCCGACGCTCTTCAACATCTACATGGCCCCCCTCGCCGCCATCGTCAGACAGCATGGGCTCAGCATAGTATCCTACGCAGATGACAACCAGCTCATTCTCTCGCTCACGAAGAACCCCGAAGACACCAGACTCCGCTTCCAGAAAGGAATGAAGGACGTCGTAGCTTGGGTGAAAGACAGCTACTTGAAGCTCAACTCAGAGAAAACTGAGTTCCTCATCCTCAACCCCTGCACCTCCGCCTGGGACAGCATCTGATAGCCCTCTGCCCTCGGGAAGCCACCCACCCATACAGACCACGCACGAAACCTCAGCATCATCCTCGACTCCTCCCTCTCCATGATTTACACCGTTGCCTTCACCAGCTTCAACTGCCTGAGCATCTTCCGCAAGACTGTCAAATGGATGCCCCAGATTGCAGAAGTACCGTCACCCACGCGCAGATTAGACTACGGCAACCCTCTATAGGCCGGATTAAACAGAACCCTTCTACAGAAACCTCAAACCATCCAGAATGGTGCAGCCAGACTCCCCAAAGCAACACCACGGCACAAACACATGACCCAACACCTATGACACCTCCACTGGCTCCCCGTCAAGGAGAGGGTCACCTACAAACTCCTCACCCACACCTACAAATCCCTCAACAACATTGGACCCAAATACTTCAACAAGAGAGTCTCCTTCCACGTACCCAAGAGGAACCTCTGCTCTGCCGACCTCGCCCTTGCAGAGGTCCCGCGCATCCGCATGAACAGAACAGGCGGGAGAGCCTTCTCCTACATTGCAGCCAAGACCTGGCTATTTGACTGATCCGGAGCTACCACCCCTCCATGCCCCCCCCCCCCCAGTGCCTTGAGACCCTCACTGGTGAGTAGCGCGCTTTATAAAGCCCCTGATTGATTGTTAATGGGCAGCATGATTTACTTTATGACTGCCTCATTATGATGGAGGCAGTTGGAAAGTAAACCAGCCGGTCATTCCAGCTGGCTTCCGACAGGCTCGGAGAGCCCGTCTGCCAGTCGGAAGCTGGCCAGTAATCTCCAGGGAGGGCCTTTCCTCCCTTGAGGATTACGATGCACGGTTTCCAACATGGTTTCCATGGACACTGTGAAGGAAAGTGTGTTTGGGGTCCACAGCAGGGCCCCCTTAGGTTCATGGCCTCCACTTGGAGGCTGAGGGGGCACCAATGGTGACACCCTGTCGATCCATGCACCTTGTGGCAAGAACATTGAGGTGCCTGCCACCGGATGCAGGGATGTACTGCACCTCCTTTTTCTCAATGGGAGCTTGTGTTACGGCAGGTTTATGGTCGTAACACAAGCTCCCATTGAGAAAAGGGAGCATACAACCGAACAGTGTTCGGTCGTATTGTAATGGCCCGATCGGGACTGCCGACCAAATGTCCCAGGACCGAGTTGGTGTCGGGCAGAAGCAATTCCGCCCGACATCGAAATCAGACCCTAAATGTGTGAAACATAGAGTATCTCAGTATTTATCTACACATTGTAATCTTCATCATTTTAGAATGCCTGTCCTATGCATAAGCTAGTGCTAAGAAGATGATTATCTATCCATATATCATATGTCCTTTTCAAATTCATATAGCACACTCAATACAATCTGATCAGTTCTTGTTGATGCTTTCTTAATAACAAGTCGTAGCATGTTCAGTCGTTTCTTTATTCCACACGAAAATGCCCAGCCAACACGTGTTTCGTCGTGGTCAGTAACCCACACGACTTCTTCAGGGCTGACTAGCAAAGGACGATATTTTTTCGTTCTCTCCGCTGTTCCTATTTCTATTGTGGGTGAGTGTTCTAATCTTTTTTTACTTCCTTTTCTAAAAGTGTCGAAGTAATTCTCCCTTGTTCCGGCTTCTCTATCCAAATACAGGTGTGGTGCTCGGCACTCCACTCCGTCGTGTATGGTAGCACTTCGGTTTTCTTTGATTCCCTCTACGTGTAGGTCTCTAAGCGAGTGTGCCAAAACAATCCATCCTGCTCTGTGCATTCCTATTGTGACCCGGAAGTCCCCATCATTTTATTATCTGATTTACATTAAATTGATTACAATAACTTATTGCTACAAATTAATAACTGCTCTTTGAAGTATTTAATTTAAACTATACTCTGCTTTAATTCTTCATGTCTGCAACTATACTTTCTTTTTCATATTAAAGACCATCCCTCCAAATCTTTAAGCAGTTTGAGGAAAGCAGATGCTGGATCCATCTACTATTTGGAATAAAATACCCTCTGCCATGCATTTTAAGGAAATGGCAAGACACTGGGGTTCCATTACGTTAAAAAAAGAACTCTCCTTACTGTGTCGTTCCTCTGTACCATCACAAAACTCCTTGTTGTCGGGTAATATATTTATAATATATATAATACATGGAAGCCTGCAGTCCCTCCATTAAAGTATGTCTCTAATATCCTTCTTACAGAAAAATGATGATACCTCTAGTCAATGTAATTGCATAGCTGCTCAACTGCAATAACATATTATAGTCGAATTGTGCTGTCATAATGGCTGCTGACAGACCCAGCACCCAGAAAAGCAGGCCATAGAATATCTTCACAGCTGCAGTTTAAACATTAAAAACAGGAGTTGGCTTTTCCTTCTGCTGATCTTTCTACTAAAATGAACAATGATCAGCAGAAAGGAGATATGTATGGCAATATGTTTTAACCATGCTATAGGTCACTACATGAAAGAAATAACCAATCCTCATGTTTTTATACTTTCTGAGATACAGAATTTCTATATCTGATTTATTTAAATTGGATCTAATATCTTTATTGCAACACATTTCTAACTGCTTTTAGTGTGTTTAATTTCACATGACAGTTTCTGCTTCTATTTCTCATGTCTGTGCCAATACAATATCTTTCATACTAATGAGCAAAACAACAATAATTTAAGCGGTTTGTCGAAAGGGGGATGACGTGACCTTGTAATCTAAGGAATAACACACCCTCTGCGATAACTTAAAAGAATATTGCAAGTCTCTTCCGAGTTTTGTGCCTTTATTAAAGGAACACCGCCTTCTGCCTAATATTCTATATGGTCACTGAACTCCTTGGTGAACTACAATATACTTATAATGTATGGCAAGGTGTAATTTATCTCATCTATCTTGGGTAGAACACAAAAAAGCAACAGGAAAGCTTAAAAAAGGATTATATGGACAATCATGTGATTTAACAAATGAAGTAGTGGGCAGTTGCTGAGTGTTTTATTAAATGTGTTCTAAATGATGCAGTGGCTGAATCCAGCTATGAGGTAGAATAGTAGGTTCATACAAATTCGTCCATATAATTGAAAATCAATTTCTTCCTGAGGTCTGGCTCTTGGCACTCTGCTGGTCTCACTAAGGCCAAAAATGGTCTTAACAGTACATCTGATATCATTGCATTACATCCAATTTTATACTGAGTAAGATTGCATAGGAATCCTCATGTCAAAAATAAATGTATCTGTGTTGGATATTTTATACTTGTGGTTTGAGGATATCTTGAAAGAAATTGAAATGGCCACTTGAGAACAAATACAAATTTTATATCCAAATTGCGAGCTGTAATAACCAAACAATGCAAAAAACACTAAAGCTGGTTCCCTTCAGTTTAATTAAATACCTCACAAATCACTTGATCTTACATGCCAACCTTTTAGAGGAGGCAAGTGGGAGAGTTTGAAAATAAAATTGGGGATGTATGTTCCCCATAGACATATTGAACCAGAGGCCGTTTTAGGAGGGAGATAGCTAAAAAGAAGCCATTTTTATGCTTTGAAAATCGGGAGTCTCCCACCTAAATCTGAACTGTTGGAATGTATGCATGATGCTGTTGAGCTGTAGCTCATAAAAGACAGTGCTTCCTCTGCGTTGAGTGCGGCGTTAAAATTATCGCCGCTTTAGCGGCAGAAAACTGCCGATAAAGCGACGATAATGGGCTCGATAATATGCCCTTGAGAATTCCAATAGAAACCCATGTTCTGGTGTCAACATGGGCTTCTATTGGAATTCTCAAGGGCATATTATCAAGCCCATTATCGCCGCTTTAAAGCGGCGATAATTTTAACGCCGTGCTTGCTAATATGCCCCATGGTTTGAAGCAAGGATGTCTGTAAGTTCGAAAGGTGAAAACTGTAAAGCCCTTGTATGCTCCTCGGAAGACATGGCTGATTTCCTTGGGACCTGAGCTAGGCATACATAATTACATTGCTGCTATGGCGTTGGGTTGTCAGACTAGTATATAGGTTTAAGGATAAGTCAAGGTATTGTCAATATATAGGTATGAAGTAACAGAATGTTTATCCTGTGAAAAAAATATTAATTGTCATCTCTGATGAAAATGCTATTTCTCTTGGATGTAGGACACAATCACGCATGCCTTTAAAATGCATGCCATTACAACGCGGGCAATACAACAAACGCGTTGTTACTGCGCGTTCCATTGCCTCACAAGTCAATACAACGACTTGCCGTAGGGAAGCGCTGAACTTTGAAATAGTATATATTACTATCCCAACTCCAGTCTTTGCAACAGTAGGGAAGGTGTTGGATTTAAAATCCAACAACACCTTCCCTAATGCAAGTCGTCGTAACGACTTGCGTGGTAATGGCAACAACGCGTTTGTTGTATTGCCCACGTTGTGATGGGACTGCGTGGTTCTGGCTGCGTAGTAAAGGCTGTTTCCCATTTCTCTTTATGCACCTGAAAGTGGGTCGTTAACTAGCTAACATTTCAGTGGTGCTTGTGTCATTGTAATGTGAGATTCTTCTGGAGAGAATGGATGACTTTGCTGGACTGGGAAGCCCTTTAGCCAGGATCTGCAGGTTACAGAAAGGAAGTAGTATATTAGGGTGCATAGAGTCCTCTGGCATTACTACAAGTGTTTTGCTTATTTACATATCTTGACTGAACTTTTATATCTGTGTTCACTATTATTGTACTGCTAGTTTTCTTAGTATTATTTTATACTTTTCAGGTGTTTGCTGTAATTTTATGACATATACAGAAAACAAACAAACAAAATATTGCTTTTCAAAATGTTTTGCCACTCTCAGGCAGCAAATAGTTTTAGACCAAAAGAAAGATGTGGATGGCAGCTTTCATCTCAAACATTGTGAGTCCACTGCCTTTATTTTCCTGTACCTCCATCAAAGACTGATTCTTAAAAAAAAGTCATATATTTACTTCTGTTGATTTATGACCATGGTTTGACAAAATTTCCAACGTTTTGGAAGTACTAGAAGATTTCTTGAAATCTTCTGGATGCGGAGCCAGGCACAGTTTCCAATGATTGCTTATGAAATTCATTTGGGACCAGGAACTACTTGTTCACAAATAATATCACACCATAGGGGTGTAGAATTTTGTTAGGGTGAGTCGAAATAACACTTTGGGACACCTTCAGGTGTGTCTCTATTTGAAATGTGTGTGTTCTTTAGTACGCAAGCGATACATACACTACTCACCCATTAAATACACTTATGTGTGCTTACCTTATATGCAAAAGGCAATGTGTCCAAGTGTACATCATCACTTTTCTGGAGTATAAATGACTTACTCCTGGAAAATCCTTTTTATCAAGAATAGGCGTGGGCGCAATCTTTATTACATTACTAAAATTCTCGGAAAGCAAGAAGGATCCTTCGCATATTCCCCTGCCACCACGGACATAGGACTACTCTTAAGATGGACGCACCCGCCCGCTCACTCCTGTTGGATCAGTGGCGTAACGAAACTTGAGGGGGCCCCCCTGCAAAATACATGGAGGGGGCCCCCCGTGGCCCGGCCCACCACCTACCACTTTGCCCCACTTTGGATGGATTGATGGGTGGGTGGACGGTGGTACGGATGGATGGATGTGGGTAGATGGATGGATGGATGTGTGGCTGGGGATAGATGGATGGACGGATGGATGGATGAGCAGACGGAGGTACGGATTGATGGATGGATGTAGATGGATAGTTGGTGGGATGGGTGGATAGGTGGAGGGATGGGTGGATAGGTGGAGGACAGATGGGTGTGTGGTGGCTGGGCAGACGGATAGATGAATTAATGAACAAATGCGTGTGTGGCTAGGGATGGACGGATAGATATGTGGCTGGGGATGGCTGGACGGGTGGACTGAAGTGCGGATGGATGGATGGATGAAAGAATGAGTGTGTGGCTGGGGATTGATGGATGGAAAAATGTATGGATGAAAGGATAGATGTGTGACTGGGGATGGTTGCATGGGCGGATGGACGGATGGATGGGTGGGTGGATGGATGGAAGGATGGGTGTGTGGCTGGGGGGATGGGCAGACAGACAGATGGATAGATGGATGGATGAACGGATGTGTGTGGCTAGGGATGGACGGATGGATTTGTTGCTGTGGATGGACGGATGGACGGATGGATGGACAGAGGTATGGCTGGATGGATGAAAGGATGGGTGTATGGCTGGGAATGGATGGCTGAATGGATGGATGGACGGATGGATGGATGCAGGAGCGGGTGATGCCGTTAAGCTCCGCGGGCGGGTGATGTTGACTCACGTTGGAATAGGATTTATTTAATTTACTCTATGCTATCATCTTTATTTCCCCCCGTCGGCGATTAACTGCACCGGTCGCTGCTGGATGGATGAAGGGATAGTTGAGTGGATGGATGGATGGACGGGTGGATGGAATGATGGGTGTGTGGCTGAGGATGGTGGATGATTGGTTGGGTGGATGGTTGGTTGGATGGATGGATGTTTAGGTAAGTGGAATGGGTGGACTGGATTTGAAGGTTAGAATGCACATGACGTAGTAGGCAGGACACTAGGGCCAACTGGGGGTCTGATTTCAGAAGTAGGCATGCGGCACTGGTGGCTGGGAGGCAAAGTGGCGCCAGTCACAGACCCTCCTCTCCCCAGGCCTGTAAGGGGTGCCACAGTAAGCAGACCCTTCCTTAAGCTTCTCTCTAGAGTCTCAACACCCTAAAGGGACCACAGGCCTTTGCCAGACTGTCCCCGACTCATCAGTGAGTGGGGGCCCCATGCCACCCAGACTTGGCCTGTGATTCTCTGCCCCTAAAGGCCTCCCCACAGCCTCTCTCCAGCGCTCCTGTGAGCCCCCATTGTCCAGGTGAACAGCCCCCAGTGACCACAGTCAATGCCCCAATGTTTACAATCAGCCTCGCCCAGTCCCGGGCACCTGGCCCTACCTCGTAAACACACTTGCTTGCCGTGCCAGCACTCTAGAGTTCCTTGTTAGCCCTCCCTAGAGAGCACTTTAGGAACCCTCAAACCGCCTGTTATTCGTTGAGCGCGCCCCTGCCCTCGACTGTACCCAGGCCCGGTTCTAGCGAGAGGGCCAGGTGGGCCAGGCCCACCCAAGGTAGCCCCATGGCCCTCCCAAAGCCGATTTGCAAGCAGAAAAACATTGTTTGTTCTTTTTCTTTATGATTTATTTGGGCCAGCAGCCTCGCTTTCTCATCCTAATTGTTTAATAAACATGATAGACACCAATGCCATGGGCTGTGGAAGTGCCTGGAGACAGGCATGAAGTCAGTGAGGATGGCTTTTTTCAACGAGCACATGTGAAAAGGAGGAAAGCCTGTGACACTCCTACCAGATCAAAAGAGGCACAAAAGCTCTCATCACACAGTATTTAAGAGATACTACAGGGCCACAATAATCTGATAGTATTTTGCCATCCCATGGTAAGCAATTGAAAATGTGGAATTAGTATTTATATCTTAGTGTGCTTTTGTGCTATTCTTAAAGTGCAGCACTATATACTGCAAATACCACACACATCCTTTGACTTTTCTGAAGTGAAGACTTTTGACAAGTTTCACTAATACAACACAGATACAGCATTGACTGGGGCAGGGCAAGTTCTTATTAAACGAAAAAAACACTGCAGCTGTCCTGTGGCAGCACTGGCTACTTTTAATTTCCAGCGGTACTCGCTGATGGCTGAGTCTAATATAATTACACCTCAATGATGGCACAAACACCACACATTGCTGCGAGCAACAGTGATCGAGTATTCGCTTTATTCTCTTTTTTTGTCATATGAATAGATACAAATGGAATATAGCACTGTTCTAGCCCATCAGATCATAAAGAGATAAGATACTCCTGTGGGCTAATGCACTTGCTTCAAAGATGTTCCTATAATCTGTGACTTAGTAAGTTAAAATCCTGTCAGCCTTTCATTACTTACACAAGAGTGGGACAACTTCTATGTCCTTACATCAGTATAAATATTCTGAGCTTCTCCGTGTCTCTGATCTGGGTAAACACAGATATTTAAGCTTCAAATAAATCTGGTCCTTTGGGGCATATCAAAAGTTAGTACACTTCGCACTAATGTTGTCAATTAACTAGCCGCTGGGATGGTGTCTTTTCGACAGAAGTCCTGAAAAACAGTTTTCATACCTGTGGCACTTTAGGGCAGGGAAGATTATCAACAATTATAGAATTTTGATGAGGAAATGTGGATGAGGTGCAGGGATGAGAAATTTAGGAGGGTGATTAGAGGAGAATGTGAGGATAAAAAAGATGAAGGTAAGAAAAAAGGATAAAACAAAAGAATGGTAAAGAAAGAGGTAGGTGAAATAAGGGTAACCGAGTGAGTAGAAGGCAAGAGAACACATTTAACAGATGTTGATTAGAGAAGAGTATGAGGATGATGAGTGTTAAACTAGAGAAGGTGATGAAGATGTTGTTTGAGTTGGATGAAGGAAGATGAAAGAGGACTCTGGGAAAGCAGAATATAGGAGCAGGAGAATGATGAGCAAATTGGGTGATGCAAGTAGACTGATGATTGGTAGGCATGTACTGGGAGAGGGTGATAAGATGGGAGTGTAGGAGTGGAGTATGAAATGGTGAAGGTGGAAGATGAGTCTGGTGAAGGATAAAAATGATGAGAAAGGAAGGTGAGCAGAGAGAAGGGTGGATATACTAGTAGGAGGAAGTAGGAAAACAGGAAAGAGGAGGGGACAAGCTAATCACAATTTAGAAGAGATAGTTCAATTTTGAAACATTCACATAAGGTGTATGTTTTCTTGGGTTTCACCTAGAATGCATTCTGCTCAAAGAGCTGACAGTCCAATATTGTTTGAGAAACTAGCCACCAAATTGAAAGACCACTTGTCATTCTCAGAAGTTGTAATCTTTGCACAGTGGGAAGCTGCTGGTTGAAACAGACCTCTCTCTGTTTGAAGTTTGGTTGGTTCAGCTTAGGTTGGCAACTTTGATTGATCATCCAATTGTTACTTCTCTTCTTTGGAGTACATGTACCACAGTAGGCACTATCCAAAACTTTTTTTAAAGTTGCATAGGCTATTACTTCTTCTTTAAAACATGTATGGCTTTCAAGTGTTTGTAGATGTTCTGCGTGCTCATGAGCACACTATTTAAATAATTCAGGCCTTGTTGCTGCTGTCATTCCAAATGGTAAAGGCCACCAGGGAAGAACAGGAACAGGTGCAGGGTAGCAGGATTGCACACACCCATGCACCCACATAAGTACAGCCACTATCCCTCCTGCAGCAGTAGGAAAGGCTAGACTGACAAAAGAGGGTGAGGTGGAGAGAGTCAAGGTTGAGATAGATAGAAAGAAGAATAGGTGAAGCAGAGAGAAGGGAGGGTTATAGGTAGCAGAGTGACGATGAGAGGGAGGAGGGTGAGGCAGAGGGAGGATAATGAGAAAGAGAGAGGGGGTGACTGGTGAGCCAGAGACAGAGGAGGGTAAAGAAGAGAGAGTTGGGTGAGCTAGAGAGAAGAAGGGAGTGGAGGTGGTGGTGCAGTCAGACCAACGAAAGGCGGAGAGAGAGGGGAGAGTGAAGCAGAACGAGCGGCGAGTGAGATGAGAAAGAGATGGGGGTGGGTCAAACAGAGAGGAAGCCGAGCCAGGGAGAGAGCAGGGAGCGGTGGAGAAATAGGAGGGTGAGGCAGAGGAAGTGGAAGGAGAGATGAAAAGAAAAGGGGAAAAAAGAAAACAAAAGAGGGGGAGGAGGGTAGGTGAGCAGGGTGAGATGGAAAGGAAGGAGGTTGAGGTGAAAAGAGAGATGGGTGAGGTGGTGAGAAAGATTCATGTGGTAGAGAGAAAGAAGCCTGATGCAGAGAGAACAGAAGAGATTAAGCACGTAGGTGAAACCTCAAGAAAGGCAGAACTAAATCTGGTGTACATGCTCTCAGCAGTAGGTACAGTATGCAGCTCAACCCCCTTCAAAGCCCCTCCAACATGCCTGATCCCAACTCACTGATACCTGGGAAATGCTAAGTACCTCCATTCATCTTCACGGCCCACCCATGCTTTCTCTTGGCCCTCCCAGATGGATGTATGACATTACAACGCATACTTTTACAACGCCTACCTTTACAACGCATTTTTTACACCGCAACATCCATTACAATGCACACCATTACAACGCATACCATTTCAACGAATTCTTTGAAACTACCTTTACAACGCATTCCACTACAACGCATACTACAATTACAACGCATACCATTACAACGCATTACATTACATTGCATGTAAGGTAAGTGTTGGATAGTGTAGGGGTAAAAATTACTATTCTAACTCCAGGGGGTGCAACAGTAGGGTAAGTGTTGGATAGTGTAGGGGTAAAAATTACTATTCTAACTCCAGGGGGTGCAACAGTAGGGTAAGTGTTGGATGGTAAGTTATGCGTTGTAATGGTATGCGTTGTAATGACTGAGTTGTAATGCCATGCGTTGTAGTGGTGTGCGTTGTAGTGTCATGCGTTGTAATGACTGCATTGTAAAAACATGCGTTGTAATGGATGTTGCGTTGTAAAAGTTTCGTTGTAATGGTAGTGCGTTGTAAAAGTTGCGTTGTAAAGGTTGTTTCCCTCCCAGATCCTGAATCCTGGAGCCGGGCCTGAATGTACCCCTCGGGGGCAACTCCTAATGCCTGGAGTCAGCAGCCCCCCCGTGCCCACTACAAGCCACAACGCTTGCCCGTAACCACCCGCTCTTGTATGCCCCCACCCCCAACCCCAAGGTCCGTGAACACCCCACAGTGCCCTCGGCAGAACCATCACCCCAAAACCGTGAGCTGGTTCTGCCTACCTCCCTCAAGTGAATTGCCATCGACGGCCACCCCTCCACCCCTCGCCCACGCAGGCAACACTCTGCCATGAAGAGCACACGGCGAGCACTGGCAGGGCAGCTCTGCTCAACAGTGCTTGCTCTCACTGGGTGAGGGGGCCCATTCCCCCCCCCCCCGCAATGCAGGGACTGTAGGGCTCTGTGTTACGCCCTGGTCCACAGTCAAACACTGAATATTACTGCAGTCATCCTTCCAGGCCTTCTGCAAGAGTCCATCACCCACTCCTGCAATTAAAAAACCCTGCCTGGCTTCCTGTAGAATCAGTGGCTTCCTTAAATGTAACAATAAAGGGTTACTTACATTCTTCAGAGCAGTGTCACCTTATTGCACTGTCTCTGCACAAAGAACAGAGCATGCTGGTGTCTGCTGAATATCAGGACAGGCAAGGTGCAGGGCTGAGGGGTCCCGGCCTCCTGCACCTGGGGTGGGGGTGGGGGGGGAAGGTGGAGCCCCTTTGTGTGCACACAGAGTTCTATCACCTGTCTCTCCCTCTCAGCATTGCTTCTTCCTTTGAACTTCCTTTTGACCTTCTCCTGATCACTGCTCTGTCCACTCTTTCTTTCTGCACTCCAGCACTCTGGTTTCCTTATAAATCCTGGGGTGCCTTCCCTTGCAGGCCTCCATACACAAGCAAGAAACAAAAGCTATAAATTGTAACTGTTTTTTGTATGCAAGATCTTCAGAAAACTGCTTCCTGCTCAAAGAAAGGCTAAAGCGGGTTAGAACTTGTGTGCAGTGCTCAGGCCTGTGCTCAGCACTCTCTTCACTGTGGGGGCTGAGGGGGCCCCTTCAAGAGTAGGGAAGCCTGGAGCTGCAAACTTTCTCCAGGTCCAGTCAGCTCTGTGCTGCCTCAGAGGAGCAGGGCCCTCTCTGGGGCCCCACCCCATCCTTGTCCTGGGCCTGGTGCAGGGTTGATACTTTGTTTCTCTTCAGTCCACAGTACGTGCAGGGCAGGGTGCTTTAGGGAGACAGAGGGGGCCCCCTTCACTTACTGAAGCCTGCCCCCCCCCCACCCACACCGTGTGTGTCCTCTGTCTTCCATCCCAGGCCTGTCTTCTCTTGAAGCTCCATTACTCATTGGTTTCACTTTCAACTCCTCTTCTCTTGCATTTCCCCGCTGGCATCTCTCCCCCTCCCCCCCCCATCTGTCTCCGCTCCTTCGCTGTTTGTCCTCCCCCTGCTTCGTGTGTGCCTGGTACACTTTCAGAGGCCCGGGCCAGGCCTGGACTGGAGACCAATTATTAAGAGGCCGGGCCCCGGCCTGCGCACCTTAAGTAATGAAGAAGATGACGTGGTGTGCCTTGCTGGCTCTGCTCAGACTGAGTTTTGCGATTCCTTATTTTGCACGCAGATTTGCTTCATACATACCATTTAGCAAAAATGCGATCGCACACGCTGAAATTCTGCGAAAATCGGCGTTTGAGATCGCATTAGTGCTTGATACATATGGCCCAATATCCTGTAGCGCCTCGAGCTACACTCCTGCCACGTCAGCGCTGTAATTATTACGGGGTTCCATGGTATTCCCTTTGTTGACCTTGGAAGTATAAAAGGCTGACTCATCTTTAATGTAATTCCAAACCGAGTAAACCTCTCTAAGCCAAATTCTCACAGTTTTCCTCCTTTCTCATTTTCTGCAGCCTGGTCTCACCGGACCAAAGGGGTGATGCTTCTTATTTGAGATGTTCCTGCTGGAATTCAACTGTTCAGTTTGTATGGCTGCTGCTTGAGGCTAGGTTTACACTGCTAAAATATCTACAAAGAGAGAACAAGCGAACATGTGTACTAAAACTTTTAGCATAAGATTTATGGGTATAGAATCGCAAAATGAGTTTAGAAATGCATACCAAATTACAATTTGGTTTCTCTTCAAGATGGCATTTCAGAATGCAATGTAATAATGGTTTGCGCCGTAATTTAGAAATACCATTGAGAAGTTACGAAGTCCTCAAAGAAGGTAGTAACTCATTTGCAAGAAGAAAGAGGTCCCATTTGGGAATGTTAAAAAAAGTTTGTTGGGAAGTAGGCAGTTTCATGGGGGACCACTCCCAGCGGACCATTACAGCTATCAATGAAACTTTTTTAATAAAAGTAAACTTTTTTTTTAAATGCATATTTTAAAAAAGCAATGCAATAAAAATATTAATTTATTAATATTCATTTATTTCACCAATATATAAAATAGTAAAATATTCGAACACCAACTAACACATTTACTAAAAATAATATAAACATTAAAAAAAGTGAAAACAAGCAATATTGCACAAAATGAAAGAAAGCAATAATAATGCAAATTCAATTTCACCAATATTAGGAAACTGCTGGAAAAATTAGATATGGTATTCCTACTCCAATTTAAGCAACAGTAGGGAAAGTGTTGTTCTTCAGAATGGTTACATTTACTATGCCCTCTCCACTCTAAGGGCCTCATTATGACGGAGGTGAGACCACCACAGACAGCACTTCGGTGGCAGTCCCACCACCGACAGCCCTTCAGTCCGACCACCGCATTACAATTCTGTGCGCCACCTCCGCCAGTATCAGTAATCCAGACGGGCGTCGGTTGGAATCGTTATCCCATATGGAGGCAGTGCCGAGGCAGGCACCTCCGTCGGAATTACGATATCCCTCTCTGACATCTTTTTCCAGTGGTACAACCGACATGAAAAGGCTGTTAGAAAGGAACTTTGGGGGCCCCAAATAGAGCCCCGTCCCTCAAGGGTGACTGAAACGTTGCCCTTGGGGCACATGTAGTGGCCCAACGCACCTCCATGCACCGTGTGCCATGCACCAGTTGATGCATGGCACATGGTGCATGGATGTACACAAAGTGCTCCTTTTTACTGCGGATTGTGCTGCAACATATTCCTGGGCCGCAGCACAAGCTGCTCTGTAAACGAGCACTTGCCTACTGCCAGCACAGCTGTTGAGTTGGATGGTCGGACTGCTATCTGCTTGTCTCCTGACCACCTTGATAGATGACGGGGGTCCGACTGCCCGATATCAAAATCAAGCCCTAAGTAACAGTAGAGAAAATGTTGGACTTTGGAGGGATTACATCACTATTTCCATTTCAACCTAAACAACAGTACCACTACACATTGGAATGGTTAGATTTACTAATCCCACTCCAGTCAAAGCAACAGTATGTAAAGTGTTTGAGTTCAAAAGCATTACATGTATGAATAGTCATATTAAATTAGTAAAAAAAATTAAACACTCAATATAAAACATTAATAAAAAACACTATAAAGAAGTATATATACATGTGTTTAAAAAAAATATATATATATATATTTATATATATATATATATATATATATATATATATAACCACAAAATCCTCCAAGGAGAAAATGATGAAAAACGCACTCGCAGGGTTTACGTGTTCCCAAAGTTTTTGGCTTTAATCCATCAAAAGGAAGCAAACAGCACTCAGATCACAAAAACCGACGCGTTTCCTTATCACCTGATAACTTGCTCATGGTTACAACAAACGATTTGAAATCCACCCATAAAAGTGTTCGTGATGCACCATGTGACTCGTGATGTCATTCTTACATCAAATGCCCCCGAGTGTTATGGTATCTGTAGGCAAAGGCAAAGTGTGTGCACTTTAGTATCTCGGTTGTATCTTCAAGTGAGACGTTGTTACTTATTTTGGATTTATTTATCCCTGTGTTTATTTGATTCTTGATGAGTACATATTACTACTTAAACTTAGTGGTTTAAGAGCATGTTGTTTGTTAAAGATGTTATACCGGGCTATTTTTACATTGGATCCAATGTTTCCGCCTTATATTCGAGCCGCGCGCATTGATTGCTCATCTGCATTTCTGCAGTTGGACACCAATTATATTTGAATATATGATGTTATCCCGCAAACTAACACTCTGCATACCAATACTCCTCATTTATAACAACGCGGATACAATTACTCCGTAATACCATCATTCCGCAAATTTTTTGCCCGCAAATAACTTCACCACGCACGCCTTTACAACGCAAAGGCATGTATGATAAAGTTATAAACAGAAAAAATACTCGCAATATATATATATATATATATATATATATATTATCCCAAATTGCCTCTGATTATAGGACGCCACTCCATTGCGAGGTGAGTTCAACAAACCCTTTGGTAGCCTGCCCCCTTAAAATGACAGCACTACATGGTGCATTAGAGTAAAAAAACTGCACTAGGTGTAGGGCCTCCTTCATATTAATATTTTTTCACCAAAAGACTGGCAAAGGGATTCACTGAAATTCCAGGGAGGTGTTGGGTATTACCAGGTTAGCTCTGAGAGTTAAAGTCACAGCATTGGTAATCTCAAGAAAAAAATCCAATGATGCAGAGTTGGGAAAATGTTTGGTAGCCCAATCTGGACTGGACAATATGCTGGTGACTTTAAATAATCTTTGAAGGTTATTACACTGACAGGCAGGTGCAGGAGTCAAAAGGAAACTCAAAGAGCTAGATCAAGATTTGCAATGTTCTATTTTGAGGATCTGTGCCCTACCCATACTTAGTAGGAACATTCACGTTGCACATCGGTTCCACTGAAGCAGTTTGAGCTCATCTATGTTTGTGGGTGAAAGGCCATCGCAAGATACTAATGAGGATTTTAATGTTTAATAAAAAAGAATCAATCACAGGAGGACTTGGTGGGTTCTATGGCATACTAAAACTTGGAACCCACTTGAAGCAGCAATCATGGCCTTCTTGCCCTGGTAGTAGGGCGGCAAATTAACTCTTTCTTTATGAATTTAAGTATCTCTGGACAAGCGGGCAGGACGACCTCTTGGGGAAATCATAGGAGAAATAACTCCCTATACTGGAATTATATGGCCACCTTCCTCAAACTTTTAGGAAGGTACACTGGTCTCACTGTCAAATGCGGGTGACATTTGCATAGGGACCAGTAGGGAGATCCTTTTGACCCATTCCCCCTCATCGTCTGGCAGGGAAAGCAAATTTCCTCTCACATCCAAAATAACAAACTCCACATTTGTTCCCTGGGTAAAACTCATATGGGCAGCTTCAAAAGATGTCCTACTATTCCTTGAACAGTGCCTAATTGAGGAAAGAATTAACTGATGCAGTAGTCATCCGATCTAGTACAATACCTTACTCATTCATAATAGTGCAGGTACTACTCAGATATTAAAGCAACCTCTCTAGGCATATATAGCTCTAATGAGAAGTGCTGAAGCTGAAAGGAAGTCCTGTCAATGTACCTACATATATTTGTTCATTCATAACTTTCCTTCTATCTGAGAATGGCTTTTCACTCTGTTGGACCTGCCCCTTTTTGCATGGTCTTCCACAGATTTTTGCTTTCAGTTGTGGACCCATTTTGTATTGGCATTAGTACTCTGTGTACTTTTTCTCTGCTAATCAGTGATACTGTGCTTGCCCCCTACCCCCAAAACATGGTACAAATGGCACCTAAGTGATTGGTACATTTAATTTACTTGTGAGTTCCTAGTAGATGGTACTACAGGTACATAGGGCCTGTAAAGTAAATGCTACTAGTGGGCCTGCAGCACTAATTGTTCTACCCACTAAGGTAGAGGTTTAAACACCTCAGCCTGTAGTGCAGTTTTGAGCTGCCATTTCAACCTGGCAAAATAAACCTTGCATCTGCAAGGAAGGACTTGTAAATGAAGATGGCCTGGAAGCGGCGATGTTTATCTTGCACATTCTCAGGCTGTCTTCTTTTATATCCAGAGGTTAAACTGCATAAAGAGTGTGAAACTTTAATCTTGAGTGTAGCAGGGCACAGTCACGGGTCTCAAGGATAAAAACAATATATTGAGTAACTATGTAATTTTTTCACCTTCAGATAATTACATATAATTACAAAACACACAAAAAAATCAAGTAAATTATACACATTTTGGGAAAATATACTCTCTTACATTATAAACCTCAGTTAGCCAAAGCAATTACTGCAGATGTCTGTGTCTGACCAGAGAGTCACAAAATGAAATCCTGGTTTTCACAGTTTGGAATAGTATGAAACTTGTGTATTTATAGAGCTACAAATGCAAAGCCTGTGGTAGAAAGTACTCTGACTCCATCAGTTAAAACATAAATTAGCTCCTCAGCAGATTTGATGTTTGTTGCTTAACCAGTTGCACAGGTCCGAACACAAAAGCCAGAGTCACTGGAATTATGCAACAGCGGAGGACCAAATCATGTGGCAGGATTGACTAAATTATGACTGTCAGTCTCCAACAAAAGAGGTTGGGTGTTAATTTTCCTTAGTAGCATAGAGATGAGAGGACCTTTACGGCAAAAAGGTGGGGGCAACACGTTGGAGCAAATTCTTTTTAAAAAAGGCAGGATATGTGGCCTAACAGCGAGAGCTGCATATTTTGGAACCTAGTTCAAGTCCTCACGTCAGCTCAACTTTGTGTGATTCTGGGCAAATCACTTAATCACACAGTGCCTAAAAAAATAAAATAAAACTAAATCAATCTGACCTTGTGTTTGTGTAATGTAAATGGTGTTTACGTAAAGTGTTCCAATGACCTTAGCCCGAACCCATCCTACATAAAACCAAAAAAAAAGGGCAGGTAATCCGAGCACCTTTAACCCTTTCCGCCACTTTGGCGAGCGCCGAGGCCACGCCCCCTCACTGAGGCCACGCCCCCTCCTAGCGCGCTATATAGACGCTGAATACAAGCGTCTCCTTAATGCTCTTTGAGTCCCCTTGAGGCGGAAGCCGGGTGCGGACATATTGATTTTTAAAAATTGTATCTTTGAATCTGTTGCTTTTAAAATTGTGTTTGGACTGTAAAATACTTACTTTGCACTTTATCCCGGGTCCCCGCACAGCCGAGTCAACGCTGCTGCGGCAGGTAATCCGAGCACCTTCAACCCTTTCCGCCACTTTGGCGAGCGCCGAGGCCACGCCCCCTCACTGAGGCCACACCCCCTTCCTCTCCACGACTTCCCATAAATCATGTGCCTTCACCGAATGCGCAGCGGACGAGCGCAGCGGGCGCGACATTTGCGCGCCGAAGGCGCGCCTAAGGCAAGCCCGTCTGCGCCCGTCCGCGACCGACCGTGCCAAGTGCCCAGGCCACCCCGCTATCCTGGCCCTCTACAATACTCGTAGAAATAATGAGAGGTACCCCTTTAAATTAAAATCAAGGGAAGTAGGGTTAACCAACCAATAAACAAAGGATATTCCCTTGAAAAATATACAGTGAAACAATTTGAAACTCCAAGCAAGTAGTTCAATACATAAAATCAACAACAATTATGCAAACAAAATATTTTTGTATTACAATTTATTAAATTACACAATTTATTTAAAATACCAAGTGGACAATAGCACCACTTACACAAATAAAAACAGTTAAAAAAATTAATAAGACAAATGATCAAAATACATGGGATTCAAGATTGACCTGCAAAATTGAAACAAATTACAAGGACAGACAACAGTGAGACATTCAATTGTGCAATACTGAGTGTATATTCAAACTCTATCCGACCCCCATATGTTATGCACAGTCTATTAATGTGTCAACACAGGTGTCCGAGTTGAAGAATTATACTATGAAATGCGTCGACGCGTTTCGGTGGTACATATGTGTAATCGCGGGACGAGGAAGTGGCAGTAAACGTGTTTTGGTTGCAGTGGTTTTTATTCGAGTTAACAAGTCATCGGTACATTTCTTTCTGAGGTGACTCTTCCTAGGGGAACGGCTTCTCTCCTGTCGGGTCTTGCGGATCACGCCCTCCTCCTTTCTCCTGACGGGGCTCCTCCTCCTGGTGCTGCTCTCCTGAGGCTCCGTAGTGCTCGCCCTCGCCGGCCACCGAGAAGGGAACAGAAGAGAGGAACCGTAAATACAAGTGAACACAGATCCAGGTATTGAGAGGGAGGGGAACGTGAGGGGGAGAGTGAAGGGGACACACGGTGCTCAGCAAACTCTGGTGGGGAAGGTGAAGTGACAGTGTTCAGCAGGCAAGCGCGGGCGGGATTTAACTATACTGCTTAAGGCAGTAGGCGGCTCGTTTTCCTCCACCACCCCCGGACCTGTTCACATACCTCTGCTAGCCGTACACCTCCTGGCGCACGGCTGGGCGGCTCGCGGGGTTGGCCTCCTGGCTTGACGGCTTCCGCTTCTCCTTGCTCCGCTCCGGGCGGGGTGTCCGGTTCCACGGCCGCTGGCTTCGGGGACGCTTCCTCCGACGTATCCTCCTCCTCAGGATCCGCTCCGCTGAACCAGCTCTCACCACCTCGCCACTCCGTCTCGAGTCCTCTCTCTCCAGTGCGCCACACCTCCTCTCCTCGACAATACGCTCCTCCGCTCCGCTCCGTCTCTCTGCTTCCCGCCTCTCCGCTCTCCTGCACTCTGTCCGCTCCTCCGGTGTAGTAACACACCTGGGGGTTGTTGTTACCGCCTTTTATGCTCCCTTCGGGCTCCGCCTCCGCAATTGGGTCAGTAGTCCACTTAAAGGGGCTCCAACCTTCATCATCCTCCTCGTCGCAGCTGTACCTTTCGGTGGGGGCCCATCCAGGTGCTTGCGGAGGCTGTTGAGACAAGAAGGGGGGGGTCGTACATAGTTAAAGGGGGCCCCTGTACTGGGCGAGACCCCGTGCCCTTGTTACAATATGATTCTGGGCCACCTTTGTCAAGACACTACGTTCTGTCTGTCGAGTTTCTGGGGTCAGTTAGATCACCCTTAAAACAATCCGTTGGATATTATCATGTGGGGGTCTATTACGGCGTAGTGATTTGCTTCATTTTTCGTTTACTCTCCTAAATTTGAGCAGTCTGTAGTTTGTTAGGTGTCCTGAAATGGTAGGCGTGCTGTGTCTTCAAACACTATTTCCTTGTCTGATGGCAGGTTTTCTCTTTAAAAGCTTTTTGTGGGACCAGGGGCGCTTTCGTCATGTCCTCCCGGTAGAAACAATCATTTTACTCTTTTACCGTGGAGAACTGCCTGCTTCTCTGGTCCTGTTCTATCTCTACAATACTCACCAGCACAACTTTTTGCTCTCCAAGGCCCTTGGCCTATCAAGGCCTCCCTGTCCACCCACATCAACAACTTGGGACTGACAATCCCAGCTGCTCTTCCCACCCTTCGCAACCCAACTCACTCGATTCCGTTCCCCCCCTTTCCCCCTCCGGCCCCAATTTCCAGGCCAGCCTTGGGCAGACCCCTCTCTCTATTTACTACCTTAACACGCGTTCCGCAGTCAAGCACTGCCATGAACTCTTCGTCCTGCTGGATCTTCACAAACCGGACCTCCTGTTCCTTACGGAGACTTGGTTTCGTGACAGCTCTCTCCCCATCTTATTAGCCTCTCTCCCTGCCACCTATTACGTCCTCCGAGCTGATCGGCCAACCGGTAAATCAGGTGGCGGTGTCGCCCTGATTGCCCGGAAGGAACTGCCGTTTCAACCTCTCAGCTTTCCCCCGATTGGCACATCAGACTTCCTAGTGGTTCGCTCACTCTCCCTCGAAGTGCCCCTCACATGCCTACTCATGTACCGTCCCCCCAAACCCCCTTTAACCTTTCTTGACGGTTTCCAAGAACTTGCAGCCACCCTAGCAGTTAACAATTCCTCTGTCCTCGTGCTGGGCGACTTCAACTTTTGGCCCGCTGATCCAGCTGAATGCCCCACCTCTAAGGAATTTTCCGAAACCTTACGTTCCCTTAACTTCATTTCACACATTCATTGCCCTACGCACACCCAAGGTCATACTCTTGACCAGATCTGGTCCCTCAATTGTCCTATTGCCTCCCTATCTGTTTCCCCTTGCCCCTGGTCTGACCATTCACTGATTTCTTTTTCCTCTCAAATCGGCCCGCCCACCAAGCCCTCGCACCCTAAAAACATCTGGGTAAGATCCTGGGGCCGGGTGGATGTAGCCTCTCTAGCTTCCTCCCTTCCCGCCTCCAGCCCAGTCATATCTGGCCTGTCCTCCTCAGATCAAGCCAACGCCATTAACACTTGGCTTCGTTCCGTTGGAGAGTCCATCGCCCCTCTTAGGCGGGTCCCCTCCAGACGGAAGAACGATTCCAACCTTTGGTTCAATGACGAACTGAAATCTCTAAAACTTTCAGTTCGCCAAGCAGAACGGGCCTGGCGACGCCAATACTGTCCCACTCTCAAAGCTCAGTACACTTCCATCTTGCTGCAATACAAAAAACGTATCTTCTCCACCAAAAAGAATTATTTTTCTTCCAAAATCCTAGTCGCGGAGAATAAACCTAGAGAAATCTTCTCTATCGTTAACAAACTGGCCTACTCCGATAGAACTACCCTTAAGCCGGCCCCTTCTCAACCTTTATGCGACTCCCTGAATTCTTACTTTCTGGAGAAAATTGCAACAATCAGAGCCAATATCCCCCCCTTCCCCTTCTTTCCTCGTCCCGCCCTGTACTCCCACAGAGGCTTGCCTTGACTCTCTCCCTCTACTAACAGAGGAATCTTTTCTCTCCCTCCTGCATATGGTTAAATCTGGGTCTCCACTTGACCCATGCCCTGCCCATGTTCTCCTTGTCCCAGGGCGTGGTTACCCCGCCCTTAAAACCGCGATAATCCTCCCCATTCTCAAAAAACCTGGTGCAGACCTCTCTGTTCCCGCTAACTACCGCCCTATTTCCCTGCTCCCCTTCTTAGGGAAAATCCTGGAGCGACATGTTACGAGAGTACTTACCACCTACGTGGAAGAAAACCACATCTTAGCCCCTCGCCAGGCCGGTTTTCGCCCGGGTCACTCCACCGAGTCAGTTGTGCTCTCAGTACTCGACAATCTTAGAGAGGGATTAGACATGAACACTCCCCAGGCCTTGGTGCTTCTCGATCTCTCCGCCGCCTTTGACACGGTGGACCACTCCATTCTACTCTCCCGTGTCGGGGCGGCGGGGATCGGCGGCACGGCCTTGGTCTGGATGTCTTCCTTTCTAAATGGCCGCACTCAAGCGGTCCGCCTGGGAGACTTCTCGGCCAAACCCCGAAAGTTGCTATGCGGGGTTCCTCAAGGCTCCTCCCTCTCTCCCTTATTATTTAATTTGTACATAGCCCCCCTCATCTTCGCACTTCAGCAAATGGAGGTATCCGTATATAACTATGCGGATGACCTCCAGCTCATTTTTTCCCTCTCTCATTCCCCTGATTCTAAATTCAATTTCCAATCTATTATGCTTTTTATCCGGGACTGGATGAATCACAACCACCTGAAACTAAACCCAGATAAAACCGAGTTGGTCTTGACAGGTGGTTGCTCCAGTCCCTGGTCCCCCCTCTTTTGGCCCCCTTCTCTTGGGTCCCCTCCCTCCCCTTCCCCCTCTGTTAAAACCCTTGGCATTAAACTCAATGACCAACTCACTTTGCATTCCCAGGTGAGCTCGGTGGTTTCCTCCTCTTTTCTGTCTCTCCGCACTATCCGTAGGGTTTCCCGGTTCTTCTCCTTCACAGCCCTAAAGCTGATCACTCTGGCTATGGTCGTCTCTCGATTGGATTATGCCAATGCTCTTTACCACGGCATTCCGGCTTACAACATACGACGACTGCAGCTGGTTCAGAACCAAGCTGCCCGCTTGGTTTACAACCTTTCCAAATCCCACCATGTTACTTCCCTTTTGAAATCCCTACACTGGCTCCCCATCCATGAACGCTCTCAATTTAAGGTAGGCTGCCTCGTCTTTCAGGCCCAGCTAGGCTTAGCCCCTGCGTTTATCTCGTCAGAGATTAAACTGTACGCCCCTACCAGGGATCTCCGCTCCTCCTCCCAACATCTGCTGACCGTTCCCCGATTTCGCCGAAAAAAATGGGGAGGTTCCAAATTTTCCACCCTTGCCCCCACTCTTTGGAACTCCCTTCCAGCCCACCTCAGATGCACTCCCCTATATTCACAGTTTAGAAAGGCGTTAAAAACCTTTTTATTTTCCAAAGCCTTCCCCCATTAAATTATTATCAGTACCCCCTCTGTCATTCTTGTCTCCGAGGACTCGATTCAGCATAGCGCCATGGAACCGTTCCGGTGAACGCGCGCTTTATAAATAATTTAAAACTCAAACTCAAACTCATGGATAACCTGCTTCTACATTGGAGTGATGACCATTCATGGTCGGTAAGTTATTAAAGAGGCAGAGGAGACAGACCGCTACTTAGGACCTCATCTATTATTAATGCAGTAGGTGCAGTTGCATTGGGGCCTGAGAGTGACAGGGGTTCATAATAACGAAATTATGGAGAGATCAATTTTTGTGTGAATTTTTATAAGTTCTGCACGGGGGGGGCTCACTTCAAAGCATTTTGCTTTGGGCTGCTCCGAACAAAAAAGTTTGAAGAACTCTGGTCTATATAAAGCCAAGCCAAGCAGCCATCTTCCTCCTTACAGCTGCCCCAAGGGTAGTTGAGTATGACTTCATGGAACATACAGGCCCAAGTGTCAGTAATAATATTTTGGAAAAGACTGGGGCAGAATAAAGGCCGAAAGTTTCCCAATGGTGTAAGAAGGAGATTGAGCATAGTGATTTAAAATGGGCCGAAGGAGTACGAAAAAAATTGGAATCAATATGTGGAAATTTGACGGTTAGACTATGCCAGCAGACGTTACAACCAAAAGTTGCTAAGAGTGAATTAAGAGCCTTAAGGAAAGAACGCTCTTGGAAAGAAGATTGGCAGTACTTGAGAGAGAAAAATTCAGTACAATTTATGTTAAGTAGCTGGCCAAAGGAAACCTGGTTCCCATAATTGGATGGATTACATAATCATTGTCTCAGATGTGAAATACTACAATTTAGAATTGGTATCAACCTGTGGATATCAAATGAGAGAATAAAAAAGGAAGGGATACACCCAGATGGGAAATGTATGCGTAATGTGGGTACAAAATGTGATATGATGCACATCCGACTAGATTGTTTAAATGTTTTACCATTGCGAAAAGTGTTTTTACGCCCTGTCTTTTTAAAATGCGTAATTATGTGTTGCAACCAAGCTATAGAATGTTTGGTTGATATGTGTAACATTGATATTGCAATATCCATTGGAAGGTACATGGCTGCTGCAAAAAAGTTTATATGGTGTAATGAGTTGAACAATGTAACCATGGGGAGATAAGGAACTAGGTGAAGAACTTCAGCTTATTCGAGCAGAAGAACTATAAGTAAGATAACAATTTTAGAGGGTTTTTAAAATTATTTTTCTTTTTATCAAGTATGTATTAAGATGTGGTGTGATTATACCGTATATATACTGTGAGATTGAGTAGGGAATTGTTATGAAAATGTAACCAATTTATTCTTCTGGACGGCTGTTTTAATAGTATTAGTTAATTAAATTATTTATGATATGAGTGTATATAACTTGATTGTTCCTATGCTGTTTAAAGACTAATGGTCTAAATAAACATTATCTTGATTGACAGTAGCGGACTGGGATCTTCTTAAGGAACTTCATCCCTGCGATTAGTAATGGGACCTGCTATATGACTGACCAGAGAAAGGTCCCCCTACATGTCCTCTAAACCCTCTCCTCAAAGAACTCAGAGTCTTAGCCAAGCTTGTGAAGGTGGATACATACTTCCCAACACCCTTCACTAAGCGATCCCCAAGTAAATTTCCTTTTGGGTCTTCACACAGCTCTTTCTTTGCAAAGTCCCCTAACTTAGGACTAATGTGTATGAGGATTGTGTTTCTCCTATAAGACATCAACGTTGCGTTCATGTTTCCAAAGAAAGAGACTGCTCTCTGTGACCATCCTCTACAGAGACAGATTAAGAATTGGCTTATTGAGCCATATCCAATATTCTTCCTAATGGACCAATAACATCCAGAAATCCATCCTGACACTGTTTAAGTGCCCTCTCCAGACCTTTTCTGGAATTGTGATATAATTGAAAAAGAAAACTAATCAGATCTGGGGTTAAATCTGGAGTTACACAGGCTTTGTGCTCACTAACTAGATGAGAGCATTCTGCTTCCATCACAGTTTTTGCCTTTTTCTCCAGTGGTCTATTTATCCATAACTTTATAAAACCAGATACATGAGTCAAAGGCCACCGGTCAGCAATCCTCAGGTGCCTTACCATGTCAGGGCTAAACATGTCTACCCCTTGACGACCCTTTACAATTCCTTTCTCCCTTCTTATGTTAACGTTATCATAGTCTAAATCCCAACCATCGTTTTCGTAGTTGCCCAAAACATATTCATCATAACTGTCTCCAACCTGGTTATGAGAATCTTTATCATCAGATCTAGCATGAATCTCATGTGTGCCGAAAGGGACACCCTACATTGTGCTGTGTTGGACACCCTCCTGTACCATGATACTTAGACCACTCGTTCGCCAAGATAAAAAATGGTCATTTACCTAATATTCAACTTTTTTCCTCTACATCTTTTTCTTTCCTGACAACGTATTCCTATTTGCATCCTCCTCTTCAATAGAGCAATACTCCTCATCTGAAAGATCCATAGCCTTCCTTTTTCTGCCCTTGACAGATTCCAAAACTTCTTTTACTGAGGCTCTGACCTCATCCTGCACCATTTTTTTTAAGGTACTCTCCTTATCACAGATAGCTGAAGGCTTCCCTTCCTCACTTATCTTTATTTGTGAATTAAATATATTCTTTTTTAATATAAAAATGTTAATAAGCTGTCAAAAACAACTAATGCTTAAGCCCAAAAAGATTTATGGCATCTTGTCTTTATATAACCTTTACCCAAAAAAACTTTCCCTTCACCTTATGACATCTAAGTGAACCGCATGTCCCAACAATTCCATTGGAAAGACAGGAAGTTTGTGTACAAGCGGTCTTGCGCTTCAGTATCAATAATCCAGCCAGAGGCTTCAATCTCCTTGTTTCTTATCATTACTTCAAAATGGTGGCCAGTACCACGTGACGCCGACACACATGCGCTATGTGCACTGTCACTGCACTGCCAGGAAACTCTGAGGCCGCACAGACACGAGGGCCTTCACCGGAGCATAAGCGCTCCCTGCACGCACAATGGAGTTCGCTGTCTCCACAGCCCCCACCTCAGTGCGAGTGCCAACAGAGCCGCCTCACGCTGAGGCCGTTAACTTCACCCTTCAACATACTGCTAGTCGAGTGGTGCGCAAGGGGTTACTAAATCAGGCAAGATATCATTTTTTTAAGTTTTATAAATATACAACCTTGCTAATAATGAAATATCCTGGAATACAGAAACAGTCAAAAGGTTTAATAATCCCATAATTTGGGAATTTCTTTAAACAAATACACTAATCAACCTCAAGTAACAGTATAAACCTGAACAAAATCTACAACATGGCTATACAAAACATAAAGTAAAACAAAAGGGATGGTGGATGGAGTGTTGAATATTGCAAGCACTCACCCCCAGTCAACTGATCTGGGTTTAATCCATCACCATTCTTTAGCTCACTCCACCACCACAGTTCAGACATGGCCATATGCAAATCAGTCTGACCCTGTGCCTCATGGGAACAGTCCAGCCCGAACTGCCAAGCCGTATCTTCCCTGGACCTAAAAGAAGCATCCTGGGACCGGTTTCTGGCTAATCAGCCGTCATCAGCCAGGCTAGCTTGAATTCAGTATACAACACATATCCTTTACAAAATAAACATGTAATGAATATTTTCTAAATAGTGCTAACACAAACTTAACTGGCAAAGAGCAGTAAATAAAAGGGGAAGATGGCTTCTAGGCTTGGATTTATATAGACTGTAGTGATGGTTCTAATATTAGATGTTTGTGTATGGTTTAGGTCTGCTTTAAAGTGCTGCATGGAGTAGCAATAATAGATTACTGCATAATGCTAGTCTCCAGTCTTGGCATGAAATCCAGCCACACAAAGGATGGTGCCAGGTATAAATATTGGACCTCCTGAGCCACTGCCCAGAACACGCCTGGGTCTGTGGAAGTTAGAGAGGAAGGACTTTGTGCTGCCAGAGAACTGCCCTGTTGCTTGAAGGTCTGTCTTGCTGTCTGAGAAAGAAGACTGGACCTGCTTGTCTTCATTCCAGGCTATGTTAAATCAAGAGGAGGGAGAAAGAAGGGATTGCAATCCATTCAGCTTCCTTGCATTAGTACTAAATATCAAAAGAGAATGGATAACTTGGCCTGAGTAACCAGGGTTTGCGACGTTTGTGTAGGTTAAAAACCCTCATTCACGTACACAAGTCGTAAGGCGGTATATCTTGGTTCTCCGTCCTGTTTTAAAAATTTTACAGGATCATCTTTGGGTTTCATTTTTTGTCTTTTATTTTGTTGTATGCTTCCTAAGAGGAAGCATATGACAAAGAAAGAAACCCAATGATGAAGCTGTCACTTTTTTAAAACAGGGTGGAGACCAAGATATACCGCCTTACGACTTGTGTACGTGAATGAGGGGTTTTTATCGATAACCTACACAAACGTTGCAAACCCTGGTTACTCAGGTCAAGTGATGCATTCTCTTTTGATATTTAGTTCATTCCAGCCTAACTAGAGCAACTCCAAGGGTCAGTCTGGTGACCTTGTGTATGAGTTACAGGGAGACAATAAGCTTCAGGGGCTTCCTTGCAACTGACCTGTTGACCTGCTGCACTGGCCCTTCAGCCGGACCTGCCTGAGCTCTGCACGGAGTGAGTTCTGATACCCAAGTGCTGCCTCCCCAGGTCCTGGACCTGTGTGCTCCTCCCTGACTAACTGTGAGTTAATTGGAAGCAACGCAGAGCAATGTAATTCGACGCAGGACTTCACCTTGCAGCCCTCACAGCTCCTTTTTCAAACCGATGCAGTGTGATGCAATTCAACATAGGATTTCGCACTGCAGTCCTCGCAGTTCCTGATCAAAACTGATGCAGTGAGACACAGGTCGACGCACAAGCTCACATCACAGCCATCACAGATCCTAATCAGAACTGATGCAGTGTGATGCAACTCGACGCAGGATGACTTAGAATCATAGCACTGAGTAGCTCCTGATCTGAACTGACGCTAAGCGATGCAAAGCCTCACATCAAGGTACACGTCTCAGATGGACTAACCTGGGGCTAGATGTAGGTATCCAAATGCCAGTCGGTAACGGCCAAAAATACTGATTTTCGTCCATTACCGACCGGTATTTGGATACTAAGATGTAGGGCATCTCAAAATACAGATTCGGTAATTTTATCGAATCAGTAAATTTACAGAATCGGTAAATTTACCGATTCGGTAAAATTACCGAATCTGTATTTTGAGATGTAGGTGGCACTGTAAACAGTGCCACTGTAAACAGTGCCACAGGGCTTTAAGGATTCGTTATTTACCACCAACTATTAGTTGGTGGTAAATAACGAATACCTGTGTATATGCAAATCTGTGCCATGTGACAGACGGCATGTATGTGTGCCACATGGCACACAAGCACTAATCAGGGGTGCAACAGGGTGTCAAAGTGACACCCTGCCACCCTTGACTTTTTCGGTAATTACCGAATCGGTATTTACCGATTCGGTAATTGACATTCATTCATATGGGCCTGGAGGCACATAGGAATGAATGGCAATTACCGAATCGGTAAATACCGATTTGGTAATTACCGAATCTTACCGATTCGGTAAAAAATACAGAATTATTACCTACATCTAATTTACCGATTCTAAAATACCGAATCGGTAAAATTCTATATTTTAGAATCGGTAAAAAAGATTTACCTACATCTAGCCCCTGGTCCCTGTATCCGACCTGTTCTCCAATGCGATCAGACTGAATTTGTCCTTTTGTCCCAGTCCGACAGGACTAGATAACCGCAGTTGGCTCTTTGTGCTTCAAGGCTCTATTTTCACTTAAAACTTAAATATCACTGGTTCTATTGATTGGATTTTTTGTCAATCTGGTATCAATTTGCGCTTTAAAATTTACTTTACACATTGCCCCTAAGTTAAGTCTGACTGCTTTGTTTTGCCAACCTGTCAGCATGCTAAATACAGGTACGATTAGTGACTCTTGTGGTTCACCCTGATAAGGACTGTGGTTGATGCTTGAGTAGGGTTTTTGCCTCGCCCTCCAAACTTAACCAATACTTACAACTCCGTATGTTAAAGAAATAATTTAAGACCCCTTACAAAGATTCAATTCTTTGTAAACTTCAACCATGCACAGGCACTTGACTAATTTTTTGTACTCTGTAAAGGGTCCAAATGCCCCACGGTGCTAGGACTGTGCTATATAAATCCCCCCAAAATAAAATATAGTATGGGTCTCTTTAGATCTTGGGGAAACTTAAAAATCTCCATCAGACACAGTTGTACACATTCAATAAATAAGCACTTTAAAGTGTCTCAGGACTATTGTTGAGGGGGTGGTGGATTGTAATCTGCCTTTACTGGAAGCAATTTTGTTTCTAATGGAGGTAAATGTTCTGAAAATGAATAATGCAGTTTTGCAGAAGAGTTCACTGGTAATGATAGGCATATTACCAAGAGTTGGGGAAAGCTGCACTTGATGTAAAATACCTAATAGCTCTGAAAATAAATTGCTCTATCGGTTAATTTTAGAAGTAAAGAATGCAAATGTTCTTTCAGGATCCCAGCACTGTTGTGTTTATGAAAAAAAGCAATGCATTCATTTTGACAGCCTTTAATTCATGCCATGTCCGCTGAAGGTAAGTGGTGCGCACAGATGTTTTATGCACCTGCAGGTTATGCTCAGTTCCAACATTTCGCCATGCCCTGAATTTTAAAAATATTCCTGTTTTCTAAATCTTATTTGTAAGCTATCTTTACACCCAAGGCACTACTTTAGCAGATCAAATATCTCGCAGTCGGAAATTCAACACTTATCCGTTACTATCTTGAAAATGTAATAGTTCACCAAATAATCCCTTTGCTATTAAAGTTTTGAGCGAAGAAGAAAACGATGCTCAAATGGAGGATGTTTAAATTATGCTCAAAAGGAGGTGCCAAAAAAGCATCAGAGAGAGGAGAATGTATGCACAGAGGATTCCACTTCCGGTTCTGCCTCTTGTTTTATCACTCCTGAGACAAATACGAAAGGATGGAAGCCAATGGAAACCATAATTTGTTCAGCTGTGTGCCCCTTTCATTTTGTCAAAACAAGAGAGTTCATTTTATTTTCAATACATTATTTTTGAGAATGGTGGAGAATTTGCTAAGGGGTAGAAGAGGAGGGCGAGGGGTCGATGGTAGTGGGAGGCACAGTATTATTTCTCCTATTTATGGTCTTTTGCCCACATGCATCAAACAGAATTGCATTCGCAAACGGTGCGAATCGCAAAATTCGTCCGTTTGCGAATGCAATTCTTTGTTTTAGGATGCATTAACTTTTTTTGGTTTTTCGCAATTTAAGAAATCGCAAAAATATTTGTGAATTTTTAATGCATAGGTATTTGCGATTTCTAAATTGCGATTCCTTAATTTTCGCAATTTAGGAATCACAAATACCAACAATGATGCATGTGGGGGTTTATCTGTGATTAGCATCATTAATTTCATGGCATTGTCTCCCGAATATTTATTGTGTCAGCTATGACTACAATTATAAAGATGGAGAATTGAAAGCATATTTTTAGCATTTCGCATATTAAGGTAACAAAAAAGTAAGAGAGAGAGACAGGAAGACATGAGGAATTATTGTGAGAATCTGGCTCGGAATGACCGATTCTCTTCGTAATTCCTCATTCCTCCTGCATTAAGGGTGGTAAGGGTTTTGATAAATAGGCCACAATAGTTCACTATGCCTAGATGTGTTTTAACGCACGTGCATGGGGTGTCCATGCTTGAAAAGCACACGTAGTGCCAGGGAGGTGACAGATTACCAGCCATAACGAAAGAAAAGGATCCAACCAGCAGAGCCCTTGCATGTCAGGAAGGTGGTCTGGAGGGTCCTAAACATATATGGGCCTTACAGGGGTACATATCACTTCTCATCAGTTAACACTGCAGGGATGAACAGCCCAAATGTCCATGTCATTGGGATAAATATGTCCTCAAATGCTGGTTTCAATGCAGCTCCTATAAGCAATTTGCTCTGTTTGGAGCTCACCAGAAAGTGCAGCTCTGCAGGTTTGTAAGAAGTTAGAGAATGCATGCAGTCTAATCCTTGAGTATCTGTTCAGATAACAATATGTACCGATTCGAGATTTAGAAATCGGTAAATGTGATGTAGCTAATGATTCGGTAAATTTTACCGAATCGGTAAGAATCGGTATTTACCGATTCGGTATTTACCGAATCGGTAAGTCCCATTCATTCAAATGGGCCTGGAGGCCCATAGGAATGTATGGGAATTACCGATTCGGTAAATACCGAATCGGTAATAGGGGGAAGACCTGCAAGTGTGGCAGGGTGTCACATTGACACCCTGTTGCACCCCTGAATAGTGCATGGGTTCACATGTGGCACACAATCATGCCCTAAGGGCATGTATGTCTGTCACATGGCACTGTTAAAAATTGCAAGAAATTGCATTTTTCACGGTTTTTTATATTTACCACCAACTTGTAGTTGGTGATAAATAACGAATCCTGAAATGAGAAAAGCACTCATTTGAGTGCTCCCTACATAAAGGATTCGGTAATTTACCGAATCTGTATTTTAAGAATTCGGTAATTTACCAATTCCTTAAATTACCGATTCGGTACATTACCAAATCCTTCTATTTGGCCTCCTACATCTGAAAAGCCTAATACCGGTTGGTAACGGCCGAAATTCGGTAATTTCGGCTGTTACCGACCGGTATTAGGCTACCTACATCTGGCCCGTGGTGGCCACTCTTCAGGAAACCAGCATCCACGTCTTTGACGTTAGGTTTTAGGAGCCCTTGCTCCCTTTTCCATTGGTCCTTGTAGATAAAAATTTCACATTTAATCCGTTACGTCACAATTGCTGTTTTCAACTCAAAACTTTGTGTCACGATACATCGAGATCATTGTAGTAGTTCACATCGAGATCATTGTAGTAGTTCACAGCGAGATCATTGTAGTAGTTCACGTGACCAACATTTCCTTAGATGCTACTTCCATAAATATACACGAATTTGACTCAGTTCCAAGCTCATTAGAAAGGTTTAGCTATGCTAATTCGTAAGAAGCAAAATATACAGCATGAGCATTCAAAACCTGTCAATCAGCATATTATTAAAAGTGCAATAGGACCTGCTTTCAAAGTGAAAGTAGACAGTATGGTGAAAGGCAAGATGCAGGCCTCATATACATTGTTGAAATGCAGACTCGCAAACATGGCTGCTTGTAAACACAAATAGCAAAGTTGCTTACACATCATTGCCTAGATGTTCCTTTGACTTCATGCAGGGAGAGGTGCAGCGGTATACTAGACACATTTCTATCTGCAATATCCCTTTTCTTTTTTTAACAATTTTATTTAGCATTTTGAAAAAGAAGAACATGACACAAGGTACAGTTCTGTCTAAATCATCACTGAATGGTGCAATATGGGTGACAGAGCTCTTGTATGCCTCATAAACACAATAGAAGCCCCCCGCACAGAACCCTCAGTAAAAAGAGTTATTCTGTCTGAATGCATGGCTTGCAGTGAGCCTCCCTGAGTGCCCGAAGAGGCCACAACACATATCTCCGATGCCCTCAGTGTCTTCGACATTGGCAGATGTAACGCACCCATCCCCCGCTGCCTTTGTCTGTAAGTGGTGAATGGATGCCATGTTGTATCAAACTTGGCCACCCTGTCCCTGATCATCGCTGTACGTTTTTCCATGGCATAAATTGACCAGCCCCCCCCCCCCCCCACCACATGTTAAGTGAAGGTGCCTGTGGTTGCTTCCACACCTGAGCCACGCTCACTATCGCTACGAATGGAAGGTGTGAGAATAGTCACCCCTGAGGGGTCACCGTAGGGAAAAGTATATCTGGCCCTGGATCCCCCAGGAGGAACATCATGGGATCGGGTGGCAGGAAAACTCTAGTGATGACATGTATTGTGTGAAGGATCTCGTCCCAAAATGCTTGTATTACCAGACATTACCAGACATGACCACCAGGTGTGTTGGAAAGTGCTGCGTTCCCCACACCGCTTCCAGCACAGGTCTGATGCCCCAAACATATAAATGAGTAGAATAGGTGTGAGGTTTGACGCAGCGCGGCTTTTAAACAACCCTCATAACCGTCTCACTTAACCCAGGAGCAAATTGTTTTACTCGGCAGAGGGGCAAATAGCACTGCGAGTCACACGCACTCACACACAAAACTCACTCTGCTCCTGAATCAGTAAAAAGTAGACAAGCTGCTGGATAAGCGGGAGTACCTTATTAATCTATACATAACATTTATACATTATATACATTCTAATTTCATATACTTAATGGTCATAGGGGAATAAAACATCAAGATACTCCGCTATTTGGTCGATGGACCAACTAGTAGGAATGAGTTGATGGCGATTAAGTCCAGCTCAATCACAATATTCCCGTAACTTCCCAACATTTGATTATCATAACTTTTTATTTTAATAAAAACAGACTCAAGTTAATATTTTACAGAATTTTATCTAACTTCTTTTAGGAAAGGAAAAAAGTTCTATATTGCAAATTCTTATTAGACAAGCATATTCTAAAACATTATTGAATACATTTAAGAAATGAAAATTAGAAAAACGCATTACCAATCTGCCATAGGAAGATGACAGAACTGCATAGAACAGGTTCCCAAGCTGACTGCCTTTCTAACCTCCTCGATGTCTCCCTCCCGACATAGAATCTCCGTGACAGATTTAGCTTCTTTTCCCCATAAAAAGTTTAAAGTCCAAAAATTTTCAAAGTCTCTAGCACCATAAAAATTGTTTCGTCCAACAGCATGTCGTGGTGCAAAATCAACAGAACCAAATCTCCAACCCACTGTCTCTTTCGCACAGGCTCTTTTATACCCTTTTCACTAACTATCTTAACCCAAATTGAAACTTTTAGGGTCCACATTCATTTCTCATTGATCCATTAGAGGGGTGGTGATCACCTCATGTCCTCCTTGTTTAAAAACCAGTTTGTGATTTCGCCTGGTCACTCTCAAGGCTTTCTCATGACTTAATGTTCACATTTGTACTTGCCTCAAAGAAAAGGAGGTTCCCCTGTCATATATATCAGGGAGGGGGATATTCAGTCTCAAAAATGTGGAAGTCCCTGTTGTAATTGTAGCAGACTAGGATCGCTGGAATGAACTGGGGGTGGGTTTTGTTAGGTTTAATCTGTGCTATTTGTAGCCTAGTCGGGATTTTCCAAAACAAACTTCAGAACTAAATAAAAGCAAGTCACTAAAGTACACAGAAGTAAATGGCACTACCACCAGAATTATAAAAGTAATGTGCAAAATTTATTTGTAGCCTCCCAAATGGGTTACATTCTAAAACATAATACAAAGTGATTAAAATACCACCTAAAGTGGTAACACAGTATATAAAATACAGTCAAAGTGTAAAAAAAGTCGACGCGGCGTTTCGGTGCTAATCAATCTTGGCACCTTCATCAGGACATTAAGGACATTTGACTCCGTATCTATGAACAAATAACAGTATTTTAGCATCATTTTGTACTTTATTATATATTTTCTACATGCCCTACTCTTTCAGGCTATTGTCTAAACATTATATTAATCCCTTGCTCCTTCCTGACCCCAGTTACTGACATACTCATATTATCTGCATTGAACCAGGATGTTGCTACTGGTTATCAAGTTCTATTTAATTAATTCTGGAAGATATGGCTGAATATACCTGTATCTTGTGTTGATATAGCTTGTCAATTGCTTTCCAACTCGATGTAAACTTCACGAATAGTTATCACCTTGTTTTTAAAGTTCTATATGAGATGCAGAAACAGATGTACCCCTTTATTTCTCGCTAGTACTAGGATTCCCACAGGTATTGTGCCTGAAACCCATTTATTTACCTTGAAGATAGACCACAGTGTTTTATCTCTGCACGGAGGGGCCACCGTTGTCAATAGAAGTGGCTTCTTTTTTTTTAAAGTTTTTTTCTTTTGGGTAATTTCTCCTCGTGACCTATATATGGAAAGATCACGTGTGATAAGTCTCATATATTTTATTGATTTATATCTCTGGTAATCAGACCTAACATTCTACTTATTCCACTCAGTGTCTCATATGTGAGTACTCACCAATTTTGTCTTAGTTAGGTCTATAGGTACAGTTGAATTAATCAATCTTCACCGACCCTCCAGATGTTTCTCATGAACAGTAAATTCGGTATCTATGGATGTAAGTAGGACTATAGTCATGGATTATGTATAATATTACTATGTATACATGGTTTATGCATCGCTCTACTGTGTATGAATTTCTAAATAATTTGGCTTTGTAGATATCTCTAGCGTTTCACTCTCTTGTTTACATCACCCTTTTTGTACAACACTAAGTTTTTGTTATCACTAAGGCATTTATATATTTGATAATTATCTCAATATCCAAGGGATATATCTATAATTCATGCTCTCAGATATGATAAGTAGTCCTCCTGATAATTATAAGTGATGCCTGGTTTCTGCGCTTTTATGAAGCACATTACAACAATTACTTAAGTGCTTGATGCTTTCAAATGTATCTCATAGGTACAGAGTTTACTTAGTTAGGTACCCAGAGTATGGCCTGCTAAAGTTTTAACTTACTACATACCACCCAGAGTTTCTCCTGGTTCCAGGTTAAGTTTATCATCTCCAGGTTTCACATACCTTATGATTTGAAATCGGCCTCCTTGCTCCTCCGTGCTGCTTCTCCGTGCTGTTTCCTTCATTCCGATGCAAAGGGCGCACGACTTCCGGGTCACGCTTGGAAGCGGCAGTACAAATACGCCGTTTCTTCAGTTAGACTTCTCACTTCGTATCGGAATGAAGGAAACAGCACGGAGGAGCAGGTAGGCCGATTTCAAATCATAAGGTATGTGATCCCTGGAGATGATAAACTTAACCTGGAACCAGGGGAAACTCTGGGTGGTATGTAGTAAGTTAAAACTTTAGCAGGCCATACTCTGGGTACCTAACTAAGTAAACTCTGTACCTATGAGATACATTTGAAAGCATCAAGCACTTAAGTAATTGTTGTAATGTGCTTGGAAAGCAATTGACAAGCTATATCAACACAAGATACAGGTATATTCAGCCATATCTTCCAGAATTAATTAAATAGAACTTGATAACCAGTAGCAACATCCTGGTTCAATGCAGATAATATGAGTATGTCAGTAACTGGGGTCAGGAAGGAGCAAGGGATTAATATAATGTTTAGACAATAGCCTGAAAGAGTAGGGCATGTAGAAAATATATAATAAAGTACACAATGATGCTAAAATACTGTTATTTGTTCATAGATACGGAGTCAAATGTCCTTAATGTCCTGATGAAGGTGTCAAGATTGATTAGCACCGAAACGCCGCGTCGACTTTTTTTACACTTTGACTGTATTTTATATACTGTGTTACCACTTTAGGTGGTATTTTAATCACTTTGTATTATGTTTTAGAATGTAACCCATTTGGGAGGCTACAAATAAATTTTGCACATTACTTTTATAATTCTGGTGGTAGTGCCATTTACTTCTGTGTACTTTAGTGACTTGCTTTTATTTAGTTCTGAAGTTTGTTTTGGAAAATCCCGACTAGGCTACAAATAGCACAGATTAAACCTAACAACCCCCCCCCAGTTCATTCCAGCGATCCTAGTCTGCTACAATTACAACAGGGACTTCCACATTTGTACTTGTTCACTTCTTGTATCTTTTATACATAATAAAAGTTCAGCTCCTTCCTTTCCCAGGCTTTCAAATGCAGACATCCTTTGGCACAACTCCCGTTCAAAGGCCAGGCTGGCCTTGACATCTCTAGCTCAGGGCATAGGCCATGCATTCATAATTGATCATTCTCTTCGTGCATGCATGGGGGCCATTTTTGGATTCCACTCCACCAGCAACTTTCAGACTAGGCAGGGCAGGCCGCAATGGAAACTAATATAAAGTAAGTAAAGTCCACATTTGTAAAGCGCACAATCACCCGTAAGGGTCTCTAGGCGCTGGGGGGCCTTCGGGAAGATTAAGCGAGCTATTTCCCAGAGTCACATGGTGCTGGGCTAACCTGCCGCCGGAGCCGGGGATCGAACCGTGGTCCCCAGATTCCAGCGTCAGTCGCCCTGGCCGCGGCGCCACACCTCTTCCACAATATGAAAACAAACACAACAGAAATTAGATATAGAAATTTAACACTTCTGTTTACCTCCCACCAATCTAATTTTCCCGTGTGAAGTGTTACCTAGCGAAAGCGAACACACAGGCATCACTTACTTACCATCTGTATTCTTTTGCCACAAAACTTCTAACATAAGCACAAAAACACATGCATTTATTCAATTACATTTATAACATCACAGCTCTATATTAGTATAACTCATTGTTTTTATTAGGAAATTAATATTTTGCAAAACAGCGGTTAGGTTACCACGTGTTGTGTAAAATTCAGGTGCACTCGGTTGATTAATTTACATGCTTCACACAATTAATTATTATAGTTATGAGAGAATGACTTTACAATGGGTACACAAACAATTTTGTCTCTCCCCTGCTCCATCAGGTACCAGCTTGTGGGTATTTTGTATGCATTCTCCTTACATCGAAGACAAATAGATTTGGAGGCCCTTTGTCAGGTAGCACCCCATGTGTCATCTGAAATATCAGTAGCTAATTCCCTCTCCCCTTGTATCGCATAGGCATGTTTCGTGGGGGATGTAAGGTTCAGGATATGTCGATAAAGCCATGATATGCCTCTATGACGAGTGTTGTTAACATATGGGAGTTTCCACCTGTGTATAGCTAGGCGGGTCAGAGGTCTACCTGCCCAGTGCAATGCCTGACTAATCCTATACCTATCCTGTCTTGACAAGATCTCCCTGTGTCCCAAGATCCTCATCTCTACAGAAGTCTCTCAAAATGGGAGTGGGGCCTTGACTCCAACTAAAATAATTGGGATTAGTTACGTCAGGAGAAAAGTCTGGATTGTGATCCAGGGGAGTGAGTAGGAAGGGGTTGCGTCAGGAAGGGTCATCTCCCCCGCACCTCCTGCCAATGAGGCAGGAGTTGTGGATGTTAATTGTAGGGGGATGGGGCACTTGCCCAGGTCGCTGCATGGAACCACAGAAGCCCAGAATGGGGGAACTAGACAAAGCTTCTTCTAACTTCACCCAGAGTTTGCCTTTGGGGTTGTGGTTCCAATCGAGTGACGAAGTTGGGCTGCCAGGATGTATGTAACAACATCGGGTAAGTCCAGGCCACCCTCAACTGTGGATCAAAAGAGGGATGCCCTTGCCACTCTTAAAGACTCTCCCTCCAACACAAAGCAAAGCATTTTATGCATATCAGTGTTCGTGTCACTTTGGGGAAGGCAAGGGGAAAAGTTTGAAGGACAGTAAGGCATGAAGTTAATTTTTACAGTAGTTAAGCTGGCCCAGCCGGGTTATCTCCAACTTGTCCCACCTATATAGGTCCTTGAAAAGGGAGGTGAGTAGAGGAGGGCTATTGCTATCATAAATGACACTTGTGCATGCCAGAAGTTGTACCCCCAGGTAAGTTATCTCTGATGTCTCCCATTGAAAGCTGCATCTCTCAATGGGGTCCCTTAGACTGTTCTCTGGACCTGCCACCCCATGCCCTGTGATTTAGAGAGGACAGAAGCTCGAAGCTTCGGAGAAATAGTCCAACTCCGAATCAGGACTGGAATGGTGGTGTCAAGGTCAATGATAAAGCATGGTATGTCCAGTGGCGGAGCTAAGGGAGGGTAGTGGCGGTCCGGCAAGGCTATCACTATTTTGAAGATGGCGGCACTTCACGTGAGGTGAGCAATTTCAGCAAGCGCAAGATAAGTGGGTTTTTATTTTCTGACTTTCCCTACCTCCTGCGCTTACCTCCATCGGCCATCACTGGACATCAGACATCAGCAAAGAGGGCCAATTTGTGCTCCCTGCTGTCCACTTTCATGCCATTGCTTGCCTTATCCCTTTTAACTGTACCAGATTAAGCAGTCCAGCTTTTGTAAATATCAGGGTGTTAGACAATAATAGCTGAAGCCCTAAGGCAGTACCACAATTGGACAGGAGACTGCAACCAAATGTTGTATGGCATTTTAGATTCCGAATGGATTTTCCCGATTCATGCCCTTATATAGGTGTAATTCACGTTACCCTTATATAGGCATAGAAATCAAGCCCTTATTTAGGCATAGCCCATGCAACCCAAATACAGGTATGGCTACTTCCATCCGTTCACCAAACGTCACAACGATTTCTTAGAAACCCAGCTTAAGCCGTTAGGGACTTCCCCTTTCTTGAATATTGATTTCTCCAAGAACTCAGTTACTTTACAATGAACAACTATTCTCTAGGGGTTCATTTATGATGTTTATATGCCTGCCTTTACATCAAACATGGCATTCCTAAACACCATCAAGGTATAAATATACCTTCACTTGCTATGGCAAAGCACGGTGGTTCGGTGCAGTGCAACCACCTACGTGCCCAATGCAGCTCAGTACAGCAAGTGCGGAAGGAAGCCGACTCTCCAGCTGACGCACTGATCAGGAAGCTGACTTCCTCTGCCGAGAAATCCAGCTCCAGTGTTTCTGACTCCCCTTGCAGGGTGTTGGGAAATCGAGTCCCGAGACAGAGATACCAGACCTCCTTCATTCTAAGGTATGGAGCTGATTAGAACCTAGAGAAACCTTTGGCAAATTCTTGGCAAAACTAAACCTATGCTAAAGACCATATTTACTTCTTCCCTCATACTAGACTTAGGTTAGGTACATTGGGGTAGGCGTATTTTAGAAGCACCAGTTGAGTATTTTATCCTGTGTTGTTTATGTATGTTTTTTATATGGCTTAGAAATCATACATTGCTCTTACAGTATTATTTCATATTAATGTTTATGCTGTACACATTATACCTTGCATTCTGCCTAACAGTTGTAGCAGTTCACCTCTCTTGCATGAGAAAGAAGACTGTTCAATAAACCCTTTTTCTTGAAACGCCCGTCTCTCTATTTCTGTGCACCCTCTGTAGAAACGAAGCATGCATGATTGACTAAGTGAAATGCTTATCTATTGTTTCCACGACTCTGAAGATAGTTATTCCAGTCATAGGGAAACAAAATTGTCATGTTTATGCGGTTGTCTGAAACTAATCCCTTCTTGTGTATTCGAGAAAATTTCCAGTGACCTCTGAGCTAGCTGGCACTCACTATTAAGTTTAGCATATCTGATAGAGAACTACTGATTAAGTCCTACGTCATATCTATAGGATATATTATTCCAATGCACATAGCCTATTGGGAATATAGAAACTACACTACACACAGGCCTCAAATGTAACCTCTTTGGTCATATAGAGTGGTAGAGACCAAATACCAAAATTGAATAGGTTTCAAAATCTGTTGCACCATCTCTGGTACATATACGGAAAAGAAACTTCTTAAAGCCTGATATAGAATTTGGTGTTCCATGTACTCCATTATAAATAGGTGCGCCAAAATCATGGTTTTTCCGTGCCACATTTAGAAGTGGGGGAAATACTAGGGGGCAAATGTACAATAAATAGAAGCATCTCTGCACCATAGTAGAGATGCAGCAGTTTACTTGCGTCACACAAAAAAAAACGTGCGTCACCATGGATGCGTCCCATTTACAATGGCACAAGGATTGACAGAAGCATCAAGCATCCATTGGCGCTAAGGTCACGCATTGCTGGAGTCGTGTCGCAAGCACAACGCAGCTCCAGCAATGACCAGGAAGGCCTATATCTATTATTTTGCATCACTCCTTATGCCTGCTTCAAGCAGGTGCAAGGTTTTGACACAGTGGCTTCGTAGAAGTGGCGCAGTGAAATCTTGTAGGTTTCACTGCATCACTTTTACAAGGCTTTCTTGTGTTGGAACATCCACCCTGCATACATTATACCTGACGCAGGTATAATGTAACCAGGGCTTTACAGGTGACGCATCTCCCTAGATGCATCACATTGTAAATGTGTGCCAACGTGGTGCATTGTTTACAACGCCGTGGCATCACAAAAGTGACACAATGGAGGCGCAAAAGTGTTGCAAGGGGCTTATAAAGCTGCCCCTGGGTTTTTGTCAGGGGAGCTTCAACCCGCTCTGCCATTGGAAGCCCTTGACCTGGAAGCCTTCCCACCTCGCTGGTTCACGTGGTGGGTCCAGGACATGGTGGCAGTAGAAACAAAATATGCCCCTTACGTCTGCGACAATCATTTTTTTGTTCTCCAGAGAGAAGCCCCGTACCCAACCACTCCCCGCCTTCGTGGTTTCTATCTGCATGATTTAAAAGAGGGTCAGGCTGGGCGAAAGTGCGTCCACTCCAGCAAAGAGATCTGAAGAGATCTCTGAATGAGGTCCTTCTTCATACTGATGTGATCGTGGGTCTTATCGTCATTTACATTCGGTTATAAATCAATTAAATGTAATCCTGTGTCTTATACTGGGGGGGGGAAAAGAGAGAGAGAGAGAGAGAGAGAGAGAGAGAGAGAGAGAGAGAGAGAGAGAGAGAGAGAGAGAGAGAAATTCTCCGTGGGGGGGGGGGTGGGGCAACAGAAATAACACTTGCCTAAAAAAGGTCACTAAAGTCCTGGGGGCAGATTTACAAGCCCCCTGCGCCATCTGTACGTCACTTTTCGTGACATACTGGTGACGCAGGGTGCTAATCCGTATTTACAAGGAGAGGAAAAGCCACCCTGCGTGACTTTGCCTCTCATTGTAAATACGGCCCCTTCACATGCAGCACTTTGCGTTGAAGGGGCATTCTATGTGTGTTGCTGTGGGTGTTCCCACACAACACACATGGAACAAGACAGAGCTCTAGATTTAAGAGAAATCGTAAATCTAGAGATGGGTCTGAATGTGGCGTAGCTAGGCGCATCGAGGAGAAATGATTTCATTTCTCCTCGTTTTTTCCTCTTTTAATGCGTGCTGCATTCTACAGCACGCATTGAAAGAGGAAAATGCCTGTAGTGATTGTTTTTGTGCATGAAGGTGCCCCTTCCTGCACAAAAACAATCTCCCCATGACGCAGGCATCCTTGCACCATGGTGCAAGGGTGCCTGCACCAGCGTATGGCTGCAGTTTCTGCGCCAGCGTAGGGGGAAGCACAGAGATGCGACATATTCTTGTAAATATGTCGCATCCCTGTGCTCTAGAAGTGCCGCACCGTGGCACAGCCAAAGTGATTGTGGTACCACACTTCGGCACTTCCTTGTAGATCTGCCCCTAATTTCCTACAAATCTGCACACCTCTGAAAATTACACATGGACGGGAAATGTCTAAAAAAAGTATTTTTTTAAACTTCATATTTATGGTGAGGTGTTTTTAAAGATGTTTATATATTTTTTTAACATAAATAAACATAAGCACATGAAACCCTTTAGAAGCAGTTGCTTAAATGATGCATCATGCCTTAAAATCCGTCACAAGCCCTCAATCAACCTGCATAAAAATAAAAATAAAATGTAGACGTCAATGTGTGTATATTTAGATCAGAACTAACCTTAGATGGGTAAAAAAAATTCACATGCCAGATGGTTGTTGCTAAAATAAAACCATGTGATGACCACTCTCTGCATGATAGATATCAGCATCTCTGTGGAGCAGACGGGTTTTAATTGCTTTTTTCGTCATTATCTTGCAGAATGAGCCCACACTGCGATTGTCATGCATAAGGAATGCCATGTTTTGAAAGTCTCTCTTGTGCTCAGAAATACTGATGCAATCGCATGCGAGCGTTTAATGGAAAAAAGATTTACTCCTACTTTGACATGATGGGGTGAAAGACAAAGGCACGTCCATTATCAGGGGTAGGAAACGCCGACGCCTCGCTGGTATATCGTGGAATAGGAAATGTGATGTCTTGCAAATGAATGGATTTCCCCAGTTCTGACGGCGCCAACAAAACACCCACTGCAGGGGTGTGAGGCAGGAAATAAATGGAATTTCAAAAGACCCAGAATGCACGTGCAAGAAAGAGGAGGCGGAAATCTATGCGGGGTCTCCTCCCGACACAGTTGTCTTTGTGTGTGTCTTTGCATGTAGGTATATATATATATATATATAGGCATTTAAGTGACTCACTATGGAACTCGCACTGAGGAAAGCTTATTGCTGAAACGCGTCTGCCCTGGCGTTTCATAGCTCAACACTGCATGCCTCCTGAATTGAATAAATCATTTTTGCAATGCTCTTTGCTGCGTCAGGCTCATTCAAATTCAAGTGAGTGTTGGTGTGTGTGTGTGTATATATATATATGGGTCCTGCAGTCCATAGAAGATCTCGGACTTGCATCAGGTGTGCAAACATCATTTTTGGGGGCGGAGCTTGTTTGGGATTACCCAAATAAATGTCAGGACGTGTAAAGGCGCAGGGTTTCAGATGGTGACTGTTTGGGCGCTGAAGAAGGCATTTACATGCCGAAATGCATTCGCCACAGCCAGTGAATAAATCAGCTTCCTTGAACTTCCCCTCTGTGGCTTCTGCTTTCTTTCGTTTGGAGAAAGGTGTGTTGCATCAATTCCACGTCGGCCAGAGACGTGCTTCAGAGGCCCCTGCTCCTTTAAGAGGCCCGGACTACACTGGCATCCTGCTGCAGGCAGTCTTCTTTTACCGAGTTATCGGTCAGTCTGGGAACGCCCGGGTGCTGGGAGAAGAAGCAGATGGTTTTGAGGCATTATGCCTCATGCTGGGCGGCGAGCATTGTCTGGCTGTCCCCATTGAATTGGACTCCCGAGCATCAAGGTTGGAGCAGTTGGGGACTCAGGGTCGCTGTGTTCACTGATCCGAAAAGCAGGAACATTTTGTCTTGAACTTTGCGCTATGTCCTGCCTAAAGCGCACCACTTGGCAGAATTTCCCCCACCCACATCTTACCTGGGAGCCTCATCGTGCATTCTGGGTCCTGCAGTCCATAGAAGATCTCGGACTTGCATCAGGTGTGCAAACATCATTTTTGGGGGCGGAGCTTGTTTGGGATTACCCAAATAAATGTCAGGACGTGTAAAGGCGCAGGGTTTCAGATGGTGACTGTTTGGGCGCTGAAGAAGGCATTTACATGCCGAAATGCATTCGCCACAGCCAGTGAATAAATCAGCTTCCTTGAACTTCCCCTCTGTGGCTTCTGCTTTCTTTCGTTTGGAGAAAGGTGTGTTGCATATATATATATATATATATATATATATATTACCTACTGGCAGTCGCCAGTAGGTAGTTATAGTTAGGATCGATTTCCATAGGGAAATCGCAACATTCTATTTGGAATAACTTTGGCGTTGGTTGAGGAATCAGCCTGAATTTTTCAGCAACTTTGCCTCGCGGCGCTCCGCTCCTTCCCTGAAAGTTTGGGGGGCATTCGTCAAGTGGGGGCCGAGGTAAAAGGGGGTCCCAAAACGTGTTTTCCCCATGTTAATTTCCATAGGGCGGTCTGTCGCACTTTTAGCTTGAACGGCTGAATGGATTTTCACCAAACTTTGCAAAATTGTAGGGACTGGTAGCCCGATGTGCCTTTGCTATGTCTCAAGATATGTGCTCCAGAGGATTTTGAGTAATTTAGGTTCAAAAAAATTTATATATCTAGAGCCCCGCCCCGGTACGCGTACCTGGGAGTGCTCCGGGCGCGCCACGCGACTTGCGCACGGCAAGCTGATTGGCACTCGGGTGTCTGTAAACATTCGAAACAGTCCGCAGCGGCCGCCATCTTGTGTCTCGGTAGGATCGAGACACAAGAGGTGCTAAAAACAAAAGGGAAAATAATGAAAAGGGGGCAGGGTAGACCCCCCCTGGCCCCCTAGGTTTGATGTGGGGGCCATAAAAGGGTCCCTCGGGTAAAAAAAGAAATAATAATTTTTTTCGATTTTCGCGGGGGGGGGGGCGCCCGGTACGCGCACCGGGGAGCGTACCAGGGAGCGTACTTTGGTGAAATTTTCTTTTTTTTTTCTTTTTTGGGGGGGGGCGTACCCTAAGGACAAAAAATTGACAGAGATCCTTTAAAAGTATAGGTTTAATTTTATAAATGTGAGGTAGTTCTGAAAAGAACTTTTTTTTATTGTTTTTGTTGTTTTATATTTTTTTTATTATTTTACTGAACATTTTTTTTTGTTGTTGTATTTTTGAACAATTTTATATTTTTTTTGTGTTTTTTAAGGGAACAAACAAAAAACAGGGAAGTGGAAATGGCTCAACAGGAGCAAAAAAAAGAAAAGAATTAGTGCTTCCTTTTCTTGTTGCATTGGTGGTTGTCCACAGCATAATTTATTAAGGTGACACTAAGTTCACCATAACATAATGTTTTGCCACAGAAAGTGCAAACATGTTTTATGGTGCCAAATTTTGGTTGTATATTTGGAACCATTTGGCGTGCTTCAGGACCAGAATGTGATTTTTCAGTAGAGGAGGTGCTGGCCACAGGGGGTAGGTTGTTCTGAAGTTCCTGTAGTTCAGCGTGGGCTAAGTTATTTGGATGAAACCTCTCCATGTGGCGGATCATGGTAAAATTACCAAATGAATATTTCTTTAGGGGGTTGCCCCTGGAGAGGACTGAGCCACAAATTAGACAGGTGACTTTGGGGGCGTTCACCTTTTTTTGGCCTTCAGGGATGGAAAAGAATTGCCAAATATAGTGCACTTTAACGTGCCTTTGCCTTGGTTGTTCAGGCAGGAAGTGCCTTGATTATTGCTACTCCTCCTCTTCTTCCTCTTCTTCTTCTTCTCCTCCAAGGAACTGTGGGGGTGGACCTTCTTTTCTTGGTGGTGGTGGTGGTGGTGGGGGTGCACCAGCTGCAGCTACAAGTGATGCCATTGCAGTGATCAAAAATAGCTCTTGCTCTCTCAATAAAGAAAGTTAGAATGAGGAAAAAAGGAGGGGGCTTTCATCATTTGGAGAAAAAAAATGATGAGAACCAATGAAAAGTGTTATTTTCAGGTCACATGACCTGACACATGACCCGGTGCGCTTACGTTACGCGCTCCGGTGCGCTTACGCTACGCGCACCGGGCCGCGCCGTGGAGCGCTTCCGGGTGCGTTTACGAAGCGCGTCATAAGACACATTACGCGGTAACGCGATACGTCACGCTTACGCGACGCGTCACGATGTGGTTTTTTCGATCGCGGCAACAGCGCTAACGGGACGCTCCCCGGTACGTGCCCCAGGGCGCACCGTAACATTGCGCTTACTCGTGCGTTCACCGGTACGCGCCCCGAGAGCGCCCCAGGGCAAAAATGAAAGAAAAAAAAAATTACATCATTATACAATATAAAATTCGTTATAAAAAATATTACTTTTCATACCTATAGAGATTTGCTATTAAAAAAACATTGAAATTCACTGAAAAAACCATAGGTTTCACACCAGTTATAGTTAGGAATTAGCATTTAAAAAACCTATTAAATTCACTGAAAAAACCATAGGTTTTACACCAGTTATAGTTAGCTGGAAATTTTACTCGCATAAAACCATTGAAATTCCCACGTTATAGTTAGTTGGACTCACTATAACTTGCGCGTGCAATGCACTGCTGATGACGTCACATATTACATCACTCATGACATGGTCAGTGACATCACTGATGACACCATCCTTGTGACAGAGTGACAGACCTCCTTTCACTGTAATGTAACCCTTGAAACACATATTCAAAAATAGAAAGTAACATTTTCAAAAAAATGGAGATACCCATACCAGTTACAACAAGCAATTCAATAATTCCACCATCTATATACACATCCACTCATTCACCAACAGTTCTATATAGTCACTCATACATATACTCACTCATCATATGTAGTGATACACCTATACATCCTGTTACACACTGACAGGCATCCAAAAGTTACTCACACACATACTCATACATGCAAATAAACTATTGAACATCTATTCATTTGCATATATAGCTATACACACACTACCACTTTACTTCTAAGGAAACTTACACATACTTACTGTCTTAAACAATCACTTATAGAAACACATACTAATTTAAACAGGAACTCTTAGAATCCCTCACTCTCACATATACTCAATTATATACATCAATATTCACATATACTAGATTAAAAAATATGTAGTTACTGATAAAAATACTAGTGAGACAGTCATTCACTCACTAACACACACATATACCCACTCATCCACCCATACAGTCCTGCACATATGCTGTCTTCAAAACACATACAAAGAGAGAGTCAGTAATTCATGCATCTATGTGCTAAGTAATACCCCCACCAAACCATACAAACACTCATACTAATACTAAGAAAAACATCTAATAACCCATATACATACACATGTACCTACTCACCAACCCATGCAGCCACTTATACAGAAAGTGAAACAATAATACATATATTTAAATATTTAAACATTACTGACTAATATTAATTTTTCAGAAAGACACACATTCACTGGATGGTGTCATCAGTGATGTCATGAGTGATGTCACTGACCATGTCATGAGTGATGTAATATGTGACGTCATCAGCAGTGCATTGCACGCGCAAGTTATAGTGAGTCCAACTAACTATAACGTGGGAATTTCAATGGTTTTATGTGAGTAAAATTTCCAGCTAACTATAACTGGTGTAAAACCTATGGTTTTTTCAGTGAATATATATATATATATATATATATATATATATATATATATATATATATATATATATATTTTCACACCAGTACCCACTAAAAAATGGGTCCGACGCTTGCTCAGAGGCTTAAGTAGAAATGTATTGCTCTTAAGGCTTAGGTCTCAAGTCCTGTAAAATATAATTTGTAAAAAAAGAAATGCAGGTGCTGAAAATTTTGCCAAGGAGGCCACAGCTCACTTCTTCCTTCGGTGAGCCACACTTTCAACACTCTCACTGCCTCAGTCTCTATCTTCTAACCTTGATATGTTGTCTGTCCCCTACGTCTTTGCTCTAAGAGTCTATCTTCTAACCTCTCTAATTGTTTTCTATCATCTTTGTCACACCTTGTGTGTTACCTTATTTCCTGCATTTCTGATTTGCCATCTGTTCATTCTACCCCAGCCCTTTTTCCTCTACACTTTTATCCATGCTCTGCTCTCTCTCCCCTCAATCTTGTCTCTTTACGATCACTCTTGTAGCAGTGATTAGCTGTGTCTCCGTTTAATCATTTGTCTGCTTTTTTCCCTCTGTCCTGTCCTCTACATCCTTTCATTCTATCTTCTCTCTTCTTAATGCTCTCTTCTTCACATCATGGCTGCTTTCTCTTTGTATCTGATTTGTTCTCCTTTTCTTCTACTTAGCTCCGTCTTATCTCCCTCCTCTCCTGTTGTTTCTTTCTCCTCTTTAATCCTGCTCTCTTTCTCATCTATAACACTGCTGCTGCCTGTGACCCCTGTCGTCAGCCTGCACATGTCCCTGCCATTTTGAACTCTGCGTTTTCCTGTTGTCTTTCCCAAAGAAGAGGAAGATGACATGTGTTTTACTTTCTTACCTACACCGAGTGCAAAAAGAAAATGTACACCAACTGAAAAATCTTTTTTGCATATATTAATCAGTGCAGTATAACTGGGTTATTTGCAGAACAGGTAGCTGCTCGAGCACAGCAGGTGATGTCACTACTAGTGCTGCCTGTAATTAGTAGGTCCAGGGAAGGCGACAGCATTGGCATCCACTGCTCAGCTTCCTGTGACCCTGCCTGCTACAGCACAGGCATTGTCCCCAGCCGTAATGCTGCCAATGCCGGTAAGTATCGCTGTGGTGCCTACTGGACTAACGCACGCTCAGCAATTACCATGCTGGGGTGCACGCACAGATTCTACAGGTGACGCCATGGCGCACAAAAGTTGTGTTGGGCCACAGCCACATTGAGGACGTTGAGGATAGCAGCAATGCAGGGCTGCAGGATATGCTACTCTGGCTACACAGAAAGTGGAAAGTCCACACTTACATTCGTTTATTCTTCCTCAAGAGCCCTCACTCCCAAGTTACAAATGCGCTCTCGCAGCTTCCTTGCCTCAACTCCGTCTTGAGCCAGCCCCCAGCTACAGCTATCCAATTGGAGGCTTAAGCTCAGGCAGTTGCATGGTGCAGCAGACTCTGGGAATAGAATGTAAGACATAGTTTGTTGATGACTTCTTGGATTTGTGATTGGCGAGATGACATCATCACTAACTTGGTGATACACAGTCATGCCTGCCTGGACAGGCGTATGCTGGCCTGTCTATGAACATTTACCAGCCAGAAACCATGCAATGTATGTTATTCTTTTTATTTTGACTTTGAACAATTAATATTGAGACCCCCACCTGCAGGGTCAGAAATTGTTGCCCCGGCCCTGTGAAAGAAGTGCAGGTGCTGAGCACCTGAAAGTTCCTGCTCAAATTAAGCACTGGGTGAAACTCTGGGCAGACGCGTTTCAGCCTGACGGCTTTCCTCAGTGCCCGCTTCACATATAATGTTGTTTCACTTGGGGGCTCGTTTCTAAAGACTCAAATAATGTTCGCTCATTGGAGCAAACACTCTGGCCCGCCCTGAATGAATGAATGAAATGTCATTTGTCATGCGCAACTATGCCCAATGGGCGTCAAGGCGCCTAAACCAAATAAAAGCTGTTAGCAGACAGAAACAGAGCCTACTGGTATGCCTTAATGAAGAGCCAAGTTTTCAATGACTTCCTGAAGAGGTCGAGGGAAGGAAGTAATTCCACAACTTCCAGCCATGTCAGTCCTGCGTTGATCCATGCCGATTTTTCCATGCTTTCCGTTGGTGAAAGCTGGTATAGTGATCAGCTTCTTCACACACCAGGTGGTGTCCCAACTTCTGCTGGCCACGAAAGGCACTTCTCTCTCGGCGATCCGCACAGGGAGCAAAGATGACAGTGTCTACTCAAGCCTCCTCGAACAGCATGCAACTGCTTCCATTTTCCCCATGCGGCCACGGACTACAGGGAGTATCTTGGACCATCCGGGGGGGGGGGGGGCGACGCGCTGTGTCCTCCAACACTGTACCACTCTGCACAGGCGTTGCGCGGAGCTCCAAATCAAAAGGTTGTGCCGGTAAAGCGGTGCATGCAACCTCTCAAAATATTCACACCAGTACCCATGAAAAAATGGGTCAGACACATGCTCAGAGGCTTAAGTAGAATATATATATATAAAATGCAATCCCAGACAGGGTGGTCTGCTGTGCTGACTTTAGGGTGGTGCGACTAGTACCACTACATTTCACTTTAAGCTCAATGGGGTGCCCTTTGCATGCCAGGCTGAGGCGAGATAAGAGAAGCCTTTGTTTTTCAGGGGTGATAGCAATGGCATAATAACTCTAGTGGGTATGCTCTTAATGGAGAGATATGTGATGTGCCTAGTCCAGAGTGTAGATGTACCCACTGCAAAGCACCACGTGTAACATGCAAATCATAGATTTGCATTTTATGTTGGGAGCTCAGTGTGTTACTTCTTTTGTCACAAAAATCCTTTTGTTATTTGAAGTACATAAGTTACAGTCCTTCTTGTATGGCACATGGAGCTTAGAACTGGCATCGAAGCGATGCATTCAAATCTCTTCAAACTTCTAGCATACGTTTAGAACCTTATTTTTTTCCCTTAATCTTTCCTTCTTCCAAGATGTAAAAACACGGTTTATTTCGGTAGTAGAATTTTTATTAGTGTGATACCCCGAAATGTGTTGTTTCAAATCCTGCAACAAAGGCTAGATTTTCTAGCACTCTGTGTCTGGTTTGCATCACAAAAGTGACACAAACCAGGTAAAAAGTGTGGTTTTGAGGTATACTTTCGAGTGCAAATCTTAAATTGCGTTCAAAAGTAGCCCTACAGTAACACAAGGACCCTAATTATGAGTCTGGTGGTCCGATGAGCCAGGCTCATCGTGGCGCGGCAGTGGTGGATCCAACCACCACTGCACCGGCGGTACAACCCCATGATTATGAGTTGGCCAGCCGGACCGCCTGCTCCACCAGGGAACCACCGTTGCCTGCTGTAGGACAGAGATAACAATATGCATGGCGGGTCTGCCACGGTTCCGCCATGCATATTATGAGTTTCCTCTCAACCAGGCTTTTCATGGTGGTTCCACTGCCATGAAAAGCCTGGTGGAGAGGAAACAAAGGGGGGCCCTGTAGGCCCCCCTGTGCCTCATGCATATGCGGATGCGCACATGGGGACATAACATGTGACCCTTTGTACATGAGTATAGGTTCCCGTACAGCATAGACTTACGAGTCCAGGTCATGAAGGAACCTTATGGGAGGTTCCCATTGTGGTGTCTTTTCAGAAGGCACTGCTACCTTTCAATGAGCACCACAGGGGGAACCGCCACCCTGCCCGCCCGCCAGACCACTGGAAGGTCGTAATCTGGCAGGCAGGCAGGGAGAGCGCGCTTTATCAGAGCAGTGGCGCGGCGGTTTACACTGCCACACCACCGGCCCGACAAAATCTATTTGTGTCAAGGAGGTGTACCACGGGTGGGACATGGGTGTTTCCATGCACTTATCCGTGTATTTTGACACTAATTCCTATCTACTCATTTTGGTAGATAGGTATTTGCATTTAAAAATTATGCCTCATCGAGGCAGGCGTAAAGTTTGGTAAAAGATTTATTTTCTCTAAATCTATCATACTTTGCATGTGCACTACACTGTACAGCACACGTACAAAGTGGTAAAGTTATAAACGTTCTTTAAAGCAAAGAAATTTGTGCCGATGGGGTACTCTTTTGGTATAAAACTTATGCTTGACATCATGCACCAACCCTTGCACTTTGGAGCAAAGATGTGTTCATTGGTGCCAGGTAGCCTAAGGTACGCCATCACTAGAGGAGAGAGGGACATCAACATGGCGTAGCAGATGTGGTGCTGTTGTGCTCTCTCCTTTTCATGCAGTTCAGTGCAACAACTGTGCTTGCTGCGCTGTTTCTCCAGGCCGAGCACGCTTAACATATAATGGTGATCAATCAATCAATCAATCAATCAATCAGAGTACTTGTAAAGCGCGCTACTTACCTGTGAGGGTCCCAAGGCGCTGAGGGGTGGGGGGTGCTGCTACTGCTCGAAGAGCCAGGTCTTGAGGAGTCTTCTGAAGGCGAGTAGGTCTTAGGTCTGCCGTATGTGGATAGGGAGGGTATTCCAGGTCTTGGCGGCGAGGTAGGAGAAGCATCTGCCGCTGGAGGTCATTCGTTGGATGCGGGGGACAGCGGCGAGGGCGAGGCTGGCGGAACAAAGCTGGTGGGTAGGGGGGGTGGAAGCTGAGTCTGCTGTTCAGGTAGGCTGGTCCGGCGTTGTGGAGTGCTTTGTGTGCGTGGGTGAAGAGCTTGAAGGTGATCCTCTTGTTGACGGGGAGCCAGCGTAGGTCTCTCAGGTGGGGGGTGATGTGGCTGCGGCGGGGAATGTTGACGATCAGTCGGGCGGAGGCGTTTTGGATGCATTGTAGTCGTCGTAGGTAATTGGCTGGGATTCCTGCATAGAGTGTTTTGCTGTAGTCCAGTCTGCTGCTGACGAGGGCTTGTTTCACCGTGATGACTATAGGTGACATGTGACTATCACACTTTGCAGTCCTCATAGTCTTTAGTAATATCTCCAATACTTTGATTTACACACTTGTACGAATCATTGTCCCTGCATATTATATTTGTGATGTAAAGCGCTCTGACACACTACAATGGGATGGGTATCTCTATAAAATAAATAAATGTGAGAGGGCTCAGGATAGATAGGGACACTATAGGGCGGTGGTAGTGAGGGAATTGGTGAGGGAGGTCATTCTGAAGGTGCCAACAAAGATTGTAGCCACAAAGCAGTAACACCAGCCCTGGTGGTCTGCTGAACACAGCAGACCAATCACCTACCTTATGAATAATATTGAAGTATGACAGTTTGTAACCCAGGGCCATTCTGAACTTGTGTGAGAAAAATCTCACACTGGTCGCAAAACTCCTGGTTGCAATTTGTGACCCTTTTTTGCGACTGGTGTTTGGTACATAAGCCCCTCATCCTCAGATAATCCTGAGTCATTGATGTCAAGCGTTTACTGGAAGGTACCCTGAATCCGTCGTTCTCTGGGTGTCTCCCAAATATTTGGAATGCATCGCACTCACCCTACAGCCCCCTTAGCATCCTTTTCATCCTTCCACAGAAAAGGGTCTGCAGTTGCTTGAATTATACAATTCTCTATTCATCGTCCATTGGCAGCTGTGACAGCTTTGCATGAAAAGGACATCCATTATTCCATTGTGCGGTGCATTGATTTTCTGCAGTGAGTGTTTTACATGAGCCTTAAATAAACAAAAACGAAAACAAAACATTGGCATTCATAGCATGAGTTAAAACCTCAAACTGTCGTTTCTCTTGAAATGCTCCTGAAGGGGCCGGAGCAGCAATTAATGTGCAAATGTCAGCATGTCACATTGCTGACTCACGCGACCAAGTGACTATTTGCCATCTGGGCTAAAAATAAAAGCAGCTTCCAAGCGCAGTGATGGCTGGGACGGTCCTTCCCCCTGGCCGGGGGCGCGCGCCCTTCTGCGGCTAATGCGGCGTGGCGCGTGCGGTGAAGGATGTCAGCGCGCGCTCTGCCGCGTCTTCGCCTTCCACGCTCATCCGTAAGATATTCCTGCAAAGCTACTGATGTGTGCTCGCCTCGTCTGAAGGCAGGTCATTGAAAAGGAGGCGGGCCGCATGTGAAGCGAAGGCTACTCTCAGAGGCCGACGTATCCATGATCGCGCCAAGCGCCAATAAAATTGGTTCAGGTGGCACAAATGGGTGACACGTGAGTTGCAAACTAGACACAGCTTTACCCAATATTGCGGAAACAAAAGGGGGCGGCAAACTTGGGGGCAGATTTACAAGGCCCTTGTGCTTCTTTTATGCCGCTGTTGCGTCACTTTTGTGACGCATCGGCGGAGCAAAGCCAGCACCATGCTGCGGGGTATTTATAACGTGATGCATCTGGGAGATGCGTCACGTTGTAAAGCCCTGCGCCACCTGTAGGCGTTCCTGTGCAGGAACGCCTCCTAAAAGTGGCTGAGTGAAATCCACAAGATTTCACTCAGTCACTTTTAAGGCCATGCTGCTTCAAAACCATGCACCTGCTTGAAGCAGGTGTAAGGACTGACGCAGCATGTTAGGGATAGGGCACCCGTGAGCCTTGCTGGAGCTGCGTCGCAAGTGCGACGCAACTCCAGCAATGCGCTGCCTTTCCGACGGGGGATGCGTCACGCATCTGCCCATCCGAGCGCCACGGTGCGCCGCATTGTAAATGTGGTGCATCAGTGGTGGCGCATGGGTGGCCAGATGCGTTGCAACTCTCCTGGCGCATCTCTGCTGATTAAGAGAGATGCGCCAGAAGTCGTAAATCTGCCCCCAGGAGTGTGCAAAATTCATGTGATTTGCTTCCAAAATTTTGGGATAATTACATGTATTTTTGCATAATTACGTGAAATGCAAAGCTATCAGTTAGTACTCTAAGGGTGTGATGTGAGAAGTTTTTGCTGCTCGCAAACAAAACAAACTGTGCTGTTTGCGACCAGAAAAAAGGTTTTTCTGATGTACCAAACTCTATTTGCGATACCGAATCTCAAATTGGAATAGGAAGTGGGTGTGCCAAGGGTGTCCTTTCCTAATAGTGAGTCTAAAATATTTGCAGTAAAACCCATTCGCAAATGGAAGAGGTCCCTTCCTTATGAATGTGGGCACCAACATTTTTTAATGCTTTAACTGCGGCGGTTTTTCTGCCGCGGTGCGGGCGTTCTATTGAGTGGGCGGGGCTCCGTCGGCCATTGGCCGACGGCAGCAATGGGGAGGTAGTGCTCCCATCGGCCAATGGCTGACGGGAGCATGGAAGGGGTTAAGAGCAGGTAGTGGTCCCAGGGATCACTCACTGCCTGTTATTAAAAAATTATAAGGGAACTTTTCATTTCTATTTTTGAAATGTATCTCGTTTTCCTTTAAGGAAAACAGAATGCATTACAAAACAAATTTGCTTTTTTTAAGAAGCAATCATAGACATCGTGGTCTGCTGACCCCAGCAGGCCACCATTCCTGTGAATGCCGGCCCTCCCCAATGGGTCACAAAGCAAGACCGTACTCGTGAATATTAATGAGGTAGGTCTAATCGAACCCACTGGGAATCACAAAATGTGTATAACACACATTTGTACATGGCGATTTCCTAATTGCGAATCGCAAAAATTCACAATTATGAACTCGCAAACTGACTTCGTTGTACATCTGGCCCTATATTTTGGAATGAAATGCATCCTCCTATCAATTTTTGACATTCTGTGCTAAAATACGGTGTGAAAAACAAAATTGCGGTGAACAGCACCAGCTCCTATTCTGGTTGTACGTGTTTTTCCTGTGCTATATTTTTACCACAAATGGCAGCGTATTTACGTGACTAGCATAATTTCAAGATTTTGCCTGCCTAATGTAACATGAAATTACCAAAATTATGTGCATTAACTAAAATTACACCTGGCCCAAAGAGTAGTAGTTTATTGGTGGGACATGAAAGAGATTTGGATGGCTGGTGTGGTTGCGTCAATAAGAAGGTGATACAAAAGGGGATGATGGACGGAGCGTTTGTATAAATCAAACACTCACCCCCAGTCAACTGATCTGGGTTTAATCCATCACCATTCTTTAGTTCACTCAGCCACCCCAGTTCAGACATGGCTATATGCAAATCAGTCTGACCCTGTGCCTCATGGGAACAGTCCAGCGCGAACTGCCAAGCCATGTCTTCCCTGGACCGGAAACAAGCATCCTGGGACCGGTTTCGGATTCATAATCCTCATCAGCCAGGCTATCTTGAATCCAGTGGCCAAGTGAACAAGGGACTCACGTCTGAGCATACCCTGCCACACTTAGGGCGAACAAAGCGATACAAAAGGGGATGATGGACGTAGCGTTTGTATAAATCAAACACTCACCCCCAGTCAACTGATCTGGGTTTAATCCATCACCATTCTTTAGTTCACTCAGCCACCCCAGTTCAGACATGGCTATATGCAAATCAGTCTGACCCTGTGCCTCATGGGAACAGTCCAGCGCGAACTGCCAAGCCATGTTTTCCCTGGACCGGAAACAAGCATCCTGGGACCGGTTTCGGATTCATAATCCTCATCAGCCAGGCTATCTTGAATCCAGTGGCCAAGTGAACAAGGGACTCACGTCTGAGCATACCCTGCCACACTTAGGGCGAACAAAGCGATACAAAAGGGGATGATGGACGGAGCGTTTGTATAAATCAAACACTCACCCCCAGTCAACTGATCTGGGTTTAATCCATCACCATTCTTTAGTTCACTCAGCCACCCCAGTTCAGACATGGCTATATGCAAATCAGTCTGACCCTGTGCCTCATGGGAACAGTCCAGCGCGAACTGCCAAGCCATGTCTTCCCTGGACCGGAAACAAGCATTCTGGGACCGGTTTCGGATTCATAATCCTCATCAGCCAGGCTATCTTGAATCCAGTGGCCAAGTGAACAAGGGACTCACGTCTGAGCATACCCTGCCACACTTAGGGCGAACAAAGCGATACAAAAGGGGATGATGGACGGAGCGTTGGTATAAATCAAACACTCACCCTCAGTCAACTGATCTGGGTTTAATCCATCACCATTCTTTAGTTCACTCAGCCACCCCAGTTCAGACATGGCTATATGCAAATCAGTCTGACCCTGTGCCTCATGGGAACAGTCCAGCGCGAACTGCCAAGCCATGTCTTCCCTGGACCGGAAACAAGCATCCTGGGACCGGTTTCGGATTCATAATCCTCATCAGCCAGGCTATCTTGAATCCAGTGGCCAAGTGAACAAGGGACTCACGTCTGAGCATACCCTGCCACACTTAGGGCGAACAAAGCGATACAAAAGGGGATGATGGACGGAGAGTTTGTATAAATCAAACACTCACCCCCAGTCAACTGATCTGGGTTTAATCCATCACCATTCTTTAGTTCACTCAGCCACCCCAGTTCAGACATGGCTATATGCAAATCAGTCTGACCCTGTGCCTCATGGGAACAGTCCAGCGCGAACTGCCAAGCCATGTCTTCCCTGGACCGGAAACAAGCATCCTGGGACCGGTTTCGGATTCATAATCCTCATCAGCCAGTGGCCAAGTGAACAAGGGACTCACGTCTGAGCATACCCTGCCACACTTAGGGCGAACAAAGCGATACAAAAGGGGATGATTGTATCGCTTTGCGTCAATAAGAAGCCAGAGACAAGAAGTGGTAAGTGGTACTGCTTAAAAGTACATCTGTCATTGAGTGACAGGATAAAGACAGGTTCTCGCCCATGCATATGGAGAAACACTCTCTCTCGCTCTCTCTTTCAAGCTGTGTCTCATTCCCCTCTCTCAAACACAACATCTGGAGGTTGACAGCAACTCTTACACCACATGGTTAAAGCTATTGGTGTATTTTATATAAAGTATGCAAAATGGCTTTTAATACCATTTTTAAAAAAAACATTGCCTATCTATTTAGTAGATGCATACATGAGTATACTTATACTGGAAGATGATGATCTAGTTTTCCGTGTTGGCACTTTTTTGAGAACCGTTGTATGGGCTCGTAAAACGATGTGTAATCTATGAAGAATGCCCCGAGGGCTCTGTCAGAAACTCACTGTTTGTGTTTTTATATATTTTGCTCTTGTGATCAATGTTACTGAAATTGTGAACATGAATTTGTGCTTTTAATCTGGTATATGTGATTGTGCTTTTATGGATATGGTCCTACCTGAATAAATAGTTTTTTTTTAACTTGATCTATCTAATCATACTGCACTAGGTCTAAATTGGCTAAACTGGTGACTTATTCTGTTAAGAATAAACCTATGATAGATTATAACACAAGCCAAAATTTAATAGTATACAAAAATAATTTCCAGTGTCCCTGATGTGCTTCAGGTACAATTAACTAAGGTCACTGACTATAGATATTTTAAAAGTCTTTGTGGGGGCGTGGCCAACTGCAGACGGGAATGGCCGCACGGTAGCCAAGCTCTGTTGCGCCACTCCCGAAATATCCACTTTAACTCATCCGCCCTGGCCAAATCTCTTTTCAGAGGGGTCTAACAAAGCTGGCTTCTGTTATCCAAGAAGCGGGCGAAGTTTGAGCGAGATCTGAGGAGTCCAGGTTAGGCTGCTGCCGTCGCACGCTCTGCCTATTGTGACCGCACCGGGGGAGAGTGACGCTCCTCGGCAGACGGGCTCCACGCAACATCGCAGCTTCGGCCTGGGCCGAGGCCGGATCCGAAAGTGGCGAGCGGGCGGCGCCGACATCCCTAGTTACAACGCACACAGTAGGATTGTGGATGCCGGGAGGATAGAGGGAGTTTGGCGCTGGCTGAGGCCGACCCCTGCTTCGCCATCATTGCCCACATTGAGACGGGAGCTCCTGTACTGAGGTATACTCCACCGAGGCCATTGATTCTGTAGTGGTCCTTCCCTCGCCTGCCCCTCTGATTTCGCGAGCGGACCTGAGGGCCATTGTAACCGCCGACAATTTACCCGCTTGCTCGTGTGACCCCAGAGGGAGTGGTGCCACACGGAGCGAGGGGGAGCCACCGTGGCACACTGAGATACCAAGGGAGCCACAATGTCCTGAGTGCAGCCCAGACCGATTCACCTGCCCGCAGGAACTTGGGGCTCTTTTCAACTGACGAGAGGTATTAGCGGGCAGCCATTTCTGACCTCCGTTGGGAGGGGCCCGAAGAGTGCTCCAGCATACGATCGTCCCTGGGGCTGGCCTTAACAGAGCTTCATTGGGTGACCGTCCTGACCCAGTCAGCCACGGTCGCTCCACTCGCTCCCTGGACCCTTTTGCGCCTGATTGTGCCCCCGATCTCGCCTGGAGACGGATATTGCCCTCAGCCCTGCTGCTTGCCTGCTGATTGTGCCCCCGAGATCGCCTGTGGTCATATTGCTGTGCCTGGTATCGTATTTGTATAGATATTGGTATCGTATTTTGTAGCTATTTATTTGTTCTGCCTTGCATTGTGCCTGGTTGTGCCCCCGCTCCCCCACTACATTTTGGACATTTTGGACCGTGCCATTCGGTCCTAGCACCCTGCCGCTGCTCCCCCGCGGCCCCACCCCCGTTCCCTCAAGCTTTCCCTGGACATCGCCTCCCCGCTCCCGCCTCCCAGCTGCTCCTCCCTCGCTCCGCCCCCTCCGCTCTCCACTTATGACAGATGCATTCGCGCGCAGCGGGCGCGCCCTATGCGCGCCGAAGGCGTGCCAAAGGTAAGCCCGTCTACGCCCGTCCGCGCCTGGACTGCGCCCAGTGCCAGACCCCCTGGCCCCCGCAAAAACCTCTCCACCCGCCTAACGTACGATGCCACAACCCTCTCTGCACTCAACACCGGCCGACTCCCCGACTGCCACCAAGCCGCCCCAGGACGTACCCATGGACCTTTCACCTGCCAATCCTTCAAGTTCTGCTGCATCAGGAACAACACTACAACCACTAACGCCAAACTGAGCTCAAACAACAACCACCTGAAGTGCATCCTGCTCAACACCCGGTCGGTCCACAGACACACCATTGAACTATGGAACCTACTCGACACCATAACACCGGACGTCGCCTTTCTTACAGAAACCTGGATGAATGCCTCATCAGGGCCCGACATCGCCATAGCCATCCCGGACGGTTACAAGATCGTCCGAAAAGACCGCATCAACCAAACAGGAGGAGGCATCGCCATCGTCCGCAAGAACACCATCCGCATCTCGACCAGCTCCGACGACACCCTCAAAGCAGCCGAACACCTTCACTTCCAGATACACACCGACCCCAAGACCACACTTAGAGGCACCCTCATTTACAGACCCCCAGGACCCCGCACACAATTCAGCGAAGACATCGCTGACTTTATCAGCCCACACGCCCTCCCCTCCGAGGACTACATTCTCCTAGGAGACCTCAACTTCCACCTGGAAATGGACAACAATAGCAACACCACCTTCCTTCTGGACAACCTCGCCAATCTCGGACTCAAACAACTGGTAAACACCCCCACCCACTACGCCGGACACACGCTCGACGCAATCTTCTCCTCCAGTAAGCACGTCTCCTTCAATCACGCCACAGAACTCCACTGGACGGACCACAGCTGCGTCCACTTCAACTTCAGAAAGACCACGACCCACCACCACCCACAACAAGTCTCCCGCAGAAACTGGAACAAAATCACCACCGACCAACTCACCACATTGCTAAACCAAAATCCTCCCGCCAGATCATTGGACCCAAATCAATCAGCCATCAATCTCGCACAATGGATCACCCACTGCGCTGACGAATTAGCACCCTTGAAAAACCATCACAACAAGCCAGGAAGAAAAAAAGCCCCCTGGTTCAACGACGACCTCAAGAACTACAAAAAGAACTGCCGATCCCTCGAGAAAGCCTGGCGAAGAACCCCAACCACAGACAACATGACCGCCCTCAAGGACGCCACCCGCAAACACCACCAGCTGATCCGATCCACCAAGAAATCAGCATTCAAGGATCGACTCGACAACAACGCCCACAACAGCAAGGAACTCTTCAACATCGTCAGAGAGCTTACCAATCCCAGTGCCGGCACCAACGACATCACTCCCTCTCAAGACCTCTGCGACTCTCTAGCATCGTTCTTCCACAGCAAAATCACTGACATACATAACAGCTTCGGCGACCAGCCCACTCCTCTTACCTCCGAACTGAAGCCCCCCACCACCACCCTCAGCACCTGGAACCCGATCAACACCGAAGACACCATCCGCTTGATGAACTCCATCCACTCCGGATCGCCAACCGACCCATGCCCCCACCACATCTTCAACAAGGCCGACTCCATCATCGCACCCCAACTCCGAGATATCATCAACTGCTCCCTAAACACCGCTACCTTCCCGGAAAGCTGGAAACATGCCGAACTCCGCGCCCTCCTGAAAAAACCTACAGCAGACCCCACTGAACTTAAGAACTACTGCTCCATCTCACTCCTCCCATTCCCTGCCAAAGTCATAGAGAAAACCGTCAACAGTCAGCTCGCCGCCTTCCTCGAATCTAACGGCTCCCTCGACCCCTCACAGTCCGGCTTCCGAGCCAAACACAGCACCGAGACCGCCCTCATCGCAGCAACAGACGACATCCGAACACTACTCGACAACGGGGAAACAGTTGCCCTCATCCTCCTGGACCTCTCCGCAGCGTTTGACATGGTCTGTCATGGCACCCTTGTACAACGCCTCAGCAACGTCGGGATACAAGGAAAAGCATTGGATTGGATCATCTCATTCCTCGCCGGAAGAACCCAGAGAGTCCGCCTCCCCCTTTCAGATCAGAGGCTACCGAAGTCATCTGCGGCGTACCACAAGGATCATCACTCAGCCCCACCCTCTTCAACGTCTACATGAGCCCCCTCGCGACCATCGCACGCCAACACAACCTCAACATCATCTCATACGCTGATGACACACAGCTGATCCTCTCCCTCACCAAAGACCCAAACACCGCCAAAACCAACTTACACGAAGGGATGAAAGACGTAGCCGAGTGGATGAAGAACAGCCGTTTAAAACTGAATTCAGACAAGACGGAAGTCCTCATCCTAGGATCATCCCCCTCTGCATGGGACGACTAATGGTGGCCGCCGGCCCTGGGCAGCGCACCCAAACCAACGGACCATGCTCGCAACCTGGGATTCATCCTAGACTCCTCCCTCTCGATGACCAGACAAGTCAACGCCATCTCATCATCATGCTTTAACATCTTACGCATGCTCCGAAAGATCTTCCGATGGATCCCCACCGAAACAAGAAAGACGGTCACCCAAGCACTCGTCACAAGCCGACTGGACTACGGAAACACCCTCTACGCCGGAACCACGGCTAAATTACAGAAAAAACTCCAACGCAATCAAAACACCTCCGCCCGAATCATCCTAGACATACCCCGCCACAATCACATATCCGGTCACCTGAGAGACCTTCACTGGCTCCCCGTCAACAAGAGAATAACGTTCCGTCTCCTCACCCACGCACACAAGACCCTCTATGACCTAGGACCCAGATAACTCAACACGCGCCTGACCTTTTACACCCCCACCCGCCAACTACGATCGTCCAATCAAGCCCTCGCCGCGATTCCACGCATCCAAAAAGCCACCATGCGAGGAAGATCATTCTCCTACTTAGCGGCCAAGACCTGGAATTCGCTCCCCACCCACCTCCGCCTCACACAGAACCACCTCTCCTTCAGAAAACAACTCAAAACTTGGCTATTTGAAAAGTAGCGAAACCCCCTCCCTCAAGCGCCTTGAGACCCTCTGGGTGAGTAGTGCGCTATATACATTTTTGACTTGACTTGACTTGACTTGACTTCCCTGAGGACAATACATACAGTGGCCTACCGACTATGAGGAAGCCGTGGCCTCCTGCTACTACGTCACTTAATGACGCCCCAGCCGGTGACCGGGCCCGGGGCCAGACAACGCAGGAACTTCCCTGGATCTAGGGGACCTATCTGAACCAGGTCACACTGCTCCTGACAAAGTCCCTCAAAAACTGCAAAGTAGTGTGTGTCTTGGGCCCCTTGCACCTCTGTGGGGCACCTACTGTGCGGCTTTGACTCGGGGTTTGTCGTGTATTTCTATAGGTTCTGAATCGATCCCCCTATTCCTGACCCTATTCTGGTTAAACTTACTAGCTAGTTAACTAACAGTCAGCCCATGAGGCAAGAAAACCCCCATGATGCAGATACCGTTATCTGACGCAGTCACACTACGGCACAGGAACGTGTTATCTGATTAGGTCATAACGCTTGAGATCTAATTAGACAAGCGACATTCCTCCAGCCCCTGATAAGGCATACGACGTTCTCATAACAAATCAAACCTATGACAACCTGGATAATCCGTGCGGCCATTGTTTTGATTTCACAGAGAACTTTAGTAAAGAATGTGCTAACGAGCAAGTCGTATGACATCTTTATTGACGTACCTATGTCCATCCTTACGTCAATCCCGGCACCTTTAAGGTATAAATATTGCCGACCTTGCCCTATGCAAAACACACGCGTGGTGACAAGACGGAGCAGCCATACTTGCCGAAGCAGAGAGCAGAAGCAGACCCCGCTGGCAGCAGCCCCGCCTTCCTGACGCGCTGAGAGACGCGCTGCTATCTCAAGCCGAGAGACCCAGCACCGGCGCTTCTGGGCAGCCCTCGCAGGCAGCCTGGAATATCGAGAGCAGAGAAAGAGATACCATTCCTCATTCATCCTAACTTCCAGGTACAGAACTGAATAACCCCTCACAGAGAATTCTTTAGTTATTCACTTGGCAGAAACAAACTTAACTTAAACTGTAACTTTCTATTCCCGCCCACGCATTACACTTAGGTCAGGTACACGGGGTAGGCGTATTTAGAAACACCAGTTGAGTACGTCTAGTCAAATGTATATGTGTATGTAAATATATTTTAATCATTTTAAACATCATATGGCTCAGAAACCATATCAATGTTTTTACAGTATTATTTTGTACTATTGCTTTTAACGTATGCACTTTACTTAACTATAAGTATTGCAATAATATCGATCCATTTCTCTTGTACGAGAAAAGAGACTGATCAATAAATAACATCTTTTATTGAACACGCCCGTCTCTTCCTTTTCTCTACACTCTGATGAGACCAAGAATGCACGTACTGACTGAGTAAAATAATTGCCTTGTGCTCACACGACTCTTGAGATTGACTCTTGATTAGGGGAGAGCAAAGTTGTCATGTTCTATGGTTGTCAGAAACTAAATCCCTTCTTGTCTAATCAGGGAAGTTAATCCTTCCTTGAACATTCGAGAAAGTTTCTAGCGAACTCTGAGCTTAGCTGGCAAACCCAAAAATTAAGTCTAGTATCGACAGTAGTAGACCTAGTTAACGTCTGGCCTAGGCCTTTACTGCTGTAGGTACTATTCCAATGCGCAGAGCCTATTGGGAAAATAGGAGCTACACTACATGGCGCCCAACGCGTTTGGAAAGGGCGATAAAACTAACGTAAGACATTTAGAGTAACTCAGTCGTGCTTTCTCACTCAGACCCCTTTTCCCAAATACTCCAAAGACGTCTGGAGTGGGTGAAAGGTTATAATATCCTCCAAAACCTCGCAGGAGGGAACTCCTATGTATGGTTCTTGGTCTAGTCAACGTTGAAGGATAAAACAGTTCCAAAATATTGTGCATCTAATCTCTGTTTCCATAAAGAAACCTGATCTGCAAATAAACATAATACCATCCTGTCAGCAAAATGGACAGCGATGAAGAACGAGAGGTTACTAGATTAGCTACTGAAATAGCAGATGCTGATGCTACCATGCAAGCAGCAGACGCGGATATAATACTCATTCCGGTCGCCAAAAGGAGATCTATAACCTTAAAACTTATAGAAAATGGACTGACACCTAGAGGTGGCACAGTCATATTCGTAATCGAGGCACACGAATATCGGCAGACAGAGGTATACTATACATGGATACATTTTCCAGCAGCTAATACTATAACAAAGTACTTCCACTATTACAAAGTAGAGGAACCTCCTAATGAGTACACTCCTTTCGAGGAGGTGGAAGTACCACTCAAATTCCAAGAGCATTTGCTCTTATTTGATGGCGCCCTAAAACATAATAATCACATTACAAGGCTCGGTCCTTTAGGAAGACCAGGAGCAACGTGGCCGGTCCTAGCCAGATACACACCACATCCAGACATCGAAAGAATGCCTGCAGCAGAGCTGTTAATACAGCTAAAACAACTACTAAAAATTCACAGACAATTAGTTCAGTATGTAATGCGGACTTCAACAATTCAGCCAGCGATTAAACTACCACAGCTGACCCCTCACCAGGGGAACACAAATAAAATTACACCACAGAACATCCAATCCTGCCTAGGTAAAGTTCCAGCTAAACGGGAACAAGTACCATTCTGGTTGGCACAGAAAATTACCCAAATAGAGGCGGTGTTTCCTGACACCACCCCATTAGAAAAACACAGAATTCTGACTATATGTCTCCCAATGGGAATCGCACCACACATTGAGGACTGTGACACTTGGGGTACAGTCTTTGCTTCCATCTACACAAAAACGCACGGTGTTCCATCCATTTCGGTAATACCAGATGTGCTAAAACAAATTCAAGATGAATATGGTCCAGACATGCTTTAACTCTTGGTATGAAATTACTAAAAGACTTCAAGCAGGTCTCGGCTATATTACTAGCCAACATAAAGGGTGAAGCAGCAAACGTGGCGATCCGCCAGAGGTTAAAAGAGACAGATATAGCAGACCAACCAGCTGAAATTGCCAGAATCATAGAAAAATCCTATGAAGAACTAGGCAGAGATAGTCTAGGTGGAATACCAGTAAAACCGCAACTGACTACAAGTCCAGAAAAAATGTTTTTTAATAATAATAATAATTCACCAAAAAAGAACTGGGATGGAAACAAACAATCCAATCCAAAAGAAAAGAAATTCCAGTCCAGAGGAAGGTCTCCTAGGCGAAGAGAGAAATCTCCAAACCCGAGACAAAGGTCACCTCAGAGTGAACCCTCTGGGAATAGATATAACCTTAGAAATAGGGATAATATTAAAAAACCTGATAGATATCAAGACATTGATACACGTCCCTCTCAATCTTTTCAGAATTCCTCGCAGAAATCGGAAAGAAGAGGACGATCAGAAGAGCACGCCAAGTCCAAAGACAAGGAACCTGCTCAACTGAAAAAGAAATCACAATTTCCAAAAAAGAAGGTAGCCAGCATCAAGGTAGTTAACAATGCCGAGAATACTGAGGACACAACTGAAAAACGGAGAATGGGCTCAGACAATGCTAGACAGCGCAGCAGAGGTGAGCATAGCTCGCAAAGTCCTTATGGATCATCTGGAGACAGTGGACACGAATGAATACCTTCAAGTGGAAACTGCAGATACCAGAGTTAGCAAGCCCCACAAAATATACGAGATAACATTACGTATAGAGGGAGATAAGACTAGGAAAATAAGGGGACTATTTTGGGATAACCTCTCAAAGGGTTATGACATCCTTCTAGCTGAAAAAGACTGGCCACCAGAGTTTGTCAGGGAGTGCCCTCATGGCGAAGAAGTAATTATGCCTGCCTTCTCGAATCAAATACCGATTCATAAAAAATATACACTTGCTAGAAAGTGGGCAGTGGCCTTAGCACCTGCTTTATATAAAAATCATGTAGGATGGGATGAGGATTCTCCTCCTCACAAAGTCCAGTTAAAATCACAACCAACTGCACAAAGGCAGTACCCAATTAAGCAAGAAGCTAAAAAACAAGTAAATGAAATACTAGATCAGCTAGAATACCAGGGGGCGATTGAAACTTGCACCTCACAAATGAACAATCCTTTGTTTCCGGTCTCCAAACCAGACAATTCGTACCGTCTAGTTTTGGATTACCGACACCTTAACACATGTTGCAAAACTTTTGCAGTGCAAAACTCACACAGTGCTGCACTAATGAATAACATAGTGCGCAAAAAATACAAAACAACCTTGGACATCTCCAATGGATTCTTTTGTCAAAACATAGCACCAGAGAGCAGATATTTAACTGCATTCTCAGTAAATGGCACTCAAAAACAATTCTGTCGGTTAGCCCAGGGGTACAAGAACAGCCCGGGGGTATTCTCAGCGAGAGTAACAGAATTACTACAACTATATGATGATGAAGCATTATCTTATGTCGATGACATTTACTTAACAGATGATGACTTGGAGACTCACTTGAAAAGAGTGAACACCATAATACTTGGTTTCGCTGCAGAGGGTTACAAATTCAACTTCAAAAAATCCAGAATTGCCCATCTGAAAATCCAGTACGGAGGATATGAATTATCAAGTATTGCCTGGTTGACAGTCTTTTAAGAACTAGAAGAATTAAAAAAACTAAAATATGAAAAAACGTATCCTCTGCCAATCGACATTCTGCCTCTACGACATTACGCCTGTGTAATCTATACAGACGGACATGCTCAACCCTCCGTTTGGGGAGAACATGCATACAATCCCACATGTGAGATTACAAAAGAAGTGTGGCACGGAGGTAAACTAAGACCTCTATTAACAAAATCACACTCAGTAGAAACTAATTCAGAACTACAAACTGAAATATTAGCTTTGAAAATGGCGCTAGATAATGCGGATCGCGAATTCCCGACACTTATAGTGTCAGATTCATATTTCTGCGTCAAAGCATATAACAAGGATTTGCAGACCTGGATTCAGAACGATTACAAAGATGACACGGATGCACCAATAAAGCAGAGACTGCTCTGGGAACAGGTAGCTCTTTTGAAAAAAGAACTACCAAAGACTCACGTGACACACTCACTGAGTCACCAGCGTGATGGCGTTCACGTTGTAGGGAATTCATTGGCTGAAACAGCCGCAGCGGCAGCCAGTAAACCGGCTCCCGTAGATCGAAAAAAGCGTACATTAAAATACATTGACGGCGAAACATTGCTGGCAGTAAAAACGTCATCAAAAGGCGACTGCTCGGCGTTACCGATCAACTATCCACTCAATTACACATACATCATAGATGCAAACTCCATTCCTTTTGCTCGAATCCCTGGAGTGGGGGATAGAGTGATTCCAAACATGGACAGGAGAAACTTGTTAATCGCAGACGCACACATGGGCGAGGGTCTCAGACACCTTAAATTAAAAGATTCTCTGGAAGAATTACAATCACGGTACTGGTGGCCAGGCATGAGCCTGCACTACACCATGTTTGTAAAAAACTGCCCAAACTGCAACAGAGATCGCAGTGGGGAGAGAAGCAGTTTAATACCTCGTCGTATCAAGGCAGATAACATCACCACTAAAAAGAATGGCTTGCGATTAACATATACAGGCTAGTTCCCACTTATAATGTAGATCCACAGCACTCGGCTGACGTCCGGACTGTTATACAAGATTTGCGAGTCTAAATGGCATATACGCTAAGAGCATGCTACGTTCGACCATTTTTTTCTTTTTCTCAGGCAATCCAGCCTGGGGGGGGGAAAGAATGGCCAAATGAGCACAGCCCAGCGGGAATCTTCTCACTTCCTTCCTGAGGGTATGGGATGGTGTAAAGAAAAAACCAAGACAGAAAGCAATCTATAATAGAAAGGATATTAGGTTTGGGAGCTGGGTGGGTCAAACATCTAATAAGTGTCCAACGTAGTCTAAATAACTTGCCAAGAAATTCTCTGAAGGGATTCAGTCCGTACGAATTATTATTCGGAACTAGGATGTTGATCTCTGACCTTGATAGTCAGACTTCAGTGGTAACAGAAAAAAGCTTTGATGTCAAAGACCGTTTGGCTATTTTGCAGGACTTAAACAAAACAAGAAAAGACCTGAGCAACATACAGTTGAAAGAACAGCCAACGACCACTGAAGATTCACCACCTGTCCCAGCAAGACCTGTCTGGATTCCAAAAGTCGGGGATCTAGTCAGGGAGAAGATCGCGGTAAAGAAGGAATTTGGGCCTTCTTACAGAAAAGCAGTTCCTGTATTGTCTGTCAACGGGACAAGATCAGTTGTACTACCGCCACTTGCTGGAAAAAAGGAGAACCGAGTTGTATCCATCGACCTGGTAAAACCACAACATGTGGCCGATAACCAACGGTAGGCCAAGTGGACTCCCAATAAGTAGCAGAACACCAAGGTTTGCTACCAGTACAGAGGTCCTATCAAAGAGGCTCATCACATTCGAAACGCCTACAGAAGAACAACAAGGACTATGCAACAATGCAATAGAACTAAGACCTCTGAAAACCCAAATAAAGACATTTAGCAGAGACACACCAATCTATACAGAAGTACCAAGTGAAAATGCAAGAAACAAAAATCCTGAACCAATTGGAACAATTGACAGAACTGCATCCGGTTACTTCATCAACTTCGATGATTCCTCTGACGGTTTCAGCGAACAAAAGACACAGCCATCATCAAAATCCTTTAAAGACAAAGCGAAGGAACTTTTGAAACAACTTAAAGAAACATATCTGATTTCTCCATGGATTGAATTTTGGGTGGGTTTTGGTGCATTTATCCTCATACTTTGGCTCATCATGGTATTTACCTTGGGACGCTTCATTGAGGGAAAATATGCTAAAATGGACACAGCAAGTCAGAACATCAACTTGGTCCTCAAACCACACACATCTTCACACGTCGAGAAACGAGAACTTTCTTCAGAACTTTCTTCAGCCAACTTCACAGCAATTCCAATACCTGGTGGGGTAGCCTGGGACAACACTGACTATGAAATTTATGGTCCGGTCGAGATCCTGAAATACCCACACCAAATCAAGATCTCCTTGAGTGACTTTGCAAAACCAAACTCATTTGCTGATGATTGGGACTTTGAAAGTATTAACAATATGATGTCTGACTTAGTAATGTCTGCTAAATTTACAAAACATGATTATTTGCAGGGTTCTACAAATTATGACAGCATGTACTGCTATAACCATTATGGTAACCATTTCTTGCATAAATCTGCACAACCTAGAAATGTTTTAAATTTTAATCAATGGGAACATTGTGCTACACCTCCAAAAGGGAGCTCAAGAACCGTGTATGGCAAATATTCATATTTTTCAGGTTTTAACACAAGTAATGCGGAAACATTTTATTATAAATTGTCAAACAAGACAGGTACCAAAACCATGATAACCAACACAAAATTGATTTATTCTGACTTATTCTTTGAACAAATGAATACTTTTGGATTTAATTATTGGGACAAAAATGTTGATTTGAAAAGTGTTTGGGGTACAAAAGAATGGCAAGTACAGGGTATAGAAGCTTTGTTTAGAGCCTGCATGATCCCAGAACAAATGATATTTTTAAATGACACTGTTCAACAAACCACCTGTCTTGGCTTAGCTAAAATCAAAGATTTAAATAACCTGTCTATTCCAAAGCCAACAATGTTTAGCAATAACTCTGATACAGATGAAGAAATAGACATAAACCATATACTTAACCAAAACAGAACACATCCTGATTGGAAACAATGGTTGATCTGGCCCACAGATACAAATAACTGTCAAGATAGATTCCTGAATAAAACACAGGGTTTCAAAATGACCAGGCCAGACCCTAGATATCCCCAAAGACATCACCCAGGGATAATAACAACCTACAGTGTGGGCAAATTATGCCTTCAATGGCTACAGACTTCCACACTGCCTGAAATTAAGCAACACCTAACTTTACTTACTGATGGTGCTGACTTGCGTGATTTCATACTGGGACCACGCAAACAGCGTCATAAGCGTTTCATAGCAGCCTCTGTATATGCAGCATACAATGAGGCCTGGAAGGTTACTCAAATTGAGACAGCAGAAAGAATACGGGAAATTGACCGTATTAATTTGGAAAAATCACTTTCTGTAGTGGACAATGGGTTAATGACTCTGTCCTCCAGAATTTTTTCATTGGACAGCATTGTGTCTTCAGCAATCGATATATTATCGCAAGACTTACTGTTATTACAACATGGTCAGTCACAATTGCGTTCTATTGTACAGCTTGGCTGGATGTTACAAAATCTGCGTTCAGGCTACGTGCCTTGGCGTTTAATCAACACAACGTCACTATTCCAAATCTTTAACCTTACTGATAGACAAATCGGTATGGCGCAGAAGGGTGCTGATTATACAATCTTGAGCATTGAAAAACTAGAAAGATTACCAATGACAATGTCAGAACGACCTGTCAGTGAATGGATAATCCACGGAATCATAAATATTCCAATCTCAACCTTCAGGTTTCAATACTGCCAAAAATATATACAGGCTGGCATGTACGAGAAATTGGGAAAGGGGTACCTTAAAACAACTTGGAACCTGCCCTATTCACATGCATGTGTCAGTAACAAAGGACAGAAAGTGTTTCTTAGTGGCAACAATTGTGCTATGTCACTAAGCGGCACGCTTCTGTGTAACGGTATTAGTTTGCACGGAGCCTGTGAAGGGAATTCATACAACCTTTCATGTCACCAGCAAGGCGCACCTGCAACTGAACTAGAACCATTCTTTCAAAGACTCTATAATGGGAGTTACATTCTTATTGTAGACCGCAGATGTTGTAGTCTTATGCCCGGGACTCCTTATCTCGTCACTACGACGGCGAAGGTCAAGTGCTGTGGACGTTCTTTGTTCCCCAGCTCCTTTCCAGACAGGGAGGCAAGGGCATGGCCCGGTCTGAAAATTACTTCTATTCGAATAGACACTTTAAGCAGAATGAAAACAGTGCTTCTTCAGACGCCTACAAGGCTCACGTCATCAAAAGAAACGTATGATCTACAAGTCGCAAGGACGACTGCAGAGATACATACATTATTATCAACTAATTCCCCCGTACATTTCGCGGAAATCCTGAGCGAAATCTTAAATATTTCTGATACCACTGGGGTCTCAAAGGTATTTAAGACAGTATTTTCGATGGCATTAACACCATTCAAAGCCATACTGGGTATTTTTCCAGATTTCGTCCATTCGATTTTTGGCGGACTTCCCTTGATCCTGGGACTAATTGCAGGAATCCTATTCCTAGTCCTTATTTTTCGTTATGGCAACCCATGTCACAGAACAAAATCTCACGACAATGGAAGATACGATCCTAGCCATTGGATACCGGGACCGGATATCAAAAATCCTGGGACTCTCCCGGCTTAGAGACCTGAACATGACTTGGTTTCTATCATTTCGACCAATGTGGCAAAGGTGTGTTTTACCTGTACTAAGGTGTCTGCTATGCGGAGAAGAATGCGTGTTAGACACCTGTCTGACGCTACAATCGGATGCGCCGGTGGATGCAGATACACTGTTGGATCCTACCAAGGTTCACGCACTGTGCTGCCCTCAAAGGCTGCCAATTCTGATGACGGCATTCCTGGAATCTTCACCACTGCGATTGAAGAGTAGTGAAGTTCAAGATGAAAGCAGCATCGAACAGGTACGACCTTCTGTCAGCAATGCAAATCAGAATGTCAATGGAGACAATCATGCACACGAATGCATGGTTACCCCTATTTCCGACTTAGTGGAACTTTCCCATGAAGCTGTTGACAGTTTTTTCGAAAGCCTGAATGATATGATGTTCTCTCCGGAACAGAAATAGAGACTTTTGAGTAAACTCGCACACGGCGTTCCCTGAATTCGGCCTTCAACTTTAAAAATAAAGTCACATGAACAATTACAATCCAGTTCACGGACAGCAACTTTTTTCAGCAAGCCCCTAAAATATTTTTCGATATATTTTTTCCCGGGACACTGATCTTCTGCTTAAAGTAAGAAACTATTCCTAGAGAACTAAGATTTCTATTTTTTTAGATACTTTATAGACTTTATATAGACTTTAGCTGCCCGCTGGTATGTTCACAATATATTTTATGTGATGAAATGGTTTCGACTTTTTTTCTGTATAGCCGTATTAAGAGCCATTTCATGTGTATTTCTCATATACCAACAAGCAATAATGCATAAAATGCGTGTTTACTTTTGCATTTAATTCATAGCTTAAGTGCATACAATATATATGACTGCAATTTTTCAGTATATTTGAAAATTTCAAAATGCATTTATGTATTTTGGGGTGGTAAGGTATACACTATACTCTATAGTATGTTGTACTATGTTATACTATGCATAGATTAGTAGATATGACCATAGTTAGCGTGGAGTGGGTGTCGTGTATTTCTATAGGTTCTGAATCGATCCCCCTATTCCTGACCCTATTCTGGTTAAACTTACTAGCTAGTTAACTAACAGTCAGCCCATGAGGCAAGAAAACCCCCATGATGCAGATACCGTTATCTGACGCAGTCACACTACGGCACAGGAACGTGTTATCTGATTAGGTCATAACGCTTGAGATCTAATTAGACAAGCGACATTCCTCCAGCCCCTGATAAGGCATACGACGTTCTCATAACAAATCAAACCTATGACAACCTGGATAATCCGTGCGGCCATTGTTTTGATTTCACAGAGAACTTTAGTAAAGAATGTGCTAACGAGCAAGTCGTATGACATCTTTATTGACGTACCTATGTCCATCCTTACGTCAATCCCGGCACCTTTAAGGTATAAATATTGCCGACCTTGCCCTATGCAAAACACACGCGTGGTGACAAGACGGAGCAGCCATACTTGCCGAAGCAGAGAGCAGAAGCAGACCCGGCTGGCAGCAGCCCCGCCTTCCTGACCCGCTGAGAGACGCGCTGCTATCTCAAGCCGAGAGACCCAGCACCGGCGCTTCTGGGCAGCCCTCGCAGGCAGCCTGGAATATCGAGAGCAGAGAAAGAGATACCATTCCTCATTCATCCTAACTTCCAGGTACAGAACTGAATAACCCCTCACAGAGAATTCTTTAGTTATTCACTTGGCAGAAACAAACTTAACTTAAACTGTAACTTTCTATTCCCGCCCACGCATTAGACTTAGGTCAGGTACACGGGGTAGGCGTATTTAGAAACACCAGTTGAGTACGTCTAGTCAAATGTATATGTGTATGTAAATATATTTTAATCATTTTAAACATCATATGGCTCAGAAACCATATCAATGTTTTTACAGTATTATTTTGTACTATTGCTTTTAACGTATGCACTTTACTTAACTATAAGTATTGCAATAATATCGATCCATTTCTCTTGTACGAGAAAAGAGACTGATCAATAAATAACATCTTTTATTGAACACGCCCGTCTCTTCCTTTTCTCTACACTCTGATGAGACCAAGAATGCACGTACTGACTGAGTAAAATAATTGCCTTGTGCTCACACGACTCTTGAGATTGACTCTTGATTAGGGGAGAGCAAAGTTGTCATGTTCTATGGTTGTCAGAAACTAAATCCCTTCTTGTCTAATCAGGGAAGTTAATCCTTCCTTGAACATTCGAGAAAGTTTCTAGCGAACTCTGAGCTTAGCTGGCAAACCCAAAAATTAAGTCTAGTATCGACAGTAGTAGACCTAGTTAACGTCTGGCCTAGGCCTTTACTGCTGTAGGTACTATTCCAATGCGCAGAGCCTATTGGGAAAATAGGAGCTACACTACAGGTTAGGGTGCCACTCACCGAGTGGAGGGTCTCACTGCAGGTGGTGGTGAATAGCGGTTGCATCCAGACCCTTCATCGCTGCCCCTTTAACGGAGAAGGCATGGCGACGGGCCGCAGTGGACGAACAGCAAAGCAGGCCAAGCTAGATACATTTGCATGGCAGAAACACCAGGGGGAGCACCGGGGAACAGCTGCGGCCCAAAGTGAGACCTCTGAGCCTACCAACAAGGATACCCTTGAGGCGATCACCACAGTACGGACCTCTCTTGAAACCCGGATCGACACAGTCGCCACAGAAGTGACCTTAATTCAGGAGGACATGAGGAAGATGGCGGCTCGTGTGAGTACAGTTGAGAACACTACTACAGAACTTGTGACCGATACCACCCTCCTTAAAAGACAGGTGACCGAACTGCGCACCTCTCACAAAGCAATAGCTCTACAACTGGACGAATACGAAGGCAGGATGAGGCGAAATAATGTTCATATTCTTGGCGTTCCGGAGCAAGCGGAGGGGCAAGCAGCTGACCTGTTAGTTGAAGAGCTGATTCTACAACGCCTTCAACCGGGAGGCCTGTCTAAATGTTTTTCCGTTGAACACGCTCATCGTGTACCTGGGGTAGGCCGGAGCCAGGTGCTCCCCCAGACCGCTTCTGGCCCGAGTTTTTAACTTTCGTGACCGGGACGTGATCTTTCAGACTGCGCGAGCGCCGCTTTATGGAAGGGGACTGTTTGGTAACCCTTTGGCCTCGCATACTCAACTGGGTATGATTGTGATATTTCAGCTGCAATGTTTCTCATTTGTATTCTGCCTAAGGACTTCAATGTTCTCTTTGTTTGATTCGCTGATATCTGAGTATATTTAAGGTTCTTGCTTTATATTTGATAGGTGTACCCTAAAAACACCCAATCATTTATGTTTCGCCCTACGGGCCTGTTCGCCGAGGCGGACTACGGGAATTATGCACTGTTGTCTTAGGGAGTGGGGTTGCTCACGTTCATGGTGTTACTAAGGGTGGGCGACAGGCACTCTGCAAGTTGGGGGTGGCGGGCAGTTTCAGACACAGTGTGCAGGGAGGCAGCATGGGGACATCCAGTTTGGGTGAGGGGGAGGGGTTTGTTAAGTATATTTCTTTTGTTCTTTGCATTGGTGTGTCGCAACACTTGGTATTCTGGTAACACGCTTGGTCCTAATGTCTTTCGCACATGTGAACTCTATCTGGGCTGTCTCTGGCAATTTACTGACCTATGTTTTGTTATGTGGGGGACTCTGGGTACCCCCAATGGATAGGCCCATCCGAAGATTTGTTTTTCCCACTGAAAGGTTCTGATGGCGACTGGTCCAGGACTTAAAGTGTCGACTTGGAATGTCAATGGTCTAGGGGACAAGATTAAGAGGGGTATTGTTTTACACTATGTCAAACGCAAGAACTTGCTGTTGTAGTGCTTCATAGACACATTTGGTCTCCACTGCCGCGGAAAGGCTGGCTACCGCCGGCATCATAATCATGTTGGCGGAGCCTGGCCCTGCACCAGCCCCATTTTAGCGGTCCAGTTCCACCCACCAGGCAAGCATGCGGGCTGCTACCAGCGGAAAAGTGGCGGGCAGAAAATCGCACCACCGCGGTCGTCCCCGCCTGGCTAATGGGACCGGTGGTTTTCTGGGTTGCGATCGCGGGCAGATGACCGCCATTCTAATAGACCCCTTAGTTGGGGGATTCGACTCCATATGTAGATCTTCCTCCACACACGTTTTTCAGTTACCCCTGAACTCTAAATCATCTGTCCCAATGCCAAAAGATGTTTATTAACCTGCAATCAGTTCCTCTTTAGCGATTTAATAACATATACAACGGTTTGTTTCCCTCAGCTGCCTTTAATGTGATATTACATATGTAATCTGTTTTACATACTGTTCCATCCTGGATGCTGGCTGAGCGTTCTTCCACTTTCTGTCGAGGATTGATGGAAATATTAAAACAAAATCAACATTCAATGAGAGCGTATGCGTGGCGGCTAGAGTTAGATCAGGGGTCTTCATCCTCTTCAGTACTGAGAGCCACTTCTCATCAATGAGAATGGTCCTGAGGCACTAAAAGCTTTGGTCTTTGTTGCATTAGTGACCATGTCAGCTTCAATCACAATAATAACCACACTTTGCAGGATTACGAGTAGTCACCACCCAGATGAATGTCACAACATCGAGGAACAAAATATCATATCCAGGCCATTGAATAATGCAATATCACGAAGCTACGTACATATATAGAAAAGGGTTGCTTTACTATTTTTAAATTCACATCTACATATCTTGAAGATATATTTATATATCTTCAACTAATACATTCATTTAGTTTCAAGATACATATATCTTCAAGTTAAGTAAATGTGGATATAATAATGTAAATAAAACTATACGTACCTACATATAATTACCTTCATGATATTGTGGTAGTTGATATCCTACATACAATATTTTGACTAGAGGATATTTAAAACAAACTTGCTAATGTATTAGAACACCAAGCCCCAGAAAGCATAAGTCTGGGTTACAAACAGTGGTGTTGTAGCATGTGGCCCTGCAATTGGATTGTCTAGCTGTCATTCCGAGTTTACAGAGCACTGTTGTGTCCTGCGAGACAGTGTCTCGACAGACACAGAGTTAGTAGCCACTCCCCCATGGGAGTGGGCACACTTGCATCCCCACACACATCCCTCACAGGCGTCACGAGTGACGTGAGCCTGTCAATAAAAGAGCCCGGGTGCACGTGCTCGTAGCCAGTTGATTAACCACCTGCACAGTGTCGACGTCCGTCCTTTAGCAACATGTGGGCCTAGGGCCCACAATACAACAGAGCACAAGAAGTCATCAGCATGCATCTGGCAATTGTACTGTGCTTATTGGAACTCCTGTGATGTGCTCAAGAGTGTCAGAGACCAGATATGCTTAGGGTAAAAAGGCAGTCACATGAAGCTGAAATTAGTACTGCTGACTGAGACGCCGGATGAGGGGAGCCCGTCCATCGATGCGATCTAGGGGCCTGTGGAAGTGGCATACACCACGTACATGGTGAACTCTGTCGAAGTGAATGGACTCAGTGCAGAGTGCTTACGCGATAAGGAGGATTAGAACATTGGAATGTTGGGAGCTCCATTGAAGACAAGGAGGAGTATATGTGTGTGAAGGAGGAGTAGTGCCTGGCCGTGTGGGTGCGTGGTGGAAATCAGGCAGGCAACCAGGGTGTGGAAGACCACAATTATATTGGTGTGATGAGAATACCCCAGGGAGCAAGCATGAAAGACCATGGTCTGTTCCTTCAGTGATGCTGATAAGTAGTACATATTAGGATTGCAAATTCCTGGGCATTGCTGGAAGACTTGGTCATAAAGGCACCATTGGAGCCTCCACAAGATGCTGGTTGGTGGCAGACACCATCTGTGTAAAACAGAACCTGATAATGTAACTATTGAGAGCCACTGTAGGTGATCAGGGATTGTGCAAACAGTCACTGAATAAGCTCTAAAGAACACACTGGTAACCCACCCTCAGTGCCTATGGGTCAGTGAGACATGAGACAGTTGTATTGTGGGTGGCACACGTCAGTCTTACAATGCATATATTGAACTTCAAGATGATCATGGTGCAGTGCAGCAGATCAGTTATCCTTCTCAAGTTGTCTTTATTGCATGACCGGTGTGGCCTGCCAAACACTGTAGGTGACTGTTGAATAGTAATGAGGCCCAAACAGTTTGAATTTTGAGCACCCACATGGACATTTATTGGGACTTTTTTAATCCTAGACTAATGAAAAATTTCTTGGTGTTAGCAGAGGTGCCTTGACCAATAAAAACAGATGACGGGTCCTATTCTTCAGGATCTGCAGGGTCATCGGTGCGCCCCAAATCTAGTGATGCACTGGGCAGATAGCATATCAGGGAGCAAAACGACAGGAATCTGGTCAGACACAACTTGTGGTAGATTTTCACAGGAACAGCGTGAGGCCGGTGAATGTACAAGAACATGCCAAGGGAGAGAACATGAAGCTATATCTCAAGGCCTGATTTAGCAAGGTAACTCCCCAGTGGTGTACAAACTGATAGGGCCCCCTGCAGACTATGATAAGGGGCCTCATAGACTCCTAAATATCACAGATGGTAATTGGCTTTGGGTGTATGGATGCCCTTTAAAAGGTTTAGGCCCTCTTGCACCCCAGAAGTGGCAAGGGTCTGCGTTATGCCCCTGTACCCCCCAAGGGGCTAGTCAAACGTTTTCCCAGTGAAATATGCTTACAGTAGAAACTCTACAGGCAGGGAACATCAATAATTATTGGATACATGTTGTCATTCCTCCTAGGTTGAAGGTGATGGATGGAAAAATGCAATATTTATATATTTTACAGAGGCCTGTGAATGTGTAGAGAGCCAAGTTGGGGCTATGGAAACAGAGAAGTACTAAAGCTTAGGGACCCAGTAATGGTAGTAATGCTACAGGCATTGATGTACAAAGGTGAGTTCGCCCTCAAGGATACACATGATAGTCGAAAAATAAGAAGCATTAGCTGCAGTATTCAGGTTTAGTCTACAACCACCATCGACCAATACTGGCCAGAGGTGATTTCAGTGTGTAAGACACAAGTGCCTTGATAGATCCATCCACCACTGTAGTGAGCATGCAGGTTTGGTCTTTCTAAAACACCAGAGAACTGGGCTATCACAAGAACCTCAATTATGTATGAAGAGCAGAGTTCTCTTCTGGTCTTGAGGCTTCCGAAGAGATCGCCTTCAAAGACAGCCCTCCAAGCACTCCACTGGCTTCCAGTAAAAAGTAGGGTTGACTTTAAGGCTCTTTGCACATGCCACCGCATTCTGTGCGGGAAGGCACCTGCACCGTTACAGGACCTGGTTACTCGGTATGAGCCTCCGCGCGCCCTGCGCTCTTCTGGCTCAGGGCTACTGAAGGTCCCCAAAGTGAAAAAAGCACGTATGGGGGGTAGGTCCTTCAGGTACTTGGTTGCCAAGCGCTGGAATGGTCTGCCAAAGGAACTGCGCCTGGAGCTCTCTGAGCCCAGATTCAGGAAGAAATTTAAAACATATCTGTACACCCGGTAGGCTGGGTCCGCTGCCGGTTGGGGTGACTCATGCCACCACCACTCACCATAGCGCGGGGACACGCCGGTGCGCGTAACCAGGCGCTTTATAAATTTCCCTTATTATTATTATTATTAGTACCCCCAGGAGAGGGACTATTCCTTCATGCCACCAGATACACATGAGACTTGACATGTTTCTGTGCTCCCCACATCTGCAAGTGTTGATGGCACATGTTGCATACCTGGCCAATGCAATTCCAGATCCTAACTTGTGGATAACGCTGCATCAGGAGAAATTACACAGATTGGTGATTACAGAACCAGCAGCACTGAGAGATGCTGAGGGACTCAATATCATATTATTGTGTGAAGGAGGCTGGATCTGTAAGAAACAGACTCATTAAATCAGAAGCATTTAAGGTTTCTGTAGGGGAATGAGCATCAAGACATCACATGGGGTTCATTAGGTACATAATAGTGAGTTACAGATGCTCAAAAATTATATAAAGGCGAGAGACTGATTGACCCCCAATCCCATGCTTATTCAGCACTTGAAAAGTAAAGGGCACTACTGTCTGATCTGAAGCTGGGACTTGTTGACTACCATCAAAATGTTGGTAGGCAGACTGATCAATTACTGGACAGACAGCTGGCATCATTCGTTTCCTAAAACTGGCTCTAAAGAGAACTGATGGGATGCTAGTATGCTTCCAGGTTGAGGCTAATAAACTCTTGGTGGTTTACTACTGCATTTTCTATTTACATCTACACAAGTGAGACCTCAACTTAACGTTAACATGGATAGTTTAATGCCAAAAAAGAATTAATCCTTGGCCAGCCCATGTACACTGTTCAAGATCAAGACATCTGTACAGACTTGGCTACTGTGAGGACCCCTGTGGTGATGGAGCACCCCCAGGGTTCTGTGTCACATATCTCAAGATATTTTAGCACAACATCTACATGATTTATATAAGGTATCATGCCATTCATCACCCAGGAAGTTGTCATATTATTTTAGCCCAAACCCAACTGAGATCTTTTCAATCATTTGTCCTATTGACACTTTAAAAGTAAAATCAATGCTTAAGTAGCAGCTACAAGATTACTGAGGATATTGCCTGACATGATACAATCTAACCAGAGCAGATTTCTCCCTGTAGGAGCACTTCCCTTAACATATGGAAATTGTTTATTTTACTGGATGGTGTCTTTGGCACCTACATAAATTCAGCATTGACCCCTATTGACATGGAGAAGGCCTTCAATTCTTTGAGTTGGTATTAATTTATTCTGTGTGGTGCTGTCTTAATGTCAATGGACATTGATGAGGAAATCATTGCCTCAATTAGGCTCTTATATTGTGTGTGGCCTCACTCCTGGCCAATGCAAGGAGGCCCTCAGAAACACAGCAACATTTACTCTAATAATGGAGCCACTGGTAATCTATGTGAGGCAAATAGGGACAGAATATGTGTTAGAATATGTGTTAGACACTGCAGAATCCATGCTATCTTGAGGTTCACGCAAGATGTGAAGCTGGCCTGGAACGAATGATGGATCAATTGGATGCTATTAGTGCTAGTCCTACTAGAAGGGCAGTGTTCCCACAATGGCCACAATACTTCAATACTGGAATGAATCCTATTCTTAATATGATATAGGTGACAGATACACAACAATCATTTTTGTTTTCTTCGAAAATATATAAAGCTTTTTATTTTCAATTTATCAGTGCTTTAATATTTTTGTATTTTTTCCATTAGACTTCATAAAAAACATTTTACCACATATACATTTCATAAATATTTTCATGGTTCATACAGTAGAAAATATATACTATAACAATAACTATGTACATAAAAAAAACAATTAACCCAAATAATGATACCCCTGGTGACATACACTCAATCACAGCATACTCACAGCACTCATACTCTCACTACATTCAAAACCACAATATCTGAAAAAAAGGGAACTGAATTTTAATTGGCAGGGACACCCCGCCAATTAGTAGGTCTCAAAACACAGTATGAGACCCCGCACTGGGTCAGCGCGCGTTTCGGCGGCACAAGGCCACCTTCCTCAGGACCTCTTTCAGACAAACAAGCCCAGGTATCCAGGGGACGATTAAAATAGTTTGCTACTCTCAATCCGTGGAGGATGATAACACAAAGATGAACCATGTAAGGTGGAAAACCAAGGAGAGGATACTGCAGATGCCACAGTATTAAAAGTGAAGACTGAATTTCTTTGGCGCCAAATTAATTTATGGGCGTGTCAAGTATACAGCAATTCAGTATACGATATGGTTGTCAACTTTTAATTTTAGGTCAATGTATCCCGCTCTTCCACGTGATACTTCTTACTGTTTTTCCTTAGCGTTTTTGACAGGAAATAAAAACTTCCCCTGCTCGCGGATTACTTTGATGTTGCACAAAATGTGGGCCAACACGCTCTCAAGCTCAGTGTCGTAATTCCAAAACCTTAGTGCTAGTCCTAGCCAAAAGGTTAATAAGGCGAAATCATGCTTATTCCATTTCTCCCATGCCAATGTTCAGTGACCTACCTGGTCATAAGACACGAATCGCACACCTTCAGAAATTTGAGAGCACAAATTTATCACAAAGGAGAAGAATTTTTTTCTGGCAACATTACCCAAACTTTAACAGTAGGCCAACGTTCATTCTCATTCCGTAAACAGCTCCCTTTATTCGTAATATGCAGCCCTGTACAACATGGTAGTGTTAGCCAGGCTGTTATATTACATTGTCAATATCTCCATAATTCTTAAGCACCATGTATTCAAGGAACGTAATATGATGATACCAGATTTTTTCTGGGGAGCAGGCAGGTGCCAGGTGGCTCTGTGGACACTACAACTACCACTAACCGAAGGAGGGCTAAATGCCTCAAACTTTCAAAGCTACTATAAAGCAGCACAGCTCAAATGGGTGGTAGGATGATCATAACTGGAGGGACTGACTGAAATGTGAGACCTCTACAACTCACTGAAAGCAAAAACAGCGGGTGATGTTCTACTCAGAGACCCACGGCCTGCTCCTCTATCTTATTGTGGAATGTCAAACACCTCTTGAATTAATGCCTCGCAAAATTTGGTCTCATCTAATGTCAAGCACTGCTTAGCTACACCTTTGGTACCTCTCTATCTCTCTAGGTTTCAAGTGTTGGCTGAGAGGTCGAACATTGCAGGTTTGACCAAAGTCAGACTGTGTCATGAAGTTCCTATAGAAAGGTTCTGCACGTTTAGACAACATACACTGTAGGATTGGTGTCAGACGAACTCTGATCACCCCCACTGGGTATGCTGGCCTTCTTGTCTTCTTGTATCAACTAGCTCACAGTGCCACTAGAATCTCCCCTTACCAAGGAGAGAATAGAGCGTGGCAACCATCGAACATGACAACCCTGAATCCTCAGGACCGTGGAAACAATATACTACCTTTTGCTCAGTCACTCGTGCTTACGTAGTCTGTCTCAGAGAGATACACCGAATAAAGCAAGCTGGGCGTTTTCAATAATCATTTATTGAACAGTTGTTATTCTGGTGTAGAATAGATGTGCTGCAACAACCATTAGACAGTATAAGATATAAATGATTAACAGTACTATAAAGGTAAAAGGATGGTACAGTTCTATCATCTTACTAAAATCATGAATACATTCAAGTATGTAAAACACATGAGACAAGATGCTTACTCCTACGATGCCTCCCTAACTAGATGTACCTACGTGTGCCTCGCATGGGTGTATGTGTGAAGCCAAGAATTCCTCTAGGGATGTTAGACCACTGCGAGCAGGAGCGTCTGAATGCAGGAACCTCAGTGTCTCTGATCAGTGTGTCAGCCGGGAAGTCTTGGTCTCCTCTAACTGTCTTAGCAAGATGTGATGTATATATACCCATAGGTCTCCCCAGGGATCCTACTGTGTCGGCCTAAGGATGAAGTCGGGCATGAACTTTTTACATAGATTGTATACAGGAGATGGCAGTCCTGCTGTGCTTCCAAGAACCCTCATGCATAATATATAAGATTTCAAACTAGGGAAAACCCGCGTTCTGAATGCAGTGTTATATCTGGGTAAAAGGTCAGTCCCTGTAAACTGTGACAAGTGTAATGTAGGGAGAGAATATAGGTGAAGGGTAACAAGTTTAGCGAGGCCTATATTATAGTACCTATATGGAATATAACAAAAGGTACCGTGGACAAGCTATATGAATCTGGGGATCTGCAGGATTTTTCTCACTTAAGGATGGAGCACAGAATTTCAATGGAACAATTCCTGGTTTATAACTCACTAATTAGGGAATCTAAGTTGAGCTGGAGTGGAGGGAGGCAAATCATCTGAAGCTGCTTCTCACAGGGTTCAGCTTGCATTGCTTGCATTTGGTGGAGCTAGGATATTAGTCATTTTTTGAAACCATAACTGGACCACCCTCAGCTGTGACTGATAGGAGTAATCTATGAAACCAGAAGACTTGTTTCCTGCAGTTGACACCCCTTCCCAAAGCTGACAAATCTTTCTGTCAAATTATGGCTCTATCATTCTCAATGGCCAGCACGTCTATATCTGTTAATTCACACTCCCCGTAACCACCTACCATTGCATTAGATCAGAACTGAACATGTTGTAGTGCATTGCACCCATCTCAGACTAGGCTCCTTATAAATGGACTCACCGATGGTTCAGATGACAAGCCATCTTGGGATGATCAATTTTGATAAGTGCCACCTAATTCCATCATGTTTGCAAGTTCCAGGGTCATTGTTGTCTTTTCAGTTTCTTTAATTGTGTAGCTGTGTATAGACTTCATATTTAGGGCAATGTGTGTTATTCAGGAATGTGATCATAAGAGCATGTGTATGTAGGATGAGGACTTTTAGATGTGCCTATAATGTTTGTAAAAAGATCAACAAATTGTGACTGCAAATGAAGCTGCTTTTTTACTCCATGTATACCATCTGTGAAAACATTTAAACTATAGCAGCGAAACAGCACCTTCTCAACATTAGATTAACATGTCAGGATATGCATTAGCCATGAGTATTGCTTCAGCAACATTTCAAAGATTGCTACTTAACATCTATGACTACCTATTATAAAAATGTCAAAAAAGCAAGGAAAGCCAGTCTTACCTCCCAAATAACAGAGGCTGGCAACTCCACTCGAGAGTTATTTAAAATCATACAGTCCTTTACCAACCCTGCAATATGTGAGAGCCCGGATGTTTTTTCTCAAGATCTCTGCAACAACATCTCCCAATTCTGTGAGGAAAAAATTGAGGGGATATATAAGAAAATTGTGACAGCTACAGGCTCTCTGGAGACTTTGGACCCTGCGACCCCCCCCTCAATGGCCCCTGACAAAATGCTCCATACAATTCCAGAAGTTACCTTAAAAGATCTGACCACGCTTATTGGTAACATGAAGACCGGCTCCCCCACTGATCTCATTCCTGCAAAAATGATTTCCCCTTTGGTGGAATCATTAGGCCCTACCATTCAGGAGCTTATGAATCTTTCCTTTGCCAAGGGACAACTTCCACAACCTTGGAAAGAGGCGGTTGTGAACCCTATACGGAAAAATTCCACCCTTCCCTGGTCAGAGCTCTCCAACCTCCGCCCCATTTCCCTTCTCCCTTTTATTAGCAAGCTGGCTGAGAAACACGCTAATACCATCCTTTCCAACTTTATCGAGGCGACAGGGGGCCTGGACCAATCTCAATCCGACTTCAGGCCCAACCACAGCACTGAATCGGCCCTCCTATCTGTGACTGATAAGATCAAAATGTCACAGGACAGAGGAGGGTCTATGATACTAGTGCTGTTGGACCTGTCTGCGGCCTTTGATACCGTGTCTCACAACATCCTTCTCAGCCGCTTGCAGGGAGTGGGAATTGGAGGCTTAGATCTATCTTGGCTGGAGAGTTTTCTCTCAGGGAGATCACAATCTGTCAGCCTGGGCCCCTATCGTTCCACCTCGAAGGCGCTCACGAAGGGGGTGCCACAAGGCTCATGCCTTAGTCCTACATTATTCAATGTATATGTGGCCCCCCTTGCTGAGATTGTGCGGAAGTATGGGTTCATACCAGTCTCCTACGCTGACGACACCCAGCTCCTCTACCCTTTCAGCTCCCTTGGTCCTACAGTCAAGGAACATTTTGCTGAGGGTATGAGGGCAGTGTCACATTGGATGGCCGCCTACTGCCTCCAATGTAACGTTGCAAAAACCGAGGTTATGCTCTTTGGCAGGGCGAGTCTTCTATGGTCTCCTGAATGGTGGCCTCTGGACCTAGGCCCAGTTCCCACTTCAAAGCCCCATGTAAAAAATCTAGGGGTCAAGATTGACCAAAAGCTGACCCTCAAGGAGCATGTCAATCATACTGCAGGAATGTGCTTCTTTACCATTGGTCTTCTACGGCGAGTGTTTCCGTATCTTCCTGACACCTATAGGAAGACACTCGTGCAGACTTTGGTTACTAGCCGCCTAGACTACTGCAACGGCCTGCTGACGCTAGCAAACGCTGATGCAGTAGGTCGTTTGCAGGTGGTCCAGAATACGGCGGCTAGATTAGTCATGGGTGTGCAGGCCAGGACCCCCTCTAAGCCTTTGTTGATGGAGTTACACTGGCTCCCGATACGACAGCGCATCAGTTTTAAAATATGCTGCACGGTTCACAAATGTTTATATGGGAACAGCCCCAAATATCTATCCCAATCTGTTGAACTGTACCAACCAAGCCGCTCGCTTCGTTCAAGCAACCAAGCTCTTTTGAAACCTCCTGCAACAAAAAGAGCTAGGCAGGGAGACCGAGCTTTTTCATCAGTTGGTCCTGCCATGTGGAATAAACTCCCCACCGAACTGAGGATGAACATCAATTATCTGGCCTTCAGAAAGGCGCTGAAAACACTCCTCTTTCAGGAAGCATTTCAGTCCCTTTAAAGCATCTCAGTCCCCCTAACACATGCTGGCAGACAAAGCGCGGAGATACCCCATGGGATTGATTCCAGCGCGATATAAGAAATTAAAATAAAAAAAATAAAATAAAAATAAATCTAAATGTTATGAGGAAATTGTTTCAAAACCAGTGCTGTCATTAATGACATTATTTGGAATGTCATTGGTGCTATCCTGTGTGGGTTCATGAGCAATACATTGGAGAGCATCATGGTTGCTGAACTAAACATAAATGAGGAGTTGTATTGTTTTCTTCAGTTTTGTATCATCAACACAACATCCATTAAACTCGAGTTTTTAGGGCACAATCATTAGTATTGTGTATGGGTTCTAATTATTGTGAATAGTGGATTTAATCCAAGTGATTCACTGTTTCAAGAAGGCCAGAGCCGTGAAAATCAAGCTTGAAGCTGGTGCCCCGGTTGATGCTGATCTACATCAAGAGACATGAGTGAGACTTTGGAATGGTGGTTGCCAGTCCACTGTCTTGGCCAACTTCTGGGTCTTTCTGGGAGCCAAAGACCAGGGGAAGATATCGTAAGGGGAGTTGTAATCTTGAGATGGCAACCAACAACTCCCTTGTACGCCTCAGGTTTGTACAGATCTCTGGCTATTTGTGGAGTGCATACTGTGCTGGCATCTCTGCAATCAAATTGAGAGTGAAGTGTTCAAAAACTCTTCACTCTCACACTGAGAGTGAAGGGCCCGCTCTCCACTCTCACACTCATAGTAAAGGGCTCCACTCTCAAACTGAGAATGAAGGGTCCCGCTGTCCACTCTTACACTGGGAATGAAGGGCCCCACTCTCCACTCTAGCATTGAGAGTGAAGAGCCCCACTCTCCACTCTCAAACTGAGAGTGAAGGGCCCCACTCTCCACTCTCACACTCATAGTAAAGGGCTCCACTCTCAAACTGAGAATGAAGGGTCCCGCTGTCCACTCTCACACTGGGAATGAAGGGCCCCACTCTCCACTCTAGCATTGAGAGTGAAGGGCCCCACTCTCCACTATCACACTGAGAGTGAAGGGCCCCACTCTCCACTCTAGCACTGAGAGTGAAGTGCCCCACTCCCCACTCTCGCACTCAGAGTGAAGGGCCCCGCTCTCCACTCTCACACTCAAAGTAAAGGGCTCTCCTCTCAAACTGAGAATGAAGGGTCCCGCTGTCCACTCTTACACTGTGAAGGAAGGGCCCCACTCTCCACTCTAGCATTGAGAGTGAAGGGCCCCGCTCTCCAGTCTCACACTCATAGTAAAGGGCTCCACTCTCAAACTGAGAATGAAGGGTCCCGCTGTCCACTCTTACACTGGAAATGAAGGCCCCCCACTCTCCACTCTAACACTGAGAGTGAAGGGCCCCACTCTCCACTCTCACACTGAGAGTGAAGGGCCCCGCTCTCCACTCTCACACTCATAGTAAAGGGCTCCACTCTCAAACTGAGAATGAAGGGTCCTGCTGTCCACTCTTACACTCGGAATGAAGGGCCCCACTCTCCACTCTAGCATTGAGAGTGAAGGGCCCCACTCTCCACTCTCACACTGAGAGTGAAGGGCCCCACTCTCCACTCTCACACTGAGAGTGAAGGGCCCCACTCTCCACTCTCACACTGAGAGTGAAGGGCCCGCTCTCCACTCTCACACTCATAGTAAAGGGCTCCACTCTCAAACTGAGAATGAAGGGTCCCGCTGTCCACTCTCACACTGGGAATGAAGGGCCCCACTCTCTACTCTAGCACTGAGAGTGAAGGGCCCCACTCTCCACTCTCACACTGAGAGTGAAGGGCCCCGCTCTCCACTCTCACACTCATAGTAAAGGGCTCTACTCTCAAACTGAGAATGAAGGGTCCCGCTGTCCACTCTCACACTGGGAATGAAGGGCCCCACTCTCCACTCTAGCATTGAGAGTGAAGGGCCCCACTCTCCACTATCACACTGAGAGTGAAGGGCCCCACTCTCCACTCTAGCACTGAGAGTGAAGTGCCCCACTCCCCACTCTCGCACTCAGAGTGAAGGGCCCCACTCTCCACTCTCACACTCATAGTAAAGGGCTCTCCTCTCAAACTGAGAATGAAGGGTCCCGCTGTCCACTCTTACACTGAGAGTGAAGGGCCCCACTCTCCACTCTCACACTGAGAGTGAAGGGCCCGCTCTTCACTCTCACACTCATAGTAAAGGGCTCCACTCTCAAACTGAGAATGAAGGGTCCCGCTGTCCACTCTCACACTGGGAATGAAGGGCCCCACTCTCTACTCTAGCACTGAGAGTGAAGGGCCCCACTCCCCACTCTCACACTGAGAGTGAAGGGCCCCGCTCTCCACTGTCACACTCATAGTAAAGGGCTCCACTCTCAAACTGAGAATAAAGGGTCCCGCTGTCCACTCTCACACTGGGAATGAAGGGCCCCACTCCCTACTCTAGCACAGAGAGTGAAGGGCCCCACTCTCCACTCTCACACTGAGAGTGAAGGGCCTCACTCTTGCACTCAGAGTGAAGGGCTCCGCTCTCCACTCTCACACTGAGAGTGAAGGGCCCGCTCTCCACTCTCACACTCATAGTAAAGGGCTCCACTCTCAAACTGAGAATGAAGGGTCCCGCTGTCCACTCTCACACTGGGAATGAAGGGCCCCACTCTCTACTCTAGCACTGAGAGTGAAGGGCCCCACTCTCCACTCTCACACTGAGAGTGAAGGGCCCCGCTCTCCACTCTCACACTCATCGTAAAGGGCTCCACTCTCAAACTGAGAATAAATGGTCCTGCTGTCCACTCTCACACTGGGAATGAAGGGCCCCACTCCCTACTCTAGCACAGAGAGTGAAGGGCCCCACTCTCCACTCTCACACTGAGAGTGAAGGGCCTCACTCTTGCACTCAGAGTGAAGGGCTCCGCTCTCCACTCTCAAACTGAGAGTGAAGGGTCCTGCTGTCCACTCTCATACTGGGGGTCAAGGGTGCCACTCACCACTCTCAAGTGAGATCCAAGAGTCCAGCTCCAAGTGCAAAGGACGGGAGACTGTCCAGAAGATGGTGGGAGAAGGTGGCGAGATTCCTGATGTTGACTTCTTTATGTACTGGGACTAGTTTAGGGGTTACCAAGAGTGGCAAGAAGGCACGCAATCTTTTTTTTTTAAAGCGCCGTACTGCACTCTGCTACCTTTTGGCTAGGTGTACGCTATAGAAAAAGTATTAAGGTACAGCTAGGATGAGGGGGCTTAAGGGAGGACTAGCAGTTCTATACATGGATGCAAATGACCCCAGAAGATCCATGAGAGCAGCTGAATAGGTGAAGAAGGTTTTGTTGTCCTTACACAAAATTCAGTTGGACATGGGTAGTTCTCAATAGCATGATGTTTGTGACCTGGGTTTGAAAGATACTGTATACACAACCTAAGCTCCACCCACGCTGTCTATCCCATGCCACATGGAACTCCTTATTGGAAAACATCTCTTTTAGTGGCATTTACCACCCATGGTTCTATTTATGAATACCTCAATCCTGCATCAATGCCGCGCTGCCAGATTATCTCAGGCTCAAAAGGTACAGAAACAAAGGCCTTGTACAGAAGTGTGCATATTCATCGGTGCTAGAAAACAGTTCTTACAGTTGTCTTTTAATCCAATTATCATTGTAACATTATAAATTACAATGCATGAATAGTCTCTTTCATTCCCAATCGAACTGTTGTTATGCAGATATAACTGCTACTTACCCACAAGAAGCTGTATAAATCACTCACAGAGGTATTATTCTCCCACTTTGAAATGACTGTGGACCAAGCAATGCAACCTCATAATGCCTTACTAATTATATTTAATTTCTCTTTTGCTTTGTGAAGAGGCCTCTGTTCCCAATACTTCATTTATTAAAACACCAATGATGTAAAACACAATAAGAATTGTGCAGTGTGCAGCATAAATTGCTTCATTGTATTATTTGAATTGTTTTGTATGCCAGTTTTTAAGCAGCTGCGCAGAGTCAAAAACAAAGGGGCATACGTACAAGGACTGCCGCCAACTAACGCTAATGCTAGTTAGCGGGAGTTTTCTTAACGAGGCCTATCACCAAAAACGATTGCCCTGTGAGTGATGTATTTACAATACGTTGCTACATGGCAATACTTTCAGGTAGCTGCGTTGAAAACTGCCAGTAACACTCGCGTGAAGGCGATACAAATTCTGACGTTAGCGGGCGAAAACTGAGGAAAGGCCCATTAGCTGAAAAAAAAGTATGTTAGTCAGCCCAACATTACTTTTTTTGCATCTAGAGGCAAAAATATACTAGAAGTCCACCTCAAATGAAAAATAGGAAATAAAACCAATGGCATACAGAATTGAGCAGCCAGGGACAAGTGCAACACAGATCAACACCCCTTCCAAGCTCCCCAACAGCCAGGATGACCAGCCAGAGTCCCATTGGAAGAGGAAATCCAGGCACTTGGGTATGCTGCTTGATCCACTGTTACATCCACTGTTACAAGTGGAGGAGTGTGGCTCAATGGTTAGAGCGGCAGACCCTGATGCAGAGTTCTGGCCAGGGACCAGGGTTCGATTCCCGCCTCGGCGGGGTCTTGGGCTCAATTTCCTCGGACCTGTTAATTCTCGCCTCGGTGCCTATTCTAATCACGGGCCCCACGCTGCAACTCTGGGCAATAGCTTTCTTAGCCTTCACACCGGCCCCAACAGCGCTAAGGATGCCTGGCTTCACCCTGGGGGTGCACAGGAGTGGACACTTCACAGGGAAAGCCAGGAGGGTTTCCACAGCAGTATGAGTATCAGCGCCAGGAAGCCGAATAGGTGACACCGCAAGGTGACCGTCTGGTGACAGTGCGCTCTATAAGTACCATGACATTTACATTTAAATGCTGGGGAACACGAAATCTGGTCGCCACTGTCAGATCGGAAGAGGCAACCAGGTAGTGATGCCTTTCCTTGCCACCTGTTAGTTTGCTTTTGGGTGTACAGGGGAGTAACCCTTAGTGGACTTCCTCTTTCCACAGCGCTGCACCATCTGCTGGCTACTTATGCTGTCCCCATCTGCTGCCGCTGGTTTCTCTGACACGGAGGTTAGGTGTTCATGTCACTCTTCCACCCGCAGGCTCCTGCCTGCACCTCATCCCTGGTGGTCCAGTGGTAGAGTGTCACTGCTCTGCACTTTGACTGCCCTCCTGTCCCTCTCGTCTGCTGTTCCGGCTCATCTTTCTGCTCTTGTCCATTGCTTTCCTAACTTTTCCTTATTTTTTGAATCTTTGTTGTGTTTGGCTTTGTTTTTCCTGTCCTTTTTCCCTATCCTCTCCCTCGTTGCCGCTGCAATCACCCTCGTCCCCACCCCCTACAGTGCCCTTTCCTGCATTTCCCGCCTCACAGTTGTCCAGCCCCCCTGCAACACTACTTAATGGCGGACGTTGTATGGCCATGCACAGCGGGCATGCCACTGGTGCGCCGAAGGGAAGCCAAAGGCAAGCCCGTCTGTGTCCGTCCGGCCCTGTGCCATGCCCAGCACCAGGAAACCTGCCTCTACGACACTCCACTGCTACGACGCAAGCACCCTCCTTGCCCTCAGCCATGGATGCCACGCCGTCTGCCATCTAGCATCACTGAAGAATAACCTTGCACCCTGCGCCAGGCGAAACTGCAAATGCACCTTCTGCCACATCAGCACAACATCGCCTCTTGCCGCCCAGCGGACCAACAGCGCACCCGACAGGCTCAAATCCATCCTCCTCAACTTGCTGTCCCTCCACAAATACACCACATACATTGGGGACTTTCTTGATGCCACCTGTTCAGACATCGCCTTCTTCATGGAAACCTAGACCAACCCCTGCTCTGGGCCGGACCTAGCCATCACCATCCCTGTCGGCTACTAAATCACCAGCAAGGACCACCCGACCATCCAGGAGGGGGCATTGCCATCGTCTATAAAAGCACACTCCAACTGATCACGCACTCTAATTACCCAACGGTTACCATGGAATAACTCCACTTCCAGATCTGCATCAACCTCAAAACCATCCTCTGCGGCACCCTCCTCTACAGACCCCCTGGGCTATGGAACACCATTCCCCAATGCCATTGTAGGCCTCATTGCAGCCAAGGCTCTCCCATCTACCGACTACATCATACTGGGAGATCTCAAGTTTCACCTGGACAACCTTAGTGATCAGAACAGCACCGCCCTCCTGGGGAACCTCGCCGACATCGGACTCAAGCAGCTTGTCACTGCACAAACCCACATAGCTGGACACACACTTGAGGACGTCTTCTCAGCCAGTGGGAACTTCAACTACAGTCACACCACCGGACTCTCCCGGACTGTCCATCATTGTATACATGATGTCTTCACCATGCCCACCATACACCACCACCATCATTGCCCCCCCCTCGCAGCTGGATCAAGGCCACCAAATAACTTCTCGTCAACTCCCTCAGCACCACCACTCCGCCAATACTTACAGATGCCAACACTGCAGCGCCCAACCTCCACCGATGGTTGTCAACTGCGTTGACACCCTAGCACCCCTCAAGAAAAGACCAGGCAAACACTCCAAGAAGGCCAACTGGTTCAATCCTGCCCTCCACTAGTCCAGACGTACCTGCAGACATCTCGGGAAGTGATGGAGCCACAATACCAATTAACTCCGCAACACAGTCACCCTAGCACCATGGCGCAAGGGTGCCTGAGTTGACGCACCCTTCCCTATTTTTCCGGGGCACTACATATTTTATATACTTTGTGTATTTTTTCATTAATGAATCTTTGATACACGTTGTGATTAAAAACAATGTTGTTATGAATATTTGTGTATGTGATTTACTAATGTTTTAGTTGAGCTAAGTGTGCATGTAACTGGGACCACTTTGTTTATAGCAACCTTTCGCCCAGGTCCCAGTGACTTCTTGGGTTAACCCGTGTTTTATAGCACAAGTTGACGCATGGCAGCAATTGTGCTTCAGCATAGGAGAAAAAGACAGGGTGGCTTATTTATGAGCCCCTTCTGACAGTTTCACCCCGCCAGTGAGTCATTTCCTTGACGTACATGCAGGGTGATTCTTGTACCACAAAGTGACACATCTAGGCATAGGCGTGACCTTGTGAAGCCCTGTGCCACATTGTACCTGCATCAGGTATGATGTATGCAGGGTGGGTGTTCCCAAGCAACAAAGCCTTATATGTGTGGCGCAGTGAAATCCATCAGATTTCACTGCAACACTTGTAGGATGCCCCTACGTCAGTACCTTATGTCTGCCTCATGGCAGGCGTAATGGTGACAGTGCAACAGGGATAGGCTGGCCCCATGCATTGCTGGAGTTGTGTCATGCATAACTTTAGCGCTGACAGATACGTAAGGATTCCAGACGTATCTGTCATTAATTGCGACATGGAGTGCCGTACAGTGAATACAGCTCGTCCATTGTGTCGCAAGAAGGGCGTAGTGAAAAGTGATGCAATGCTGTTTTGTCGCAGCGATGCAACTCTTTTCATGATTTAGGCTCAGGAATGGGCCCTATCTTAATGATGGTGCGCATTCCTGCCCTGTAGTTTTGTCGCAGGACAGCACAGCAACATTCCTTGCAGCGCTATCCAGCACCAAAACCTTCTGAAATGAGGCCCCAAGTGTTTGCACAATTTTTAAGACCAGTTATTTTCTGGTCTTAAAAAACTGTCTCTAACTGCAGTTAGAGGCAGTTTCCTTTTGTTTTGCACCATATAAAAAAAATCCTTGTAAATATTACAAAGTGGGGTTTGCGGCAGTTTGTGCACGGGAACGCCTACCTTGCATCTCATTTTCGTTAACTCACGCTAACAGATTTGGTGATGTTAAAAATTTGTGTTTTTGCAAGAAAACTACCACTAACTGAGGTTAGTGCAACTTGTAAATAAGGCAATAAAAAAAAAAGCTGCTGTAACGTCAAAAAATTGACACAACAGCAGAGTTAACTCTTTTACATATGCCCCAAAGTGTTACAACTGTTAACAAATACGGGAAAATAAAATCGTAACTCAGCATGCAATACAGTATATTCAGAATTGCAAACTTAATTTATATTTTATTTTATTTTATTTAAAAACACTACTTTTTAGAAAGTATTGTTTTTGAGGAAAGAAGAGCAATGTATATAGTAAAGTCCAAGCAAAATCAGTTCTGGGCTGATTCTTCACAAGTTGAGACTCTTAGAATATTTGTGGCAAATTTCAGCAAAGTGATCAAAAGACCAAAGGGCACGTCATCCAGAAAGACATAGGTCAATGGCCATGTCAAGGGGATTCCAAGCTGCTTCAGAATCATTTATTTGTAGAAGTTAGTGTGCTAACATAAATATTTCAAATTCCACTGAATTACACTACAGAAGCCATGGCAAACAAAATAGAAAACAAGATCATGGAAAAAGTGATGTGTGTATTGCCACAAAATAAATGCCAAAAGTAAAAGAATGTGTTAATCACAGAGACCTCCTGCAGCCAAGTAATCAGTCACCTGCCAAAAACCAATGCCCCTAACAACAATATACCCTCTGTTGTGCCCTAGTATTTGATTCTGGTGTCATGTCATGGTTTGCCCCAGTCAGGATCCATGTGTTGGGTTAAACCGAATGTTTGGAAGGATTCAAGAGATAGTTTAGAGTTAAAAGATTACTACACAGCCAGCACCCTTGCTTAATTTGCAAACTATCTTACCATCTGTGGAGACTCTTGGCACACTTGCAGCAAGGACAGTATCAGACAGCAGACTAAGATATATAAAACTGAAAAACAAGGCAGATGTTCTTGCCTGGCTATGCATCCAGGATCTGGAAAACATTTCTGTATCCACCGGGACTGCTCCAACGCTGCTCCAATTAGGAAAGATTTGAAGACGCACCTCTTTAAAGAATACTACATTGCAATGCAGTTGGGCACCAGTGGGGGAGATGGGTGGAAGATGTGGCTGCATGGCCCTAAAGTAATTAAAGTGAATGCTCATGCCATACACTACTTACGACTTCACATACTACATCACTCATGACATTTTCCATGACATAATTGCCAAAATCACTGCAAAACCTGACATTACATCATTGATGACAACACTGTGCATGATGGGGATGCATGCTGTTGATAACTTTTGAATTTCACTTATTTTGTTGGTTTAAAACATTATGCTTTATTTGACATTTTCACCTAACTATAACATCCCTTTAACCTTTGGTTATAGTTAAGATGATATTAGACATGTCAGCCTAAGGGTAGTCTTCCACTAAACAAAGGACGCTGTGATTGGCCAAGCAGGCTCTTTGTTTTGTCTCTCATCAATCATTTTTCTCAGTCCTACAGGAGGGAGTTTGATGACTGGAAGGCCGCAACATGAGAAGAAATGTATGACTGCCCTTACAGGACACGGGGACTCACTTCCTATGTCCTGAAAATGTTTAAAAAACACCATATAAATGGGGCAGTGTAGGGGTACTCTAACCCCCCATCCTTGTGTTGAGGACTCCACATGGGCCCAAAATGTAAAATAAAATTGGGATCCTGTGGGACTCCAGAGGGACCGGGAAAGCGAATTACAAAAAATAAATAGCACAGGGATGCCTGAGGGGTTTTGGCAACCCATAGGATGGTGGACGATAGTATGCTATGCACATGTGAGGGGTTAACCACCGGCAGGGGGACAGGGGTATGTTTAAAATGTAGATTTAAGTAGAGAATGTGCCACCAGCATGCTCTTCTTATGACCTCACAGATTTCATCAACCATGACTTGTTCAATGACATCACTGATAACATCTCAAGCTACAATCACTGATGAAAACTAGTGGTTGATGGAATGTTTACTTCCGCCCGTGGAATTGGCAGAGTTATGGTCACTGCTTATTCCTCTTTAATACGGTGTTCTGGCCAAATTCCATCAATCGCTGCGTGGCCGAATTTTTCTTCCGCAAATGCAAGCTGGCAAGCGAGATTTGGCATCTCATAGCATGATTTTCTAATTTGGGCAGTCGCAAATGGCCTCTATCAGGGGGCTGCTTCTCAAGTAGATTTGCTACAGCTCGAGTATATTTTCTACTCGAGTGGCAGAGAAATCAACTTGAATGGCCACACGCTCTTGTACAATGCATGCTGCCATTCACGCTGATTTTTCAGCGCTGATCGTGCTTCCGGTGCTAAATTGCAGGACAAGCTGCATATTTTCTGCCTATTGGAGGAGCTCCATGGAATCTTGTAGAGTTTCTACGTAGTCCGCGGAGTTCACTGGAGTGAAACTCAGTGAGTTCCGCCCAACCCTAATGAAAACACTGGGCATGGTGGGGGCACAAGTTCTAGTTAGCTCAGTAAAGAGTAACTGGTGGACTTCAGTGGGTTTTTTTTTGTTTAAAATAATATGTTTTAACTGACAAAATGGCAAAATAATTTTTTGATAACTTTAGGAGAAAATAACTTTTAAAATGTTACTATGTGCTGCTACAAAGAAAACCAGTTCAGAACTAGTTTGCCATTCAGTCTCACTTGGGAGGCTTAAAAACTAGGGGTGGGTGCAACTCGTGCAGTTTTTGTCTGCAGAATTCCACGGAGTTACATAAAATCTCCGTGGGATTCTGCAGAGTTCCGTGAGCGGGCAGAAATCTGTACATCACGCTGCTCACACTGATTTTTAGCGCCAGGAGCCTGCAGCATGAATAGCACCACATGGTGAGCTTGAGGCTGCTGCTTCTTTGCTGCTGGTGGAGTAGATTTTCTCACGATTTTAACCACCTGCGACTGCCTGTGACCACCCGCGTTGAGAAAATCTCACAAGCTGCTGTTCTAGCACCCCAAAATTGAGCTAGGGTATGCCAATTCTCGCTCGTCAACATAACGCAGGTGAGCCGCATGCAAAAAAAACCTCTGTAATGTGGTGGTTGGCAGAGTTTTGCCGCAAATATGCATTGCAAGTGTAAAGCAGAGTGGGCAAAAGTCCGCGAACTCTGCCGGCGTAGTGGAATTTATCCCCCAACCCTATTCAAAACACGTTCGTGGATGAGAGTTAGCAACCCTGCTACCAAAGATCTGCTGCTGGGCTTCTAGGTTCAGGGATGCATGGGTGTTGTAAACAACTAGACACTCAACAAAGAGGAGGACAGGAACAGCTGGCAGAATAAAGGTTACCATTAACACTTTTTCCTTTGAGTTGGTGATGGCAAAGTGTGGCTGGGAGGAACTGTGTGCATTCATTTTCATGGCCACTCTAAACTTTCTGGCCCTAGCAGGTTGTAAAAATAGTCTTTGATCCTAACAAATGAGTGGTCCCCTCTTCTGAATAGAGACTGACTAGGGGAGAACCAGAGTGTAGTGGTCACTTTAAGTGGCGCGTGTCGTCCACGTTGTATGTCACGCGAACGACACGCGCAATATAGTATTATGATTTGAATGTGTTTATTTATCAATGTTACATCCTCGCGCGATGCCGACGCTCGGTCAACCTTCCTAACGGAAGACAGACACTTCGTTGGGATCTGACCGTGAGCAGAGGCATCGCGCATCGGGTGGAGTTATTCTGTAATATTAGGAATAAACATTCTCCTAACTCATCACCGTTTCTATGGAATTATTGAACCTAACATTTGGCGACGAGGGTGGGATTCACTCCACCCAACAACCCACGCAAAAATTTTCTTGGAGTTTGATCGATCAGAAAGAAATAATCGTACAAACATACCCGACCACTGAGGATTTTCTGTTTCATGCGCAGCTGTAAGGAATAAACACATGGTGTAAGCTTTTTCATGATTGGCCGTGAGCTTTTCTTCAAAGCAAAAACCAGGATTGGTTCATTTCAACCACGTGTTTAAAAAAGACTGCCTCCTATTTGCCACCGCGTCCAACGAATCACCGAGACACTTCTCCTCAGCAAATATTACAGAATAACTCCACCATTAGGAATAAACATTCTCCTAACTCATCACCGTTTCTATGGAATTATTGAACCTAACACAGAGCCCATCCAGATGGAAGAAGGGGTGAGCTAGCTATGATTTAAGATTGCTGTGATTTTTGTGTGGTAAGCTACAGAGGGAGTACTAAAAAGGAGGTGGGGAAATAGTGAAACAATAATAAGGATTGAGTAGTGGTAAATTTCCAATAGCAGGCTAGAGCACAGGGCAAGACTGGCACATCACCAGCACTTCCTCAGAACACTCTTGAACCTGTGAAGTCAACATTGAGAATATAGAATGCTCTGATAGAAGAAAAGGACATAAGAATTCCTGACTCCTTATGTCACCCAGCTTCTATGGTGCTTTGCAGGGGTCAGGTGGTTGACCCCCCCTGTTCACCTGATCAATGGACATAAGAAGTAGTAGAACTTCTAATTCCAACAAAACCCAAATGGCAAATGAAGACCCGACCCAACAGGGGCCCTAGCTGAAGACAGTCCTAAAAATATAGAAACCTGCCATGAGGACATGAAAGAGACCAGGAAGAAATTTCTATGAACACGACTAAGTGGGTAGGCTTGCCCAGGGAGGGTGCACCCTCTGACTGATAAATAACACAGGATGGCCCCAATCAGAGCTTTTGCTGTGCTCAAAACATGTTCACTGGGAACCCATGATAAAGGGAACTAGCCTCATACAACGATAAAAGGTAGGCTTCTGGCCTACCTTTTCAACCGAGGCTGTCATCCTGGCTGTCCTTGACACGCTGAGGAGGAACGCCGACGCAGGGACCCCCCCGGGCCTTCATACTCCTGGATCTATCAGCTGCGTTCGACACGGTGGACCACAACATCCTGCTCCACCGTGTCGAACAGGCTGGTATTATAGGCCTTGCCTTGAGCTGGATACAATCGTTCTTGTCTGGAAGATCACAAGCCATCCGGCTGGGCCCCTACACAGCGCCCAAAACCCTCACGACATGTGGTGTCCCCCAGGGCTCCTCCCTGTCACCTTTATTGTTTAACCTTTACCTCCGGCCCCTACTTCACTCACTCCGTAACTGGGATATTACAGTATATAACTATGCTGATGATCTGCAGATCATCTTCCCTCTCAACTCCCAGAATGCGGTAGCCAACTTCTACTCCGTTATGGTCCACATACAGGAGTGAATGAACTCCAACCACCTGAAATTGAACCCTGGGAAAACCGAGCTCCTTCTTCCGGGCTCCAGCCCTTATTCCTGGGGGGCCCACTTCCGGCCCACGGAACTGGGCACCCCACCGACCCCCGCGAACACTGTAAAGAGCCTCGGCGTGACCATCGACGCCGAACTCTCCCTCCGACCCCAAGTCAGTTCTGTTATCTCATCCTGTTCTTTCCAACTCCGCAAGATTCGCAAAATCAGCCACTTACTTCCACCTGCTGCTCTGATCCAAGTGATCATCTCCCTAGTGCTTTCCCGCTTGGACTTTTCCAACTTCCTCTATCATGGCCTCACCAAAACTCTTCTTTACCGCCTACAGGTAGTCCAGAACCAAGCAGCCCGCCTCATTTATAAATCCCCCAAATGGCAATCGGCCAAACCATTGCTGCACAAACTGCACTGGCTGCCTATGGAGCAGAGAGTGGCCTTCAAGCTGGGCTGCCTCACGCTCAAAACCCTTCACGGCACCAGCCCCGCCTTCCTAGCCTCACTCATCCATCCTTATTGCCCAACTCGCAACCTACGCTCTGCCCATCTTCACAAGCTTGTCGTGCCCAAAACCAGAACCAATAAATTCGGAGGACGAAGGTTTGCCCTCCTGGCCCCGAAGTTCTGGAATCCCCTTCCTCTGACCATTAAATCTAGCAGCTCCCTCCTTCATTTTAGGAAGCAGCTCAAAACCTTCCTCTTCCCCCCACCATGCTAAATCCTGTAAACTTCCAGTCTGCATCTCACCTCTGTTCTACAGCGCCAGGAAACTCATGGTGTCAGTGCACTCTACAAATGTCATTTAATAATATTAATAATAATACAGTCCTTCCCAGCTACTGCTTCCAGCCCTAAGCCACATGTGGATTTTTGAGAACTAAAAACAATGAAGATAATGTTGGTACAACCTTGGACTTGGGTGACCTGGCCAATCTACCAAGGTAACACAATCTTGGTCCCTCCAAAATGTAACTTTGTCCCACCTGAAGACTCTGGCAACATAACCAGTGGCTTCAGCGGGAGATGGAAGATAATGCATCTGCATTTGAGGGCCCCTCATCTGCTGAAAGACTATCAGCCTGATTCATGTACATGCCGTTTTGCGTGTCCCTAATAGCGAATCATAGCGATTCGCTATTGAGGACACGCAAAACGGCATTCATGTAGGAATTGCTACTTAAATAGCGATTCCTACATGTTCTTTATTTGCGAGTAGCAATTTGCTACTCGCAAATACTCCCCATTCATTCCTATGGGCCAAGAGGCCCATAGGAATGAATGGGGATTTGCGAGTAGCAATTTGCTACTCGCAACTAAGATAGCGATTTTAAGGGTGGCAGGGGTGTCCAAAGGACGCCCTGTAGCACCCCTAAAATGCACTTTTGGACAGGTGTTGCGCACACACATGTCCAAAGGACATGTGTGTGTGCTACATGCAACTTTGAAAAATGCTTTTAAAAGCATTTTTCTGAGTTTTTGCTATTTACCGACAGGTCTGACCTGTCGGTAAATAGCGGCCCCAAAAGTCCAAAATCGCTATTTTGTTTTGTGTCATGAATAGCATTTGAGGAATCTCTATTAGAGATTCCTTAAATGCCATTCCACGCAAATATGCGAATTCTTACATAGCGATTTTTGCATTTGGTATCATGAATACCAAATGCAAAAATCGCACTCGCAAAGGGCCAGATTCTCAGAATCTGGCCCTTTGCGAGTGCAATTTACCTACATGAATCAGGCTGTTAGACTTCTGTGTGGAAGTAGATACTGGGCCTGGCTGAGCTGTAGGCGGCTGTGCTAAGTAAGAAACGGAGGAGGAGCAGAGCCGGGGAAAGAGCCTGGGACCGGCAAGCCCCAGCTGCCTTGTCTGAAGCAGGGTCCCTTCACTGTGTGGACGGAGCTGGACGGAGCTGCTGACCGAAAGGTAACGCGTTAGGAGGAGCTGAGTGGAGAACACAGACACGAAGGCGGACCCAGGCTGACACTGCCTCTGTTGATCGCGCCCACGAGCATGCGCGCTCCCTGAGTTATCGGAATCAGGAGTAACCCTGGGCGAAGCACTCCGCTCCGCTTGCGGAGTTTGCGAAGTTTTTGCAACTTCGCACTACGCGAGCGGCACGTAGCACAGTGCGAACATGCGTAGTGCAGCGTAGCGTAGTGCAGCGCTCATTTTTTGCTTGTTCGCGGTCCTGAACGTCATGTTCGCGACCGCGAGCACGCAAAATGACATCCCGGCGAGATTCTCAACGCGAGGAGGTCAGGTTTCTCATTGTGAGTGGTTGCGCATGCTCGCGACCGCTCTCAATGAGAAACTACCTGTTCGCGTTGAGAAAGCTGCCGCTCGAGTAATAATCTCCTCGAGCAGCAGAAAACTACAGCTCGCACTGTGCAAGATGCCGTTTTCAATGCTTGCACAGTGCCGGATGCTTGTTCGCACTGTGCAATCATTGAAAACGCATCTTGCACAGTGCGAACATGCTACTACGCAGCTCGCGTAGTGCTACGTGAAGTTCGCGTAGTGCGAAGTGCACTTCGCGTAGCTTTGCGTAGCGCTACTCCGCGAACTACGCCCACCCTTAATCAGGAGCAAGCGAGAGGAGGAAGACACGGCAGTAGGCAGGCAGAGAAGGCCCCCAGACTGCCACGGACGATAACGGTGCCGCACACAGAGACATTTGCCCATGTAAACAAGGCAAAAGGGCTGAAGGTGAAGCCTATGGTTCAGCAGGCTTGAAGTGCGAGGGGGCAAGCTTTAGGCAAGCGTCCTCTGCCTGAGACAGCTGAAGTAACACCTTGGTACAGGTGTAACAAAGGACAAAAAGGAAAAGCGGATTGTACTGAATTGGTCAGTCAGCCAGTCCAAGCACAGCAGAGGTAAGTGGTGTAATAACAGAGTTTAATTTATTTTAAAAATCTTAACCAAAATTGGTACTGGGCAATAACAGAGTTTAATTTATTTTTTACATTTTCAACCAAAATTGGCGCTGATTGACGAGTCATAGAAAACTGACACCCCCAAGTATGTCTGCAAGAAGAGGGGGCTGGAGCAAATAGTTGGCAGTACTATACCCTAGTGGAACGGGGTTCAATATAATATTGCCTAAGTAAGCAAGCATTTTTAGCCAAAAGTTGGAAGCCAAATACATTGCATGATGGCGCCACAAAAGTCTAAGAACCATAAAGGTCAGAAACAGCCGGATAGCACTATTAAGGAAACCGTGCTTGAAAATGAGTCCTGGGGAGAGAGTATGGAATCACCCAAAGGGGTGGCAAAAAGGTTTTCCAAAAGGAATAAAGACATAAGTGAAGGCATCCAAGGTGGATTAAAGGGAGGCGCACACGTATCTAAATCAATTAAGGATTTCGTAGGAAAACATTAAAAAAAATTACAAACCCCAGTGAAAACCCCGGATTTGAACTAAGGATTGAATAAAGAACTATTGTTTGAACAATTGGATCTGGAGGACTGTGTAATCAGATCAGATGTACCCTTTAGTAACCAACTGAACCAAAGCCCTATTGAGGTTACCCCAGAACCTGGACTATCCTCCTCACCTCAGATTTTCTCCCTGTTGGGTGACAGCGATATGACGGGTGAAGGGATGAACTTAACCAACCCTGAAAGAGAACAGAGAAGTGACTCTGAGCAGCTTAGAATGTCTACGACTGTAAAGAGCAAGGAGCAACATGAATTTCAAGGAGCAGCATTTATGGAAAACTCGGCACGGAACAATACCTTGGTATAGACATATCAGCAACTGCTTCAGCAGCTGTGCTTGATATAATGCTAATGCTACAAAAAACCTTGCAAGGGATGTTGGAAGTGGCGATGCTGAATAATAGTATGTTAAAAACCCATTAAACCCTATTTCAGAAGACAGTAGGGGAATTGCAAGGAATTAGGGGGCTGATGCCCATGTTAGTGAGACCTGCTCAGAATTAGGACACCCCATTGCAGGAAGAGGAGAGGGAGTGCGAGCAGTCGTGTGACAATCGGGAGGTTTATATATCAAGATGCCCAATGTTAGTAAATAGATGGAAGGATCTATTGGGTTATAGGCGATATAATGCACAGAGAGTTAAGAGAAGAACAGCACCCTTAAAAAAAAAGGTGAGGGTAGTGGAAAAAGATCTGGAAGGAAACCCAAACGCTGTGAAGAAAGGGAGTAAAGCATCAGTAATTCCCCAAGAAGACAGAGTTATAGTAAGAAATAGGAGGTCAACGAGGATCCCCAAAATCAGTGCAAGGGTGGGGGAGGTAGCAACGGTGAAAAACAAGGAACAAACAAAAGTTGCACCAATAAATAAAGAAGAACCTAAGGTGACTAACTTATGGAAATTACCCCAAGGGCAAAGGAACATGAATAGAATAGCAAATAGGGGAGAGGCCTTGGTAAAAAGAGGAAGTGAAGGGAATGGAACGGGATGGAGGGGAAGCTATTTGGTACTACTCCTGCAAAGGATGTCGAAAATCTGTGGCTATATTTTGAACCTGTCAAAATAGAGAAAGGGAGAAAAAAAGGCAGGAAGGTCATACCCCTAAACCGTTCCCAACTTGTAATTTCCGTTACTAAATGTCCTAGTCTGAGGGGTTTGGGATCAAAGGATCTAAAACAAGTAGGGTTTAGTAATAATAATGATGGGAAAGAACTTACCAGGGTATTATTGTACTCAAGCATGGTTAAAACAGCAATTGAGAGGGCGGAAAAAGAAATAGTAAAGGAAGGGATAAGGTTGGTACCGGCTAGAGAAATAGAGAAGAGGAACAAGCCGGACAGAGCCTTTTTAGGGTGTCATTCAGGCTTGGGAAGAAGACAGATAAGTCTGATTTTAGGCAAGGGAAGGGAAGGAGAACATTTGAGAATGGTAGTTGAGAACTATGAGTCAGGTAACCCGTGGGGTGATTGGTCCGCTTATGATAGCTGGCCAGGCGCCCCATATGGGGATAATTCCGTTGATGACCGTCTCAGTGATGTTGAGTAGGGAGGAGGGGTGTCGCATAGCATGATCCTGTATTTTGGAACGTGAATGGGCTAGGAGGGGAGACAAAAGTAGAAAGTATAAAAATCCTAGCCCGAAGCCTGAAATAGTAGGTTTACAGGAGACCTGGCTATTCAACAAAATCCCCCCGTCTTTGAAGGTTTTGTGCAACTACATAAACCTGCAAGAAGGAAAAGATTTGGTCGACCGGCTGGGGTCATTTATACTCTTGTTTTGACTAAGATAGCGAAAGGGTAATGATAATAAATATGACTTGTAAATGGTCACTGGTCAGTGATGTACACCTGTTGGGCTCGGAAGGGTTGTATGATCACGTGCTAATTGTAAATGTATACATTCAATGGGGTTCAAATGAAGAATATGAGATAGAATTGAGACGGTTCGAAAATGACCTAGACTTATTGTGTGAAAAGTTTGAAAATTATACAATATTTGTAATGGGTGATTTTAATCATAAATTGAACCCCTCGAGATGCGACAGAAGGTTTAAAGACCTCTTGAGCTCAAATAATATACCCCCAGCGTTGTTTCCAAATTGTACAACCTCTAAACAAGATGTGAAGTTGGGTAAATTTTTGGGGCTGAAGGGATTGTTCTGCCTAAATGGCAGGTGGGAAACAGATAGCCCTGCAAAGCAGACCTTCAAGATAGGTTCCCAACACTGCCCAATCGATTATGCATTCATCCATGCGTGGAATTTTGACCTCATTAAGGGGTTTCTGATAACTTCTTGCGATGGTAGCGACCCCAATATTCTGCAATTTGCATTAGCAAGGGGACCCCAAAGCTCTAGAGAATTGGTTCTCCCTCAACAAGTAGAGTACACTAAACGTCTGACAACAAGACTTACTGAGCAATATATTGAAAAGCTAGCTGGATTCCAACAGGAAGTGAGTCTGTAGAATGTTAGGATGAGGAAAGTGCCTTGGTTCGAGGAAAAGATAAAAGAAATGGCACAGTGCCTTAAAGTAGATCTAAAAAGTAAGGTTTCATGCTCAATGGCTAAACAAGCAATGCAAAGCAAACAGCCAAGCTGGTTTAACCCCTCCCATGCTCATCACGAGCTCAGCTCGTCATGAGCCACGGTTCTCGTGTGCTCATGACGAGCTCAGCTCGTCATGACCTTTAGAACGCTTGCACACTGGGCAAATTCCCCTGCTGTGCGAACGTTCTAAAGAAACGGGTGTGGTCATGATGAGCTCAGCTCGTCATGAGCACACGAGCACTGTGCTGCATGACGAGCTGAGCTCGTCATGAGCACGGGGCGGTGTGCGCGCCCCCCTCCCCCGAGCACAGCGGGGGAATGTGCCCAGCAGGGAAGGGGTTAACGGAGAGTGTCTAACTAAGAAAAGAGAAATAAGAAGAGAAGAAAGAAGCCTGAGGAAAAAACATGATCCAATAAGACACAAAAATGTAAGTAATATGAAGAAGGAGTATAAAAAGCTAGTGAGAAATCTGAAGAGGGCCTTCAACGAAAAATGCTGGGCAAACTTGCTGGAAATTATAGAATCTAAAAACTTGTGTAATTTCTGGAATTTGTTAAAGGAAGCATCAGGACAGGCAAAGGGGGCTATGCCCTGTGTAGTTGAGGAAGCAGCATGGGAAGAATATCTAGTGGAGCTATACGGAACATATATTGAAGAAGAAGGTGAGGATACCAGTTCCTGGATGGAGGCGGTGGTAGATCTAAAACCTCTGTTTACAATAGAAAAGGTAAATAAAATCCTTAGAAGCTTAAACCTAACCCGTGCTGCAGGACCTGATAATCAGCCAACAATTATCATAAAATCCCAGCAAGATTGGTGGGTGGAATTTTTCTCTTGCATGTTTTTGGCAATATTGGAGTCAGGCAAGATCCCCGAAAAGTGGAGGGGAGCAATAATCAGACCCATCCACAAGAAGGGTGACAGAAAAGCACAAAGAAATTATAGATTTATCAACCTGTTGGATATTGGGGAAAAGGTATTTTCCAAAATAATTCTGGGTAGCCTGAAAGACTGGGTGGAACCATGGTCGATCGTGCCAGTGGAACAAGGAGGCTTTAAGAAGGGGCATTCCACGATCAATCACTGTTTCGCATTGTGGGCCGTAGCGCGGAAGTCTGTGGAAAAGCAGGGGATGTTATGCTGCTGCTTCGTAGATTTCTGCGCTGCTTTCGACCTAGTGGATAGGAGATGCCTTTGGAAGTCCCTAAGAAAATGTAATATCCCAGAGGGGCTCCTGGGAATTATCCAGGAGCTACACAAACATAATTGGGCACAAGTAATCAAAGACACAGATGGAGCATTGACACCTAAAATATTGATTATGAATGGTTTAAGGCAGGGATGTGTATTGGCCCCCTTACTGTTTGCAATATATCTGGCCGACCTCCCAGCCACCTTAGAAGTGAACAGAAGTGCCAGCCCTAAAATGCATGGGAAACAATCGTCCTGTTTGCTGTACGCTGATGATTTGGTAATCTTTGACCAAACAGAGATTGGATTGCAAAGGAAGTTATATGCCTGTAATGAATACTGCTTGGCCAAATGTCTGACTGTAAACATGGACAAAACTAAAATCCTATGTTTTGGGAAGAAAACTCAGAATTTTAATTGGTATCTGGGTTCTACCAAACTAGAAATCGTGAACGAATATAGATACCTCGAAATCTGGTTTGAAAAGTCTTTAAAATGGGACATCCACCTGGTAGCCCAGAATGCCAAAGCCCATACATCAGGATGTGGGCTAAGGAAATTTAACCAAATCTATGGGGATATGTCACATAGACCTTTATTGAATGCCTATAAGGCAATGATACCCCCACAAGTGCAGTATGGGGCCGAGGTCTTGTATTTGAATGAGAAGACCAACTGGGACATTGAGGACATTGAGGAAGGGAAATGTCTAAAACTATTGATGTCACTGCCTGCATCATCTATGATCCAGGGAATCCGAGTAGAGCTAGGAGTGACAGCATGGAACATACAGGTACAAGTGCCCTTTTAAGATTTTGGAAAAGATTGGGATCTGAAGAAGTCACAAAAGTGTCACAATGGTATAAAGAGGATATTCTGCATAGCGGCTTAAATTGGGCCAAGATGATTAGAATGAAATTGGGCATTACATGTAAAAACCTAAAAGTCAAATTTGACCAGGCGACACTAACGGTTGAAGCTTCAAATTGGGGAGCTTAGAATGGCAGGAAGAGAATTATCGAGGCAAAATGACATGATATACCTGGGAAAGAAATTATCAGTCCACTATATGATGAATAGCTGGAAGAATGATATGTGGTACCCCTGTTTGGATACACTACCAAGAGCTGAAGTGCTCAGGTGAAGAATAGGGGTCAACCATTGGGCATCGAATGGAAATAGAAAAGCAGAAATGGTACAACTCGGCGGTAAATGTCACTGTGGATTAGGTACCAAATGCGATAATTTACATATTTTATTAGACTGTCAAAAATTTGTGTCACAGCGGAAATTGTTTTTACGACCTATGTTTTTTAAATATGGTACCACTGAGCGCCTGTTAGCAATTAATCTATTTACTGACATGCCAAATCTTGATGTAGCAATCGCCATGGCAAAATATATGAAAGCGATAAAAAGGACTGTGTTGGAACTAAATAAGATTGGATAGAAAACGGCATGGGAAATGCTTAAAGTACATTATGCTTAGGCTGTAACACTATCTTATGCTGTTGTTTATTGTAACTCTAGGAGTATTGTTATAGGAATTTTTAAGTTGCGGGAGGGAGGTAGGATCTTCCCCTTTTGAAGGTATTGCGTTTTTGAAAGTATCATTGAAATTGTTGTATATGTTTTAAATTATTTATTGCAATATGTATCATGTTGTTTAGAAACCAATGGTCTATTAAACATACTTTTACTACTACTACTATGAAAAAAAGTGACAAAGTCCCAAGATAACATCTTTGAACAGTGCAATCCACTTTGGTCCAATATCGCACATAAGCACTAGCAAACCAACAACAGACATTTGTTGCTGTTGCTTTATCTATTCTAGGTTTATTTTGCCGAAAAACCTTTGCCATTCATATCTCCAGTTCCCCTTATCCAATTTTAATCATGTGGATGTCTTTTTGTTCTTTGTTCTCTTTTTCTAAAATGTTTTGGGAATTTCAATTAATTATTTTCTTTACTTTAAAATTGTTGGGACTGCTTGAACTATAGAATTATTTCTCTGGGGAATTGTCTGATGCTTATGCCACAGCTACCAGGGTTTGAACATTGGTTATCACAGAATTGTGTTTTAGCCAAACCAAACTGTTTCTATTAAGTTGACAGTAGTACCCTACTCCCAAATAACTTACAACTATTTGTTAAACAAGATATGTAAGAAGACATTCCTGTGCGAATGGAAGATGCAACATGTGTTTCAGTTTCAAACTACTGACCTTTTCTTAGAGTCCCTTATTTGCTGTGGACAACAGGTTTTTTCGGCACAATGGCAATTTCTCATTATTGTTATTTTTACCATGATGGTTTCATGCCATTTCTTTTGGTTGATGTGATGTTGTCAATTTCATAACATGCCATACTTTACATTCTTTAGCAGTGCACTGACCACAGCCCTGAAGATATACATCACCATCTATTTTGTCTGTGACCAGAAGGGAAGTATCAGTGGAACCTCTTTCTCAGTACAGAAGCCGGGCTTTGGAAATTGCTTGTAGCAAGAATAAGGAGCATCCATGATCACCTTGAGGTCCACAGAGTATCAAACATCTGGCTGATTTCCTACAGATGACCTAGTAACGTGCAGAAGAAGACAATGGGTACATAACAGCAAGCTGGCTGGGGAACTGAATCTTCTTTGATAACTTACCTGCAGTAGGGCAGAACCATTCTAGACAAGGGAGATATAGCAGCAGTGCTATTCCTAGATCTCTTGGCTTCATTTGATATGGTTAACAATGAGCACCTTCATCAAAGGCTATCTAAAAGTGTGTTTGAAGAGACATTTAAAAAGGAATTCACAACTTTCTTGCATAACTGTGAAGAGATATAATTCATGCTTCCTTTTAAAGCAGTTCGGGCTGGACTGTTCCCATGAGGCACAGGGTCAGACTGATTTGCATATAGCCGTGTCTGAACTGGGGTGGCAGAGTGGGCTAAAGAACGGTGATGGATTAAACCCAGATCTTTTGACTGGGTGTTAGTGTTTGATTGATTCAGATGCTCTGTCCATCACCACCCCCTTTTGTACCGCTTTTGGCCGCCATAAGTGTGGCAGGGTAGGCTCAGACGTGAGTCCCTTGCTCACTTTGCCACTGGATTCAAGCAAGCCAGGCTGAAGACGTCTGGAATGCCAGAAACCTGTCCTCGGAAGCTTGTTTCCGGTCCAGGGAAGACATGGCTTGGCAGTTCAGGCTGGACTGTTCCCATGAGGCACAGGGTCAGACTGATTTGCATATAGCCGTGTCTGAACTGGGGTGGCAGAGTGGGCTAAAAAACGGTGATGGATTAAACCCAGATCTTTTGACTGGGTGTGAGTGTTTGATTGATTCAGATGCTCCGTCCATCACCACCCCCTTTTGTACCGCTTTTGGCCGCCATAAGTGTGGCAGGGTATGCTCAGACGTGAGTCCCTTGCTCACTTTGCCACTGGATTCAAGCAAGCCGGGCTGAAGACGGCTGGAATGCCAGAAAACGGTCCTCGGAAGCTTGTTTCCGGTCCAAGGAAGACATGGCTTGGCAGTTCGGGCTGGACTGTTCCCATGAGGCACAGGGTCAGACTGATTTCCATATAGCCATGTCTGAACTGGGGTGGCAGAGTGGGCTAAAGAACGGTGATGGATTAAACCCAGATCTTTTGACTGGGTGTGAGTGTTTGATTGAGTCAGATGCTCCGTCCATCACCACCCCCTTTTGTACCGCTTTTGGCCGCCATAAGTGTGGCAGGGTATACTCAGAAGTGAGTCCCTTGCTCACTTTGCCACTGGATTCAAGCAAGCCAGGTTGAAGGCGGCAGGAATACCAGAAACCGGTCCTCGGAAGCTTGTTTCCGGTCCAGGGAAGACATGGCTTGGCAGTTCAGGCTGGACTGTTCCCATGAGGCACAGGGTCAGACTGATTTGAATATAGCCGTGTCTGAACTGGGGTGGCAGAGAGGGCTAAAGAACGGTGATGGATTAAACCCAGATCTTTTGACTGGGTGTGAGTGTTTGATTGATTCAGATGCTCCGTCCATCACACCCCCTTTTGTACCGCTTTTGGCCGCCGTAAGTGTGGCAGGGTATGCTCAGACGTGAGTCCCTTGCTCACATTGCCACTGGATTCAAGCAAGCCGGGCTGAAGACGGCTGGAATGCCAGAAACCGGTCCTCAGAAGCTTGTTTCCGGTCCAGGGAAGGCATGGCTTGGCAGTTCGGGCTGGACTGTTCCCATTAGGCACAGGGTCAGACTGATTTGCATATAGCCGTGTCTGAACTGGGGTGGCAGAGTGGGCTAAAGAACGGTGATGGATTAAACCCAGATCTTTTGACTGGGTGTGAGTATTTGATTGATTCAGATGCTCCGTCCATCACCACCCCCTTTTGTACTCCTTTTAAAGCAGAGCCCTCAGAGGTGATATATGGGGTCTCTCAGGGTTTCTCTTTGTCAGCTATCCTGTTTAATATCTGTACGTGCTGCCTATTGGCCAGGATTAGGTCCTTGGGTACAAAGCCATTTCATATGGAGACGATACCCGACTATGGACAAGAATGCATCCTCATCAGCAAGCAAACTCCATAACTGTGTTAAGGATGCTCAGAAGTGAATGGGTCGCAACTGTCTTGAGCTAAATGTGCATAAAACCAAGCTGTTGATACTATGTAACATTATCACTCAAAATGAGGCCTCCCCCTGACCCCGTGGACAGGGTCAAATCATTGCGGATACTGACTGACCATAAAATCAGCATGGTGGCTCAAGTGAACTCAGTGACTTACCGCTGCTTTGCTGTGTTCCAACAACTCACAAAAGTCTGTTATTCCTTTTATTAGAACATGAATTCCCAGGTAGGAGACACCTGTGTGCTTTTCCGGCTAGACTAATGCAAATAGCTATGCCTGTTTTTTCTAGATGATGTTTTAACTGTGCTCCAGAGAACACTGGATTTTGGAGTATGATTGGTGTGATAAATGCCCGGGTCTGATGTTTCAGAAGCTAGTAGACACTTTACCCGGCTACCCATTAAACAGTGCATCCAGTACAAGTTTTTCTCACTTAAACTATTCTTCAACAGTCGCGGCCCATACAGGTAAGAGCGGTGGGCTGGGTGGGGGGGAATTTTGACAGACGACGATCAGGGAAAATGTGTTCTTTTTTTAATTTTCCCTCCTGGTCGTTTGTCGAATCCTCTCCCCCAACCCGGCCCCACTGCTCTTATCTGCGCGGGCCATGTCTGGTCTTCTAACTTGTTCTCTCCTATGGGTCCTCATATATTTAGACAGGGCATTGGAGTCTGCTCCTTTAGATATCTGACCAAATTGCTGTGGCACCAATTACAAATCATCATTCATTACAAAGAATGTTGCGTCTGTTATTGCACGACTCCAAAAATTTCTATTTTCTGATAATATCCCTCCTTCAGCACAGTGCCCTGCCCTCTGTTCCCTTCCCTTCATTTTCAGACCTACCTCTTGTACCCTTCTTGTCTTTCATTGAGCACCAGAAAACCAGTTTTGGTAGCAGAGAGCTTTCTTAACTTACTAACTAATAAGCTAACTGAATAACTAACCAACTCTTGCATTCACTAACGAATTCACTCACAAACTCACTAAATAACTAACTAAATATATATTATGCTGTCATGCAACATGTCATGTAAAAGTGCAGTTGCAGGTTCACCCCATGTTAATGGAACACCCCTCTAGAACTCATGTATGACAACCACAGAGGCTACTCTAAATACCCACACTCCACAAAACAAGCAAAATAAATGGTCTGGCATTCTATGCAAACACACAGATGCATAGATCTTACATCTCCCTGGCTCAATCCATGCTTCAGCACAGCTTCACACTCTCTGCTACTCCATTGAATACCTCATGTGCAACACCTCAGGGCCTATTTATGGGAAAGTAACGCAGTGCAGCGCAGTAAGCCACCTTGAGGCACTGCACTGTGTGACAGGATTTAAGGCAATACAGTGCATTCCTGTCGTTGCCCCTGCTTTGTTGCTCTTTTGGTCGCCTAGATGCAACTCAGGCACCCTTGCACCATGGTGGTGAGCAAAATAATGATGGATTTAGGCCCAGATCTCTGTACTGGGGTGAATGTATGACATTGTTCTGCATTCTGTCCATCAACTGTTGTTTTTGTATTTGTCACCCCGAGTGGGATGGGTATGCTCAGATGTGAGTCCCATGCTCTCCACACCACTGGAGTCAAGCTATCCTGGCTGAAGAGAGCTGATAGCCAGAAACCGGTCCTTGGATGTTTGATTCTGGTCCAAGGAAGACATGGCTTGGCAGTTCGGGCTGGACTGTTCCCATGAGGCACAAGGTCAAGGCTGATTTGCATATGGCCATGTCTGAATTGGGACGGTGTGGTGAGCAAAATAACGATGGATTTAGGCCCAGATCCTTGTACTGGGGTGAATGTATGACATTGTTCTGCATTCTGTCCATCAACTGTTGTTTTTGCATTTGAAGCCTTCTGCAAAAAAATTTCAGTGGAATAAAAAACACATATTCAAAAATAAATAAATTACTCAAGTTGGTATTTGGAAACAAGATAAAGAAAATAAATTGAAAAAAAAATCTCTAAAAGAGTTAAAACAATTTAAAACTATTTCGTCTTTATCACAGACAAAAATCTGTCAAGGTTATGATAGTGTCCAATTTATTGTAAGCACGAGTGACCTTCAAGTACATCATTCAGGGCAGCAGAGCCGAAGGCACCTAATGCCTTCCTTTGTTAAATTAAGTGCTTTTGGCAGATAATCATCTAATGCCCGGTAAACGCGTGAGCCCTTCATCGCTGTAATGCAGAAAAAAACGCCACACTACCTTGCTAGCTCATTCCCGGGAAAGTAAAGATTTTTATTTCAAATTAGGGCGGCAGATACTCTCACGCTGCAGTTTTCAGATAGAAGAAATATTCCTCTCATATTTTGTAGCGGTGCGTGAAATTAAAAGGACTCCAGAGATTTTTGGCTCATCTGGCATAGTGCACAACTTAATTAACTCATGAAGATTCTCACCTTTATAGATCTGTATCTGCACATAAAATGTCACTCTAAAAAGATTTTACTGGGGATTTCCCCCAAATACAATATTTGAGCAATAATTCTCTTTCTAAAAGTGTTTTGTAGAATCTTTCTCTCTTTCGCCTGTAGAAAAATAGTTTTGAACAATAATTCACCTGTTTCTTTTTACTTCTGTCAACCTTTCATCTTGTCAAAAATGGGCAAAATAAGAAAAAATATTTCTCGAACTTGAAGTCCAACCTTTCCAACTTTATACACTCTTCAATGGGAGCCTCTTCTAAAAACTATTGGACAACTCCTAAGAATATTGGAGCATTGGCACTTGAAATCAAGCATGTTTTCGGTTTGATTGATTGGGAACAGAACATCCCTTAAAATATTTTTCAGAATGCCTTGGTTTTTACTACTCAGTCCAATATCCAGGAGATTAAAAGAGTCATTTTACCCGATATGTATCATCGACTGCGAAAACACACAGACGCTGAAGACACTTGCATTGATCTTTGTAGTGTATTAACACCCAATTTACAGCTTGGAGCTTATAAAGGGTAGTAACGGGTAGTAATGGGTAACAATGCTTTTTTCACCACATTTGTGCAATTTATTAGCCAATATTTCCCATTATGCATGTGCAGCTACCTCCACTTAAAGTTGGTGTTAAATTCAAGTGCAAACCATGGGGGAGCGTAAAGACCTCTCGTATTTTACGAGTGTTAAAATGTATTCAAATACTATTGAATGTTATTTTATGAACTGCATTATATGTCCTAATTTATGATAAAATAAGCTCTGAAAATTTTCAATCTAGAACATTCTGAGTACTGTCTTCAGCCAGACAAGGTGGACCTAAATTATAGGGGTAATCCCTGGTTAAGGTGTTCTTAATACTATCATTAAAATGTCTGAAGACAAAAAAATGTTGCATATTTATCCTGAAAGTCTTAAAAACTCCTTTGAGCTGAGTCATACAATTGCACGACTCTCTTAAGCCTGGACAAATCCTTTAGAAATTAGACCCATCTTTTCTGGTCCAAGATAGTCACTGGACTGACTTAAGAGTCTGGGAAACTCCTCTGCAAACTCCACTGAGTGGAAAAAATAATATAAAATAGCAAAATAGCCTCAAATTGCACTTAGGTATGCTTCAATGTTTGGAGACTAATCCATATATACATTCAATAATGTAGTGCAGCTTCCACGCAAGACTACATCAATACAAAAATGTAGAACATGCTGCAAGTCTGAAAGGTTTGTAATCTTTGACCATCTTGTAAGAAGCTCTAGTTAGATTTTTTTTTTACTTGACCTCTTGTCAATCAATTATGTCTTCTGCACATTCACTCTCAGTTCCTCTCTCTTGAAATCTATGTAAGTTTGATCACATCCTGCATTGCTCATCTAGCTCTACTGATGAACTGCCTTATCTGCATATAAAAGTAAAGGTGTACACCTCCAGCCAATGTCAGGGGCATCTGTACCATCAGATTTCAGCCATAAGTCAAGGCCCACTCACCAGTCAATCAATAAATAAAGAAACACATAAGTACATTTTTATATGCAATATATAAGATCATTAAAGTAGATCTTTCAAAGGTACAGAAAATGGCTTTAGTCATTTTGTTTCAGCCAGAGGACCATGTCAGGCATTTAATAATAAGTTTTGCTAGTGAATGTTAATGTGAAATTAAATAATCCAGCTTCCCAATAGAGCCAGGATGTCCATCAACACCTAATTTTAGCCGATAATGACTCCTAGCTCCCAGGAGATAATTTGAGTTGGCTAAAATCACACGTTTTGCTCTAAAGAGCAGCATAAAGGGCAAATAGAAATTAAAATTGTTCACTCCACCATCAATAGCTTGTCTGCTAAGCCACATCTCTACCTGATAGGAGGGTATTGCTCCTGTGGCGGCGCAAGTAAAATAGGTGCCCGAGACACACACAAAAAAGACTAAGGGAATGGAAACTGACAACACTCTGTGCAAACCAGTAGCAAGCAATGCAACATCGATCTGATTTTGTTAGCTCACAGCTTGCTGCATAGCCATGACAACCAGTGAAAATTGAATAGGCTCCCTCGAGAGTTTCTGATATGTTTCTCAAAGGTTTGGGTACATTTATTTTCAGTGGTTCCTGCTAAATGATGCCTAATTTAGCTGATTGCCTGCAAAAGCTCTAGGTGTGCACTCGTTCAAAGCGATAATGCAAATTGAGGAATGCTCTCTACAATAGGGGTGCAGAGAATGGCGCAGCGGGCACAGTGTGATCAACGCGTTCTCCTGCTTAGTATGTCTCAGTGTGTAAACTTACTAAAAGCTTCTAATAGCAAAGCCACTCTGCAACCTGCAGTGTCCCTTGGTTTGTGGATACTTCTACCACAGAGGTCATGACCTCTATTTTCAAAGATGTCTGGGATAATGTACTGCAGAACATGCTGGCATGGAAGTAATTTCCAAGCAAACTTCGTGCAGCCTACCAGAATAATATAACCTATAATGCCATCACCATGCAATCATAACTGGATTGCTGCTCTCCTTCAGCTACAGCCTCCTAAACCTTTCACCATCCACTTCTGCCTACGCTCACTCCCACTACCCTCTCCCCCTCCCCCTTCACCTGTCCCCCAGTTCCTTAGCTCCCTATTCTGGACTCTGGTCTTATTGTTAAATACTTTCTGCCCCCCTCCTTCTCTCCTAGACTCCAATTCACTCCTCCTCTGTATTTCTGTTTTGGCCTTTCATCATATTTAAGAATTGTTAATTTCTTTATGTTTCTTCTACACTAAGCTGTATTTCAATGTGCTAATTGTCCTGTAACTGCTGTACAAATCTGGTGGCCTTTTAAACACTGCTCCTTGTTATATCCTTTGTATATTGCGGCTTTGGAAACCATGGTATGGCTTTGTTTGTGTTCTCCCCTTGTCAATGCTTCTTTTTACCCGAACATTGTTCATGGTAGACAGTTTTGTGTATTCATTTTTTGCACAGTGCTCTGCCACTCTGTCTTTGTTTGGTTCCTTCTTTATAATGCACATATTTATATCTATTGCCTACTGGCGGTCGCCAGTAGGTAGTTATAGTTAGGACCTAGTTTCCACAGGATGAGCGTTTTTTTGTTATGCCAATATCTTTGGCGCCGTTTGACAAATCTTCACATAATCTTCCAAGCTAATACGATGGTCATGTCAGATGCTGTCTTGAAAGTTTTTAAGTGATACGTGAAATGGGGGCCGAGAAAAAGGGCGATCCCAAAACATGTTTACCCCATGTTACTTCTATAGGGATTTTGAACTCGACTGCAGTCCAAACCTCTGGACAGAAATACACCAAATTTGGCAGAAAGCTAGCTCTTGGTTCAAAAAGAAACCTTTTTGTGATTTGGTGAAAATCCATTTGGTAAGTTTGGAGATATTGGCTAAAATTCAGATATGTAAATATAGGGATGCTGACCCTCCGTCAGTCCACGCACCAAAGCAGGGTTCTGATTGGCTGGCGGCACCTTGGCATATAAATTGCGGCCATCAGCTTATTTCTCAGGAAATGGTCCTTGGGGCTAAAATGTTGCTTGCATACTAATTGAAGGGGTCAGATGAGAGCTTCCCTTATCCCTTGCATATGATAAGAATTAGGGGCAAGCATGTGTACTCTGGTGTAAAATACTAAAAAGAAAAAATATTTTCTCACTCGTGTAATATGAGGAGCCATCCTGGGCTCAGTGCAGCCCCTGTGTAAATCTGAAAAATGCGCCACAAAGTTATACAAGGGTCCAGGCTGATCATATCAAAGGATCCGCGAACTTGCGGGAATACACAACCAAATTGGACTACTTCCCAGGAAACATGGAGAGGGTTAAAGAAATGCTGAAGATTTAGAAGTTGTATAACAACAAACAAAGATGAAAGTAATCATGTAAATTGTTAACTAGAGCTGGATAAGTGAGAACACATAGTGAAGGGTAGCCATTTTACCTGATTTTCTTCCTTAGAGAGGAGGTGGTTTGCAGGAGTTCTGACTGGAGATTTGAAATGAAAACAGACATAGAGATAAATCTGGGAGAGCAGCAAAGAGATTTTAGGGATATAATAATTAGGTTGTAGTATATAAAAGTATATTTAGATAAAACATTGTGAGTATATGTAAGCAGAATGAAAATATATACCTTCTAGGCACTATACTAGAAGGGAAAAGAAAAGGAAGTTTAGATGAGAATATTAACTAAAAATACAGTGAGCAAAGAGGTAAAGAGAAATTGGTATACTGAAAGTATAGTAATTTTATTAAGCCAGTATGAATGAATGTGTTTGAAATTAGATTTGGGTGTTTGCTTATTGTACGCAATTTGCACACATTCACAAATAAGGCAGGCACTTACATATCCAGTTACACTCCCACAAAAGCACTAATGTACCCACCTCTCATATAGCCAGACAGTGACTTCAACACTCAGTCACCCAGTCATATAACCATTCACACACCCATTTACTCACCTATATGTCAAAGTTTGAGTTCTTGTTCATCCTTAGAGCCTGGGAGGGCATGTGCAGAACGCAACATGCACCACAAGAAGAGTTTGAAGAGGACTACTTAAGCACTCTTGAAAAGGGAGAACCGTGATTGAAGGTGACTCAGGGCCCCAAAGGGTAGTGGGTTTCAGAAGGAGGGAGAGGAGTGGAGAAATGAGTAAGTAAAGTCTCCAGATGAGAGAGGGGTCCCCCAGAGAGAGACTTCTCTTTTGTATATTGTGCAGTAGGTACTGTGTCCTCTCAAAGGCAGTGCTCTTAGGACCTCAAGTACAGGCAGGCTGAGTGGGACCTGAGGTCCCAGGTGGCCCAGCTGGGTGCAGAGGAGAGAAAATGTGATATTAAGAGTACCTTGGAGGATAAAAGGGTCTTACTGGCTCGAGTGTAGAGGTGCACATGAAAGCCAAAAGGTCTTAGAATCTAGAAAAAAAGGTATGAGTACCGCTAGTGTGTCCAGTGCCAATGAAAGCGTTCATATATTCAGAAACCTGGTGCCTGACTTTAAGGAGGATTTTGATATAGACAGGTTATTTCTGGCATAAGAAGTGGCTGTAGTGGTACATAGGATCTCTTAGGAGGATTGTAGAGGTGCATTTGGAGTGATATTTGTGGTGATGGGAGGGAAACATACTTGTAGCAGTGAAGAGGAAGAGGTTGAGGTATCCCACTATAAAGGAGGTCCTTGTCAGTATGCATGAAATAATTCCAAAGGAATGTATGTATAGTTATTTATTTAAGGTTTTATATAGCGCTAGCTAGCCCCTTAGATATCATAGCGCTTTACAGAGTCAAGAGCAAGGCAATAAACGTTGGATCAAGGTTATATACAGTTATAAAATGAGGGAAGTGAAAGTCAGCAAGGAGCAAACAATGATATATATACAAAGAAACAATTTTAGGTACAAGAAGGATGAAATTACTGAAATGCTGTCAATAACAATTTACAATTGATGGATCATAAAGCATTGGCTGGGCTGGTTTAGTGGTCAGAACTGTGTCACAGCTGCTGGGCGGATCTTGTGGGGTAGTTTTGCAATGTTTGTTAAAAGTACTGTTGTTTTTTAAGAAGGTGTTTTTAGCAAGTTTATACTTTTCCTCTTTTTTCAAATAGAACTGAGAAGAAACAGCTTGAAGAACATTTTCCTTACACAGTTATTGGTGTTCTTTTAGCTTGTTTATCTGATACAGTTCAATGGCATTCCCATAATCTCTTCTGAATGTACTAGATGGATACTGTAATGCTCATATATTTCTTCAGATTTACTTCTATTCAGTCCAGTTGTAGGCAACATTTCTCCCATCATGCAACTTTCATGTTAGAGAACATCTACATCTTTATAGTAGACATTATTGTGTTTCAGATATAATGTAGCTTTCTTCACCTTATTCGCATCTACTAGTTCCTGCCAGATTTTGTTGTTTTTCGTGGGCACACCATTCAATAGAATAACAAGTGGGGGCATGTTTACAAGAAAGTGGCGGGGCGCAAGTTAGCTCCAAAATTGCTAACGCTTCGCTCCGTCACTTTAGAAATGCAGGGATAGTCCGTATTTACAATTACATATATGCATTGAGGGAATGCTTATTTATGTGCAGGAAAGTATCCCTTCCTGCACATACACAATCCAGAATGGTGATTTGTAACTCCTATGTCTGCTGCATTGTGCAGCACACATAGAAGTTGCAAGTCATCCTTTTCTTAATGATTGTTTAGGTGCAGAAAGGCACTCTTTTCATTCATGGCAACTTGATGTTTCTATGTGTGCTGCACAATTCAGCACACATAGAAACAGCAAAAACGAGGTGAAATAAAGCATTTATCCTGGTTTCACCATGTAAAGACCAGGTTTCCCCTGGTCTTATTTTTGGCACTGCCTCCTAGTTACTCCGCGCTTGTATATAGGAATGCCCATGCAACACCCTTTGCTCACCCTTTTACGCTAAGTGCTGCGTTAAAAGGGGCCTTATATACAAGGTGGCGTTAAGCCATGTTAAGTGGTTTAATCTTGCCTTGTAAATAAGGCGAAGCCCCTATCGCCACAGGAACATCAGAAAAAGTGAAATTCCTCTGGCGATATGGGCTTATAATATGTCCTGTGTTTCTTCCAAATCTGTCCCTTCATTCACAGTTTCAATGTAGTGTTTCACATCTAAAGGAAAATATACAAATGCACCTTTAAGCCCTTTCAGAGGCTCAATGGATGATACCTTTAATGTTAGAGTTAGCTTCTCTCAGAAAGTAATGTAAGTGATCCCATGGATATTCTTGAAAACTCAGGGATAGAAACCAAGCTAGTGTTCCTAAATTTCACATGTACTTAATCTCAACATGACGATGATACCAGTAGTCATTCCTCCCAATATTTGCAGAGGTAAAGCAAATATATAGCAGCATACCAAGTACATGGGTAGGGTCTTACTGTATCCATTTATTCTTGACAAATCATACAAAAACTACTACACTCCTATTTATACACTCAAGCATGTCTATACCTTCCTGGTACCTCTTCACCTATTTCTTCATCAACATTTCTACATTTCTAGGAACCATCTCTCCTGTCCAGCCTCGGCCGGTGCAGGTAAGTTGTGGTGGGGTGGAAGGAGAGTCGACATAGGACTACGAGGGGAAAAAAAGAAAACAAAAAACCCCACTTACCTTGCACTTGCCGCGTTTGCGAGGAGGCAAGCGCAATTAAGTGGTTTTCTTTTATTTTCCCTATTCGTTTATGTCGCATCTCCCCCACCCGCCCTATCACTCTTACCTGCCCTGGCTGTGGCAGCTACTGTCTCATATCTCATAACATCAGCCAATTGTTTCAACTGAATAAGCTAATTCATCCTCTTCTTGCCTTGCTGCCCCTCATTTATTGTACCAAATTCTGTATTACTCCATTTCTAAGCATACATATTCATATTTCTTTAAATTGTTTCCCCCTCTTTGTCAAGTATGTTTTCTTATAACAATTTTTACTTTTTAACTGACTTACTCCTGCTCCGTTAGAAATTTGGAGAGGTAAAGTAAATAAGCGGCAGCAGTGTAAGTATATTGGTGAGTTCCTACAGTATTTTATCAAAAGTTCATGTTTCAGTGTGTTTCTGTATTTGTTAATAGTTGAATAAATTATGTTATGTTTATTTGTTAATTGTTTAGCCTAAATTGTATTCTAATATGTTAGAAATATACTTGTAAAGTTATATATATATTTATTATTAAGCTAACTTAAGGGTGACAAAACACACATATAGGTACCCATTCGTGTACTCACACACCTATACAGTCATACACACAGGTACAGTAGTAGGGAAAATGGAGCCACATAACAAATTTTTACGGCAGCAAACATGTGGCATTTCGCATAGTGAGTAATCATCTAACACAAATCTTCACAGGCTGCTAGTATTCTGATGACCGCAGCTGCCCATGGATGCTCTAATGATTTAATATTCTGCTGTACCCAGCTTCTCGTGTATCTTTCAGCTGTGCACTCTTTCATGTATTGAGTACTTCCAATTGGAACTTGTTCCATGTGAATGCTTCTTGGCAGTGCTACTGGGTAACTCTATGGCACAGATATTACACTGCACATATTTAGCTGTTTCCTTCTTTTCATAAGAAGGTATAGTAAAGTGCTTCCAAACATCACTTTCTTTTGCACTGTTGTAGAGATATACATTTGAAAAGATTGTGTAGGGCACTATATTTGTAAATAGTTAATAATGGATAATAATAGTTAAATACATTTTGTTATGTTTATTTGTAGTAAGTGCAATCCACAGTATTGCTTAATTGGAATGAGATACTTTGCAGATCTGTTTTTTTTCCACAATCTTCAAGATTCTTTTTTCCCTACTGTTCTATGATGTCTTCTTAAAAAGTACATCATTTGCAATGTATGAGTAAAGAAGCTGAGAACCATAAAAATGGGAAAATGAAATACCTATTTATATTAATAAGTAGTTTTACTGTATGAGAAATGTCTAGTTATTTCTTAGAAGTACATCTTTAATGATTGTTGAAATTGTAAGTTACTTTTGCAATCCTATTATTGTAAAACTAATACATTTTTCAGTTTTCTTTCCTTTTATGCAGATCAATGGCACCATGTGTTGGGGTAATGTGTATTACCAATTAGTTCTTGGAGTGTTGTTCCATAACTTGAGATTTTGAGGATGCACACCCACAGACAGATTGCTACAGTTACTAACACACCTAGGCACACATCAGTACAGCAACTCACACACCGAGCTACACACAGACAGAGGTACTAACAGACACAGGCTCACACTGAGAGAGTCACTGACACACCTAGACACACATCAATACAGCCCCTGACACACCCAACTATACAGAGATACAGCCACTGGAACATCCAACAAAACACTAATACTTCCAAAGACACACCCAGGCATACACTGATACACCCAGGGATTTATCACTGAAGACACTCTTACAACCGGGCATACAACAATACAGACACTGGCATATCCAGCCGAACATTAATGTGTCCAATAACACACTGAGTCTCACACTGACGCATATGCTAACACATCAAGGCACATTCTGATGCATCCGCTAACACACCCAGTCACTCAGTAATGTATCCAATAACCCACACTGAAGCGCACCCAGAGACTTTTCACAATGGAGATACTAACACACAAAGACATACAGCAATGCAGATACTGACACATCCAACCAAACAGTAGTGTATTCTATAGCACACCCAGGCATACTCTGATGCTCACACTGACACACCCAGAGACTTACTAATGCAGACCCTGTCACACACAGGCATACAGCAATGCATACACGCACACCCATCAAACACTAATGTATCCAATAAGACTCCCAGGCATACACTTATGCATACACTGGTACACCCAGAGACTTACCAATGCAGACACTGACACACCCAATCATACAGCAAGGAAAAAACATGACAAAAGCATCCAAACACTAATCCATCCAATAACATACCTAGGCACATACTGATTCACACAGTGACAAACCAGGGGATATTGCAATACATGCACTAACACACCTAGGCAATCTGCAATGTGGACATTGACACAGCCTGCCAAAAATAAATACACCCACTAACACACCCAGGCATTTATTTTTTATTTTTTATTTTAGCAGTTTTATATAGCGCTAGCTGGACCCGAGGGTATCAGAGCGCTTTTCAACATGTACAGTCAGATGCAGGTATGCGGTACAGATATTATGATAATCCATGGAGAAACGAGCCGCGTATAGTTCAGATAGGGGCGTGGGCAGGCGTGAGGCGGGTAGGGTGACGATCCTTCTGAACGAGCGTCTAATCCGATTTTATACTTAGCCAGGTCGGAGAGACCGAGAGGTTTTCTGGGTCCAATTCAAAGTTCACCATCCGGAGAATATAGAAAGATGGAGAACCGTGACAGGAGCAACCTTTTAATGTATCGTTTCGTTCGAGAGCGGTCTAGGAAGAGGACTTTGAGCAGGTTCTTGAATTCAGGGAATGACGGGATCGTTCTGATGTGGGGGGGATGGAGTTCCAGATTTTAGGGGCGTTACCAGCGAAAGATTTGGCTGTGGTCTTCTGCTTGCGAGTTTTCAGGGGGGTGAGCAAGAGAGTGTTGGAGCTCCTGGGGTTCCTGGACTGGCTGGTTCTTTTGAGTTTAGTGGCTAAGGGCTAGATGTAGGTAAATAGGATTTACCGATTCGGTATTTTAGAATCGGTAAATGCTATGTAGGTATTAATTCGGGAAAAATTAACGAATCATTAAGATTCGGTATTTGCCGAATCGGTATTTACCGATTTGGTAATTGACATTCATTCCAATGGGCCTGGAGGCCCATAGGAATGAATGTCAATTACCGAATCGGTAATTACCGATTCGGTAAAATAGGGAAAGAGTCAAGGGTGGCAGGGTGTCACTTTGACACCCTGTTGCACCGCTGAATAGTGCTTGTGTGCACATGTGGCACACATACATGCCCTAAGGGCATGTATGTCTGTCACATGGCACAGGTGTAAATGCACAGATTTGCATTTACAGGGGTATTTGTTATTTACCACCAACTAATAGTTGGTGGTAAATAACTAATCCTTAAAGCACAGAAGCACTCTTCAAAGTGCTTCCTACATGTCATTTACTGATTCGGTAAATACCGATTCGTTATTTACCGAATCCTCCCCTACATCCCAAATGCGCAATACCGGTCGGTAACGGCCGAAATTCCGTAATTTCGGCCATTACCGACCGGTATTAGGCCACCTACATCTGGCCCTTAGTATTCCGGTTTGCCTGTGTGTAGGGCTTTATGCGTGAGGCAAGCTGTTCTAAAGCTGGCTCGAAGATCCAATGGGAGCCATTTAAGTTCCCTGAGTGCAGGAGAGGTGTGGTCGAATGCATACCCAGGCATTCAGCAGTACCGACACTGACACAGCCAGACAAACATTTACACATCCAATAACACACCCAGGTATATACTGATGCAGATAGTGACACACCCAGGGACATTCCAATGCAGACACTGACAACCCCAGGCATACAGCAATGCAGACACTGAAACAACCAGCCAAACAGTAATGCATTCAATAACACACTCAGGCACACACTGATGCATAAGCTAACACACCAAGTCACATACTGATGTATTCACTAACACCCCTAGGTACTCACTAATGTGTACACTAACACACCTAGGCATACACTCATGCACATACTGATACACCCACTCTCACATTGATACAGTAAGTGACACATTAAAAACTCAGAGTTACCTCTTCATTTGAGTAGATTGTGGTTCTTACAAGGACCATTTTATTTTCAAGAAGGGATGTTACCAGTTGTTTTTATTCTGTTCCTGTTTTTTTTTAACAAAAAGTAAAGAACGCAGGAAAAGAGTTAGGATGGGTAAATACAAAAAAGCAACTGACTTCACTCTTCAACATGTAGTCTTTGAATGCAAAAGAACCTAAAAGTGATGTTTTTTTCCCTGTATTTACAACAAGAATGCACCCACAGAAGAAATTTTTACAACAGCAAGCATGTGGCATTTTGCGTAGTGAGTAACCATGTCAGTTCATTCTTCAAGAGCAGCTGTATTGTAAGTAGTACGGCTGAAGATGGTTCTCCCAAGGCTGCTGTAGAGGTCATCTGTCCTGTTACATCTGCTTTCTCCTACATCATATGGTTAAAAACCCTTTCCTGAATTGTTTTTAGGTGCTTCAACATAGAACTTGTAGCATGCAAATATTTCTTTGCAGTGCCTCTGGATAACTGCTTGCCACAAAATCTGTACTTGACATATTTTGTCGATACCTTCTTTTCCCCACATATCACTTTCTTTTCTGTGAGATGCTGTGTCTTCTTCTGCATTCTCAAAAGGTTGTGGATCCTTATCTTACATGGTTGATGTAGCTTCTGCCATTGTCTTAAAGCACACAGCTGCTGCTTCTCAATCCTTCTTCTGGAGACTTCAATGGAGAAGTAACTGCCTTTGTGTGTGGTTTTCCCTGTGGAAGGGTGGGGTCTTAATGAATCCAATTAGAAGGCAATGTTTGGGTTTGTTTCTGCACAAATTCGTGAATTCGGTGTGTAAATTTCTGGATCCGCAAAACTGGTAAAATGGGTACATTTTGGGAAAAACAGATATAGGATTGTTTATGTATACTATTTGTAAGTATGCACAAGAAAGAAGCCTTACAGTGGAACCTTCATAGCTTCAGCACCTAACGTGAAATAGCCCCAAATTATAATTTTTATCCCCACAGTTTTAACAGGGGTTTGTGTGCACACTGAGTAGCACCCACTGTAACAGTGCTGGATCCCTAGAGATCATAATTACATGAAAGGAACAGCACAGATGCACCACAAAAGGTTAGTACAAGACAAGTCAGATTTAAAATCCAATAAGTTATGGAGATCGAAGTTCCTCAGTTTAATTTCTTTATTTCAAAGTTGAAAAAATGAAACACCATACAGCCGATGCGTTTCGTCCTGAAAAGGGACTTCTTCAGTGCTGTTTGAACAAAGACATATAAACAAACATAAATATGAGACATATAAAAACATGTGTACAAATACATACATGTATATACAGTGACATAAAAGAATAACTAACCAGAGTCAACACCGTATTTTCTTATTTCACAACATCCAAAGCAAATAGGTGTTATCTATATCTGGTCAGGTGCATTTTCATATATACATAGCTTGGACAGACAGACCACTTGAACAATGATTTGAGGCAAGATCAATTGCCAACAGAGCATATTGTAGTACCCCATCGGTGCTAAGTAGTGTATTCCACAAGAGACATTCAGGAGGGAAGAAAGGCATGTAGCAAAGTGAGGACAAACAAAGAAAGGAAGGGAGAAGAGAAGGGGTGAGAATCGTTTAAAAAGCAAGATATGAGAGGATATTTTTTCAATTTTAGAGGAGGACAAAATTAGCGCTGTGTGAAAAACCTCCAGCGGTGCAATAACCAAAGAGGACAATCCAAATGACTCTGAGCCATACACCTGTCTTCAAAATGAAACTTTTAATTGAGACTTATACCAAATGGGGGGTGACCTAAAACAAGACGTACCTAAACACATCATAAGAATGTGCAAGTTATAACCTTATAACAGATTTATTGATCCAAGTGTCTAATATAGCAAAATAGAATCCCAAAGGAAAAAAAGCAATCTCGGAAAGCAAAAATAATAAATTCAATGAAGAATAAGAAATATATACCTTATCAGAGCGAAAGATCTTCAAAATCGTGATAAGAAGAGTGAATAAATGAAAAATCTTGCAAAGTTGGAACGTTCCTATCGGTTGACAGGATTATTTTATCAAGTTTGAAAATATAAAATATGACTATGTCAGTTGACCCATGCATACATCTGCAGTATGATTGGAAAATCAATGGATAATCACCTGAAATCAGTAAAGAAGGGGACTTACTGATAACAGAAGATCCAATGATGATCCAATAGAGATGTCTATAAAGTCCAGCATTACCAGAATTTGCGGATTCACGTGAATAGATCTGTATATGTTAAAAGGATCTGTAGGCAAAAGAATAGAGCCATAAAAATCCGATCACCCTACTGAAATTACGTCTCTACGATCACCAAAGAAAGGAGCTAGAAATCAAGCGAGCATATAGTATAAAAGTCAGACAAAATTCAGACTACTCCATGAAGTCGTATTACCTCACAAAGAGACAGCATATTTATAATGCACAAAAAAGTGTCTAGTAGGTCATAAGTGATAAAGACATGAAATAGCAGTCATATGAGAGGTCTGGAGTCTAAAATGCCCATACTGCATAAGATAGAGACTAGTTATCAAAAAGCAGAACCTTAGAGACCCCAAGAAAGTTGAGGGCAAGAATCTTCTTACCTAGCTGTGATCCATATTTCGAATATCAACCCTCAGCATGGGGATATTTTTGCAGAATAGAGAAAAATGTAAGAAAGACCCAGATCTGCAATATACAGAGAGAATTGTAAACACAGCAAAGTAGACGTAGTAAATATGTCTGATAGTTAAACAGTGCAGGAGTGTGGAACAAAATCGGCCAAGTGGAGACATGGAGACAAAATAGATATCCACACATAATGATCTACCTCTCCAATGCATTACATTGTATATGCTTACTGATAGCGTTCAAAGGTAGTGAGAAACCATATCTACAGTTACCAATACTGCCTGCGACTACCCCAAACTAGCAGGCATCTGTATATAAATTTCCCATAGTTAATTCCTATTTTGTTAATATGAGAATACCAGGGCCCCACTTTGGGCCAGAATGGCATCTATAACGATATTCTAATACATTTCTAACAGAAGGAATGTCCACAATACTAGATAAAGCAAAGTATGTATGAATATAAGTTGGTTATCTATTACTCACAAGAAATAATTACTGGCTGGAGATCCTTAAGACCTAGGAGAAGGCAATAATATAAGTGTCCCACTCAATGGCTTACCGTGATATGATAGGCACGATCCGTAGTATCCCAAAAAGCAAATTCAGTTCCGCCGCGACCGCCATAAGTCCTCCAGCAAGGCTTAACAAGAGGCAAAGCCGCTGCATTTATATAGCCCGCCAAATCAGTCAAGTATACGCATCTGTGGGATCCAAAGCTTAGAGCTCTACACCTGGTCATGTGACTTGGTGCGCAGAGGTAGCGGCCATATTGGGAGGGTAAAAATAACCCAAACGGTAAAAGGAGATGATCCAGCGCCAGGATTGTCTTTACAAATATAATTAGTCTAAGGTGATCCTAGTTTGGAGAGTCCATGTCCGTCACACCCGGACTATCCAAAAAGGATTATCTAAGAATGATAAGTTTAAAAAGGAATTACTCGTGGGTATCGAAGACGGAACGTCACGCAAAGTCATGTGATGAGGTGAGCGAGAGTAGCGCCATCTTAAATGAGTCAAGGTTACCGAAGATAAAGTGCACGAAAGTATGGGGCATGTGTGTCCATAATTGGAAGGACAATAACATCCAACTGAATCTCGATCTAAAAAACGCTCCCAGGTGCCCTTAGGAAAAATACAAACTAATCAAAAACCAGTGATACAGAATGTATAAGCCAGTCAGTCAGTCAAAACTCTTTATTTCGATTACTTAAAATCATAACAGAAACAACAGTACTGGCATACAATTTAGACATAAAATGGATAAAAGTAGATACAGATAAAATGCATACAATTGTAAAATTTAATGTATGTACAATACTAATCGATCATGAGTTTTAAAAAAGAAAAAGAAAACAATTTAAACGACTAGTTTTGCCATCTGGTATAAAAACCCCTCTGTATGATAAAAATATAATAAAGTGGAATCATTTCTCAAATTACCATATTTAAAAGGACAAAGATGCCACCCTCTCACCCTGCCGTACTTAGGTGATGCATATGCTTCTTTTGTTCTTTACTCTGGCTGCGGCCACTAAAAAACTAGCTACACCGTAGGTGACCCGCACACTGTTCAACAATTGCAGAAATAAAAGTGCGGGCCTCACCTGCACGAACCCTGCTTCTCGTAATATAGGGTGTAGAAATGTATTACGTGCTTCAGAGAAATGGTCACAAAACATAATCAGATGAAGGGTGTCTTGTGTCGAGAAGTTATCACATGAACATGGTGAGCAATCAGCAGGTTTACCCCATTGCTGGAAATCGCCTAAAATGAGGTGAATTGAGTTAAATCTAAATCTTATCAACAGGAAGCGATGGTACGGCTCAGTGACAAACTTTAGATATGGCTCAATAGATGGCGAGGTTTGTAACACATAAATGCTTCTAACTCCAGATTTTTTGAGCACCACCTCCTCCCTGTCTGCCTCAAGCATGGCCCTAAAGTTATGTTTGATCCATGCCACGTCCTCCTTTTTAATTCTGTCTGGGGCTACGTACAATTCAGGGTGACCCAGTCTGACACACGCCGCTCAAACGTATGCCAGCCATGGGATTCTGTCTGCCTTGTCGAGGCCCAGGCAGTCTTTTAGAATGAGGTGGTTAAGCGTAATATCCTCGTTGAGCCACGTCTTTGCCCAACAAATCAATGGGGCTATTTTTAGCTGGTCTGTGATGTAGCCCATACCCAACTCACAATGTATAGCCAGGGTCGACGTTGACTGGGGTACCGTCAGCAGGGCTCTAAAGAACCTGTTTTCTGCTAGTTGTATTTTACCCACAGGTCCGTAACCCCAAATTAATGCCCCATAAGAGGCGATCGCACAACACTTAGCTTTGTAAATTTTGAGCATAGCTTCCAAGGGTTTGGCTCCCAGCCTTTTTGCAAAGCTGAGGAGGGCTGTGGTGGATCTAGCAACAGCATTGCTTTTGTGTTTCTGCTGAGGTCCCCAGTTACCCTTCTCGTCAAATAATACGCCCAGATAAGTAAATACTGGGACTCTGGAAACTTCCGCACCCAGACATTTAAATGTTTTAACCTTATTAGTCTTCCTACGTGCCCCGACAACCATTATATGGGACTTGGTGCTGTTTACTTTTAGGTCAAGGGATTCCATGAATGCACCAAAATTGTCCAACAGCCTCTGTAATCCCAGGCCTGTTCGCACAATAAGTACGGCATCATCCGCGTACAGGAGGACTGGGATACCCTTCCCTCCTGCACGTGGAATGTCCGCACTGGCCCTGTCCAGAGATTTTTCCAGGCCGTTAATGTAGATCGTGAAAAGAAGCAGGGCAAGGATACACCCTTGTCTCACTCCCCGTCTGGAACTGAATTGGCCTGTGCACCTACCCTCTTGCGTGACCCTGACGGCAGCCGCTAGGTCCTGATGAAGGACGCTAAGAAAATGAACTAACGGTGCATCTACCCCCATTTCCAGTAAAATGCCCCGTAATTTGGAGCGATTCACTAGATCAAATGCCGATGATAGGTCCATGAATCCAAGATATAAAAAGCCCTCTTTTGCTACTGTATACTTGTTGATCAAAAGGTATAAATTAAGGCATTGTCCATGGTACTCCTATGTGGCCTGAAACCATACTGGAGATTCGAGAGCACCCCCCTATCATTCATCCAATCTCCCAGTTTCTGAAGGATGACTCTGCCCATGATCTTGACGGCAGAGTCTAACAGGGAGATTGGCCTATAACAGGCGGGGTCCCCTCGGTTCCCCTTTTTAAAGATAGGCACGATGATAGCAGAGGCCCAAGAAGGTGGAAAACCCACTAGTGCTGCGGCATTGAATACATTAGTCAAAATTTTTGCCCAGAAGTTAGGGTACATGATATAAAGGTCAGCAGGCACCCCGTCAGGACCTGGGGCCTTGTTTTTGGATGTCTCTCTAATAGCCCGTTCTACTTCCACCAATTCAAATTTGACTGGATTTATTGAGCGACTCATAAGAGGAGGGTTCAATGTGGGCTCCAGAAGCTCATTATCCCCATATATATGCTTAAAATGCTGGAGCCACACATCATCCGGGATTACGCAATCGGTGTCTGTATTGTCGGTCTCCGTAAAAAATGGCTGGTTTATTGTGGTCCAGAACTTTCTGCTGTCCCTCACTACGTCGATGGACTGCAAGTTGTCCCAGGCCTCACCTTTGATTTTCTGTTTCCGCATGGTAATGGCTACTTTATATTACCTGCGGAGACTGGAAACCAAAACCCTATCCCTCGGTTTGCTTTTGAGGGCCATGAGAAGAGCCTCATGGGCTTTTGAGCATGAGGAATCAAACCATCTCTGTGCTTTCTTACGGTGTGACCTACTCTCCTTATGAAGGTTCTCGGCAATTTGCTTGCATATTGTTAGAAAGGAGGTTATAGTTCCTGTGCCCACGGTGTTAACGTCCAGACAGATGCCAATATTGGTTTCCGTCTGGGCAGTTAGTTCAGCAAAAAAGGCTTCCGGGACTATGTTATCCCATTTTATCCTTCTGCCTTGATCTTTGGTCGATAAATCCCGTGGAGCCTCCCTACCTTGAGCCATGTCGACAATCTTGGCACCTACATCAACATCTAGGGTAAGGGGGTTATGGTCGCTAAAAGGTGACATCACTACATTATAACCCTTGGTCTTGCTCAAAGGTAGAGAGGATAGGAAGATGTAGTCGATGACAGAATTGGCCCCCCGCCCTATAAATGTCGGAGCGTTCTCACTACCACTTGCCTTAACCGGTTCAAAAAGATTCAAATTGGAGAGAAGTTCCTCCAAATCCTCACCCTGTTTGCCATGTGCTCATCAGAATCATCCCCGTAACAATCCCACTTGCAGGGGTGTATGTTAAAATCCCCCATGAGGAACATCTCTACCGAAAAAGAGTTATTAACCTTATAGACTGACAAAAATTGTTCTAACATATTAAAATGTTCGGTACCATCCATAGCGTTGTACAAATTAATCAAAAGATATTGCATGTGGGCGACAGACCATTCTAGGATAAGAAAATTAATTGACTCCCCACTAAATTTTTTAAATGTCCCGGCAAGGTTTAGTGAAATGAGAAATAGTAAACCCCCCTTGGGCCTCCCTACCGTCCCTCGGACCGCGGGGACGGTGAAGCTCTGATAACCATCTAAGGTAAACCTAGAGTCTATATCCCACGTCTCCTGGAATGCCAAAATGTCGAACTGTTTTATGAACTGCAGCCAAATAGGGTCGGTGCATTTAGATCTGAGACCCGCCACATTCCAACTTAAAAATTTGCATGAGGCTAGCCGTGTATCAACTGGATGGATTGCACCAACTGTCCCAGCCCCCTGATTTAAGGTTTCCAAGCCCAGTCAGTCATTGCGCTCCAACTGAGACGGGGGCAAAAATCGGTTACAGAGCTCTAGCTCTCCATAATTGTGGGTGTTGGCTGGCGGTGCTGGCAGAGTATTCATACGTGCAGTAACCCCTCCCCGCACCTGCCCCCGGGTAGATCCCATCTGTGCACTCATCCTAGCCTGGTATGTCATAGTGTTTATGTTGCTGGGACGAGTGTGAGACCAATTAGGTGGTGGTGGCTGTCTGGGTACCCTTACCGGGGGGTAAAAAACCCCCCAAAGGGAGCGGCCTGATGCCTTTGTTATCAAGATCTGAGCCATCCCAGAATAATCTCCCCGCGCAGTTCCTGCTACTAAAGTTTACCACCACACAGTCCCCTGGGATATTCTTAGGACAATGGCCCACCCAGCTAACCCTCCTAGCCATGGTAACTGCACTTGCCACATTTGCTTCTCCCGAGCTAAACTGGTCACACCACTGTCTGGCTGCATTCATAAGTTCGGCTGTTGTCTCCCAAGTGCCCCCCCTAACCGGAGGGACCCCAGTGAAAACAGCCACCAGCGGGGCTGCATCCGGTGGGAGCTCCAGTGAAGAACCAGGTCGACGAGACCGTCTACTAGTGTCATACGCCTGGATGCTCCTAGTATTTACTTCAGGAAGAGAGTTCCCTGTCTCCATCTTTTCACTAGGATCTCTTGCAGTGACTACAGTCCTTACCGGGCTAAGGGGCCGACATGGTATGGGGTTCAAAATCCTGCTCTCAGCTGTGGGCACATTGGTATCAGTGGCCACAGGCTGGGTCACCCCTCCCTTTCCCCCCCCTATTTTGGTTCAACAACACATCAATTTTTTCACATTTTGAAAGAAGCCCTGCTACACAAGTATTTAAAGTATCCACAATGTCTTTTGCTACTGATACAAGTGCTGGTTCCAGGCGCGTAATGAATAAGTCCTCTATGAATTTCCCAATTTGGCTCTTAAGACGGGAATCAAGTCGATTAGTGTATCCCACATATTTTTTCACCCTGCCCGAGGCAATTGGCAACTTTCTCTTCTTGTGCAATTTATGTGAGGGAACGATGGGCTTCGGTGATATCGGGTGGCTAGGAGCAACCTGTGGGGTTACTGATACATTTTGGGTTGAAGTCACTTCCCAGCTAGTTATCACAATGTTTGGTTCCAAAGGAATCTCCCTGCTTTGCACTGGGGATAGAACTGGATCAATGACCTCTGGGTTTAAGCCCAATTCTTTTTCCACGTCAGCAATTTCTTTAGTCAACACCCCCACTGCTGAGGTTAAGTACGAGATGATGGATACAGATTTCCTAGGATTTTTGGCTTTTGACCCTCTGTCGTCCCCTGCACATACCTTTTTTCTTTTGCCCATAGTGGTGGTTAGGGGGGTGGCCCGACCCGACCGCTGCTGACCCCTGATGGCCACAAATGGCCCGCCCTCTGCCCGGGCTCAGCCCGGCGTCGCCCGCGCGTCCCGCGATGCGGGAGGAGTGTGTGGTCTTATGCGCCTCCAGGCGAGGTCAAGTGATGCTGCAGGCGGCGTCCCGGCGTCCAAGCAGGGGACGCTGGGAGATGTAGTCCTCTGTGGCCGCTCCCCCCTCTCGGCAACCGCGGATGCAAGTGCGGTGGCAGGGGAGAGTGGGTGAGTGAAGGCGCGATGTTCCACTGCGCTGCAAGCAAGGTAGGAGCTTGCTGTTCTGCCCCCGAGTGTTGGAGAACCCCACTCCCCAGCAGGAGTGTGTGGTCTTATGCGCCTCCAGGCGCGGTCAAGTGATGCTGCAGGCGGCATCCCGGCGTCCAAGCAGGGGACGCTGGGAGATGTAGTCCTCTGTGGCCGCTCCCCCCTCTCGGCAACCGCGGATGCAAGTGCGGCGGCAGGGGAGAGTGGGTGAGTGAAGGCGCGATGTTCCGCTGCGCTGCAAGCAAGGTAGGAGCTTGCTGTTCTGCCCCCGAGTGTTGGAGAACCCCACTCCCCAGCAGGAGTGTGTGGTCTTATGCGCCTCCAGGCGCGGTCAAGTGATGCTGCAGGCGGCGTCCCGGCGTCCAAGCAGGGGACGCTGGGAGATGTAGTCCTCTGTGGCTGATCCCCCCTCTCGGCAACCGCGGATGCAAGTGCGGCGGCAGGGGAGAGTGGGTGAGTGAAGGCGCGATGTTCCGCTGTGCTGCAAGCAAGGTAGGAGCTTGCTGTTCTGCCCCCGAGTGTTGGAGAACCCCACTCCCCAGCAGGAGTGTGTGGTCTTATGCGCCTCCAGGCGCGGTCAAGTGATGCTGCAGGCGGCGTCCCGGCGTCCAAGCAGGGGACGCTGGGAGATGTAGTCCTCTGTGGCCGCTCCCCCCTCTCGGCAACCGCAGATGCAAGTGCGGCAGCAGGGGAGAGTGGGTGAGTGAAGGCGCGATGTTCCGCTGCGCTGCAAGCAAGGTAGGAGCTTGCTGCTCTGCCCCTGAGTGTTGGAGAATGTATAAGCATTATTAATAGGAAGTAAATATGTACACGATTCAAACCGGAGAAAGAAGGAAAGCAAGAGAGGAGCAAGGTGCCCAAAGTGGGAGAGAGTCAGGAGAAAACAATGTCTGTCATGATAATAAGACCACACTTAAAATAGTATCAACAAATACAATCATGGTCCAGGGAAGAAAAAGACAAAAACATAATTATTCTGTATACAGACAATTTTGAATGACACAAACATGATCCCATATTGGTGAAATGTCAATGTAAGTCATAACGGGTATTCAGTAGTAACCAACATGCTCCAATATCCGGGCGAATTGGAAAATGGATAAGTACACAAAGACATTCAAGAAGACATATGACACTCCAGATGATTAATTCAGAACTTTGTGGAGAGAGGTTATAATAGATCACTAACAGAGTCGTACAGTGTAGACCAGGTTTAACCAATTCATAGGTTAATCCAAAAAGTAGTGCAATTCATCCTCACTGTTGTGACCTAATTCCACACACCGTAATCTACATATCCATCCAGCCAATTCCCTGTTACCACCCTGCCATCTTGGGGGAATTGCCAGGTTGCCGGTTCAGTTGCTTGGCCCCTCCCGCCCTCAATCACCAGCACATAAGTCGCGCTGATAGCCACGCGCGCTCATTAGATTTTGTGCCATCTTCTGAGGCGGAAGCCGGGAGAGTTAGTCGCCATATACTTTTTTTTAAAAACCTGTTGTAATTTTAACATTGTAACTCTGCACAACCTACCTTCACCGCGCTGCCCAATACCCCTCACAGCCGACTAGGCGCTGTCATGGGGAGCAAGCTGCCATCTTGGGGGAATTGCCGGGTTGCCGGTTCAGTTGCTTGGCCACTCCCGCCTTTTTGGGCATATAATATTCATATCCTCCCGGCCGCGCAGCGGGTGCGCCGCAGGCGTGCCAAAGGTGCGCCTAAGGCAAGCCCATCTGCGCCCGTCCGTGGTCGGCTGGTGCCTGGGGCCACAACCCCTGCTCCATTCATAATGCCTTTTAGGAGCTATAGTTCCAACTCCCTAATCAAATTCAGAACAACGGTAAAAGCCCCATGTTATCACTCCTGGCACCCACTAGACTTGCCTACCATCTGCCCTCAATGCAAAATTCAGCTCAGCTCAATTCATTACAAAGTCAAATTAAAAATGTATCTTTTGAATTGTAGGTCACTCCCCAAGCATCGCACAGAAATTGCTTTGCTCCTAGAAGAACTGTCCCCAGATGCCCCTTTTTTTAACAGAAACTTGGTTAACCACTGACTCAGAATCTGATCTGGTGTAAGCTCTTCCTCAAGGGTACCAAATCACAAGGAGAGACCGCTCTCATGGAAAGGGGGTGGCGTGGCAATTATCTGTAGAGATCATTACATCTGCCGCTGCTCCTCTGACTTAATTCCAGACTGTGAAAGTTTGTCCTTTTCCATCCATTTTTACCCCAACAACAGTTTTTCTGGTATACTGATTTACCGCCCTCCTGGAACCTTAAAACAGTTCCACAATACCTTACCCTCCATTGCTGCCGACCTAGCCACAATTCCCGCTAACTATACTTTGTTAGGAGACTTTAATATTCATTTTGATGATAGCTCAGATCACACAGCATCAGAACTGATAGCTAGTCTCTCTGCTCTACAATTGGAACAATTTGTTCTCTCCCCTACTCATGCTAAGGGTCACCTTCTTGACCCTGTCTTTAGTAATTGTACTGGTCTTAAGGTGGGTTCGCCCATCCCCCTCCCGTGGAAGGATCATTTTTTGGTCCCCCTTATTTGGAACATCCATAACCTTCCCCCTTCAATTCCCATCTTACGAACATCTCGCAACTGGTCGAAACTTCACCTGGAAGACTGGATTGCAGCCTTAGAGACCTCTAGACCCCAACAAATCAGGACCCTGTATCAGCCAACAACAACTATAACAAATGGATTTCAACCTCATTGGACTCCACACTTCCCTTAAGTCGCACTAATTCAAAACAACACTCAAAAACTGCCTCTTGGTACTCCCCGGAACTTAGGGAGACGAAATGACAGTGTAAAAAACTGGAAAGGTAGTGGCGATTATATTATTCTCCAGCAGACAAAGCCTCATATAGGGAAGCGATAAGATCTTATAAAAACAAGATCAAAACTGCACAATCTGCTTTTTATATAGGAAAAATCACCGCGGCTACCTCCAAGCCAAAAGAAAGATGTCAGATTGTAAAAAGTCTCACTAAGCTCCCCCAAAACCCGCCATCCAACCATAACACACAATCTCGCTGTGATGATCTGGCGGAATTCTTTTTCCAAAAAATTCCACAAATCTACACCTCTTTTCCCACCACTGATATTGACCTCTATCTTGACTGCACATCCCTGTCCCTATCCCCTTCAGAAGTCAGGCAGCATTCTCCAAACTCCCTTGATAACTTTCCTCTTCTGGATTCAGAGATGCTTAGTCTCATAATGTTTCAAGTAAAGTCCGGTTTCCCTTGTGACCCAGCACCCCCTCGCACCTTAGTTGGTGCTATCCACAGCATTCTCAGCACCATCCTTGACTTACTTAATGCCTCCATATCCTCAGGCCCTGTCCCTCCCCTGTGGAAACAAGCGATTGTACGAGCACTCCTTAAAAAACCAAATCTGGACCCCGATAACCTCAGTAACTACCGTCCCATCTCCCTGCTTCCCTGGATGAGCAAGGTCCTCGAGAAGCACCTCAATAAATATCTGACGGAGTTTCTTAAGAGTAACCATCTACTCGACCCTTCCCAGACAGGCTACCGCCCCAAGCATGGGACGGAGACCGCTTTGATTGCAGTAACAGAAGAAGTCAGGAGGATCTTGGATCTAGGGGGATCGGTGGCAGTCATCCTCCTCGATCTAAGCGCTGCTTTCGATACGGTGAACCATCGAATTTTATTACATCGACTCCTTAGTTTGGGAGTGTCAGGGACAGCAGTAACCTGGCTCAAATCTATTTTGAGCGACCGGTCATTCCAGATTTTTGAAGGCGACATCGTCTCTCTTAGTAAACACTTGGGCTCTGGGGTACCGCAGGGCTCATCCCTGAGCCCTACGTTATTTAACGTATATATGAGTCCTCTGGCTGAGGTTGTTGGTCCATATGGTATAAAAATCATTACATATGCTGACGACACTCAGCTAGTGGTATCCCTCAATCAGCTGGACAGCCAACTAGCACAGGTCAATCTGAGAGGCTGCCTTGAAGCAGTAAATAATTGGATGACTGCCTCATGTCTCAAACCCAATGGAGACAAAACGGAGTTCATGCTCCTCGGTAGTTCCATCTCTCCCACGATCAACTCTATCTGGCCCCCTTGTGTTGGTCTTCCCCCAATGCCCAAAGACACTATAAAAAGTCTTGGCATCTGGCTGGATAATTCTCTCAGCTTTAATCAGTCAGGCAACCAAGCTATCAGCCACCTGTTTTGGCCTTCTGAGACTTCTTCGGAAGATTCTTCCCCTCTTACCCTTTGAAGCCTGACAAATCGTGGTCCAAGGTTTGATCCAGTCGCGCCTTGATTATGGCAACGCCCTTTATCTGGGCGCCCCGGAATATACTTTGCGGAAGCTCCAGATAATACAAAACTGTGCTGCCCGAACGTTGCTCCAGCTTTCCCGTAGCCATTCGGCAAAACCTGGCCTGAGAAGCCTGCATTGGCTTCCGGTTAAGGAAAGAATCAATTTTAAAACTCTTTGCATATCCCACCAATCCTTCTGGAAAACTGGCTTGGCCATTAACCATTCCCTAATTACTCCCTATCACCCCACTAAACAGCTTCGTTCTACTCATGCTCTCCTTGCCACAGTTCCCACAATTAAGAGAGCAAGATCTGGAGGTCGTTCATTTTCTTATAATGCGGCCAAATTGTGGAACTCCCTTCCCCTTCACCTGAGATCTGACTCGAATCTACTCTCATTTAGTAAACAATTAAAAACCTTTCTTTTTAAGAAGTGTCACTAAACTCTCTAGGCTAGTAGCCTCACCAGAAAGCACTTTTTCTTTTTCTTCTCAGCGCTAGGATGCCTCAGGGCAGCTACCGCGCTTTGCAAATTTTGTTTTCATTTCACCACCCCTTGGGTGCACAGGCTCGTGATCTATTCCAATGAACCAGAAGTTCTCTTCTAATGTGTGGTTTTCCTGCATGTGATATGTAAGGGGATATCTGAGATCACCATTGCGTCTGGCTCTTACATGCTCTTGTATTCGAATCTTTAGAGCCCTTTTGGTACTTCCCACGTCAATTTTGTCACACGGGCAACCCAAGATGTAAGTATATTTACATTGATGTCATTGATACCAATGCAGGGGTGTACATATGCAAGGTACTTTGTAAACTTTTCGTGGAATTTGCAGATTCGGATTCTTTCCAATCATATGAGCAGGTGTAAAAACCATAGAGTAGCAGCCCATCTTTATTTTTGGAACTGCTACCGTACCATGGTACCTCAAAAATATATATTTTTTAATATGCTAATTACATTAAAACATATTTTACTTTACATTAAGTACAAATGTGATTTAAATATGTTTTTATGGCTCGAAAGAATATCTACAGTATTTAAAAAAACAACTTAATTAATTTAATAAATGTAATACAAATTGTAATACATTTAACATTACAAATCAACCCTAGAAACTTCAGTCAGTCAGTCAGTCAAATAAACCCTAGAAATTTACTAAAAAAGTAAACATTAGAAGGAGATAATATTTTAGAAACCCAATTTGAAAAACCTTAGAAATTCACTTAGAAAACTCAGGTTACAGGAACATTATAATTAGGGAAAAGAAGTGAAAAAACATAGAAAGTCACAGAAAAAACAAAGGTTACAGCAAGATTATAGTTACGAAATAGAATAAAAAAATAGAAAAGCAACAGGATGAAACTGTTGAAATAAACACTTTTTAATTAAAGTATCTTCTCCATAGTGCAGTTTGTGTGTGAGATATTGTAGAGAGAAATTGTGCTCCTCTACCACTGCATCCCTAAATCCCTATTTAGATACTGTTAGAAACTCAAAAGCATTGATGTCATTTTAACTATGTATTGGCTGGGGTCCTGCTGGGCTGCAATAACCTTTCACATTCAGTCGCTGGTCCATTGAACTACATTTTCTCATGTCACCCGAGGGTGAAAAACAAACCTTGTAGCGCTAAATCTGAATATTATTTTCAACAATTTGCAGTTCTGAAGTCACTTTCTAGAAGAAATGGTTTCTTTTTCTTTAGAAAACCAGACAATATTTGTTTTTAGTAATGTGTTCCAGGTTGGTGTCAAGGGTAAATCAAAGTCAATTGACATTCAGTGTGGTATGAAATTGTCAAGGGTCATGTCATTGAGACCTGTTTATAACATTTCTTGCTTGTTGTTCTTGGTAAATAACATGACATTTGCCTTGGCTGCATTTTATTTCAGGTAGGAGCTGGATATCTAGATATGGGTAAGATACATTAAGTCTTTGAGGTATGGATTGACTGGAGCAGAAAATAGTAGAGTTTTGTATCATCAGCATATGTGGGCATTTTGATGCTGTATCTTTGATCAGAGCCCCAAGGGGATCCATTTAGATGTTGATGACAGGGGAGACCATGGAGCCCTGGGGGTCGCTGCAGGTGATAAGGACCTTTTCGGACCAGGAGGTGCCAATCTGAATGATAAGTAGAAGTAGGACATTCGCAGAGAGTCCAAGATGTGGATGAGGGTAGGATTGTCAACTGTTTCGAAGGTGGCTGAGAGGTACAAGAATATCAAGAGTCAAGGGTCATCTTCCTTTGTGGTCAGGAGGGAATTGTCTATGATGAGTAAGGTAGCAACTTCCATGCTGTAGTATGATGTTATACCGAGTCATAGTCATGCTGAAGATGCTGCACCCTGCGCGGTCCTTATGATCTCATGGAAATGGGGAGATACTCTCTATCCCTCGGATCTCATGGACAGGAGGAGAATACTTAGGGACCCGGGGCACAACAGTTGGCAATTAGCTGCAGGAAACCAACATCAAGGCAAAATCCACCAAGTGATAGTCCCCTTCCTGGATCACAACAAGCCCCAAGCCACCAAAAGTCTGAGGATAATCGAGGTGCAGTCCCTCCTGCTTCAATGGTTCCTCTTGTCAATGTCCCAGCATTGAACCAGTGTAGTATGGTTCAAATCCCAAAGCATCTCTCTCTCAGAGCCCCAGTAGTTAAACCCACACTGGCCTTTGAAGATGAGAGCAGTTCAAAAGGCCACCTTTGAGATGTACAGGCCCTCTCTGAAGTTTGTCCTTGCTGCCATCCTACACTGAGAGGCTTGATCAACAGCTTTAGAGGGGCCAGGACCTTGCCCCTTGAAATGCAGGCACCAATTCCACCCCCTCTTATCTATCCCAGGGAGGCTCCTCAGAGTGAGAGGTCTGCAGTTTCCCTTAAGCCCATAGTTTATGGCATGCTATCAGAAATGCACAGATATAGCTGTCCCCCTCCACCCAGATGTGGATTGGAGACAGGCTGACAGGTACACAGAGCCACGAGCACATAAATGCCCACTTTCTCAAAGTGGCATTTCCTCCATTAGTAATGTTGAATCCACTCTCACTGCCACAGAGGATTTGTCCTTACTAACTCATCGATATCAAACACTATACTGCCACTCTTCTGCATGTAGGAAATAAGGCTCAAAAGCCTTTCCATAGATCTTCTTGCCAATCAATGAGAGAAGCGGACTCCACCGTACCTAACACACCATCTGGTGCCATTAACTACCAGTGCATGTAATGCGCATGTGCAAATAACCTTCCTCGTCCCTACACCGCACCCTGCCCCCAGGGAGTATTCTGATGTTGCGAGAGGCACGCAGAACCTTGGCAAGTAGCTTTTGAAATGCCAAGCTGAGTAACAGTAACCTGCATAGCAAACCTGTGGTACGTTTGAAGAGCTACCTCTGTGGAGGACACCACCAGTGCTGCAGGCCCAGGGAGTAGCATTTGAGTTACATGCCCTAGGTATATGTTTCACCCCTAGACAATGGACTTGCAGCTAACTCTAATCAGCCGACAATTTATACACCAATCACCAGTATTATATTACAAGCAAAGCGCTTTGGCACTGAATGGCAGTATCAACGTGCTAAAAGTCGAAAGGTTAGCATATAGATGAGTAGAAAACCAGGAGGGACAAAAGCAAAATGTCACAGGAAAGCACCCTGAAAAGGGCCATTTACAACAATATTGTATATCTGCTATTCCATGAGAGGTTTGAGAATGTTTCTGGTAGAGTGTGACTGCTGTTTTGCTAGGCGTGGGAGTGCTGTTGGTAGCACAACATTGTTTGCGTGTGAGGTATGTGAGAATGCTTCTGGTAGTGTGTGATGGGTATTCTGATTACTGTGAGAGTGCTTTGGGTGGTGTGTGATCCTAGTTGCAGAGGGATGTGAGTGGGCTATTGGCATTTGGGGTGTTTTGCTTTTCAACCATAAGGGTGATAACAAGTGTTTTCTGATATAATTGAGATCCTAGCTGGAGATATGTTATGTACTTATTTAACAAGGGAAGAATCATCTTCCAACCACTGTGAGCTTTGACTGTCTGCTATACCTAATGAGGCTATCCACATATTGGGGAATTATTTACTAAAGCAGTCTTTTTATTTACTTTAAAGAACCCTTGCTCAGTGACCATTGGTAGGCCACCCTTGCAATCACCTACCTTGCATAGATCACGGATTTCCACATCATGCCCACAATACATTGTGTTTGATAGCATCCCCAAGAACAAGTCACCCCACTGAACAGAGGTTTAACCTCCAGCCTCCACATTCCTTGGGGTTTGCAGACACTCAACCTCTGCTGCGGTACTCTGCACCCAGCCTCACAAGAACCGTTTCTATCAGCTGTCCCACCTGGTTGACGCAGGCCCAAGGCACAAAACTTGAAGCCACTCAGCTTTTCTGTATATGTACATGTTTAGTTTGCATGTGATGTTCAGTGAGCCTTGAGGGGAGCAGCTATTTTAGCATTAGGTTGGATCACTATACTTCACATGTACAGAAGAGCAGGTATGCAAGCATGCATCAAAGAGCACCATAATGTATATAAACCAGTAAAGGGTTGTTTGGAAAGGTAGGAACTTGAGGAGAATGCACCCCCATTGCAGGTCCTGAGGAAATGTCAGAACTGCTGCTGTTGGGACTCAGTGCAATCAGAGTTTACATAGCTTAGACCTATTAGCTTAGCCAACGCGTTTTACATTTAGGGAAGGGCATGCAGTCCTCATCTTGCTGAGCCTAAAAAGGCACCTAGGACATCACCCCCCTCGGTCAGTTTTTTTAGGGGGTAGAGGGGGAGTGCAGCCTTTCTACTCACCAAGCATGAGCAAGGCTCCGGGGATGGCATCCATATTCATTTTGGGGAGGGGGCATGGGGCCCAACTCCTTGAACCTCAGGGATGCTCCTTTGACCCCATTCCAGGGCCTTTTGTTTATAGCGATGGAGACATCAGGTCCCCTCCTCAACCGTAGACTAGCCCCTGGCACACTATCCTGATCAAAGCAGTGTCCCCGGCATCCCCTAGCACATTGCTGTTCCCTGCCTGGGAGAGTGTGGGCAGGGAATGCAACTGTAATTCCCTGCCCACACTCTCCAGTGCAGGGAAAATAACGTTGCTCCCATTCGGTGGGAACACAGAAAAAGCTGCTCCCACCGAGGTAGGAGCAAAATAATGGAGCCGGCTCCTGCTGGCTCCTAGAATCGGTGCTGCCTGGGAGCTGGCAGGGGCCATGGAGCCTTGGGGCTCACCCCCCCTATGGCCCCCAACGACTGCCAATGTTGTGGGCACCCTTGGTGGGTACCAGAGCGTCTACTGAAAATTAAACTGACGCCTCCTGCCAGCCTGGCTCTGGAGCCAGCAGGGGCCATGAGGGGCTTGGGGCTCCCTCCGCAGCCCCCAAAATTTGTACATGCTGTGGATGCCATGGGTGTGCTCCGGGCACCAGGCACCCACTGTTAAAAAAAAAAACAGTTCCCGCTGGCACCTAGTATGGGTACTTACTTGGGATCTGGCAGGGTCATAAGGGCCTTGGGGCTCCACCCTCAGCTCCCAACATTTGGCATGATGTGAGTGCCCGAAGTGGGCACCATGGCCTTCATAAAAAAAATCATTTATAGCAATAATAATAAAAGAGTAGCAGTAGTAGCTCATTTTTAATTACTGCTCCAAGGAGTGCCCAATCATGCCCTCTGACACTTGCACTGCTTAATACCTCCCATGTTACATCACTCATGACCTGTTCAATGACATCATTGATAACATGTCTGAAACATCTAAATTTATACATATATATATATATATATATATTCACTGAAAAAACCATAGGTTATAGACCATATATAGTTAGGAATTTGCATTTACAAAACCTTGAAAATTCACTGAAAAAACCATAGGTTAGAGACCATATATAGTTAGGAATTAGCATTTAAAAAACCTTATTTTACTCACACAAAACCATTGAAATTCCATATATAGTTAGTTGCACTAACTATATATCGCGCACCCGCAATCCACTGCTGATGATGTCACATATTACATCATTCATGACATGGTCAGTGACATCACTGATGACATCACTGATGACATCTCAAATGACATCACTGATGACAACATCCAGTGACTGTATGTTTCTGTAAAGTTAAAATATGTCTTACATATTGAAGAATGAGAGGATGTATAAGTGTCTGGATGAAGGATTTAGTAGGTGCATGAATGACTGTATGAGTGAGTGATTAAATGTGTCTCACTGAGTGCATGGGTTAGTGACTAAACTGTCTTAATTTGTGCATCATTATGTCTGTTGTTCTGTAAACTGCTGCATGTGTTGATCAGTAGCTATATGAGTAACTATATGGGTTATTGATTGATTGTCCAAGTATTTGTATGGGAGACTGAGTGTGTGTGTGGGTGGCTGGGAGGTGTATGACTCTGTGCATAGATGTGTGAGCAGTTGATTCACTAGATGTATGGGTTCAAAAGTGCATGTGGAAACAGCTGTATGGGCGGTTGACTTTGTGCATGAGTGTATTGGTGAGTGAATGGATATCTCAGTGCTACATGTCAAAGTAAGTACATATGTAAAACACAGTACATGTGAGAGTTGACATATATAAATAACTGTGCATAAGAGCCAGTGAATGTGTGAGTGGCTGTATGGATCATTGAGAACTTGTATCAGGGATTGTATAAGAGAGTAAATATGTGTTAGTATATGTTTGAATAAATAAGGTGTGTATAACTGTATAGTTGAGGAAATGGAGGTGTGATTGATTCTTTGCATGACTGACTAGGTGTGTGAGTAACTCCATGGATGAGTGACAGTCTGTGAGTGTCTGTTTACACTGAGTGTATCTAAGGTTATATTAGAGTCTGAAGAGGTTCATTGTATTATCACATGAATGATGTCATCAGTGTTGTGATCAGTAATGTCATTTGAGATGTCATCAGTGATGTCATTTGAGATGTCATCAGTGATGTCATCAGTGATGTCATTTGAGATGTCATCAGTGATGTAATCAGTGATGTCATCAGTGATGTCATCAGTGATGTCATTTGAGATGTCATCAGTGATGTCATCAGTGATGTCACTGACCATGTCATGAATGATGTAATATGTGACATCATCAGCAGTGGATTGCGGGTGCGCGATATATAGTTAGTGCAACTAACTATATATGGAATTTCAATGGTTTTGTGTGAGTAAAATAAGGTTTTTTAAATGCTAATTCCTAACTATATATGGTCTCTAACCTATGGTTTTTTCAGTGAATTTTCAAGGTTTTGTAAATGCAAATTCCTAACTATATATGGTCTATAACCTATGGTTTTTTCAGTGAATTTCATTGGTTTTTTAAAAGCTAATATCTATAGCTGTAAAATATATTCTTTATTACGTGACGTATCACGTAGCCACGTGAGACGCCTCATGACGCGTCGCGAAGTATCGGCTCTGCAGCGCAAACCAAACCCGTAACGTAAGCGCGCCGGAGCACGCTTACAGATAAATATATTTTTTTTTACTTTAAGTAGACAAAATCCACACGTGCACATATCTTGAGGCCTTGCAAAGGCACATCAAACAAACAGTCCCTACAATTTTGCCAAGTTTGCTGGAAATCTTTTTTTTTTTTTGTTTCTCTTCGTTACGCTTACCGGGACGCTACCCGGTACGCGAACCGGACGCTCCAAAAACACAAGATGGCGGACTCCCGTTACGCTGCCGGTTAGCTGCCCGGTTCGCGTACCAGGACGCGCCTCTGTGGCGAAAAATCGCAAAAATTTAATTTTTTATTTTTTGGCCCGCGGGGCACTTTAATATCCCCCTCATCAATCCTAGGGGGTCAGGAGGGGTCTACCTTGCCCCCTTTCCTTCACTTCCCCCTTCGTTTTTCACCACATCTTGTCTCTCGAACCTACCGAGAGACAAGATGGCGGCCGCTCCGGACTGTTTACAATGTTGACAGCCAATCAGCTTCTCCTCAGACTCCCGTTACGCTGCCGGTTAGCTGCCCGGTTCGCGTACCGGGACGCGCCTCTACGGCGAAAAATCGCAAAATGTTTTCTTTTTTTTTTTTTTGCCCCGCGGGACTTTAATATCCCCCTCATCAATCCTAGGGGGTCAGGAGGGGTCTACCTTGCCCCTTTCCTTCATTTCCCCCTTCGTTTTTCACCACATCTTGTCTCTCGATCCTACCGAGAGACAATATGGCGGCCGCACCGGACTGTTTAGAATGTTGACAGACACCGGAGAGCCAATCAGCTTCGCTTCGCGAAGTTCCGTTACGCGTCAGGTACGCGAACCGGGGCGCTTCCCGGAGCGCGCTTACAGATATATATCTTTTTTTGAACGTTAATTTCTCAAAATCCACTGGAGCACATATATTGAGACCTAGCAAAGGCACATCGGGCTACCAGTCCCTACAATTTTGCCAAGTTTCGTGCAAATCCATTCAGCCGTTCGGGCTAAAAGTGAGGCCAACCGCCCTATGGAAATTAACATGGGAAAAACGTGTTTTGGGACCGCCCTTTTTTCTCGGCCCCCCCTTGACGAACCCCCCCCAAATTTTCAGGGGCTGTTCAGAAACAAAATGTTCCATTTTCCTGAAAATTTCAGCCAATTCCGTCCACAAACGCCAAAGTTATTAGACATAGAATTTTCAAAAATCCCATAGAGAAAAAATCCTAACTATATATACCTACTGGCTATCGCCAGTAGGTAATATATATATATAGATATATATATTCTTCACTTATCAGTCCCATTTCAGCGCACTGTCTCACAGCTGCTGCAGTATTGCGAGGTCGGACTTAACCTCGTAACGAATTCCTCATCAAGAAAGATTACCGCACTCCACAAATCTCCAACAATGAGCTTTATTCAAATCACAATTATCACCACTACCACTACCAACGTTTCAGCCAAGAAATGGCCTTGATCACGGTATCTATCTATCTATATATATATATATATATATATATATATATATATATATATGTATATATATATATATATATATATATATATATGTATATATATATATATATATATTCACTGAAAAAACCATAGGTTATAGACCATATATAGTTAGGAATTAGCATTTACAAAACCTTGAAAATTCACTGAAAAAACCATAGGTTATAGACCATATATAGTTAGGAATTAGCATTTACAAAACCTTATTTTACTCACACAAAACCATTGAAATTCCATATATAGTTAGTTGCACTAACTATATATCGCGCACCCGCAATCCACTGCTGATGATGTCACATATTACATCATTCATGACATGGTCAGTGACATCTCAAATGACATCACTGATGACATCACTGATGACAACATCCTGACATCACGGATGACAACATCCAGTGACTGTATGTTTCTGTAAAGTTAAAATATGTCTTACATATTGAAGAATGAGTGGATGTATAAGTGTCTGGATGAAGGATTTAGTAGGTGCATGACTGACTGTATAAGTGAGTGATTAAATGTGTCTCACTGAGTGCATGGGTTAGTGACTAAACTGTTTTAAATTGTGCATCATTGTGTCTGTTGTTTTGTAATCTGATGCATGTGTTGATCATTAGCTATATGACTAACTATATGGGTTATTGATTAGTTGCCCAAGTATTTGTATGGGAGACTGAGTGTGTGTGTGGGTGTCTGGGAGGTGTATGACTCTGTGCATAGATGTGTGAGCAGTTGATTCACTAGATGTATGGGTTCAAAAGTGCATGTGAAAACAGCTGTATGGGCGGTTGACTGTGTGCATGAGTGTATTGGTGAGTGAATGGATATCTCAGTGCTACATGTCAAAGTAAGTACATATGTAAAACACAGTACATGTGATAGTTGACATATATAAATAACTGTGCATAAGAGCCAGTGAATGTGTGAGTGGCTGTATGGATTATTGTGAACTTGTATCAGGGATTTTATAACAGAGTAAATATGTGTTATTATATGTTCCAATAAGTAAGGTGTGTATAACTATATAGTTGAGGAAATGGAGGTGTGATGGATTCTTTGCAAGACTGACTAGGTGTGTGAGTAACTACATGGATGAGTGACAGTCTGTGAGTGTCTGTTTACACTGAGTGTATCTAAGGTTATATTAGAGTCTGAAGATGTTCATCGTATCATCACATGAATGATGTCATCAGTGATGTGATCAGTAATGTCAAATGAGATGTCATCAGTGATGTCATCAGTGATGTCATTTGAGATGTCATCAGTGATGTCATCAGTGATGTCACTGACCATGTCATGAATGATGTAATATGTGACATCATCAGCAGTGGATTGCGGGTGCGCGATATATAGTTAGTGCAACTAACTATATATGGAATTTCAATGGTTTTGTGTGAGTAAAATAAGGTTTTGTAAATGCTAATTCCTAACTATATATGGTCTATAACCTATGGTTTTTTCAGTGAATTTTCAAGGTTTTGTAAATGCTAATTCCTAACTATATATGGTCTATAACCTATGGTTTTTTCAGTGAATTTCATAGGTTTTTTAATAGCAAATCTTTATAGTTTTAAAAAATAATACATTTTAAATCGAATTTTATATTGTATAATTATCTCATTTTTTTTTTTTATTCTTTTTGGTGCGCTCCCGGGGCGCGGACCGGTGAACGCACGGGTAAGCGCAATCTTGCGGCGCGCCCCGGGCGCGTACTGATGAGCGTCCCGATAGCGCTATTGCCGCGAACGTAAACAACATCGTGACGTATTGCGTAGCCACCACGCCTTGCGTCATAAGACACGTATCGCGTAGCCGCGAGATGCGTCTTACGACGCACCGCGTAAGCGCACCCGGAAGCGCATACGATCGCGCAACGTAAACGCCCTGATGCGCTTACGAAACACGCCCCGGGACGCGCCCCGGGGCACGTAGCGTAAGCGCGTCAAACCATGTGACTTTAAAATAACACTTTTCATTGGTTCAGAACTTTTTTTTTTCCAAATTGTGTGAAACCCACCCATTTCTCTCACTATTGCTTTGTACTTGGAGAGAGCAAGAGCTGTTCTGTGTACTTTGTTCATCTCCTAATTTTCTGATCTACAGCAATGGCTGCAAGAGAGTCATCCAGCAGTGATTCAGACGGATTTTTAGATGAGGACCCTCCTCAGCAGAAGAAAAAAACCCATTTCATCTGGAAATTTTATGACATCCCTGAAGGACAAAAAAAAGTCAACGCTCCAAAAGTAACCTGCAAAATTTGTGGTAGTAGTTTATGCAGAGGCAATCCTCTGAAAAAATATAGTTTTGGAAATGCTAATTTAATCAGGCATGTGAAAAGAAGACACCCTAACAACTTTGCCAGGGAGAGTGTCAGAGAGCTGGCACGGAATTTACCCACAGATGGCGGCAGCACCTCCACTGGTGGAGCAACACCTTCGGGACCACCCCGTGGAAGAATGGTCCCTAACATTCAGCCGGTGTTTGCAGGCATCAAATTTCTGTGCACGGAGTGTGACGAACTGCTCTGCTATGGGGAGCAGAGTGTTAAACTCATTGCCATAAAGAAACAGCAACACCGCTGCCCTGCCAGTCCCTAAATTTTCACATTTTTTTGCTCCTGTTGAGCAGTTTTGGAATCCCTGTTTTTGTTTTTCCCCTGACAAAAATCCCAAAAAAATATAAAATCGTTTTAAAAAGGTCTAAAAAAATATAAAACAACAAAAACAAAAAAAAAGTTCTTTTCAGAACTACCTCCAATTTATAAAAAAATGCTATTTTTTTTTTTAAAAAAGTGTCATTTTTTATCTCCATGGTACGCTCCCCCGTACGCTCCCCGGTGCGCGTACCTGGCGCTCCCCCCGCGAAAATCGAATTGTTTTAAAATTTTTTTTTTTACCCGCGGGACCCTTTTATGGCCCCCACATCAAAACTAGGGGGTCAGGGGGGTGTACCCTGCCCCCTTTTGCTCATTTCCCCCTTTGATTTTTGCCACCTCTTGTGTCTACCGAGACACAAGATGGCGGCCGCTGCGGACTGTTTCGAATGTTTACAGACACCCGAGAACCAATCAGCTTGCCGTGCGCAAGTCGCGTGGCGCGCCCGGAGCGCTCCCCGGTACGCGCACCGGGGCGCGGCTCTAGATATATATCTTTTTTTAAACCTAATTTACTCAAAATTCACAGGAGCATATATCTTGAGACCAAGCAAAGGCACATCGGGCAAACAATATCTACAATTTTGCCAAGTTTCGTGGAAATCCATTCAGCCGTTCGGGCTAAAAGTGAGGCCAACCGCCCTATGGAAATTAACATGGGAAAAACACGTTTTGGGACCCCCCTTTTTTCTCAGCCCCCCCTTGACAAACCCCCCCCAAATTTTCAGTGGCTGCTCAGGAACAAAATGTTCCATTTTCCTGAAAATTTCAGCCAATTCCGTCCACAAACGCCAAAGTTATTAGACATAGAATTTTCAATATCCCATAGAGAAAAAATCCTAACTATATATACCTACTGGCGACCGCCAGTAGGTAATATGTCGCAATCTCCGTCTGATGAAACCGCTGCCTCACCACTACCAATTTATCAGCAGCTCAAAGAGGACGAAAAGAACAAACCCATTTGTATAGTGAATTCAGTGGTTTATTTCAAGAGATAAACCCAGCAAGTCCGCATGACGCGTTTCGCCTCCAACTCGAGGCTTGGTCACATGATATATATATATATATATATATATATATATATATATATATATATATATATATATATTACCTACTGGCGGTCGCCAGTAGGTATATATAGTTAGGATTTTTTCTCTATGGGTTTTTTGAAAATTCTATGTCTAATAACTTTGGCGTTTGTGGACGGAATTGGCTGAAATTTTCAGGAAAATGGCACATTTTGTTCCTGAGCAGCCCTTGAAAATTTGGGGGGGGTTCGTCAAGGGGGGGCCGAGAAAAAAGGGGGGTCCCAAAACGCGTTTTTCCCATGTTAATTTCCATAGGGCGGTTGGCCTCACTTTTAGCCCGAACGGCTGAATGGATTTGCACGAAACTTGGCAAAATTGTAGGGACTGGTAGCCCGATGTGCCTTTTGTAGGTCTCAATATATGTGCTCCAGTGGATTTTGAGAAATTAACGTTTAAAAAAAGATATATATCTGTAACAGCGGACCGGGCAGCGCTCTGGTTCGCGGACTTTTCGCGCAACGGAGCTTTGTGAAGCGAAGCTGATTGGTTCTCCGGCGTCTGTCAACATTCCAAACAGTCCGTAGCGGCCGCCATCTTGTCTCTCGGTAGGATCGAGAGACAAGAGGAGGTCAAAACAAAGGGGGAAATAACTATAAGGGGGCATAGTAGATCCTCGCTGACCCCCTAGGTTTGATGTGGAGGTTTTAAAGGGGCCCCGCGGGGCAAAAAAAAATAATAATAATAATAATCGAACGGCTGAATGGATTTGCACGAAACTTGGCAAAATATTAGGGACTGGTAGCCCGATGTGCCTTTGCTAGGTCTCAATATATGTGCTCCAGTGGATTTTGAGAAATTAACGTTCAAAAAAAGATATATATCTGTAACAGCGCTCCGCTTCGCGTAACGGAGGTTTGCGAAGCTGATTGGTCATTCTGTCACTGGGCTATAGTTGGGCTACATCTGGCTGATATTTGGGCTACATTTGTTTTTTTGTGTGTCTGGCGGCCATCTTTGGGCTACACTGGGCTTCATTGGGCTACATTCGGCTAATTAGCAAATAGCTCATCGCAAACTAGGAATGGTAAAGAATCGCTATTTATTCCTTAAAGTTCGCTATTTAGGAAATGCAAAAAACTTTGATGATACATATGGCGGTTCATCTCTAACAAGATAAGAAGCATAGGGATACATTTATGATGACTGGCGCATCACCAGGGATGTGTTAGTCATTCTGTGCCGCTGTTCCGTCACCTATGGTGTGCTGCATTTACAATGCGGCGCATCATGGGGCAAAAACAGCACAGATGCGTGATGTATCTGTGCCGTAAAGGTGGCGTATTGCTGGAGTTGTATCGCAAGTGTGATGAAGCTCCAGCAAGGGTCGGGGGTGCCCCTGTCGCAGGGTTTCTGTTCTCACACAGAACTGTGGACAGAGGATTGGAACCTCGGCGAATGCATTGCTGGAGTTGTATCGCAAGTGTGATGAAGCTCCAGCAAGGGTCGGGGGTGCCCCTGTCGCAGGGTTTCTGTTCTCACACAGAACTGTGGACAGAGGATTGGAACCTCGGCGAATTAGGGTGTCCCAAAACTCACGTTAGTAATCAAAAACTCCTTAGCAAGCTAGGTACAGTGTCACATTGGATATAACAAACTCTCAATGTTTAGACAATCCAGAATATGAACTTATAGTACCTCAGGATACGTGGAACTCATGAACAGTCGGTCGTTATAGATTTCTTAGAAACCAGAACATGGAGTTAAGAAGAACAGATGTGTATTTGAAATGTTTATTTACTAATGCCGTCTTCTCAGGCGTAGTACCTTAGATAATAAAAGTACACATATTATCAGTAGCAAAATTACCAGCATAGTTACTAGTACATAAAAAGTGAATGGTGATAGTATGTTAACATGCTGTAAATGAATAAGAGTTAGCAACACTTATAAGCAGCCGCGGGCCGTGGAGGGAGTTACGGTGAGGCAGGGAGGCGGGGAGGGGGAGAAGCAGGGTGGAGAATACAAGTACACATATTATCAGTAGCAAAATTACCAGCATAGTTACTAGTACATAAAAAGCGAATGGTGACAGTATGTTAACATGCTGTAAATGAATAAGAGTTAGCAACACTTATAAGCAGCCGCGGGCCGTGGAGGGAGTTACGGTGGGGCAGGGAGGCGGGGAGGGGGAGGGGCAAGGTAGAGAGGGCTCCACCCTGCTTCTCCCCCTCCCCGCCTCCCTGCCTCACCGTAACTCCCTCCACGGCCCGCGGCTGCTTATATCTCACCCTCCCTAATACACATATTATATTATTTGCTAAGAAGGTCTCTTTGTGTTGGTTTAGGGCGTGCCCATACTTTAGTGTCTTAGATTTGAAGGAATCACATCAGCATACACCAGCTCTCTCTTCATGTGAACCGCATCAACTGTTGTGTATGTGTGTTCGGCAAAGCAATATAAAACCCGCCTCATGCCCAGAATTGGCAGAAGTTGCACTTATGTTATGAGTATGAAGTCGTGGAGATCAGACCTCATAACAATTCTGTATCGTGTTGTTCTTGAAACTTTAGCACTCGCTGTACAGATATAGTTTAACAAGTAAAGCAGATAGTAGACCAATAACATATTATTCTCATGTAAACCACGATGAACTACTAGGTGGAAAGCTAAAGCAACAACTAAGTGTCGTGTGCAGAAGTTGCAAAAAAGGAAAAATGGCGTTTAAACCGGTAATGAGCCCATGCTAACTTAACACGGTGTAAAGATATCCAGGACCTAGATGACACCTCCTCATGATCCGGAAACGAACTGAATAAGATAATAGAAGTGCCATCTCATGAGAGCAGATTGCAAGTTTATATGTGGACGGTCCGCAAGGTAAAGCATTAAAAACTAGGAAAATTTAATGCTAAAGAAAAATAAAACAGCCAAGTACTTTATCGAGTCTTAAGCCAATAGGCAAGGTAAATAATAAAAACTTGACAAATAAGTCAATGAATTGTCAATGAAATGCTAGTACTCAGCATATCAAACATGAAAAAGGTCTATGACATAACTGTGTATGCAAAATAAGCTGCAACAGCCTCCAATAGGAAGTCACCGTCTTCATCCGAAAACAGTTCAGCCATCCAATTTAAAAGCGGAAAAGAACATACGTGCTCTCCCAGCACCGGATCCTCTATCACCATCAGAGGACAGCTCGGTGGGTTTTCAAGAAAGCTCTGTTCCAAGAAAGACTGTGCTGCCGCCAGTAAATTCCAGGGACCAAGTAGTCCATGCATCAATGCCACAGCCATAATCCTTTCGCCAGGACAAACCAACTCGTGAGTAATGATAGGAGTCATCAGCTGATTAAAGTCGACGTCAGGAGAAACCGGTCCGCAGAGACACAAATCAATGGCCCAATCGAAATCACAGGTCAGGCAGTGAAATACAGGCTGGACACAGTTGAAGTAGGAGAATCGAAAAGATAATCCATATGCCGTGCTTAATATCGCCAACGGCATTGTGCCATAATATTCTAGCATGCGATTGCGGAACAGTGTCAGCAGCTGCAGGGTGGGAGGTTGCATAGGAGGGACATCCATATTTAAAAATGTAAAAAAGCACAAGAGCGTCCGCTGGTAATGCAAGTAAAAATGCCAATCCACGAACCAGAGTGCAGAAAATAGAATGAAAGGAAGCAGGGATGACTCCAAAGATTTTCTCAAATGAAGTCACGAGACCACTGGTAACAACTTTAAAAAAGTGCGCCAGGGACTTTGTGGAGGATGCGTTAAAGATAGTCGGAAACATGTTGCTGAAATTGAAAGGCAAATCTTAATTGAAAAGGGTGTGCACCTCTGTACGGGTGTTCGCTATGTGAAGTACGAAAGTTTCACGGGCCGAACTCAAGGCCACCTCTCTCTGAGACAAAAGAGCTCTTATTCTTGCCATGCCGTTGAAACGTGTCCCAAGGTTGGTATTTGTGGCCAGATTGAAAACTCCCTATGTTCATGTGTGGGAGGAAATAGAACATTTCTGCAGCAAATAACCCGTTCACTTACTGTTACGATAAAAGGAATACTTTTAATTAACTCAGAACAATCTTCATTATTGAGCATCAAATAACTACCATTTTCCAACAACTTGAACGTGGGGATGATAGCAGGAACTGGCGTGCCTTGCAACACGCAAGCCATATTTGGTCGGTGTTTGTTGCATGAACCGTGTAACTGTATGTGCCTACACATTAGTGAATGATCTGGCGTCTCAGTGCATTCCTCTCCATTCAGATAAACATCTTGATCATCTTTGAAACATCTGTATGTGTATGGAAGCGACCAGACCTCATGAAGAAAAGCACTACCTAAAGGTTCATAACGACCTATTGGTATATATTTCATACAATTTGAAAACTTATATAAAGCAAAAGGCAGCGTTATTAAACCGTGGATAAGGCATGTTGCCAAAAAACCCGCAATCCTCTGCTGATGATGTCACTGAGCATGTCATGAATGATGTAATATGTGACATCATCAGCAGTGGATTACGGGTAATAGTATCTCTAGTTTACTCCCCTATAGCTGTCTTTCTTTTAACATAAGTGTCTGTTTCCTTCCCTTATACTTACTGTTTTTGGTTCGCTTCCGGTTCGCGTACCGGGGAGCGAACTGGGAAGCGAACTAAGAGAAATAGAGGTTGGCACAGTTCCAAATATTGTACCAATTTTTTAATAACGGGGAGGTAGTTCTGAAAAGAACTTTTTTTTTTTTTTTCTGAACATTTTTTTACTGTTTTTGAATTTTTCGGAACAGTTTTATATTTTTTTGGGTTTTTCTTGGAGGGGGCAATGAAAACGATTCATTGTAAAGGGCTCAACAGGAGCAACAAAACAAAAAAAAGAAGTATTTATTATTTTGGGCGTTTCGGACAAACTTGCATATGATAGTCAATAGCTCTGTTGATCAGAGTGATGCTTTTTTCTCCGTAGGAAATGAATCCATCGCAAAATGCGCAGATGTGTTTTACATCACCAAATCTCATTTGTATATTTGGCACCATCTCCCTGCCCTCTGGTCCCGTTACTTCCGGTACAACAGATCTTCTGGCCATAATAGGGAGATTATCTAGGTCGTTCCGAAACTGTGCAGCACTGTAGTTGTTAGGATGCCACCTAGTCATATGGCGATGCATTGTGTAGTTTCCGAAACTGTATTTTTTGTCGGTGCCTCTGGACAGTCTATCTTGACATATAAGGCAAGTTACGTATCTTGCATTTACTTTTTTCTGACCTTTGGGAATTTTAAAAAATTGCCAAATGAAGTTTTCTTTCCGGTGAGACGTCCTGGGCTGCTCAGGCAAAAACTGCCTCTCTTCGTGCTCGTCCTCCTGTTCCTCTTCTTCTTCTTCTTGTTGAATTATAACTTGAGCAGGTGGTCCACTCTTCCTTGGATGTGGTGGAGGTGGTGGGGAAGCACCAGCTGAAGCTACTAAAGAAGCCATTGCTCAGTGATCACAAAGGGTCTTTCTCTCACAATGATGAAAGTCAGAGTGAGGAAAGAAGGAGGGATTTTCATCATTTGGGAAAAACAAGAGTTCTCAACCAATCAAAAGTGTTCATTTTAGATTATATGACCTAGTCTTACATCATTAGGAAACCAAAAGTGAAATGAACCAATGAAAAGTGTTATTACCAAGTCACATGACTTGCTGTGTTTACGTTAAGCGCTTTGCAGGGCCTCCCAGTTTGCTTCCAGAAACCTGCGCTTTGCGACTCGCTTCGCGTACCAGTTCGCTAACGTAGTACGTCATATGACGTATCACGCGACAACGTGAAACGTCATGCGGACGGGAGGCGTCACGATGTTGTTTTGTAACGCGGCACTTGCGGTAAAGAAACGTTTACCGGCTCGCGGTCTATTTCGCGGCATCAAGGTCAGCTAACGGGAAGCTTCCCGATTTGCGAAGCGGGAACGAAGAAAAAAAAATATTTAAAAAAAAAATTATTCATAAACATATAAAATATATTTTTGGATTTAAAGAAGAATACATTTTACAGCTACAGATATTAGCTGTTAAAAAACCAATGAAATTCACTGAAAAAACCATAGGTTATAGACCATATATAGTTAGGAATTAGCATTTAAAAAACCTTATTTTACTCACACAAAACCATTGAAATTCCATATATAGTTAGTTGCACTAACTATATATCGCGCACCCGCAATCCACTGCTGATGATGTCACATATTACATCATTCATGACATGGTCAGTGACATCACTGATGACATCACTGATGACATCTCAAATGACATCACTGATGACATCACTGATGACATCTCATTTGACATCATTCTTGTGCTAATACGATAAACCTCTTCAGACTCTAATATAACCTTAGATACACTCAGTGTATACAGACACTCACACACTGCCACTCATCCATGGAGTTACTCACACACCCAGTCAGTCATGCAAAGAAACAATCTCACCTCCATTTCTTCAACTATACAGTTAAACACACCTTACTTATTGAAACATATACTAACACATATTTACTCTCTTATACAATCCCGGATACAAGTTCACAATGATCGATACAACCACTCACTCATTCAGTGGCTCTCATGCACAGTTATTTATATATGCCAACTCTCACATGTACTGTGTTTTACATATGTACTTACTATGACATGTAGCATTGAGATATCCATTCACTCATCAATACACTCATGCACACAGTCAACTGCCCATGTAGCTGTTTCCACATGCACTCTTGAACTCATACACCTAGTGAATAAACTGCTCACACATCTATGCATAGAGTCACACACCTTCCAGCCACCCCCACACAAACTCAATCTCCCATAGAAATACTTGGGCAACCAATTAATAACACATATAGCCTCTCGTATAGCTAATGATCAACACATGCAGCAGTTTACAGAACAACAGACATAATGATGCACAAATTAAGACAGTTTAGTCACTAACCCATGCATTCAGTGAGACACATTTAATCACTCACTCATACAGTCAGTCATGCACCTACTAAATCCTTCATCCAGACACTTATACATCCACTCAAGACATATTTTAACTTTACAGAAAAATACAGTCACTGGATGTTGTCATCAGTGATGTCATCAGTGATGTCATTTGAGATGTCATCAGTGATGTCATCAGTGATGTCACTGACCATGTCATGAATGATGTAATATGTGACATCATCAGCAGTGGATTGCGGGTGCGCGATATATAGTTAGTGCAACTAACTATATATGGAATTTCAATGGTTTTGTGCGAGTAAAATAAGGTTTTTTAAATGCTAATTCCTAACTATATATGGTCTATAACCTATGGTTTTTTCAGTGAATATATATATATATATATATATATATATATATATATATATATATATATATATATATATATATATATATATATATATATATATATATATATATATATATATATATATATATATATATATATATATATATATATATATATATATATATATATATCCATCCAAACAGGCACCCAAGTTGAAGGAAACCACACGAGGATAAGTTGAAAGCTCACTTTAATGGTAGGTAACCTGCCAGCAGGAACCATCCTGGAAGCAATGTTCAAATAAAATCGCCAGACGCGTTTCGAGGTTGACCCTCTCTTCAGTGGCGTTGTTGCATACTAACGGTGAAGGCGCAGTTTGTAGTTGCATCACCTGCTACGATGGGCGTGGCCTCACACCGAGGCTTTCTGGGTGATGTAGGAGTGCTGTTCCATTTGGACGAGGAGAATTGGTGACCTTACACAGGGGGGGAGCCAGTTCAAGCTCCGGTATGCAACCACAAAGCGGGGCAGGTCCCGCTCTGGACTTTAGCACAAGAGATGGTTGCGAGTGAGAAACTCTGGAGGCGCGCCCACTGGGGATTGAAAAAAACACTACATCACCCAGAAAGCCTCGGTGTGAGGCCACGCCCATCGTAGCAGGTGATGCAACTACAAACTGCGCCTTCACCGTTAGTATGCAACAACGCCACTGAAGAGAGGGTCAACCTCGAAACGCGTCTGGCGATTTTATTTGAACATTGCTTCCAGGATGGTTCCTGCTGGCAGGTTACCTACCATTAAAGTGAGCTTTCAACTTATCCTCGTGTGGTTTCCTTCAACTTGGGTGCCTGTTTGGATGGATTTACAGCGGCCTGCTCGGTCGCGAAGGCAAGCCCACCGCTGCTGCGGGTCTTTGACAGTGCCACGGAGTGCTGTTCCATTTGGACGAGGAGAATTGGTGACCTTACACAGGGGGGGAGCCAGTTCAAGCTCCGGTATGCAACCACAAAGCGGGGCAGGTCCCGCTCTGGACTTTAGCACAAGAGATGGTTGCGAGTGAGAAACTCTGGAGGCGCGCCCACTGGGGATTGAAAAAAACACTACATCACCCAGAAAGCCTCGGTGTGAGGCCACGCCCATCGTAGCAGGTGATGCAACTACAAACTGCGCCTTCACCGTTAGTATGCAACAACGCCACTGAAGAGAGGGTCAACCTCGAAACGCGTCTGGCGATTTTATTTGAACATTGCTTCCAGGATGGTTCCTGCTGGCAGGTTACCTACCATTAAAGTGAGCTTTCAACTTATCCTCGTGTGGTTTCCTTCAACTTGGGTGCCTGTTTGGATGGATTTACAGCGGCCTGCTCGGTCGCGAAGGCAAGCCCACCGCTGCTGCGGGTCTTTGACAGTGCCACGGAGTGCTGTTCCATTTGGACGAGGAGAATTGGTGACCTTACACAGGGGGGGAGCCAGTTCAAGCTCCGGTATGCAACCACAAAGCGGGGCAGGTCCCGCTCTGGACTTTAGCACAAGAGATGGTTGCGAGTGAGAAACTCTGGAGGCGCGCCCACTGGGGATTGAAAAAAACACTACATCACCCAGAAAGCCTCGGTGTGAGGCCACGCCCATCGTAGCAGGTGATGCAACTACAAACTGCGCCTTCACCGTTAGTATGCAACAACGCCACTGAAGAGAGGGTCAACCTCGAAACGCGTCTGGCGATTTTATTTGAACATTGCTTCCAGGATGGTTCCTGCTGGCAGGTTACCTACCATTAAAGTGAGCTTTCAACTTATCCTCGTGTGGTTTCCTTCAACTTGGGTGCCTGTTTGGATGGATTTACAGCGGCCTGCTCGGTCGCGAAGGCAAGCCCACCGCTGCTGCGGGTCTTTGACAGTGCCACGGAGTGCTGTTCCATTTGGACGAGGAGAATTGGTGACCTTACACAGGGGGGGAGCCAGTTCAAGCTCCGGTATGCAACCACAAAGCGGGGCAGGTCCCGCTCCTGACTTTAGCACAAGAGATGGTTGCGAGTGAGAAACTCTGGAGGCGCGCCCACTGGGGATTGAAAAAAACACTACATCACCCAGAAAGCCTCGGTGTGAGGCCACGCCCATCGTAGCAGGTGATGCAACTACAAACTGCGCCTTCACCGTTAGTATGCAACAACGCCACTGAAGAGAGGGTCAACCTCGAAACGCGTCTGGCGATTTTATTTGAACATTGCTTCCAGGATGGTTCCTGCTGGCAGGTTACCTACCATTAAAGTGAGCTTTCAACTTATCCTCGTGTGGTTTCCTTCAACTTGGGTGCCTGTTTGGATGGATTTACAGCGGCCTGCTCGGTCGCGAAGGCAAGCCCACCGCTGCTGCGGGTCTTTGACAGTGCCACGGAGTGCTGTTCCATTTGGACGAGGAGAATTGGTGACCTTACACAGGGGGGGAGCCAGTTCAAGCTCCGGTATGCAACCACAAAGCGGGGCAGGTCCCGCTCTGGACTTTAGCACAAGAGATGGTTGCGAGTGAGAAACTCTGGAGGCGCGCCCACTGGGGATTGAAAAAAACACTACATCACCCAGAAAGCCTCGGTGTGAGGCCACGCCCATCGTAGCAGGTGATGCAACTACAAACTGCGCCTTCACCGTTAGTATGCAACAACGCCACTGAAGAGAGGGTCAACCTCGAAACGCGTCTGGCGATTTTATTTGAACATTGCTTCCAGGATGGTTCCTGCTGGCAGGTTACCTACCATTAAAGTGAGCTTTCAACTTATCCTCGTGTGGTTTCCTTCAACTTGGGTGCCTGTTTGGATGGATTTACAGCGGCCTGCTCGGTCGCGAAGGCAAGCCCACCGCTGCTGCGGGTCTTTGACAGTGCCACGGAGTGCTGTTCCATTTGGACGAGGAGAATTGGTGACCTTACACAGGGGGGGAGCCAGTTCAAGCTCCGGTATGCAACCACAAAGCGGGGCAGGTCCCGCTCTGGACTTTAGCACAAGAGATGGTTGCGAGTGAGAAACTCTGGAGGCGCGCCCACTGGGGATTGAAAAAAACACTACATCACCCAGAAAGCCTCGGTGTGAGGCCACGCCCATCGTAGCAGGTGATGCAACTACAAACTGCGCCTTCACCGTTAGTATGCAACAACGCCACTGAAGAGAGGGTCAACCTCGAAACGCGTCTGGCGATTTTATTTGAACATTGCTTCCAGGATGGTTCCTGCTGGCAGGTTACCTACCATTAAAGTGAGCTTTCAACTTATCCTCGTGTGGTTTCCTTCAACTTGGGTGCCTGTTTGGATGGATTTACAGCGGCCTGCTCGGTCGCGAAGGCAAGCCCACCGCTGCTGCGGGTCTTTGACAGTGCCACGGAGTGCTGTTCCATTTGGACGAGGAGAATTGGTGACCTTACACAGGGGGGGAGCCAGTTCAAGCTCCGGTATGCAACCACAAAGCGGGGCAGGTCCCGCTCTGGACTTTAGCACAAGAGATGGTTGCGAGTGAGAAACTCTGGAGGCGCGCCCACTGGGGATTGAAAAAAACACTACATCACCCAGAAAGCCTCGGTGTGAGGCCACGCCCATCGTAGCAGGTGATGCAACTACAAACTGCGCCTTCACCGTTAGTATGCAACAACGCCACTGAAGAGAGGGTCAACCTCGAAACGCGTCTGGCGATTTTATTTGAACATTGCTTCCAGGATGGTTCCTGCTGGCAGGTTACCTACCATTAAAGTGAGCTTTCAACTTATCCTCGTGTGGTTTCCTTCAACTTGGGTGCCTGTTTGGATGGATTTACAGCGGCCTGCTCGGTCGCGAAGGCAAGCCCACCGCTGCTGCGGGTCTTTGACAGTGCCACGGAGTGCTGTTCCATTTGGACGAGGAGAATTGGTGACCTTACACAGGGGGGGAGCCAGTTCAAGCTCCGGTATGCAACCACAAAGCGGGGCAGGTCCCGCTCTGGACTTTAGCACAAGAGATGGTTGCGAGTGAGAAACTCTGGAGGCGCGCCCACTGGGGATTGAAAAAAACACTACATCACCCAGAAAGCCTCGGTGTGAGGCCACGCCCATCGTAGCAGGTGATGCAACTACAAACTGCGCCTTCACCGTTAGTATGCAACAACGCCACTGAAGAGAGGGTCAACCTCGAAACGCGTCTGGCGATTTTATTTGAACATTGCTTCCAGGATGGTTCCTGCTGGCAGGTTACCTACCATTAAAGTGAGCTTTCAACTTATCCTCGTGTGGTTTCCTTCAACTTGGGTGCCTGTTTGGATGGATATATATATATATATATATATATATATATATATATATATATATATATATATATATATATATATATATATATATATATATATATATATATATATATATATATATATATATATATATATATATATATATATATATATATATATATATATATATATATATATATATATATATATATATATATATATATATATATATATATATATATATATATATATATATATATATATATATATATATATATATATATATATATATATATATATATATATATATATATATATATATATATATATATATATATATATATATATATATATATATATAGAGAAGCGTGGCTCAGTGGTTAGAGGCGGCAGACCTGGAAGCTGAGATTGACCGTAGACCAGGGTTCGATTCCCCGCCTCGGCGGGTCTCGGGCTCAAAAATTCCACGGACTCAACAATTCTCGCTCCGGTGCCTACTCGAATCACGGGGTCACACTCTGCAACTCTGGGCAATAGCTTGCTTAATCTCCACTACGGCCCCTCGTGGCGGGATGCCTGGCTTTCACCTTGTGGACACCCTGCTGGGGTTTCTCACAGGGGAATACCAGGACGGGTTCCCTAAGCAAGCGCCAGGATGCCCTTTGGGTGACAGGTTTGCGCTATATAAGTACACCTACATTTACATTCATATATATACCCTCTACCACGCTAAATCAAAATCCTGGGCGTGAAGTAGCAAGAACATCTTTTAAGCCCAAATCCACTTTTAATCCAATTTCTGTCCATGATAATCTGGATATCTACCAGGAACTAATAGTGCAGGACCTAAAAAAACTGTACATCAGTACAAATAAAAAGAGCCAAGCCATTGCAAGACAGAACCAGTGTTACAACTCACTAATCAAAAAATTAAGAACCAACGAGGGTTTGGTGGTGAAACAAGCGGACAAGGGTGGGAATATCGTCCTCTGGGGGCGTGAGCAATACCTAGCGGAGGCAGAAAAACAACTAGGTGATACATCCTGTTACCGCAAAATCAACATCACCGTGATTAGAGCGGCCTGGAACGAACTCAATGGCAAACTTATTGGCTGGCGGAGCAGTGGGTTGATCACATTAGATGAACTTAAGTTTCTAAAAAAGGAATTTCCGGTGATACCCACTTTTTACCTTCTGCCGAAGGTCCATAAGGATCCTCAGGTCCCACCGGGTAGGCCCATAATATCGGCGATTGGCAGTGCAACAGAAAACCTCTCAAGGTACATTGACTATTTTTTACAGGAGTGGGTGAAGGGATTGAACTCTTACATAAGAGATACTACTGACTTTCTATGTAAATTGTCGAAATTGAATTGGAAAGAGAATTACATATTGATGACACTGGACATTTGTTCTCTTTATACCTCTATAAGACACATGGATGGCATGAAGGCAGTTCAATTTTTCCTAGATAAACGTCCTATGCATGACATTGAACACAACAGAATGCTCATGGGGATGTTACAAATTTGTTTGCAGCAAAACTTCTTTTCATTTGGTGGCCAAGCCTACCAGCAGCTTAGGGGGGTGGCCATGGGGTCTTGCTTTTCCCCCAGCTTTGCATGTCTTCACATGGGGCTGTGGGAAGAGCAGACCCTCATGGGACAGCACAGGACAATCGTTGAACAGAATATTGAATTATACCTCAGATATATAGATGATTTGTTCTTTGTCTGGAGTGGTTCAATGGACAGTGCTGTTGATTTTGTTGCTAAACTTAATACTAATGATGTGAACTTAGAATTTACATCGTCAATTAGTGATATTTCAGTGCAATTTCTGGATGTAGAAGTCTACATTGATAGACAGAATAACAAATTGGAGACCAGATTACATAGGAAGATTACTGCCGGTAACACGTTGTTACATGCTTCGAGCAGCCATCCTCAACATTTAATACGCAGCATCCCTTATGGGGAGATGCTGCGCATTAAACGCATCTGCAGTACTGATTCTGAATGCAGATCAGCCCAGGAGCAGTGTAGATCACGCTTTTTGGAGAGGGGATATGGTAAGAAGGTAGTGGATGATGCCATAACCAAAACTAACAAACTTACCCGAGAACAACTATTAGGAATCTGTCCAGAGAGTAACAGTGACATAGCTGAGACTCAGCCTATAGTTAAGGAGAAAGTACAGTGTCGAGCCATTGTTACATATAGCCAACAACAAGGTGAAATACGTAAGATCTTTTCACGGAATTGGAACCTGGTTCGGGGTGATCCCATAATAGGAGATCTGGTTAAGAACAAACCTGAGATCACCTTTAGGAAATCTCCCTCATTAGGCAATGCTATTGTCAGTAGCACCATGGACGTTCCCAAAAAATGGTGGGAACGCATTACTGGCTTTAAGAAATGCCAGAGCTGTAAGGCCTGCAAACATGGCATAAATAAGACCCATTTCATAAGTCCTTTTCATGATACTCCTGTAGCCATTAGACAGAAATTGGGATGCAAGACCGAGTATGTTGTGTACATACTAGTGTGTCCGTGTGGCCTACAATTGTGGGGAGTACTCGTCTCCCGGCCCACAAGCGCATCCTCCAACATTTACGAGCGATCACTGGGAAAGATCAGGCATACCCCGTGGCTAGACACTTTGAGAAACACCATCAAAGTAATGCAGACCTTCTGAAGTACTATTTGGTAGATTCTGTATTACCCTTAAGGGGGGGAGGAGATAGAGATGGGAAATTACGTCTCTTAGAAACACGCTACATCCTCGAACTAAATAGTAAACAGCCTGGGGGACTGAACTATAGTGAGGACCTTCACACATGTCTTTGATGATCTATGGTTCGTTTTGAGGATTTTCTTGCAGGACACCGGTATGTCTTTTGAGCTAAAGGAATCTGTATGTAAATATGTATATTAGGCAGCCTGAGAATACTTGTATTCCTATTGAAAAATAGGTACAATTTTAATGCACTGTCACTTTATTGAAAGCTGAATGACCCCCTAGGAAGTACATAGCAGAAAATGGGAATTCACGCAAACTTGGGGTAAATCAATGGAGAATTGTTGTTTGGTTTATATCTAAAAGTGGTATTTTTTTATATTGAATCATGTTATAATTGCAGGGTAAGGTATTAAAACCTTTGAATTATAGGCTGCATTTTTACATTTAATGACCTGAACATGCCAAGGGTATTTATACCCATTAAGATAATGAAAGGGCTATTCGTAGTCTGTCTTGTGTGGCAAACTAGGGTCAATGGAATACTTGTAAAATAGGGTGTAAATATATGAAATTAGAATATGTATTTATGTACATTTTTAAGGAAATGAAATTTTCTTTTCTTTTCTTTTTTGTATTGAATATTCTCATTGGGTTGTTTCCCTTTTATATATATGCTTGCCTTTTTACCCTGAACAATATTTATGGAGAGTGATCAGCAAAACGGATACATGTAATGAAATGTTATTTTTGCTTTGACGATGCACTTTAAACCAACAAACAATGTAGAGCACTATGCTCAAAAACTTTGTTTTCTCCACTGGTTGTGAATTGGTGTATATCCCTTTAAATTTTAAGGGTTGAAGTACTGACCATGTGATTCATCACACTATATATGTCACTTCCTTCTTCTTGACATGACATGTGATCAAGCCTCGGCTGAGGCGAAACGCGTCATGGCGACTGGTGGGCGTTTAATTGCACAATAAAACTCACTGGAACGAGAAGCACCGAGTTTGTGGCTTTTTTCGAACTTTTCGTTAAGCAGCAGAAGCGGATGCCGAGCTGGTTTTCGAGACTTATGGAAATATATATATATATATATATATATATATATATATATATATATATATATATATATATATATATATATATATATCCTACTGGCAGTCATAGTTAGGACCTACTTTCCATAGGAAATCCCCAACATTCTAATTGGAATAACTTTGGTGCCGGTGGACGAATCTTTGTGAAAGAAAATGGCCTGCTCGGTTCCGCTCCTTCCCTGAAAGTGTGGGGGTGATTCGTCAAGTGGGGGCTGAGAAAAAAGGGGGGTCCCAAAACGTGTATTTCCCATGCAATTTTCCATAGGGACCTTTAGCCAGGGCTACAGCCTGAACGGCTGAACGGAATTACACGAAATTTGGCAGAGAGGTAGAGTTCGGTTCGCAGATTGTGCTTTTTGTTAAATGGTGTAAATCCGTTCAGTAGTTTCTGAGAAAATTGGAAGTAAAATCATAGCGATATCTAGATACGGAGTTCAGCACGCTTACGAGCGCGAGCTGCATGCTGATTGGCTGTGAACTGTCTGTCAACACTCGAAACCAGGAAGTGTTGTTGGCCATATTGTGCCTCTCTAGAACCTAGTCAGAAGAAAACAGTAAAGCAAAGTTGAGAAATAAGGGAAGGGGGTAGGCTACAAACATTCTAACCCTCTAGGCTTGCTCGGGGGGTCGTACATGGATGTTTAGGCTCTATTTTTTTATTTATTTTTTTAAAGGAAAATCGTGGTGTACGCGTTTAGAAATACGTACAATTACGAGCAAGAGCTGCATGCTGATTGGTTGTTAATACTCCAAAACAGGAAATGTTGGCAGCCATCTTGTTTGTCGCGAGAGCCGAGTCACAAGAAAACAGTAAAAGAAAGTTGAGAAATAAGGAAAGGGGCAGGGTAGAAACATTCTGACCCTATAGTCTTGGTCAGGGGGATGGTACATGGATCTTTAGGCTCAATTTTTATTTTAAATAAAATTCAAAATGGCGGGGTCCTCATGCAATACTTGTACGCGGTGGAAAAGGTGAAAAAAAACTAGAAGTCCGTTTTGTTTATTAGGTCCCGGGGGGGCAGATTACGGGGGCAATTATTAGAGCTATATTTCTATGACAGTATGTAAAACTTTCCGTTTTTTTTCCTGCATCAGTTGTACTCTCTACGCATGCACAGCCTTGTTTGCACTTGCACTTTTTTTTCTTTTTCTACAAATTCGCCGAGTAAACCTCTCCTGATTTTAGGTATTAAATTTGCCGCTTTCTTTTCCCGGGTCATGTGTGTCATCCAGTGCTATACATTTGTAATATATTAATAAACATATTGTATGTATATTTATTTGAAATGTAGTGTCGAGGCGCCAAACGTTGATTACATATTCCGTCCAACCGCCATTTTAGTAGTTTTTCTCCGTTATTTTTATTTATACCTGTTACTTTCATTTTACCCTGTGCATATTTTCTCTGTGAACGATGAGATTTCGTGCCACAGATACCACGGTGTATGTCCTTGGTCTCTGATCTTATCAGACTTGGTCACACGTATAGCTAGAAACTAATTTGAAAGACGTAAGGCACAGGCATTACAACACGTGTTGGTCAACAAAAAAAATTATTAAGATTATGCATTTATCATGTGTGGTAAATGCATACTAGTTGTAAAAGCATGTGTGGAAAAGCGATATGCGTGCTAATGGTTTTGTGGTGACGATCACGCGTGCTTATGAACCGGGTTTGGGCGTGGTGGAGTCTAGGGTACCAGGCGGAGGGGCAGGCAGCTGCACTCATACAATATAGAAGTAATATAGGATTTTTAAAACTTAAAAAAAAAATATTCCATAATTATCCTATATTAAGTCTTCTGTTAGTATGTTCATTAAATACATGAATACATGTTTTTAAACAATTAAAAACATTCGCGTCTGTTTTGTACGTGGAGCCGTACATGATGTCACACGGAAGCTTTGATGCGACGTGTAACGTCAAAGGGTATTCGTAGCGTATGCTGAGAATGATTAGCAGTACAAACTATGGTGCGATCTCTCTCTCACTGTCAAATCAGAGCACATGGCGCGCTATGAGAATGTTTGAAGTGCTGACTCATTGGAGATCCAATTCAGGTGTGTGGCTTATCCAGAGTATCATAACGTTATTTTTTAACTTGGTTTAGTTTGAGGTTTGCAGGAAATACTATGCTATAGGCAGATATGGATGTTTAGGGAGCGCTTATCTGTATGAAGCTTGGTTTTTACCATTTACATATAGGTGTCTAAGGGAGGGAAAAGAAGTCTATGTGAATGGCGAGGATTGCGCAATAGTACCAGATCACTACTTAATTTGTAGACACATACAATTGCATGGCTCTTGTATACAAGATGCGCCTAATTTTGACTGAGTTTTGAAAGGTAGTCCAACACCTGCTATCATAACAACGTTCACTTTACTGGAAACGGAAGTTATTTACTTTGAAATAATGGAGATTGTTGTGCAATGTTAACAAGCATCGCTTACAAGATTACGGTAACTGAGCGTGTGGTTTGATTAAAAAAAAGTTGTGTTAACTCCTCTGTATGGGAAGCTGGATGTTTCCATCTGGCTGTCGATTTCGACCTTGTAAGCAGAGTCAACCAAATGAGTCGTATAAGAGCGCTATTGTCTCAAAAAGAGGTCGCTCTTATATCTGGTACAGAAACATTTGTCCTTCATGTAGCAAACACCCGCGCAGAAGTGCATGCTTTATTAAATACAGACGTGCTCTTGAATTTTGGGGAGTTAATTTAGAGTATCTTTAATGTGTCCTTGACTACGGGGTTACCTTACTTTTTTAAAGTTAGAAACAGTGGCCTTGTGACTTCTGTAGAAATTATATTTGGTGTCTTTTCGGGATTTTTTAATTCGATTTTTTGCAGCATCTTTGGTGGTTTGCGCTTAATACTCGCATTAGTTGCCGGTGTGCTTTTATTAATTTGTTTACATAAATATGGATGCACATCCTGCAGCAGATGATAATATGTCCCGTCTGTTGCTGCTTCGCAACCGAATGATTAGTTTCTATGGAGAGCGGCCTCTTGCAACGTTGAGTGCAGTTTATGGATTATCGTTTCAATTCTCCTTTTTCACATGCATTTAACCTGTCTTCCATTGCCTGAGCTGTGATTTCGACTGGGCCTTGCATTTGTGTCTCTGCAGTACGGTGTCTCCCAACGCGGATTATGACCAGCTGATGAGCCCCTTACTGGTTCATGGCGTGCTCTGTTCTGGTAGCGGGATTATGGCCTTAGCAGCGACACATGGAATAATAGGACGTTGGAATGTTTTTGCAGCGGCGCTTGAGTTCTTGGCACGCAGTTACATTAAAGATGACCCGAGTTTTCCTCCAATGGGGATTGAGGCTCCAGTCGTTGAGGAACATGTATGTTCATTCCCACTATTGAATTGGATGGCTGAAATGTTTTCAGATGAGAACAATGACTTCCTGTTGGAGGCTGTTGCTACATACTGTGCTTACACGCTGTTGGATTAAGACTCTTTGATTTTTCTACGTATTCTTTATTATTTAGCTACTGCTTTCTATCAAAGAGCGAATAACTTTTTTGGGAAATGTGAACTTAACTTTGCTTTTTAGGCTTGGACTCTGCTTTTTTAATTCGCCCACGTTTATATCCCGTGCTTTGATCAAGAAAGGGTGCCGTGGGGCTGAGCGTTGCACTCACATCCTGTTAAGTGAACATGGGTTTATTAGAAACTTATACGCTATTTTTGCTTTCCTGCTCTGCTTTGCACATGGCACATACTTGTGATATTGTTTAGAGAAGGCTGAGTATTTTGCTTTATATGAGAATAATTTGGTATGCTAGATTTGTAAACTGCCTCGCTAGTTTTGTATGTATAGTGAGAGCATCGAACATCAAGGTTATCTTGAATACTGTGTCTGTTCTTCAGAACGATCATCGCACGTTCGAGCCATAATACATATAATAATAATAATAATAAAACCACTTATAGAGCGCCTGGTTACACTCAGGACAGTGTGTCCCCGCACATATGGAGCTGTGGCCACCTCTGATACTTGCACGTTTCATAATCCATTGTGGAGGCAAAGTTACACACAGTTGAAGAACATTCGTATCTTGACAGTTTGTGGAGCACTGAATGTGATCCACTACTGCTGAGTACCAGAGGTATGGGTCTGCCCATGTAATCCTATGAGACTTTCTGTAGTTATAAACTAATCTGCTAGGTAGGGAGGGTGAAATTTAGGTCTATTTTAAATTTGTTTACCTTTAGCATTATAGAATGCTTTTTCCGTTTGTATTTCATAGAATAGTAACAATGCTGACAACCTTGTTTCTGATAATATGTTTGGTTGTATTTTCTACGGTACTGTGCATGAGATTATGGCGTTAGAAATAAACATTTCAAAGTTGCACGTGTCTTTATTTACATCTTGTTTTGGACTGGTGTAAGACTATATTGAAAGAGTGTTTTTGTTATCCACTTTACTTCATGTAATCTAATTTGCATGTTCTAGGTTGACTTGTCATTGGTGTTTTTGCTCTAGGGCAAAGAACCAATAAGTCACTGATTGCTGGTTTGGTAGGGGGTTTGTGTAGTAAGGTGGGTTTTGGAACACCGTAATTCACTGAGGTCCTAAGTCTTTATGCACAGTTCTGTGTATGAGCAGAATTCCTGGAACAGTGTTTACAACAAAAAGGCTCGATAAAGGGCTTGCACTTTGAATATGAATATAAAATATCAGAATAGTTGATAATCACAGTTAAGGAATGCAGCAATTGGATGTGTGTATGTTTGGATGATGTGTAGATTGAGTGGAAGATGAAAAACGTGAAAAATAAGAAAGGTTGGAGAGACGCAAACTACCCACTGCATTGTCAGTGAAGTGGATCTTTGGATTTCCAGGTCATTACACAGATAGGGTGTTGGATTCCGCAGTGGGAGCAAGAGAAACTAGTACAACAAGTAAGGAAGAAAGCTAGTGCATAAAGTACCCACAGGTGGGCAGATTCACAAGGTCGTGGGAAAAATGATGCAAAAGTGGTGCAAGGGGCTTGTAAACCTGTCGCAGTGTGTGGTAGAAAAGACGCAAGAAAGGACAGAAGTGTGCAAATTACCCACTGCTATTCACGGGTAGTAGTCACCAAGAAGGCTGAATAAAGGGCCTGCACTTTGAATTTGAATTAAAGAAGAATAATTGATAAGCTTAGGCAAGAATGGTAGCAAGTAGGTGTGTGTATTTGTGGTTGTTGTGTTCATTGAGTGGAAGATGACTAAGGTGAAAAATTAGAGAGGTTGCAGAGATGCAAACTTTCCATTTCTTTGTAAAGGAAGTGCATATATATATTCACTGAAAAAAATATAGGTTTCAGGCACGTTATAGTTAAGAATTAGCATTTAAAAAACCTTAGAAATCCACTGAAAAAAACATAGGTTTCAGCCACGTTATAGTTAGGAATTAGCATTTAAAAAACCTTAGAAATTCACAGAAAAAAACATAGGTTTCAGCCACATTATAGTTAGAAATTAGCATTTAAAAAACCTTAGAAATTCACTGAAAAAACCATAGGTTTCACCAATGTTCTAGTTCGCTGGACATTTCTCTCATACAAAACCATTGAAATTCCCCCGTTATAGATAGTTCAGCTAACTATAACTCGCGCACCCGCAATGCACTGCAAATGACGTCACATATTACATCACTCATCACATGGTCAGTGACATCACTGATGACATCACTGATGACATCTTAAATGACATCACTGATGACATCACTGATGACCTCTCAAATGACATCACTGATGACATCACTGATGAAATCATCCACATGAAAGAGTGGCAGACCTCCTCTCACCCTAATATAACCTATAATACACACATTCAAAAATAGATACTAAAATTTTCCAAACAATGGAGATACCAATACCAGTTACAACAACCTATTCAGTAATTCCAACATCTATATACACATCCACTGATCCACTAACAGTTCTATATAGTCACTTAAACATGTACTCACTCATTATATGTACTCATACACCTATACATCCTGTTACACACCGATACTCATCCATAGAGTTACTCTCATATACTCGCACATGCAAATAAACTATCAAACATCCATTTGTTTGCATATAGAGGTAAACACACACCAGTACACTTACTTTTACAGAAACGTACACATACTTACTCTCTTAAACAATCAGTTATAGAAAGACATACTTATTTATACAGGAACTTTTTCAATCTGTCACTGTCATATATCCTTACTTATATACAGCAATACTCACATACACTAGATTAAAACATATGTACTTACTCATAAAGACACTATTGAGGCAGTCAATCACTCACTAGCACACCCATACACACATTCATCCACCCGTACAGTCCTGCACACATGCTGTCCTCAAAACACATACAAACAGTGAGTCAGTCATTCATGCATCTGTGGCCTAAGTAATACCCGCCACCAAACCATACAGACACTCCTTCTGATCCTCAAAAAACCAACTAATAACCCATATAGACAGTCGCGTAGCTACTCACCAACCCATGCAGCCACTTATACAAAAAGTGAGACACTGATACAGATATTTACATATTTAAACATTACTCGCTAATACATGTATTCACTAACATACACTTCATAAGTCAGTTATACAATGAGATTTACAAAAAAACATCCATTTAAACATTTATTTAGCTATTTATTCTCCCATCGACTTTTAGATATACATATATAAAAATATTTATTTTTCAGAAAGACATTCAGTGGATGATGTCATCAGTGATGTCATTTGAGATGTCATCAGTGATGTCATCAGTGATGTCACTGACCATGTGATGAGGGATGTAATATGTGACATCATCAGCAGTGCATTGTGGGCGCGTGAGTTATAGTTAGCTGAACTAACTATAACGGGGGAATTTCAATGGTTTTGTATGAGAGAAATGTCCAGCCAACTATAACATGCGTGAAACCTATGGTTTTTTCAGTGAATATATATATATATATATATATATATATATATATATATATATATATATATATATATATATATATATATATACTTCCACATTGGCAAAATATCCAGAAGTAGCCAAAGAGTGGGCGCACTCATGGAGTCTATTTAAAAGACGCGTTTCGGCGTTAAGCATTTTTCAATCATCGACAAAAAGGATTAACGCCAAAACAATTCTATTGGTACAGGATGCTGGCACATTAAAGAGTATTTTACTTTTAAATAGACTCAGTGAGTGCGCCCATTCTTTGGCTGCTTCTGGATATTTTGCAAATGTGGATGTATGTGCTGTGGGTCACCACTGCTGGGGTGGCACCCGGGACATGTGGAGCGGCAGCTGTGACCTACGCTTGCTGATTATATAATATATATATAGTATATATATATATTTATATCTGCACCAAAAGTTTCCTTCACAAGGAAATAAGACTCTGCACTCACAGGAATCAGTGTTGCCCAAAGTTCTCTTAATTATTCATCAGCATCCATTCTTCAAAGGAAATACCGACGCGTTTCGTTATCGTCAGATAACTTGATCACGGTGTATATATATATATATAATATATATTTTCTCCGTACAAATCTATGGTACCTTATCATGTGGCAGAACTTGTTACTTTCAGCAAAAACTAATCTAATGAACAGGCAACAGGATCTTCTCCTGGAGGTGGCGTGAGGTGTCCTTGAGCGAAACAATCATTTATGAATGAAATAATGAGTTCATTATTCTCTTAAAGTCCCACTTCCAACTGCCAACACAGAGAGTGAGGGTATGTTTTGCAGAAAATAGCAAATATGCAGACCTAACTTAAAAGGCTTCTGGGCCTCCTGGAGTCACAAAATTACGAAGCATAATTGAGCATAAGGAACACTTCTGATCAATGACATCGATATTTGATTAAAAAATATATCGATCCAATGATATACGTATTTATATAAGACAATAACGCTGAAGTACATGAGAACATCCACATGTTTGCACACCGTTTTTATGTTAGTTCGCTCATTGGCCTTTGTCAAGTCCCTGTTCCATTTTCCTCCTTGTCAGTTCCTCATGCATCACTTCCGGTTGCTCTGCTTGCTCCCTTGTGCCCTATTTTCTGCATGCCTTCTGCTGTATTCGGTGGCTTTCCAGCTCCCATCTTCTCCTTTGTTCCCTTGGCTCTTGGCTCACAGCACCCTGCTGAACAGAAGCCAGTAAGTACAAAAGCCCCAGGTTGAGAGGTTGGATCCTTGTGTTTAAGTAGCATAGCGCATACTTACCTGTGATAATTACATCTATTAACAGGGAGAGATGAGTACTTGATAATACCCTGCGATGCTGAAGCACTACCCAAAATAACTCTGAGCATCAGAACTGCTGTGTTGAAGAGTCAAGCTCTCTGTCTGTCTCTCTCCTTCTAATCCCTTCCAATTTCCCCCTAGAATTACCTCAAATGCCGATTTACATTAATTGTATGTGCAGAGGCCCATACCAGGCAGCGTTGTGGATTATAGTCAAGCTCATTGTGTAACCATTACTTGGCATACATGCTAAACATAAATTCTAAAGCAAACATGATAAAAAAAGAAGATATCTCCTTAACTAGAAAAGTATGCAAAAGTTTCTCAAAGTTAAAGAATGTTAAGATTCTTCCAATGTTATTCATCATTGAGTGTATAAAGTAAAACCACTTCCTTTTTTATTTGTCACAGAGTTCTCAATGTAAAATCACTTCCTGTTGTATCTGCCACAGACTTCATAATGTAAAACTCTTTCCTTTTATATGCGTCAGAGGTCATATTGTAAAACCTATCGCTATCGAATCTGTTAGTGTCCTCAGTGTAAAACAAATCCATTCCTATTGTCTTTGTCAAAGAGTGAAACATTTGAAAGTCTTTACTCCTATATTTGACATTAGATCTGTGTTAACAATGTTGTTGTAACTCATGTTCTCAATAAGCAGGCTAACACAGCTTCAAAAGACAAGCACTTGCAAAGCCAACTGGTCTTACTTTTTTGAACAAAGCAATGACTTTCCCATTTGCATGCCCTTGCAAAGGCAGAAATAAGCAGTTTCCCGAAGCAGGTTGTCGTACCTAAGGCAATTAGTAAACATCCCTGGAGTTATAAAGGCAGGAGATATCTGGAAGGAGAAGTTCAGAGACAAGAAAGCAATCCTGACGAGAATACACAACACAGGAATGGAAAACATGCAGGGGCATATTAGCAAGGGCCATATTGCCACTTTAGCGGCACTTTTTGCCGCTAAAGCGGCAATATTTTTATCGCCCTATTAGCAAGCTGCCGCTAACAGCAGTTAGCGACAGCTTTTGGGCGATAGCTACAGGTTTGTGGCCCCCTTTGCATGTCAGCGATATTTATCGCTAATGACATGCAAAGTGGGCGTACCCAAACTGTTAACGACTGAAAACAGTCGCTAACACAGCTATAGCCTGTTAGCAAGGCAGGCGAAGCGATACAAAAAAATCGCGCTAAGCGCGATTATCGCTATAATCTAACGCCTGATAAAAAGTTGACTTACCCGTATAGTCAATGGGGGGTGGATTATCAGATTAAGCCGCCATTGGCGTTAATGCAAGAAAATCGCTGGATTTTCAATGATAATCTCGCATTGCGCCGCTATTGCTGGATATTTTAGCACAATGGAGAAAAATGTTGCTAATAGCATGTTTTCACTGCTAAAATATCTAGCAATAGGCAGCCATAAAAAAAAATCGCTAACCACATTTAGCGATAAATATTGCTATTCCTTGCTAATATGCCCCGCAGTCACTACATAGTGAAGACTCTTGTAGAGTTATGGGCGACACCCACTCAAGCCATTATGCTACAGTGGGACATTAAAATCCATCCATGAAGAATTTACATCACCTAAGCCTCCCTAGATTTAGCAGGATATCCACATAAGGACACTCAGAAAGAGCCAGAGGCAGACTGAAAAGGATACAAAATAATTTGCTAGATATTTAAAAAAACCATATGGACTCATTTAAATGGGTGTGGTGGTTCCCCCCCCCCCCCCCTTAATCACCCCGCCAAACCTTCGGCTCCTCACTCCAGATGAAGTGGAGGCACACAGCAGCAGTTACCTCTTTCTTGTCTTTGAGCAGTTTAAAAATAATGCTTAAACCATAGAAATCCTGAATTAAATGTGTGCACTTTATACAGGGATAATTATAAAAACATGCACTCAGTTCTGCGCGACCACAGATGTCCAGGACATGATGCCTGGTATGTTAGGGGTGTTGTTACTTGAAGTGACAGGCTCATGGAATGGTTGTCTATCACTCCACAGCGCCTAGTGCGATTGTAGCATCACACACACTGCCAGAAGAGCTAGAATTGCACAGAAACTCCTGAACCATCTCATACTCCAGAAGACAACAGAGGGCTTGAGATGTATCGAGACCAAGAAAAAACATATCCCCACTGGGCACTTGTAACAAGGTCTTTTTTTTCGCAGGAAACTGCCGCTAAAGCAGCGATAACGGGCTTGATAATATGCCCTTGTGAATTCCCATAGAAGCCCAGGTACTAGTGGCGTAGGAAGAGGGGTGCGGTGGGTGCTGGCCGCCCTGGGTGTCATCACTGAGGGGGGTGACAAAATGGCAAAAATATGTGTTTTAAAAACATATTTTTGCAATTTTGTCAAGCCGGGGGTAACAAGAAATTTTCCGCACCAGGCACCACCTGACCTTGCTACGCCGCTGGCTGGCACAGATTTATGCCTCCCCGTTATTCTCTCACAGATGCAGTGGTTTACCAAATGCGACAAATAACGTGATTCCAGAAGAAGCAAAGCGTTCAGAGGGGCGGAAAGAGCAACGGGGGAGAGAGGAAGACATGGGGATGGATGGAGATGTCGGGCTAGAATGTAGCAAAAGAGACAGAGAAAAAGAGGGTTAAAGTGATAAGCAGACACATCTATATACACACACACTGAGCCGACACAGAGAGGCAGAAGGCAGAGAGATGAAGGTGAACATGAGGAGAATGGAGTAGAATTGGAAAACAGAAACATGGAGAGATAAAGAAAGCGATAGAGAGGGAAGCAACACAGAGGACAAGGGTGGACACTAAGGGAAGGAACACATAGCAGCAGAAATAATTGAGAAATCCGAGCTAGAATAGGGGAACGAGCAGTGCTTAATTTGAGCCTGTGGTTATGGTGCTCAGCACCGGCACTTAATCATCAATATTGGCGCTTTTCATGAGCACCAGTTAAGGACACATTAATTTTTGTTAGGCACGGGGAGATCGAGTGATTTGCCCAGAATCCCAGAATGTTGAGCGGACGCCGAGACTCGAACCTGGATCCCCAGCTACAAAGTAGGCAACTCTGGCCATTATGCCACAACCTCTACCCACGTTCATGGTTAGTAGTTGGTTCTGTTTTAGGTGGTGCTAGCAGGTGAAATGGACTGGTGTAAGCTGCCTCCTGATGAGAGCCCCAGCACTTATTTTTACAAATTAACCACTGGCAATGAGAGGGAAAAAAGAAGTGGCAGAGAAAGGGCGAGACAAATAAAGTCACGCACGAATGCACGCAGGCATGTGCACGGCCAAGAGGATGGACAGAGAGAGAAGAAAAAGAGACAGAAAGTGCACAGAATGTTAAAGCGGCAGTGGGAAGGTAACTGCACTTTGCTGGACAGGCCCTTTATAGGAAGCCAATCAAAATGACATTTTAGCAGACAACCCATTTACATGAAGTGCATGGAAGGCCTGGACAGCCTTACAAAGACAAGCCCCTTGAAAACACTTCAATAAGCACGCTCTCGATTCAGATGACTGACATAAAAACCACTCCGAACAACTTGTAATCAGTCAGTTTTGCATATTTAATTAAAATCATTGCATACCAATAAAACAAATTCAAATGCATTCAGAAAATGAAGGCACTCTAACAGCTTTAAAAACCTTTTACATTTTTGATCTTAAAGAATGCATTCTGAGAATGTGCAAAATAACTTGTAATTAAAATACTATTTTGCAAAACATGCTATTAAATGAATGAGCAAGTAAGTAAGCAAGTAAGGGGCATATTCTCAATGACTTATCGCCAAGTTATCAGCACTTTATCTCAGCCAAAGTGATGAGAAATGTCTCGCCCTATTCACAAGCTGGTGCTAACAGCCGATATCACCAGTTTTCCTGCGATAGCAGCCGCAAAACAAATCGCCACAGATGACACCAGCAACTAACACTAATGATATGCAGAGTAGGCATTCCTGTGCTAAAAGCCGTTACAACACCACTTAACGACATTCTCAACACCCAGCCAGATCGACGATAAGATCACAAAATATGCGATAAGGCGCGTTATCAGCAGGGATTTAACACCTGCTCTTACTTGGTGTCAAGTCGGATGACAACCTGCACCATAAAAAGGAGCCCAGCCCAGAGCCACACCTGAAGAACAACAGATGCCATGGAGCCACTAATCATGCAGCTCAGGCACACAAGAGGGCCACAACACCCACCACCACCACCCCCAGGACCTCCCCCTACTCAAAACAACTATTTGGAAGAGTCAAGGCGGGTCTTCCCTGGAATAGCTGTAAGTCACATCCTGCAAGACAAAATTCAAGATAAGAAGGTGTGTCATGCGCTCATCAAAGGACAGAGAGAGAGAAAGAAAGAGAGAGAGAGAGAGTAAGAGAGAGAGAAAGAGAGAGGGAGAGAGAGGGCGCGAGAAGGAGAGAGAGAGGGAGATAGAAAGAGAGGGTTTGAGATATAGAGAGAGACCGAGAGATAAAGAAAGAGAAGAAAAGAGAGAAAGAGAGAGAGAGAAAGAGAGAGGGAGAGAGAGAAAGAAAGAGAGAGAGAGAGAGAGAGAGAAAGAAAGAGACAGAGAGATTGTACAAGAAGCGCAAGGCCTCTCGGGCTCTTGGCTCATACATGCCAACTGTTGTGTGTGTATTGCTATTGGTGCACCATAAGCCTAAGGCCTGGCCTCAATTGCAGCGTGAAAGCCACATCACATTTCCAGTATGCAAGCAGTAGTCAGACTAACATTAGGCATGAAAGCTCCTTTGTCTCAATACATAAGGCCGAAGGACATCTGCACCTCCGACCTTGGTCTTGAATGCGGCTGGCACCCCCTGAGAGAGATACCATAGCAGATAACATAACAGGTGTATTTGTAAAGCACACAATTACCCAAAGGTGTCCTGGAGCTGAATAACAGATGTTTATTGTTACCCAACTCAATGGTACTCATTTTACGACCACAAATGGATGAAAGGCTGAGTGGACCCACACGGATTTGAACCTGTGACAATGAGGTCGAACACAGGCCCCTGCAGTGGCAGCTTTAGTCCACTGAGCCACCAGACCCGGATGATGATGACTCCAATACCACGCACAGTTCTAATGAAAGACCAACGTATCCACACATCACACACAGAAGTCCCTGCTTGAGGTACTCCTGCATGGGATGCCCTTGACACTTACGTACCCAACAACCCATATGTCCAAATGTTGCACACACATATGACTCATTGGTCCGTGCTGTGGCATATCATCCACATAACTGCCGCAGGTCAGAAGAGTGCAGTTTCTACGAGATCCATCAACGCAATGGCATGACATCCCAGGCACATGCACAACCCCTGTCACGCGGAACTGTACCATGCACGTATGCTGCATTCTTAGGAGAACTGGCAGTGTTGCACTTTCAGTTACCGTCTGAGCTTCCATCTTGCGTATGTACCTGCATTCAGACCTGGTTCCACAGTCAATCATGCACATCTAAGTGGCCCATTGATGTCTGCCTATCCAACACAACGGTAGCTGATCTGGATTATGACTTGTGTGTGTGCCCCCTGTTGGCCCACGAACAGGAGTGTATCCGTGAAACCCGTGCATGGAATGCCTTGATGTTTGACGTATGTGCTGGCAGTTGGGCATGGCAGATTGCACAAGTCCTCATGTGCAGTTACCACATCGAGGCGCTCCCCTATTGGGCTATGTTGCGGATTGGTGAAACGGCGTGGACAGAGCACATCTGTCCGGACCAGTTAATGGATTGGCTCTCCCTCGTGTTCGCTGAACTCGACAACGACGTACTCTTGGAACTGATTGCCCAGGAATCTGCACTCACATTTATGGATGAGTAACTACATTCCTGCAGCCACAACTGATTGTAATCCAGAGGACAGGTCCCAACACCTTGATGCATCTTGGAGGAATGGTCACATATCCCACCACAACAGTAGACATGTCTGCATTGGCCTGGACTCAGAATGCATGTGTGTGCACCTATGTGTATTGACACCCACCTGTGCAAGGTCAGGCAGTCCCATGTGCAGAGCTGCACAGCGTTGTTTGGCAACGTTCCTAAATCTGACGTACTACAGGAGGGAGAGTACACACATGGCAATGTAGTACTACATCTGACCTTGTTGGACCCTTTCACCTGCTCACTTTCAGCAGAGCAGACAGTCAGCGCAGTCTGGTGGTACAGCACTATGCAGATCCCATGGACTGGGAGTTATGTTCCCTGACACGGGGCAATGAGCATACGCCAAATATCACATGAATCGTACAGCAAGGCAAGGTGGGCTGAGACCGTTGCCATGCAAAATGATTGGTGTTCATTTTTGCCTCCCCATTTCTTGCACCTCTACATGTTCCTATGCTGCCTGTTAGTGTCTGAAGCATTGGTCTGCATGTTGCGGCCCTTGTCTTGCCCGTACTGACACGCACATGTTAATAAAGTCTACACAACTTCACTAGTGTTCAACTGTGTTGATTAGAATGACAAATCGTGTCCCTCAATGAGCATTGTCCGTACACAGGGAGGAACTGACTGACGCATTTCACTTGGGGGTGAGTCCCTATTGACAGCTCCACCTCTGTGAGCCAGACATTGTGGTTGGGATAGTTGCTGGTAGACTTGTTCTCTTACGTGTCTTCAGCAATGTGAGTATGGTGTTCAACTTCTTGCCATGTGGATCAATGTGATCCATCAAAACAGGCTTTGTCCACACAGTTGAGTGTGAGTAGGTATGCAAAGAGATGTTCCGTTGTCACATGTGATGGGGGACACTACTCTAGAGCTGCTAGCGAATTTGACATTTTTACACACAGTTCTATTTAGTACATGGACGTGGGCTACGTTGGGGGGGGTTGCGAGATTGTTGTTCATGAACAATGAGGCCACAGCTAGTTCACACCTTCACAGTCATCTAATTGGCCATGTGGGTCAGGGTCAAACAAGTGCATTGATGTCATTTCCGAGGGTGTACCTTTTTGTGCAATCAATGTCCCTACATTCATCCATACTTTTATACTTGATTGAACATAGACATGACACATCTGTGTTATTTGGAATGTTTTATTCACAATTCTGTGGTGTGTTGGAGCTGGAGCAGTACATGGCCATGCAAACCCCACATTACATGGTTAGACGGGCCAACCAGAGTCCTTTATGGAATGACAAGTTCATCGGAAGAGGAAGGGTTCAGTCCGCAGCCTGATTGTTGTGTCACTGGTAACCAAAGCAGATATGGCAGTCCATGTCAGGGTCCAGGCGAATGTCGCAGAGTGTTTCGGGGGACAGTGGAAGGGGTTGTTCCAGGGTATGATGCAGAGGGCTGAACCAGGCAGGAACAGGCCATATGGCGGGGATGAATGCTACAACTTCCTTTCTCACACATAGTCATTACCATCCACATCTTACTCCTCTGATATGTCTTCTGTGTCAGCTGTGTCAGGTGTGGGTGGCTACATCACTGTGTGCCACTGACACATCAGGGGGCGGATGTGGTAGGGCTGCATCACTGTGTGTAAATGTAAATGTAAATGTAGTTGATGCACAGCTACCCGCAGTGGGTTTCCCGGCGCTTGCTTAGGGAACCCTTCCTGGTATTCCCCTGTGAGATAGCAGGGTATCCACAAGGTGAAAGTCAGGCATCCCGCCGCGAGGGGCCGTTGTGGAGATTAAGCAAGCTATTGCCCAGAGTCGCAGAGTGTGAACCCGTGAGTCGAGGAGGCACCGGGGCGAGAATTATCGAGTCCGTGGAATTTTTAGCCCAAGACCCGCCGAGGCGGGGAATTGAACCCTGGTCCAGGACCGATCTCAGCTTCCGGGTCTGCTGCCTCTAACCCCTGAGCCACACTTAACCCCTGAGCCACACTTCTCCACTGTGTGCCACTGACACATGAGGGGGTGGAGGTGTTATGACTGCATCACTGTGTGCCAATGGCTCATTATGGGACAGAGATGTGTGTCGAAGTTTCTGCAGCAGTCATCTGGAACAGGTTATTTGGCAGCAATGGCAAGATGAGGATCTGCAGGGCATGGAAGATCCCAGCTACATTTCCCTGGTGTTCAGCCATGGCAGCCATCCTTCCAGCCTGCATCTGCTCCATGGTCTCCATTGTCCTCCGCATCTGTGCCAACTCTGAGCTGTCATCGCTGGAGCCTGTCTGACTAGACAGTTCTTGTATCCGAGTAATGGCCCCAGCGAGGTCAGCCAAGGATTGTTGTAGAGCATGGAACGGACTGTGGGTGTCCGTTAGGGACTGTAAATGGTCCCTGATGGGAATTATACACCAACTTATGGCATCTAGTTTGGCTGCCATGAGGTCCAAACCCACCCGCACCTGTTCAACCAGCCCCCTCTGGCAGTCCAACACACGGCGTTGGTAGGCCATGTGTTTTGGCGTGAGGCGCTGGGAGCCAGCCGTAATGATTGGTGCTTCCTGCTATGTGGTCTTCTCAGGGGGTGGGTCACCTCGATGGTGCTGGGCTAACCTGTCCTGGAGGTGGGGTACGGAGGCTGTTGGAGGGTGTCGGAGCAGATGGCCAGAGAGTCCTCTTCATCATCACTGAAGAGAGGGCTGGTCTGCTCTGCAGGAGCTAATTATTGTCCCTCTGCAATGTAAAGGGAAGATGCAGGTTAACAGTGTGTTCCATGTATGTTGACACATTGTACATGTTTACATACATACTGCATGACAATGTACATTGTGACTGTTTTGGAGGAGCTGGCTATTTAATGGGAGACAGTGGACATTTCAACTACATGACGCACTTGAGGTTGTACTCATATATTATCATCTCACAGTTTCCTGCTGTGCCAGATGTGATTGGTCAATTGCTACGCACATGAGGCACCAGTTGTGTCTTCTGTCCTATAGGGAAAGTGTTGCACTTTGAACCACATTGTCATCAATGTTGATCTGCTGTGATTGCTATGTGTGGGTGCTGCGTTGTGGGAGAGTTACCCCTGGAACTCTGATTTAGCGGCCGCTTAAACCTTTGATGATGTGCCTTTGACTTGTGTGCTTTTACGGGGCTGAGATGTTGGCGACTTGAGTCATTTGTGCTCTTGGACGGTTTTTGTACTCTTGTGCATTGTTTGTCTGCAGATGTGTTGTTGATGTCAGGGGTTGTATGTGCACGTGGATGTGTCAGAGTGTGACCTGCTACGTTGGGCCACCTCAGTGTCGTGCACCATGTCATGTATTTTGACTGCAGCCATGCTATCGGTCATGCAGTGTCACTTGCATTATCAGTGTGGCTCACAGAGCCGCTGCTTTGCTGGATTCAGCACAAGTGCATGGGTAGGTTGTGGGATTGGTGATAGGTAGGGGGGGGCCCTTTGTGCACATAGTGGACGGGGCCTACTTGGCGTTTCTATGTGTGCTGCAGTGTGCCAAGGGTATCAAGGACATGTTCCACATTCATTGTGGGTGTGCAGTGTGCTACACATAATTGTGCATGTGTGCCTAGGTGCTCATCTCCCCTGTCCCACCAGTCCCTGGTCGTTACTCAACCTGCTGCTGTTGGATCAGGTCAAATCGAGCTGTGTCTGGACTCCCAACTTCATGCATCATCTCCACACTGATGACTGTGGCCACCATTTCCTCCAGCTCATCCAGCTCCTCCTGTGGTGCAGGACTCCCACCTCCAGTGGCCGTTGCTGCCTTCCTGTTTGCAGCAAGTTTTTGCTTGGTTTGGCTTTTCACAACTTGCCAGCGCCTCTTGACCTCCTCCATTGACCTCCTCAACACTCCGACTGCATTCACTTTGTTCACAATGGACTGCCATATTTCCATTTGTGTTGCCAATGACACAGTGGAGGTGACGAACAGTTGTTGGTAGTGTTCTATCACCTCTGTTGAGATGATCCGGTTTTCCTGCAGACTGAACCCCGTCTACCTCTTCCTCTTCTCCTTCCCCTTCCCTGACCACGGGGTTCCTGGATGGTCCTCCGTGGGGCTTTTGGGGTTCGAGTTGTCGCTGCACTCGGTCCGGGTGCATCCATGGTGCTATGCAGTTTATTTTGGTTTTGGTGTGTTTTTTTTGGATGCTTTTATAGTGCATTTTCTCGCATGACGCGTGGTAATTGCAGGCCTGTTGCTGGTTCTTGCTGATTTTTGTATCGCGATTTGGGGCATCACAATTTTTTCGCTTTCGGGTTTTGCATTTTTTTCAGCGTCTTGTTAATTTTTACCCGGTCATTTGGCACGTTATCGTGAGACTATCGCATGGTGGCGCCGGGTTGGGAATACTACGTTAATACTGTGGTATTTTGTTGTGCTAAGTTGCGTTAAGCTAATTTTGCGATAATTATCACACTTTCTTGAGAATATCCCCCTAAGTACCTAAAATACTGTGATTAATGAAAAATGCTACAAAATGAGTAAGCAAGAGTTCCAATAATTTGTTAAAACCTGGGTGGCACCTACACTTACTCAATTTAAAGGAGAAATGCAAGTGCCTGGAGTAAACCTATGGTCCAGCCATCGTCAGTCCTTACTGATTCAACGTGCCCCTGGCAACGGGACAGTAACACAGCTCCTTTGGTCAATTCTCAAGTTAAAGTGCCCTGACCTTGTGCAACCCGAATACTTGGACCATCAGGGAGGTAAGATTCCAGCTTAGTTCATGAACAGAGTATGGTTACCTTGTGCAGTTCAGCACTTTAAGATGTGGCGGCCCTTACAGCTTTGATTGCACCATAGCATTTTTTTTTGTGATTGATGGTTGTCTAAGTGGTTTACAGGCCAGACGAATTTACAGGCATGTTCAAATATTGACAAACGGTTTGTGATTTTAGTGCGGACCATGATCTTAAAGGTTGCCAACTTAAAAGATTTCAGGGCGCCTGGCAATGCCAGGCCATAAGATGTTGCATTTGAGAGTAGTCCTGTCTTACACCAAACCCTCTTCTTTTTGGAAAATTCTTTGAAAAGCGACTGTAAAAACGTTACCCCCTTGCAGGCTAGGGGAATTGAAGTGCCACTTAACCAAGTTATTACCGCTTGTCAGCAAGAGTGAATGTTCAAATTTCTACGAATTGGTTTCAGGTGTTTTTTCCTTTGTTCCACAGGCACCGGACACACACAGAAAACATGTATTAGTGACTCTGCCTTGTAACTGCAAAGTCGACAGGTTAGATTGTGTGACTAATATTTCAAAGAGGCGATAGGATCTTTATTCTTCATGGTACCAAAAACTGGTGCTCTAAAACATGAGAGAAGTGAGCTGACAGATACTCCTGAGGTACAAGGTTGTTATGTGAGATTAACACTGTACAGGCGTTTGCACAAGAAGGGCCTTTTTGTCTGTGATATGCAACAAGATTCAAGTTGAAGTGTTGATTGCATGATTAAATGATGATTTTCCAATGCTTGCGGCCCGGTTTTTTGCATGCCTAGATCCCTAGTGGACTGGTTTAGATGGCTGTCCCAGGAGCCTTTTAAGTTATTACTGAGTTGCTGCTCCTCGATTTCCAGCCAACATAAGTTGTTAATGGAGCCTCTTGCAGAAGCACGCAGTCTCCAGCACAGTTTGATGTACGCACTCTTGCAGAAGCACCCAGTCTCCAGGACAGATTGATGTACGCGCTCTTGCAGAAGCACGCAGTCTCCAGCACAGTTTGATGTACGCGCTCTTGCAGAAGCATGCAGTCTCCAGCGCAGTTTAAAGTGCGTGCCCTTGCAGAAGCACGCAGTCTCCAGGACAGATTGATGTACGCGCTCTTGCAGAAGCACGCAGTCTCCAGCACAGTTTGATGTACGCGCTCTTGCAGAAGCATGCAGTCTCCAGCGCAGTTTAAAGTACGTGCCCTTGCAGAAGCACGCAGTCTCCAGCACAGTTTGATGTACGTGCCCTTTCAGAAGCATGCAGTCTCCAGCACAGTTTGATGTATGCGCTCTTGCAGAAGCATGCAGTCTCCAGCACAGTTTGATGTATGCGCTCTTGCAGAAGCATGCAGTCTCCAGCACAGTTTGATGTATGCGCTCTTGCAGAAGCATGCAGTCTCCAGCACAGTTTGATGTACGCTATCTTGCAGAAGCATGCAGTCTCCAGCACAGTTTAATGTACCAGCTCTTGCAGAAGCACGCAGTCTCCAGCACAGTTTGATGTACGCGCTCTTGCAGAAGCATGCAGTCTCCAGCGCAGTTTAAAGTACGTGCCCTTTCAAAAGCATGCAGTCTCCAGCACAGTTTGATGTACGCGCTCTTGCAGAAGCATGCAGTCTCCAGCGCAGTTTAAAGTACGTGCCCTTTCAAAAGCATGCAGTCTCCAGCACAGTTTGATGTACGCGCTCTTGCAGAAGCATGCAGTCTCCAGCACAGTTTTGAGAGAGCACAAGTTTGAAAAAATGTATAAGTACGCCATATTTACAAGCACGTAGTTAGTTAACATGTACTTTGCACCAGAGTGTTTATATTTAGAAGTGAAATACACGAGTGTTTATATTCAATAGTGAAATGCATAGAATGTTTAAGTAGAGTAACAATAATCATAACTGTGTGAGACTAATGTAGAAATGTTTGGGATGAATATGAAAACCTCACGTTCTCATGTTAAAGGAATAATGTAAGAGTTGAATGTAACTCTAAAAACCAGTATATTGTGTAGGCCTCATGGCAATTCACAAGCAAATCTAAACGTGCTGCTAAAATAATGTGAGACAAGGTTGACATGATTCTTTCAAAATGTACTATTGAACTTAGGGTTAAAAGTATATGCTTTATAGATGTGTTATTTTAGAAACGTATGCTAGTTAAGAATGTTTGCTGTTTAAATCAAGTTAACGTTTTAAGAGTGCAGGAACCTGCTGCATGTAAATCAAGTAGGCCAGAACAGATAATGTCATGTAGTTTAAATCGTCATGTGCTCGTTAGAGGAGAGGTCGTGAGGTGTCCAGTATGGAGCTCTGAGAGTGTTTTATGGCCTAAGATATGGTGAAGTCTGGAATTTGAGGCCCACTGCAGGACGAGTTGTATGCAGGTGCAAGGGTCCTAATCAGCTCGAATGAAAGGGACTTTGTTCAGTGGCGCCTTGCGCAGGCCTGTAGGAGTTTCCAGGAATTTCAGGGGGTATCAGCGCACGGAAGAAGCCGCCTGGGAACCAAGGCCAACTTTAACGAGGGTCTTCAAGAGTACCATCATGGAGTTTGCCGCGGAAAGATGTACCACGTGAGGGGCGTCCCAAGGGGCGTTTCTATTGGAAATGTGATTTGGTATTAGGGAAAGTGACCCGGGAGGAGGGCAGAGCAGATGATTTTGGGAGCCTAAGGAAGCGGATGGGTAGGCAGATAGGCTGATCAGGAGAGACCCATTATCAGAGAAGAGACAAAGAGAAGTGCGTGATCTTCTTAGGAAATCACCACGGCTGACACCTAGAGGGTTAAGATCTTGTTAAGTAGGGATGTCATTTAGTGTAGTGTAGGGACAGACTAACCTTAATTTTTCTTTCTGTAATGACTTTGAGGTTGCAACTTGTATTCATTTTGGCAACACTCATGTTATTAGAGCTTGTACTTATTATTCTGTTTTTCAGACTCAGACTATTCAAAAAGTTCATGTTCATAGTGATACCGATATACCTTTTGAATCTCATTTTGAGAAGTTTGTATCTTCAGTTATCTTTGACTTTATATTAAATCTTTAAAACTTAATTTTGGTCAGTGGTCATTTAGAGTGGTGTAAGTTCTTAAATTGATTGTTTACTTCGAGATTACCTTTTACTCAAGACAGGTACCAACGATTCAGTCGACAGGAAATGGGATTTGGTAAGATAATTAGTAACCAGTAATCCCGCGTTAGCAGTTGGTAGCAGAGTGAGGATGGTTATCTTCTTGAGGAAGGTAATCTAGAGAGGTTAGTTTACCCCAAGGCCCGAGACGTCGAGAGACGAGCAGCGGAAGAATCGTGTGCCGAAAGATGCAGACTGTGCGAGAAAAGCAGCAGTATCGGAGAGTGAGTATAAAAAGGGTCATGCGTGAACAGATTGCGGTGTTTTGTGTTGTATTTGTATTGTAATGTCTTGCGGAGTTGAATGCCTGTAGTGTGAAAGAGAGAAGGTTGTGAGCGCGCGCAACCTGGTAAACTGGTAACCTGGTAAACGGGTGAACTGGTGAAATCTTAAGTTCAGGCCAGAGCTTAAGTGGTTTTGGGTGTATCGAACATCCAGGGTAGTTGTCGACCATAGTACGGAGGTCACGAGGTACCATTGACCGCCGTGGATCCAAGATAGGGGGAGTGTAAGAGTGAGTGTATGAGTAACGGACGCTGGTCGAAAGTTACTGCGTGTGAGTAACCTATCGGAGAAGGCGATTGTCTGGAAGTAAACGGAAAGACATTTCGCCAAGTTAGGGTGACAACTACAGAAAGACTGTGGGCGTACAGTCAAAGAAAGGTGATCGCTTGGACGGAAGTAATCATTTTTCAGAGTATGAATGGGATGCGTGCATGACCGAGGAGACGAGCTGAGAAAGGAGGGGAACTGCTGCGAAGGGGGACGGGTGACGTCGGCTAGAGCCGCGCTGTGATTGAGCGGTTGGTGTGACGTTAGCTAGAGCCGCGCTCTGGTTGGGCGGCTAGAGTGACGTCGGAGGAAAAGCCGCGTACGGATAGGCCAGTTAGTGAGAACGGCGCTGAGATTGGTGGAATATCATCAGGAAGTAAACAAACGCGGAGAAAAGAGAAATCATGAAGTGTTTTAAGTGTTTGAAAGGGATTTTTAAACGTAAACGAAGTGAACATTATTACGGGGAAGAGGCTCCCCCAGAGGGTACGCCAGCTCATTATATGGCAACGAATGTGGGGCTGCATACGATATTGTGGATCGGGGCTTGGAATAAGCTTACGGAAGGAAATGAGGAAATGCAGTTCCCGAAGTATGGAACATTTAAGTTAGAGGTGTTACATCGGCTGAAGGCAACCATGTCCTCATTGAAACCCTCGCCCAGACCAACACAGTTTGAGGCTCTTAATGCATGGATTAAGGCTGCACACGACCGAAATTTGAACAGGCGTCAACAAAGGCTGATGCGATCGGTAAGGGCAGTGCGAGATTCCAAATGGGATGAGGAGGAAAAGCGTTGGAGGGTACAGACTATTGAGGTGGAGAAAATGTATCCGATGAGAGAGGTGTCAGGAGGAGGAAACCTCATGGAAGAAGACGAGGAAAGCGAGTCGGAGGACAATCTGATAAACAGATTGTTAATGGATAGACCACCTCCGAGAGTGGGATTGATAGAAGATAGAGGGCTCGCAAGGGAAGATGGGAATGAGATAGAGGGATATACACCACTCCCTATATCGGAATGGACACCTAGCAAAGGCGGAGAAACACCTCCAAACAACACTGTACAGAGTGTAGTGGGAAGGTTTGTGGTGCAGAAAACGCCAACCACAGAAAGGGTTGAGTCTGTGGGATTGCCAGACGCTCTTCAAGTGCCTGTTACCATAGGACCCATAGTTTCGATCTATAATTCTGAGAGAGATAGAGGGGAACAACAAAGGCAATTGGATAGGGAAAGGATTGAGATGGAAAGGAGGAATAATGTGACGAATGCATGGAAACAATTACCAGGTTCGGTAACGTGGAACACCCCATTAGACACAACTGTCGGTCCCAATTCAGAACAGGGAGGTCCGAGAGGACCAATGGATCTAAGGGGACCGCGGCCAAGATCTTTTTCAGAGTTAAGAGCTGATTTGAGGGAATGGGACGGGTCCATAGTATCTCCGAGTAACAGGACAAGAACAGAACCAGAGTGGGAAAGCAGGGGCAATGGGACAGTATCTCATTGTGGGGCCAGCGAGAGTAGTCAGAGCCGGGAAGGCCAAAGTCAAGAGAATAGAGGGGATGCATGTCCTACAAATCAGAGAGAACAACCGGAACAAAATACTAAGATTGTAGAATGTGAGGAAATGTCCCGTCTCTGGGGGAACGGAGGAGATGAGGCGGTACGGGCTTTTCAGAATAGGTTTAGGTGCCTTCATCATACACTTGGGGAAGACGTTCAACATTGGAGAAAGGAGAACAGCGGTAGGTCCCGCCACGCCTCGAATACTCAGGAAGCACAGGGAAGTAGGGAAGAAAGAGGGAGTAATAGAACCTCTTACCCTCTATCCCGTGAAACTAGCCAGGATGGAGAGAGAGAGGCTGGGAGGCATGAAGGAGTGTTTCACCACCCACCCCGAGAAGATGGAAAGGCATGGGACTTAGAGAGATGGGAACAGGGGAGGACTCCCTATAATTCACCAATACCTAAACGTAGATCTCGGAGCTGGGATGGGAGAGATGCGGATGGAGGAGCTAAATTGAGTGTCTTGAAAGCTGAAATTAAGGCAAAAAGGCTTGATGTTACCAGTTTAAAATCAGATGTTGATGAGATAATAGATGGAACATTGCCTTTGGAAAGGATAGAATTGTACGAACAGGATGAGTTATTGTTCATGGCAAAGGATATTACTAGGAAAGCTAGAGCGTTTCATGAAAAACTGACTGATTTGGCAGACAAGTATGCCGTGGATTTGTCTAGGACAAGGGCATTGCAGAGCAACCACAGATTACAGTACGCAGACCAAGATCTAGATGAGAAGAGAACTACTGGATTAAAAACGCACATAAGAGAGTTGGTAACAGGGATAAGAGTGTGGAGAGAACTGGATAAATGGGAAGAAAGGTGGTCGAAAAAGGGCACAGTTAGACGAAGTACAAATGTGATGACCCCTGAGGGAAGGGTAATGCAGATGGAGGCATTCCCTTTGCGAGAAATATCAAATGGAAATTATGTACATGTGCCCTGGAGTAGAGGAGACTTAGCCGCATTTACCAACTCATTTCCGAAGTTGCGGGACAATCCAGTCGAGTGGTATAAGCAGGTAGAGAGGTTCGTTAAAATCTCGAAAGTACTGTGGATAGATTTGAACACGTTGTTTGACATCGTGGTCCCATCTGATTTGTGGACCCCTTGTAAGACTAGTGTCGAATGGCCAAATGCTGAACCATTGAGGGATGCTCGAACAAATGGACCATCTGAGATTGTCATGCGAAAGTATGAGAGGGTAATAGCATGGCTGAAAGATAAGGTACCACCACAGGATATAGATTGGGTAAAAATAGACCGAACAAGGCAGGAACCCAAGGAGACAGTTCACGAGTTTTATGAAAGATTGTTGAAAACATTCAAGCAATACAGTGGACTAGATGTAATGGATCCCAAAGACATAGGGCAGTTCGTGTCAAAGTTTGTCTTGGGGTTGAGACCTGATATTTGTTTGATGATACAGCAACATTTAATCTGTTGGCAGAACAAACCACTAGATGAGATTTTACGATATGCGAGGTACTGCAGTGACGAGATAGATTCTAAAGCCAAGAATCTAAAGGAGAAATTGATGGTGGTGCAAATGCAGTCCGCTGGGAAGGGTGGTCAGCAGAAGCAGGGGACGGGACGAAAAACAAATGGTCAGAATAAAGATAATGAAGAAGGGCAGAGACCTAGGATAGACTTTGCCACTTTAAAGAAAACGACAAAGTGTCATCTGTGTCATCAGGTGGGGCATTGGCGACGCGAGTGTCCCTTTAACCCTGAAAACGGAGAGCTAGAAGTAGAAGAGCAGGTCCAAGAAGACCCAGTGCAAAAAGTGACAGTCCCAAGCAGTAAGGTGGCCAAAGGGGGGACTTCGGCTCCACGGGCCCAATTCCCACAGCCACCAAAGATAACAGCTGGAGGAAAGGTCTTTAAACAAATGCCTCTGTTTATTGAGGAAGAAAAATGTTATTACATTGATCCATTGACAGGACAACGGGTGAGCAGTGAAGAGGACTGTACCCTCGGGGCAGTTCTAGAAGTGGATCAGAGAGGGCCATTTGTTGAGGCAGAAGTGGCAGGGTGTCCCACTACGTTCTTAGTGGACACTGGGGCTACTCGTTCGACTCTGAGATCAGCGGTAGTTCCAGACTTGCCAATGTCAGGGGAAACAATTCAAGTGGTAGGAGTCGCAAATAAAAGAATGACTAGTCCCTTGACAGAACCAGTGTCTGTGAAAATTGGAAACCACATGAACGAACATCAGTTTGTGGTTTGTGACTCGAGTCCGGTATGTCTGTTAGGTAGGGATTTGTTATGCAAATTGAACTGCACCATATACTGCACCCCACAAGGAGTGGAGGTACAGACTACCGACGATGATGCTACCTTTAAGGTGGCCAATTCAAAATTCTGTGTAGAACTATATCCTACTCTGACGGTAGAAGATCTTCCACAAGACCTAAGAGATGCAGTGGCGTCAGAGGTGTGGGATTTCACAGGAGAAGATATAGGATTGATTAAAGGGGTAGAACCGGTAAAAATTCTGGTAAAACCAAATGTTGAGTTTCCAAGAACGCCTCAATACAAATTGTCCCAGGAAACGATTGCAGGAATAAAGCCTGTGATCGAGTCAATGATACAGCAGGGAATACTGAAGGAAATCGTGGGCAGTCCTTGTAACTCCCCGATTATGGGTTTGCAGAAACCTAGCGGGAAGTTTAGGATAGTTCAGGATTTACGAAAAATTAACAACATAGTCGTTTCATGTTGTCCCGTGGTACCGAATCCATCAGTAATATTGTTTCAAATACCATGTCAAGCAGAATGCTTCACAGTGATAGATCTTTGTCAGGCTTTCTTTTCAATCCCATTGGATGAAGAGAGCAGGTACCTTTTTGCGTTTAAAATGGAAGATCGCGTTTTAACATGGTGTCGAATTCCACAAGGATTCACAGACAGTCCATCCATCTTTAATCAGTTGTTGAAAAAGAATCTTGAGAATCTAGTACTGCCGCAGAACTCGGTTCTGGTACAGTACATAGATGACCTACTTGTTGCGTCAGAAACAGAGGAAGCTTGTAAAGTAGATTCAATTGCCTTACTGAATCATTTAGCTGAAAATGGACATAAGGTATCTCCGAGCAAGTTACAGTATTGTCTGACAGAAGTACAGTATCTAGGGCACAGGTTAGAAAAAGGGAAACGTAAGGTGTCCCCAGAGAGGATTGAGGCGATAATGAAAATGAATGCGCCTACAACACAGAGAGAAGTTAGAATGTTCTTAGGAATGGTGGGTTACTGCCGACAGTGGATAGTTAACTTTTCACTGAAAGCAAAGCCCTTACAGAAACTGACGCACAAGGAGGTGAGTGATCCGGTACCATGGGATGAAGAATGTCTGGTGGCGTTTTTACAGCTGAGAGACGATTTATGTCGTGCTCCGGCTCTGGGAATGCCCGATTACGAAAAGTCCTTTTCACTCTATTGCTGTGAGAGAGAGGGATGTGCTTTGTCAGTCTTGGCACAGACCCACGGTAATGCCCGTAGACCAGTTGCATATTTTTCGGCTACATTAGATCCAGTAGCCGCAGCGTTGCCCGGATGTCTCAAATCCGTTGCTGCAACGGGTGTCAGCATTGAAAGGAGCGAAAGTATTGTGATGGGACATCCAGTAGTGGTGTATGTACCACATTCAGTTGAATTGTTAATGACCAGGACGAAGACGCAGCATCTGACCAATAGTAGGCTCACGCGCTACGAGCAAGTTATACTTGCCGCAGAGAATGTGACTCTCAGGAGATGCTCTGTCTTGAATCCTGCTACTTTGATGCCTTTACCTACTGTAATAGAAGGCGAAGGATGTGAAGACCACGATTGCCTTGATGTGACTGAACTATGCACGAAACCCAGACCAGATATTGTGGATGAGCCATTGTCTGACCCCGATGAAATTTATTTTGTTGATGGCTCATGTTTAAGAGACGATACTGGTCGGTTGAGAGCAGCTTATGCTGTTTGTACCATTACTGGAGTTGTGGAAGCCGCTTGCCTGGAAGGAGTACATTCCGCACAGGTAGCAGAGATTATTGCCCTAACTCGTGCCTGCATAGCAGGAAACGGAAAGAGAGTCACCATCTACACGGACAGCCAATATGGTTTCGGTGTGGTTCATGATTTCGGGCAGTTGTGGTCTCAGAGGGGTTACATGACTTCCTCTGGTTCGCCCATTCGAAATGGAGAATTTGTGCGATTGCTGATAGAAGCATTACAAGGTCCTGTTGACATTGCAGTGGTGAAGTGTGTAGCTCATACTAAGAATACAGATTTTGTGTCACAAGGTAATAGATATGCTGATGAAGTCGCACGCTATTGTGCGGAACAAAGTTATTCTTTCTCAAAGGTGGAAATAGAAGGTGCAGAAGAAAAGACTGAATTAAGTATGATGCTAGAAACGGTAGACACTTGGGAGGATTTAAGGATAATGCAGGAGAACGCACCTGAAACAGAGAAAAAGGCATGGGAAATAGCAGGCTGTGTGCGAAGTGAAATGGATTTTTGGGTTTCAGCAGATGGGAGAGCTGTGTTACCTGAAGAATTAGCTAATCCCATGGCGAGAGAAATACATGGTCCAGTACATCTAGGAAGGGATGCTATGATGAGAGTTTTTAGGCAGACTTGGTATTGCCCGAAATTCAGAATAGCGGCAGAATCAGTATGTAAGCGATGTGTTACCTGCCAACAACTGAACGTAGGCAAACGAACACCAGTCACACTGAGTCACATTGGGAGGTCGGGGGGGCCTTTCAATAGAATGCAACTAGATTTCATCGAAATGCCAAGAGTCAATCGCCTTCGGTATGTGTTGGTGATTGTATGCGTATTTTCCAGATGGGTTGAAGCGTACCCTACACGTAGGTGCGATACACTCACAGTGGCTAAATTGTTGCTCAGGGAGTTGATACCGCGCTTCGGGGTGCCTGCCTCTTTGGAATCGGACAGAGGAAAACATTTTAACAGCGAAATAGTGAAGATGTTGTGCTCCACACTGAATATCGATCAAAAGCTGCATTGTAGTTATCGACCAGAAGCTTCAGGAATTGTGGAACAAGTGAATGGCACTTTGAAGAATAGATTGGCTAAAGTAGTGGCATCCACATCCTTGAGTTGGCCAGATGCTCTTCCATTGGTGCTCATGAGCATGCGCAGCACACCTGATAGGAGGACAGGTCTCTCTCCCCACGAGATCCTGATGGGGAGGGCCATGAGACTTCCTACAGTTCCAACTACTGCTCTATTGAATATTACAGATGATCTGATCTTGGATTATTGTAAAGGACTGTCTGACGCCATCCATTCTGTGTCCCTTCAGGTGCATGCGGCTGAAGTTCCAGCAGCGAGGAACCTGTGTCATGACCTGAACCCAGGGGACTGGGTCCTGGTTAAAAAGCACGTCCGGAAGAACTGCCTAGATGTTCGCTGGCGTGGGCCCTTTCAGGTAATCCTGATCACGAACACCGCGGTGAAGTGCGGGGGGCTGCCAAATTGGATCCATGCATCCCATACTAGAAGAGTTCCAGCACCTCTAGAAGGAACAGCTCCCATCCCAGACGAAAGCCCGGAAGTGGAAGAAGAGTCGCAAGAAGGGATTGAGGCAACTGAGGAGGTGTCGGAAGAAGTTGGGAACGCATCGGATTCAGAAGAAGAGCGAAGGCAGGACGGCAGTGAGACAGAAGACGCAACTGAAGGAGAGAGCAGAAGTGAATACGACTCAGACTCAGATCCGTATCGGAGCGATCAAGAACCAAGTGGGAGGACAAGGAATAGGAGAATAAGGCTTGGAGCTGCCACTTGGCCAACAAGGAGAAGAAGGCTAAGTTTGAGGTCGGCCCAGGAAGAAACGCTTACTCCTATATCCGAAGACTCAGATCCAGAAGAAGATATCCAGGATCAAGCCGAGGAGGGTCTTAGAAGATCAAGTAGGGTGCGAGTGCCTAGCAGAAGATACTCTACTCCCGACTGGACCTACCTTGTTGCAGATGTCTGGGAGACACAGAACAGGGAGGATCAGGGAAGTGGAACTGATCAGAACTGACCCGATCATCACAGTGCAAATAAAGTTTCTACTGCCAGGAGCGGAGACCGAAAGGTTGCTGACACTCAACATCGTTCATCCTGCTCTCCTGAGTGGAATAAGAAAATTGCTTTTAGAGACAGTTGAGTTTCCAGTTTGCTGTTCACGATATCCAATATTGGAGGGAACTCTTCTTCGTTTGGAAATGCTTGAACGAGTAGTAGAATTGCTAGGAGTGCTTATTGTTGTGGACTAATACCATATTGTGAATGTCTTCAAAGGGGTGCAGATCTGGAAAGGTGAAGAAAGTGATCTTGATTAGAACGGACCCCTTTGTAACTGTGGATGTAGAACTGATAGTACCAGGATTGGAAATTGAAAAAACGCTAACTCTCAATTTCGTCCGTCCACTTGTCTTGAGCGAAATAAGGAGAATAATCCTAGAAAGGGTTGACTTTCCATGTTGTGGTACGAACTGTCCAGAACCTGAGGGAATGATACTTCGGATGGACGTTTATGAAGAAGTAGTGTCACTCCTTGAGTCATACATAACTTCAGACGAAAATAAGACTGTTGCAAAGAAATTGTAAAAACTTGTTGCAAGATAACCTAGCGCCGAGTGGAAGAAGAAAAGTGATAGGGGTTTCATTTTAGTGGATGGAGAAGGGCTAGGGTTGTCTATTTTACTGGACTTTGAACTGTTTTGCGGAAACAAATTGTCAAGCTTCCAAGTGTTTCAAGAAAGACATTGCAAGAGAGAAAGACTTTGTTTGAAAAGAAGAGGAAGTGAATGCTGGAAGAAAGTCGAAAACTACACTGTTTGAGAACATGGAGGCTGGCAACCCGAACCGCAGGGCAAAATGTATAGCTGTTACATTTTTAGGAGTAGTGGTTTCTCTTATAATTTTAGTGGTAACTGTTTCATTCCTAGCGGGACACGAAGGGGATGAAACCACAGTTAAGGAGGATAAGGGAGTGTCAACACCGAGAACTACCATTATTAAGGAGAAGGGAAACATCAATGAGAAAGACAAAGCGTTGTTAGATGCAGAAGTAAAAAGGTTACACATGGATGAGTCACAGGGGAATTACAAGTCAAATGCTTATGCTAAGTTGCTTTATGAATATGTTGATGCCATGGAGGTAAAGGACTGCTATGTCTGTATGCAATTACCAATTTCGGTGGAGGAGGGTATCAAATACCATCATCTCCCGTTGACATATGGGATAACGTGCAGTTTATTGTTAAGTATGTTTTATGGACGAGACGGATTTGAGTATTACTTCTCGAATTTCGACTCGACATTGCCAGAGGTTCCGAATTTCAAGCATTTGAACAAATGGGACTACTACAAAAGCGAAGACAGATTACACAAATGGTTTATTCCATGGAGAACGTTAGATACTTCACATGCTCGAATAAACAATCTGACTTGTCAAATATCAGAAGTTGAGAAAAAGTTTATAGCACAGGTAGATACTAGATACAGGAAGCAGAAGGTATTGAAGGCATCAGGACAAGGAGAAACAGATTGGACCAAGGAGGAAAGGGCACAACAACGAAAAGGTAGTATTGGTCCAATTGCTTTGGATAAGGAGAAACGGGGGAAACTGTGCATTCACAGGAGTTACTCCTATTATGAAAACGTTTATGTAGGACAAGTAAATTGTGAACATGCCTTTCAATTGGAGTACTACTCTAAGAACTTCATGAAAGGGATGCAAGCAATACCAAATGTATATTTTGTATGTGGAAGATATGCCTATGTGAAGTTACCAGATAATTGGTACGGATCATGCTATCTGGCTGTTGTCTTCCCTAAAATATATCATGTTGAGAATTTAGACACGCCTAAGAAAGAAATATCAACTAGATGGAAGCGAGGGCTGGGTGCAGCAGAAGTAGTCGGAGATGTAATAGGTGCTGCATTCCCTTTCCTAGGATTGATAATGAATGACATTAAGATCAGGAGGTTAGCTACAGTCGTAGATAGGCTATCTGCCAGTACTGCAAGATCCTTGATGCTGATAGAGGGGGAGATGCAATCGATTAGGGCAATGGTTCTTCAGAACCGACTTGCTTTAGATGTTCTGTTAGCAAAAGAGGGAGGAGTCTGTAGGGCCTTGAAGGTACAGGAATGCTGTACTTACATTCCAGACAATTCAAAGCCTCTAGAGAAGTATATACAAAACATCACTGCCATACACTACGAAATTGAGGACCTGGCAAAGGTAAATGTGTGGGAAAAAGTGGGTCATGGAATGGGTAAAGTTGGAAGTTGGTTTGCCAACTTAGGAAAGGGTATCGTTTGGTACATATTGAAGCCCATCATCATAGTAGTGATTTGTGTAATCACTTTGTGGGGATTGGTGCGTTTGTATCAATGGTATAGAGCAAATAGGTTACAGAGAGCTATGAAGAAACAGGAAGAAGAGTTGACAGCGATGCAGGACACTCAATATAAGAGTCTGAAAGCATTAGAGAGTATGAAAAGAAGTGGTACTGTCCTGACTTCACTTTAAAAAGGTTCTACATTTTTAGTGTCATGGTAATGATGACCCCTGAAGGTCATCAAAGGGGGGACTGAGAGAGCACAAGTTTGAAAAAATGTATAAGTACGCCATATTTACAAGCACGTAGTTAGTTAACATGTACTTTGCACCAGAGTGTTTATATTTAGAAGTGAAATACACGAGTGTTTATATTCAATAGTGAAATGCATAGAATGTTTAAGTAGAGTAACAATAATCATAACTGTGTGAGACTAATGTAGAAATGTTTGGGATGAATATGAAAACCTCACATTCTCATGTTAAAGGAATAATGTAAGAGTTGAATGTAACTCTAAAAACCAGTATATTGTGTAGGCCTCATGGCAATTCACAAGCAAATCTAAACGTGCTGCTAAAATAATGTGAGACAAGGTTGACATGATTCTTTCAAAATGTACTATTGAACTTAGGGTTAAAAGTATATGCTTTATAGATGTGTTATTTTAGAAACGTATGCTAGTTAAGAATGTTTGCTGTTTAAATCAAGTTAACGTTTTAAGAGTGCAGGAACCTGCTGCATGTAAATCAAGTAGGCCAGAACAGATAATGTCATGTAGTTTAAATCGTCATGTGCTCGTTAGAGGAGAGGTCGTGAGGTGTCCAGTATGGAGCTCTGAGAGTGTTTTATGGCCTAAGATATGGTGAAGTCTGGAATTTGAGGCCCACTGCAGGACGAGTTGTATGCAGGTGCAAGGGTCCTAATCAGCTCGAATGAAAGGGACTTTGTTCAGTGGCGCCTTGCGCAGGCCTGTAGGAGTTTCCAGGAATTTCAGGGGGTATCAGCGCACGGAAGAAGCCGCCTGGGAACCAAGGCCAACTTTAACGAGGGTCTTCAAGAGTACCATCATGGAGTTTGCCGCGGAAAGATGTACCACGTGAGGGGCGTCCCAAGGGGCGTTTCTATTGGAAATGTGATTTGGTATTAGGGAAAGTGACCCGGGAGGAGGGCAGAGCAGATGATTTTGGGAGCCTAAGGAAGCGGATGGGTAGGCAGATAGGCTGATCAGGAGAGACCCATTATCAGAGAAGAGACAAAGAGAAGTGCGTGATCTTCTTAGGAAATCACCACGGCTGACACCTAGAGGGTTAAGATCTTGTTAAGTAGGGATGTCATTTAGTGTAGTGTAGGGACAGACTAACCTTAATTTTTCTTTCTGTAATGACTTTGAGGTTGCAACTTGTATTCATTTTGGCAACACTCATGTTATTAGAGCTTGTACTTATTATTCTGTTTTTCAGACTCAGACTATTCAAAAAGTTCATGTTCATAGTGATACCGATATACCTTTTGAATCTCATTTTGAGAAGTTTGTATCTTCAGTTATCTTTGACTTTATATTAAATCTTTAAAACTTAATTTTGGTCAGTGGTCATTTAGAGTGGTGTAAGTTCTTAAATTGATTGTTTACTTCGAGATTACCTTTTACTCAAGACAGGTACCAACGATTCAGTCGACAGGAAATGGGATTTGGTAAGATAATTAGTAACCAGTAATCCCGCGTTAGCAGTTTGATGTACGCGCTCTTGCAGAAGCATGCAGTCTCCAGCACAGTTTGATGTACACGCTCTTGCAGAAGCACGCAGTCTCCAGCACAGTTTTGATGTACGCGCTCTTGCAGAAGCACGCAGTCTCCAGCACAGTTTGATGTACACACTCTTGCAGAAGCACGCAGTCTCCAGCACAGTTTAAAGTACGTGCTCTTGCAGACGCACGCAGTCTCAAGCACAGTTTGATGTAGCACTCTTGCAGAAGCACGCAGTCTCCAGCACAGTTTGATGTACACACTCTTGCAGAAGCATGCAGTCTCCAGCACAGTTTGATGTACGCGCTCTTGCAGAAGCACGCATTCTACAGCACAGTTTGATGTACGCGCTCTTGCAGAAGCACGCATTCTACAGCACAGTTTGAGGTACGCGCACTTGCAGAAGCACGCAGGCTCCAGCACAGTTTGATGTACACGCTCTTGTAGAAGCACGCAGGCTCCAGCACAGTTTGATGTACACGCTCTTGTAGAAGCACGCAGGCTCCAGCACAGTTTGATGTACGCGCTCTTGCGTTGAAATACTTGATTTTTCAAACCGAACTTTAGGTGTACTTGGGCTTGCGAGGCTGATTTTGGAATGTGAAACACGGTTTTAGAAACTTTTGTGGATTATTTTAAGAGTAAGTGTTTCGCATCCTTGCATAATTTCCCAGCCGTATGACACCATTGCATCAACTGTGCAGACATTACGGAGAGCAGATGGCTAAAAGTTGGGCAACTCAGTTTCTGCTATTATAATTTGAACCTGTAGGTTAGCGACTGTGCTTTTGGCAGAATAGCGGCTAGATGGTGCTTAAACGCCGTTTGATTATTCACGTTAAATCCCAGATATTTGTATGTGGATGTTACTTCCACCTTTTTTCCTTCTAAAAAACAGGAGTAGGACTTAAATTTGTAGTCAAACAGCCGAGCCACTTTTGTTTTATTCAGGTTTAGCTCTAGCCCTTGCTGGTCCATGTAGCTTTTTAGGGCATCCATGCTGCATTTCAGACCTATTGGCACTTTTTAACTCAATATGACAATATCATCCGCATATTGTAGGCACCCTAATTTTTCAGGATTCCGAATAGGCGGGTGGCATATTTCCAGTGGGAGAACGCCCACTACATCTGCAAGATATAGATTAAACAGACTTGGTGCCAAGATGCATCCCTGTTTAAGGCCTTTCTTTGTGCCAATTCTTTTGTGACTTACCCCCAGATGCATCAACAACCCATTTTGCGATTCCTTAATAGCGAAAAATACAGATTCGCTATTAAGGAATAGCAAAATGGAATGCATCAAGAAATCACTAAAAAAATAGTGATTTCTTAGAATTCCTTAATTGGGACTCGCAAATTGCGAGTCGCAATTAAGGAATACCTCTAGGCCCATAGGAATGAATGGGAAGACAATCTCAATTTGCGAATTGCAATTAGCGAATCGTAAATTGAGAATGTGATTTCAAGGGTGCAGGGGTGTCCAAAGGACACCCTGTTGCACCCCTGAAATTGATCTGTGCACATATGTTGCGCACACACATGCCCTTAGGGCATGTGTGTGCGCAACATGAAACTTTGAAAAATGCACTTTAGTGCATTTTTCAAAGTTTTTGCAAATTACCATGAAGTTGTACTTCATGGTAATTTGCGTGCCCTATTAGTGAATTCGCTATTTTTAAAACTTTCATGCATTGCATTTAAGGAATCTCAATTTGAGATTCCTTAAATGCAAATAATCGCAATATAGCGATTTTTCAATTTGCGATTTTTGCATTTGGGATGATGCATCGCAAATGCAAAAATACCGGTCACAAAGGAGCAGATTCTGAGAATCTGCTCCTTTGCAAGCGGATTTTTGCTTGATGAATCTATGCCGTAACCATCGTCTCCAATTCGACTTGCACCCCGGTTCCTGTATGTAGTTCAAAGATTGCTCTCAATGGGCCTCTTGGAAGGCCCCATTCTTCCAGTTTTAGCCATAATTGTCCTAGGGGAACTCGAACAAATGCAGACTTGAGGTTAATAAAACACATGAATATCTGTGATTTCCTATATTTAGCCTTCTCCACTAAGAGAGAGTTAACGCTGTTAGATTCGTTAGTGTCCCCATGCCTGCTCTAAATCCTGTCTGAATTCATGGTATTAGCTGCTTTTCATCTGCCTAAGCTTTTAAATGTTGGAGTAGACAAAATGCATAGAGCTTTGCTTCGACCTTGATTAAAGCTATAAGCCTGTAGTTGAGTGGTGAGGCTGGATTTCCGCTTTTATAGATCGGATGTATCAGACAGGATCTTTAATGGAAAAATACTGAGCTGCAGGGGAAGTTAAAGACTTGAGAAAGAAAAATGTTTGCCAGACAGGACTTTGCAAACGAAGTGCAATATGTGTCTCTCACTAAATAGCTCCTAGAACAAATGTTATATTCAGAGCAACTGATCAACATTTCCTCACCAAACACATATCACAGTCACAGCAAGGAAAGTGTGCACCTCTTCACCAAATATCACAGTGGCGACGAGGGAAGCATACCCCTGTTCACCAACCACACACTCATGTAAGGGAAGGGTGTGCTATTTCACCACATAACACACAGCAAGAAACATGTGCACTGCTTCTCCAAATATTACTCATGCACGGGAAGTGTGTGCTATTTCACCAAATAACACACAGCAAGAAAAATGTGCACTGCTGCTCCAAATATCACTCATGCACGGGAAGTGTGAGCTATTTCACCAAATAACACACAGCAAGAAAAATGTGCACAGCTTCTCAAAATATTCTCATGCACGGGAAGTGTGTGCTGGTTCACCAAATAACACACAGCAAGAAAAATGTGCACTGCTTCTCCAAATATCACTCATGCACGGGAAGTGTGTGCTATTTCACCAAATAACACACAGCAAGAAAAATGTGCACTGCTTCTCCAAATATCACTCATGCACGGGAAGTGTGTGCTATTTCACCAAATAACACACAGCAAGAAAAATGTGCACTGCTCCTCCAAATATCACTCATGCACGGGAAGTGTGTGCTATTTCACCAAATAACACACAGCAAGAAAAATGTGCACTGCTGCTCCAAATATCACTCATGCACGGGAAGTGTGTGCTATTTCACCAAATAACACACAGCAAGAAAAATGTGCACTGCTTCTCAAAATATTCTCATGCACGGGAAGTGTGTGCTATTTCACCAAATAACACACAGCAAGAAAAATGTGCACTGCTTCTCCAAATATCACTCATGCACGGGAAGTGTGTGCTATTTCACCAAATAACACACAGCAAGAAAAATGTGCACTGCTTCACCAAGTATCACTCATGCACTGGAAGTGTGTGCTATTTCACCAAATAACACACAGCAAAAAAAATGTGCACTGCTCCTCCAAATATCACTCATGCACGGGAAGTGTGTGCTATTTCACCAAATAACACACAGCAAGAAAAATGTGCACTGCTTCTCAAAATATTCTCATGCATGGGAAATGTGTGCTATTTCACCAAATAACACACAGCAAGAAAAATGTGCACTGCTCCTCCAAATATCACTCATGCACGGGAAGTGTGTGCTATTTCACCAAATAACACACAGCAAGAAAAATGGGCATTGCTTCTCCAAATATCACTCATGCACTGGAAGTGTGTGCTATTTCACCAAATAACACAGAGCAAGAAAAATGTGCACTGCTTCTCCAAATATCACTCATGCACGGGAAGTGTGTGCTATTTCACCAAATAACACACAGCAAGAAAAATGTGCACTGCTTCTCAAAATATTACTCATGCACGGGAAGTGTGTGCTATTTCACCAAATAACACACAACAAGAAAAATGTGCACTGCTTCTCCAAATATCACTTATGCACGGGAAGTGTGTGCTATTTCACCAAATAACACAGAGCAAGAAAAATGTGCACTGCTTCTCCAAATATCACTCATGTACAGGAAGTGTGTGCTATTTCACCAAATAACACACAGTAAGAAAAATGTGCACTGCTTCTCCAAATACCACTCCTGCACAGGAAGTGTGTGCTATTTCACCAAATAACACACAGCAAGAAAAATGTGCACTGCTTCTCCAAATATCACTCATGCACAGGAAGTGTGTGCTATTTCACCAAATAACACACAGCAAGAAAAATGTGCACTGCTTCTCCAAATATCACTCATGCACAGGAAGTGTGTGCTATTTCACCAAATAACACAGAGCAAGAAAAATGTGCACTGCTTCTCCAAATATCACTCATGCACAGGAAGTGTGTGCTATTTCACCAAATAACACACAGCAAGAAAAATGTGCACTGCTTCTCCAAATATCACTCATGCACGGGAAGTGTGTGCTATTTCACCAAATAACACACAGCAAGAAAAATGTGCACTGGTTCTCCAAATATCACACTCACAACAAGGGAAGTGTGTGCTATTTCACCAAATAACACATCAAGAGAAATGTTCACTGCTTCTCCAAATATCACACTCACAACAAGGGAAGTGTGCGCCTCTTCACCAAATATCACAATGGCTGCAAGGGAAGTGGGCCCCTCATTGCCAGCTTTCACACTCATGCAAGGGAAGTGTATGAGATTTCACCAAATATCACACAGTCAGGGAAGTGTGCACTAGTTCTCCAAATATTACACTCACAGGAGGGATGTATTCGCGTCTTCACCAAATATCACAATGCTGCAGGGGAAGCTTGCCCTTGATTGCCAGCTTTCACACTCATGCAAGTGTGTGATATTTCACTAACATACCACAAGAAAAGTGTGCAGTAATTCATCAAATTTCAGGCTTATAGCAAGGACACAGGGACCTCTTCACCAAATATCACACTCACAAGAGAAGTGGTCGCATCTTCAACAAATATTACAAAGGCTGCAAGGGAAATGTGCGCCTCTTCACCAATTATCACACTCACGCAAGGGAAGTGCGTGGCTCAATGGTTAGAGCGGCAGACCCTGATGCAGAGGTTTGGCCCGGGACCAGGGTTCAATTCCCGCCTCAGCGGCTCTTGGACTCAATTTCCCCGGACCTGATAATTCTCGCCTCGGTGCCTAGTCTAATCATGGGTCCCACTCTGTGACTCTGGGCAATAGCTTGCTTAATCTCCACAACGGCCCCAGCAGCGCTTGGATGCCTGGCTTCACCTTGGGGGTGCCCAGGAGTGGACATTTCACAGGAAAGCCAGGATGGGTTCCACAGCGGTATGAATACAGTGCTACGAGACCTCTGGGTAGAAGTGCGCTATATAAATACAAACACATTTACATTTACATTTCACCGAATAGCTCACAGTAAGGGAAGTGTGCACTATTTCTCCAAATTTCACACGACAGCAAGGGAAACGTGTGGCTCTTCACCAAATATCACAATCACAGCATTTGGAGTGAGACACTTGTCACCAAATATCACATTAACAACAAGGAAAGTATGAGCTTCGTCACCAATACCACACTGACAACAAGAGAAGTGACTGCCTCTTTGCCAAATTTCAAACTCACCACAAGGGAAGTGTGAGCCTTTTCACCCAATATCACACTCACAGAACTGCGAGGTGTGTGCTTCTTCAATAAATATCACACTCACAGCAAGTGAACTACATCTACTCACCAAACAATTGTCACACAAACAGAACTTCACGGAAAGTGTGTGCCTCTTCAGAAAATATCACACTCATAGAATGGGAAATGTGAGACTATTCACCCAAAATCACACTCACAACAAGTGACATATGCCTCTTCACTACACAAATATCACTATCATAGCAAGTGGGCTGCATATGCTCCCAAGGAAGTATCACACTCACAGGAGGGATGTGTTCGCCCCTTGATCAAAAATCACACTCACAGCAGAGGAAGTGTGTTTCTCTTCAATAAATATCACACTCATAACAAGTGGGGTTCTGGGTAGGGGAAGGTAGGAAGATCCACGCAAGCGATACCTCACTGGACTCCCCAGGGTGTCTAGTTTTCAGAAATGTGTGGGTTTGGTAGGTTTCCCTTGATCGCCGCTGAGCCTGGGGCCAAAACCCAGGTGCCCCCCCCCCCCCTGCAAAACCAGGCCATTTTATGACAGGTGATTTTGAAGTCTCCAAAATACGCTTAGGGCCCTTACCTGTCGCTGATACTTGACCCACCCACACGAGTGAGGTACCATTTTTATCGGGAGACTTTGGAGAATGCAGGGTGGGAGGAAGTTTGTGGACCCACGCAGATTCCAGAACGTTCCATCACAGAAATGTAGGAAAAATTTGCTTTTTTTTAAAATAAAGTTTGAGGTTTGCAAGGGATTCTGGGTAACAGAACCTGGTGAGAGCCAGACAAGTCACCTCATCCTGCATTTCCCTGTGTTTCTAGTTTAAAAAAATGCATAGGTTTGCTAGGTTTCCCTAGGTGTTGGAAGAGCTGGGGTTCAAAATCTACAGCTAGGCACTTTGCAAAAAAAGGGTCAGTTTTCATTGTATAAATGTGGTGTGTCCACGTTGCGTTTTGGGCTGTTTCCTGTCACGGGCACTAGGCCTACCCACACAAGTGAGGTACCATTTTTCTCAGAAGGCTTTGGGAAATGCGGGGTGTGTGAATTTTGTGGATTCACGGAGATTCCAGAACTTTCCATCACAGAAATGTGTTTTTTTTTATAAAGTTTGAGGTTTGAAAGGAATTCTGGGTAATAGGACCTGGAGAGAACCAGACAAGTCACCCCATCCTGGATTCCCCTTGGTGTCTAGTTTTAAAAAATGTATAGGTTTGCTAGGTTTCCCTAGGTGTCAGCTGGGCTAGGATTCGAAATCCACAGCTAGGCACTACACATTTTGGGCCGTTTCCTGTCGCGGGTACTAAGCCTACCCACACACGTGAGGTACCATTTTTATCGAGAGACTTTGGGGAACACAGAATTGTAGTGAAACTGTTATTACCTATTGACTTTCGATGCATTTCTGCCTTCCAAATGTAAGGCAATGTGTAAAAAAGAAGTCACTTTGAAAAATGTCCTATAATTCACATGCTAGTATGCCTACCCACAATTTTAGAGTTGTGCAAATAGCTACTGTTTCTAAACTCTATATTTGTTCTTATTTCAGAAATACATAGGTGTCTTTCATACCGATTTTTCTCTGTTCATATTTTCACAAATGAATTGCTATTTACCCAGTACACAATAAAAAAACATTGCAGGACGCTGTCCAGTTATTGGCTCTGGGTTCATTGGGTTTGTGATGAACCTACAAGTACTATACATCCCCACTACCAGAAGCGTCCAGCGGATGCAACGGTATATAGCTTTTAAAACCTGTTATACTTACTTGAAGTTACAGGTGAAAAGTTGGCATAAATGGCTGTTTTTTTCAACTCATTTTCAATTTTACCTATTATCAACTGTTAGTTACTATTTAAAAAACTTGAAGGATCTACACAAATGACACCTTGCTGAATTTAGAATTTTGTCTACTTTTCTGAAATGTATGGATTTTCAGGATTTATTATTGCTTTCATACGCATTTCTACCATTAACTGGAAGGAAGTTGAAAGCACAAAAAATAGAAAAATAGGCTTTGTCCCAGGAAAATCCCAAAACGGTGTCAAAAAAATGGTTTTCTGACAACATCCTGTCAGTCCCTGAAAGCTGAGAAGAGGGTGGTTTTAGCACCACAAACCCTTTTTTGATACCATTTGCAGGGAAAACCAGATTCTTTCATCTTCAGCACTTTTTCCCAATTTTTCAAAAAACTAAAAAAAGTAAGCTGTATTTTGGCTAATTTATGGGTCCCCTCCAGGGGAGTTGACAAACCCTGGATACCTTTAAAATCTCCATGATATTGAAAGAAAAGGATGCAAATTTGGCGTGGATACCATATGTGGTCAAAACGTTACAGGGGCCTAAGCACAAACTACCCCAAATAGCCTAAAAAAGGCTTCGACGGGGGAAAAGGCCTAGCAATGAAGGGGTTAACCCGTTTTATTATTGTTTTATTTTAATCCCTATGGACTCGCCCACAGGGTTCACGAGTCTTGGTGGCGGGTCCAGGGGGGTGACACTGTGGTGGGGGAGTGGTAGTGCACTCCCTTGCTCCTTCACTGTGCATGAGGTGTTTAGTTGGCCGGCTGTCCAGGCTGGCCAAACATCTCATGCGCAGTAAATCTTTCTCCAGCCCCAGCTGCATTGCTGGAGAAAGCAGGCACAGGCTCTCAGTCTGCCTGAGAGAGCAAAGTTATAGTGCTCAGGCCAATCCTGAGGCTGCTTTCCTGCATCGTCATGAACGGCCACAGTGCAGTCTGTGAGCCTGTCCCAGAAGCAGGAAGAGCACAATGCAGCGGACAACAGAGGCGGCAGTGATCAGGTAAGTTTATTTAAATTGTTTTAATTTGTCCACCAACCCCTCCCCCCGAGTCCACCCCCCCCCCCAGGTCCCTCCTCTGGCCCGCCTCACCACTTTAGTAGGAGTTGGGCCATTGCTGATCACCCTCACACCAAGGAACCTTTGAGCTTCTTTACCAAATATCACATTAAGATCAGGGAAAGTGTGTGGCTTTTCAACAAATAACACACTTGTAGCAAATTAATTATATTTCCTCACCAAACACATATTGCATTCACAGCAAGGTAAGTCTGCACCTCTTCACCAAATACCACAATGGATGCAAGGGACGCGTACCCCTCTTCACCAATTATCACACTCAAGCAAGAGAAGTCTGTGCTATTGCACCAAATAACATACAGCAACAGAAGTGTGCACTATGTCTACAAATATCACACTCTCAGCAAGGGCAGTGGGTGACTCTGCTGAATGTCACCCTCCAACAAGGAAAGTGTGAGCATTGTCACCAAATATCACACTAAAAGAAGGGGGAATATGTGCCTCATTAACAAATATCACACTCACACCAGGAGAAGTGTCTGCCTCTTTAACAAATATCAGAATCACACCAGGAGAAGTGTGTGTCTCTTTAACAAATATCACACTCGCACCTGGAGTAGTGTGGACCTCTTTAACAAATATCACATTCACACCAGGAGAAGTGTGTGTCTCTAACATATATCACACTCACACAAAGAGAATGTGTGACTCCTTAACAAGTATCACACAAAGAGCAGGTGTGACTCCTTAACAAGTATCACACTCACACCAGGAGAAGGTGTGCCTCCTTAACAAATATCACACTTACACCAGGAGAAGTGTGTGCCTCCTTAACAAGTATCACACTCACACAAAGAGAAGATGTGACTCCTTAACAAGTATCACACTCACACCGGGAGAAGGTGTGCCTCCTTAACAAATATCACACTCACACCAGGAGAAGTGTGTGCCACTTGAATAAATACCACACTCACACCAGGAGAAGGTGTGCCTCCTTACTAAGTATCACACTCACACCAGGAGAAGTGTGTGCCTCTAACAAATATCACACTCACACAAAGAGAAGGTGTGACTCCTTAACAAGTATCACACAAAGAGAAGGTGTGACTCCTTAACAAGTGTCACACTCACACCAGGAGAAGGTGTGCCTCCTTAACAAATATCACACTTACACCAGGAGAAGTGTGTGCCTCCTTAACAAGTATCACACTCACACAAAGAGCAGGAGTGACTCCTTAACAAGTATTAAACTCACACCAGGAGAAGTGTGTGCCTCCTAAACAAGTATCACACTCACACCAGAAATGTGTGCCTCCCTAACAAGTATCACACTCACACCAGAAGAAGTGTGTGCCTCTTTAACAAATATCACACTCACACCAGAAGGGTGTGCCTCTTTAACAAATGTCACACTCATACCAGGAGAAGTGTGTACCTCCTTAACAAGTATCACACTCACACCGGGAAAAGTGTGTGCCTCTTTAACAAATATCACACTCACACCAGGAGAAGTGTCTGCCTCTTTAACAAATATCACACTCACACCAGGAGAAGTGTCTGCCTCTTTAACAAATATCACACTCACACCAGGAGAAGTGTGTGCCTCTTTTAAAAATGTCACCCCAGGAAGTGTGTGCCTCCCTAACAAGTACCATACTCACACCAGGAGAAGGTATGCCTCCTTAACAAATATCACACCGCATCAGGAGAAGTGTGTGCCTCTTTAACAAATATCACACTCGCACCAGGAGAAGTGTGTGCCTCCTTAACAAGTATCACACCCGCACCAGGAGAAGTGTGTGCCTCTTTAACAAATATCACACTCGCACCAGTAGAAGTGTGTGCCTCTTTAACAAATATCACACACACCAGGAGAAGTGTGTGCGATATCACACTTTCACCAGGAGAAGTGGGTGCCTCTTTAACAAATATCACATCCACACCAGGAGTAGTGTGTGCCACTTCTACAAATATCACACTTGCTGCATGTGAACTACATTTCCTCACCACACATATATCTCACAGAGCAACAGAAGTGTGAGCCTTTTCACCATATATCACATTCATAGCATAGAAAGTGTGCCACTCCACCACATATCACACTCACAGCACCTGCCTCTTCTGTACACATATATCACACGCATAGGAAAAGAACGACCCCCACTAACAACTTTGGGGCTTATTTACAAGGAAGGCCCTTGCGCCACTTTTGCATTCTTTTTAACATGGGAAAAGTGACACAAAGGTGGCATAAGGGGCTTGTAAATCTGCCCCTTAATTATTCAACAATACAAAACATTTCATATTACTCTAAAATTGCATATTAATTTGCACTGCAAATACTGGCCTATTGGCTTTCTCACAGTTCGTCATAATTTGACCTGACGATAACCTCGTAGCTGGGGCGATTTTATTTCCAGAAGCTAAATAAAGTTGGTGATGATGTTGCATGTGACCTGCTCTGGGTCACTTCTTCATTATAAAATGCCCAGACGAGCCTCTCATTTACTCTTGTTGGAACAACAGAAATTTGATATTTGGTGCAGAGCAGCTGTGGCACTTTTTCCAACTTCTTCTTTCCAGCCGTGTGACTATATCGAATTAGGTCACAGGGCCCTCTTAAGAGTTCCAGTGTGTTGGACACGTGTCTGCATTTAAACGCTTCAGCAGGCGTTATGCCAAGTGTTGCAGTGCCAGCTAACTGCTACCTACTATATGTGGGTTTAGGAGTGTGCAACTGTGCACCTCTGGGGGCACCAGAGACAGCAACACCTCAGAGTGGGGGAATGGATGCTGTGTTTAGGGGGTGAAGGAATTCACATCAGTTCATGGTTAATACCACCTTGGGATCATATGTCTATGACCTTAGGTTAGACAGTCATATGTCAGTTAGCATGATGGTCAGTCTCCACCGCTGTACTTAAAGGGGAAGTGGAGCATTGTCCAACTTCCCAGACAAGTAAAGCCCTGATTTAGAGTTTGGTGGATGGGTTACTCTGATACAAATATGACTTCTTATTACAAACACATTATAACCTATAGCACTTGTAATAAAATGGATGGGATACCCATCATATTTAGAAGCAGTAACCTGTCCGCCGAGCTCTAAATCAGTTCTAGAGTCATCACTATGACAGAAACACCTCCTTCTTACTGGTTCTGCCTCCAAGATGCCTGACCCTCAGGCTCTGTGCCATTAATAACCTAGATGGAAGCCACAATGTCACACAGCATTTTCAATCAGTCTCTCTGCCTTGTAGGGAAACCTATAGCTTTTTTTTAAAGCCCAGTAAGTATGTACCATCTGCATTCTGTCTGACTCCTATAAAATGGCTGCTAGTCCAGATACACTTATACATCATGGATGAATATAGAGAGTGCAAAAATAATGACACAATTAAAAATGTGTTTATTTTATATGTTGCCCGAGATGTAATGTGTAAAGATTTGGTACTAAAGATCTGAATAATTTGGCAATTTTGAGGCATTTGACTTGATTAATTTTTTTGTCATATGGCCTTGAATGTCTGAAAGAATATTTGTAGAAAAACAGTTGTGGGTAACTAAGGTTACAAAGTGAGATTTCTTTGACTTTTTAGTCTTATACATAGCCTTGTCCCTTTTGCTGGACTGCTACCCTGAAGCAGTCCAGCTCTGCTGTGCTGACCTGCTGCACTCTTGCTTAGGTGAGAAGGACTGGACCTGCAACCTGTACTCAGCACCACCAGTTTCACTGCAAAGGTGCCCAAGTCTCTTGTAACTAGCTCCTTGACTCTGCAACTGTGAGTCCTACGCTTTTATGTGATGCCACTTCAGTACTGGACTCTTTGAAGTGGACCTGAAGGTCCTCTGCCAGCCCATCTGTGGGTACAGCAGAACCAATGCATCTCCCTTGCTGTGCGATTCAAACCCAAGAAGAACCGACACATCTCACGGTGTCAGGACTCTGCATCGCAGCCTCTGATCTCCTCGGAACCGGCACATCTCCTCTGATGTGTGATGCATCCTCTATACCTGACTTCACATGGAAACCTCGACTACAGATGATGCAGTACCTTGCATCACAGTCTCACAACTGCTCGGGACCGACGGATTGTCTCAGCTGTGCGACTCAACCTCGACACAGGACCTTGCAACGCTCCGCAACCAGGATTTAAGGTACTCTTGTTCATCGAGTCTAACTGGGTCCCTGTAGCTGGCCCATACTCGATTGTGGTTAGCCTGAACTTGTGACTTGGTACTGTTCCGGCGTGACCAGATATCCACAGTTAGCACTTTCTGGTTTTTGGGGCTATTTTCACTTACATCTTTAAAATTGCACATCTCCAGTTCTACTGATTCGATGTTGCCATTTGGTCTAGATTTATTTATTACATTTTACTCTATTTCTCGAAATCGGTGCGGGATTTTTCTTCTGTTGTGTTTTCACTTTATTACTGTTTAAAAGGCTGCATAAATAACTTACACATTGCCTCGAAGTTAAGCCTGACTGCTCCTTGCCAAGCTACCAGAGGGTTGAGCACAGGTTAATTTTGGGGTTGCTTGTGCCTCACCCTGACAAGGATTGTAGTTCCTGCTTGAGTAGGGTTTTACTGCATCGACCAGAAGCCTAATTTCTTACACTCTCCAAATGTTACCAAATGTGGAATACTATCCTACATGCACCACCTTTGAAACAAAGTAGACGGTGATGAGAGGAGTGACCAAATACCACATATGTTCCCTTTGCAGATCAGGACTGATGGAAACAAGCTGGCGACCAAGTCTCCCCATACTGGTACATCCACAGGAGTATTTGGTCTAGCTAACATCCTCAAATGATTCTAGAGCATCCATGGGGGAGCATTCCTTGACATCTGCTCCTATCTTCCAGAAGGAGTTCCACCCACAGCCCTCTGACTCTGCATGGACCTCTGTAGCATTTCACAGAAAAGGGATGTCTGTCTCACATCCAACAAGAGCGTCAGCGAGCGTGCCGCTCCTGGATCTTGATCACTTGCCAAGCTCCAGACTATGACCAGACATGACAAGACCATGACCAGGCAGCACACTTGTCTGAGGTAACATTGCAGGCTAATGACACAGATGTGGAAGGGAATGAGCAGATAATGGCAACTTTACCTAACCTGCTGAAACCTCTTACGAATTGTATAAAACAATCAAATATATTTTTTCCAGGGACATTGGCAACTCAGCTTTGCCTGTGTTTAATTTATTCATTTTGTACAAATGCAGGTTAGTCTAAGTCAATCATCAAATACGCTGGGCCCGATTCACAGAACTAACTTAAGACAAAATCCTAAACTTACTACCATTTTGGTATTCACAGAAGGCACTTATTCATTTTGGTATTTACAGAAGGCACTCAAGATCCATTAATACACCAATGGCACACACTCTGTCTGGGAGTCCACCAGTTCACAACATCCATCAACTTAAATACAGACTTTGTCACATTCAGAATTGCATGTTCAATGCCTTCCTAAAACTCGACCTGACCAAGACAGAATTTTGTAACATATGCTCACAAAATCAAGACTGGCTCTCTTAAATGAGTACGGATGGTTCAGTCCTCAGTTGACATTGAATGCAAAATCACTTGGTTTTATCCTTCACTATGACCTCCCCTTCAACAAACAGAAGACAGCATGAAATCAACTAGCTCTTCTGAAATAAAACCGTAGCACTACCTCCCAGAAGCAAATTTCAGAACAACACTCTAAGTTCATTTCTTAGATCATGGCATGATTTTAGAAATGTTTAGTCCTCTCACACATTTATGAAGGCTCTTATGAAGGCATTTGTGTGGCCTCCCTGTCATTACATTGTTGCCCCCATTGAACATCTTGTCAGGAGACCTCAAGATGTTTGAGGCTTTGAGCATATCACTGCAAACCTGATGGAACTGCATTGTCCTACCTTCAAGACTGCATCATCTTCAAAATAAGCTTTATCACATACAAGGCTTACAGAATTGGCACCACTCCATACATTTCACAGACATTAAATACCATAGATGGACATCACAACAAATAAGCCAGGACATCAACAGATTGAAGACAAAAAACTACACACAGAGAAAACCATAATACTAGCCTCTGTATGTTCCATGGAACTGGAAAACCATCCCCTTCAGCATCTCAACTGCTACAACAATTCTACAAATTAGAAAGGAGCTGAAGACCCACTGCTGCAGAGAACACTACATTTCCACAAAGCTGGACACAGCAACTTTAAACATCCTGCTTCATTGTAAGCCATCATGAATCAAAACTCAAGGATCCCTCTCTTGTTCAGCGTCCCATTGAACTCTAGGTGTTTACTATAAAATTACATGTTATATATATGTATATACCATTTGATGCACGTTATTCTTTGCACTGGTGTGTAAATAAACGCTGAAACTCATCTGTTGCTGTGCCGTGGTCTTTACTCTACTTAACGTGGGAAGAAGAAAGCTGTGGCTATATATATATATATATATATATATATATATATATATATATATATATCACTTCAACTCGTGACATTAACTTCCCAAAACTGCATGAGAAATGACGAGGGCAGACCTTCTTAGTGCAGATTCGATTTATTTCACCAGTGTGCCATCACGACGCGTTTTTGGCCGTCCCAGCGGCCTTGATCACATGACAACGCCTAGTTCTCAACCCTCATTTTTAAAGTGCTAGTGCAAACCTGATTTATCCATTCACCAAGGTGCCCCGGATCAAGAGGACGCCACTACACGAGGATGGGTACAATCCTTAATTTGCTCAAAACCACACTAGCAGCCCCAACTGGTGTAAGTTCCTGACGCATTTCGTTGCAACATGCAACTTAATCATAGGGAGAAGGGGCAGCATGCAAGAAACGGTGAGTACTTCAAACTGCTTATTCTCTCGCTTTTTCCCACAATGCATATGCTTTCCAGTAAGCTGTATGCTGGGATTTAAAGTCACAATTCTTCCCTTCCGGTAGGGTCCGTAAATCTTGCCACAATGTTTTGAACCCCATTGTTAATTTTGATGTTCATAGCCCTCCAGTGGGCTTCAGGGCAGCTCTTGTGGTTCTGTATGGCAATCCACGACTTCAAATCCCAACCTGTGTATCTCTTACCATAGTGACACTAGCACAAGAATTCCTCAGGGCTTCTATCATAGTCCCATTCACTAAGGGTCCCAGGGCACATCACGTTGGGTTGCATCAGATTTCAGGCAAAAATGGGGGGTAACCATGCAAAGAAAGGGTACTTTCCTACAATCATTTTCTAAGATCTTTTGTTATGATCTTACCCACCTACATCAATACAGTAAAGCCTTCCTAACCAGGACAGGGGGAGCAGGGAATAGTACTATTTATTAATCACCTTGGAAGTCACTTCCTTGTATATAAGCATCAAACACAGGGATGGTGGAAAGCATAAAACATAAATGTTGAATATTTGGAGGAATAGCAACAGTAGCCTCAGTGAACCTTCAAAACAAGGGCTCCAACTCAGAAATAAAAATTAAAAATGACCTCCTTACTAACACTACCTACTATACACATCATCCGTTTATTCAACCAAAGTAACCCTCTGCCTAAAAAATTAGGATCCTCTCTCTTCTTCTCCTCTATGGACTCCTGGAATGCACACCCTCCTCATGATAGCATACAATGCTTCCATTGTAAAAGATCAAAATGCATTTTGGAAGTGCTTTTTTGCCTGGTTGCAAAAGAAACAATTGATGGACGGAATGCTGGACAATGCAAACATTCACCTCCAGTGACAAGGATCTGGGTTAAATCCATCATTGTTTTGCTCACCACAACACCCCAGTTTGTACCCAGCCATATGCAAATCAGTCTTGACCCTGTTCCTTGTGGGAACAGTCCAGCCCGAACTGCCAAGCCAGGTCCTCCCTGGACTGGAAATAAGCATCCTGCAACCGGTTTCAGGGCATCACCCTTCATCAGCCAGGCTAGCTTCCATCCAGTGGTGTAGTGAGCACAGGACCCACGTCTGGGCATATCCGTCCTACTTAGGGCAACATATGCAAAAGAAACAATTGATGAACAGAATGCTGGACAATGTAAACATTCACCCCCAGTCACAAGGATCTGGGTTAAATCCACCATTCTTTTGCTCACCACAACACCCCAGTTTGGATCCAGCCATGTACAAATCAGTCTTGACCCTGTTCCTTGTGGGAACAGTCCAGCCCGACCTGCCAAGCCAGGGCCTTCCTGGACCGGAAACAAGCATCCTGGGACCGGTTTCAGGGTATCACCCTTTATCAGCCAGGCTAGCTTCAATCCAGTGGTGTAGTGAGCATGGGACCCACATCTGGGCATACCCTTCCCACTTAGGGTGACATATGCAAAAGAAACAATTGATGGCCGGGACTGGTTAAAACCTGGTTCAAGTTGGTACTAAATTCAACCTTCAATTTGCAGTTTTTGCCACCATTTGCAAATTGTGAATGCTTAGTACAATAAATTGTGATTCAGCAATTCAGGTGTTCCAATTAGGAAATGCAAAACGTAATCACAAAGAAAGAAATTGGTAAATATTTGGGTTGTTATACAATTTTAGCCAGCCTATGGTTTTCGACTCATTATACTTCAAAAATAGCGTATTAAATTGTCACAAACCATTTGGCGAATACTTTGTGATTTATTAAACCTTCACCGCCACCAGCCACCCCTCTACTCCAAGGAGTGCTTCACCACCAGCACCCCTCCACTCCAAGGAGTGCTTCACCACCACCAGTCACCCCTCCACTCCAAGGAATACTTCACCACCAGCACCCCTCCACTCCAAGGACTACTTCACCACCACCACCACCCTTCCACTCCAAAGAGTGCTTCATCACCACCAGCCACCCCTCCACTCCAAGGAGTGCTTCACCACCACCAGCACCCCTCCACTCCAAGGAGTGCGTTACCAAAAGCACCCCTCCACTCCAAGGAGTGCCTCACCACCACCACCCTTCCACTCCAAAGAGTGCTTCATCACCACCAGCCACCCCTCCACTCCAAGGAGTGCTTCACCACCACCAGCCACCCCTGCACTCCAAGGAGTGCTTCACCACCAGCCCCCCTCCACTCCAAAGAGTGCTTCACCACCACCACTCACCCCTCCACTCCAAGGAGTGCTTCACCACCAGCACCCCTCCCCTCCAAGGAGTGCTTCACCACCACCACCACCCTTCCACTCCAAAGAGTGCTTCATCACCACCAACCACCCCTCCACTCCAAGGAGTGCTTCACCACCACCAGCCACCCCTCCACTCCAAGGAGTGCGTCACCAAAAGCACCCCTCACTCCAAACAAGGATTCACCAACATAAGCCACCCCTCCACTCCAAGGAGTGCTTCACCACCACCAGCATCCCTCTAATCCGAGGAGTGCTTCACCACCACCAGCCACCCCTCTACTCCAAGGATTGCTTCACCACCACCAGCCACACCTCCACCCCAAGGAGTGCTTCACCACCAGCACCACTCCACTCCAAGGAGTGTGTCACCACCACCAGACACCCAGACACCCCTCCACTACGAGGAGTGCTTCACCAACACCACCACCCTTCCACTCCAAGGAGTGCTTCACCACCACCAGCAACCCCTCCACCCCTCCACTCCAAGGAGTGCTTCACCAAAAGCATCCCTCCACTCCAAACAATGATTCACCACCACCAGCCACCCCTCCACTCCAAGGAGTGCTTCACCAAAAGCACTCCTCCACCCCAAACAATGATTCACCACCACCAGCATCCCTCTACTCCAAGGAGTGCTTCACCACCAACAGCCACCCCTCCACCCTTCCACTCCAAGGAGTGCTTCACCACCACCAGCCAGCCCTCCACCCCTCCACTCCAAGGAGTGATTCACCATCACCATCACCAGCCACCCCTCCACTCCAAAGAGTGCTTCACCACCACCAGCCACCCCTTCACTCCCAGGCCTGCTTCGTCACCACCAGCCACCCCTCCACCCCAAGGAGTGCTTCACTACCACCAGCTACCCCTCCACCCCAAGGAGAGCTTCACCATCACCACCACCCATCCACTCCAAGACGTGCTTCACCATCACCAACACCCGTCCACTCTAAGGAGTGCTTCACTACCACCACCACCCCTCCACCCTAAGGAGTGCTTCACCACCACCAGCCACCTCTCCACCACAAGGAGTGCTTCACCACCACCAGCCACCCCTCCACCCCAAAGAGTGATTCACCACCACCAGCCACCCCTCCACCCCAAGGAGTGCTTCACCACCACCACCACCATACACCCACCCCAAGGAGTGCTTAACCACCACCACCCTCCACTCCAAGGAGTGCTTCCTCACCACCAGCCACCCCTCCCCCCCTCCAATCATCCTGGAATTAAGCATGACCGGAAGGTCCTCCTCACTCAGCAAGAGGAACATTACTGTCACTCAGCCTGGGAGTGTTGAGGACAAGAAAATGTGCTGAGTGACCAATTACGGGTAAACAGTCAGGCATGGATATGAAGGTTTGCAACTATTATCAGAAGTCCACAAGGATCACGGACTGATTCCTTGAAAGTAAGAACCAAGGGACGGTACCAGTGAGGGGGTGAAGGGGGACACGAGGTTCAGAGAGTACTTAAGGTACCTTACGGATCATGAAAGTCATAAAAGAAGCCTTTTTACTATCATGGTACTGGAATGGGCATAATGATGCTTCTCAGTGTTGAGCACCAGGAGGCGGAAAAATTGTGGAGTGTTGTGAGATCCACTGGAGCACCGTGTCAAGGAATGGATGTTCAAGAATGCGTGAGAAGGGCAGGAGCAGCTGAGGAGCACACCGTGACTTGCCTAAGGGGATCCCTGCAAGAGCATTTGAATGGCTGAGCCCTTATAGCCAACCATTGGAATAAAGTTGTATGTGCAACATAACCGAAGCTTGGTCGGGCAGCATTCTTAGAATGATGGCTAGCAATAGCTTTGACACTGTGGCTGCCAATATTTTAACCTAAAACTACTGAACAAAATAAAACCTTTCATCCCACCCAATGATCTCAAACATGCCACCCAAGCATTGGTGTTGTCAAGACTAGACTATGGGAATGCAGTCCTCACAGGATTAGCAAAATCACATCTTGCTCCCCTCAAAACAACGCTCAACGCGGCAGCCAGAATGGTCACCGGAATCAAGACATTTGATCACATTTCTCCGGCACTCAGAGAACTTAAGTGGCTCCCAGTGGAAATGTGGGCTGGCTTCAGAACAGCCTGCCTCACACACAAAGCCTTGCATACCGGCAAACCCGAATATTTGGCGGCCAAACTCAAAAAAGCCGGTCAGACCAGGAACCTCAGAAGCTCGAACTCTCTTCTACTCATTCCGCTGAAAACTCGAAAACAAAAAACTGCGGCTCGATCCTTCGCCGGGAGCGCGCCCAAAATCTGGATCTCTATTCCCCCCCACATCAGAACTACTACCTCTTTTTCAAAATTCAAAAGTCAGCTCAAATCCTGTTCTTCGACCGCTCCCTAGGGGACCGATAGGAGCAGCCAGAGCATGGAAGCAGACACCTCTCACAGCTTCGACTCTAGGTCCGCATGCCGCAGAACTGAACTCGCCGCTAATTGACCTTCACAAGTACTGTATTTTGTAATCCTCTGGATTGTAACTGTTGTAAATTGCTCCCATACCCTCGGGTCAAGCAAGCGTTATATAAAACTTCTTAAATAAATGTTTGGAGACCCTTAGAAAGTCCAGTGTAGTGGGGGGGTGGGTTGTGTGGAGACCAGAATGTATATGTAAATATATCCAACAGGATACCGAAGAGTGCCCTTGTGAGTCCCACAAAGCAGGAAGTAGCTTGAGCATGGCCTAGTGCAGTCCTACATAATGACTGTGGGGTGTTGGGTGTCTCCCAGTTGTTATGACAGAAAGCTCACTCATGTGACACCGTTACACCAGTTTCATTGATAAGACATCTGGCTGGTCTGAGGGCGTCACACAGCCATGATTGCAGTGCAAGAGAATATGCAGGGAAGCCTTAACCAGATGTAGGCATGAAAAAAGCTGTCCAGTTGAGTGAACCCAGTGACTCAGTTAGGGGCTCCAAACAACTCAATGGGGAGATGTAAAAACATCACCAATACTACAGTTAAACTAAAGGTTAGGCGGCCCACTCCAACATATCCAGAGTCAGCTCAATCCAAGATGGCCCTCATACGTGGCAACAACCTGCAGTCCCACGCGCTTTCGGCAGGGACTGCAGCTTGCTGGTACTATATGCCTCACAGGATGGTAGCCATCATGGTGGCTGCCAAGACCCTGCACTCTCTTTATATTTTGGCTGGCAGAAGCACTTTCAACAAACATTACCTTCCAGGGAGGAAGGGAATATTTAGTAGGGTGGGTAGGCTGCCGTGGGTTAGTCTGAGGTAGGCCCTTGTTAGACGGGGACCTGGAGGGTCGGCCGAGCACAAGGGGAGAGGCCTCCGGTGAGGGCCGTCTCCAGCGGTCGTACAGACAAGTAACTTCCCCCCCACAGATGGACACCACACGCAGATCAGATTAGCACCCTTTATAGGCAATTCTTGACGTAAGGTAATACGATACAAGGAGGACAGGACACGGTGATCCTCTCAATTCTAGTCTCTAGTAGGGAAAGGGGGTAGCGGGACAGTCTTGGTACCTACGGGTACTGAGGTGCAACGGTGGTAGCTCACAATCCTCGAGCTCGGCGTTCGGACGGGTCGGACCGCGGCAGCGCCAGCAGGTCCCGGAGAGGTCGTAGGTGGCAACGGGCCGCGGCAGCGCCTGCAGGTCCCAGCAAAGATGACGGTTACAACGGGCCGCGGCAGCGCCAGCAGGTCCCAACGAGGATGACGGTTACAACGGGCCGCGGCGGTGCCAGCAGGTCCCACGAGGATGAAGGTTGCAGAAAGCCGCGGCAGCGCCAGCAGGCAGGACGATAGTTCACAAGGCAGGGCTGCGGCAGCGCCAGCAGTCCGTCAAGGATGAGTTCTTCTCGGTGTCTCTCGACTCCAGGATACAACTGCCTTCCTGTTCTGGGGCTGCCTCAGTTATAGGTCTGGCGCTCTTTGATGTCCGGACCCTCGCTCTTGGAGGTCGGGAGGTCCGGGATGAGGGAGTCCAGACACCCAGCAGGGGGGTGGAGCCAGCGCCCTGGGAGGCTGGGGGTGATCGGCACCTGGCGGGAGAGAGCCATCGACACTTCTTACTCCCATTGACCTGCAAAGTGGTCCGTTCGCCTCCTGGGTGGATGGTGGTGCCGGGATGTCGGGGCCTGGCCAGGCCCGGGGTTGGGGTCGAGCTGAGGCCACGCGGCCTCGTGGCGCAGTGTCCAAGATGGCGGCTGGCCCGGGAAAGGGTGCTGAAGATGGCCCAGGCCAGGGACACCGGGATCCCCGGGAGCAGACGTCCCATGGGGGACGGGTTGCTTCTGCGGGTAGCACCTGGAGGGCCGGTACCAGGGCCCTGTCATGCGGGAAGGGAGCGAGCCCTTCATGGAGCCTGTCCAACATGCGTCCCCCCCAGCTGAAGGCGGGGAGAGTCACCCATCTTCTTGGGGACTTTCCTCGTCGAGGCGGAAAAAGCGGGACAGGCCGTCCGCGTTGGCGTGGTCTTGACCAGGGCGATGCTCTACAGTGAAGTCCATCCCCTGCAGGGAGATGGACCACCGCAATAGTTTGGGGTTCTCCCCCCGCATTTGCATTAGCCATTGCAGGGGCCGATGATCTGTTTGTACCCGGAAGTGGGTTCCGAAGAGGTAAGGCCGGAGCTTCTTGAGGGCCCACACTACGGCGAAGGCCTCCCGCTCAATAGTGCTCCAGCGCTGCTCTCGGGGCAGTAGGCGTCTGCTGATGAAGGCCACTGGTTGGTCGACTCCCTCGGGGTTCAGTTGGGAGAGGACGGCCCCAATACCATGGTCGGAGGCATCGGTCTGAACGATGAACTCGCGGCTGTAGTCGGGGGCCTGGAGCACAGGAGCGGTGCACATGGCGGCCTTCAGCTTCTCGAAGGCCGCTTGACAGTCGGGAGTCCAGTTGACTCTTTTTGGGTGGTTCTTAGACGTGAGTTCCGTGAGGGGCCCCACAATGCTGCCATAGTCCTTCACGAACCGCCGGTAGTATCCGGTGAGCCCCAGAAAGGCTCGGACCTCGGTTTGTGTTTCGGGGGGTTGCCAGGACTGAATGGCAGCTACCTTGAGTTGAAGGGGGGCCCCCAGACCGCTCCCCACTTGGTGTCCGAGGTAGGTTACGGACCCTGGCCGATCTGGCACTTGCTGGCCTTTATTGTGAGGCCGGCCCGTTGGAGGGCCTGCAGGACCTCTCGGAGGTGGTGGAGGTGGTCGGTCCAGTGGCGGCTGTATACCGCGATGTCGTCCAGGTAGGCGGCGCTGAATTCTTCGAGGCCCGCCAATACCTGGTTCACCAGTCTTTGAAAAGTGGCTGGAGCGTTTTTCATGCCGAATGGCATCACTCTGAAATGGTAGTGCCCATCCGGGGTGGAGAAAGAGGAACGTTCTTGGGCCCTGGGGGTGAGGCCGATCTGCCAGTAGCCCGCTGTCAGGTCGAAGATGCTTAGGTAGCGGGCTGCCCCCATGCGGTCGACTAGTTCATCTGCTCGGGGGATAGGGTGAGCGTCGGTTCGGGTGACCGCGTTCAGACCCCGATAGTCGATGCAGAATCGGAGCTCATGGTGTGGTGCCCGGGGCCGCGGCCTTGGGGACCAGTACGACCGGGCTGGCCCAGGGACTGTGCGAAGGTTCGATGACCCCGAGGGCGAGCATCTTGGAGACTTCTTCTTGGATGCAGGTACGTACCCGATCCGGTACACGGTACGCCCGGTGTCGGACAGGAGGACTGTCCCCAGTGTCCACGTCGTGCATGCACCAGGAGGTGACTCCGGGTGTGAGAGAAAACAGGGTTGCGAACGGCAGCAGGAGGGCCCGACAATCTTGACGCTGCTCCGGGGTCAGGGCCTCGGAGAGTCGGACCCCGTCCACCGAACCATCTCTTTCACGGGTCCTCAGTAGGTCAGGGAGGGGCTCGGAGTCTCCTTCTGCGCCACTGTCGGTAGCCATCAGCAGGCTGAGCTCTGAGCGCGCGAAGTGTGGTTTGAGTCTGTTGGCGTGGAGAACCCGGAGGGGGTTCCGGGAGGACTCCAGGTCGATGAGATAGGTGACGGGGCTCTTGCGCTCGATCACCTTGAAGGGCCCCGTCCATTTGTCCTGCAAGGCACACGGTTCGATGGGGGACATCACCCATACCTGCTGACCCGGTTCAAACTCGATGGAGGAGGCCTGTTGATCGTACCACTTCTTCATGTCCTCTTGACTGGCCTCAAGATTGGCTTTGGCGATCTCCCTGAATCGCCGGGTCTGATTGCGGAGGGTCAGGAGGTACTTGTAGACATCTGGAGGGGTTTTTAGGGGGGCCATTTCCCATTCCTCCTTCACTAGGCTGAGAGGCCCGCGAACGGGGTGTCCGTACAGGAGTTCGAAAGGGCTGAAGCCGAGGGACTTCTGGGGGACTTCTCGGTAGGCGAAGAGGAGGCACGGTAGTAGCACGTCCCACTGGCGGCGTAGGGGTTCTTCTAGCCCCATGATCATCCCCTTGAGAGTGCGGTTGAACCGCTCAACCAGTCCGTTTCCCTGGGGGTGATAGGGGGTTGTGAATCGGTAAGTGACCCCGCACTGCTGCCAGAGGGATTTCATATACTTTGAAATGAAGTTCGTACCCCTGTCGCTGACGACTTCCCGGGGGAAGCCCACTCGAGAAAAGATCCCCATTAAGGCTCGACCCACTACTGGGGCTGTCACAGTGCGAAGGGGGACCGCCTCAGGATAGCGGGTGGCGTGGTCCACCAGGACCAGGATGAAGCGATGCCCTTGTGCTGTTCGGGGGTCCAGGGGCCCCACAATGTCTATTCCCACCCTTTCGAACGGGGTGGTCACCACGGGGAATGGTTGTAAGGGGTGCCTTGAGTTTGCGGCCGCTCTTCCCGCTGGCCTGGCAGGTCGGGCAGGACCGGCAGTGGTTGGAGACGTCATTTCTCATTTTGGGCCAGAAAAAGTGAGTCACCAGGCGGTGGTAGGTTTTGTCTTGCCCCAAGTGTCCAGCCAGGGGGACATCATGGGCCAGGTTCAACAAGAAGTCTCTGAAGCGGAGGGGCACCACCAGCACTCGACCGGCCCCTAGCTCTGCGATTCTTTGCTCGCTGTACAAGAGATCATTGTCCCAATAAACCCAGTGGGCCCCGGTGGTGTCTCCTTGGCCCTGGGCGAGCGCTTGCTGTCGCAGTCCCTCGAGGGAGGGACAGGTCTTTTGCTCCTGCCGGAATTGTTCTTGGGTGGGCCCCCCTTCTTGACGCCACTGAGCCAGGTCGGGAAGTTCATGGGGCTGTGCGGACCCTTCTGGGGTTGGTTCCGGTTGGTCGGTATGGATGGAATCTTCTTCTGGAGCGATCGGGGGAGGAGGTGCTGACCACTCGGGTTCTTCCGGTCTAGGGATGGTGCGGGTGGCCATGGACCGGGTGGTCACGCACGTCCAGTCTGGGAGACCCAGCATCCCCAGATGCTCTCTTCTTTCAACAGCTGCCCACGGGGAGCTCTCGAGATCGTTCCCCAGGAGGCAGTCCACGGGGGCATCGTCGCGGACAGTTACTTTTAGCATGCCGGACACTCCCCCCCACTCGAAGGGGACGCAGGCCATCCGGCACAGGCTCTCCGAATTGTCTGCCGATCGGACGGGGCAAAGAACGTTTGGCAGGATTTGGTCTGGGGTCACCAGGTGACAACGGACGGCCGTCACACTGGCCCCGGTGTCACGCAGGGCTTCGGCCTTGCGCCCATTTATGCTCACCCATTGACTGTACTTCCGAGTGTTGGCTGGCAGGGGAGTCCGCGGGACCATGTCTCTTCCCCCTAGGCAGGCCAGGGTCATGGCGGCAGGTTCCCACTCGAACTGCTCCGACTCGTATGCTTCAGGGTCTTCGGAGACTTGTTCTTCTCCTAGGGCGGCGGCCGCCACCTGGCGGGGCCCGGGAGTCTGGTTCTTCGGGCAGGTCGGGTCACTGGCATAGTGGCCGACTCGCTGGCATCGGTGACACGTAACGTTGGCTCGGAACCCCGGGCGCATCGGGGGGTTTCCCCGGCCGGCTGGGGGCGGGGTGGTGTTAGCGGGAGTGGCCGGGACAGCGTCTCTGCCCCGGCCCTGTCCTCCTCCTCCTCCTCGGGGACGATGGTGACCTTGGTTGGTTCTGTTCTGCTCATTCGGCCCACTCCGGGCCACTCAGGTGCTCTCCCACCGGTCAGCCTCAGTGGCGAGCTGCCGTGGTTCAGTCAATTTGCTGTCGAGGAGGTGCTGCCTGAGCTCGACGAAACAGTTGTTGGAGAGGTGCTCCCACACAATGAGATTGAAGAGTTGTTCGTAGGTGGTTACGTTGCTACGCTTGATCCACCCCTCGAAGGCTCGGCTGAAATAGTTTACGTATTCCAACCAAGTTGTACCTGGGATCCGGGTGCAGTTGCGGAACCTCTGGCGGTACATTTCGGGCGTAAGCCCATATCGACTGAGGAGGGCGGCCTTCCTGTGGTCATAGGATGTCATTTGATGGTCCGGAAGCTGCAGCAGGGCATCACGGCCCTCATTGACGAATCTTCCCCATAGCCCGGCTCCCCAGTCACTTCGAGCGATCCGGTGGGCCGTCATGGCGATCTCGTAGGCCTTGAACCACTGCTGTATGTCGTCGTTCTGGTGGTATTCTTGGACCCCATCCTGGGGGATGTGGACCTTCTGTTCGGTAGTACCCGGGGAGCGCGGTGGCTCGGGCACCCCTAGGTTTTTGTTCAGTTTGCGTATTTCTATCTCTGCTAGTTTGCACTCGTGTTCGTATGCCAGTCTTTTTTCTTCGAGATCCCTCTGTCTCTGTTTTTCCTCTCGCTCTTCTCTGAGCCGTAAGTGTTCTAAGTTTATTTTTTGTTCCGCCAGCTTCAATTCTCCGTCTAATTTGATCCGTGCCAATTCTAACTCGTGTAGTCTATTTTTTTCCCGCTCCTGGATCTCTTCTCGGGAGGGACCTGTTCTCCGTTCTTCCGTCAGGGTGGTGTGGATTTCCGGGGCTTCGAGGTCCCGGGGTGTGGCGGTATTCGTCTCGGTCCAGGCCTCTAGGGCGTTTTTGAAGTCTTCTTTTGTGCTTAGCCCGGTGGTAGCAATGCCTAAGTCCATGCAAAATTTTTTTAGCTCTCGGTGGCTGTATTCTTCCAGCTTTTCCATCTGGAACTTCTCTGCAGATCCGCTCTCTTTGGTCGTCATTGTGGTTTAGTCGTAGGGTGAGTTACTATCTGTACGGTACGCGTTGGTTCGGATCGCGCCGCTGGCCACCAATGTTAGACGGGGACCTGGAGGGTCGGCCGAGCACAAGGGGAGAGGCCTCCGGTGAGGGCCGTCTCCAGCGATCGTACAGACAAGTAACTTCCCCCCCACAGATGGACACCACACGAAGATCAGATTAGCACCCTTTATAGGCAATTCTTGACGTAAGGTAATACGATACAAGGAGGTCAGGACACGGTGATCCTCTCAATTCTAGTCTCTAGTAGGGAAAGGGGGTAGCGGGACAGTCTTGGTACCTACGGGTACTGAGGTGCAACGGTGGTACTCACAATCCTCGAGCTCGGCGTTCGGACGGGTCGGACCGCGGCAGCGCCAGCAGGTCCCGGAGAGGTCGTAGGTGGCAACGGGCCGCGGCAGCGCCTGCAGGTCCCAGCAAAGATGACGGTTACAACGGGCCGCGGCAGCGCCAGCAGGTCCCAACGAGGATGATGGTTACAACGGGCCGCGGCGGTGCCAGCAGGTCCCACGAGGATGAAGGTTGCAGAAAGCCGCGGCAGCGCCAGCAGGCAGGACGATAGTTCACAAGGCAGGGCTGCGGCAGCGCCAGCAGTCCGTCAAGGATGAGTTCTTCTTGGTGTCTCTCCACTCCAGGATACAACTGCCTTCCTGTTCTGGGGCTGCCTCAGTTATAGGTCTGGCGCTCTTTGATGTCCGGACCCTCGCTCTTGGAGGTCAGGAGGTCCGGGATGAGGGAGTCCAGACACCCAGCAGGGGGGTGGAGCCAGCGCCCGGGGAGGCTGGGGGTGATCGGCACCTGGCGGGAGAGAGCCATCGACACTTCTTACTCCCATTGACCTGCCAAGAGGTCCGTTCGCCTCCTGGGTGGATGGTGGTGCCGGGATGTCGGGGCCTGGCCAGGCCCGGGGTTGGGGTCGAGCTGAGGCCACGCGGCCTCGTGGCGCAGTGTCCAAGATGGCGGCTGGCCCGGGCAAGGGTGCTGACGATGGCCCAGGCCAGGGACACCGGGATCCCCGGGAGCAGACGTCCCATGGGGGACGGGTTGCGGGTTGCTTCTGCGGGTAGCACCTGGAGGGCCGGTACCAGGGCCCTGTCATGCGGGAAGGGAGCGAGCCCTTCATGGGGCCTGTCCAACAGTCCTCCACTAGCCCAATGGCTTGGTGGCCCACCCATCCTTCTTTAAAGGACCCCCATGTCTGTTCTGAGGTTCAGCTTGTTCAGGATATTTACTATACCTAGTGTACTTCATTACCTTCTTCATGAACAATCTGAAGGGTGTGGGATTTACTTAAAAAGTACATCAACATTACTCCTTAGCTCTAAATCAGTCTATTTCATGCACTAAGTGAAATTCACAAGTGCATGATCAGGAAATGTAATACATTTGGTATTAACTTTAGAAAATCTTTCTTCTCTATCTTAACTCTTTTTTTGCCTTCAATGTGCTTTCTTCCTCCGCACAGCATGTAAAACACATTTGGCAGCAGTAGTGATTTAAATGTGCAAATAGTGGTGGGAGACGCATCAACAGGTTCCTGTAAAAATCCTCAAAGTTGGTCAACACGCTTGAATGTTGTTTACCTGACCACTTCTCTTACACTGCTCTGATGGAGTGAAATTTAGGAGAAAAAAACAGCAGGGGTCAGATTAACAACTTCTGGCGCATCTCTGCAAATCAGCAGGGATGTGCCAGAACAGATGCGTCATGTAATCCCCCCCTTGCGCCACCAACAGGTGCGTCGCTTTACAATGCGTTGCACCATGGTGTAAGGAGGGGCAGATGCATGATGCATTTTGTGGCATACGGGCGGCGCATTGCTGGAGTCTTGTCACAGGCAACGCGTAACACCTGCAATGCCCAGGGGCCACCCATACTTAACGTGGTGCGTCACTCCTTACACCTGCTTCAAGCAAGCGAAATCTTGTAGGGCTTTCCGGCGAGGGAACGCCCACCCTGCGACGGAACGCCCACATGAAACCTGCCGCAGGTTTCATGTGTCGCAGGGCTTTACAACATGAGGCATCTGCCTAGATGCGTCACATTGTAAATAAGTCGCAACGTGGCGCATAGTTTACGCGCCGCTGTGTCACAAAAGTGACGCAACGGCGGCTTAAAAGTGTTGCAAGGGGCTTGTAAATCTGCCCCCTGGTGCATAATTTGACGCAAATGCGTAAATTGCATACTCCTATTTCTCTGATTTACGCCAGTTTGCCATCTATTTCTAAGTACAGTGTAATCTACTCCTCTCTAGTAGAGAACCATGCAGGAGCCTGGCCATCTCCTGTATAAATCACGCCCTTTCATCCCCTCTCCCCAGAAGCTACTCCCAGCTGGAAGGGCACGCTCTGTCCCCTAGAACCAGCCCTCCTGCGTGCCCCTAATCCCATAAGCCACTCTGCTTACAGTGGCACTTAACATTCGAGTGTTGTAATTGCTGGAATGCCACAGATGGCATCATTATGTTTCCTTGTCCTGTGCGGCTATAGATACTCCAAGTAATTATAAACCAGCAAGACGGAAGGTCAGGTCTTTTATTCTTTATTGCCGCGCAGGCATCAGATGTATTTTTATTGCTGTCCGCAGCTTTCTCGCTTTGTTGTTCATAATGGAGTCACGCCCCCGAAGCTCCCTGCCCAGAGCAGCTTGAAAACTGCCCGGTTCCTGGAATGCCTGGCAGGGCAGGAGGAGGCGAGAGCAGACTGGGAGGGCCAGGCCGGGGGTTCATAGAGTGTGTAACGAGTCCTTGGCGGTGTTGTGTCCCCTCAACTCGCAAATGTCCCTCACTGGAAAGGATACGAGGCGCTAGCATGGCTCAGTGGACTGTAGAGGTCTGCGTGCGCTCAACTAGTCACGTTTGGAAACTAGCAGCAGGGGTGGCCGTAGGCATGTGCGAGCTGTGCACCTGCACAGGGCCACCAAACCCCAGGGGCCGCCACGCCAATATATATCCTTAGTATAATAATCCTCTGAGGATGGATACATATTTGCGTGGCGGCCCCTGGCAGGGATTTGGCGGCCTCCGGTTCTGTTCCACTTCCAAACACCCTGACCCACCCCCCTCTTCACTGGCCTCTGCGCTCTGCCCCACCCGGGCCCCCTCTTCCGGGGCCCCCTACCTACACTCTCTGCCCAGGGCCACCATGAGCCTAGAGCCGCGGTCGAAGCAGCCTTAACCTTCCAGAGGGGCGAGTGCCTCGAGCTGCCCGGCCGGTACATGCATCCCACCTTCCCATGCCTAATAATCAGGCCACACTGATGTTTAAAGCGTAAAAGGCCATTTATTAGGACCAGGCTGCACAAACATAAACAACCCCAAAACACATTAATCAACAGCAACATCCCCCCCACCGAACATCAACTCAACCTTCATACACTCCGGACTCACCTTTCATACACTCCGGACTCACCTTCCATTCCATTCCATGACCCATTCTGTTCTTCATCCCTTTCTTCAGATCTCTCTTAGCATTCTGGCATTACACTCATGCCTCCAGTCTCCCCCCCATCATTCACTCTTATCCCCCACGAGAGGCGGGTGCTCCCGCTAGTGACTCCCCCACCCCTCTCAAATACTGCTAACCCAGCAGCCCGTCCTAAACTGGCACGCTCAGACAACCCTACCCCTGAGCCCTAATAACTGTAGGGTGGGTGGGAGGCCTCAAATTTACTAGCCCCCCCGACGATGCAAGAATGCAGGAAGAGGAAGTCGCCTTCCCCTCCTGCATTCTTATACCCACCCCCCTAACCACATCCCCAAGCCAGCCTGGCCCACCCCGCGCGAACGACCCCGGGGGAAGACTAGACTGCGTCTTCGCTTCCCCTGGGGCCCTGCATTGCTGTAACACATGAAACCAGACTCAGACGGGGCGGAACAGCCATAGCTTCTCTTTATTCACATACTGAATTAAGAAACACACAGTTCAGGTCTAACCAAGCATGACATCATCGTTGCACACAATGGCCGAAGTTCAAGTCCAGTCCTTGGTCTATAGCAGCACCTTGTGTCAGTGCCCTGAGCGAATGCCCTGCCTCTGCCAGAGTCTAGCTCCTCAATGAGGCCTCTGGGCTTCACTTTGCTGCTGTGTTGTGGGCGGCCATCGTGCCTGACCTGGGCTGCAAGTGCAGTTTCTGCCCTCTGCTGATCAATAGCATGCTCCCTGTGCCCCTGCTGTAAGGCATCCCAAGGGCACGTGCGCCCTGTGCCCCTGCCGTAAGGCATCTCAGGGGCACGTGCTCCCTGTACCCCTGCCGTTAGGCATCCCAAGTATATTTAACAACAAGGGGTGGTGATGGACAGAGTTTCTGAATTAAGCAGAATACTCTCACCCAGTCAAGAGATCAGGGCTAGATCCAACACCGTTCTTTAGCTCACTGCACCATCCCAGTTCAGAACCTGGCTATATGCAAATTAGTCTGTTCCTGTCCCAGTGCATGATGGGAACAGGGCAAACCAAACTACCAAGCCAATTCTTACACTGGGAAGGAAACAAGCTTCCGGGGACCGGTTTCTGGCATTTCAGCCGTCGTCGGCCCGGCTTGCTTGAATCCTGATGGTGCAATGAGCAAGGGACTCACATCTGAGTATACCCTTCCACGCTTAGGGTGGACAAAATATTTAACAACAAGGGGTGGTGATGGACCGAGTTTCTGAATTAAGCAGAATACTCTCACCCAGTCAAGAGATCAGGGCTAGATCCAACACCGTTCTTTAGCTCACTGCACCATCCCAGTTCAGAACCTGGCTATATGCAAATTAGTCTGTTCCTGTCCCAGTGCATGATGGGAACAGGGCAAACCAAACTACCAAGCCAATTCTTACACTGGGAAGGAAACAAGCTTCCGGGGACCGGTTTCTGGCATTTCAGCCGTCGTCGGCCCGGCTTGCTTGAATCCTGATGGTGCAATGAGCAAGGGACTCACATCTGAGTATACCCTTCCACGCTTAGGGTGGACAAAATATTTAACAACAAGGGGTGGTGATGGACAGAGTTTCTGAATTAAGCAGAATACTCTCACCCAGTCAAGAGATCAGGGCTAGATCCAACACCGTTGTTTAGCTCACTGCACCATCCCAGTTCAGAACCTGGCTATATGCACCACCCCCTTTTCTGAATCGTTAGGCATCCCAAGAGCACTGCTCCCTGTACCCCTGCCGTAAAGCATCCCAAGGGCACGTGCTCCCTTTGCGCCTGCCGTAAGGCATCCCAAGGGCACTGCTTCCTGTACCCCTGCCGTAAGGCATCGCATGGGCACGTGCTCCCTGTGCCCCTGCTGTAAGGCATCCCAAGGGCACTGCTCCCTGTACCCCTGCCGTAGGCATCCCAAGGGCACTTGCTCCCCGTGCCCCTGCCGTAAGACAACACAAGGGCATGTTCTCCCTGTGGCCCTGTCGAAAGGCATCCCAAGGGCACGTGCTCCCCGTGCCCCTGCTGTAAGACAACACAAGGGCACGTGCTCCCAGTGCCCCTGCAGTAAGGCATCCCAAGGTCACGTGCTCCCTGTGCCCCTGCCGTAAGGCATTCCAAGGTCATGTGCTCCCTGTGCCCCTGCCTAGGACATCTCAAGGGCACGTGCTCCCTGTGCTCCTGCCGTAAGGCATCCCAAGGGCACGAGCTCCCCGTGCCCCTGCCGTAAGATAACACAAGGGCACTGCTCCCTTTACCCCTGCCGTGAGGCATCCCAAAGGCACGTGCTCCCTGTGCCCCTGCTGTAAGACAACACAAGGGCACTGCTCCCTGTACCCCTGCCGTAAGGCATCCCAAAGGCACGTGCTCCCCGTGCCCCTGCCGTAAGACAACACAAGGGCACCTGCTCCCTGTGCCCCTGTCAAAAGGCATCCCAAGGGTACTTGCTCCCCGTACCCCTACCCTAGGACACCTCAAGGGCACGTGCTCCCTGTGCTCCTGCCGTAAGGCATCCCAAGGGCACGCGCTTGAGCGACTCCACCTTTGCCTATTTCGCTCCTTCTGCTGTCCCTCAGTGCTGTGCCAGCAGCTGTGCCTGAGCCCATCAGCTATCCCTGGCTGCGATGCCCCCATTACAGGTGTAGGTGGGCCAATGTCGAAAGCACATATATACTTAGGGAGGCCCCCACGCCCTTATGTCCTTGTGGCACACCCAGGGGGCCCTCTGCCGATCGGTCACTTCTGACCAAGCTGACCAATCGGAGCCTAACATTTGCCCTGGCACAGCTGCTGCCCGCGCTCAGTTCTGACCCCCAGTAGAGGTTTGTTGCAGGCCCAGTCCAGCTGCACCGCCTTGGCCCGCGCGATATGTCCTTCTTTGGTTGACAAAGTGTGTGCCACAGAGTCCACATTAAAAGATCCTTCGAGTGCAGCCCCAGTGATAGTGTACCACCAGAGTTAACAATGTCTGGGGCATTCGCCACTCGGGTAGTAGAGTTACGGAGCATCACTCTTTATCTGTTGAGCTTGTGCTCTTGTGCAGAATGTGGCCACATGCCTGTTTTCAGTGACATCATGCCGCCTGCTGTGCATACATTATCTTGGAAAATGTATGTCAGACTGGGCTCTTACCATCTACATTAACTACGTGGTGGAAACCATTCTTCATGCACTCAGAACATGCTAGCTCTTAAGGGTGTCCATGTTACTGTCAACCAGGGAGACAGACAGTCATGGCTCTCAGTGCCAGGCTGATTGTTTACTCACTTGGTTATCCAATGGTACACAGTATTCAGTGCCAGGCTCTGCATTTGGATGTGTGGGCCTGAGACAGCGTTCAGCCCCTGAAAGCAGAAGAAAGAGGAGAGGAAGACAGGGTGACAGTCACACACCTCCCCAAGGGAGTAGGTGGGGAGTCCTTGCACCTCAATCAAGGCTGGCTTGGGGGAAGCTGGTTGGTTCTGCCACTCTGGAGACAGTGGTCTCTTAAAACTTCCCTAGCTACCGCAAAGTGGTATCATCTTGTGACATGGGAGAGGATCTGCAGTGCTTGGTGAGGGCAGCCTCAATGCGCTTGCCTCCAGGTGAACCAGTCCAGTATGATAGCGCTGTGAGACTGAATGGCCAGGGTGGGGTGACCTCTATTGGAGACTTTGCTGGTCCATAATCACTCCCTTTAGAAGCAATAAGATTGAAGCAGCAGGATCCCCACCACTCTTGGCACCTCAGCCCCTTGTGCCTAAGGGGTGGTAGGGCCGGCGTGTGAATAACATTAGCTACAGAAACGGTGGCCCAAGGCACGCACCCTGTTGATCTATAGGATGGCAATAACATAACATAACAGGTGTATTTGTAAAGCACACATTCACCCCAGCAACGGGGCATCTTGGCGCTGAAATAACAGATGTATATTGTAACCCAACTCAATGGTACTCATTTTATCGACCTCAAATGGATAAAAGGCTGAGTGGACCCGCCAGGATTCGAACCTGTGACCATGAGGTCAAACACAGGCTCCTGCAGTGGACGCATTAGTCCACTGAGCCGCCAGACCCGGCTGTAAGTGGAACATCAGCTGTGAACTTTTTGAGGGAGTGGTTCATATTTTGTAAGCGACTCTGGATGAATGAAATAATAAATTGCAGAATTTTTAGGTGCTCACTGCCTCAAACGTCCTCCTGGCTGGCAGCACTACAGGTAAAGGTACCACTGGTATTGACATTTACCCACCACAGAGCTGCAGACAGGCTCCAAACTGACAACACCATAAGGGGTTAATAAATGTGAAACCTCTTCTCTTCCATGAATGTTTGCAGACTCTCTGTCCGTAGAGGGTGGTACAGTGCACGTGTGCGTGAGACCCTCGTATTATTGCACAAAAATTGAAAAAGATAAAACTGTCAAAATGGCAAGACTTTAAGATGTAGATGCAACAGGGGTGGCTTGAGTGTGCGAATGGAGGTTTGGGGGAACAGCTATCAGAAGAGCAGCAGGTGCAGTGGCACCGGGGCCCATGAGTATGAACACCCCATTTGCAGCTGTTATGATAGTACTTACCCAAGGAATCGGGCCCGTTTTTTTCATTCTTGCAATCGAGATCCTGGGATCCTTTTCACGCCACTGGCAGATTGCTAACATTCTGTGGCCATTGATGACACTAGATCATGGAAGAAGTGAACCTATAGAAATAGAGGGGCTTAGCATTAATCTGCCATGGACTTTTACACGAGTCACTGAATCAGAGGAAAGAATCCGAGGACGGCAACAAATGCCATCGAGTTATATAAGCAGGTGCCATCTTAAACCCAAAGGCAGGCCTACTGGAACTTAAGTGGAAGATGCAGAAAGAGGACACAGACACCGCAACTTGTCGATGGTGGGGATATCTGAAGAAGGTGAAAGGGCGAGATTTTGATCGATACCTCATCACTATTGATCCAAACCTCGATCTGGTCGACTGAACCTTTGTTGCCTGTCTTGGAGGATGTAAGTGCCCCTGTACCAAACCAGTTCACCCAATAAAGGACTCTGCTCCCAAAGATCACAAACAACTTCTAGCTTTCAAAAGTTTATTGTAAGGATATGATAAGCTGCAAATACAGGCATCTCAGAATGAGATTCACGAGATACACAGGTCCGATTACATACATGTGCTCTCGGAAAGCCCTCAAACGAGCAACGGAAATCACTAACACAAGTTCTAAGAATAATAAAGCTATCAACATTGACGCATATCTCTCCTTCATTTAAGTTGGAGGAAAACGCACAGGTTAGGCTGTCCCTACCCTGCTCTAGATGGTATCCCTACTTAACCAAGTCCCAACCTAACAAAGGTGTCAGCAGTGAATGACCCCCAAGGGAAGTCACTCACTCTAAGTCTCTTGGTGAAAACCTATAGTTCTCCAGTCATGACCCCTCTCTGCCTACCCATCCGCTCTCTAAAGGGTCCTCAGGCATCTGCTCTAACTCCACCCAGGGGTGCTGTCCCTAATACAAAACAGTCAACAACATTTGAGACGCCCCTTGCGAGACGCCCCTCACGTGGTGTAGCTTCTGGCTTTTTCCATGATGCTTTGTATTGGGCCTCATACGTTAGAGTTGACCTTGCTTCTCAGACTCTTCTCCGGCCCGCTGATACCCCTTAAACATTCCGGAACCCTTCTCCATGTCTGGGCCGTCTACTGAACAGACCTCTATTCATTCATTTATAATTGGATCCCCCCTTTTCCTTTGCAGACAGATATCTGCAGCCAAGAACCCAACTCTCATAGACTTCCAAAAGGCTTGCAACATTTCTCAGCCCAGACATGTACGTGTAAATCAATGTTAAAACATTTCAGGCCTACAATATTTCTCATCATGATTATAGCATTCAACTTCTTCATTAATTAAAGCATGTTAATACTCTTATTCTATTATTCAGTAAACATCTCTAAAATCATGGCCCATTTAATGCAATGACCAAAAACATTAATACAATCTGTGTCGTGAAAAGAAACACCTTCCCTTTTGGCTCTGGCCCTGAGGCCTACCACATTCTGCGTTTAACCACATACCATCTTACATTTTAACAGCTACACGACATTAATTCAGAAATAATCACATCTACTAAAATCATATAGTCACACATTTCTGTATTAGTTCCACTTCTACTTAAATCTCTACATTAGCTATACATTCAGAAGATAATTACAGATACTATTAGCACTCATGGCATTTCTCCTCATGATTTGTGCTTACTACAGGTAAGTGTGATGTACTCATACATTTAGGTCAGTTTGCGCTCTCTCAGTTCCCCCCTTTGATGACCTCTCGGGGTCATCACTAACATTTAAACTGCAGTTATTGCTGGCATGATTTGTCTCTGCGCTTCCAGAGCCCTCAGACTCCTGTACTGATTATCTTGTATGGCAGCCAATCTCTGCAGCTGTTCTCTTTGGGCCCTTTCTGACCTTCTTGCTCTGTACCATTTGAATACCCTCACCAATCCCCACAATATAATCCCACAGATCAATATTATGATGATAGGTTTTAGTATATACCACACAAAGCTTTTGCCTAAGGTGGAAATCCACCCTCCAACTGCACTCATTCCATGGCCCACCTTTTCCCAGACATTTTCTCTACTTAAGTCTTCGATCTCCTTGTGAATATTAGTTATGTTCCTAATAACTTTCTCAAGGGGTTTTGAATTGTCTGGAATGTAAGTGCAGCATTCCTGGACCTTCAAAGCCTTACAGACTCCGCCCTCTTTTGCTAGTAGGACATCTAACGCAAGACGGTTCTGAAGAACCATAGCCCTTATCGATTGCATCTCTCCTTCTACCAGCATTAAGGACTGAGCAGTGCTGGCAGACAACCTGTCGACGACTGTTGCCAGCCGTCTAATTTTAACATCATTAAGGATTACTCCCAAAAGAGGGAACATAGCTCCAAAGACATCTCCAACCATTTCTGCATCTCCTACATCTCTCCTTCCCCTCGAAGATGTCTTGCCCTCAATGATCACTAAGTCTTGTGCATGATATATTTTGGGGAAGACAATTGCTAAGTAACATGATCCATACCAGTTGTCAGGTAGTCTCACGTAGGCATTTCTTCCACATACAAAATACACATTTGGAATCACTTGCATTCCTTTCAGGAAATCCTTAGTATAGTACTCTATATTGAAAGCATGTTCACAGTCAACTTCTCCCACGTATACATTTTCATAATACGTTTTGGCTCGGTGAAGACATAACTTTCCTCTCTGCGTCTTATCTAAAGCTATTGGACCACTACTACCCTTTCTCTTGTGTGCCTTCTCTTCCTCGGTCCAATCTGTTTTCCATTGTCCTGATTTTTTCAAAATCTTTTGTCTCCTGTAACGATCATCCACCTGCCCTATGAACTTCTTCTCGACTTCTGACACCTTGCATGTCAGGTTATTTCTACGGGCATGTGAAGTATCTAAGGTAATCCAAGGAATGAAGAACTTGGCCAATCTGTCTTCACTCTTCCAGTAATCCCATCTGTTCATCTGCTTATAATTTGGGACTTCTGGCAACACTGAATCATAATTGGAGAAATAGTATTCAAAACTATCTCTCTCATAAAATATACTAAGCAATAAGCTACATGTAATGCCATATGTCAGCGGGAGGTGATGATATCGAATGCCTTCATCTACAGACGCCGGCAACTGCATGCAGACGTAACAATCCTTAACCTCCATGGCATCCACGTATTCATATAAGAGTTTAGCATAAGCATTTGACCTAAAGTCTCCTTGAGACTCATCTACGTGTAACCTGCGGGCTTCTGCAGCTAATAACGCTTTCTCTTGAGTGTTTTCCCTTTTCTCACCAGCAACAGTAGGTGTAAGCGTTTCTACAGAATTCACATCAGTTACCTTTGCCTCTTCCTCATGTCCCTTTACATAAGAAATTGTTACCACTAAAGCTATTAATATTATCACTCCTACTATTAGTGTACCTATTATACATTTAGCTCTGCGGTTCTGGGTGCCGGCCTCCATTTCGTCAGACAATATGGCTCTCTCTTATCTTAGCAAAAAGTTCTTTTCCTCTCGTTCCTTTACAGTCTCTTTTTAATCCTTTTGTCTTTAGAATCCACACAACTGGAAGCTGACAACCTTCTTCGCAAAAGTCCTTTAACAGTTCAATAAAGACAACCCTAGCCCTTCTCCATCAACTCAAGGGAAGTTCCCTAAAATTCTCTGCTTCCTGGGCGCTAGGTAATCTTCTTTTTCTGCTTGCTTTATTTACAAAGTCCTTTAACAGTCTACTATCAGGTTTGTACCTGCAGCTTCGATAGCAAAGTTCAGTATTTCCAAACGAAGATTGTGCTCTTCATGGGCTGTTATCGTTGTACCAAAGTCGGGGAATTGCAATTCTGAGAGAAACATGTGTTTTAACTTGCTGAGACGGGGAGGTCTGGGGAGCATGAATGTTAGTGACCCTTCTTGTTCGACTCCGGGTACCAACAGTCGTATTTCCACGGTGACGATGGGCTCAGAACTGGACACCACCACCGCTCGAATCCTCCCTGTCTCCTGTTTCACAGACATTTGTCGCCAGATATGTCCACTCAGGTGTGGAGTATCTTCTGTTAGGCACACGCACTCTTCTTGACCTTCTTCGGTCGGGTGCTTCAGCGCCCTGAGCACCTTCTTCCGGGTCTGAGTCTTCTGATATCGGAGGAAGGGTTACCTCTGGAGTTGACCTCAGGCTAGAGCTCCTTCTTTGCGGCCAATTAGCTTCTCCACGTGCCCTTCTACTCCTTCTCCTTCTTGTCTGTTCTCGCTCTCTGTCAGACCTGTCAGTGTCTGACTCGTACTCCCAGCTACTTTCTCCTTCTGTAGCGTCTTCCGTTTCGCTGTTGTACTGACCGTCCTCAGCTTGGTCAGACTCGTTCCCTGCTTCCGCTGGCACCTCTACAGCTTGGCTAGCCCCCTCTATGGCTTCTCGGTCCTCTTCTGGACGTCTATCCGAGAGAGGAGCTGTTTCTTCCCGAGGTGCTGGAACCCTTCGCGTATGTGACGCGTGGATCCAATTGGGCAGGCCTCCCACCTTCACAGCTGTGTTCGTGATCAGGATGATCTGGAAGGGCCCACGCCAACGAATATCCAAGCAGCTTCTTCTCACATGTTTTTTCACCAGGACCCAGTCCCCAGGGTACAGGTCATGGCACGGGCCCTGGCACGATGGAACCTCGGCAGCCTGCACCTGAAGGGACACAGAACGAATGGCGTCAGACAGCCCCTTACAATAGTCCAGGATCATATCATCTGTGATATTTAACAGTGCAGTAGTTGGGACTGATGGCAGCCTCATTGCTCTCCCCATTAACACCTCATGTGGTGACAACCCCGTTCTTCTGTCTGGGGTACTACGAAGGCTCATGAGGACCAATGGCAGGGCGTCAGGCCAACTCAGGGTCGTTGAGGAACAAACTTTGGCTATTCTGGCCTTGATCGTGCCATTGATCTGCTCCACAATTCCTGAGGCTTCTGGTCGGTAACTGCAATGCAACTTCTGATCAATATTCAGAGCTGCGCAAATCATTTTCACAAGCTCGCTGTTAAAATGTGTTCCCCTATCTGATTCCAAAAAGGCCGGCACCCCGAAGCGCGGAATGAGTTCCCTAAGCAGTAACTTGGCCACTGTGAGGGTGTCGCACCTACGTGTAGGGTATGCCTCAACCCATCTGGAGAACACACAAACAACCACCAGGACATAGCGGAGGCGGTTGCATCTTGGCATTTCAATGAAATCTATCTGCATTCTATTGAATGGACCTCCAGACCTTCCTATGTGGCTCAGTGCAACTGGTGTTCTTTTTCCTACGTTCAGCTGCTGGCAGGTCACACAACGCTGGCACACTGCTTCTGCTGCTATTCTAAACTTAGGATTGTACCAAGTCTGTCTAAACACTCTCAACATAGCATCTCTCCCTAAGTGTACGGGACCATGTATGAGTCTAGCCATAGGACTCACCATCTCATTGGGCAACACTGCTCTGCCGTCTGCTGAGACCCAAAAATGGGACTCACCCATTACACATCCTGCCTTTTCCCATGTTTCTTTTTCGGAATCAGGAGCATTTTCTTGCATGTTTGACAGTTCATCCCAAGTATCAACAGTTTCCAGTATCATGGCTAATTCAGTCCTTACATTTATTCCACCCACTTCCACCTCTGTGAAAGAGTACCCTTGTTCCGCGCAATACCGCGCAACTTCATCAGCATATCTATTGCCTTTCGAAACGAAGTCCTCATTTCTGGTATGTGCGGTGCACTTTACAACTGCGATACCTGCTGGGCATTGCAACGCCTCTAACAACAGGCGCACAAACTCTCCATTGCGAATAGGAGAGCCTGAAGAGGTCATGAACCCTCTTTGAGACCATAACTGCCCGTAATCATGAACTACCCCATAACCATATTGGCTGTCGGTGTATATGGTGACTCGAATTTGATTGCTTGCCAAGCAAGCACGTGTCAAGGCAATAATCTCGGCTACCTGAGCGGAGTGTACTCCTTCCAGGCACCCAGCTTCCACAACTCCAGTAATTGTACAAACAGCATAAGCTGCTCTCAACTGCCCAACTTCGTCTCTTACACATGAGCCATCGACAAAGAAAATTTCGTCTGGGTCGGTCAGTGGCTCATCTACGATGTCGGGTCTGGGTTTGGTGCATAGTTCAGTCACATCGAGGCAGTCATGGTCTGTACATTCATCATCATCCTCGATATCATTTGGGAGTGGCATCAAGGTAGCAGGGTTCAAAACAGAGCATCTCTTGAGGGTCACATTCTCTGCAGCAAGAATTACTTGCTCATATCGCGTGAGCCTGCTGTTGGTCAGATGCTGTGTTTTGGTCCTGGTCATCAACAGTTCAACAGAATGGGGCACGCACACCTCTAACGGGTGCCCCATGACGATATTTTCACATCTCTCAATGCTGACACCCGTTGCAGCAACGGATTTGAGACATCCGGGCAACGCTGCGGCTACTGGGTCTAAAGTAGCCGAGAAATAAGCAACTGGTCTACGGGCATTCCCATGGATTTGGACTAACACAGACAACGCGCAACCTTCTCTCTCACAACAGTAAAGAAAAAATGGTTTATTGTAATCAGGCATTCCCAATGCCGGAGCACGACACAGGTCCTCTCGCAGCTGTAGGAATGCCATCAAACAGTCTTTGTCCCATGGTACCGGATCGCTCACCTCCTTGTGCGTCAGTTTTTGCAAGGGCTTTGCTTTCAGTGAAAAGTTCACGATCCACTGTCGGCAATAACCCACCATCCCTAGGAACATCCTGACCTCTCTCTGTGTCTTAGGCGCATTCATTTTCATGATCGCCTCTATCCTGTCTGGTGACACCTTTCGTTTGCCTTTCTCTATTCTGTGTCCCAAGTACTGCACCTCTGTCAGGCAGTACTGCAATTTCCCCGGGGACACCTTGTGCCCATTGGCAGCTAGGTGATTTAACAAAGCAATGGAGTCCTCCCTGCAAGCTTCTTCTGTTTCTGACGCCACGAGGAGGTCGTCTATGTACTGGACCAGAACTGACTTCTGGGGCAGCACTAGACTTTCAAGATTTTTCTTCAAAAGCTGGTTAAAGATCGATGGGCTCTCTGTATACCCCTGAGGGATACGACACCATGTTAGGACGCGATTTTCCAGCTTAAATGCGAAAAGAAAATGGCTTTCTTCGTCCAGAGGGATCGAAAAGAAAGCCTGACAAAGATCGATCACAGTGAACCACTCAGCTTGGAATGGAATCTGAAACAGTATCACTGATGGATTCGGTACCACTGGACAACACGAAACGACTATGTTATTAATCTTTCGAAGATCCTGTACTATCCGAAATTTCCCATTTGGTTTCTGCAGACCCTTAATCGGGGAGTTGCATGGACTACCCACGATTTCTTTCAGTATTCCCTGTTTAATCATGGACTCAATCACGGGTTTTATGCCTGCAATCGTTTCTGGAGTCAATTTATATTGGGGTGTTCTTGGGAACTCAGCATGCGGTTTCACTACAATTTTCACTGGGTCCACCCCTTTGACCAATCCAATCTCCTCCCCAGTGAAATCCCATACTTCTGGTGCCACTGTCTCTCTCAAGTCCCAGGGGAGCTCATCTACTGTCAAAGTAGGGTACAGCTCCACGCATATTCTTGAGTTTGCAACTTTGAAGTCTGCATCATCATCATTGGTCAATACCTCCACTCCCTGAGGTGTACAATATATAGTACAATTCAATTTACACAACAGGTCTCTTCCTAGCAGACACACAGGACTTGAATCGCAAACCACAAACTGGTGCTCATCGCTGTACTTCCCTATTTTCACCTGTACCGGTTCTGTCAATTGGCTGGTTATTCTCCTGTTTGCGACCCCCACCACCTGTATGGTCTCTCCAGACATGGGCAGGTCTGGAACTGCAGCTGATCTGATCGTGGATCTAGTGGCTCCTGTGTCCACCAGAAATGTCGTAGGGCACCCTGCTACTTCTGCTTCCACATAGGGTCCCCTCTGGTCCACCTCCAAGGCTGCCCCGAGGGTGCAGTCTTCTCTTTCCACTCTCTGTCCGGTTAATGGGTCCACATAATAGCACTCTTCCCCTTCTACAAACAGGGGCATTTGTCTATAGGTCTTACCCATAGTCCCTACTCGAGGAGGTTGCGGGAACTGGGCTCGGGGAGGAGCCCCCCCCCCTTTGAGCACCTTTCCTTGGTATGGCGTCACCCCTCTTGTAGGCGCACTCTGGACCTCTTCCTCCTCTATCTCTTGTTCTCCTATCTCTACATTGTAGGGACACTCGCGTTTCCAATGCCCCACCTCGTTACACTGGTGGCACCTAGTCGTCTTCTTCAAGGCAGCTATGTCTAATCTGGGTCTAAAGGTGGAACTCTCCTCATTGCCTTTGTTCTGACTGTACTGCTTCTTTCCTCCTGTACCTGTTCCTTGCTGCTGTTGCTGTTGTCCCCCCTTCCCTGCTGCCTGCATCTGTACCACCATCAACTTTTCTTTTAGTTTCTTAGCCTTGGAGTCTATCTCATCACAGCAGTACCTGGCATATCTCAGTATTTCGTCTAGGGGTTTACTTTGCCAACAAATCGAGTGTTGCTGAATCATTAAACTAATATCCGGTCTCAGTCCCAGGACGAACTTGGACACAAATTGCCCTATGTCTTTTGGATCCATTACATCCAAGCCGCTATACTGTTTAAACGCCTTCAGCAATCTCTCGTAATATTCGTGGACGGTCTCTTTGGGTTCCTGTCTTGTTCGGTCTATTCTGACCCAATCTATGTCTTGCATTGGCACTTTCTCTTTCAGCCAAGTCATCACTCTCTCGAATTTTGCCATCACAATCTCGGACGGCCCATTAGTCTTAGCATCTCTCTCTGGCTCCGTTGTGGGCCACTCAGCGCTAACCTTGCATGCTGTCCACAGATCTCCTGGTACTACAATGTCAAACAGCGTGTTCAGATCTATCCATAGGACCTTTGAGATTTTTACAAATCTCTCCACTTGCTTGTACCACTCCACTGGGTTTTCCCGCAATTTGGGGAAGGAGGTGGTAAAAGCAGCTAAATCTCCCCTACTCCAAGGGACATGTACATAGTTCCCATTTGCGACTTCACGCAAAGGGTAAGCTTCTATTCCCTGCTGTCCTCCTGGTGTCATACCAAGCGTGCTTCTCCTGCCGGTCCCTTTCTTGGACCACCTCTCTTCCCACTTATCTAGTGCCCTCCATGTCCTTATTCCAGCGATCAGTTCCCTTATGTGCGTTTTCAGCCCAATCGTTCTCCTCTCATCTAGGTCTCGATCTGTATAATGTAGCCTGTGGTTACCCTGTAATGCTTTGGTTCTTGACAAGTCCACCATATATTTGCCTGCTAGTTCGACTAACTTCTCATGGACTGCTCTCGCTTTTCGAGTAATGTCCTTTGCCATATACAGTATTTCATCCTGTTCATACATTTCCATTCTTTCTAAAGGCAGGGTACCATCTATCATGTCATCCAGGTCTGACCTTAAACTGGCGACATCGAGTCTCTTGGCTTTTATCTCAGCTCGCAATATGTCTTTCGAAGGGGGCTCACTGGTCTCCCTACCATCCCAACTTCGAGCTCTACGTTTGGGCTCGGGAGAGTTAATGGGTGCCCTCCCTTGCTCCCATCTCTCCAGGTCCCATGCTCGGCCATCCGATCTTGGAAGGTGATGGAACACGGGCCTGTTACCCCTACTCTTGCTCTGCCCACTCTCTTCTTCTTCTCTCCTCTCACCGCACCCCTCTCTGTTATTTTCCCTCTGGTCGCTACTCTCCCTTTGCCTAGTATCGCTCAGTATCCGATACGATCCTTCCTGGTTCCCCATATTCCCTGGGCTGCGCTCATTTCCGTCATCACAGGGACTATGGTGCGACCTCTCACAACTCCCATTCAGTTCTCTGGTGCCGGGCACACAGTGTGGACACTTAAAGCTGTTTCTGTACTCTTGCGCTCTCCTCTCCCCTTCACTGAGTATTGGGCACGCCACCCCTCCACTCCCGGGGCCCCCGTTTTCCAAATCTATTCTATTCCCACTCCGGGCCCAATGGGTGACTCCCCTACTATCTCTCTCTCTACAGTCCCACTCCGGGCTGCTCTCCCCCGCCCCGCAGTGAGTCCGAGCTCGGCTGTCCTGACTTTCCCTTTCAGCTTCCGCAGCTATGATGCTCTTTTGAGCCTTCACTGCCTCATCCCACTGCTTCATGTACTCATTTAGCTCTTGAAAGGATTTTCGTCCAGATCCCCTCAGATCCACTGGCCATCTAGGGCCCCCAGGATCTCCTCCTGGGTCCCCTGCTGTGTGCATCGGGGTGCTCCACTCTCTCGGTATCGGCATCTGACTTGGGGAATTGATCGTATCGTTCCTTCTTGCCTTCTCTGCTCTTTCTCTGTCCTTCCGTACCCGTTCTTCCCCTCTTGCTCTCTCTTGGTCATATATCGATATTATAGGACCTATGGTAACAGGTACCTGTAGTGCATCTGGTAATGCGTAGGATGTGGCGCTTTCCGTTTCCGGCGCTCTTTGTACCACAAACCTCCCGACTACCTGTTGCACCTGACTAGGCTGGGACAGCTCTTTCTTTGCCTCAGGATCCCACTCTGAACTGGGAAGCGGTCTATGCTCTCCTGCATTGCCCCCCTTTTCTCCTTCTGTATGCTCGACCTCTCCCCCTGCTCTATTATACGGGGGTGGCCTGTCTGTCAATAATCTGTTTATCAGGCTGTCCTCTGTTTCGCTCTCATCATCTTCTTCTAGGGGGCTTTTATTTACGGGCACCTCTAACACTGGGTACAGTTTATTTACTTCCATGTTATGCACTCTCCATCTTTTAGCATCCGCATCCCACCTGGCATCCTGTACTGCCCTTACCGATCGTTTCACCCTTTCTTGTCGTCTGTTCATATTCTTTTCATGCGCTGCCCTAATCCATGCTTCAAGAGCTTCAAACTGGGTCGGTCTAGGCAAGGGTCTTATTGAGGTCATGACTGATTTTAATCGATGTAACACCTCTAATCTGAACGTCCCGTACTTCGGGAACGTCAGTTCCTCATTTCCTTCAGTAATCTTACTCCACTCTGATATCCAAAGGATCGTATGCAACCCAACATTCACTGCCATGTAACGAGCTGGCGTACCCTCCGGCGGGGCTTCTTCCCCTTCATACGATCCCCGCTTCTCTTTTTTAAACACCGCTCTCAGCCATTTAAAACACTTCATAATTATGCGCACAATATCCAGCCTCGCTACTCTATTTACTTCCTGATGACAATCCACCAATCCTGTCGCGGCTTTGCTAACTTGGCCTATCGCAGCGCGGTCTTTCTCCGGTCGGCCAATCACGTCGCGACCCTGTCTGACGTCTTTGCTAGCTGGCCTATCACAGCGCGGTCTTTCTCCGGTCGGCCAATCACGTCGCGACCCTGTCTGACGTCTTTGCTAGCTGGCCTATCACAGCGCGGTCTTTCTCCGGTCGGCCAATCACGTCGCGACCCTTTCTGACGTCACTTTTCTCCGCTTCGCAGCAGCACCCCTCCTTTCTCAACTCGTCTCCCGGTTATGCATGCGTCCCATTCATACACCGAAAAATGACTACCTCCGACCAAGCGGTCACTTCTCTCGACTGTACGTCCACAGTCTATATGTAATTGTCAACACAACTGACGAAATGTCTATCGTCTCTCTGATAGGTTGCTTACACACACAGTAACTTCCGACCAGCGTCCGTTACTCACGCACTCACTCTTACGGTCCCCCTATCTCGGTCTTTCGGGTGATCAATGGTACCTCATGACCCCCTTCACACTAGTTGACAATTACTCTGGGTGTCCGATACACCCGAACCACTTAAGCTCTCCTTGAACTTAAGATTTCCACCGGTTGCGCGCGCTCACAACCTGTTCCACATTCACTCTACAGACATTCAACTCCGCCAGACATTACAACGTAGATACAATACAAAACACCGCAATCTAACACGCATAACCCTTTATACTCACTCTCGACCGATACTGCTGCTTTTTCTGTCTCACGTCATCCGGATCTTCTTCGGCGGGCGGTTCTTCCGATCATCGATCTCTAGGGGCCTTGGGGTAAGCTAACCTGGCCTAGGTCACCGTCCTCAAGAAGGCAACCATCCTCTATAGCTACCAACTGAAAGGGCGAGATTTTGATCGATACCTCATCACTATTGATCCAAACCTCGATCTGGTCGACTGAACCTTTGTTGCCTGTCTTGGAGGATGTAAGTGCCCCTGTACCAAACCAGTTCACCCAATAAAGGACTCTGCTCCCAAAGATCACAAACAACTTCTAGCTTTCAAAAGTTTATTGTAAGGATATGATAAGCTGCAAATACAGGCATCTCAGAATGAGATTCACGAGATACACAGGTCCGATTACATACATGTGCTCTCGGAAAGCCCTCAAACGAGCAACGGAAATCACTAACACAAGTTCTAAGAATAATAAAGCTATCAACATTGACGCATATCTCTCCTTCATTTAAGTTGGAGGAAAACGCACAGGTTAGGCTGTCCCTACCCTGCTCTAGATGGTATCCCTACTTAACCAAGTCCCAACCTAACAAAGGTGTCAGCAGTGAATGACCCCCAAGGGAAGTCACTCACTCTAAGTCTCTTGGTGAAAACCTATAGTTCTCCAGTCATGACCCCTCTCTGCCTACCCATCCGCTCTCTAAAGGGTCCTCAGGCATCTGCTCTAACTCCACCCAGGGGTGCTGTCCCTAATACAAAACAGTCAACAACATTTGAGACGCCCCTTGCGAGACGCCCCTCACGTGGTGTAGCTTCTGGCTTTTTCCATGATGCTTTGTATTGGGCCTCATACGTTAGAGTTGACCTTGCTTCTCAGACTCTTCTCCGGCCCGCTGATACCCCTTAAACATTCCGGAACCCTCCTCCATGTCTGGGCCGTCTACTGAACAGACCTCTATTCATTCATTTATAATTGGATCCCCCCTTTTCCTTTGCAGACAGATATCTGCAGCCAAGAACCCAACTCTCATAGACTTCCAAAAGGCTTGCAACATTTCTCAGCCCAGACATGTACGTGTAAATCAATGTTAAAACATTTCAGGCCTACAATATTTCTCATCATGATTATAGCATTCAACTTCTTCATTAATTAAAGCATGTTAATACTCTTATTCTATTATTCAGTAAACATCTCTAAAATCATGGCCCATTTAATGCAATGACCAAAAACATTAATACAATCTGTGTCGTGAAAAGAAACACCTTCCCTTTTGGCTCTGGCCCTGAGGCCTACCACATTCTGCGTTTAACCACATACCATCTTACATTTTAACAGCTACACGACATTAATTCAGAAATAATCACATCTACTAAAATCATATAGTCACACATTTCTGTATTAGTTCCACTTCTACTTAAATCTCTACATTAGCTATACATTCAGAAGATAATTACAGATACTATTAGCACTCATGGCATTTCTCCTCATGATTTGTGCTTACTACAGGTAAGTGTGATGTACTCATACATTTAGGTCAGTTTGCGCTCTCTCAAAGGCAAAATCCCTACTGTGGCATTTTACCTCGAAGGCTGCATAAATGGAACACCAACCATGGCCCAATCACATTTCTGTTTTTAGCAAGAGTGCACGGGGGCCTTTCTAGGGATGGACAAAGTTTCAAATAATTTTATAGAAAGCTTTGAAAATTTGTGAAATTTCCCACGTTTGTTGATTTATCGATTATGTGGCAAAATCGAGACTTGGGTGCAATTTATCTAGCATATTTCCTTATTTTGGGGGGAGTTTTATATAGCGTGAACTAGACCCAGAGGTATAGGAGCGCTTTACATGAGCACCAGTTAGGTTACATACAGACACATTAATTTTTGTTAGGCACCGGGAGGTTAAGTGATTTGCCCAGAATCACAGAATGTTGTCCGTCACTGCCGAGACTCGAACTCGGTTCCCCAGCTCCGAGGTCGATCTCCCTAGCCGTTAGGCCACATCCTCTTGTGATTTATATCACAAAGTTGTTCGTTTTCGATTATATTTTGTAAAAAACAAACACTTGAATCAAATTGGGCATTGTGGGATCCCCAAGTGGATAACTGTTCTGCCAGATTATGATGAGAGCTCTGCACACAGATCTACCAGGTGCAGAAATATGGGGTCCAATTTTGCAGGCGGAAAAAGCCAGCCGGAAATTCACATGGGGATTGGCGGAAGCTGCAGGCACAAGAGCATCCCTCTCCTATCCCGGCTCCCTTTTAAGACACAGGGAGCATGCAGTGCTCACTCAACCAGCCCTGACACCTTTTCCTCCCCCTTTCATACACCCCATTCTCCTATTTAACACCTGCAGAAAGCAGGAGAGTGAAATTTCCCCCTGAATTTGAAATCTGCGTGTTAAAAAGGACCAGGGCCTTCCAGGTCCACGTGGTTATTCCCCATTCTGTGCACAGTAAGTCTTAGTTGCAGCGCCTGGATACCCTCATGAGTGACAAGAAGCCCTCTAAAAATCTATTGATTGAATGATTTATTTTGAGATTCTGCAATCTCCAACTGGAGTTCGGGCGAGCAATTTTGGCCCCCCAGTGCCTTGCAGCTCATTATGGGGCCCTTAATGTTCTCTTCCTGAGCAATATAATGTTTCCTAGAATCACTCTATAAAAAGTAAAGCTGCAGAGAAGAAATCTGCAAACATTTTCTATTCTGCATAGAAAAACTATAAAACTTTGGGGCATATTATCAAGAACAGCGTTAAAAATGATTGCAGGTTTAGCGGCAGAAAACTGCCGCTAAAGCGGCGATAATGGACTTAATAATATGCCCTGGAGAATTCCAATAGAAGTCCATGTTATAGTGAGAACATGGGCTTCTATTGGAATTCTCCAGGGCATATTATCAAGCCCATTATCGCCGCTTTTTTGCCGATAAACCGGCGATAATTTTGACGCCGTCCTTGATAATATGCCCCCTTGCTCGGTAGAGTAAATGTAAGACAGGGACCTTTGTAACCACTGTGAAATACACAACTTCCTGTGGCGAAAACAGGGGTGTAGCTTGGTCCGTAAGATTGGGGGAGGGGTGAGCTTTAGATTTCCTGACAATCACGCTTGTATATAATATTTAAATATAAAAATATATTATACAACAAGCAGGCGCAGGAGAGGAGCTTAAGGTAGGGTGACCAGATATCCTGGATTTCCTCTGACAGTCTCCTTTTTCAAACGACTGTCCCGGTGTCCCAACGCTTTCCTTAACCGCATGCGCGCTAGCGGTTTTCCCGCTGCGCCCTGCATTTTTTAAAAAGCCGCGTTACATGACGAGCTGAGCTCGTCATGAGCGTGCGAGCGGCACAACTCATGGCGTGCTCAGCTCGTCATGAGCGCGGGAGGGGTTAATTTTAAACACATGTCCTGGTTTTTGCAATAAAGGTCAGTTCATCCTGAAGGCGAATTGAAAGGTATGCTCTCCTTAAGTAAATTGTTTCTTTCTTCCAGGCAGTGCAGCAGGAGTTGGGCTGCATGCATGCTGCAGCAGATAGGGAGACAGAGTGGGGATGGGGGCAGGGGTGCTCAGGTTGGAGGTCGTGCCATAGCTAATCTTATTTATGTGTAGCTTGTAAATGTGTGCCATATATATTTACACACACAAATGTACTATTTATCTATTTGTGTGCGTGCGTGCGCGTGTTTGTGTATATTTTTACAAGGCTACACAAAATTGGGACAGGCCAGACATAAAAGTAAGGCTAAAGGCTTTAGTCCTACTTTTATGTCTGATCTTGCCCAGTTTTTCCTTCTCAAAATGTGATCACCCTACCTTAAGGGGCAGTGGAAAGGGCGAAGAATGCAGACTGGTAAGAGTACTAAGTGAGACAAACACAATATTTTATAAAAATAATCAACATTTTGTGGGACTTTCAAAACAGAGATGAGTGTGTGTTTTTGTCTGTGTGCGTGCTGTGCTTAATTTGTAAAAAAAAAGTGCCAAGGCCTTTGTCAAGATGCCACTGCAGCGTGCACCACCCATTGCCTCTGCCATTGCCCCTGCCCGCCATTGCCCCTGCCAGTGCTGCTGCTGATGACAGTCGAGATCCTGGCATCCTTTTCACTTAACTAACTATCACACTCTTACACGTGTGGCAATTCAGACTTTTAATATACATTAAAAATGAGTAATGCCAGCTGGCCAAGATATTCTCATAGCTTTGGGTGGCAGGTATTAATCGTTTTAATGTATATTGAAATATTAAACAACTTTTGCTGTGCTCATCACAAAATTAGACAAACAGTGCCACCATGTGGCAGGATGTCTTTAGTACCGGTGGTGCCAGTAAGTGCCAGTGCCAAACAGCGGAAACCACCAGCTCAAATTAACAACTGAATTTTGATACATTTAAAAAACACCTACGATGTGAAAAAATTCGATGCATGCTTGTTTCTCCTGGCCAAATAAAAATAATGGATACCCAGAAGCCTTAAGATAGTCACAGAGTGCATTACAGCAAGGAGAAAGGTAATACGCCAAACAACTCCTTAACACTCACGGCTTTAAACTTTCACTCTTTGATGAAACTCACCAGGGCTCTCCAGAAGAAACTTTCCAACCCTGGTGACAGACAGGCTTATAGTACTCAAACTCTAACTAATCTTTCAGTGCTAGAGGCTTATCTTGTAAGTACTTCTAGCAAGCAACAAACACCACCAACAAGTCTGTAAAAAACACCCAAATATTTCTGCTCAGGTTCGTAATTCAATGCTGATCCCAGCATCCAAAGTGTTTTGTAATTTTTTTCAATTCCTTTAACCAAAAATATTTCCCTATTTTTCTAGCAACCAACATTCCTGCTGCAGTATCTGCGCGTAGAGATCAACATCCTACCCACTTTTGATGTGTTCAATAATTTTTTGTATTATACCTTATAATTGAATGTATATTTAACCTTGATATTGTTTTGTATTATCTTTTTGCCCTACATTTTGTTATATGTTGTGATTATTTTATTGTTTGATAATCAAATTGTTTTTTTACCTGTTTCCTAAAAAAAAAAACACAATTTTAAATAATAATAAATGAACAATGCTTTTTTATACATTTTGTCGTTATTAATTTAGTACACTGTAGCTTCTGTTACTATCTTTATTGCTGTTGTATCTGCCATTCTGCAGAATAAGAGTTGCCTAGAAATTGTTTAATATTTGAAGCAGTATCTGCAGCATCCAGTTTATCCGTATGGCTTAAACATGGTGGCCCTTATCTAGCTAGGACAAAATGTCTCCAGTCCCATCGGGTTCTGCTCTAGACCTTTGATACAAAATGCTTAGGACATTTACCGACAGGGCACAAAAGCCCCTTATGGCAGTCTGAAGCCTCTCACTTTCTTCTGGCCATTTTGGATCCTCTGTAGGTTGGCAATCACCAGGTCATGGCACAGGGTCAGTTCTGGTGGCGGTTCTTGATGGTCTGCGTCTTTCCCCAGATGCGGAAGAATCAGCTATTATGCTTTTTGACCCATCTGTGTCATTTGACATTGTTTCATACCCCCTCCCCTACATAGGTTGTGGGAGATTTGTGTTGGAGACAGTGCTCTGTGGTGGTTTTTGTCTTTTCTTGTAGACAGAGACTAAACTGTGTTAACTCCCCTAATTAAGGGCAGATTTCCAGTATTCTTTGGCTCATCTGATTAGGAACTGTGGGTTCTAATTCTACTCTCATAACAGCTACACCAAACTTGTGTCAGACCTTCTCTGTATCTCTTTGAGTTACAGACCTTTTCAGGCCTGTTCTAGGGATGTTGCCGAAAGGATGGATTATTACCAACTCCAATTGAAAATCATGCTTCTAGAATCTCAAAATCAATCTAGCCTTGCTCCCAGAGTTGTCCCTTACTGGACATTACATCCAGATCTGGTTGTTCACACAAGGAATTGGATGATCTGGATAACCGCTATGAAAAATCCTTTGCGCATTGGAAAATTCTGCTTCTCCTACCTCTCTACTGCTTTAGAATCACAGTCCAAGTTAATACTTTCAGTAAAGCGAGTTATGGTAATTCTGTTGATTTGGTTCTCCTAAATGTATTCTATATAGCATCCAGCTGTTACAAAACACAGCGGCTTGCCTTGTTGTAGAAATATCCCACCATGATAGGATCTCCAAGCGTCTTGCTTCATACCAGTCTCTCTCCACATGCAAGTGTGTTGTTTTCAAAGTCCTTAGTATTTACCACAAATATTTTTCCAACCATAGACCCTCTTTTCTGATTTGTTTTTCTTAAATATACATGTATCCTTCATCATCAGTCCCCGTCCTGTCATCTTCAACTGCTTCTTCCAATATCTTCTCTCTGCCATGCAAAAGGTGGCCGAGACTTTTTGTTGCAGGTAAACTTCAGGGCCATTTTAGTGAGTCTACTAGGAAAATCACTAATCATCTGACCTGGTTCTTCTCCACTACATTTCCTTCTAGAGTAGTGTTTGCTAATGGTTCCAGGCTAACCCTTAGCACTGGGATGTCTCAATGGGGTGCCATTCATTCACTCGGTCATTCACCGTTCTACTACTCATGAGTGGACAATGCTTAAGTCCACTGCAATGGTTGGACCTAGTGTAATATGTTGGGGGGTTTTAGTCAAGGGGAGTGATGACCACATTCCTTGTTCAGGGTGAGCCGCTAAAGTTACTAAATTAACGTGAGCTCATCCCCTGGTAGCTATGGCACAGATCAGACAGACCTAACTCAGAGGCAATGTGTAAAGTATTTTTGCAGTACCAAAACAGTAATAAAGTCAAAACATAACACAAACAAGCATTTACAATGCAACGGTTTCGCCTTTGGAAAAGTTTGAGTTATTGGCATTGTAAATGACAACATTTGTATTTATGTGTTGGTTTTGAAAACAGATAAATAATTGGCATTGTCATTTACATTGCAAATAGCTTTAACATTTCCAAAGGCGAAACCGTTGCATTGTAAATGCTTGATGTTCCCTATGAGGTTTAGGCGAGTTGGGCACCAAGTCTCTTCCTCATGCAGGAGGGCATGGGAATAGTCTGAAAAATGAAAATTACCCTCTCATTGAACCATTGCAATTGGCATTAAGTGAACGAGCGCAATGAGCAAGCCCAGTAGTCATTCCCTTGAAGGAATTCTGATACGTCCTTACTGCCCTCCATTCCTTTTCAGTATTTTCTTTTCGTAATCTTTATGTCCTTTCCACCCTTCCATTCACCGTCTTTTCGCTTCTCCATCCCTCTGTCTTTATCTTATCATCCACCCATATCTGCAGCCATCTTGCCACCATCCATCCCTCAATCTATCAATTTTTCGATCCGTTCATCTTTCCCTCATCCACACCTCCATTTTTATCATGCTTTGTTTCATTTGTTCTTCCGCCCCATAGTTCATTTATACTATCCACTTACACTATAGTGATATTTATTTACAAGCTCCTGTTTGGAGGCTAGCGCTTCTCCCTCATTGTAGGAATGGGAGCTATAAACAAATAGTTTAATGTTTCATGTTAATCAGAACTGTCCAGTGGCACCCGCCCCCACTCAAGCTGCTAAGGGGAGGAGGGTTATTGACGCCCCTGCAGGTATGTCATGCGTTATTCTAAGGCAGTAATATCTCTGTTTTTCCCAAAATGTTATTACTTTCCTCTACCGAGGGCACCCTACCTTCCATCTGTCATACAAGTCTCCCAACCCCCATGTACAGTGACGACGCTGGGAGGTGGTTCCTGACATAGTTGTCCTGAGCCTATCCAATCAGTGTTTAGAACCAAATACCTTCTGCTCCTATTCTTTTGAGGGGGTGGGGGGGATTAGAACGTAAATATCTGCCTACTGGGATAATTATTGGGCTGTTTAAAGCATTCCCACAGCCTGTCAACAGTGTTGTTGAAAAGAGAACTGAGGTACACAGGAGAGGCAGCGCAGCTGCCACACCCTGGGACACAAGAGGCGCTTCCCAACACAGTGACAGCGTGGGAAATGTGTTTGGGGGAACCGGCTTGGCAACTACGATAAAAGAAAATCTGCAGAGAAAACATTCAAAATGAAAAGTCTATGTATCGACTCACTGAGGCGAAAACGGAATTTTTGCGGTGTCTTTCGTAATCTCTACCGAGAAGCCTCCTGCATTTTTCTTTCACCATCTCCGTTCTCTCTCCTCGGCCATCTCTGTGCCCGAAAGCCCCTGCACCCCACAGCTCTAAGAGAACCCCTCTCCTCCTCTAGTAGATAAGATCCACGAATCCCTACCACAGCATAAGTGATGATCCCTAAACAATGCTCCTTCTCTGCCGTATTAATGGGAAGAATCGTGCTCCTCCTCCCAGTCTCTGTCAGAGAAGGACCATAAAAAGCTCTCATCCTGCGCTATCTTTGAGCAGCCACTGCATCTACTCGGCTCTCCAAAGTGCAGTCCTCTGAACACTTCTCTTTCTTCCCTATACCATCAGGAAAGGTCCTGTATACTTCTCGTCCTCCACTAAACTCTGAGAGAAGAATAATACATGCCAGCTGTCCTCTGAACACGTCCCCTCCTCAAAACTAAGAGGGAAGTTCCCTGCATCTCCCGCCTGTTACCTGCGGTCTATAGGTTGATACCTGTCCACCTCGACTACTTAAGAAGCACCCTGCAACCACCAGCCCGCCCCAAGCTGCTGCCCATGGAAGACCCTGTCTGAACACACCTGCTCCGCTACCTCCGAGCCCACCTCGAACTCTCATGCCATTGCAAGAGAAACTCTGAGTGCAGCCCACCGCTATCGCTGCGAGAACAGGGGGTGCAGCAGGTGCAGTGGCACCGGAGCCCAAAAGCCCGAGGGGCTCGCTCAACCCCGACAAACCTCCATTTTACTACATCAACAGCAGTCAAAGGGACCACACTCCTTGCTACGCCACAGCGTGAGAGATGTCGCCCTAGCGCTGGCCGTTCTTCCCCGTGTCTTCCCGCTCCCAGGAGGCACGCGAGGCTGCTGACAGATAGTGAATAAAGTTGAAACGCGCCAGACTCACCAGTAACATTCTTAGGAGCACAACCCCAACGGCCCCGACCGCCCTCACTGCTGTTAGGGGTGGGGCAGGTCCTGCAGGCGGTACCTGTTGCTGGACAGTCCTCAGCCTGCCCGCGCCGTGTCCGGTGCTCCCGAGGCTCGGAAGGCGTAGTCCCGCTCCTGGGGTCACTCCTTGCTCGGCGGCTGCTCAGAATCCTGGCTCTAGGTCTGCTTGTTCTTTGTCCGAGTGCTGGTCCTGTGATTTACCCCTGCTCCGTGCTTGTCCCCGACCAGACCCCTGCTCCGAGCTTGTCCCCGACCAGAGACGACACTACTCCCCGTCCACCAGCACTCCGTGCGATTCTGGCCGACGGCATAGACTCCACCCCGCTGCACTTGTTCGCAGACCGAGTTGTTTGGCTGCCCCGCTTTCCACCCTGCACTTGTTCCCAGGATCACATTCCGCCAGTATCGTTCCGGCCCCCGGGGCTCAGCTCCACTCTCACCAGAGCCCAGTTTCGTGACGTGAAAATGGAGGGGGTGGGGGGCGAACAAGAGTGAAAGCTGCCGCCCCGCCCCTGGAACAGGAGAGGGGGGGAGAAACTATCTGAGAGGGAGGAGCGAGTCTGAGGAGAGAAAGGAGAGGCGGGGCGGCAACATTGGCAAAGGGATGACACAGGGGGTGGGAGAAAACACGGACGGAGGACACGGACGGCGGGAGGGGGCGGGAGAGGACACGGACGGCGGGAGGGGGCGGGAGAGGACACGGACGGCGGGAGGGGGTGGGAGAGGACACGGACGGCGGGAGGGGGCGGGAGAGGAGACGGACGGCGGGAAACGTGCACAGGACAGCGAGGGGGGGGCGGAAAGGCACACGGAGGGGGCGGGAATGGGCAGACTTTCTGTGAAAGGGGAGGGAACGGGAAAAAACGTAACTCCGCCCTGGGAAAAAATCTCCGGAACGCCCCCGAATCTGGTCCAGCCTTGATGGACAGATCCGGCACTCAATGGCTAGCCTCCATTTATGGAGCTAGCCAATGAGAGCCGGGGGATGTTCCAGGAGTCCTTATTGACGACATAGGATTTCACCTGCGCTGAAGAGCTGCGCAGAGCGCAGCCTTCGGCAGGCGAAACCCAAAAAGATCCCAAACCAATTTGGTAAAATCAAATAACTTAAAAAAAAAAAGAAATGTCACCAAAATTACAAAAACCCAATAAGGGGTCCCAGAGATATGATTTTTGAAAGTTTAAGGTTAAAAGTAGCACCAAAATCGTTAAGCGCCACCAACTGCATCAACTGGTCATGGAAGACCAGAACCTAGGCAGGTTTTAATACCCACCTTGATGGAGCATGGGTTGGCTACAGAAACCAGGTTTGACCCGGTTGGAATTTTTACCCTCAGTCTCTGAAATGGAAGCAAAATCTTCTGCTAGACATGGCTGTGGCTGCAGAAGGCTACACATTGGACAGCTGTTGTAGGAGGTCTTGGCGAAGCTGAGGACTTTTGGCTGGAAAGTTCCGAGTAGGTGAAATGTGAAACTCATCTCTGGTTACTTTTGTTTCCCTCATCCAGTGATGTTTTTTCGCATTAGTCACTTTATCTGAAGTTGGGATTCCTCCAGTGGGGCCAGGCTGCAGGCTGTGGTCAAAGAGGCGTCCACCAGGCCAAACATCTTCTCCAAAGGTCCAGCTGAATCACATTTTCTGCTGTAGCAAAGCTCTGATTGGGGAAACCTGACTTCTAGCCTAGTGTCAATGCACCTTTGTTTGCTTAGCAGGTTTGTTCTGGTCCTCTGAAGCTCTTTGGAGTCAAAATGTTCGAAGACCCAGATTCTCAGGATGTTAGGAGGAGTACACAGCCCAGGCTTCCAGAACCTCATGAACAGCACTTGGAGGTCAAGACTCACTCCATCAGAAGTCACCAGCATGATTCATGACAGGTCCAGTTGGAACTGGCCAGCTGGGCATTTGCAAAAAAAGTCCCCTTGTAGCTTATTGTGTCCCTGTAGTCTGCACAGGAGGTAAACCTTATGACCCTTGAAGTCCACTTCTTTCCCCTGTGTATGAGATGGAGAGTAGGTCCAGTTCTTTGGGCTCTTCCCAGGTCTCAGTCAGCAGGTCAAGTCCTCTTCTGATCTTCTACAGGTATAGTAGTGTTCTGAAGAGGGTACTGTGGATGCCATGTTTATGGCTTGTGTGTGACTTCTGACCCCTCCCTAAACAATGACGTAACCATTCACAGGGGTAATCGTTCCCACTTTTGCAACATTTCCTGTGTGCCCTACATCAGAAAATACCACAATGGCACTTTCTGTCTAAATCCAAGATGGAGAAACTCTTCTCCCCTTGTGCAGAACCTGTGTGTCCATATCAGATGTGTGGCCAGGGAAGTGAGTAACTCCTCCTCTGTGGCCGCCCACACGCAGTTCTAGGGGCAGATCCTTTTGCCCTGTACCTGCCTGATTGGCGGAACAAAGAAGAGCCCTGCTCAGGTGTCAGATAACATTTGCATGTGACAAGGTAGGCATTCTTTGAAGTTAATTAAGTTACTGGGCACTGCTCAAAATGTAATTTTGCCAGAGGAACAGAACCACCTTCCCACACCCAAGTTTTTGTCTCCTGTTCTGGGAGCAGTTTTCACTAGGGGTGGGTGAAAAATTCCGCTCCACCGGAGGAGTTTGCAGAGTTTTGCCCACTCAGCTCTCTGCTTGGAGCACAGAGTTCTGGCAAAACTCCACCAACCGCCACGTGGCCCGAGTTTTTCCCCATGTGTGCTAGCCAACATTAAGTTGGTCAACGTGTGCAAAAATTTGCAGCCTCTAGTGCAATTTTCAAGAGCTAGAACACCTCCTTGCGGGATTTCTCAAAGCGGGCGGTCACAGCAGGTCGCTAGCGTTGAGAAACTTGCCGCTCGCAGTGAGAAAGTTGTAGCTCAAGTAGAAAATCTACTCAAATGGCAGCAAAAAAGTAGAGTCCTCTTGTGTGCAGCGTGGTGCAGATTGCACTGATTTACACAGGGAACAAGCTCCCAATACTAATAATCAGCATGAGCAGTGCGACATACCAACATTTTGCAGCTCGGAGACTTCTCTGGACTCACGCTGAGTTTTTAGGTAACTCCACAGAATTCCACGGAGTAAAACTCCACAAGTTCTGCCCACCCCTTGTTTTCACACCTCATTCAGGGTTAGGTACTCAGAGGGCTGCAGCTCGAGGCTAATTCAAATTACCTTCCAAAGATTCTAGGCAGGGAAAAGGTAATTTCTGAAAGTACCTTTTCCAAAATATTTGTTAAATATCTGACTTTACCAGTTAACTGGGCCTTTAATAAATATTACAAAGAGTCCAAGAATACAATTTTCAGATGTTTTCTGATTCATAAATTAAATTTAACATTGTATCCTGGTGTTTTCCTAGAAAGCAATCAACATTGTCACAGAAAAAATATCTTTTGGGGGATTTTCCCTGCTAGGGCATGTTTAACTTTTAATTCCTACATGCCATACTTTTAAATACCATGCACACTGCCGTATGAGCAGTTTGGCCTGCTTAGCGGTTACTTATCAATGTTTTAAAGAAGGAATGAAGAATGTCAGAAAGGTTTATTTTTTCGGGTTGAATTACAGTTTAAAAGCTGCTTTAGTAAGGCTACAGTGGGAGGCCTGAAACCATGTTTGTATTGTCACTAGTGGATGGCACACTGGGTTCCGCAGTCCACTAGTGACATTTAACTTGCAGGCCTGGGGTACACTATGTATTATTTACTGGGGAAATAACCTTTGCAATGCAACCATTACATCACACTACACTTACAACGCAGTCATTACATCGCAACATCCTTTACAATGCATGTCACTACAACGCAGGCATTACAACGCATACCATTACAATGCATGACACTACATCGCATGTCACTACAACGCAGGCATTACAACGCATAGCATTACAAAGCATAGTACCCCTACACTATCCAACACTTACCCTACTGTTGCACCCCCTAGAGTTAGAATAGTAATTTTTAACCCCTACACTATCCAACACTTACCCTACTATTGCACCCCCTGGAATTGGAATAGTAATTTTTACCCCTACACTATCCAACACTTACCCTACTTTTGCACCCCCGGAGTTAGAAAAGTAATTTTTACCCCTGTACTATCCTACTTACCTTAAATACAATGTAATGGTATGCGTTGTAATGGTATGCGTTGTAAAGGTTTAATGCGATGTAAAGGTAGTTTCTAAAAATGCAATGTAGTGTCATGCGATGTAATGGAATGTGTTGTAAGTGGTATTGCGATGTAAAAACTGCGGCTCATGAGTAATTTCTGAAGTCCTACTCCCACCAGATGTCCACCCTCCTTCCTGACTTCTGCTCGCTCACGTTCTGTCGCGAGTTGGCTCAAGGCTGCGAACACTGGACACGGCTACAATGCAGTGTTCGAGCATCTGGACACCGTGCTCGGATCTGCTCCAACCTCGCTTCGCGAGTGTTAAGCGGCATTGCTCTCCAGGGTGCGCTTCACAATGAATGGCAGAATATAATAGGACATTAGCCGTCTGCAGTTATGGACCATCTGGACGCGGGGATAGAGCGCATCACGCGGTGGAGGGCTCTCTGGTTAGGGTGTATATTCTCTTGTTTTAATTAGCTGGTGCTTAAAAGAATGATTTATCAATGTGTCCCTAGTCACTCTCGTCACTGAATTGCGCTGGGCCTATTTCTGGGCCTGGGCAGAGATCAATTTAACAAGCATTGGCAAACTCAGTATTCCTGGCTTGCATTTTATGCCCTTGCTAAAATGTTGTTAACAAAAAGCCTGCTGCCGTGAAAAAGCAAAAGAAAGCAATTGCTTTATGTATTCATTGAATATATGAGATAAACAATTGAAAGTGTGAAGAGTCAGCATGCTTTTGAGATGTAAGACAATCTCTCATGTGTTGCAATGCAGGCACACCACAGGAGGCAGATAATGCACCAAGCAGCCAATTTTTCTGATAAATTTGTTACAGTGCCTGCTCAGAATTCATGCCCAGTACTCCCTGTGCAATTAAGTATCTCTAGGCGAGAATGAGGGAAGCCCCAATTTTTCAAGTTGGACCACTTTCTGTGGAGAGGTGTGGCTCACTGTTTAGAGGCGGCAGACCTGTAAGCAGAGAACGGCACGGGACCAGGGTTCAATTCCCGACGCGGCAGGGTCTTGGACCAGGGAAAACGGACTCGATAATTCTCGCCTCAGTGCCTACTCTAACCAGGGAACACACTCGGTAACTCTGGGCATTAAGCTTGCCTCATCTCTACAACGGCCCCCCACAGACGCCGGGGATGCCTGGTTTCACCCTGGAGATACCCAGAAAGGGACCATCTCACAGGGAAAACCAGGATGGGTTCCCCAGTGGTCTACAGCGCCAGGACACTCGGGTAGAGTAATAGTGCGCTTTACAAGTATCCCACTTCTGTGGCACTCTACCCTATCGAATGTACAGGCGAAATCTATAAATACAGTATACACTATGGGCCAGATGTAGGTAACCCCAGATTACCGATTCTTAAATACCGAATCATACCGATTCTGTATTTAGGAACAGGCAAATGGGATGTAGGTAATTTTTCCCTAAAAAATTACCAAATCGGTAAGTTTCGGTAATTACCGAATCGGTAAGTTTCGGTAATTACCGAATCGGTATTTACCGATTCAGTAATTGTCATTCATTCCTATGGGCCTGCAGGCCCATAGGAATGAATGTCAATTACCGAATCGGTAAATACTGATTCGGTAATTGGGGGAAACATTGAAGGGTGGCAGGGTGTCACTTTCACACACTGTTGCACCCCTCAGTTGTGTATGGGTGAACATGTTGCAGACATGCGTGCCCTAAGGGCATGTATGTCTGCAACATGACACTGTTGGAAAAGCAAAAAAAAATGCTTTTTCAAAGGTTTTCATTTTTAACAACAACTTCTAGTTGGTGGTAAATAACGAATCCTTAACTGAGGAATGCACTAACTTGAGTGCTTCCTACATCCTGGATTCGGTAATTTACCGAATCGGTATGTTAAGAATTCGGTATTTTACCGAATCCTTAAATTACCGATTCGGTAAAATACCGAATCCTTAAAAAATGCCACCTACATCTCAAAAACCCAATAACGGTCGGTAACGGCCGAAATTCGTTAATTTCGGCCGTTACCGACCGGTATTGGGCGACCTACATCTGGCCCTATGTTTTTTTTAAAACGTACATTTCGGTTATCATTTTAAGAGGTAAGATTTATTAGATGAGGTTCAATGTGGTCTCATTCAACATTCATCTAGCATGATTCAATACACTTCGTGTATCCATTTGAAAATATCCAGCAGGAAAGCTTTCGCAAAAAGTTTAGCAGAGGAGTCAAGGAAAGAAAAGGGTTCTGTAGATTTTTAGACTGCTTAATAAACATGGATGATTAGTCTACCTCGCCTGCAAAGAGTGTTCTGTCAGTAAATAAGCAAGAATTATATGGCAAAGTAAATACCTGTCCCAAGTATGAGGAGGGATTTATTTTAAAGACTTTTGCAAACAAAGGCATGGATTTACTAAGAAAGCACATGTGTGCGAATCTGCAGCACTGCAATGCACGAGCAACATAAAATATACCACCACCATATTTACAACCTGTCTTACACAGAACATGTCATCAGCCACACATGCACTAAACATTCCGGGCATTATTTACAAGAAAGTCACGCAGGACAGTGCTGCAAGCCATTTGGCCGCGCCGCGCTGCGTTACTTTCAAAGCAGAGGGATGAGTCATATTTACAACAACGTGACGGATCCCTGTTCTCTCCCATGCACTGGCACACTATTGGCTGCCATGTGCCTGCATTGTGGGGATGATTGTTTTTGTGCAGGAAGGATACCTTCCTGCACAAAAACAATCACTATAAGTGTTTTCCACTTTCTATTTGTGCTGCAGAATGCAGCACGCAGAGAGGAAAAAACGAGGAGAAATAAAAGTATTTCTCCTCGTTTTGCCTCCTAATGCCTCCCCTGGTAGGCGGATGATTCTGACACATTTTCAGGTTTACGAAAAGCAAATCTGGGAACATCCACAGGAACACCTATGGCACGCCCCATTTGGGCAAAGTTCTGCATGAAAAAGGGGCGTATTTACACACAGAGTGGCTTTACGTGGCCTTGTAAATATGGAGCACCACCCTCCGCCGCCAGTCCGTAAAAAAAAGTGACACACCAGTGGCTCAAGGGGCTTGTAAATACACCCCTCTATGACTCCATAATGCTAAATGTGATTTGCCTTTAACCCCTGGTGCATTGGCAAGCAAGCATTGTCTAGGACAGTGATAATCATGTTGGCCCTGACTCTCATGTGCTACATACGCTGACACACGTGTTAAGAGAAGTGCACACATAGATCTATGCTTTACATGTAAATGTGGAAGTGGCAAAGGAATATAAATAGAAAATAGGAAATATCTACTACAAAGTAGTAGACGGAATGAGCCAAACAAGTCGCAAAGTTAGTGCACGGTTGCCACCTCGCTCGTGAGAAGGTGCCATGTCATGCCATAGTATCATAGAGTTTTCCAGTCATTATCAATGCCATTGTCATGTCATTAAACCAGATGTTTGACGACGACATATGTCATGTCCTTTTACTTAACTGCACGAATGTGTTCAAGTATTCAATTTTTGAGCATACAGGTCGTACTGCCTATATATTTCAACCTGCGTGTGCATTTGATTGCATATGCAACGTATTGAGAGTTGCAGATGACCCTGTGTTTTATTTAATTGGATTTATTGTGCCAGTCTAAAACACTTTTTGGATTATTAATTCTAATTTTGCATGCTTTGCAACAGTTGCATTTTCTGAATCCAGATTGTAGGTGGTCTAGCCAAGTTATTGTCATTTGGTCGGTAAAATAAATTATTACTAATTTATCCTTTAGTGATGGCACTTTTCTAAAGGTGACTGTTGGTTTGTTTCCCAAATGTGTGCCAGTGTCTGGGTCTTAAGCCATTGTCAATGCTTGTTGGATATATTGCAGATCTTGTTGCTGTCTTTACTGTATGTTAGGATCAATCTTAGATGAGTGAAATTGCTGCTATTCTGGACTTGTGTAATTAGTGTCTTGGGGCTGAAGATAGTTCCATGGAAAATGCTATTAGTTGCAGTGTATTTTCTAAATAGTGTTGTTTCTATTTTGTCCTCTTATGCATAAACCAAAATGTCTAGGAAACTGACACAAATATTGCATACTGAGCATGTAAATTGTAAGCCAAGGTTGTTGCTGTTCAGATTGTCAAAATGTGTCAAACCCCTCTTTAATACCATCCAATATTAAAAACAAATCATCAATATATGTTAACCAAAGGATGGTTTTATCCAGTGCTTGCTGATTGTCTTTTCCCCATGCATATTCCTTCTCCCACCATCCCATTGTGATGGTAGCGTAGTTTGAAGAAAAGCAAACACCCATGGCAGTGCTACACAGTTGATGGTTTATCTCATGGTGTAAAAACAGGTCAGGGACAATCAATATTTGCCCGGCGGTATCGCCTCTTTAACCCACAAAATATTAATCAATGAAGAGGCAGGCGCTGGAGACTGGAAGGCAGGAAACAAGGTTTATTCTCTCCGGAGGAGAACACATCAGTTCGGACAGCCAGTATCGTCACGAGGTGCTCTAACCGCATCTCTGAGGCCTGGCCTCTTATACACAGTTTACGAATTTTATTGCAGGTAACACATTCTTGCAATGCTTTGAAGTATGAAAGGACATCCTCGGAATCTCCCCTTCAGGCCCGTTACCACACACATTTACAGTTGAAGTCCCCACCCCGGTCACAACAGGTGATGATCATCGCGCAGCTGGACATTCCGCCGATTCACGGAATGTGGGGGGGTGATCGGATCTCATAGGGTGGGGGCTTTGATCAACTCGAGGGTCCTTTAATGGGGGAAGCTTCCTACTGTACGGGGGGGCAATAAACAGTATCCGCAGAGCTAGGTGGCGGCCTGCGAACGAGGAAGACAAACGGGCACACAGGAAAGGGGGTTTGTATCAAAGGGCCTGGGACCATGAAAGGAATGAAGGGAGGTGTCGCGCTGGGAACAGGATGGGGTTCTGAGGCAGAGCTGTGCTGAAGAGGGGTTTATGACCCAAGGCATGTGAGAGTGGGGGGGTGGCCAGTGCGTGGGGGGGCTTGTGAGGGCGAAGGGCTGTGCTGGGGGCCAGTGGCGTGCAGAGGGTGGTTCTGATCGAGGTACCTAAAATGGCGGGTGCGCACGACAAAAAGTGTGGCATCAGGGGAAAAGGCAAGATGGCGCAGATAATGTTTACCAAAACCGTACTAATTTTCCACAGTCCTCCCTTTAACATTCCCAAGACATCTTGCTGGCCTATTTCCTATCCATGTCTACTGTGGCGGTCATGAGTAAAAGAAGTAGGAACCCATGTGAAGGAGCTGTAAACAGTACATTTAAAATCTTTCATCCTAGGAGGCGGGCCTATCGTTAAGCTCGTTGCAGGAAAGTCATAGTAATGCAATATCAGACAAAAACAATTCTGTAGTGAGAGCATTGGGTACATTTCATAGATGCTTATAGTCATTCGGAATATGGACTGATAGTGTAGTGTAGTTCCTATCTTCCCAATAGGCTCTGCGCATTCGAATAATACCTACAGCAGTAAAGGCCTAGGCCAGACGTTAACTAGGTCTACTACTGTCGATACTAGACTTAAGTTTTGGGTTTGCCAGCATAGCTCAGAGTTCGCTAGAAACTTTCTCGAATGTTCAAGGAGGAATTAACTTCCCTGATTAGACAAGAAGGGATTTAGTTTCTGACAACCATAGGACATGACAACTTTGCTCTCCCCTAATCAAGAGTCAATCTCGAGAGTCGTGTGAACAAAAGGCAAATTATTTTACTCAGTCAGTACGTGCATTCTTAGTCTCATCAGAATGTAGAGAAAAGGAAGAGACGGGCGTGTTCAATAAAAAGATGTTATTTATTGATCAGTCTCTTTTCTCATACAAGAGAAATGGATCGATATTATTGCAATACTTATAGCTAAGTAAAGTGCATACATTAAAAGCAATAGTATAAAGTAATACTGTAAAAACATTGATATGGTTTCTAAGCCATATGATGTTTAAAATGATTAAAATATATTTACATACACATATACATTTGACTAAACGTACTCAACTGGTGTTTCTAAATACGCCTACCCCGTGTACCAGACCTAAGCCTAATACGTGGGCGGGAATAGAAAGTTACAGTTTAAGTTAAGTTTGTTTTTGCCAAGTGAATAACTAAAGACTTCTCTGTGAGGGGTTATTCAGTTCTGTACCTGGAAGTTAGGATGAATGAGGAATGGTATCTCTTTCTCTGGTCTCGATATTCCAGGCTGCCTGCGAGGGCTACCCGGAAGCGCCGGTGCTGGGTCTCTCGGCAGGAGAAAGCAGCTTCTCTCAGCGCGTCAGAAAGGCGGGGCTGCTGCCAGCGGGGTCTGCTCTGCTCTCGGCTTCGGCAAGTATGGCTGCTCCGTCTCGTCACCACGCGTGTGTTTGCATAGGGCGAGATCGGTAATATTTATACCTTTAAGGTGCCGAGATTGACGTAAGGATGGACATAGATACGTCAATAGAGATGTCATACGACTTGCTCGTTAGCACATTCTTTTACTAAAGTTCTCGGTGAAATCAAAACAATGGCCGCAGGGTTTTGCCCAGGTTGTCATAGGTTTGATTTGTTATGAGAACTCCGTATGCCTTATCAGGGGCTGGAGGAATATCGCTTGTCTAATTAGATCGCAAGCGTTATGACCTAATCAGATAACACGTTCCTGTGCCGTAGTGTGACTGCGTCAGATAACGGTATCTGCATCATGGGGGCTTTCTGCCTCATGGGCTGACTGCTAGTTAACTTGTTGGTTTGTTTAACTAGAATAGGGTCAGGAATAGGGGGATCGATTCAGAACCGATAGGAATACATGACACCCACTCCACGCTAACTATGGACATATTTACTAATCTAGGCATAGTATAACATAGTACAACATACTATAGAGTAGTGTGTATACCTTACCACCCCAAAATACATAAATGCATTTTGAAATTTTCAAATATACTGAAAAAAATTGCAGACATATATATATGGTATGCACTCAAGCTGTAGAAAAATGCCAAAGTAATTGCATTTGTATACATTATTGCTTATTTGGTATATGAGAATTACACATGAAATGGTTTCTGACAGAAAAAGGTTTCGAGACCATTCCATCACAGAATAAAATATCTTTATGAACATGCCAGCGGGCAGCTAATGTCTATAAGCTATCTAAATTTTTAGAAACCTTAGTTCTCTAAGAATAGTTCTTTCTTTAAGCAGAAGATAGTGTCCCGAAAAATATGCAAAAATATTTGGGGCTGCTGAAAAAACTGCTGTCCGTGAACTGGAGCGAAAATGTTCATGTGACTTTATTTTTAAAGTTGAAGGCCGAATTCAGGGAACGCCGTGTGCGAGCTTGCTCAAAAGTCTCTATTTCTGTTCGGGTGAGAACATCATATCATTTAGGCTTTCGAAAAAACTGTCAACAGCTTCCTGGGAAAGTTCCACTAACTCGGAAATAGGGGTAATCATGCATTCTTGCGCATGATTGTCTCCAGTGACATTCTGATTCGCATTGCTGACAGAAGGTCGTACCTGTTCGATGCTGCTTTCATCTTGAACTTCACTACCCATCAATCGTAGTGGTGAAGCTTCCACGAATGCCGTCATCAGGATTGGTAGCCTTTGAGGGCAGCACAATGCATGAACCTTGATCGGGCTCAACAATGTCTCTGCATCCATTGGCGCATCCGATTGTAGCGTCAGACAGGTGTCTAACACGCATTCTTCTCCGCATAGCAGACACCTTAGTACAGGTAAAACACATCTTTGCCACATTGGTCGAAATGATAGAAACCAAGTCATGTTCAGGTCTCTAAGCCGGGAGAGTCCCAGGATTTTTGATATCCGGTCCCGGTATCCAATGGCTAGGATTGTTTCTTCCCTTGTCGCAAGAGTTTTGTCTGTGACATGGGTTGCCATAATGAAAAATAAGGACTAAGAATAGGATTCCTGCAATTAGTCCCAGGATCAGGGGAAGTCCGCCAAAAATCGAATGGGCGAAATCTGGAAAAATACCCAGTATGGCTTTGAATGGTGTTAATGCCATCGAAAATACTGTCTTAAATACCTTTGAGATCCCATTGGTATCAGAAATATTTAAGATTTCATTCAGGATTTCCGCGAAATGTACGGGGGAATTAGTTGATAATAATGTATGTATCTCTGCAGTCGTCCTTGCGACTTGTAGATCATACGTTTCTTTTGATGACGAGAGCCTGGTAGGCGTCTGAAGAAGGACTGTTTTCATTCTGCTTAAAGTATCTATTCGAATAGAAGTAATTTTCAAATCGGGCCATGCCCTTGCCTCCCTGTCTGGAAAGGAGCTGGGGAACAATGAGCGTCCACAGCACTTGACCTTCGCAGTCGTAGTTACTAGATAAGGAGTCCCGGGCATAAGACTACAACATTTGCGGTCTACAATAAGAATGTAACTCCCATTATAGAGTCTTTGAAAGAATGGTTCTATCTCAGTTGCAGGTGCGCCTTGCTGGTGAATTCATACAAAGGTTGTATGAATTCCCTTCACAGGCTCCATGCAAACTAATTCCATTACACAGAAGCGTGCCGCTTAGTGACATCGCACAATTGTTGCCACTAAGAAACACTTTCTGTCCTTTATTACTGACACATGCATGTGAATAGGGCAGGTTCCATGTTGTTTTAAGGTACCCCTTTCCCAATTTCTCGTACATGCCAGCCTGTATATATTTTTGGCAGTATTGAAACCTGAAGGTTGAGATTGGAATATTTATGATTCCATGTATTATCCATTCACTGACAGGTCGTTCTGACATTGTCATTGGTAATCTTTCAAGTTTTTCAATGCTCAAGATTGTATAATCAGCACCCTTTTGCGCCATACTGATTTGTCTATCAGTAAGGTTAAAGATTTGGAATAGTGACGTTGTGTTGATTAAACGCCAAGGCACATAGCCTGAACGCAGATTTTGTAACGTCCAGCCAAGCTGTACAATAGAGCGCAATTGTGACTGACCGTGTTGTAATAACAGTAAGTCTTGCGATAATATATCGATTGCTGAAGACACAATGCTGTCCAAAGAAAATATTCTGGAGGACAGAGTCATTAACCCATTGTCCACTACAGAAAGTGATTTTTCCAAATTAATACGGTCAATTTCCCGTATTCTCTCTGCTGTTTCAATTTGAGTAACCTTCCAGGCCTCATTGTATGCTGCATATACAGAGGCTGCTATGAAACGCTTTTGACGCTGTTTGCGTGGTCCCATTATGAAATCACGCAAGTCAGCACCATCAGTAAGTAAAGTTAGGTGTTGCTTAATTTCTGCCAGTGTGGAGGTTTGTAGCCATTGAAGGCATAATTTGCCCACACTGTAGGTGGTTATTATCCCTGGGTGATGTCTTTGAGGATATCTAGGGTCTGGCCTGGTCATTTTGAACCCCTGTGTTTTGTTCAGGAATCTGTCTTGACAGTTATTAGTATCTGTGGGCCAGATCAACCACTGTTTCCAATCAGGATGTGTTCTGTTTTGGTTTAATATATGGTTTACGTCTATCTCTTCATCTGTATCAGAGCTATTGTTAAACATTGTTGGCTTTGGAATAGACGGTTTATTTAGGTCTTTGATTTTGGCTAAGCCAAGACAGGTGGTTTGTTGGACAGTGTCATTTAAAAATATAATTTGTTCTGGGATCATGCAGGCTCTAAACAGTGATTCTATACCCTGTACTTGCCATTCTTTTGTACCCCAAACACTTTTCAATTCAACATTTTTGTCCCAATAATCAAATCCAAAAGTATTCATTTGTTCAAAAAATGAGTCTGAATATATCAATTTTGTGTTGGTTATCATGGTTTTGGTTCCTGTCTTGTTCGACAATTTAAAATAAAATGTGTCAGCATTACTTGTGTTTAAACCTGAAAAGTATGAATATTTGTCGTATACGGTTCTTGAGCTCCCTTTTGGAGGAGTTGCACAATGTTCCCATTGATTATAATTTAAAACATTTCTAGGCTGTGCAGATCTATGTAGAAAATGGTTACCATAGTGGTTATAGCAATACATACTATCATAATTTGTAGAACCCTGCAAATAATCATGTTTGGTAAATTTAGCAGACATTACTAAATCAGACATCATGTTATTAATACTTTCAAAGTCCCAATCATCAGCAAATGAGTTTGGTTTTACAAAGTCACTCAAGGAGATCTTAATTTGGTGTGGATATTTCAGGATCTCGACCGGACCATAAATTTCATAGTCAGTGTTGTCCCAGGCTACCCCACCCGGTATCGGATTGGCTGTGAAGTTGGCTGAAGAAAGTTCTCTTTTCTCGACGTGTGAAGATGTGTGTGGTTTGAGGATCAAGTTGATTTTCTGACTTGCTGTGTCCATTTTAGCATATTTTCCCTCAATGAAGCGTCCCAAAGTTAGTATCATGATGAGCCAAAGTATGAGGATAAATGCACCAAAACCCACCCAAAATTCAATCCATGGAGAAATCAGGTATGTTTCTTTCAGTTGTTTCAAAAGTTCTTTAGCTTTATCTTTAAAGGTTTTTGATGATGGCTGTGTCTTTGATTCACTGAAGTTTTCAGAGGAATCATCGAAGTTTATGAAGTAGCCGGATGCAGTTCTGTCAATTGTCCCAATTGGTTCAGGATTTCTGTTTCTTGCATTTTCACTTGGTACTTCAGTATAGATTGGTGTGTCTCTGCTAAATGTTTTTATTTGGGTTTTCAGAGGTCTGAGTTCTATTGCATTGTTGCATAGTACTTGTTGTTCTTCTGTAGGCGTTTCAAATGTGATGAGCCTCTTCGTTAGGACCTCTGTACTGGTAGCAAACCTTGGTGTTCTGCTACTTATTGGGAGTCCACTTGGCCTACTGTTTGTTATCGGCCACATGTTGTGGTTTTACCAGGTCGATGGATACAACTCGGTTCTCCTTTTTACCAGCAAGTGGCGGTAGTACAACTGATCTTGTCCCGTTGACAGACAAGACAGGAACTGCTTTTCTGTAAGAAGGCCCAAATTCCTTCTTTACCGCGATCTTTTCCCTGACTAGATCCCCGACTTTTGGAATCCAGACAGGTCTTGCAGGGACAGGTGGTGGTTCTTCAGTGGTTGTTGGCTGTTGTTTCAACTTTATGTTGCTCAGGTCTTTTCTTGTTTTGTTTAAGTCCTGCAAAATAGCCAAACGGTCTTTGATATCAAAGCTTTTTTCTTTCACCACTGAAGTCTGACTATCAAGTAAATGTAAATGTAAATGTACAGGAATTTATATAGCGCAAATCACCAAGCGGTTTCTAAGCGCTTGCTTAGGGAACCCGTCCTGGTATTCCCCTGTGAGATAACCCCGGCAGGGTATCCGCAAGGTGAAAGCCAGGCATCCCGCCGCGAGGGGCCGTTGTGGAGATTAAGCAAGCTATTGCCCAGAGTCGCAGAGTGTGAACCCGTGAATCGAGTAGGCACCGGAGCGAGAATTGTCGAGTCCATGGACATTTTAGGACTCAAGACCCCGCCGAGCCGGGAATTGAACCCTGGTCCCGGGCTGACCTCTGCTTCCAGGTCTGCCTCCTCTAACCAGTGAGCCACACTTCTCCACCTTCAAGGTCAGAGATCAACATCCTAGTTCCAAATAATAATTCGTACGGACTGAATCCCTTCAGAGAATTTCTTGGCAAGTTATTTAGACTACGTTGGACACTTATTAAATGTTTGACCCACCCAGCTCCCGAACCTAATATCCTTTCTGCTATAGATTGCTTTATGCCTTGGTTTTTTCTTTACACCATCCCGTACCCTCAGGAAGGAAGTGAGAAGATTCCCGCTGGACTGTGCTCATTCGGCCATGTTTCCCCCCAGGCTGGTGGGCTTGAGTGAAAACAATGGTCGAACGTAGCATGCTCTTAGCGTATATGCCATTTAGACTCGCAAATCTTTGTATAACAGTCCGGACGTCAGCCGAGTGCTGGTGATTTACATTATAAGTGGAAACTAGCCTGTATATGTTAATCGCAAGCCATTCTTTTTACTGGTAATATTATCTGCCGTAATTTGACGAGGTATCAAACTGTTTCTCTCCCCACTGCGATCTCTATTGCAGTTTGGGCAGCGTTTTACAAACATGGTGTGACGCAGGCTCATGCCTGGCCACCAGTACCGTGATTGTAATTCTTCCAGAGAATCTTTTAATTTAAGGTGTCTGAGACCCTCGCCCATGTGTGCGTCTGCGATTAACAAGTTTCTCCTGTCCATGTTTGGAATCACTCTATCCCCCACTCCAGGGATTCGAGCAAAAGGGATGGAGTTTGCATCGATTATGTATGTATAATTGAGTGGATAGTTGATCGGTAACGCTGAGCAGTCGCCTTTTGATGACGTTTTCACCGCCAGCACTGTTTCACCGTCAATGTATTTTAATGTACGCTTTTTTCGAACTACGGGAGCCGATTTAGTGGCTGCCGCTACGGCTGTTTCAGCCAATGAATTCCCTACAACGTGAACGCCATCACGCTGATGACTCAGTGAGTGAGTCACGTGAGTCTTTGGTAGTTCTTTTTGTAAAAGAGCTATTTGTTCCCAGAGCAGTTTCTGCTTTATTGGTGCATCTGTGTCATCTTTGTAACCGTTTTGAATCCATGCCTGCAAATCGCTGTTATATGATTTGACGCAGTAATATGAATCTGACACTATAAGTGTCGGGAATTCGCGATCCGCATTATCTAGCGCCATCTTCAATGCTATTATTTCAGTTTGTTTTTCTGAATTAGTTTTTACTGAGTGTGATTTTGTTAATAGAGGTTTTAGTTTACCTCCGCGCCACACTTCTTTTGTAATCTCACATGTGGGGTTGTATGCTTGTTCTCCCCAAACGGACGGTTGAGCATGTCCGTCTGTATAGATTACACAGGCGTAATGTCGTAAAGGCAGAATGTCGATTGGCAGAGGATATGTTTCTTCATATTCTAGATTTTTCAATTCTTCTAGTTCTGGATCAAAGTAGTAGTATACTTTGTCCGTTGTGATAGAATTCACCCATTGTATCCATTCCGGATTCAATGTTGTTGTTGGTAAATTACACGGTGTTGTTAGTGCCTCAAAGGCTGATTCTGCTGTTCTGACTGTAATGTGTCTACCGTCCGCTTGATCTTTTTCTCTAGCTATTGCGGTTTGAACTGCATGAACAATTTTTTCTTTGTTGCTGAATCTCTGTTCAGCTTTTGTGTACAAGTGTGATTTGAATGCAATTGGTACCTTTTCTCCCTCATTAGAGGTCAGGTATGTGAATCCGCATCTCCCTGGGATGACTCGAATCACAAGATTGCGTGTGTTATCACGTGTTTCTAATTTTGTTTTAATTAGCATGTCTGTTTGTAAGGATCTCAAAATTTCTGTGTGTATTTGAGTCCAATTGGATCTTTTAAAATCTGGTTTAATTAGATCATAAAGGGGTTTGACCCTTTCTGCGTAATTTGCAATGTATGTTCTTCCGAAATTTAGGAAGCCTAGAATCGACTGAAGATTTTTTAGTGTTCTAGGTGCTTGGATTACGGCGCATTTCTCTAGGAAATTGTCAGCCAGGCTTTTGCCTTCACTTGATAATTCATATCCTAAGAACAGGACTGTCAGATGGGCAATTCTGGACTTTTTAAAGTTGAATTTGTAACCCTCTGCAGCGAACCCAAGTATTATGGTGTTCACTCTCTTCAAGTGAGTATCCAAGTCATCATCTGTTAAGTAAATGTCATCGACATAAGATAATGCTTCATCATCATATAGTTGTAGTAATTCTGTTACTCTCGCTGAGAATACCCCCGGGCTGTTCTTGTACCCCTGGGCTAACCGACAGAATTGTTTTTGAGTGCCATTTACTGAGAATGCAGTTAAATATCTGCTCTCTGGTGCTATGTTTTGACAAAAGAATCCATTGGAGATGTCAAAGGTTGTTTTGTATTTTTTGCGCACTATGTTATTCATTAGTGCAGCACTGTGTGAGTTTTGCACTGCAAAAGTTTTGCAACATGTGTTAAGGTGTCGGTAATCCAAAACTAGACGATATGAATTGTCTGGTTTGGAGACCGGAAACAAAGGATTGTTCATTTGTGAGGTGCAAGTTTCAATCACCCCCTGGTATTCTAGCTGATCTAGTATTTCATTTACCTGTTTTTTAGCTTCTTGCTTAATTGGGTACTGCCTTTGTGCAGTAGGTTGTGATTTTAACTGGATTTTGTGAGGAGGAGAGTCCTCATCCCATCCTACGTGATTTTTATATAAAGCAGGAGCTAGAGCCACTGCCCACTTCCTAGCAAGTGTATATTTTTTATGAATCGGGATATGATTCGAGAAGGCAGGCATAATTATTTCTTCGCCATGAGGGCACTCCCTGACAAACTCTGGTGGCCAGTCTTTTTCAGCTAGAAGGATGTCATAACCCTTGGAGAGGTTATCCCAAAATAGTCCCCTTATTTTCCTAGTCTTATCTCCCTCTATACGTAATGTTATCTCGTATATCTTGTGAGGTTTGCTAACCCTGGTGTCTGCAGTTTCCACTTGAAGATATTCATTCGTGTCCACTGTCTCCAGATGATTCATAAGGACTTTGCGAGCTATGCTCACTTCTGCTGCGCTGTCTAGCATTGTCTGAGCCCACTCTCCGTTTTTCAGTTGTGTCCTCAGTATTCTCGGCATTGTTAACTACCTTGATACTGGCTACCTTCTTTTTTGGAAATTGTAATTTCTTTTTTAGCTGAGCAGGTTCCTTGTCTTTGGACTTGGCGTGCTCTTCTCTTTGTTCTGATCGTCCTCTTCTTTCCGATTTCTGCGAGGAAGTCTGAAAAGATTGAGAGGGACGTGTATCAATGTCTTGATATCTATCAGGTTTTTTTATATTATCCCTATTTCTAAGGTTATATCTTTTCCCAGAGGGGTCACTCTGGGGTGACCTTTGTCTTTGGTTTGGAGATTTTTCTCTTCGCCTAGGAGACCTTCCTCTGGACTGGAATTTCTTTTCTTTAGGATTGGATTGTTTGTTTCCATCCCAGTTCTTTTTTGGTGTATTATTATTAAAAAATATTTTTTCTGGACTTTCAGTCAGTTGCGGTTTTACTGGTATTCCACCTAAACTGTCTCTACCTAGTTCCTCATAGGATTTTTCTATGATTCTGGCAATTTCAGCTGGTTGGTCTGCTATATCTGTCTCTTTTAACCTCTGGCGGATCGCCACGTTTGCTGCTTCACCTTTTATGTTGGCTAATAGTATAGCCGAGACCTGCTTGAAGTCTTTTAGTAATTTCATACCAAGAGTTAAAGCGGGTTCTGGACCGTATTCATCTTGAATTTGTTTTAACACATCTGGTATTACCGAAATGGATGGAACACCGTGCGTTTTTGTGTAGATGGAAGCAAAGACTGTACCCCAAGTGTCACAGTCCTCAATGTGTGGTGCGATTCCCATTGGGAGACAGATAGTCAGAATCCTGTGTTTTTCTAATGGGGTGGTGTCAGGAAACACCGCCTCTATTTGGGTGATTTTTTGTGCCAACCAGAATGGTATCTGTTCCCGTTTAGCCGGTACTTTACCTAGGCAGGACTGGATGTTCTGTGGTGTAATTTTATTTGTGTTCCCCTGGTGAGGGGTCAGCTGTGGAAGTTTAATAGCTGGCTGAATTGTTGAAGTCCGCATCACATACTGAACTAATTGTCTATGAATTTTTATTAATTGTTTTAGCTGTATTAACAGCTCTGCTGCAGCCATCCTATCGATGTCTGGATGTGGTGTGTATCCGGGTAGGACCGGCCACGTTGCTCCTGGTCTACCTAAAGGACCGAGCCTGGTGATGTGATTATTGTGTTTTAGGGCGCCATCAAATAAGAGCAAATGCTCTTGGAATTTGAGTGGTACTTCCACCTCCTCGAAAGGAGTGTACTCATTAGGAGGTTCCTCTATTTTGTAATAGTGGAAGTACTTTGTTACAGCATTAGCTGCTGGAAAATGTATCCATGAATAATATACCTCTGTCTGCCGATATTCGTGTGCCTCAATTACGAATATGACTGTGCCACCTCTAGGTGTCAGTCCATTTTCTATAAGTTTTAAGGTTATAGATTTCCTTTTGATGACCGGGATGAGTATTATCTCCGGGTCTGCGTCTTGCAAAGTAGCATCAGCTGCTGCGAGTTCAGTTGCTATTCTAACTGTCTCTCTTTCTTCATCACTGTCCATTTTACCGACAGGATGGTATTCTGTTTGTTTGCAGATCAGGTTTCTTATGGAAACAGAGATTAGATGCACAATATTTTGGAACAGTGTATCCTTCAACGTTGACTATACCAAGAACCATACATAGGAGTTACCTCCTGCGAGGTTTTGGAGGATATTACCTTTCACCCACTCCAGACGTCTTTGGAGTATAATGGGAAAAGGGGTCTGAGTGAGAAAGCACGACTGAGTTACTCTAAATGTCTTACGTTAGTTTTATCGCCCTTTCCAAACGCGTTGGGCGCCATGTAGTGTAGTTCCTATCTTCCCAATAGGCTCTGCGCATTGGAATAATACCTACAGCAGTAAAGGCCTAGGCCAGACGTTAACTAGGTCTACTACTGTCGATACTAGACTTAAGTTTTGGGTTTGCCAGCATAGCTCAGAGTTCGCTAGAAACTTTCTCGAATGTTCAAGGAGGAATTAACTTCCCTGATTAGACAAGAAGGGATTTAGTTTCTGACAACCATAGGACATGACAACTTTGCTCTCCCCTAATCAAGAGTCAATCTCGAGAGTCGTGTGAACAAAAGGCAAATTATTTTACTCAGTCAGTACGTGCATTCTTAGTCTCATCAGAATGTAGAGAAAAGGAAGAGACGGGCGTGTTCAATAAAAAGATGTTATTTATTGATCAGTCTCTTTTCTCATACAAGAGAAATGGATCGATATTATTGCAATACTTATAGCTAAGTAAAGTGCATACATTAAAAGCAATAGTATAAAGTAATACTGTAAAAACATTGATATGGTTTCTAAGCCATATGATGTTTAAAATGATTAAAATATATTTACATACACATATACATTTGACTAAACGTACTCAACTGGTGTTTCTAAATACGCCTACCCCGTGTACCTGACCTAAGCCTAATACGTGGGCGGGAATAGAAAGTTACAGTTTAAGTTAAGTTTGTTTTTGCCAAGTGAATAACTAAAGAATTCTCTGTGAGGGGTTATTCAGTTCTGTACCTGGAAGTTAGGATGAATGAGGAATGGTATCTCGTTCTCTGGTCTCGATATTCCAGGCTGCCTGCGAGGGCTACCCGGAAGCGCCGGTGCTGGGTCTCTCGGCAGGAGAAAGCAGCTTCTCTCAGCGCGTCAGAAAGGCGGGGCTGCTGCCAGCGGGGTCTGCTCTGCTCTCGGCTTCGGCAAGTATGGCTGCTCCGTCTCGTCACCACGCGTGTGTTTGCATAGGGCAAGATCGGTAATATTTATACCTTTAAGGTGCCGAGATTGACGTAAGGATGGACATAGATACGTCAATAGAGATGTCATACGACTTGCTCGTTAGCACATTCTTTTACTAAAGTTCTCGGTGAAATCAAAACAATGGCCGCAGGGTTTTGCCCAGGTTGTCATAGGTTTGATTTGTTATGAGAACTCCGTATGCCTTATCAGGGGCTGGAGGAATATCGCTTGTCTAATTAGATCGCAAGCGTTATGACCTAATCAGATAACACGTTCCTGTGCCGTAGTGTGACTGCGTCAGATAACGGTATCTGCATCATGGGGGTTTTCTGCCTCATGGGCTGACTGCTAGTTAACTTGTTGGTTTGTTTAACTAGAATAGGGTCAGGAATAGGGGGATCGATTCAGAACCGATAGGAATACATGACAATAGGTTATTACATATGTAAGTTCATTTCGTATTCGGTTGGAGCATAATCAATACAATGGTGGCTGGGAGAGAAATGAGACGTAGTAAAAACGATAATCAGGGGTGTCACTGTTCGAAGGGGAAGTCTTATTGTCGTGGGCCATTATTAGTGAGTTCTCAGCATTCTTTGTAGTCTTCTGTTGGCACTGTTGAGCACCGGCGGTGGAGCTATGGGTCCAGCTCTATTCTAGGTCCTGTGTTGCAGGGCATGACCTTTTTCTCGTTTTCCTGGTCAAAAAGGTCCTTTTTCGCCCTGTGTCGAGTCGATTGTCAAAGAGTTCAGGTGGGAGAAGGGAGTGTGTGAGTAGTCCTTAGGGTAGGTCGGAGGAAAAGGGGATGGAGCAGGGCCAGATCGGGAACAGACCAGGGGGGCGGAAAATTTCAGGTAGGCGGGCCCATGACCGAGTTCAGAGGGCAGGGACTTTTCGGCATATGTTGATCATCGAGCAGGGGCATCAGATCAGCCCGTTCCTCTCATTTTGTCGAAAACAGTGCCTCGTCCTGCGATTCCTTACTGTTGCGGTCTCGCCTTGGCCAATGTCGCAGATGTCCCACGATCTGCAGTCAGGCCGCGTGCTCCCACATCCGGTCTTTCTCTACTCCGACAGTGGTACCCTTAAATGAGTTTGAAAAGACAGTCTTTAGAGAATTGGCAGAGGAAGGTAATCACATAAGTCTATTTCTCTCCCAGCTCCAAGCAACTGAGAAACATCCGTTACATTGGGGTTTACAACCAACATATAAATAATTGATGATGGGCTTGCTGGATTTCCTATAACTTTCCTTCGTAACTATTTCTTTGGTGTTTGTTGGTGTTACATTCATTGTCGTGGTACGAGATCTGGTACCTATTCATTGCATTTTGTTTATTACGGTCACATCAGTTCTTCTGGCAGAGACCCACTTTCCTAGTACGAGCCTTACGAAGCTATACCGTTCTCCAGGGCTTTATATTTTATGAAAAAGTGCAACGTGCTATCACCATGGTCTGATAGGTATCTTTCCGAGGAACGAACATAGGCTAAACAGTTTTCCATTCTACCAATGCATCCTACCTTTCAGCTAAACATTTTACTTTTAGCAGGGTTTATTGCAACAATTTCTTCATTTCGGTCTAATCTTAACTTTGCAAACATCATTCTAATTCCTACATAGTCTCTTACAACCTGACTGCTTCATTAAAAACCGGGGGCTTGCGATAACTATCCGACTCATTCCTTGGGGTGACCGGGGTCTTATGGAAAACAACTAGGAACATAGCAAACTGTGGTGAGGGACTATCGTCTTGCTTTGTGTCATGAGGGCGTTATCTAGCAGAAGGCCACAGTTCAGTTGGTAAGCGTTCAGTGACATTTCTCGAATTCTAAACTCTGTAGCTTGCTCATCAACAAATCATTTCTAGGAACAACGGCTGGCCTGTGTTAGTTGCAAGTCGACCCATCTCTTACAGCCGGGGGTGAGGGACATTTTTTAAAACTCTCGTCCGGGGCAGCTGATACAAAACTGGGGCGTTCTGGGAAGATGGGGATGTTTCGATTACTTTTACTGTTTGGGTATTGAGACACTTCGGGACGGGGGGGGTCGCGTTTTCTGCGGCATTTTGTCGTCATAGAAGCCACTGACATGTAGTTCCCTTATTACGGGTCAGATTAAGGAACCTCAGTCGTCTTACCTGTCCTTTCCCATTTGGCCAATTCTAGGTTTCATCGATATTTAGCAGAAAGGAGAGGTAGTGACACGGCATCAAGGTGATTTTATTTAAGACAAATTTTGTGCAAATACTTGCGGTATTTGGAGCCAATTGGGTGGTGCACCAGGGGTGGCGGTTTGCCAATTAGGTGCTAGTCGTTCGGAAGAGTGAGAGTGTGGAGAGGAGAGAGAGAGAGAGAGAGAGAGAGAGAGAGAGAGAGAGAGAGAGAGAGAGAGAGAGATGTGCAACAATAGGCTAAATAGTACACGTGCGACATGGAGAGTGGCCGTGTATCAAGATAGGCTATTCAGCGCATTACACAACATGAGACATTACGGGTCTGTGTTAGAATTGTGAAAGCATGCAGTTTGGGACGGACGAGCATTAGGCCGGGTACAGGGGTCATGCATTGAGTAAAAAGCACCATTGTGTCGCACTTCTCGCACTCTCGGTCCTTTGACTAGTTAAGTCAACGCTTCAGTCACATAAAAACATTTTCTCATAGTTTCAGACATACGTGACATGTGCCCATTCACGCAACACGGATTAGGGGTGATCGTGTTTCATCATATCATACAACTTATTGGCTCTTTCGTTACGAGAGCAGTTTGTGGGTGTGCTTAGGTGCCACCTTGCAGCGTTAGTCCGCTTCATGTATCAGACATGGCGAGGCTTCATATCTTCACCATACCTCAGTCGTGATTCCAATGTAACCTGTAGAGGGAGGAAAAGAGGGGAAGGGAGGGGGACAACATTCGAGCATATCAAATGCATGGGCACGAAAGTCCTTTACTTACCACATACTCGTCTTATCTCCTCGGGATAGAATCCCTGGGGTCTTGGTTTCTGAAGCCAGGGGGGGGGGCAGTGTGTCCTTATAGGCCGTGTGTAGGGAAACGTTGAAAATCAGAGGCACTTAGTGCGAGGTATCTAGTTTGTAGATGTATCTAGCTATCGGGGTCCTTAAATTTTTTCCAACGCTGTGATTGTTCTAAGGCATATCAGCTCTTTGGCCAACCCTGTTCCCTAGTACCTTTGAGTGCCGTACCTTCATAACATTCTATCATTTACACCGCTTCACTTTACCCGCCTTCAGAAGTCGAGGTCCTTCTCCATGCGTTAGTTCCTGAGCCAGTCGCATACTTGGAGGCAGAGTATCGTGTCTTAGAGTCGATCCTCCATCCGGGGCTGAGCAACCATCTTCTAATAACCTTAAAAAGAGAACAAAGCAGGGTGCACAGAAAAACTCTCCCGCTGATCCCATATTTAAAAAGCATGCAATACCTGTTCATAGTTTGGAAAACCTTTATTTGCACAATCGTTCAGCATGTAGATATGAGGGTGCAATCGTATTTGGCCGGACACGGCGATGGCTGAAGCACGTACAGTAAGGGGGGGTATTTTGCAGCATTAAAAACATTTAAAAGGGTTTATTTAGTCATTTGCAGGAAACTAAAAAGGTCTATCAATAGGTGAGGGATCAAGGGGCATTCATTTCATAATTGGAAGCACAGTCAGACTAGTTGCAATCAAATTTCCTAAATGCATACCGTGGGCGTGTGTCACAAGCGAGGTTACGTATCAGTTACAATAATATCATAATAAATCGTACATTGAAACCAACATTTTTAATGGGGTCCTTTTACATGTTCGTCGAGTGAACCCTCCCTCTTTTTCGTCAAGTGTACAAAGGATCATATACATATCTCAGAGCATCAAGTCTTATTAGCTAAAAACACCACGAGGTGTTCGTAAGTTCTCATTGACACCGGCGCCATTGTGGGCGGGGCCGGGTTAGTCCGGAAGTAGCATCAGGGACAGAATGTTTCCCACAACCGGCGGTTGGACCAGAGTCCTTTTCGGCAGTTCAAAAAACTCGTGCTAACAGAAGGGGTGGCTATGTCGTGGTTATTTCGTTAGCGATCAAGGCAGTTGTTCCTCACCGGAAGCCTGCAGGGGCCGAGGGCTCCGGGGACTTTTGTAGAATCTTCAAGGCTGTGGAGATGCTGTCGGAGGTGGGGGCTCGTGCCCCGGTGGGCAAGCGTCCGAGTTACACTGCTGGTCAGAGTTACTTTAGCGGCCTAGACCCGCCTTCCAGGGGGCCCAGACGCCATTTTGAGGCCCTGCAGCAGCCGCCCTTCGTCGTGTCTGCAAGAGTGGAAGAGACTTCTTGGGGCGAAAAATGGAACACCATGCCGTAGGAGCAGGACATTCGGCTCGAGGCGCTAGGGTGCAACTGTGGCGCCTCCACCTGGGGAGGCGAGGGAGACTCGTTCGCGCCGTCTCCCTCTCCCGGTGCACTCCACGCTGCCCTCTTTCATGGGCATGCATGATGGCCACCCCATATCCCGTACTCCACAAGTACACTTGAGGGCCATCGTATGTCTTGTGCTGCGCAAGTATGGCCGGCGCCATCCCATGTCCTGTGCTGCGGAAGTATGGCCGGCGGCCGTTGCATGTCCCGTGCTGCGGAAGTATGGGCGTCGCGGTGCATGTCCTGTGCTGCGGAAGTATGGGCGCCGCGGTGCATGTCCTGTGCTGCGCAAGTATGGGCGCCGCCTGGCTGGAGGATTTCGGCGCCGGGCCGGGGCTGGGAAACCTCCTATCCGAGGAGGTGGGAGAGGCTCGTTCGCGTCGCCTCTCCCTCCCAGCCCACCCTGTACCAATTTCAGCGGAGGTATTTGTGACGGCCGGACCGGGGCTGGGAAACCTCCTATCCGAGGAGGTGGGAGAGGCTCGTTCGCGTCGCCTCTCCCTCCCAGCTCGTGGCCCGGGGGACGCCAATCCCAGGAAGAAGGGGATGGGAAGGCCATTTCATGCCGGGCCCGTGGTGCCTCCTGGACATCCCACTGGCGATTCGATCGATGGCTGTCAGCAGGCCCCGCCCCACACGTGCTGTGTGTTTCACCTTCCGGATGGGCGTGACCGGTGACCTGTGGCATTTCGGGAACTTCCGGAGTGGGGGTAGGTATTTTGTTTGGACAGGCATGTCTGGGTAATGGGGGGTTGTCTATGCAGGCCTGTAATTGCTCCTTTTTTTTACAGAGTGGGGGGGCAGCAGAGAGTAATCAGTCCCATTGCACTCGAAGTTTGAGTTCATTAATGGAATGTATACTAATCTGTCCGAGACTACTCTGTGTATTGTTTCTGTAGGTTATCCGAAAAGGGTGGCTTTTTGTGTTAGGGAACAGTAGCGGTAGTACGGGGTTCGTCACCGGGTAATTTAGAGCTAGACTGGGTTTCCCGTCTTAGCGTTGTTCGATCTATGAGGACTCAAACATGTCGCTGAAATCGGTCTGGCGAAATCTGTGCCATCGGGCATAATCAAACGTGGTGGTTCTATCTGGCCTGCCCGTGTCAGCCTGATTCATCTTTGTCTCACGTCTTTTCCCTTTCTGCCGGCCTGTTATTTCTGTCGGCCCTCTGTTCTTACCCTCGTTCAGTAAAGTCGGGCATTGGGCTTTCCAGTGCCCGGAATATTTACAAAAAGCACATTGGTTTTGCCCTAAGTCTGGTCGTCCTGTGCGTAGTGTCGGGGGATTACTTTCGGGTCGTTGTGTCTTAGGGTTGTCCTGTCGATATATCCCTTGACACCGTTCCCTTCCTGCGTTTACTCCTTGGAACCGTGTTGCCGCTATCCCTTCCTTATGCCTACCAGATGCTTGGAAGGTTGTCTGTCGCGTTTCTTTACCTACTCTGACTTCGTCTCTTTTCTTTCGTTGCATTGCTTCTTTGCGCCACATACCGAGACTGTCGAGCATAATAGGCGTTGTCTTATTACTACAAAGGGCTATTTCTAACGTTTCTATTTTATCAAGATCGAAGGATCCTATCAGTGGCCACTGTTTCTCTTGATTTTCTTTGGTACACTTGTGCCACAGCTTACTATAGGCTATGGTAACTAATCCATATTTTGTGAACATGTCTTTATTAGGGGTGCCTTCCAGCGGAGCTAGATGGTCCACCTCTAATAAACGGTCCGGGCTGAACCAACTACCAATCAGTGGGGAGAAGACAGACATGACGGCTCACAACGAGGACAAAAGTCAGCACTGCCTATCTTATCACTGCGTGCAAAGACTAGACAGAATATTTCTATTCTACGTTGTTTGCAGGCAGTGAATACCTCATGAACCAATAACAAAACAGTCAATAAACAATCAGTGGGGAGAATAAGTAGGCCCGCAAAAGGTCTGCGTCCTCTACCCTTTCACTATCTGCAAAGAGGAACCTGTTCTTTCCTGTTTGCAGACAGAGAATCTCCAGAAAACAATCCGCGAACAGTAGTTCGGGGTCAAAAACAATTAATCAGTGTGGGAGAGGGAAATCTCCCGAAAACAATCCGTGAATAAACAATCAATCAGTGGGGGAGAAAGATAGCCACGCTGGCTGCGTTACCTATCCTTCACTGTTTGCAAAGAGAGAGAGCCTGTTGTTTCTCCGTTTGCAGACAGTGAATCTCCAAACAAGTCAACAAAGAGTAATACTAGTATTTTCCGAACAATTAAACAATCATTTCGCAATTCGTCGTGTTTACACGACCTTACCCGGACCGTATGGACAGTTTCTTATCTTCCGAATCCAGCGCCCGATCGTCCTCTTTTCCTCGTATTCCTCGCGGCACTCCTGATGGTTCCCAGTCAGGACCGTAGATCACTCGAGAGAGGTCTGTTCGGAACCAGTGAAGTTCGGATGATCGGCTGCCAGACGAGGGTCTATTGGGCAAGAGCTCTCCCGATCGTTGCAGTCGTTCACTCTGTCGTCAGGACCTCTCCCACTGGATCCACGTGTCGCTGATGGGCCCCACGCTTGGGACGCCAATTGTAAAAACAGGTCAGGGACAATCAATATTTGCCCAGCGGTATCGCCTCTTTAACCCACAAAATATTAATCAATGAAGAGGCAGGCGCTGGAGACTGGAAGGCAGGAAACAAGGTTTATTCTCTCCGGAGGAGAACACATCAGTTCGGACAGCCAGTATCGTCACGAGGTGCTCTAACCGCATCTCTGAGGCCTGGCCTCTTATACACAGTTTACGAATTTTATTGCAGGTAACATATTCTTGCAATGCTTTGAAGTATGAAAGGACATCCTCGGAATCTCCCCTTCAGGCCCGTTCCCACACACATTTACAGTTGAAGTCCCCACCCCGGTCACAACAGGTGATGATCATCGCGCAGCTGGACATTCCGCCGATTCACGGAATGTGGGGGGTTGATCGGATCTCATAGAGTGGGGGCTTTGATCAACTCGAGGGTCCTTTATTGGGGGAAGCTTCCTACTGTACGGGGGGGCAATAAACAGTATCCGCAGAGCTAGGTGGCGGCCTGGGAACGAGGAAGACAAACGGGCACACAGGAAAGGGGGTTTGTATCAAAGGGCCTGGGACCATGAAAGGAATGAAGGGAGGTGTCGCGCTGGGAACAGGATGGGGTTCTGAGGCAGAGCTGTGCTGAAGAGGGGTTTATGACCCAAGGCATGTGAGAGTGGGGGGGTGGCCAGTGCGTGGGGGGGCTTGTGAGGGCGAAGGGCTGTGCTGGGGGCCAGTGGCGTGCAGAGGGTGGTTCTGATCGAGGCACCTAAAATGGCAGGTGCGCACGACAAAAAGTGTGGCATCAGGGGAAAAGGCAAGATGGCGCAGATAATCTTTACCAAAACAGTACTAATTTTCCACAATGGTTGACTAGAAACACATTGGGGCAGATTTACAAGTTCCTGCGCATCTCTGCAAATCAGCAGGGATGCACCAGAAAAGATGCGAAACGCAATTCCCTCCCTGCGCCACCATGAATGTGTTACATTTATAATGCGGCGCACCTTGGCGCAAGGATAGGGCGTTGTGTGTCGCTTCCTGTCGCTTAAGGGCAGCTCATTGCTGGAGTTGTGTCGCAAGCGCGACGCGGCTCCAGCAATGCTCAGGGGCGCCCTATGCCTAACATGCTGCGTCACTCCTTACGCCTGCTTCAAGCAGGCAAAGGGTTTTGATGTAGCATGGATGTAAAAATGACTCTGTGAAATCTTGTAGATTTCACTGCATGACATTTACAAGGCGTTCCTACGACGGATCGCCCACCCTGCGCCGGAACGCCCACATGAAACCTAACGTAGGTTTCATGTGGCGCAGAGCTTTACAACGTGGCGCATCTCCCTAGATGTATCACGTTGTAAATAAGGCGCAACATGGCGCATGGTTTATGCCACCTCTGTGTCACAGAAGTAATGCAACGGCGGCGTAAATGTGGCGCATGGGGCTTGTAAATCTGCCCCATTGTTTGTAAGTATGTGGTGTGGTAGAGGATAACCTCCCCACTAGAGGTGCGCGCTCAGTTTATATTGAAACACCTGGTTTCTTCACCTTCTTAAATACATAAATCGAAAAACATATTTCAACTTCTTTTCAACTGAATCAAATGTCCATTTATTCATCAAATGTCAAATACGTTCATAATTCATTTCTTATGTTGCACTTTTTGTATATTCCAATCATTCCTGGTCACCCAATGCATTTCGGGTCTATCAGAAAAGGGGTCTGTCAGGGTCTAAATAAATGAAAATGATACAGGACCAGAGTTAGCACTCCACTTTCCGATATACATCATCTCATAAATCAAACAATGAATCAAATAACATAGAAGCTCGTTCAAAGTAACAATCGTGACATGCTGAGTTGGTTAACAAAACATATGTGGATAGGTGTAAAAGCGTAAAACGAGTGAAGTCAACACCCAAACTTCTACCATACTCAAAGTGATGGAAACTGATTTCGTGATTGACATCATGTTAAGTACAACTCGGTGTGCGGCGTGCATGTGCAAAACGTTCATGCGGTCCAAATGCAGTGATGTGTGTTACCCCTATCCTGACTCCGGAGCTATGCAAGTTCTAAATAAAAGTACAAAAGTAAAATTAAATGAACGAAAACAAACTTACGTAAAGACCAAGTTCAGCCCCGTTTCCGCGTTTCAAGTGCTGTTAAGTATAACATAAGGCACGTGATGTTTTAAACCAATTGGGATCACGCGTATAGACGTGAGTGCTGTGTCATGTGATCTGAGGATGTCGGCTTCGCGGAAATACCAGGAATGATTGGAATGTACAAAAAGTGCAACATAAGAAATTAATTATGAACGTTTTTGACATTTGATGAATAAATGGACATTTGATTCAGTTGAAAAGAAGTTGAAATATGTTTTTCGATTCATGTATTTAAGAAGGTGAAGAAACCAGGTGTTTCAATATAAACTGAGCGCGCATCTCTAGTGGGGAGGTTATCCTCTACCACACCACATGCTGTATATTAAAGGAACGGTTAGACTACGTTTGACAGATGTGGCGCCAACCTTAACTTTGAAAATTTCTTTATAAACAATGGTTGAATCGAGTGCTCGAGGATAAAACAGTTTTGAGTTTCCATTGTTTGTAAGTCACATTTCAATCATAGTCAAAAGCATTTTTGTATGTCACCATTCTTCAATGTTACGCTGTTTCAGGAAATGATGACAGGCCTAGAGCCCGCCTCATGTCTGATCGAGGTGTATAAGGACATCAGATCAATAGTTATCAGGCGGTAGTCACTGTTCCATGTGATAGTGTGTAAAATTCTTAATTAAGAAATCTCCTGTGTCTTTGATGTACGAGCTCAGTGTTTGGACAATCGGTGCCAAGAAGTAGTCAACATATGTTGAAACATTTTCCTTTAGTCACATGCTGATACTATTGGCCTACCTGGGGGGTTAACTTAGGTTTCGTGAAACTTTGATAAGAAGTCGATTGTTGGTTATTTTAGGGTGTTCATTCATCATAAATGTATATTCATCATCATTTATTTGTGTGCCATCTAGCCATTGCTTTTATTTCTCTTTGAGCGTCATAGTCATTTTGTGATGAGGTTCTTGAATAATTTGTTTTAGCTGGTGTTATCTTGTAGTTGTTTCATAGCCTCTGAGATGTTATCCTTTTTGTCTTGGAGGTTGATGTTACCCCTTGTTTGCTGGTTTTATGAGGATTTAATTATTGTTCACAAGGCGTTTCTTTTGGGTCATATCTTCTTGCCTCCCATGACGTCTTATATTTGTTAATTTATCAATGTCCGCAATCACAGTCTCTGTGAACATATCTATTTTGTTGCATGGGGAGAGAGGAGGACAGTATCTAGATTTGCTTTATAGTTTATGTTTTTATGTGTCAATGTTCAATTCTTCCAGAATTTTAGCTTCTGTCATTTAATAGTCTTCCAGATTGTACATGAGATCAAATAGGATTTTTATATCAGCTATTTATTCTATAGGTAGTCCTGATGTACTACATGTTGATTCAATGTTGTTACTTGATGTTTTTGGTTTAGACGGATGTTCTTTAGGCAATTTTATTTTTTGAATGGATTTATATGTATCAATTCTGGTTTCAGGATAGCCAAAGTGCTATTCTGGACAAAATAAAGAGGCTTTTATTAAGTATGTTTTGTTCATCCATTGTGAGGTTATGACTGGATAGGATGACCACTAGATTTGAGTCTGAATCCATTATTTTTTATTGAGATTGCACAGAGGATATTGTTTCTTTTGCTTTAATCTCCTTGTTTTTTTTATTCTATTGGATTGCCTTGGTCAGTCCTTGGTCTTGGTACATCGATTTCAATTCCTTTAAAGAATTTGATTTAATCATGGAATTACTTGTATTAGGTCCTTCTGCTTCACTGAGGTCAATGTCAAATTTAGTGGTTATATGAGTTGTTCGAATTGAACTTTTGATGTTACTTTGAAAATGATCACACATCAAAGTATCAAACCTCCTAGCGAATGTAAATATTTGTCAATGATTATAATCCATTTCATCTCTTACAAATTTCTTCCTCTTGCATTCTTATACTTCTTCATATTTATCAAGGCATATTTCCATCTCTTTTCTCATTTTGGTTATCTTATCTTTATTTGGATTTGATGTCAGTTTCGCCTCTATGTCTTCGATAATTTTCTATAAGTCTTCTAAATCAATTTTGGTATGTTTAACCAGTATTTTTATCATGTCTAAGGAACATTGCATTTTATTTTCACCCCATTCTTGGTGCATTTCTGGTTTAGTATCTGGGTGAGTAGGCATGGACATTCTGTTTACTACAATATATTTTTCCAAAGCAATTATTTTCCAGCTCTTATTAAACTCTTTTTCGGTTTCGCCTCACAACGTTGGCGCTGTGCTTGTAAAATCGATTGTATTTAATATATCTTGAAAGGGACTTACATACCGCCTTCACTTTTGATTGGCTCGTGTGCTTGCTAGTTTGTTTTCCTCATTTATTATTGGTGGTAGGCTGTTCTCCCTCCTGTGTCTCTCTTATCAGTTTCCCGTGGCTTAACTACTCACATCCATCTCTTGGTGGTTCGAAATACTTTTTTTGTTAATACGTCATACTGTTTACAGGCAGCGTGTTACAGCTTGCTTTGTGTGCTTTTCTTTAAATATTTCTTATTCCAATGCTTGATTATTTGCTATATTCTTAAATGCTTTGTGTGCTTCTTTCCTCAAGATTTTTGACTCTGATGTCCGATTCCATACTGTTTACTTTCACAGGCTGCTTGCAACCCGTCTCCCACCAGCAACCCTCCCCAACCATACACACAGGACGGCTGCCTGCGAGTATTTGCAGCTTGCTTTGTGTGCATTCCTTTAAAAATTTCTTATTCCGATACCTGATTATTTGATTCTTCTAAAGGCTTTGTATGCTTTTTTCCACAATGTTTATGGCTCCGATGTGCGATTCCATACTGCTTACATTCAGGGGCTTCTTGTAACCTGTCTCTCACCCGGAACTCCCCCATCATATACACAGGAGGCTTTCCTACTTATTTATGCCTCCAATGCACTTTTATTTTATTTGGGGGAACGCTCTATACCGTTTATTTTCATGGGGTATGTGCATTTCCCATTCTTTTAATTATTTTGCTGCTGCAGAAGCCTCAAAAATACATTGATTGAAATGAATATTTCTTATAATAATGCCCAATTCTTTGCTTTTTCTTAAAGTTCCATGTGTTTTTTTTCACAAAATGTATGGCTTCGATGTAGGGGCTTTTATTTTAAACCATACTGCTTACTTTCAAAGGCTGAGTGCATTTACTATTATATAAATTATTTTTTTTGTGCCTACTGAAGCATCCAAGGCATGTTTACTTTTATGGGCTGGTAAAACCACTCTAATTTGTTTATCTTTTCACCCTAACAACCCGTTTCCACCCCGCACTCCCCAACATACACACATGAGGATTGGCTGCCACAGACTTCACACTGACTAGAAACTTACTTAAAACATTGCACAGCTACCTTATCAAAACAACCACATAGCTTACTATATTCTAGGGGTCCCTCCCTAACAACGTCATCATAGCCAGCATTTATAGGCTAGACAGTAGTACAAACAAGTGTTCATACATTAACTCTTCTATCTATATATGTATCTATCTCTCTCTCGATATCTATCTATATCTATCATTATCAAAACATCAATATCTATCTCTATCATTATCTCGATCTTTAACTATATATCTCTCTTCTACCTATCTATCTAATTATCTATCTCACTAATTATCTATCTATCTATCTAACTTTTTCCCATCCCTCTATCTATCATCTATCTATCTATCTATCTATCTATCTATCTATCTATCTATCTATCTATCTATCTATCTATCTATCTATCTATCTATCTATCTATCTATCTATCTATCTATCTATCTATCTATCTATCTATCTATCTTCTAGGGGTCCCTTCCTAACAACATCATCATACCCAGCTTTTGTGAGCTAGAAAGTAATATAAACAGATGTCCATACAAACATTCACAAGGGCAAAAAAATCACTCCTCAACGTAACCAAGTAACTAACTATCTATCTATCAATCTATCTTATCTGTCTTTAACAAAAAACTAATATCTAACAATATTTTACAAACCTATCTATCAATTAACTACCAAACTATCCATATATGTATATAGCTTTCTATCTTTATAAAAAATATCTATTAGCTATCTTTTAACTATTGATAAACTATTTAATACCTATTTTATCGCTTTTATAATTTTTAACAATAATTGCCTAGCTTTTCTCAAAATGACAAATATCTTACAAATGTTTTAAATATCTCACTGTCTATCCCAACTTGCGCCACTAAATTAGCATCACTCCAACACAAAACAATCTACATCACTATAATATACACACTACATTACATTCCACTCCAAACTACTCAACTAGCATAATAAAATACCTCACAATCAAAACTTCCCAACAATAATACAAAACATACTACCACACTCCGCCCACAATATTCAAATCTACCCCGCCACATTACCATTCACCACAATAAATACCCCACCACCACACAGCAGCTCAATACAATCTAACCCAAACAAATCAGATCTATCCATCTATCTATCCATCTATCTATCTATCCATCTATCTATCTATCTATCTATCTATCTATCTATCTATCTATCTATCTATCTATCTATCTATCTATCTATCTATCTATCTATCTATCTATCTATCTATCTATCTATCTATCTATCTATCTATCTATCTATCTATCTATCTATCTATCTATCTATCTATCTATCTATCTATCTATCTATCTATCTATCTAAAAAAACACAAATGCCCTACACCAACTTAATGCAATACCCCCCAAACAAGCCACAGACAACTCAGTAACATACACACCACCACAAAACAATTCACCCCACATCAATACAAATCACATCGCACAAATAAAAAAAATCTCACTACAAAAGAACAAACATTACTGCACTATAATCTACTTCACTCTAAACCACAACCATTCAATTCACTACACCGTAGTTCACCCCATCACAATCTACCTCAACACAATCTATCCACTTCAATACAGCCCACTTCAATCCAACCCACTCCAATCAACCCTACTCCTATATAATGCACCACAAACAATACATCCACTAAAAACCTCTCCACTACACTAATATACAATAAACACACTCTGCTACAATAACACTCTGCTACAATATGCACCACTCTATTCCAATTCAATCCACCACACCCAAATAAATCCAGCCCACTAAATACAATACATCCTCTACACTACAATACATCACACTCCATTCTAATACAGTACAATCCAACCCACTAACCTCTACTTAGCATTTACCTACAAATCTGTCTTGTTGTCTGTCTATCTATCTATCTATCTATCTATCTATCTATCTATCTATCTATCTATCTATCTATCTATCTATCTATCTATCTATCTATCTATCTATCTATCTATCTATCTATCTATCTTTTAGCTATATATCCATCTTTTATCTACATATCTATCTATTATCTATCTATATATAGATCTCTTTACCGATCTCTCAAGGCAAACTGCCTCACAACAATACATTCCACCTACACCCTTACAATAAACACCACTACAATACATCCCACTTCAAACAACCCCACTTCAATTTAATACACAAAATACAATAGAACCACTCCAGTATACCCCTCTCCACTACAATAAAATCACCCTACTATACACCAATACACCCAACTCTATTTCAATCCACCCCACTACACCCCTTCTAATACACCCGAGTCCACTAAAATAAAATCACTCCACCATACACTAATCCACACATCACTATTATAATACCATACACCTTACCCAACAGCACCTCCCATCATTATCACCACTAAAAACCACACACCTCTAGTATAATACACACCACCTCAATACAATACATTCTACAACACTCTCTTCCATTCTACTCAACTCACCTATACTCAACTCTACAGCAATCTACTCCATCTACTCGACTATACAACACTCTACTACAACAAATCTACTCCATAACATTATACTTCTGCGTATACACTCTAAAAGACTACTAACTAACACATAGCAGCAATACACATGTATTCATTACACACCATAACACATAATCGCTATCAGCATAATTTCAAACATTACACAATTCCACACAACACAATTCTGATCCACACATTACCATTACACAACACAAAACTCTAAAAAAAACAAGCCACACGATTCAACCCAGCAATATATTTACAAACAACAACACATACATCAAATACACAACACAGAACAAACCATCCTATGACAACATTCAACTGCACAACGCATATTTAAAATCCACAACATATCACTACAAAACACAAATTACCATTCTGCATTATTACACTACATAATTCACAATCAGCTACAAATTATTCCAGTACACCCAAAGCCATTTAATTACTATCCACATAAATTGACTGCACACCATTGCAACATAATTTAACCACACACATCCACGACATACCACACAAATCAGCGCCACACAATTCCACATATACCAATTCCAAACCAATTCATATAATTCCACTACACTCCACATATTACCACTCCACTACATAAGACATACGTAGCAAATATTTAGTTAGAATACAAATAACTTTAACTCTTGCAAATACAACGCATATTACCATGAGCTCCAAACATAAATACATTACACAATTATTACTATTAATCACTATTTTAATTTTGCAACCTAAACATCCTTATTACATACCTTTTTATATTTCTTAAAATTACTTATTTATATATCAATCTTTTACATGTCTATTTACAAGTCTATCTATCTATCTATCTATCTATTAATCTATCTATCTATCTATCTATCTATCTATCTATCTATCTATCTATCTATCTATCTATCTATCTATCTATATCTGCCAATCTAACACTGTGCTTGTGAAGTCTGTTGTATTAAGTGTATCTTAAAAGGGGCTTAACTCCCATCCTGTTGCTTTCATTGCTTTTCATTGGTTCCTGTGCTTGCCACTAACTTTTCCTCCATTTCTATTGCCTGTAGCACACTCTTTCCTGTTCTCTCACCCTGTGCTTTTCTTATCAGATTCCCATTGCTGAAATACTGTATCCATCCACTTTCGCATTGCAGTTCATGGCTTGCCCGTTCCTCCTACCATCTCACTCCCGTTGCTCCTTCTCTTTTCCCTCCTGTGGACGCCTCCAACTGTCCTTGTAATTAGTTTGAAGTATAGCACTCCATCAGATGCCCACATTTGTTTTCTTTATTTTTTTGCAGATAAATATAGGGCAAACTTGATTGGAACCCTTTACATGAGCATTACAGATGGACACATTCATTTCAGGCATGGATGCATTTAAGTGATTTGCCCAGACTCACAGAATGTTGACCATCCCTCCAAGGCTCTAACCCAGTTTCTCAGCTTCAAATTTGACCCCCTCTTTTATTTCTTATAAAGTTTTGTATAGAGCGAGCAAGACCCCAATGGATATCAGAGTGCTTCATAATTTGGAGTGTTATAAATAAGACAGGGATTAAAACCAATGTCATTTTAGAATGCATGCAAGTAAACAGTGACAAGGGGGTATCAAAGGATATCACATTTACATAATAAAAAGGGTACTGGGAGAAGAACATATAACTTATGAGAGTATAACCAATCAACTCTGGACTTCACAAGTGATAGCCTAATATAGTAGCTAGTCCAAGGGCAGTGAGTGAGACAAATAAGCCATGTTCCATTTAGGCAAGAACTTTGTTGTAAACGAATCTAGGACCCTAGTGTAACTTTTCCAGATTCATGCCCTTATATTGGTATACTTTACCCTATCCTTGTATAGGCATAGAAATCATGACCATATTTGGCCTCAGCCTTACAGCCCAAATACGGCAAGGCTACTTCCAGTAAGTTCCGAGAATTCACAACGATTTCTTGGAGAAACCCGCCTTCAGCAGCTAGGATCTACCCCCTGCTTGAATAATAAGTTATCCAAGAAATCTTGGAGTTTTCTAGGAATTGAACCTTTGAGTGACGTTATTAAGTCCAATCATGCGTCAAACTCGCCACCTTCATGGTATAAATATGCCTACATTTGCCCAAACTAACACACGGTGGTTCTTGGAGCAGATCAACTAACTACTTGCCCGACGCCCTGCAGCAGCAAGTGCCGAAGGAAGCCGACACTCCAGCAGACGCACTGAGAGACGCTGTTTCTTCTCTTGCCGAGAAATCCAGCTCCAGTGTTTCCAGCTTACCCTTGCGGGTATCTGGGAGCTCGAGTCCTGAGAAAGAGATACAAGACCTCCTTCATTCTAAACCAAGGTACGGAGCTGATTAGAACCGTAGAGAATTCTTGATTAGACTCTTGGCAGATTCTAGGCAAAGAATACTAAACTTAAAACTACTCCTAAAACTTATTTCTTCCCCTGTGCTAGGCTTTGGTCAGGCACATCGGGGTAGGCGTATTTTGGAAGCACCAGTTGAGTACTTTTAGCCATCTCTTTTATCATTGTATGTATTTTATGCATTTTATCTATTTAAAGCAACTTATGGCTTAGAAACCATATCATGCTTTTACAGTACTACTTTATAATACTGTTTGTATTATATGGCTTGTACTTTATAACCAGCATTACTATTGTAGCAGTACATTTCTCATGCTTGAGATAGAAGATATTTTATACCTTTTATTGAAAACGCATGCCTCTCTAATTTCTCAGCAACTCTGGTGAAACTAAGTATACACGATTGACTAAAATAGTTATCTATTGTTTGCACGAATCTGAAGACTAACTTCTTATTCTTGGGAAACAAAGTTGTCATATTATATGGTTGTCAGAAACTAATCCCTTCTTGTACTTTCGAGAAAGTTTCTAGTGACCTCTGAGCTAGCTGGCACACACATAATTAAGTCTAATATATTCGGTAGAGACCTAGTAGACCTTAGTTCTACGTCTAAACTACAGTATATATTATTCCAAGGCGCAGAGCCTATTGGGAATATAGGAACTACACTACATGGCGCCCAACGTTTGGTAAGGCGATATTTTAATGCTAGATACTAGAGTAACTCAGTCGTGCTTTTCACACAGACCCCTTTCTCCCGTAAAAACTCCAAAAGACGTCTGGAGTGGGTGAAAGGATAATATCCGCCAAAACTGAGTAGGACGAAAAATCCAATGTATTAGTTTTTGGTTTATTCAACATTGAAGGATACAGTGTTCCAAAATATTGTGCACCTAATCTTTGTTTCCTTGAAACTTGTTCTGCAAAACTCTTCAGTCAAATAATGAATAGTGAAAAATAAATAGCTGCAGCAGCAGATCAAGCGATCCTAGATGACGCTGAAATACTAGAAAATGACAGGGATGCTGTACTGCTCTCGGTAAATGTAAGAAAAAGTATAACTTACAAACTGATAAATAATGGAGTATCAGCAAGAGGAGGCAGAGTAATCTTTGTCATAGAGGCACAGGTGTGGCTCACTGGTGTGGAGAGGTGTGGCTCACTGGTTAGAGGCGGCAGACCTGTAAGCAGAGAACGGCCCGGGACCAGGGTTCAATTCCCGACACGGCAGGGTCTTGGACCAGGGTCAACGGACTTGATAATTCTCGCCTCAGTGCCTACTCTAACCAGGGAACACACTCGGTAACTCTGGGCATTATGCTTGCCTCATCTCTACAACGGCCCCCCACAGACACCCGGGATGCCTGGTTTCACCCTGGAGATACCAAGAAAGGGACCATCTCACAGGGAAAACCAGGACGGGTTCCCCAGCGGTCTACAGCGCCAGGACACTCGGGTAGAGTAACAGTGCGCTTTACAAGTATCCCACATTTACATTTACACGAATATCGGCAGGCAGAGGTATTCTATTTATGGATTCAGTTTCCAGCAGCAAATGCAGGAACACGAGAGTTCTACTACTACAAAGCAGAGGAACCTCCAACGGAATACGTTCCTTTCGATGACATTGAAATTCCATTAACTTACCAAGAGCATCAGCTCTGGTTTAAAGGCGCCCTAAAACATGAAAATCACATTATCAGGCTCGGTCCAGTAGGTAGACCTGGAGCAACATGGCCGGTACTAGCCAGCTATAAACCACACCCAGACATTGAAAGCATGTCAGATGTAGAATTGTTAGCACAGCTAAAACAGTTAATTAAAATACATAGACAATTGGTCCAATATGTCATGTGGACGTTAACAGTCCAACCAGCTGTAAAAATTCCACAGCACACCCCTCACAGGGGAACACAAATAAAATAACACCACAGACTATACAATCGGTCATTGGAAAGTTGCCTGCCAAAAGGGAACAAATTCCGTTTTGGTTAGCACAAATAATTACTCAAATAGAGGCAGTATTTCCTGATAGTACACCTCATGAGAAACACAGGATTCTGACAATCTGTTTACCTATGGGCATTGCACCACACGTAGAGGATTGTGACACTTGGGGCACAGTCTTTGCTTCAATCTACACAAAAACACATGGTGTTCCGTCCATGGCGGTAATACCAGATGTCTTAAGGCAGATTCAAAACGAATACGGTCCAGAACCAGCTATAAATCTAGGTATGAAATTACTGAAAGATTTCAAAGAGGTATCGGCTATATTACTAGCCAACATTAGAGGTGAAGCAGCATCAGTGCCAATCCGCCAGAAATTAAAAGAAACAGACATCACTGAGCAACCATATGAGCTTGCCAGAATCATTGAAAAATCCTATGAAGAATTAGGTAGAGATAGTTTGGGTGGGAAACCACTAAAACCACAATTAACGGAAAATCCTGAAAAAGTTTTTATTAAAAACAATCTCACTACTTCTAGAAAGAAGTGGGAAAATAATAAACAGACACTTCCTAGAGAGAAGCGTTATCAGTCAAGAGGAAGGTCTCCCCAACGGAGAGTTAGATCTCCTGAACGGGGAGGAAGATCTCCCCAACGGGAGCCCTCTGAAAAAAGACATAGCCTTAGAAATAGGGATACTTTAAGAAAACCAGATAGATATCAAGATAATGACACACGTCCCTCTTGATCTTTTCAGTCTTCTTCGCAGAAATCAGAAAGAAGAGGACGGTCAGAACACAAAGAAGAACGAGTCAAGTCCAAAGACAAAGAACCCGTTCACCAAAGTAGAAAAGCTCACTTTTCAAAGAAGAAGGTAGCAACTATAAAAATTAAACATGCCGAGGATTCTGAGGACACAACTCAAGAACGGGGAATGGGCTCAGACAATGCTAGACAGCGCAGCAGAAGTGACCATAGCTCGCAAGATCCTGATGGATCATCTGGAGACAGTGGACTTGAATGAATATATTCAAGTTGAAACTGCCGACACCAGTGTTAGTACACCCCACAAGTTATATGAAATAACACTCCGGATGGAGAGGGGACATAACTAGAAAAATAAAAGCTCTCTTTTGGGACAAGCTTTCCAAGGGTTATGACATACTTCTAGCTGAAAAAGACTGGCCACCTGTTGTTGTTAGGGAGTGCCCGCACGGCGAAGAAATGATTATGCCAGCCTTCTCAAATCACATTCCAATTCATAAAAAAAATACATATGCAAGGAAATGGGCTGTAGCTCAAGCTCCAGCATTATATAAAAATCACGTAGGATGGGATGAGGACTCTCCTCACCACGAAATACAGTTAAAAAACCAACCTACTGCTCAGAGACAGTACCCTGTTAAACAGGAAGCTAAAAAACAAGTCAGGGAGATTCTAAATCAACTTGAATATCAAGGGGTGATTGAAACATGCACCTCATCTATGAAGAATCCTTTGTTTCCTGTCTCCAAACCAGACAATTCATATTGTCTAGTTTTGGATTACAGACACCTAAACTCCTGTTGTAAAACATTCGCAGTACAAAATGCACATAGTGCTGCGCTGATAAATAACATCATGCGCAAAAAATATAAAACCACATAGGACATTTCTAATGTTTTTTTTGTCAAAACATTGCACCAGAAAGCAGACACCTGACCGCTTTCTAAATCTTGGGGACACAGGGACAATTTTGCCGTCTCCCCCAGGGATTCAAGAATAGTCCAGGGTTATTTTCAGCCAGAGTAACAGAGTTACTACAAATGTACGATGATGAGGCATTATCTTATGTCGATGATATCTATCTTACAGATGACGATTTGGATGTACACTTGAAAAGAGTGAACACCATAATACTTGGGTTTGCTTCTGAAAGGTATAAATTAAATTTTAAGAAATCACGAATTGTCCTATTTTTAGGGAACAAGTTATCAAGTGAAGGCAAAAGCCTAGCAGCAAACTTTCTTGAAAAGTGTGCGCTGCTGCAACCTCCAAAAACACTGAAAAACCTACAGTCAATTCTAGGTTTCCTGAAATTCGGTAGAACTTATGTTCTAAATTACGCAGAAAGGGTTAAATCTCTCTACGAACTAATCAAACCTGATTTCAAACCAACTAATTGGACTCAAGCACACACAGAAATTCTGCGTTCAGTCCAAACAGACATGATAGGTAAAAAACAGTTGCAGACACGCGAAAACGTTTGCAATCTAGTGATCCGTATCATCACAGGGAAATGCGGATTCACATACCTGACCTTTAATGAAGGTGAAAAGGTACCAATCGCTTACAAATCACACTTGTACACACAAGCTGAAATGAAATTCTCATCAACAGAAAAAATTCTGACAGCGGTTCAAACTGCAGTAGCAAAAGAGAGAGCTCTCGCACAGGGTAAACGTATAATAATCGTTACACCTGTACCTGCCTTGGAGGCAGTGACAAGAGCTAGCATTCCCAATGCAAAAGCTTTACATCCGAGATGGATTCAATGGGTTAACTCTCTTGCTGCAACAGTTGTTAAATACCATTTTGACTCTAATTTAAAGACACAAGAATTTCTCTGATACGAATATGAATGTCCTCTGCCGACTGAAATTCTGCCTCTGGAACATTACGGATGTATAATCTATACAGACGGATCAGCACAGCCCGCTATTGGGGGTAAACAAGCCTATAGTGCTGCGTGCGCGATTGTTAAAGGTCGCTGGCGCGAAGGCAAATTCAGACCTATGGTCACTAAAACTCAATCACTCAGGGACTGTACAGCTCAGCGAGCTGAACTACAGGCTTTCAAGATGGCGCTTGGGAATACCGATCGCGAATTCCCCACACTAATAGTGTGCGATTCGTATTACTGCGTACAATCTTACAATGAGTATCTGCAGAACTGGGTTCAAAACGGTTTCAAAGACACAAAAGGTGGCACAATTAAGAATAAAACGCTTTGGGAACAAGTAGTTCTTTTACAGAAAGAACTACAAAAAACTCATGTGATTCACACACTGAGTCATCAGCGTGATGGTGTTCACGTTGCAGGGAATTCATTGGCTGATGAAGTCGCAAAGGCAGCTGTACAAACGGCTTCCATAGCTGAAATCACCCGGTCAAAAACAAAAATAGACAGCGAAATAATGCAAGCTGTCACTGCTACAAACAAAGACAGTGTTAAGACACTCCAGAAAGGCTTTCCAGTAAAGTTCTCATATATAACTGATGCAAACTCCGTTCCTTTTGCTCGAATCCCTGGAGTGGGGGATAGGGCAATCCCAAACATGGAACATAGGTTAGGACTAATTGTAGCAGCACATGAAGGGCTAGCATCTACACATCTGGGAATTTCCGCCACGGTGTCATTATTAAAACATAGATACTGGTGGCCGCGCATGAGGAAACAAACAAGAAATTATGTTCTAGAATGTGAAATCTGCCAGAAAATAAAAGTTTCTACAGACACCCCTTCTAATTTCAGGCAAACCACTAGCGTGTGTTTACCTGGACCACTGTGGTCCCTTAACTAGGGATGGCAACTATAAATATATTATGGTCGCAGTGGACTCCTGCACAAGATTCATTTGGATGTGGCCCCAGCGCTCGGCTGATGCCAGAACTGTTATAAAGGATTTGCGAGTCTTTATCGGCACATACACAATTGGCACGCTACATTCTGACCAGGATCCTGCGTTTATCTCTAGGGCTTGCAAGGAGGCCATCATCAGCTTGGGCGTTGCATTGCGGTATTCTAGTCCCTTCCATCCCGAGGGTAATGCGGTAGTGGAAAGAAAAAACCGTGACATAAAGCAATCCATAACAGCCATGGTATTAGGTTCGGGTGACGGGTGGGTCAAACATCTAATAAGTGTCCAACGTAGTCTTAATAATCTGTCAAGAAATTCTCTGGGTGGAGTCACTCCGTATGAACCAATGTTTGGTATTAGAATGATTATCGGGGACCTCGATAGTCAGACTTCAGTGGTAGAACAAAAACCCTTTGATATCAAAGATCGTTTGGCTGTTTTACAGGACTTAAATGAAACAAGAAGAAGTCTGAGTAATACAATACAGAAACAAACGACCACTGAAGGAAAACCACCTGTCCCAGCAAGACCTGTCTGGATTCCAAAGATTGATCTAGTCAGAGAGAAAATTGCGGTAAAGAAGGAATTTGGGCCTTCTTACAGAAAAGCCGTACCTGTCTTGGAAATCCACGGAACAAGATCAGTAGTACTACCGCCCCTTGCTGGTAAAAGGGAGAACAGAGTTGTGTCAATCGACCTGGTCAAACCACAATCTTGTGTCCAATAATAAGTAGTAGGCCCAGTGGACTCCCGAGAAGTAGCAGGCGTCCAAATCTTGCTACAATCCAAGAGGTTAAAACTGAAAGACTTATCACATTTGATAAACCTGCAGTAAGAAAAGAAGGACTATGCAACAAAGCGATGGAACTTATGCCTCTGGATACCAAAATAACAGTTCGTCAAGACACACCTATCTACAATGATGTGACATCTGACTACATAGATATGGTAAAAAGAGAAAAGGCTCCAGTGACTTTGAATAATCCTGAAGCTATCCCAACAATTGACGGAACTGCTTCTGGCTATTTCATAAACTTTGATACCTTTTCAGAAGATCCCAGTGAAATTGAAGAAACGCCAGGAAACATAAAAACATTAAAAGAAAAGTTAACAGAGCTCTTTCATCAACTTGGAAAAACATATCTGGTTTCACCATGGGTTGAATTTTGGATTGGGTTAGGTGCATTTTTTCTCCTGCTCTGGCTCATACTTGTGTTAAGCTTGGGAAGGAAGATAGATGGAAAATATAGTTCTATGGACACAGCAAGTCAGAAAATCAACTTGGTCCTGACACCTCACAAATCATCTCATCGTGAAAGAAGGGACCTGTCATCAGTGAACATCACAGCCGTACCTATACCTGGTGGTATAGCATGGGACGCTACTGACTATGACATTTATGGCCCGGTGGAACTGCTGAAGATTCTATACCAATTTAAGGTTTCTTTAAGTGACTTTGCATCACACAGCACATTCAGTGATGATTGGGACTTTGAAGCTGTTAATAACATGATGTCTGATTTAGAAATGTCAGCAAAATTCACAGAACATGAATACTTACAAGGTTCATCAGATTATGAACAAATGTATTGTTTTAATCACTATGGTCATCATTATTTGCATAAACCTGCTAACCCTAGAGATGTTTTTACTTACAATCAATGGGAACATTGTCCAACGCCAGCAAAAGGCAGCTCGAAAACATTTTATGTGAAATTTCAATACTTCTCAGGGTATAATGTTACCAATCCAGAAACCTTTTTATTTTAGAAATGAAAATAAGACAGGAATGAAAACAATGTTGACCAACACTAAACAAATTTATTCTGCAAACTTTTATGCTCAAATGTCTACATTGGGTTTTGACTTTTGGAACGACAACATTGAGACGAAGACCGTCTGGGGTACAAAAGATTGGCAGGTGCAAGGTTTAGAAGCATTATTCAGAGCCTGCATAATACCAGAACAAATAATGTTCTTAAATGACACTGTTCAACAAACATCTTGTCTTGGCATTACTAAGATAAAAGATTTAAACAAACCGTCTGGACCTAATCCCATACCTGACAGTAATAACAATACTGATAAGGACTTAGACGTATCACACATTTTAAAACAAAACAGAACTGATCCTGAATGGAAAAAATTGTTAATCTGGCCCACAGACACTAATAACTGTCGAGATAGATTCCTGAACAAAACACAGGGTTTCAAAATGAACAGGCCAGATCCGAGATACTCCCAGAGATAACATCCAGGGATAGTAACTTCTTATAGTGTAGGGAAGCTATGCCTTGAATGGCTAAAAACATCTACACTCTCGGAGATTAAACAACACTTATCTTTACTTAAAGAAGGCAATGATTTGCGAGATTTCTTACAGGGACCTCGCAAACCACGTCAAAAACGTTTCATATACGCCGGTATATACGCTGGATACAACGAAGCTTGGAAAGTAACACAAATGGAAACTGCAAAAAAGATACCAGAAATTGATCGTATTAATTTAGAGAAAAGTCTCTCTGTAGTGGAAAATGGGTTAACGACTCTGTCCTCCAGAATTTATTCTTTGGACAACATTGTATCTTCTGCCATTGACATAATAGAGCAGGACTTGCTAATGCTACAACATGGCCAGTCCCAATTACGTTCTATCATGCAGTTAGGCTGGACGTTGCAAAATCTGCGTTCAGGCTACGTGCCATGGCGTCTAATCAACACAACGTCATTGTTTTCTGTATTTAACCTTACAGATAAACAAATCTCTTTGGCACCAAAAGGAGCAGACTATACGTTACTGAACATTGAAAAACTGGAAAGATTGCCATTGACAGTTTCTGAGAAACCTGTCACTGAATGGATAATTCATGGCACCATAACAATACCAGTGACGATTTTCCAATTTCAGTATTGTCTACAGCATATACCAGTGGGCCTGTATGAAAGGTTGGGTAAAGAATACATTAAGTCAACCTGGACTTTACCTTACACACACAAATGTTGGAATAGGGGAACAGAGGTATTCCTTAGTGGTAATAATTGTAAAAATTCACTAAGTGGTACACTTTTGTGCCAAGGTATTAACTTACATTGAGCCTGCGATGGTTCTGCAAATAACCTCTCATGCCACCTGCACGGAACTCCCTCCACAGTGATAGAACCAATTTTTAGACAGCTGTCCAATGGCAGCTACGTTTTACTGAATAATCACAGCTGCTGTGGCATGTTGCCAGGAAAACTTTATCTCGTTAGTGTGTCCTACAGGGTTACTTGTTGTATGCAAGTATTGTATCCGAGGAGCAAGTCAGACAGAGGGACGGCGTTATGGCCTTCACTGAATATCTCTTCTATACGGATTGATACTTTAAGCAGAATGAAAGGCATTCTTTTGCAAAAAACTGTGCCACTGACCTCGTCTAGAGAAATGTATGATCTGCAGGTCGCATGGACTTCGGCAGAGATACATGCCCTATTATCAACAAATTGTCCTACGCATTTGGTAGAAATGTTGAGCCAAATCTTAAACATGTCTGATACCAGCGGAATCGCACATGTATTTAGGACATTTTTTTCGGGACTGTTAGCACCCTTTGAAGCAGTCCTCGGAATTTTTCCAAATTTCGTACACTCTGTGTTCGGCGGACTACCTCTCATCTTGGGACTCGTAGCTGGGATACTCTTTTTATTTCTCCTGCTTTGATATGGCAAGTCCGGCAAACAACGATACCCAGATGTCCATGGAAGAAGCCCTCCGTGCAATGAGGTATCGTGAGCGGATAACACAGATTCTCTGCTTGACTCTTTTAACCCCTTCGATGCTGATGACGGAGCGGTTCCGTCATCAGCATCGGTTGGGCTGTGCTGATGACGGAACCGCTCCGTCATCAGTACAGCCCTGGGGGAGAGCGCTGGTGCTCCCCCCCTGTGCGGCGATCTTTTTTTTTTTGCAGGGGTGGCATCGGAAGACTTTCCGCTGCCACCCCCTGGCCCCCCCACGCTTCCTGGTGACGTCAGCGCGCACATCGCGCGCCGACGTCATCAGGAAGCGCTGGACGCGCTGGAAGCCATTTGTTTCCAGCGCGTCCAGGAACAAGGTCGGTGTTTGGTGCTCCGGTGGGGCGGGGGGGCCATTTCTCGGTGCCTTGAGGCATCGGGGGGGAGGAAACACTGTTTCCTTTCCCCTGATGTCCCAATGCAGGGCATTACTGGTTCAGGATCGCGCACAGCGTCGCGATCCTGCACCAGTAATGCCCCCACTAGACACCAGGGATGTTTTTGGTTGGAAAGGAAGCGACCCCTTGGGCAAGGGTCGCTTCCAGGGGCAATATTTTTATAATTCAGACTTTTCTGCCCCCCCTGGGTCAACATCGCTCGTTTTAGCGAGCGATCTCGACCCAGGGGGGGCAGAAAAGCCCACTAGACACCAGGGATTGTTTATGTTTGAAAAGGAAGCGACCCCTTGGGCAAGGGTCGCTTCCAGGGGCAATTATTTTATAATTCAGACTTTTCTGCCCCCCCTGGGTCGACATCGCTCGTTTTAGCGAGCGATCTTGACCCAGGGGGGGGCAGAAAAGCCCACTAGACACCAGGGATTGTTTATGTTTGAAAAGGAAGCGACCCCTTGGGCAAGGGTCGCTTCCAGGGGCAATTATTTTATAATTCAGACTTTTCTGCCCCCCCTGGGTCGACATCGCTCGTTTTAGCGAGCGATCTCGACCCAGGGGGGGCAGAAAAGCCCACTAGACACCAGGGATTGTTTATGTTTGAAAAGGAAGCGACCCCTTGGGCAAGGGTCGCTTCCAGGGGCAATTATTTTATAATTCAGACTTTTCTGCCCCCCCTGGGTCGACATCACTCGTTTTAGCGAGCGATCTCGACCCAGGGGGGGCAGAAAAGCCCACTAGACACCAGGGATTTATTTATAATTGTAAAGGAAGCGACCCCTTGGGGAAGGGTCGCTTCCTAGGGCCATAATTTTTCAATGCAGACTTTTCTGCCCCCCCTGGGGGCAGATCGCCCATGTAAGCGCATTATCTGGACCCAGGGGGGGGGCAGAAAAGCCCACTAGACACCAGGGATTTATTTCTAATTGTAAAGGAAGCGACCCCTTGGGCAAGGGTCGCTTCCTAGTGGCCCATAATTTTTTGTAGACTTGTCTGCCCCCCCCTGGGGGCAGATCACCCATTTTTTGGGCCACATCTGGACCCTGGGGGGGTAGAAAAGCCCACTAGACACCAGGGATTTTAGTATATTTATAAAGGAAGCGACCCCTTGGGCAAGGGTCGCTTCCAGGGGGCATTATAAATATTGTAGACTATTCTGCCCCCCCCCCCCCCTGGGGGCGGAGTGGCTGTTTTTTTTACAGTTTCTGGTCCCGGGGGGGGGGGGGGGGGTAGAAAAGCCCACTGTACTCCAGGTTTTTGTTTTTTATAGGGAGCGACCCATTGGCCAAGGGTTGCTTCCTTGGGCCCATTTGTTTTCAGTATGTTCTGCTGTGTCTTTATTTGGCCTCTCTGCCCTCCGTAGGGTTGCTTCCAGGGGGCCCACGTTTATAATGATTTATAATCTTCCCCCCTTGGGGACAGACACCCCATTTGTGACATACCCTGTGACATAGCCTGTTGTAATGTGTGTTGTTTTTGTTTCTTCTAATGTGTATTGTTTTTTTTTCTCTTTAGATTGTTGCAGTGTGCGGTTCTGTTACTGGTGGTTCTGTTGTTCTGCTGTTTCTGTAGTTGCATGTGTTTGGTAAGAGACCTTTTTTTTGTTCAATTGTAATGTAATTGTTTATTTTGCAAAGTGTGTAGTAATACGAGTATGTGTTGTTGCTGTTTGTTGTGATTGTAAAACATGTTTTGCATTTGTTTTTGATGTGTCCTTCTGTAGATGTAAGGTTTTTTTTTTCTTCTTTCTAGTGGGATATCGTTGCCTATTTGCTGTGTCTTTGCAGAGTAGGTGCTGGTGAGTGTAGTTGTGTCTTGTAAGTGAATTGTATATTTTTTCTAAATATATTTTTGGGTGAAAAAGTCTTACATTTTTATCTTACTTTGCGCAGTGTTGGGGTTGTTGAGTTGTTTGTGCAGACTCCTTTATTTGTAAGGATAATGGCTAGCCGCCGGATTACTGCTCAGCAAGTTGTTGGAATGCTTTTTGATTCTTCCTCTGACCATGGTCCAGAGTCTGACTCTGATTCTGAGCCAGAGGTGGGAGGTGAAGATTCAGGTAGTGAGTTTTCTCTACACATGGCTTCATCTGATGATGAAGACACTTTGAGCGCTGATGAAGCTATTTTTGGTGTGGATGATGTGCCTGTGGTTGGGGAGGACATTGCTGTGTTTACGGTTTTGGAGGACATGGTTGTGCCTGTGGTTGCGGAGGACAGTGATGTGCCAATTGTGCGGCAAGAGACATCGGGGCTGCAGCCTGGGGCTGCTAGACTTCCAGTTGGTGTTGTGAGACAAGAGTTAGCTGGGCGGCGGCCTGCAGCTGCAAGACTTGTCGATGAAAGTTCTGACCTCTGGGTTGCACCAGGCATGGTGCAGCCGGCATTGCCTGAATTTACTGGTGTTCCAGGGTGTAGGGTGAACACTGAAAACTTGTTGCCTATTGATTTTTTCAAGTTGTTTATGGATGATGTGTTTTTGGCAGAGATTGTAGAGCAGACTAATTTGTATGCTGAAAATTTTTTGAGGGTGAACAGTGCCAGCCTTAAGCCCCACGCTAGAGCTACCCGGTGGACTCCCACCAATTTGGAGGAGATGAAAAAGTTTTTGGGTTTAACTCTTTTGATGGGCTTGCTTAGGAAACCATCAATGGCTTCATATTGGTCTACTAGTCCCTTGATGGCAACAGCTATATTTCCGGCAGTCATGACTCGTGATAGGTATTTGCTTCTGCTGCGGATGATGCATTTTGTTGACAATAGTCTTGCTTTGCCACGAGATCACCCTGATTGTGACCGTCTTTTCAAGATTCGGCCTGTCATTGATCATTTGGTTGATCGATTTTCTGAGATCTTTTATCCTGGGAAAGAAATTGCAGTGGATGAGTCTTTGCTGTTGTTCAAGGGCCGCTTGGTATTTCGGCAATACATTCCTAGTAAGAGGGCACGCTATGGAATCAAACTGTATATGCTGTGTGACAGTGAGACTGGATATGTCTCTAATTTCAGGGTGTACACTGGTAAGGAATCCAGGATTAACCCCCCTGGTTGTCCGTCGACTTTTGGAGTGACTGAGAAAATTGTGTGGGAACTTGGTCGTGGATTTTTTAACAAAGGCCATCATTTGTATGTCGATAACTTCTACACTGGTGTGCGGTTGTTCAGGGAATTGGCCAAAGTGGACACTGTTGCTTGTGGCACAATCCGCTCAAACCGTAAAGGTTTCCCAAAAGAACTTGTTTGTCGAAAGCTTGCTCGGGGACAGTGCAGTGCTTTGCGTTGTGAGGAGCTTCTAGCTGTGAAGTTTACAGACAGGAGAGATGTCTACATGTTGACTACAATACATGATGAAAGCACTGAACCGCGGAATGTTTGGGGTCAGGTTGCAGAAGTGCGCAAACCTGTGTGCATACTGGACTACAATAAGTACATGGGTAGTGTTGACAGAGTTGATCAGAGGTTGGAACCGTATGCTGCTCTTCGTAAGGCTTACATTTGGTACAAGAAGTTGGCTATCCATCTTTTCCACTTGGCAACCTTTAATGCTTTTATTGTGTTCCAGAAATCTTGTCCCCAGTCAAAATTGACTTTTGTAAAGTCTCAGGAGTCTGTAATAGGCAGCCTTGTTTTAGTGGAACAGGCAAGTGTTCCTAGAGTTGGAGTGGTGGAGGATGTTGCCAGATTGAAAGCCACTTTCCTGATACAATTCCTCCTACAACCTCAAAAGACTTTCCCAGTCGGAGATGTAGAGTCTGTTGGCGAAGAGGTTTGCGGAAGGAGGTTCACATGTACTGCCCCGACTGCCCTTCAAACCCCGGGCTGTGTGTACCTGCTTGTTTTAGATTGTACCACACGCAAAAGAATTTTTGGGAGTATCAATGAGTGGTAAAGTGAACTGGTTGGTCTTTATTCTGTAATAGTTATTGTTCAGTTTCAAAGTTTGTATTTGTGTAGTCTTTTTAGATTTAGTTGTCGAGTTAGTAGATTTGTATCAATTTGCAATTTGTTTTTGTTTCTCTTTTATTTTGAAAAAAAACTAAGTATGATGTTGGTTTGCGTGTAGTGTCCATTGTCTGACTGTGTGCATGGTTTGGCGCTTGCCTGGTGTTGTGTTTGGATTTGTCTTTGGCTGGTGGTGTTCGTGGAGTGGTGCTTGACTGGTGGTGTGTGTGGAGGGGCGCTTGGCTGGTGTTGTGCATGGAGTGGTACTTGGCTGTCTGCGCACGGAGTGGTGCTTGGCTGGCGGTGTGTGTGGAGTGGTGCTTGGCTGGCGGTGTGTGTGGAGTGGCGCTTGGCTGGACGGTGTGCGTGGAGTGGTACTTGGCTGTCTGTGCACGGAGTGGTGCTTGGCTGGTGTTGTGTTTGTGGAGTGGCGCTTGGCTGGTGGTGTGTGTGGAGGGGCGCTTGGCTGGTGGTGTGCATGGAGTGGTACTTGGCTGTCTGTGCACGGAGTGGTGCTTGGCTGGTGTTGTGTTTGTGGAGTGGCGCTTGGCTGGTGGTGTGTGTGGAGGGGCGCTTAGCTGGTGGTGTGCATGGAGTGGTACTTGGCTGTCTGTGCACGGAGTGGTGCTTGGCTGGCGGTGTGTGTGGAGTGGTGCTTGGCTGGCTGTGTGTGTGGAGTGGGGCTTGGCTGGACGGTGTGCGTGGAGTGGTACTTGGCTGTCTGTGCACGGAGTGGTGCTTGGCTGGTGTTGTGTTTGTGGAGTGGCGCTTGGCTGGTGGTGTGTGTGGAGGGGCGCTTAGCTGGTGGTGTGCATGGAGTGGTACTTGGCTGTCTGTGCACGGAGTGGTGCTTGGCTGGCGGTGTGTGTGGAGTGGCGCTTGGCTGGTGGTGTGCGTGGAGTGATGCTTGGCTGGTGTTGTGTGTGGAGTGATACTTGGCTGTCGGTGTGCGCTGAGTGGTGTTTGGCTGGCGGTGTGCATGGTCTGGTGCTTGGATGGTGGTGTGGGTGGACTGGCACTCGGCAGGCGGTATGTGAGTAGTTACTTTCTGTTGGTCACTACACACACTGCTAGTTGAGTGACACTCCACACAGTCCATCATTTTGTGTAGTTGCAGTGTCCGAAATGTGGGCGTGTGAAAGTGATGGGCCCTTGAATGGCGCTGTTTGCTGGTGTGAGTGTTGGAATGTGATGGGTCCGCGGCTGGCGGTGTGAATGTTTTGTATGTGTCACGCGTACGAAAGGTGTATGAATGGCCTGTAAAGAGGTTGGTGCCTTGACGTGGCTTTACAGCTCACGAGCTGTGAGTCCGTGGTTCAGTTTATCATACTTTCAATTATACACAGTGTATTTCATTTTTGTGAAATTACTTGCGTATACAATTGTATGTACTGAATCATCACTCACCCTCGTGCCAAATCCAACCAGTATGTGTGTGTGCTTGCGGATTAGATGGGTGTGCAGTAATAATTGTTTTTTTTCTCTTTCTGCAGTAGGGTGTACCTTGCCCCTTATTGTGATTGTTGTTATGTGTTGCTTTTTCATTCGGATGGTGTCAATGGTCTGGTTTGTATCAGGTATGAAAGGTGCGTGAATGGCCTGTAAAACGGTTGGTGCCTTGTCGTGGCTTTACAGCTCACGAGTTGCGAGTCACTGGTTCAGTTTTTATGCATTTATTTATTGACAGAGCATTTCATTTTTTTGAAATATCTTGTTAATAAAATTTTATGTACTGAACCATCACTCGCCCTCGTGCCAAATCCAACCTGTATGTGTGTGTCTTTGAGGAATAGATAGCCGTGCTTGAATGTTTGACTTTTAAGTAACTCTGTTAAGGTGTGGTATCCTTTTACTCGGGAGAACAAGGGGAACGCAGGGTGGTAGGACTTTTTTGCCGGCACGGCGATCCCACGCCAAAATGTTTGGAAAAGTGCTATTTTTACCTATTTTTAAGGTTTGCAAAGAGTTCTGGGTAGGAAAACATTGGGGGACCCACACATGCCATACCTCCCTGGACTCTCCCGGGTGTCTAGTTTTCAGAACTGTTTGGGTTTGCTACTTTCCAAAGAATACCACCCAGCCCCGGGCCAAAAACTCAGGTGCCCCCCCCCCAAAATCAAAGTTATATTGCTTCAGGGTATTTTATATTCACCACCGTTAGATTTGGACCTTTTCCTGTTGCAGCCACTATGGCTACCCACGCAAGTGAGGTACCGTTTTTATCGGGAGACCTGGGGGAACGCTGGGTGGGAGGTAATTTGTGTGAGACCAGTGATGCCACGCTTTCCCAGACTACAACGTGTGAAAAAAATTGATTTTTTTCTGCTAAAATTGAGGTTTGCAAGGGATTCTGGGTAAAGGAACGTTGGAGGATCCACGCAAGCCATGCCTCCTTGGAAGCCCGCGGGTGTCTACTTTTCAGAAATGTGTGGGTTTGGTAGGTTTCCATAGATGGCTGTCTCGCACGGGGCCAGAAACCCAGGTAACCCATCTTGCAAAAGCTGGTGAATTTAACAATGGTGAAAATGTTAAGTCCACCAGCTTTTGCAAGAGGGGTTACCTGGGTTTTTGGCCCCGTGCGAGACAGCCATCTAGGGAAACCTACCAATCCCACACATTTCTGAAAAGTAGACACCCGGGGGCTTCCAAGGAGGTATGGCTTGCGTGGATCCTCCAACGTTCCTTTACCCAGAATCCCTTGCAAACCTCATTTTTTGCTTGGAAAAAATCTGTTTTTTCACACGTTTTAGTGTGGGAAAGCGTGGCATCACTGGGCTCACACAAATTACCTCCCACCCAGCGTTCCCCCAGGTCTCCCGATAAAAATGGTACCTCACTTGCGTGGGTAGGCATAGCGGCTGCTTTAGGAAAAGGCCCAATTCATACTGTGGAGACCAAAACATTACCTTTAGCCAAATAATCTTATTTTTTGAGGGGGTCACCTGAGCTTTTGGCCCGGGGCTTGGCAGGCATCTTTGTAAACTACCAAACCCAAACAGTTCTGAGAACTAGACACCCGGGGGAGTCCAGGGAGGTATGGCATGCGTGGCTCCCCCAATGTTTTCCTACCCAGAAACCCCTGCAAACCTGAAATTTTGGTCCAAAAACCCACTTTTCCATACTTTTTTGGGTGGGATCTCGCTGCCGGAACAAATGTCCTACCACCCAGCGTTTCCCTTGTTCTCCCGAGTAAAATGATACCTCACTTGTGTGGGTGGGCCAAAGGCATGTGACTCAGGCTGGGGTGCTTAATTTGTAAAACTTAAATATGACTAAAAACTACCTTTTTCAAAATTCATTTTTGGCGTGTTCTGCTTTGGGGCACCCACACAAGTGAGGTATCCTTTTACTCGGGAGAACACGGGGAACGCAGGGTGGTATGACTTTTTTGCCGGCACGGCGATCCCATGCCAAAATGTTTGGAAAAGTGCTATTTTTACCTATTTTTAAGGTTTGCAAAGAGTTCTGGGTAGGAAAACATTGGGGGACCCACACATGCCATACCTCCCTCGACTCTCCCAGGTGTCTAGTTTTCAGAACTGTTTGGGTTTGCTACTTTCCAAAGAATACCATCCAGCCCCGGGCCAAAAACTCAGGTGCCCCCCCCCCAAAATCAAAGTTATATTGCTTCAGGGTATTTTATATTCACCACCGTTAGATTTGGACCTTTTCCTGTTGCAGCCACTATGGCTACCCACGCAAGTGAGGTACCATTTTTATCGGGAGACCTGGGGGAACGCTGGGTGGGAGGTAATTTGTGTGAGACCAGTGATGCCACGCTTTCCCAGACTACAACGTGTGAAAAAATTGATTTTTTTTCTGCTAAAATTGAGGTTTGCAAGGGATTCTGGGTAAAGGAACGTTGGAGGATCCACGCAAGCCATGCCTCCTTGGAAGCCCCCGGGTGTCTACTTTTCAGAAATGTGTGGGTTTGGTAGGTTTCCATAGATGGCTGTCTCGCACGGGGCCAGAAACCCAGGTAACCCCTCTTGCAAAAGCTGGAGAATTCATGTCCATAGAAGTATAATATTAATGATATACCGGGTCAAAATACATATACATAATACATGTGTAAACAAAAGCAGCATGAGTCAAAAAATGACACTAGTGAGCAGCCAGAAGTAAATGAGGTAGCGGTCAGTGCATTAAGTACACGTAGAGGTACAATACTGCAATAAACAGCAGACACTCGGTAGTTGAGATTAGTCTAAGGTTAGGGTATGGTCATATATTGTGCAAGACTAGTCCATGATGGCCACCAAAGAGAGAGAGGGTCAGACCACTCCAAAATGGCTGCCAAAATAGGGGAGATAGGTACGATAGTCCTCTGTTAGTTGCTGTTGCTTTAGGCACAGGGAAGGGCAGAGACAGATTCTAGTTTCTGTTTGAGCAAGCCCAGATCCTCACTTGCTGGGAGGGAGTCTTATCTCTATTTTGGACATGTGTGGAGGAGTCAGACCGGGGAGCCTCGTGGGCCTCGTAGATACAGGAGGTGATTTATTACTACTGCTTTATGGCCAACAGCCATTTTGAACAAAGGAAAATGGAAATGTGTACAGGCGATCAGGGTCGGTAAATACCTTCTTGTTGTAGATTCTGCTCAGACAGTACTAAGATGTTGCCAGCGAAGTGGTGCCAAGTGAAGCATTTATCGGTCTAGACAGAAGGAAAGAAAGAACACCGCTACTGCACCGCCTTCTGGCAGGTTGATGTGTGTGCGCGGCGTGTGTTTTCCCGTGTGTTTTCCCGTCTGCCTCAGGTGCCTCAGGGCTCAGGAGACAGACATCTCCTCCGGTCGGCAGCGCAATCCCCACAGACACCTCAGTTCCCTGTGCAGACGGGGCAGGCTCTGGTCGTCCGTCCTCCGTTTTCTCCCATTATCCCATCCGCCCCACGGCTCCACTCCTGCTGCTCTCTGGGCGGTGTCGCCCCACCTCCGGTCCCCTCCGACTCCCGTCGCAGGCTCCTGCCGTGCGCCGCTGCTCCTCCGGATCCCGCACGCCCCAGGGCTCCACTCAGCTGCTCCTGCGGCGGCGCAGCACGCCTCCGCTCAGCTCCCGCCACCTGTGTCGTCCAGCGCCTCCGGGATCGCCCGGCGCCCCAGCAGCAGTCAACCCACCTCTGCAGTGCCGGCGGTGGCGCCTACAGGTGTACCGGACGCCTCCGATGGTCAGACCGTCACTAGCAGTGGTGTTTGCCGGCGGGTCGGACCCCTCCGGTGCACCGCCACACAGCTCGTCTTGCAGGCAGTCACGGGCAACAATGTGCACCTGTCGTCCGCTGCGGGCTCCAGGCAGCAAGCGTCCGAGTCGTCGTGCTTCGCCTCAGGCCAGGGGGGGGCCAGGGACCAAAGAGGATGGAGGGGGTGTCCCAGTCTTCTCCCGCGATGCGTCGCCTCCGGGCAGGTCGGGGATCCTCCGCAGGTTTTGTCCTCCGTCTGACGGGTAAGGAAGCTTAAAGTTACTTAAATCCAGTTACTTGTACTCCAGTTACTTTGTAGTTGCTTTGCACAGACGCAGCTGGGTGCTAACGGAGATAAAGGCCGAATTGGGATCTCCAGCACACGGAGCTCTTACCAAGAGCTCCTACCCGGCGGCCATCTTGCAATGCTATTGTGTATTCCTCAAGTTGTACCCCAAGGTTCAATCCACTCATAAGCCTACTTTAACCTCTTCATGGAACCCATTGCAGTTATCTAAATGAAGTGAGGATCAAATACCACCTATTTGCTGATGACACACAACTCTACTACAAAAATTACGTCACCCAGTGATATCTGGCATCGGAATGCCACACTAAAGAAGATACAAACCTGGCTAAGCACCAGTCACCTAAAGCTGTACCTAACAAGACTGAATTACTACTCATCTAAACCAAAAAGCAAACCTGTACTAATCGAAGTTTGGCTCAAAAATCTGGATGCAAAAAACTACTCTCTATCACTTTCCAATGCCGTAACGTCCTTGGTTATCACCCTTGAGAAAAACCTGTCAATGAAGAAGCACATTAACAACTCAACCAAAGGAGCTCTCTACACACTAAAACTCCTCAAGAAAATCCAACCGTTTATCCCCCCAAACGATATCATGAGAGTAGTGCACTCACTTGTCATCTCAAAACTTGACCACGGCAACACCATCCTAACTAGTACTCCGAAATGTCACCTTGCGCCCCAAAGACCAATTCTCAATGCATCTACCAGACTCCTCAGGGGAATTAAACGGTCCATTCACATCTCACCTGCTCTCAAGAATCTCAGTTGGCTTCCAATTGAAGAAAGATACATCTTCAAGACAGCATGTATCACCCACAAAGCCCTTCACACAAAAACCCCCAAATATCTTAAAACCCACATTTTGAAAGCAGGAAGAAGCTGTGCACTGAGAAACTCCAGCTCCATACTTCTCATACCTTCTAATCTGAAGACCGAAACTTCCCAGACATGATCTTTCTAAGGAAATGCTCCCAGGACCTGGAACGCACTCCCAAAAGATCTCCGTTTCAACCCCTCCCTTTCTTGTTTCAAACGGGAACTCAAATCTTTACTGCTTAACACTTACTTCAAGACATTCTCAAGCTGAACCAACCCACCTCAACAGGATTATGCCTGGGCAGAGTTTGCAAAGTTCTGCTATGCGGAACTCAGCAAAGTGCTGAAAAAACTCTGCTGTGGTCCGCGATGCTCAGCGAGCGGCAGAGTGTGGCAAGTCTCACTGCTCGCACTGATTTTTAGTGCCGAGAGTTTGTCCTATAATGTAAAATCATGCAAACAGCATAACGTGCAGTGCAAGAGGGCACTGCTTCGCTCTGCCGCTTGAGAAGATGTTTTACTCGAGCAGCAGCTTCCTGAATGTGAGCAGCATGTCTCTGAACGTGAGAGGTAGCGAAATGCCACAACTGCCCGTGTTGAGAAATCTGACTGGGAGGTCGTCTAGCATATGATTTTTCTCACTTGCGCTCGCCAACCTAATGTTGGTGAGCTGCGCAAGAGGAAAAACTCTGCTCTGCACCTCTTTGCAGAGTTTTTAGAACTCTGTGCAGAGTGGGCAAAACTCTGCAACTACGCCGGCGGATTGGAATTCATCGCCCACCCCTAAACAGGATCCTTTGATGCTGTGGCTTGTCCCCTTCAGCCTCCAATCTGGCACTATTGTCATTATCTCAATACAATATTGCTATTTCTTTTTTTGACTTTTCTACTACCTATTGCCGTACTGTTTTAAAGTGCTCTCATATTTTCTTGTTTAGCTAGCGCTACATAAAACAAGAAATTGTACGAAAATGTTTTTTTTAGCATGCAAGGGTCTGCAGATCCACTGTGGTGCTCAGCGCAAATCCCTGCGTGCCCTGTGGTGGATGCTTGGATCCTGACCCCAATTAAAAAAACACATGCATCCACACATAGATCTGAACACCTACTCACACAGTCACTCAGACTCACACACTGACTTACACAACCACTCACACACAAAGTCACACACCAGTACAGCCACTCACACACCCACTCTTAGACCCACAAGACCACTCATGCACCCACACAGTCACTCACACACCCATTCAGACACCCACTCACACACACACTTCCACATACACACAACCGCTCACACACCAATACAATCACTCACACATTCACTCACAGACCTATAAAACCACCCACACACCCACTCATATACAATTACAACCACTCACACACCAACTCACACACCCACTTACACCCTCGCACAACCCTTCACACACCCATACAGCCACCCACACACCCACTCAAGACCCACAAATCCAATCACACACCCATTCACAGACCTATAGAGCTGCTCTCACACCCATTCACGCACTTACACACCCACGCAACCACTCACATACCCACTCACACCCATCCAGCTGCTTACACAGCCACTCACAGACCGACAAAACCACTCACACACCTACAGAGTCACTCACACACCTACTCACACACCCACTCCTACACCCACTTACACACCCACACAGCCACTCACCCATCCATAAAGCCACTCACAGTCACCCCACCACTCAAACACCCACACACAGCCAGTGATACACATATATAAATTGCAATAGCATATGTTTGTATTAAATGTGTTGCTGTTTTAGTATTGAAAGTGTGCTCTTTGTTGGGAACGGATTTGCAGATTCACAAAATGAATTAACACCTTGGCTGCGGTCGGAATTCCGCGCCGGTGCTGGACATTCCGATCGCAGGCATGGTCATGACGGCTCCCGGCCGTCATCAGCACACGCCCACCGAGACGCATGACGACCGGGAGCCGTCATCTGCACTGAAGGGGTTAAAAAAAGAAAGACAGGATGCATTGCATTTATGGAAAGATTACATAAGTTACCTTGCCATAATTTTGCAAATTGTAGTCTTAAAATGTATGATAAGAATGAATGTGTGAATAAAATGTATTTATAAACTTGTCAAAATGTGTGTGTGTGTAAAATCTGAGCCTAACCTTTGTTTTTTTAGTGAATTTCTAAGGTTTTTTCAATTCTATTTCCATACTATAAAGTCCCTGAAACCTTTATTTATTTAGTGAATGCCAAAGTTTTTTTTTAAACAAGAACAGAATGTTAAGGTGACATTATAGTTAAGAATTGCAATTAGATCTTACTTCACATTTAAAAAACCTTAGAAATTCACTGAAGCAAACAAAGATTAAAGTAAAGTTAGAGTAATGTGACAACTTCAGTGACAACATAACCTTTTAAACTAAAAAAACACTCTGAAAGTTACCAGTTATAGTTTACTCAAGTAAGTATGACTCATGCCCTAAAGTAACTAGAACTCACACCCCTACCATGCAAAGTCTTCTAATCAATTATGTTATTTCATATGTTGCAGTCATTGTATTATTGGTGTTATCGAACATGTTGAGTGATATAATATGTGGGGTAATTAGGTGTGTTAGGTGGCAAGGAAGTCTAGCGAGAATCCTGGAAACCACTGCACAAAGTCACTGTCCAGCTTTTCTTTGGAGTCTGTAGGCCGCCCAGGACACAGGCGACAGCCTGATTGATCCTTTTTTTGTGTGGGGGTGGTGGGCTTGGTGGAGGCAAGAATGCCTCGTAGCTCTTGGCACGAGGTTCCATCCTCTCCAAGCCCCTGCCCCCTCCTCACACTGTGAAATGTATTTATAAGTTAGTGGCAGGTCTGTGGATGTGTAGTTACAAATGTGCCTGAGGATTTTAAAATGGTTCAGTAGTGCAGTGGGCAGCCGCGGCCCGTGGAGGGAGTTCCGTGGGCACAAAGGTGGGGCGGAGGAGGGGCAGGGTGGGGGGTGCTAAACACCTGAATATGGATAATTGGAGGTAACTAATTTAGTAGTGCGCCCTGCATCGCATTTTGCGATGCAGGGCGCGCTACGAAATTCATTTTATTTATTAAATTGTTTACTTACCTCCAATTATCCATATTCCGGTGTTTAGCTACAAATGGGGGTGGGGTCGCACACTACTCACCCACCGGCGGTGTCGCCCCTAAGGACTCTGGTCAATGTAGTAAAGTGTTCGCGATGCATCATCTTTCGATCTGCTATCTTCGCCATCCCTGGACACGTGTTTCGGGGTATCGCCCCTCGTCAGCAGGGATAGGCCGTGTACTGGGGTTGCCGATGGCTGCCAATATCTGCCAGGTATAGTACCACTCAGGTGCGTAGGTGCGGGATCCCAGGCTCGTCAGCCCACTGCTCACGGGAGCTTTAAAGTTACAAATGGGGGTGGGGTCGCACACTACTCACACACCGGCGGTGTCGCCCCTAAGGACTCTGGTCAATGTAGTAAAGTGTTCGCGATGCATCATCTTTCGATCTTTCGATCTTCTGCTATCTTCGCTGTCTTCGTCATCCGGTGTTTAGCACCCATCACCTGGCCCCTCCCCCGCCCCGCCTTTCTGCCCCATGGAACTCCCTCCACGGGCCGCGGCTGGCAGTGGGTCTTATAGAGGTAGGAAAGCCACTGAAAGCTCGAGCCAGGCTTGAGTCTGAAGCCTGGCTCTGGCTCAGTTCGAGCTCCTGTTGGAACCAGGAGCCCATAACAAGTCTAGCTTTCATTTGGTTTCTGTTTACCTGCCTGCCTCTAAACAGGATGTAGCGTTATGGCCAGAACTGCCGACCAGGTTCAAGCCTCGGCGTCGACTCCACATACTGTGTTTCTGGGCAAATCCCCTTATCTCCCCTTGCCTATAAACAATTAATGTACTTTGTGTAATGTAACTAATGCTCATGTAAAGGGCTCCAATACCTTCAGGTCCAGTTCACGCTATATGAAAACTGCAGAAATATGAACAAAGAGGTAAAAACAAAGCTTGAATATAAGAAAGGCAAATAGATACCTTCTTCCTGATTGATTTGTACAAAAGTGGCACCAACAAACCTGGATAAATGACTGCTGCACAGCTTAAATTGTGTGATCTTGGGCAAATATTTTATTTCAGCAAAACTCTTTTTTTTCTTCATTATTATAGATGAAAACACTTTCAAATATGAGTTCGGAATACCAGTTGTCCAAAAATCAATTGTGTTTAATTAATTTAACAATTAATAATCTGGAGCAGGTACGGTGTTTACAGAACAACTATCTTGTCTCAATGCACTAACGATTTATGTTTAAAACCTGTCGCCTTTTAAAAAGTATTTCTCGTGCAGTGCTACAATGTGATTTATTAATGCCAAAACTTCACATGTTAAGGGAATAAATTGTTTGCATTTTGGAGCGGCCTTATCATATTTTATTTAACCTTTGTTGTATGATTTGCACACTAAACACCTTTAGAGCTGGGCTCGCGCACGGGCTCTAAGATCCCAAGGGCCTCATTTATGAGGCCTTGCGTGAGTTTTGCGCTTCCGATGCGTCACTTTTTGTGACGCATCGGTGGCGTAAAACATGCCTCCTGATGTGCACTATTTACAAAGCAACGCATCTAAGCAGATGCGTCACTTTGTAAACCCCTGCGCTACATTATACCTGCGTCAGGTATAATGTAGGCAGAGGGGGCGTTCCCCAGCAAAAAGCCTCATAATAGTGACGCAGTGAAATCTATGAGATTTCACTGCGTCACTTTTAGGATGCTGTTGCGTCAAAATCTTGCGCCTGCCTCACAGCAGGAGTAAGACTGACGCAAGCCCTTTCACATAGGGCTTTCCCCATGTGAAAGGAAGCATTGCTGGAGTTGCGTCACTTTTGTGACACACTCCAGCAATGCGTCACTTTTGCGCCTACAGATACGTCAGAAATACTGACGTATCTGTAACTCCTTGCGACATGATGCGTCATATTATAAATATGACGCATCAATCATGTCGCAGGGAGAGCGCAGTGAAAAGTGACGCATCGCTGTTTTCACGCAGCGATGCGTCACTTTTCACAAATGAGGCCCCAAGGGTCTTACGACTTCTAAGAGAGTTCATCAAACAGAGGGGCTTATTTACAAGGGCCTTGCGCCACTTTTGCGTAATTTTTCACATGGGAAAAGTGACATAAAAGTGGCGCAAGGGGGCTTGTACATCTTCCCCAGAGTTCTTTACAAGAGCACCTGCGTCTGTCTAATAGCTCTCAGAATGGGAGCTACCACCCCCACGTGGCACAATCATTCCCTTCTTTTGCCTCTTGAAATAGCAGCAGTCGATTGGACAAGCGCGGGAGCTGTAAACTGCGGGCTCGCCGAGGTCCCTCGACAGATGCCTTTCTTTTTTCATCGATATCTTTTCCATTTAAATTATTTCAAGAGGCAATTTCGGAGTTTAATCAAAGGCCCCGGGCATTATTTGAATCCCACGCGGGCGGAATTAAATCCGACCTCTTTAGAATGCGCATTGATTCCTGGCCGTGGCGCACGTGGGTCCGGGACGCGCGAGGCGCCGGGGCCCGCGCGCTCCCCCGGGACCGCGCTCGCGGCCGCGCCATTGATCCATTTGCTTCGCCGCCTCGCTGCTCGGAGAGACAATTATTTACAGATCATGGAGGCGCCGATGTCTCCGATCGGTCACAGAAGGTCGGGCCTGATGTGCGCGCTCGGAACGGAGGAGGCCGGCGGCAGCCGCGGGTTTGAAACACGCTCGGAGCCCTCGAAAGGCTAAAAGACAGAGATGAAAACTGAACCTATCCATTAATTGTTTGTTATTTCATTGGATACTTTTATTTTTAACCAATCTGACATGGTACATGTACCACAGAGGTTTTTAGCAAGGGAGTTATGTTCCCTAATGCGAGCAAGGATATTGGAATATAAAACCAGCCACAGCTGGGTCCAGTGGCCCCTCATATAGATGCCAAATTTCCATCTGGCTTATTAATGTGTGACATGTTAATGTATCAGTCTTTATGTGTGTGTGGGGTGACCCAGGCTTCCAGGATTTGCCGGGACAGTCCCTGTTTTTCACCAGCTGACCTTGTAGATTTCAGCAATTTTGGCTGGGTTTACAGCGAGGGTCGATTGAAAACAGAAAGGTACATCTCTATGTGTTACATAAAAATGCTATTTAGCACCTCTTATTGGAAAGCTATTAAAATAACCTATGATACTGTGTAACAAAAAAAAGACTTTTTATTGATTTCCTTAGTGCCTCGTCTGTGTTTCTATATTGATAAACGCTGCTGTTCTGTCCCCTTCGGGTGATCTAGAATTGAGTCCCTGTTCTATTTTTGAGAAATCTCCTGGTTTGGGGCTTTCAAAATCCTGTCACCCTATTTGTGTGTGACATATTTAATGCTTATGTGTGACACATGAGTTCTGCCCATGTAATGAGGTAAGTAAAAAAAAAAAGGTAACTTTAAAAGGTAAGTTTAAAAAAGAGGTAAGTTTAAAAAAGTGTATTACAAAACTTGACTTAATCGGGTATCAGAGCACTTTACATAGCACCAGCTGCATTACACGAGGACACATTCATTTTTGTTAGGCACGAGGAGATTACGTGATCTGCCCAGAATCACAGGATGTTCAGTGTCATTGCCGAGACTGGAACCCGGTTCCCCAGATTCAACGTCATTGGCCAGACTCAAACCCAGTTCCCCAGAATCAAGTTCAACTGGCCTAGCCATGAGGCCAACTCCTCTCCCCAAACACAAATACACAAATGGCCTACTTACTGGAGAAGATGACGCACTATAAAGTTTAAATCAGAGGAAAGGAGCAACAGTAGAGTGCAGTATTCTAAAAGGGAAACATCTGCCGGATTTCCAACTTTTATGGAAAAAAAGATGCCTATTTCGATAAGATTGCCAGTGTCTTGGCTACGGTTTATTAAATTGTATATTCTGCATGCTCTGACAGTTTGAGCATCTGTTGCTGAGTGAGAATAACATCTGTACTTCTCATAGCTGCCTCGAGGCTCCAGTCTTCAGCACCCCTATGTCTCTCGACAGTTGCACATTGCATTCTGCAACCTGTAGTTTTACCTTCTTCAGTGAAAGTGTGGAACTACCTAATTTTAAAACGTATTTTGGGGCATATTACCAAGCAATAGCGATAATTATCGCTATTGCTTGGTTAGAGACAAAAATGTATCGCCGAACTGCGGCGATTTTTATCGCAGATAAACCTTGGTATTACCAAGGTTTATCGCAAATGCGATAAAAATCGACCGCAATGCATGAATATCGCTGAAAAGTCAGCGATATTCATGCATTACCGAGCTAATGCTCTTAGCCATGTTATCCACCTCCCATTGGATAACATGGCTAAGAACTGCTCAGGGCAGGTATCTCCAAAAGTTGGTAATAGGAGATAGCGATGTTAGCGACTATTTCCAGTCGCTAACATCTTGGCACGCCCACTTTGCATGTCATTAGTGATACATTTCTTTGACATGCAAAGCGGGGCCCAAGATGGTCGCTATCTCCTACTAGCTGTCGCTAACTGGTGTTAACGACAGCTAGGTAATAAGGAGATAATTTTATCTCCGCTTTCTTGGCTTTTAAAGCCAAAAAAAGCAGAGATAAACCCCCTTGATAATATGCCCCTTTATTTTTACAGTGTTTATGAGTTACAACGTCTTACTGGGGTTTGTTCATATGCACAAAAGGCTGTTGTGGGCGTTTCAAGGTAGCTTTTCTGAAATTGACAGGCCAACTTTAAATGTACACAAGTCAAAATAAAATTCCCTTTGGGCGAATTACCAAAGAAACACAAGTTCTTACAGACATATACATATAGACTCATCAATATTAGATCATAACAAGGAAGCAATATCAAAAACAATGAAAACACTATAATAAAAGTATATCTGCACAGTTTATTAGCATACACTATATTTAGTTAAAAAATGGGAAACATATACAAAACGGAACACTATAAAAAATTATACATTAAACATTCCTATTAAAAAAGGAGGTACAAATAGAAGGCTAAATTCCAACAAAGGCTCAGAATTTTCCTTAGTCTGTTTTTCACGTATTCCTCCTTATGTATCAACGCGTTTCGGCGGTTTGTTTAGTATTTAACCACCTTCATCAGGACAAATGACAATAAATGTTTCCCAATGGTTCTGAAATTCAAACAAAACCAATCTCAGTAACATATAATTCATTCCAAGTATTTAAAAAAAACATAATGTGTACACATAAATACAACCCTAAGTACATATAAAGTCCATAACATTGCTTCCATGTTACACTATACACACAATACATTACATAACATTGCATCACTCATTATTGTCTCCTGTATATAAAAAACCTGCATTCATCAATTGTGATTACATAAATTTCTTCCTCGTGTTTACATAGTCTTATAGGGTCTATACATGTTACTCATTTATTTATAAGTACCCTTATACAATGCTACAGTAACTAGATACACAGCATTGAGTCCACAGTTATACATTTCTTGGACACAGAAAATAGCCAGATAGTCTAATTAAAGCCCATTTTAGGCAAGAGAGGCAGCGATATGAGACAACATGATATGTCACCTACCTCAATTCTTTTATATCAATCAAATTAGTGTCAGGGGTACTCTGCCTCCTTCTATATCTCAAAAGATATTCGTCCAGCGAATTATCTCTTCCGGGTTAAAATACTGTTGTCCTATATAGAGTAGATAAACAGCTAGTTTTAATGTCTGTGAAAAGCGGTATTTGTTACCACACACCTATATATAAAAAAAGGCATTGTTATCTATCTCTATAGGGAGTATTAGCTAAGGGCACTAGAATCCTATTTGATAAAGGCTTCAAAGATTTCCGATACTAGGCTTAAGCCAAGCGGTAATAAAGGCAGTCTACAAAACGGCCCCAAAGCAACGAGTGTCTGGAAGTATCTATGCTACATATTCGAGAGCACAAAAAATGGCACGGAATCGAGATGTTCCCTCACCAAAAAAGCGGCTCACCTCCTAATACATCTTCATCATGATGAGGGGATCTCGGCACTTATATTCTCCGATGTTTCCGGACTTGATAGTTAACAGCATGTACCAATATAGATCTGTGGACATATATAAGCAGAAGCTTTTATGGACTGCTAAAAATATATATATTGGTCCAAATAGCACTTCCTCTATTTTTTCCATATTATACTTACATAAATATGGGATGATATGGCCGCGCACGCGGATTCAATGTTATCACATATGCACACATAGATCTATGGTCCCTTGATCTCAAGATTCCTGACTAGCAAGTAAGATATTCCTCAATGTTTTGGATGGCAGAAAGCAGTGACTTGCAAGTCGAGATGGGGGAATAAGATGTGGTTTCTTCTTTTCCTTTTTCCAGGGTAATTTTAAACAAAAACCCGAATAATGATGAAGATGTATTAGGAGGTGAGCCGCTTTTTTGGCGAGGGAACATCTCGATTCCGTGCCATTTTTTGTGCTCTCGAATATGTAGCATAGATACTTCCAGACACTCGTTGCTTTGGGGCCGTTTTGTAGACTGCCTTTATTACCGCTTGGCTTAAGCCTAGTATCGGAAATCTTTGAAGCCATTATCAAATAGGATTCTAGTGCCCTTAGCTAATACTCCCTATAGAGATAGATAACATTGCCTTTTTTTTATATATAGGTGTGTGGTAACAAATACCGCTTTTCACAGACATTAAAACTAGCTGTTTATCTACTCTATATAGGATAACAGTATTTTAACCCGGAAGAGATAATTCGCTGGACGAATATCTTTTGAGATATAGAAGGAGGCAGAGTACCCCTGACACTAATTTGATTGATATAAAAGAATCGAGGTAGGTGACATATCATGTTGTCTCATATCGATGCCTCTCTTGCCTAAAATGGGCTTTAATTAGACTATCTGGCTATTTTCTGTGTCCAAGAAATGTATAACTGTGGACTCAATGCCGTGTATCTAGTTACTGTAGCATTGTATAAGGGTACTTATAAATACATGAGTAACATGTATAGACCCTATAAGACTATGTAAACACGAGGAAGAAATTTATGTAATCACAATTGATGAATGCAGGTTTTTTATATACAGGAGACAATAATGAGTGATGCAATGTTATGTAATGTATTGTGTGTATAGTGTAACATGGAAGCAATGTTATGGACTTTATATGTACTTAGGGTTGTATTTATGTGTACACATTATGTTTTTTTTAAATACTTGGAATGAATTATATGTTACTGAGATTGGTTTTGTTTGAATTTCAGAACCATTGGGAAACATTTATTGTCATTTGTCCTGATAAAGGTGGTTAAATACTAAACAAACCGCCAAAACGCGTTGATATATAAGGAGGAATACGTGAAAAACAGACTAAGGAAAATTCTGAGCCTTTGTTGGAATTTAGCCTTCTATTTGTACCTCCTTTTTTAATAGGAATGTTTAATGTATAATTTTTTATAGTGTTCCGTTTTGTATATGTTTCCCATTTTTTAACTAAATATAGTGTATGCTAATAAACTGTGCAGATATACTTTTATTATAGTGTTTTCATTGTTTTTGATATTGCTTCCTTGTTATGATCTAATATTGATGAGTCTATATGTATATGTCTGTAAGAACTTGTGTTTCTTTGGTAATTCGCCCAAAGGGAATTTTATTTTGACTTGTGTCAATTGTGGAACCCTATCCCTTTGGTCTTGGGGTCCCTCTCTCTTTTATTAGAGACAACTTTAAATGTAACCAATACATCATGTTGCTCTTATTGAAAGAAACTGACACGTGCTCTTCCTCCTCAGAAGGGCTAAATCGGTTCTGGATTGAATTACATTTTGGATTTGCAATCAAATGGAGCATTAGGAATAAGAACACCTCGAGTTTGAAGTATACAACATTTTGTGCTAAAATTCCTGAAGATTGAGATATAAACAAAAAGGAATATCAGGACGGCAGAAGCTGCTGAGGAGGCCACTCTTTTTTGTAGGTGGGTGGCCTGGTGCCTACACCAGCCACCCAAATGGTAGCCTGTTGGGAGGCAACAGGTGGAGCCCCAGGGCTCTCGCAATTCAATCCAGCTCCCATTACAGGCGGCAGGCCACTCATTTTTGTAGGTGGGTGAGCCTATGCCCACCCCAGTCACCCATAATTACAGTCTGCTGGAGGCTGCTAGAGGAGACTCCAGGGATCCCTCAGCCCCATCCAGCTCCCCTTGCCAGAACTGTCAGGATTCGCCCCCACAGCAGCTCTAAACCGCCAAAAACTACATTTCCCATGAGTGTTAGGGGGTAACAGGAAGTGATATAATCAGTACTGGAAACCATGTTTCTTGCGCGTAATTTTGTATTCTGCATCCTTCGGCGGCTGTCGGAGGTGTTCCGTATGAAGGGAGAGCGCCCGGAGCTGTAAGTTGGAGAAGCCAGCAGAAGCCGCCATGTTTGTGAGTAAGGGAGCAGCTGTATCTGTTCTACTCCGGCTTGTGTCCTGTTCGTGTGTTTTCTTATTCGGAAGCCTTGCTGGAGAGTAAAGGCTTTGTGGCGTCTTGGGTTTGCTGCTTCGCTAAGCAGCTATCGTTACCAGAGAATCCTTTGCTGAGTTACGGGCATATCGGATCAGTGAGCGGCTGCCACTGTTCTCCGGTTGCGCGCGTAGTGAGTGACAGCTCACAGAACTGTACAGCGGGTTACTGTGAGCGGCTGCCACGTAACGCCCGCTGTGTGGGGAGAGTGTTCTTTTCATTTAGGGACTTTACAGCGGGTTACTGCGTGCTCGGAGGCAGTGTAACACCGTCTGTGTTTGGATCATAGGGTTCTATGCCAAGACTTTACAGCGGGTTACTGCGGGCTCGAAAGCAGCGTAACAGCGTCTGTTTATTTGGAACCCTTTTGTTTCTGTCCTGCAAAGAAAGAGCGGAGCCTTGCGGTGTTCGCAACCGCAGGTTACCATGTCTAGGAGTCCGCACTGTGTGTGGAAGGTGCTGTGAGGATAACAGCATTGATTGCTTACTTGCTTTACATTTTGTACACAACTATATACCTAGGTAGGGGTTGACACATTACAAGTTCTCAAGGAGGGCTGTGTTTCTTCAATTTCATTTCGCATCTTTGCAAGAGATGAATATAATCTCGTGCATACCTGCTACTTACAAGCATTTAAAGAAGAGTACTCATTTCTGTGAAGTCAAAAGAGTTGCATAACAGGGTATGGTGTATCATAACGCATATTCATATTAGATTGCCCTAATGACATATAGTTTCTGATGTATGGTTCTGCTTTCTTCTTCAGATGGAGTTACATGGGGGTCATTTGATGTTAGTTTAATTCATGTGCAGAGGACCAACAGGTATTTTTGACCTTCGTGAATTAGCGAGAATCGATGAGAGTAGGTTGCTTACCATTGTCTTATTATTGTGTTTATGTCTTTCAGAGCCTTTGTCCCTGCTGACCCCTCCCCTACCTAGTGTCCCTCGCTTGATAACTCGAAGACCCTGGGGGGTAACCCCATGTCAGGGTACTTGGTGATGTCAGGAGATGGTCCTTTATTCTGCTGCGACTGAACCCTGCGGAGCCAGACCTGACAGAATTACGCGCCCAAGATATTGGCTTCGCCCGGTTCGGTTGTAGTGGAATAATGGCTACCATGGACGATGTGATGCAGGCATTACTGCTAGTTCAGCAGGAGTTGGCTTCTTCCAAGGCAGAGGCTGCTGTATTGAAGGACAAGGTTGATAGATTGTCCAGGAATCCTTTTGACGCAGGTGCGGGGCCATCCCAGATACAAGTATCTGTTCCACCTCCCATTCCTTTGGCCAGTCCCGAGAGGTTTTCCAGAGATCCTTCTAAAGTGCAGGTGTTTCTCACACAGATAATGCTCCATTTCTCTTGTAAACCCGCCTCTTTCCCAAGTAATCATTCACGTGTGGCTTTTGCTATTTCGTATCTCATTGGGGATGCAGCAAATTGGGCGGTTCCTCTGGTAAGGAAAGACGATGCTATTCTTTCAGATTGGTCAGCTTTTAAGGTGGAGTTTGAGCGTGTGTTCGACCGTAGAGCTACAACCTTTAGTGCAGATAGAGAACTGCTTGAATTAAGACAAGGAAAAAAAGATCAGGGGCCAGATGTAGGTCGGTCGGTAACGGCCGAAAATCGGTATTTTCGGCCGTTACCGACCGGTAAATAAGATTTGGTATGTAGGGCCCAGAATTTTACAGATTCGGTAAATTTACCGATCGGTAAATTTACCGAATCTGTAAAATACCGAATCGGTATTCATACCTATTCGGTATTTTTGCTATGTAGGTGGGATTCGTACCGATTCGGTATTTTACCATCAAATATATTTGATGGTAAAATACAGATTCAGGTGTGCATGCACATGTGTGCATGCACACCTGTGCCATATGACAGGCAGACCTGCCCTTAGGGCAGGTCTGCCTGCCACATGGCCCCCGAATCTTTTTTGGGGGTGCTAGAGGGTGTCAAAGTATGTACTGCGGGAAAAAGGGGCATTTTGTAAGGGAGTGTCCTAACAAACCCAAAACATCAGATTCCTGGATCAGTGGAAAAAAGGTAGCCGTGTCCTCTGCTGATACCCCAACCCAGTATAGAGAAACTCCAGAGAGAGGGAGGACAGAGAAAGGGTTACAGCTCCCTTCTTTGACGGCGTTTGCACTGATGGAAAGTGAGACACATATGAAAATCCTTATGGATTTAACACATCAACATAAGACACATCAGGTACACGTGATGCTAGATTCAGGAGCCACCGGTAACTTCATAGACAGCGGTTTAGTATCCAGGTTTGGCATACACAAGGTGAAGTTGGGGAAGGCGGAAGAAGTGTATACTGTTGATGGGCAACCTTTAAAATCCGGGTTGATAGTAGAAAGCACTGAGAAGGTGGTATTGACATACAACATGATAATGGAAAGGCATACTGAGAGTTTGGCTCTGAATATCATTGAGGCACCTCAGTACGAAGTTATTTTGGGCATGCCATGGTTGTGTCATCATAATCCCAGCATAGAGTGGAAGACTAAAACCATCACTTTCACATCTGAGGAGTGTGTGGATCATTTGTTTCCATTACATCAGGTAGCTGTTTCGGCTCTGTCCCATGCCTATGTGGTGGCAACGGCAGCAGAGAAAGAGGTGTCATTGCCTTTGGAGTACTTGCAGTATGAGGATGTTTTTAGTGAGAAAATGGCGGAGACCATACCCCCGCACAGAGAGTATGATTGCCGTATTGATTTGGTTGAAGGGGCGACTATACCATCATGTAGGGTGTATGCACTCTCGGAACCTGAAACCAAACACTTGAGGGGATATTTGGACCATTACCTTGAGATAGGGTTCATTCAGCCTTCTAGGTCTCCTGCTGCGTCTCCCCTGTTCTTCATTTCGAAAGCAAATGGTGATCTGAGGGCCTGTGTTGACTATAGAATCCTAAATAAGAACACTGTGAGGAACAGGTATCCATTAAGGGTGGGCGGCCAGCTACGCTCCGTGCACGGAGTGCGCGTAGTGCCGTCTCCTACGCATTTTGCGTAGCGGGCGTAGCCAGGCGGCACTACGCGCGCTCCGCAGACGGTGCATAGCCGGCCGCCACCCGCCTCCCTCCCGCCCTCCCTAAATACTTAAATAAAAGGATAGAAAGTTTTTAAAAACACTTACCTTGTCCGCAGCGTCCCCGGGGCTCCCTCTCACCGTCCCTGGATTCGCGCCGCCATTTCGGATACTAATGCGCATGCGCGGGTGGCCGCGCATGCGCATTTCTCATGAGAAATGCGCATGCGCGGGCGCCCGCGCATGCGCATTAGTATCTGAATCGGTGGCGGCGCGAATCCAGGGACGGCGAGAGGGAGCATCGGGGACGCGGCGGACAAGGTAAGTGTTTTTAAAAGCTTTCTATCCTTTTATTTAAGTATTTAGGGAGGGCGGGAGGGAGGCGGGCGGCGCGTAGTGGGGCTACGCGGAGTGCGCAGGTGGGCGTAGTTTTGTGCCCACTTCGCGTAGCTCCGCGGAGCCCCACTCCACACCCTACGCCCAGGGTTAGTATCCATTGCCTTTAATCTCTGTGTTACTAGACCAAGTAAAAGAAGCTCAGATATACATCCGCTTAGATCTAAGGGGGGCGTATCATCTAGTACGTATACGGAGTGGTGATGAGTGGAAAACTGCATTTAAAACTAGATACGGGCTGTACGAATACAGGGTCATGCCTTTTGGCCTGTGTAATGCTCCTGCAGCTTTTCAGTTTTTCTTAAACGACGTTTTGAAAGACTTTGTGGATTTATTTGTCGTTGTTTACATAGACGACATCCTGATATATTCAGCGAATCCAAAAGACCATGAGGGTCATGTATGCAAGGTACTGGCTAGACTAAGGGTGCATAGACTGTATTGCAAACTTAGCAAGTGTGAGTTTGGAGTGAGACAAGTTGAATTCCTGGGAGTGAATGTTGTGTCCGGAGGGATTGCAGATGGCGGACAGGAAGATACTTGCAGTGCAAGACTGGCCAACCCCTAAGACTGTGAGGGAAGTGCAATGCTTTTTAGGCTTTGCAAACTATTATAGGCGGTTCATCCTGCAATTTTCCAAGGTAGCTGTCCCTATTACAAGGCTGTTAAAGAAAGGTTGTGTTTTCCAATGGACCCAGGAGGCTGATGACGCATTCATTTTCTTAAAAAAGGCATTTACTGAAGCCCCTGTTTTGTCTCATCCTCGTTCAGAAGATCCTTTCATAGTCGAGGCAGATGCATCGGATGAAGCAGTAGGAGCTATACTGTCTCAAAGGGATCAGGTCACAGGACAGTTACACCCTGTAGCTTATTTATCAAAGAAATTGAACTCCGCTGAACAGCATTATACTATAGCCGAAAAAGAACTGCTGGCTATTAAAAAGGCTTTTGAGGAATGGCGCCATTACTTGTGGGGGGCCAGGCATCCTATTACTGTATATACAGATCACAGAAATCTGCAATATATGAGAACAGTGAGACATCTCTCTCAAAGGCAGATGAGGTGGATGCAATTTTTCGCAGAATATGACTTCGTGGTAACATTCCGCCCTGGAGTGGAAAACCATAAAGCTGATTCTTTGTCCAGGTTAGATTCCGGAGGAAATTGTTCTATCGAGGCTGTACCTGGTTCAATAATAGATCCTTCCAAGGTAGTGGGTGCCATAACGATTGACAGGTTTTTGGAGACAGTTAAGGAACATCATACTGTGGGAGAATGGACTGCATGGGTGAATAACAACAGTGAGAGGTCTCTGCGACAAGGGTTGCCGTTCCATCGCTCTAAGCTGTATGTACCCACCTCCTCTCTCCAGAAAGAGGCTTTTGGATGGTGTCATATTTCACCCTTGGCTGGTCATCAGGGTATCAAGAAATCGCAGGAGCTTACAATGAGACACTTTTGGTGGCCACAGCTCAAGAAAGATGTTGCTAAATGGGTGACTGAATGTGAGGAATGCGCTAGGGCGAGGGGTGAAACGTGTGGTAAGAAAGGGAAACTTATACCCATGCCTACGCCAAACAGCCCATAGTCGCATATAAGTTTGGATTTCATCACTGGTTTACCTCTTGAAAAAGGGTTTTCGGCTGTTTTGGTGGTGATAGATAGCCTTACGAAGCTTGGTCATTTCATTCCTTGCATTAACCTTCCCACTGCCAGTCAGACTGCTCAACTCCTCATGTCTAATGTGATTAAATTGCATGGAGTTCTGAAGACTATCGTGTCAGATAGAGGGCCGCAATTCATTGCCAGATTTTGGAAGATGTGGTGTAAGGCTTTACACATTGATTCTTCCCTCTCAACCTCTTTCCATCCGCAAACAGACGGTCAGACCGAGAGGTTAAATCAAACCTTGAAAAAATACTTAAGGTGCTATGCCAAGGATGCACAGGAATCATGGGTGGACATGTTGTGGATGGCAGAATTGTCGTATAACAATTCATGGCACAGCTCGATCGGTCTGTCTCCCTTTCATGCTACATATGGGTTTGATGCTGAGATTCTGCCTATCAAAATCCCTGCGGAGGTTAGCAATCAGCCTGGGGTATTTAAGGAAGTCAGGAGACTGCAAAACTTACAGAAAAAGGTGAGAAGGCACTTGATCCATGCTAAAGAGGTGTACAAGAGGTGGGAGGACAGACACAGGCATGATGGACCTCAATACCAGGTGGGAGATAAGGTGTGTTTGTCAACCAAGAACATCAAGTTTAAATTACGCAGTATTTTTCATCCCAGGTTCATAGGGCCATACACTGTGATGAAGCGTATCAATCCTGTAGCTTACAAGTTGCGCTTACCTGGTTCTTTGAGAATACACCCTGTGTTCCATTGTGGTCTTCTGAAGTCAGCTGTGGGAGCTAGACTAGACGGCGCGCTCCCCCTCCGGTGTTGTGTGACGGGGGGCTAGAATTTGAGGTCAGGAGCATCAAGGATTCCAAGTTCCGTAGGGGAAGGTTGTGGTACTTGGTGTCCTGGAAGGGGTATACTGCTGAAGATGATTCCTGGGAGTCCTGTAGGGATGTGCATGCCCCGGCGGCTGTACGTTCCTTCCATCGTAGGTTCCCTACCAAGCCTGGGCCGGGGAGCCGTTAGGAAGAGGGATGTACTGTCAGGATTCGCCCCCACAGCAGCTCTAAACCGCCAAACGCTGCATTTCCCATGAGTGTTAGGGGGTAACAGGAAGTGATATAATCAGTACTGGAAACCATGTTCCTTGCGCGTAATTTTGTATTCTGCATCCTTCGGCGGCTGTCGGAGGTGTTCCGTATGAAGGGAGAGCGCCCGGAGCTGGAAGTTGGAGAAGCCAGAAGAAGCCTCCGTGTTTGTGAGTAAGGGAGCAGCTGCTTCTGTTCTACACCGGCTTGTGTCCTGTTCGTGTGTTTTCTTATTCTGAAGCCTTGCTGGAGAGTAAAGGCTTTGTGGCGTCTTGGGATTGCTGCTTCGCTAAGCAGCTATCGTTACCAGAGAATCCTTTGCTGAGTTACGGGCATATCGGGTCAGTGAGCGGCTGCCACTGTTCTCAGGTTGTGCGCGTAGTGAGTGACAGCTCACAGAACTGTACAGCGGGTTTCTGTGAGCGGCTGCCACGTAACGCCGGATGTGTGGGGAGAGTGTTGTTTTCATTTAAGGACTTTACAGCGGGTTACTGCGTGCTCGGAGGCAGCGTAACACCGTCTGTGTTTGGATCATAGGGTTCTATGCCAAGACTTTACAGCGGGTTACTGCGTGCTCGGAGGCAGCGTAACACCGTCTGTTTATTTGGAACCCTTTTGGTTCTGTCCTGCAAAGAAAGAGCGGAGCCTTGCGGTGTTCGCAACCGCAGGTTACCGTGTCTAGGAGTCCGCACTGTGTGTGGAAGGTGCTGTGAGGATAGCAGCATTGATTGCTTACTTGCTTTACATTTTGTACACAACTATATACCTAGGTAGGGGTTGACACATTACAAGTTCTCAAGGAGGGCTGTGTTTCTTCAATTTCATTTCGCATCTTTGCAAGAGATGAATATAATCTCGTGCATACCTGCTACTTACAAGCATTTAAAGAAGGGTACTCATTCCTGTGAAGTCAAAAGAGTTGCATAACAGGGTATGGTGTATCATAACGCATATTCATATTAGATTGCCCTAATGACATATAGTTTCTGATGTATGGTTCTGCTTTCTTCTTCAGATGGAGTTACATGGGGGTCATTTGATGTTAGTTTAATTCATGTGCAGAGGACCAACAGGTATTTTTGACCTTCGTGAATTAGCGAGAATTGATGAGAGTTGGTTGCTTACCATTGTCTTATTATTGTGTTTATGTCTTTCAGAGCCTTTGTCCCTGCTGACCCCTCCCCTACCTAGTGTCCCTCGCTTGATAACTCGAAGACCCTGGGGGGTAACCCCATGTCAGGGTACTTGGTGATGTCAGGAGATGGTCCTTTATTCTGCTGCGACTGAACCCTGCGGAGCCAGACCTGACAGAATTACGCGCCCAAGATATTGGCTTCGCCCGGTTCGGTTGTAGTGGAATAATGGCTACCATGGACGATGTGATGCAGGCATTACTGCTAGTTCAGCAGGAGTTGGCTTCTTCCAAGGCAGAGGCTGCTGTATTGAAGGACAAGGTTGATAGATTGTCCAGGAATCCTTTTGACGCAGGTGCGGGGCCATCCCAGATACAAGTATCTGTTCCACCTCCCATTCCTTTGGCCAGTCCCGAGAGGTTTTCCAGAGATCCTTCTACAGTGCAGGTGTTTCTCACACAGATAATGCTCCATTTCTCTTGTAAACCCGCCTCTTTCCCAAGTAATCATTCACGTGTGGCTTTTGCTATTTCGTATCTCATTGGGGATGCAGCAAATTGGGCGGTTCCTCTGGTAAGGAAAGACTATGCTATTCTTTCAGATTAGTCAGCTTTTAAGGTGGAGTTTGAGCGTGTGTTCGACCGTAGAGCTACAACCTTTAGTGCAGATAGAGAACTGCTTGAATTAAGACAAGGAAAAAAAGATCAGGGGCCAGATGTAGGTCGGTCGGTAACGGCCGAAAATCGGTATTTTCGGCCGTTACCGACCGGTAAATAAGATTTGGTATGTAGGGCCCAGAATTTTACAGATTCGGTAAATTTACCGATCGGTAAATTTACCGAATCTGTAAAATACCGAATCGGTATTCATACCTATTCGGTATTTTTGCTATGTAGGTGGGACTCTTCTGAGTCCCACAACCCTTACCGATTCGGTATTTTACCATCAAATATATTTGATGGTAAAATACCGATTCAGGTGTGCATGCACATGTGTGCATGCACACCTGTGCCATATGACAGGCAGACCTGCCCTTAGGGCAGGTATGCCTGCCACATGGCCCCCGAATCTTTTTTGGGGGTGCTGGAGGGTGTCAAAGTGACACCCCCTGCACCCTTGTCAAAATCTGTATTTACCGATTCGGTAAATACCGACCGGTAATGCCCCATTCATTCCTATGGGCTTCAAAGCCCATAGGAATGAATGGGGCATTACCGGTCGGTATTTACCGAATCGGTAAATACAGATATTTACCGATTCGGTAAAAGGAACATCTGGATGTTTCTACATCTCCACCCCTTAGATTTACCGATTTTTAATTACCGAATCGGTATGATTCGGTAATTAAAAATCGGTAAATCTATTTTACCTACATCGGGCCCCTGGTCACTTATTTAACCACCTTTAACAGGTTAATTGCTGAGACTGAATGGCCCGAGGAAAAGAGGATGTCTTTATTTTACCAGGGGTTAAGAGATGAACTTAAAGATGTTATAGCGCAAATAGATCCTCAACCTACTACCTGTGCTGCCATGATTATTCTGACTCTGAGACTGGATGGCAGAATGACGGATAGAGGTGGGGATAGAAGGAGATGGGACAGGGGGTCATACAAGTATGATAGATTCTCCCGTAAACCAAGCTCACCTCTTGAGACGGGAGTGGAACCTATGGAAATAGGTGCTGTTAGATCTGCCCTGTCGCAGGAAGAAAGACACACCAGGCGCATACAAGGATTGTGTATGTACTGCGGGAAAAAGGGGCATTTTGTAAGGGAGTGTCCTAACAAACCCAAAACATCAGATTCCTGGATCAGTGGAAAAAAGGTAGCCGTGTCCTCTGCTGATACCCCAACCCAGTATAGAGAAACTCCAGAGAGAGGGAGGACAGAGAAAGGGTTACAGCTCCCTTCTTTGACGGCGTTTGCACTGATGGAAAGTGAGACACATATGAAAATCCTTATGGATTTAACACATCAACATAAGACACATCAGGTACACGTGATGCTAGATTCAGGAGCCACCGGTAACTTCATAGACAGCGGTTTAGTATCCAGGTTTGCCATACACAAGGTGAAGTTGGGGAAGGCGGAAGAAGTGTATACTGTTGATGGGCAACCTTTAAAATCCGGGTTGATAGTAGAAAGCACTGAGAAGGTGGTATTGACATACAACATGATAATGGAAAGGCATACTGAGAGTTTGGCTCTGAATATCATTGAGGCACCTCAGTACGAAGTTATTTTGGGCATGCCATGGTTGTGTCATCATAATCCCAGCGTAGAGTGGAAGACTAAAACCATCACTTTCACATCTGAGGAGTGTGTGGATCATTTGTTTCCATTACATCAGGTTGCTGTTTCGGCTCTGTCCCATGCCTATGTGGTGGCAACGGCAGCAGAGAAAGAGGTGTCATTGCCTTTGGAGTACTTGCAGTATGAGGATGTTTTTAGTGAGAAAATGGCGGAGACCATACCCCCGCACAGAGAGTATGATTGCCGTATTGATTTGGTTGAAGGGGCGACTATACCATCATGTAGGGTGTATGCACTCTCGGAACCTGAAACCAAACACTTGAGGGGATATTTGGACCATTACCTTGAGATAGGGTTCATTCAGCCTTCTAGGTCTCCTGCTGCGTCTCCCCTGTTCTTCATTTCGAAAGCAAATGGTGATCTGAGGGCCTGTGTTGACTATAGAATCCTAAATAAGAACACTGTGAGGAACAGGTATCCATTAAGGGTGGGCGGCCAGCTACGCTCCGTGCACGGAGTGCGCGTAGTGCCGTCTCCTATGCATTTTGCGTAGCGGGCGTAGCCAGGCGGCACTACGCGGGCTCCGCAGACGGTGCATAGCCGGCCGCCACCCGCCTCCCTCCCGCCCTCCCTAAATACTTAAATAAAAGGATAGAAAGTTTTTAAAAACACTTACCTTGTCCGCAGCGTCCCCGGAGCTCCCTCTCACCGTCCCTGGATTCGCGCCGCCATTTCGGATACTAATGCGCATGCGCGGGTGGCCGCGCATGCGCATTTCTCATGAGAAATGCGCATGCGCGGGCGCCCGCGCATGCGCATTAGTATCTGAATCGGTGGCGGCGCGAATCCAGGGACGGCGAGAGGGAGCCCCGGGGACGCGGCGGACAAGGTAAGTGTTTTTAAAAGCTTTCTATCCTTTTATTTCAGTATTTAGGGAGGGCGGGAGGGAGGCGGGCGGCGCGTAGTGGGGCTACGCGGAGTGCGCGGGTGGGCGTAGTTTTGTGCCCACTTCGCGTAGCTCCGCGGAGCCCCACTCCACACACTACGCCCAGGGTTAGTATCCATTGCCTTTAATCTCTGTGTTACTAGACCAAGTAAAAGAAGCTCAGATATACATCCGCTTAGATCTAAGGGGGGCGTATCATCTAGTACGTATACGGAGTGGTGATGAGTGGAAGACTGCATTTAAAACTAGATACGGGCTGTACGAATACAGGGTCATGCCTTTTGGCCTGTGTAATGCTCCTGCAGCTTTTCAGTTTTTCTTAAACGACGTTTTGAAAGACTTTGTGGATTTATTTGTCGTTGTTTACATAGACGACATCCTGATATATTCAGCGAATCCAAAAGACCATGAGGGTCATGTATGCAAGGTACTGGCTAGACTAAGGGTGCATAGACTGTATTGCAAACTTAGCAAGTGTGAGTTTGGAGTGAGACAAGTTGAATTCCTGGGAGTGAATGTTGTGTCCGGAGGGATTGCAGATGGCGGACAGGAAGATACTTGCAGTGCAAGACTGCCCAACCCCTAAGACTGTGAGGGAAGTGCAATGCTTTTTAGGCTTTGCAAACTATTATAGGCGGTTCATCCTGCAATTTTCCAAGGTAGCTGTCCCTATTACAAGGCTGTTAAAGAAAGGTTGTGTTTTCCAATGGACCCAGGAGGCTGATGACGCATTCATTTTCTTAAAAAAGGCGTTTACTGAAGCCCCTGTTTTGTCTCATCCTCGTTCAGAAGATCCTTTCATAGTCGAGGCAGATGCATCGGATGAAGCAGTAGGAGCTATACTGTCTCAAAGGGATCAGGTCACAGGACAGTTACACCCTGTAGCTTATTTATCAAAGAAATTGAACTCCGCTGAACAGCATTATACTATAGCCGAAAAAGAACTGCTGGCTATTAAAAAGGCTTTTGAGGAATGGCGCCATTACTTGTGGGGGGCCAGGCATCCTATTACTGTATATACAGATCACAGAAATCTGCAATATATGAGAACAGTGAGACATCTCTCTCAAAGGCAGATGAGGTGGATGCAATTTTTCGCAGAATATGACTTTGTGGTAACATTCCGCCCTGGAGTGGAAAACCATAAAGCTGATTCTTTGTCCAGGTTAGATTCCGGAGGAAATTGTTCTATCAAGGCTGTACCTGGTTCAATAATAGATCCTTCCAAGGTAGTGGGTGCCATAACGATTGACAGGTTTTTGGAGACAGTTAAGGAACATCATACTGTGGGAGAATGGACTGCATGGGTGAATAACAACAGTGAGAGGTCTCTGAGACAAGGGTTGCCGTTCCATCGCTCTAAGCTGTATGTACCCACCTCCTCTCTCCAGAAAGAGGCTTTTGGATGGTGTCATATTTCACCCTTGGCTGGTCATCAGGGTATCAAGAAATCGCAGGAGCTTACAATGAGACACTTTTGGTGGCCACAGCTCAAGAAAGATGTTGCTAAATGGGTGACTGAATGTGAGGAATGCGCTAGGGCGAAGGGTGAAACGTGTGGTAAGAAAGGGAAACTTATACCCATGCCTACGCCAAACAGCCCATAGTCGCATATAAGTTTGGATTTCATCACTGGTTTACCTCTTGAAAAAGGGTTTTTGGCTGTTTTGGTGGTGATAGACAGCCTTACGAAGCTTGGTCATTTCATTCCTTGCATTAACCTTCCCACTGCCAGTCAGACTGCTCAACTCCTCATGTCTAATGTGATTAAATTGCATGGAGTTCCGAAGACTATCATGTCAGATAGAGGGCCGCAATTCATTGCCAGATTTTGGAAGATGTGGTGTAAGGCTTTACACATTGATTCTTCCCTCTCAACCTCTTTCCATCCGCAAACAGACGGTCAGACCGAGAGGTTAAATCAAACCTTGAAAAAATGCTTAAGGTGCTATGCCAAGGATGCACAGGAATCATGGGTGGACATGTTGTGGATGGCAGAATTGTCGTATAACAATTCATGGCACAGCTCGATCGGTCTGTCTCCCTTTCATGCTACATATGGGTATGATGCTGAGATTCTGCCTATCAAAATCCCTGCGGAGGTTAGCAATCAGCCTGGGGTATTTAAGGAAGTCAGGAGACTGCAAAACTTACAGAAAAAGGTGAGAAGGCACTTGATCCATGCTAAAGAGGTGTACAAGATGTGGGAGGACGGACACAGGCATGATGGACCTCAATACCAGGTGGGAGATAAGGTGTGTTTGTCAACCAAGAACATCAAGTTTAAATTACGCAGTATTTTTCATCCCAGGTTCATAGGGCCATACACTGTGATGAAGCATATCAATCCTGTAGCTTACAAGTTGCGCTTACCTGGTTCTTTGAGAATACACCCTGTGTTCCATTGTGGTCTTCTGAAGTCAGCTGTGGGAGCTAGACTAGACGGCGCGCTCCCCCTCCGGTGTTGTGCGACGGGGGGCTAGAATTTGAGGTCAGGAGCATCAAGGATTCCAAGTTCCGTAGGGGAAGGTTGTGTTACTTGGTGTCCTGGAAGGGGTATACTGCTGAAGATGATTCCTGGGAGTCCTGTAGGGATGTGCATGCCCCGGCGGCTGTACGTTCCTTCCATCGTAGGTTCCCTGCCAAGACTGGGCCGGGGAGCCGTTAGGAAGGGGGATGTACTGTCAGGATTCGCCCCCACAGCAGCTCTAAACCGCCAAAAACTGCATTTCCCATGAGTGTTAGGGGGTAACAGGAAGTGATATAATCAGTACTGGAAACCATGTTCCTTGCGCGTAATTTTGTATTCTGCATCCTTCGGCGGCTGTCGGAGGTGTTCCGTATGAAGGGAGAGCGCCCGGAGCTGGAAGTTGGAGAAGCCAGCAGAAGCCGCCGTGTTTGTGAGTAAGGGAGCAGCTGCTTCTGTTCTACACCGGCTTGTGTCCTGTTCGTGTGTTTTCTTATTCTGAAGCCTTGCTGGAGAGTAAAGGCTTTGTGGCGTCTTGGGATTGCTGCTTCGCTAAGCAGCTATCGTTACCAGAGAATCCTTTGCTGAGTTACGGGCATATCGGGTCAGTGAGCGGCTGCCACTGTTCTCAGGTTGTGCGCGTAGTGAGTGACAGCTCACAGAACTGTACAGCGGGTTACTGTGAGCGGCTGCCACGTAACACCGGCTGTGTGGGGAGAGTGTTGTTTTCATTTAAGGACTTTACAGCGGGTTACTGCGTGCTCGGAGGCAGCGTAACACCGTCTGTGTTTGGATCATAGGGTTCTATACCAAGACTTTACAGCGGGTTACTGCGTGCTCGGAGGCAGCGTAACACCGTCTGTTTATTTGGAACCCTTTTGGTTCTGTCCTGCAAAGAAAGAGCGGAGCCTTGCGGTGTTCGCAACCGCAGGTTACCATGTCTAGGAGTCCGCACTGTGTGTGGAAGGTGCTGTGAGGATAACAGCATTGATTGCTTACTTGCTTTACATTTTGTACACAACTATATACCTAGGTAGGGGTTGACACATTACAAGTTCTCAAGGAGGGCTGTGTTTCTTCAATTTCATTTCGCATCTTTGCAAGAGATGAATATAATCTCGTGCATACCTGCTACTTACAAGCATTTAAAGAAGGGTACTCATTCCTGTGAAGTCAAAAGAGTTGCATAACAGGGTATGGTGTATCATAACGCATATTCATATTAGATTGCCCTAATGACATATAGTTTCTGATGTATGGTTCTGCTTTCTTCTTCAGATGGAGTTACATGGGGGTCATTTGATGTTAGTTTAATTCATGTGCAGAGGACCAACAGGTATTTTTGACCTTCGTGAATTAGCGAGAATTGATGAGAGTTGGTTGCTTACCATTGTCTTATTATTGTGTTTATGTCTTTCAGAGCCTTTGTCCCTGCTGACCCCTCCCCTACCTAGTGTCCCTCGCTTGATAACTCGAAGACCCTGGGGGGTAACCCCATGTCAGGGTACTTGGTGATGTCAGGAGATGGTCCTTTATTCTGCTGCGACTGAACCCTGCGGAGCCAGACCTGACAAGAGCTGGCCTTCTTTTGTAGGTGGGTGCCCCGAGGACTATCTGGGGCACCCAAAATGGAAGTCTGGTGGGGACCACGAGAGGAGCCCCACGGCCACCATGGCCTGCTACCCTTGCTAGAGCCGGCCACTCATTTTTGTAGTGGGTGCTCCTGTACCACAGTGGGGTGGAGACCTAAGGCCCCAGCCGTCTCCCCTGCCAAGACCGTACTGGTTCCTGGTGGAAGCTGGCACAGTTCCATTGCTTCCACCGGGTCAAGGCCAACATTTTGTAACTACTCCTGCTGGGCGGTAGCAAAGTTGAATTCCCTGCCTAGGAGACGGGGGCAGGGTTTGCCCACACTCTCCTGGGAGGGGAACCACAGTGTCCCGGTGCGGGCTCCCCAGGACACTGGTCAAAATTGAGCTCCAAGGATATTCAGCCCTGGTGGATAAGGTCCCCGGGGCCCTACAGTGAGACAGGGAAGAGGGACACATGTCCCCTCCTCATAAATTGATATTTGTCCCAAGGGATTGGGGCCCCCGAGGCCTCATTGAGGCCAAAGGAGGAACCTAGGTTGTATTTGGTCAGCGGGCTTGATTCCCGGGGCCCAAGAGTGGCTTGTGGAGGGGGACCCAACTCACAACCCTCTTTCCAAATATTTTAGAATAATGACCCCAGACCCTGGCCCACGCAAGGGGGTCATAATAATAATAACGCGAGCCAGTGTTTCCCCCCCTCCCTGGAGTACTGCAGGACTGTAGAAAAATTAACATTTTATTTAAACTTTTTCCCCAGGGGGTGTCCCTCTGGGACACCAACCCCAAGTAACTGCCCATTCAGATGCATGGAGTTAGAAGGAACAAGTTGGGTTGGGGGGGAGGATGGGGTGGGGATAGCACACGTTGGGGCAGGTGGGAGGCTAGATTTAAGATTTCAGTACATAGAGAAGGTATGTTAATTGTAATTAAAAAATAATGGTAAGTGTAACTCATTTTTGTTCAAAATACAGTGTAACACGATTGTCAACAACTTATTGAATACTGTGAACTGTATCCGTTTGATGACTGCCAATAAAATTATGTTTTTCATTTCTAATTAATTGTTTGGAAGTTCTGAGCTAAAACCACTGGTCACTAAACAGTTATTCAGCCTTATGCCTGTCTTAGAGCAGGAGGCTAGACAAATAAAAAGGTTTTCTCATCTTACAACATTGTTAAAACTGTCTTACTCCAGGAAACTCACTCTTAAGATTTTTTAAATTTGGGAACGCCTCTTTAATCCACGGTCTAACAGTCTTATGCTTGTCAAGACCAAAAGAAAGCCATGGAAAAGCAGGACCCTTATTGTTGGCTAGAGAAAGACTTTAGATTGTCTCTAAAGCTCTTTTGTAAATGAATGTTCTTTACGTAAGACAGCTTTATTGCCTATTTCAAGCCAACAGACCCCGGCTTACTGTGAGCATCTACAACTCAGGTTTTCACCATTTCCCATATACACCAAGAAGTGTACTAACAAATATTCACAACCAACATTTCTACCAACAAACATATTGAACTCATTTTTCTACAACAAACTTGAACAACCCAGCTTTCTACCACAAGTATACTGAATATAGCTTGCTGCCAACAAACAAAAGAGCAAAGCTTTCTACAAACAATTATGCACAATACAGCTTTCTCCTAATGAACATTTAGAAGCCAAGTTTCTACGAACAAATATTAACAAAACACCTTTTTACCAACAAACATACAGAAGCCAGCAGTATACCTACACGCTTTCAGAACCCACATCACTACCAATACACTCACAAAACCCAGCTTTCTCCTAACAAGCATACATCACAAGTTTTTTACTAAGAGCAGACAGAACCATAATTTCAGGAAAAAACACATGCAGATTCTAGATATATGTAAATAGAAACATGGTTTCTACCAATAAACATGCCACACGCAGTTGCCAATAACCATACAGAAGCATGCTTCTGCAAAAAAGTGTACAAAACCCAGCTTTCAACCAATCGCCTGGATGTCTATCAACAAACAGAAATAACACAGCTTTAAACCAACAAACATACAAATCCAACCTTTCTACCAACAAACATTTAGAAAACGACTTTCTTCAAAACAGTATATACAACACCGCTTTCTACTAGTAACCATACAGAACCAAACTCTCTGCCAACAGACAACAAACCTACAGAACACAGCTCTTGCCAACAAATAAACAACTCGGTTTTCTATGAACAAACATTGAAAACCCATATAGAACTCTGCTTCTACCAACAAACATTCAGACACTTTCTATATCAAGTATATAAAAGTCAGCTTTGAACCAAAAAACATAAAGGACCCTTTATTCTAACAACAAATATGTAGAACACAGCAAACATATAGAAGATACTGTTATGCCAATAAAAATAACCTAGAGAAACTTGCTTTCTTTCAGCAGGCCTTCAGACCAAGGTTTCTAACAAGAAATATACAGTACTCGGAGATGTAAAAAAAACATACAGAACTCAGTTCTAGTAACAAGCATGCAGTACTCAGAAATGTGAAACATAAATATAGAACCCAGCTTGTACCAACAAACATACAGTACTTCGAGATGTAAAACAACATTCAGAACCCAACTTCTACTAACAAACATACAGTAATAATAGATCTAAAACAAGCATACTTGCACCCAACTTGTGCCAGTATACATGCAGTACTCAGAGATGTTAAAACAAACATACAGCACCCAGCTTCTACTATCAAGCATACAGTACTAATAGATGTAAAACAAGTATACTGCACCCAACTTCTACCCCACTTGTGCCAGTATACATGCACTACTCAGAGATGTTAAAACAAACATACAGCCCTCAGCTTCTACTAACAAACACAATACTAATAGATGTAAAACAAGCATACTGCACCCAACTTGTACCCCACCTGTGCCAGTATACATGCACTACTCACAGATGTTTAAACAAACATACAACCCTCAGCTTCAACTAACAAACATACAGTACTAATAGATGTAAAACAAGCATACTGCACCCAACTTGTACCCCACCTGTGCCAGTATACATGCACTACTCAGAGACGTTAAAACAAACATACAGCCTCAGCTTCTACTAACAAACACAATACTAATAGATGTAAAACAAGCATACTGCACCCAACTTGTACCCCAACTGTGCCAGTATACATGCACTACTCAGAGATGTAAAACAAACATACAGCCCTCAGCTTCTACTAACAAACATACAGTACTAATAGATGTAAAACAAGCATACTGCACCCAACTTGTACCCAACTTGTGCCAGTATACATGCACTACTCAGATGTGTTAAAACAAACATACAGCCCTCAGCTTCTACTAACCAACACAATACTAATAGATGTAAAACAAGCATACTGCACCCAACTTGTACCCAACTTGTACCAGTATACATGCACTACTCAGAGGTGTTAAAACAAACATACAGCCCTCAGCTTCTACTAACAAACATACAGTACTAATAGATGTAAAACAAGCATACTGCACCCAACTTGTACCCCACCTGTGCCAGTATACATGCACTACTCAGAGATGTAAAACAAACATACAGCCCTCAGCTTCTACTAACAAACATACAGTACTAATAGATGTAAAACAAGCATACTGCACCCAACTTGTACCCAACTTGTGCCAGTATACATGCAGCACTCAGAAATGTAAAATAAACATATAGCACCCAGGGTCTACCAACAAACATACGGTACTCAGAGATATAAAAAACATACCGAGCTCAGCTTGCGTCAGTACACATACAGTACTCAGAAATGTAAAACAAACATATAGCACTCAGCTCCAACCAAGAAACATACAGAACACACCTTCTACCAGTAAACATACAGACTCCTTTACCCACAGCACTCTTGCCAGAGCATTATTTAGAAAAAATCACACATTCAGTAAAAAACATGCAATTGATTATCTCCTTTTGACTGTAAATGAGATCCCTTGAGAAGAAGACCACAGGAAGGATTGCCTGATCCAAGACCATGACAGCCATTCAGACAACAAGCACTGCTTGAGTGCCTCGCTGTGAGATTATGGCTTAGGAAGAGAGTCTCTGAAAGCTTCAGGGAAATTATACTGAGATCCTGGTGGTTCATTGTGTGGTCAATGCCTTAAGCCTCTCAGTATAAACACATACTTGTGTCTGATTCTGGGTGGAATGGGGCTCGTTGTCAATCCCTCACAAACCATGAAGGTTTTCATCATTTATTCAATTGAAAATGTTCACATTACTTCAACTAGTAGAGGTTCAACTAAAAGCCTGGAGTTTGAAGGATTAATTTAAGACTTTCTATGGAAAAAATGGGATCAAATAGGATCAGTTTAAGAAGCTAAATTTCTTCGTGTCTATCCACAAAACAATTCTGAATATTATAGGGAGAAGCATCCTGTATTAAATTCATGTAAAACACCATGGCTGAGAGCAGGGTACCAGTGAAACAAAAGGTTCCTTGTGTTAGGAGGAAACAGGAAGCTGATTGGATGGTGCAGATATGTTGATCTATATGCTAACATGGATTCAGGGCTCAACCAATAACAACTCATAGGAAAGAGATCAATTACTACTGATATCTGCAAAGTGATTGATAAGAGGTTTATTATACCATGTCTGCACAACATAGCATATGCATTATTATGGTATGGCAGTGTGGTGGAGAACCTCAAACCTTTGGGAAACGTGTAACCTCCCTAAGCTAGTAATAGCACATGGCTGTGTTGTCGGCAGGATTACTTTTTTGCAGAAAGGGGTTCCTTCCTGCACAAAAACAATCCTGGGAGGCTTTTTCATCTTACTGTGTGCTGCAAAAAAGCCGCACACACGGAAAGAGGAAATAACGAGGACAAATATAGGGGCATATTACCAAGCAATAGTGATAATTATCGCTATGCATGGTTAGCGGCTAAAATAATATTGCCGCGCTCCGACGATTTTTACCGCTGAGATACCTTGATGTTATCAAGGTTTATCTCAAAAGTGGTAAAAATCATGCGAAATGCATGAATATCGATGGAAAATCAGCGATATTCATGCATTATCGTGACAATGCTCTTAGCCATATTATCCACCTTCTATTGGATAACATGGCTAAGAACTGCTCTGGGCAGGCGTTAGCTTTTGGAGATATTCGCGCTTAGCGCGAATATTTCCAAAAGTAAGGCTTTGTTGATAATTGGAGATAGCGATATTAGCGACGGTTTCCAGTCGCTAACATCTTGGCATGCCCACTTTGCATGTCATTAGCGATATATATCACCGACATGCAAAGTGGGTCCCCAGATGCTCGCTATCTCCTACTAGCTGTCGCTAACTGGTGTTAGCGACAGCTAGGTAATAGGGCGAGAAAATTAGCGCCGCTTTAGCGGGAAAAAGTCCAGCTAAGGCGGCGATAATGGCCCTTGGTAATATGCCCCATAGTTATTTCTCTTTGTTGTGCCTCCCCTGGGCAGGCGTATGGTTTTGGCGCATCCCCAAGTTTACAAGATTTTGTAAATCTGGGGAAGCGGGAAAATCCATGGGTGTTGCCTGGGAGCACCCACAGCAATGCTCATGGACCGCCTCATGGGCGCAGAGTAAGGCAACACAGTGATTTGCGCTGCCACGCCTTACTCTATGAAGTCACACACAGTGGCAGTGGCGTCACTAGGGGGGTGCGGGGGGGTGCGGCCCGCACCGGGTGACACCAACACATGGGGTGACACCAATCTGCACTGCAGCCTCGCCTCTGCTCTCACCTTTACTGTCGCTCCCTGTGCAAGCTTGTTCCATCCTCATGCTGTTCACACTCGCCAGTGTCTCGCAGGAGATCTCCAATGCATGACTGCAATTTTCTTTGCTCACAAGGCAACTCTATAGCAGCCTAGCTCATCTGAGGGTGCATGGTTTCCTATTTTTCAGTATCTTGCAGTCTTAAGTTTTCCAGTGAACCAGTTCCAAATTTCAGCTTGCTCTTCACTACAGTGCCACCTGTTTCTCGCACTCTTGTTTATACAAATCCAGGGAAGACAGATGGAGTAAGAGAGAGAGGGAGACAGAGGGAGCTAGAGGGAGTAATACAGAGAGAGGGAGCTAGAGAGAGCAAGACAGAGAGAGAGAGGGAGCAAGAGGGAGTAACAAAGGGAGAGAGGGGGCTAGAGAGAGTAAGACAGAGAGAGAGAGAGAGCTAGAGTGAGAAAGACAGAGAGAGAGGGAGCTAGAGTGAGAAAGACAGAGAGAGAGGGAGCTAGAGTGAGAAAGACAGAGAGAGAGGGAGCTAGAGGGAGTAAGACAGAGAGAGGGAGACAGAGGTAGCTAGAGGAAGTAAGACAGAGAGAGAGGGAGCTAGACAGAGAGAGGGAGCTAGAGGGAGTAAGATAGAGAGAGAGGGAGCTAGAGGGAGCAAGACAGAGAGAGAGAGGGAGCTAGAGGGAGTAAGACAGAGAGAGGGAGCTAGATAGAGCAAGAGAGAGAGGGAGCTAGAGGGAGCTAGACAGAGGGAGCTAGAGGGAGTAAGACAGAGAGGGAGACAGAGAGAGAGGGAGCTAGAGGGAGCTAGACAGAGAGAGGGAGTTAGAGGGAGCAAGACATAGAGAGAGGGAGATAGAGGGAGTAAGACAGAGAGAGGGAGCTAGAGAGAGCAAGACAGAGAGAGAGGGAGCTAGACAGAGAGAGGGAGCTAGAGGGAGTAAGACAGAGAGAGAGCAGACAGAGAGAGAGGGAGCTAGAGGGAGCTAGACAGAGAGAGGAAGGTAGAGGGAGCAAGACAGAGAGAGAGGGAGCTAGACAGAGAGAGGGAGCTAGAGGGAGTAAGATAGAGAGAGAGGGAGCTAGAGGGAGGAATACAGAGAGAAAGGGAGCTAGTGGGAGTGAGAGAGAGAGGGGGAGCTAGAGGGAGGAAGACAGAGAGAGAGGGAGCTAGAGGGAGTACGACAGAGAGAGAGGGAGTAAGACACAGAGAGAGGGAGCTAGAGGGAGTAAGACAGAGAGAGAGAGAGGGAGACAGAGGGAGCTGGAGGGAGCAAGAGAGAGGAAGCTATAGGGAGCTAGACAGAGAGAGGGAGCTAGAGGGAGCAAGACAGAGGGAGAGGGAGCTAGAGGGAGTAAGAGAGAGAGAGAGGGAGCTAGACAGAGAGAGGGAGCTAGAGGGAGTAAGACAGAGAAAGAGGGAGCTAGAGGGAGTAAGACAGAGAGAGAGGGAGCTAGAGGGAGTAAGACAGAGAGGGAGACAGAGGGAGCTAGAGGGAGCAAGACAGAGAGAGAGGGAGCTAGACAGAGAGAGGGAGCTAGAGGGAGTAAGACAGAGAGAGTGAGCTAGAGGGCGCTAGAAAGAGAGAGGGAGCTAGAGGGAGTAAGAGAGAGAGAGGGAGATAGAGGGAGCAAGACAGAGTGAGAGGGAGCTAGAGGGAGTAAGAGAGAGAGGGAGCTGGAGGGAGTAAGAGAGAGGGGGTTAGAGCGAGTAAGAGAGAGGGGGCTAGAGGGAGTGAGACAGAGAAAGAGGGAGCTAGAGGGAGTAAGACAGAGAGAGAGGGAGCTAGAGGGAGTAAGACAGAGAGAGGGAGACAGAGGGAGCTAGAGGGAGCAAGACAGAGAGAGAGGGAGCTAGACAGAGAGAGGGAGCTAGAGGGAGTAAGACAGAGAGAGTGAGCTAGAGGGCGCTAGAAAGAGAGAGGAAGCTAGAGGGAGTAAGGCAGAGAGAGGGAGCTAGAGGGAGCAAGACAGAGAGAGAGAGGGAGCTAGAGGGAGTAAAACAGAGAGACGGAGCTAGACAGAGAGAGGGAGCTAGAGGGAGTAAGACAGAGAGAGAGTGAGCTAGAGGGCGCTAGACAGAGAGAGGGAGCTAGAGGGAGTAAAAGAGAGAGAGGGAGCTAGAGGGAGCAAGACAGAGTGAGAGGGAGCTAGAGGGAGTAAGACAGAGAGAGAGAGAGCTAGAGGGAGCAAGACAGAGAGAAAGGGGGCTAGAGGGAGTAAGAGAGAGAGAGAGAGCTAGAGAGAGTAAGAGAGAGGGGGCTAGAGGGAGTACGACAGAGAGAGGGGGAGCTAGAGGGAGTAAGACACAGAGAGAGGGAGCTAGAGGGAGTAAGACAGAGAGAGAGAGAGGGAGACAGAGGGAGCTATAGGGAGCTAGACAGAGAGAGGGAGCTAAAGGGAGCAAGACAGATGGAGAGGGAGCTAGAGGGAGTAAGAGAGAGAGAGAGGGAGCTAGAGGGAGCTAGACAGAGAGAGGGAGCTAGAGGGAGTAAGACAGAGAAAGAGGGAGCTAGAGGGAGTAAGACAGAGAGAGAGGGAGATAGAGGGAGTAAGACAGAGATATGGAGACAGAGGGAGCTAGAGGGAGCAAGACAGAGAGAGAGGGAGCTAGACAGAGAGAGGGAGACAGAGGGAGCTAGAGGGAGCAAGACAGAGAGAGGGAGTGAGTTAGAGGGAGTAAAACAGAGAGAGGGAGCTAGAGGGAGCAAGACAGAGAGAGAGGGAGCTAGAGGGAGTAATAGAGAGAGAGGGAGCTAGAGGGAGTAAGAGAGAGAGCGGGAGCTAGAGGGAGTAAGAGAGAGATAGCGGGAGCTAGAGGCAGTAAGACAGAGAGAGTGAGCTAGAGGGAGTAAGACAGGGAGCTAGAGGGAGTAAGACAGAGAGAGAGGGAGCTAGAGGGAGTAAGACAGCGAGAGAGGGAGCTAGAAGGAGTAAGAGAGGGAGCTAGAGGGAGCAAGACAGAGAGAGGGAGCTAGAGGGAGTAAGACAGAGGGAGAGAGAGCTAGAGGGAGTAAGACAGAGACAGAGGGAGCTAGAGGGAGTAAGACAGAGAGAGAGGGAACCAGAGGGAGCTAGAGGGAGTAAGACAGAGAGAGGGAGCTAGAGGGAGCTAGACAGAGAGAGGGAGCTACAGGGAGTAAGACAGTACCTAGCGCCGTACATTTCCGACAGAGGTGGTCCATGCGGTAAGTCGTGAGGGGGTGACACCATGAGTTGCCCGCACCGGGTGACACCAACCCCAGTGACGCCACTGCACAGTGGCTTTGCCTGACCTCATAAATATGATTTTGTAGTTTGAGCCACCGAAGCATCACAGGGGGCTCACAAATATGCCCCTTAGTCTGTGTTTAAACCAGACCCAAACTGCATCATGCAAGTGAGCATACAAAGCAAACCTCTACCTTACCTGTGACTTGAGATAAGGGGGTATTGTGGGAGATGAGAGGAAGGAGACTTCCTCCCCACCAAGTTATTTCTTTTTTTTAAAAGTGCAGAAACTAGGTCAATGTTATTCAAAGGTTTTTCGGTATCTTGACTAAGCGATTAGGGGTGGATTATAGCAGCCCATCTAGCCATTAAGCCCTTCACTGCGGCGGCTATTCCGCCGCAGTGCTAAAGGGGCGGGGCAGCCGCATGCTGGTGACGGAACCGCTCCGTCACCAGCCGCGGTTGAGCTGTGCTCATGACGGAGCGGTTCCGTCACGGCCCCGCCGCTGAATGGAACGTCCAGCGCAGGCGCGGAATTCGCGCTGCGCAGGCGCGCCCAGCGGGCCGTGACGGAACCGCTCCGGCATCAGCACAGCGCGACCGCAGCTCATGACGGAGTGGTTCCAACACCAGCAGGGGAGGGGTTAAAGTTATCCTTTACTTTGCAGCCAATGGGAACATTGTCTGAATGCCAAAGTGGCTGCTCTTAGCCTATCTGGGTGCAAACCTTTCTCACATACAAGGAGCAAACACACCACAGGCATAGCTCATAGGCGCTCAAGGTAGGGGTGCTGCAGCACCCCCCAAAATAACCATGCTGGAGTTCCGAAGATGAATGAGCAATAAAGATGCATTAAAATGTTGTTTTTATGTATTGCATGTGCTGTGTGGAAGGCACACTTTAAATGTCAGGCCGATATGTCAAATTGCTGCTTATTCTTTTAACATAGAAAGTGATGTTTACTTTTCTTTCTCTGACTGGGAAGAGAGAGGACATTATAAAATGAGCTATGTGACAATCTTGCTGGTGTGAAAAGTAATCTGCAGGATTAATTTAAATACCAGTACATGAACTGTCTAAATATTTCAAAATATATCAGCAGTTAGGAAAGCACATATGAAGCTCTTTTTTTACAATTTTGAAGTGTGATAGATTTTTTTCTTCAATTGGATAAAAACAATTCAAGAAACTACTTGGTAATTCGCAAATGACAAATTGTCACTGAACCCCAATTTCTACACATTATCCTTTGTGTACTATATAGGTTTCTTAGTAAAACTGTATGTCTTTCTAAATTTAGTGGCTATTTTAATGGAGAATATGCTGTTTGTAAATGACAGTGCAGTCCCACACCATGCTTTAGTATTATATTTACGACAGGGTGTAATAAAAGATGGACCTACAGCTGCATATTACACCCTTACCACTTTCTTGCCGAATTGGCCCGGCTCATTTGACATACTTGTTCTCAGTAGTGCCTGCTACGGTGTAGCACGGTTACAACGAATTTTTTACAACGCACTACCATTACATCGCAACTTTTACCACGCAAACCATTACAACGCAATGCGCTGGGGGGCGCTCTAGGATAGGGAATGTATTTAATATACTATCCAACACCTTCCCTGCTATCCACGGGGACTGGAGTTGGAATAGTAAATTAAATAATTCACTATCCAGCGCCTAAAAGCATTATGCGTTGTAATGGACTGCGTGGTAAAAACCGCGTTGTAAAGGCATGCGTGGTAAAAGCATGCGTTGTAGTGACACCAATCCCCTGCTACTGATCAGGAGTGATGTGGCGTGTGTGGGTGCGGGAAGGAAATGAAAATAAAATTAACACTTACCTGGGCCAGTTGGCCGCTGCCTCTCCTCCGCCCTCTTCTGCCTGTCTCTGCCAGCAGCAGAAAGCAACTGGAAGCACCCAGGCTCCACATAGGCAATGTCAATGCTGCAATGCAGCTTTGTGATTGGTTTGAGCGCTGAACCACAGTGCTCAGACGGGGGACTGGAAGGCTTTGCATGTACCTCACCAGGCTATGTAAAGCAAACTTGGTGGGGAAGATGCAAAGAGCGCAGGACTGTTTGTTGCCAAGCAGTCATGCGCACTTAAGGAGTGCAAACCACTACTTTACCTGCTCTGGCCTGCCTTGCCCCAAGAGCCACTGACTTCAATAGGAAAAATAAAAAGATAACAACGATACGTTATATTCATTTGATTTTTCCTTTTGAGCAGTGGGGCGACGCTCCGCCACTGCTTATTGTTTGTATGGTGCTTGGATTTTTTACTGTCCCTGTAAGTTCAGTTATGTAACATTTATTGAGGTGCCGCACTCTGAAATTTTTTCCAGCACCACTGGCACGGGCTGTGTATTACCAGTGCAGTAGTGGTGTACGTTTACCTTACAAAGAGAACCTTTACAGCTAACAGTTTATTACATCATGTTCACCACCCTCTTTACATGTCCTGGAGTCAGAGCAGGACTTAGGTGGCGAGTTTTGGCAGGGGCATAGCTTTAGGTGGGGGTGGTATACAACTCTAATAAATGTATTTTCTGGAAAATAGTTGGGAACAGGTGCTTTCAGTCATGGATGGTGTGGTGTCTGGTGGATTTCACAAGGAATATTTCCATACAAACAGCCAAAAACATGCACGCACACACTCTCCCACTCGGTTTTGAAAGGCTTAAAATGTTTGGGATATTTTACTAAATATTGTGTTTTCTCTCACTTAACATCCCTACCAATCCAGATGCATCTCCCTTTCCACAGCCACCTTTAGCCGTTGTCATGCGCCATGCATTTATTTATTTAGTGTGTTTTATATAGCGCACGGCTACCCCAACGGGGTGTCCCGGCGCTCCTGAGAGTGTAAATGAATCATACTCCTTAGGGAATTAGCAAAAGAGGAATGTTTTTAGTGCCTTACGGAAAGGAAGCTCGTCCTGGATCATCTGGATGGCAAGAGGGAGTTTGTTCCAGTGGGATGCGGCGCAAGCTTGGAAAGTTTTCCCCCCAGAACGTATCTTTTTAAATCTAGGGGAGGTGAGAAGATTTTTGGAACTGGAACGAAGAGATCTGATATTCTTGTAACGGCGCAGACAGGAGGAGAGGTAAGCAGAGCTCTTCCCCTTAATTGCCCTGTGAGCCAGTGTGAGGGCTTTGAATTCAGCCCTCTTCTGTATTGGCAGCCAGTGGAGCGAGCGCCGGTGTGGAGAGATGTGCTCTCTGAGGGAGACGCCGCATACTAGTCGGACTGCTGCGTGTTGAACTGTTTGTAGTCGATGGCAGAGGCCTGCGGCCAGACCAATATACAGACCATTGGCATAGTCCAGGTGAGATGTAATCAGCGCTTGGACTATGGTTTTCCTGGTGTTATTAGGGAGAAAGTTGATACATTTTTTAACCATCCTTATTTTGGAAAAGCAGGCTGCTGAGACTGTCTGTACTTGGTTGTGAAAGGAAAGGTTAGAGTCCCATCTGTTTTTTTACGGATTCCTTAGGAGAGGGGGGTGGGCTCAGATCAAGTGGCCACCAAATGTTGGAGTCCAGGGGGGACGGCTGGTGGAAGAAAAGGACCTCCGTTTTCCCAGCGTTAAGTCGGAGGCAGTTGTTATCCATCCAGCATGCAATTTTACGCAGACAGTCTTTTAAGGGATCATAGGAGGACTGAGAGGGACTGTCATAGGAGAATAGGAGTTGGATGTCATCCGCATATGAGGTGGCTTTAATTTCAGACTGGGCAATCATCTCAGCCAGCGGGGAAAAATAAACGTTAAAAAGAAGGGGGCTTAAGGTGCAGCCCTGAGGGACTCCCCACTTTAATGGACGGCTTTCTGAAGTATACGGGGGGGGTAAAAACCACCTGAGTCCTGTTAGATAAAAAAGAGGACAGCCACTTCAAGGCCTGGCCTTGAATGCCCTTGGAGTGAAGACAATCAAGGAGGACAGAGTGAGAGACGGTGTTGAATGCTGCCGACAAGTCCAGCAGCACCAACACCGCCCTCGATCCTCCGTCTAGTTTCCAACGAACAGCATCGGCCATCTCTATCAGGGCCGATTCCGTGCTGTAAACTTGTCTAAATCCATGTTGTGAGTCGTGGAATGACCTGTGGGTTTCAAAGAAGCTCGCCAGCTGTTGTTGCACTAGTTTTTCCAGTACCTTAGCTGGAGCCAGTAGCAGGGAGATGGGTCTGTAGTTGGCCGGCTCATTGGGGTCAGCGTTAGTCTTTTTAAGAATAGGGACTAGTCGTGCGTGCTTCCACGAGTCTGGAAAGGTACCAGTCCAGAGAGAATCATTCCAGATGCTGTTCAGGACAGGGTTAAGGAGTGGGACCAAGGCTTTACATTGTTTAGCCGGCCATGGGTCGGTTGGCGAGCCAGATCTGCATTTAGATAGTTCTGCTAGATCAAGGGAAATTTCTTCAAAGTTAGATAAGACCTGGGAAGGTTCTGGGCCGGGTTTTGTATGAGCTGTAAAATTGTGGGTGAGGTCAGAGCGATTTTGTCTGGGAAAGGAGTCGTAGATAATGGCAATTTTTTCCTCAAAGTAATCTGATAGACGATTGCAGAGGGATTGTGTTATGTTATGTTATTTATACTTTTATATAGCGCAACGGATACTCAAAAAGAGTGTCCCGGCGCTTTGGGTAAGGGGAACTAATTCGAAATAACACAACACAGTTAAAAAGAAAGCACAGCACACACAGAAACAAAGAGGGACTGCTAGGGAGGCCTACTGGGTATACAACCAAGTTTTAAGACCTCTCCTAAAATCCAGAAGAGTAGTAGCTCCCCGAAGTAGAAGAGGGAGCGAATTCCACATCTGTGGGGCCAGCAGACTGAAAGAGCGGCCGCCCAAGCGAGCTCGCTTGACACGAGGGACAGCCGCCAGAAGCAAAGACTCAGACCGCAGAGAGCGGCCCGGCTGGTAAAAGACCAATCTCTTTTGGAGGTGCTTTGCTCCCACTGCGTGGAGTGCCTTATAAGCCAAAATCATGGCTTTAAAAGCGATCTGTTTACGGATCGGTAACCAGTGCAGCGTCCGCATTAGCCCGGAGGCGCTGGTGCGTCTGTTCAGACCAAAAATAGCCCTAGCCGCCGCGTTCTGCGCAACTTGAAGCCGCTGCAGCAGGTACTCTGGAAGGCCCAGGTAAAGAATGTTGGCATAATCCAATCTGGAGCCTATCAGGGCCTGCACTGTCAACCTCCTATGCTCCTCCGACAAAAGCGGCAGGAACCTCCGCAGCATTTTTAGAAGACCGAAGCAGGTGCCGGTCACCCCAAAGACCTGGGCTTTCATCGACAGTCCCCTGTCCATCTTAACCCCCAAGTTCTTAGCCATAGGGGAAGAACCGGACGGAGGGAACATATCGATGGGCCACCAGGCCTGCCAGCTAGGCTCCGTATCGCACCCGAAGAAGAGTACCTCGGACTTATCGGAATTGCACTTGAGGCTGTTCAGTTGGAACCATGAGAACACCGCCCCAAGGCAATTCCGGATACTCTCCCCGTCAAAGTCAGCCCCTTTCTCGCAAGAGAAGAGGAGCTGGGTGTCGTCGGCATACGACACGATCCGGACACCAAAAGACTCCGCGACCGCCGCCAAGGGGGTCATAAAGATGTTAAAGAGGGACGGGCTCAAAATAGAGCCCTGAGGGACCCCGACTCCCAATGGCGGCATCACCGCGGTGTCAGGCGGAGTCCAGATCATTTGCCGGCGGCCGGCCAGAAAAGATGAAAACCATTTGAGCACCGTCCCCCGCAGGCCAATCTCATAGAGTCTTGCAAGGAGGCCATCATGGGGGACGGTGTCAAAAGCCGCCGACAAGTCCAACAACACCAGCGTGACTTTACCCCCGGTGTCCAACACTCCTTTGATGGTTTCAGACACCTCAAGGAGCGCGGTTTCGGTGCTACGATTTGTACGGAAGCCAGACTGGGAGTCGTGTAAGATCTCATGAGACTCCAAGAAATTGGAGAGCACCGACTGAACGTGCTTCTCCAAGATTTTAACGAGGGCCGGCAGCAGTGAAATGGGTCTTTGATTGGCTGGGACCTTCGGGTCAAGCCCCGGTTTTTTAAGCAACGGAATAACCATTGCCTGCTTCCACACTGGCGGAACCACTCCCTGACTCAACGAAAGATTGAGAAGAGGGTTCGCCAGTGGGTTGACCACCTCCGCCAACTTGCCCAAAAGCCTAGCTGGGCAGGGGTCAAGTGGAGACCCAGATTTTAAATTGGCCATAAGCGCTAGGGAGGCAGAGGCAGGCAAAGATGGAAACTCGGCCAAGATGGCGCCCTGCCGGGCGGGAGGGGACAGGCCAGCCTCGGACGTAAGCGATGTTGCCTCAGGTGCACCCGATGGAAAAGAGTCCTGTATAAGTTTAATCTTGCCCGTGAAGAAACAGGCAAGATCCGCCGCCCAGGACTCTAAGGGCACCTCATCCGACGTGAAGGTCCGAGGAGCAATGAATTCTCTAACAATAGTAAAGATCTCCTTACTAGAGTTAGAGGCTGCTTCAATTCTACCCGCAAGATAGGTTTTCTTTGCGAGGCGGATATCCCGATGGTAGGCATTCACCACCGCCTTATAGGCGGACCTATCCACGCTGTCATAGTGTGCCCGCCAGGCCCTTTCGGCTACCTTGCACTGCTGCCGCGTAGCCCACAGTGCAGCCGTAAACCAAGGGGCCGAAGCCCGCTTTGATGTTAAGCGGGGGGCAGCACCGGGGCCAGGTCATTAAGCCTATCCACAAGCCATTCCTGCAGGGACTCCAAGTCTCTCTCCAGCTCACCGGCAAGAGGACAGGGGTGGTCCAAAGCGGCCTGAGCCAACATCTCAGGGGTCACTCTATTAAAAGCTCTAGCAGCGCGTACCCGTTGCTGAGGGACAGGGATGGACGGCCTGACCGTGCCACTGATAACAAATTTGGCGAGGCAGTGATCCGACCACAAGACCGGAAGGATCTCTTTCACCACCAGCGGTGAAGTGGAAAAGACCTGGTCCAACGTATGCCCCTTAGCATGAGTCGGCCCCTTCAAATAGGGGGTAAGACCCAGCGGGGTCATGGTCTCAGAAAGCTTTATAGCAGCAGGGTCAGACGGATCATCCATCCGGATGTTAAAATCCCCCGCTACTATGCAGTGTTCTGCTCTCAGGACCAGTCCCAACAACGCCGAGTCGAGATCGGCAAAGAACGTTCCGGGCGGACCTGGTGGTCGATAGACCAGGAGTCCCTTCACTGATTGGTGCGGCGCTAGCATGATTGAAAAAGCAAGCGATTCCGAGCCACGGATATCCTCCGTCTGCAAGACGGTGCAAACCGTACCCTTCTTCACCACCAGTGCGACACCTCCGCCCCTACCCTTGACCCTGTCCTTCCTGAGGATGTTATACTCCGGCGGAATTGCCATCGCCACATCGGGGTTCGAGGATTCTCCCCACCATGTCTCGGTCAGCAATAAACAGAGAGGCTTCTCTGTCTCGAGGAGCTCAAAGATGTCTTGCGCATGACAGCACGCTGATCTGGTATTTAACAGCATACAGGCATACTCTGCGCCCGCTTTGTTAGTAATAGGGGCAGACGACAAAGCCCGATTAGGGCACCAGCCACAGCCCGGGCAGCGAGACTTACCCCTATGGCGTGCCGGAAAGACAGAGCAACAGCGGCTCTCCCGATAATTCAGAGAGCACAACTCCTCAGATGTATACCGCACAACAAGTGCGCCGGGTTTACACATGCTAGGAGAGCAGAGCCCCGCCCGCCGCCCGAACCGCCTCCGGCATGCTGACGGGCGCAGACGGGCAGGACTCTGGCTTGACTCAGGCGCGAGTCATGCGCCTCCGCTGCGCGTCACCGCTGCGCGGAGGAAGCGAGCTTTAAATACAGCCTTCTCGTTCTCCCCGCGGAGAACTAGAGCGCTGAGTGAGGTGGCACGCTGCAAGGCAGCAGCCCCAAGATGGCGGCCCTACTTCCTGCCCAGAAAAATAATGCCAGATGACAGCGCTCCGCTTCTGCAAGCGGTGGGGGGCACAATTATGGTGGAAGAATGTGGGCGCTACCGCGCTGGTGAAACACAGGTAAAAACCAGGTGCACAATCTAATTTTTAACAAACACACAAAAACGAATAAAATTGCAAGTTTTAAAAGCGCTGCGCGCCTACTACAGCTGAAAAGGAAGGCGCCAAGGCGGTATAGGTGTCCCCTTACCGTAAAGGTCGAGCAGCTCCCACCAGCTCGCCTTAAATACAGCCTCCTCGTTCTCCCCGCGGAGAACTAGAGCGCTGAGTGAGGTGGCACGCTGCAAGGCAGCCGCCGCCAAGGGGGTCATAAAGATGTTAAAGAGGGACGGGCTCAAAATAGAGCCCTGAGGGACCCCGACTCCCAATGGCGGCATCACCGCGGTGTCAGGCGGAGTCCAGATCATTTGCCGGCGGCCGGCCAGAAAAGATGAAAACCATTTGAGCACCGTCCCCCGCAGGCCAATCTCATAGAGTCTTGCAAGGAGGCCATCATGGGGGACGGTGTCAAAAGCCGCCGACAAGTCCAACAACACCAGCGTGACTTTACCCCCGGTGTCCAACACTCCTTTGATGGTTTCAGACACCTCAAGGAGCGCGGTTTCGGTGCTACGATTTGTACGGAAGCCAGACTGGGAGTCGTGTAAGATCTCATGAGACTCCAAGAAATTGGAGAGCACCGACTGAACGTGCTTCTCCAAGATTTTAACGAGGGCCGGCAGCAGTGAAATGGGTCTTTGATTGGCTGGGACCTTCGGGTCAAGCCCCGGTTTTTTAAGCAACGGAATAACCATTGCCTGCTTCCACACTGGCGGAACCACTCCCTGACTCAACGAAAGATTGAGAAGAGGGTTCGCCAGTGGGTTGACCACCTCCGCTAACTTGCCCAAAAGCCTAGCTGGGCAGGGGTCAAGTGGAGACCCAGATTTTAAATTGGCCATAAGCGCTAGGGAGGCAGAGGCAGGCAAAGATGGAAACTCGGCCAAGATGGCGCCCTGCCGGGCGGGAGGGGACAGGCCAGCCTCGGACGTAAGCGATGTTGCCTCAGGTGCACCCGATGGAAAAGAGTCCTGTATAAGTTTAATCTTGCCCGTGAAGAAACAGGCAAGATCCGCCGCCCAGGACTCTAAGGGCACCTCATCCGACGTGAAGGTCCGAGGAGCAATGAATTCTCTAACAATAGTAAAGATCTCCTTACTAGAGTTAGAGGCTGCTTCAATTCTACCCGCAAGATAGGTTTTCTTTGCGAGGCGGATATCCCGATGGTAGGCATTCACCACCGCCTTATAGGCGGACCTATCCACGCTGTCATAGTGTGCCCGCCAGGCCCTTTCGGCTACCTTGCACTGCTGCCGCGTAGCCCACAGTGCAGCCGTAAACCAAGGGGCCGAAGCCCGCTTTGATGTTAAGCGGGGGGCAGCACCGGGGCCAGGTCATTAAGCCTATCCACAAGCCATTCCTGCAGGGACTCCAAGTCTCTCTCCAGCTCACCGGCAAGAGGACAGGGGTGGTCCAAAGCGGCCTGAGCCAACATCTCAGGGGTCACTCTATTAAAAGCTCTAGCAGCGCGTACCCGTTGCTGAGGGACAGGGATGGACGGCCTGACCGTGCCACTGATAACAAATTTGGCGAGGCAGTGATCCGACCACAAGACCGGAAGGATCTCTTTCACCACCAGCGGTGAAGTGGAAAAGACCTGGTCCAACGTATGCCCCTTAGCATGAGTCGGCCCCTTCAAATAGGGGGTAAGACCCAGCGGGGTCATGGTCTCAGAAAGCTTTATAGCAGCAGGGTCAGACGGATCATCCATCCGGATGTTAAAATCCCCCGCTACTATGCAGTGTTCTGCTCTCAGGACCAGTCCCAACAACGCCGAGTCGAGATCGGCAAAGAACGTTCCGGGCGGACCTGGTGGTCGATAGACCAGGAGTCCCTTCACTGATTGGTGCGGCGCTAGCATGATTGAAAAAGCAAGCGATTCCGAGCCACGGATATCCTCCGTCTGCAAGACGGTGCAAACCGTACCCTTCTTCACCACCAGTGCGACACCTCCGCCCCTACCCTTGACCCTGTCCTTCCTGAGGATGTTATACTCCGGCGGAATTGCCATCGCCACATCGGGGTTCGAGGATTCTCCCCACCATGTCTCGGTCAGCAATAAACAGAGAGGCTTCTCTGTCTCGAGGAGCTCAAAGATGTCTTGCGCATGACAGCACGCTGATCTGGTATTTAACAGCATACAGGCATACTCTGCGCCCGCTTTGTTAGTAATAGGGGCAGACGACAAAGCCCGATTAGGGCACCAGCCACAGCCCGGGCAGCGAGACTTACCCCTATGGCGTGCCGGAAAGACAGAGCAACAGCGGCTCTCCCGATAATTCAGAGAGCACAACTCCTCAGATGTATACCGCACAACAAGTGCGCCGGGTTTACACATGCTAGGAGAGCAGAGCCCCGCCCGCCGCCCGAACCGCCTCCGGCATGCTGACGGGCGCAGACGGGCAGGACTCTGGCTTGACTCAGGCGCGAGTCATGCGCCTCCGCTGCGCGTCACCGCTGCGCGGAGGAAGCGAGCTTTAAATACAGCCTTCTCGTTCTCCCCGCGGAGAACTAGAGCGCTGAGTGAGGTGGCACGCTGCAAGGCAGCAGCCCCAAGATGGCGGCCCTACTTCCTGCCCAGAAAAATAATGCCAGATGACAGCGCTCCGCTTCTGCAAGCGGTGGGGGGCACAATTATGGTGGAAGAATGTGGGCGCTACCGCGCTGGTGAAACACAGGTAAAAACCAGGTGCACAATCTAATTTTTAACAAACACACAAAAACGAATAAAATTGCAAGTTTTAAAAGCGCTGCGCGCCTACTACAGCTGAAAAGGAAGGCGCCAAGGCGGTATAGGTGTCCCCTTACCGTAAAGGTCGAGCAGCTCCCACCAGCTCGCCTTAAATACAGCCTCCTCGTTCTCCCCGCGGAGAACTAGAGCGCTGAGTGAGGTGGCACGCTGCAAGGCAGCAGCCCCAAGATGGCGGCCCTACTTCCTGCCCAGAAAAATAATGCCAGATGACAGCGCTCCGCTTCTGCAAGCGGTGGGGGGCACAATTATGGTGGAAGAATGTGGGCGCTACCGCGCTGGTGAAACACAGGTAAAAACCAGGTGCACAGTCTAATTTTTAACAAACACACAAAAACGAATAAAATTGCAAGTTTTAAAAGCGCTGCGCGCCTACTACAGCTGAAAAGGAAGGCGCCAAGGCGGTATAGGTGTCCCCTTACCGTAAAGGTATTGTGATATAGGGGACTGTCGTTTGAGGGCCATAGGGTCGGTAAATGATCTCACAGTGTTAAAAATTTCCCTCGCGGAGCCTTGGGCTCTGTTCATTTTTTCCTCTAAGTAGATTCTTTTGTGATCTATGATCTTTTTCCTATACATTTTGAGGGCTGATTTATATTCTATTTTACTATCAGGGGAGTATGAAAGTCTCCAGCGTCTTTCCAAAAGTTTACAGGCAGACTTGCATTTGCGTAGTTCTTCTGAGAACCAAGGGGAGGAGGGGGCAGAACGGAATGTTTTAATGGGCCTGATGGGGGCGATTGAATCAATAGCAGAGGAAATCTAGCTATTAAAGTTGTTCAACCTGGAGTCTAGATCGGTGGCATCCCTAGGGGCAGTGGAGCCCAGATAAGCTCCAAGGCTATCTGGAAAGATATTGCTCCAGTTGCGCCCGAAAGTTTTGGCCTGAACACGAGGTCTTTCTTGGTGGGATAAACAAATGGAAAACGGGATGAAGAAATGGTCAGACCAAATCACTGGGTAAGGGTCACTAGTAACTAAGTCTGGCAAATTGGAGCATATCAGGTCAAGATTATGTCCGGCCTTGTGGGTGGGACTAGAGATCCATTGCTTTAGACCTCCGTCTGAAATAGTGGAGAGAAAATTGGTGCTCGTGGGGTCAGAGGCGTCCTCCACATGGAGGTTAAAGTCTCCGAGTAAGGTGAAGTTCGCGTAGAGCGAGCTAGCCTGAAGGACATAATCTAGGAAATCCGGAATGGAGGAAGTCTTGGATTTAGGGGGTCGGTAGACTAGTAGACCTGAGAGGGTTATGTTTGCTGGAAAATGGATGCAGAATGGGAGAGCCTCAATAGATTCTATGTATGGGGAAAGGAGGAGATGGTCCATGCTGATCTATAAATTATGGCAATGCCTCCGCCGTGATTGCGACTTTGTCTGTTCGCACATGTCGTACTGGGTAATTTTACATTATATGCCAGCACGATTGTTGGGAAATCCAAAGCTTACATTCCTTCCCCCACCCCCCCACACCCCTACAATCATACTGACAAAGCTACACCCATGAGTTTTGGGATCAAGAGAGAGGAAAACCAGACAGGACCAGTGGATGACAACCTGAGTCTTGCACATAGAAGGAGGGATCTGCAGGAATGGCACAGTGCCTGGGTGGGAGCCATGTGGCTTGGGGCAGAGGAAAGGGGGCCTTGCAGTAGTGCGTAAGAGGCATGGCTGATCTTCCCTTCTTTCTGGGTCTCTCTTCTCATGTGACTTTCTCTCACATCTCTGTTCTGGGTCTCCATCCACTCATCTTTCTGGCCTAAAGCTCTCTCTCTCTCTCTCTCTCTCTTCCGCCACCCCATTCTCTCTTCACATCATCCAACTATCTCATCAATCAATCAATCAATCAATCAGGGAATTTATAAGTATGCTACTCACCAGAGAGGGTCTCAATGTGCTGGGGGGGCAGCCCCAGTTAGGGTCTTCCTGAAGATGTGCAGAGTGGGGGCTTGCTTGATGTTGATCGGCAGCTCATTCCAAGTTTGGCCGCGATATAGGAGAAGGTTCTTCCGCCCGTTCTTGCTTTGCGGATACGCTGATGTTCTGCGAGGGCAAGGTCGGCGGATCTGAGGTGCCTTATGGGTATGTGGAATTTCTGTCATTGAGATATCTGGGTTCGGCGTTGTGGAGGCATTTGTAGGCGTAGGCGATTATCTTGAAGGTTACTCTTTTTGCGACTGGGAGCCAGTGGAGGTTGTGTAGGAGCTGGGTGATGTTTTCATGTCGGGGGATGCCGAGGATGAGTCTGGCTGTGGTGGTCTGGATGGTCTGAAGTTTGCGGAAAAGAGACTTGTTGAACCCGGCGTACAGGGCGTTTCCATAGTCCGGTCTGCTGTTTATTAGTGCGTGGGTGACTGTCTCCCTTGATTCGGGGATCCATTTAAAGGTCTTTTCGGAAGATGCAGAGTGCATTGAAGCATGTGGAGGCGACGGCGTTGACCTGCCGGGTTATGGAGAGGGAGGAGTCGAGAACGATGCCGAAATTTCAGGCATTTTCCGTAGGGTTGGGGGGGCTGCCGATGGTGGTGAGCCACCAGGAGTTGTGCCATGCAGGGGGGCAGTGTCTGAGGATGAGGACCTCTGTCTTCTCCGAGTTGAGCTTCAGGCAGCTGCTGCTCATCCAGGATGCAACGTCTTTCATTCCTTCCTAGAAGTTGAGTCTGGTGGTGATGGGGTCCTTGGTGAGGGAGAGGATGAGCTGAGTGTCATCGGTGTAGGATACCATGCTGAGTCTGTGCTGTCTGACAATGGTGGCGAGGAGGGCCATGTAGATGTTGAAGAGCGTGGGGCTGAGCGACGATCTTTGGGATACTATGCAGTTGATTTTCATGAGTTCGGAGAGGAAGGGTGGAAGTCTGCTTCTTTGATTCTGCTGGCGAGGAAGGAGCGGGGCCATTTGAGGGCGGTTTCCTGAATGCAGGCTTCGTGGAGTATGGTGGTTAGTGTGAGGTGGGAGAAGGTGTCGAAGGCTGCAGAGAGGTCGAGTAGGGTCAGGGATGCGCTGTATCCTTTGTCAAGGAGGGTTCGAATGTCGTCTGTGGCGGTGAGTAGAGCGGTCTCCATGCTGTGGTTACTGCAGGATTCAGATTGGGAGGGGTCAAGGATGGAGTTTTCTTCTATGAATTTTGTTAGCTACATGTTGACGGTCTACTCAGTAACTTTGACTGCAACAGGGCAAAGGGAGATGGGTCGGTAGTTCTGTGGAGTCTGCTGATGGCTTCTTGAGTAGGGGCCTGACTTCAGCACATTTTCAGTCGTCGGAGAAAATGCCCGTTCTGAAGGTGGCATTGATGGTGTGTTGTATTTCTGAAGCGATGGCGGCAAAAGCTCTGTGGAAGAAAAGGAAACTAGATATTCCTCTCTTCCAGGGCTCGTAGCCCTGCACTGCTCTTACAGCACCGGGGCACCTCCTAGCTGGGGTAGCTGTTCGTGCTATACAAAAGTCTGTATTATTATTATTATTATTAAGATGCCTGGGGGGCAGGGGTCTGTTTGAGTCCCTGAGTGGATGCCTTTCATGGTTGATGCCGTGTCTTTGGTGGTGACTGGGGTCTAAGAGGAGATGACGGTCCTTTTGGTGGATCTGATGCGTTGGTTGTACTCTGTCATGGCATTCTTGTAGGTGGTACAGTCTGCAGAGGATTTGGTGTTTCTCCACTTCTTCTTGAGACTTCTGAAGGTGTGCCTGGAATCTTGGAGGTCGGCGGTGAAGCAGGTGGCATTCCTGGGGCCCTGTTTGTCAGGGTTACATAGGGGTGCCTGATCGTCTGCGCAGTTGGAGATCCATCTGTGGAGTTCCTTGGCTGCTAGGTTGGCGTTGGTTGTGGTAGCGGGGGCCTCGCGTTTGTGGGAGGAGTTGAGCTGCTCCTTGGTGATCTTGCTCCAGTTTCTCCATGGAGGGCGGGGTGCAGGTTTGGGTACTGTGGATTTGTCAACATGGAAGTGTACGCAGTGGTAGTCCATCCATGTGGTTGCGTGATGTGGCTGAAGTGAATTTTGTTACCTCCTGCGAAGATAGGGTTGAGGGAGTGTCCTGCTGTGTGGGTGGGGGCGGTTACGAGTTGTTTCAGTCTGAGGTTACTGAGGTTGTCCTGTAGGGAGGCAGAGTTGGGGTCGTTGAGGTTGTTGAGGTGGAAGTTGAGATCTGCAATTAGTATGTAGTCCATGGAGGCGTGGTCGTGGGGCGTGATGAGGTCGGCGATGGAGGTGGTGTATGCAGTTTGAGGTCCTGAAGGTATGTAGGCGAGGGTGCCTCTTAGGGTCATTCTGGGGTCGGTCTGGATCTGGAAATGGAGGTGTTCAGCGGTGAGGGGGCTGTCGCTTGGAGGTCGTGAGTCGGAGGGATCTCTTGTGTGCGATGGCAAGTCCTCCTCCTGAGACGTTGGGGGGGTCCTTCCTCTGGATCTTGTATCCATAGGGGATGGCGGTGGAGATGTCAGGCGCGGAGGTGGAGGTGGTACAGGTTTCTGTGGAGAAGGCGATGTCTGGTGAGAGGGTATCGAGGAAGTCCCAGATCTCTATGGCGTGTCTGTGCAGGGAGCGCACATTGAGGAGGATGCACCTCAGAGCTTTGGAGGTGTTGGTGTTTGGTGTGGGGCGGTGGCCATGGGGGGTAAGGACGGTGGTGAAGGTCGAGCGGCAGTGACGGCAGGAGAACTGTACATGGGTGGTGCTCAGCGTGGACAGCTGGCAGTTGTTGCTCCCTCCGTGATTGAGTGCGAGGAGTTGGTCGGGTCTCGGACAGGCACAGACAGGCTTGCCTTTTTGCGCTCAGTATCCGCCATTAAATAGGGAAGGAAGGGAAGTGCAGCTGGGAAGTGGGAAGTGGGAGCGGGGACCGGCGGGGGAGGGGCCGCGGGGGTAGCAGCAGTGGGAAAGAGAGGATGAAAAACTAAAGAAAACTAAGAAAACTAACAGAGGGAGACAAGGCAACAAGACAGAGGCACAATCCCAGAAGACAATAACACAATAGCAATACAGAGTGACGCAATAGCAATATAGTAAAAAATCTAACGAAAACTGGCTCAATGGCAAGCATAATAGAGCACAGGCAGCGCTCGACCCCTACCTGTTCAGGGTACTGTACAGCACAGTGGCACTAACAGCAGAGCTGCAGGGGAGAGTGCAGGTCTCTGACCACTTGGTCAAAGGTCTTGTCTTTTTTTTTTTATTATTTTTATTGTTGCATCAATACTCTAATCACATACATACATTCAATATCAGATTATGTTATAATTTATCCCTCTTTTGGTATGAACACAAATAATAAAGCAGTGCAATTTTCCTGTTTATCTTCTTTCTCTTTACTAAAACTTTTACGAACTCCCCACCCCCTCCCTCCCTCAGCACTTACTATTCACACAATTCTTAAATTTCCTGGCAATGTCTCATGTCTTTGTAACATTATGATTGTTTTAACTGTCAACTTTCCTTCCCTTACAATGCGTATGGTGCGTAACATGATATCAGGTTCCGCATCCCGTCCTGCAAGTGAACCAGGGCCGTGTTCGTCGTGACCAACACCCGAGTGCCGGAGGACACTGAGCTCGGGCAAAGATGTCCAGACATGCCTTTCCATTGTGAATACTCACTCAAAGTGCGCTGTGGCGAATATTTCAAACTCCGTCAGTATCGAGTTCCAATCTAGTGAGATGTGCGTTTTTCTAAGGCCCCTGCGTTCCTCCCTTTGTAGTTCCAGTCCTTCCGCCTTCCCCCACCTCATTACCTCCCCGTGGCGGTTCTCGATGTCTGGCGGCCTTGGTGATTTCCATCTCATCGCTATCGCTCGTTTTGCCAGCAGGAGAGCTAGGTCTACAAATCTAGTAGCAACACTCCTTTTCTTTTCTTTGTTGCCCAGACCCAGGACGCCGTATAGCATGGACGTATAAGGCCTGTTCGGGGCCACTGTTGTTAAAATCTCATGTATCGTTACCCAGTAATACCCGAGCTTGGGGCAGTCCCAGAACATATGCAATAGGCCTGCGTCTTCTATTCTACATCTAGGGCATGTATTTGCTGACTCTGGGAACATTGCATGTAGTCTGTGTGGGGTTAGGTATGCTCTATGGACTATCATTAACTGGATAAATTTGAACTTTGGATTGCGCGCTACTTATTGGGGGTATTTCAGTATCTTTTCCCATTCTTTGTCCCTGAGACCTCTGCCTGCGTCCACTTCCCAGCGGGTCCGGGCACAGGTCTTGTCTTAATTCCTCTGCAGCACTGTTCGTCAGCTCTCTACATCTCAGAATGCTACCATAGTGGGCAACAACATACTATTAGCAGCAATCTAAGTTCTCTGATTCGGCAAATCAATGAGAGCAGAACATTTCATGTTCTTCACTGAGGAAGAGAATTCCCACTTATCTGAATGATGTGGTGAAAAGAATAACTGATTTTAAGGTGGCATAACATTTTGGTGAATTTGACATTTGTTGTAAGATCACTTTCTGATCTGACTCACAAAAGTTTCACATGCATTACTTCTGTTTGATTGCTATATTTTAGTTGTGTCTGCCTCCCATGTGCCCCCGCCGACTACCAATGCTGTATGCAGGTGAGTATGAGTACTTAGACTAATAGTAACAACCTGCTGCACACAGCCCTAGGTCGAGCAGTACGCCAAGGCTGAGAATTGGAAATCATTGAATGCACAAAGGTGCGAATCACTGCCTCTAGAACCAAGATTCACCTGATTGAGGAGCCCTAACTATGGTATTACCACTCTTGGTACCACTTCTGTTCTGGTTCAGAGACAGCCTGGTTTAGCAGTTCTGTTAGGACTGCTCCTATTGGGCTAGGGTCAAGACTGATTTGAATATAGATGGACTTAATCTGTGGTGGCCTGGTGGGCAAAGGAACAATGGGTTGGAATGCTACCCCGAGCGATTGGCAGTGGTTAGGCTTATTGGAATTGGGCATTTAGGAAATGCTATTACCATTGACTCCAAGTCGATGGTAACCATGTGCAAAATTAAAAAATACATTTCTTTATGTGACATGACATGCACATATGCCCCATATGTGCACTTACATGTGGATTATGAATTTCGGAGTGCCTTTTGTGTGGTTTATTGAAACTATAAACTACTGAAACAGAAAGAAAGAAACAAAGAAAGACAGACAGAAAGAAAGAAAGAAAGAAAGAAAGAAAGAAAGAAAGAAAGAAAGAAAGAAAGAAAGAAAGAAAGAAAGAAAGAAAGAATGAATATTTGCTGTGCGGTGATGGGACCAGCAAAGCTGGGTGCACTGTCGACGGTTGGTGTGTGCATGGAGAAGACAAGAGCCATCAACCCCTTTGTTACACCAGGGCTATGGCGACAATCTCCGGGAAAGATACCTAGGGGCATATTATCAAGGGGGTTTATCTCCGCTTTTTTGGCTTTAAAAGCCAAGAAAGCGGAGATAAAATTATCTCCCTATTACCAAGCTGTCGCTAACACCAGTTAGCGACAGCTAATAGGAGATAGCGACCATCTTGGGCCCCGCTTTGCATGTCAGTGATATTTATCACTAATGACATGCAAAGTGGGCGTGCCAAGATGTTAGCGACTGGAAACAGTCGCTAACATCGCTATCTCCTATTACCAACTTTTGGAGATATTCCCGCTAAGCGCAAATATCTCCAAAAGCTAACACCTGCCCTGAGCAGTTCTTAGCCATGTTATCCAATGGGAGGTGGATAACATGGCTAAGAGCATTTGCTCGATAATGCATGAATATCGCTGACTTTTCAGCGATATTCATGCATTGCGGCCGTTTTTTATCGCATTTGCGATAAACCTTGCTAATAGCAAGGTTTAGCTGCGATAAAAATCGCCGATTTGCGGCGATAATTTTTGTCTCTAAACAAGTTAGAGACAAAAATTATCTCTATTGGTTGGTAATATGCCCCTAGTTCTATTGGAAAACATTCACGGTTCAGGTTCTGCAATAGATTCAGACAGTTGCATAATGCAAAATGATGTGGCCTCTCTGCTGACTGTGAAGAGAGGCCTTTAAATCTCACATACAGCACATATATCCATTGGCCTTGGGCTAAATGGGCTCCCTTAAAGGTTTGCGGACCCCTGAAGGATTGGGCCCCCTGTCCCACAGGGACTGCAGGGGCCCGTGTAACGCCCTTGTATTCAGAATGAATAAGTGTGCCACCGTTCACTGCAGGAAATCACCACCCATGCCAGCCTGTAACGAGAGACTCTCGTGCGACAGCTGCAGTCAGAGCGCCTGGCACTCCCCGGACAGAGCGGGCTCACTTGGACAGATTAAGACAGCTTTAAGAGAGTGACACTTGCTCCATTTTTGTCTTGGAAGTACTACAATCAGTTTGCAGTTCCCACGAAGCAAATTAATTCAGAAGGGCAGCTGTCTGAGATGCAAAGAGAGCGCAGACCGCTGACTTAATTAAACGATTACTGTGGATGCAGAATAGGGACCAGTGTGTCATCTGAACTGGAAAATATTCCAGTAGCACCCCCTCTCCTTGCCCTTCCCCTGACACACCCTGTTTACACAAAGAACAGTCCTTACATTTACAGAGACCTTGACTTTTGGTGGAATGGGATACTAACAAACTGTACACCACATTCTGCAAACGCATGCAGTATCCCTCGTCCTGTATGGTCAGATTGACCCTTGGAAGGTTCTAAAGGAAACTATCGGCCAGATTCATCAATGTCCCGTTTTGCGAGTCCTTGATAGCGATTATTAAGGAATCGCTATTAAAGACTCGCAAAACGGGATTCATGTAGAAATCGCAAAAAAAATTGCGATTTCTACAGCTTCCTTATTTGCGATTAGCAAATTGCTAATCGAAATAAGGAATAACTCCCCATAGGAATGAATAGGGAGTTATTCCTTATTTGGGATTAGCAAATTGCTAATCGCAAATAAGGATGCGATTTCAAGGGTGCCAGGGGTGTCCAAAGGACACCCTGTAGCACCCCTGAAATGAAAATGTAGACTGATGTTGTCGCAATTTGTAATTTCTACCCAGCAGTAATCGGGATTTAGGAAATATAAATAGGGTTTACCTATTTACGATTCCTTTTGCACATGTATGAAGCATTTCCTAAATGCACGGCGTGCTACGAAATTCGTTTTAATATTTAAATTGTTTACTTACCTCCAATTATCCATATTCCAGTTTTTAGCACTTCCCACCCTGCCCCTCCCCCGCCCCGCCTTTCCGCCCCACCAGTACTCCCTCCATGGGCTGCAGCTGGTGGGAATGTAATGGCGTTTCCTATTTGTGATTCCCTAATCGCGATTCCTACTCTGTAGGAATAGCTATTATGAAAGCGCAAATTTTGTACATACCAATTGCATTTCCTAAATAGCGATGCCTACGGAATTGCTATTTAGGAGATGCAAAATAAGAATTTCGTACATCTGGCCCTTGTCTGCATCATCAGCCATAACATTAACCATTCACTTGGGAAATGATCCCTTGTAGAGACTCCTCACATATATGTATATAAAAGTAGATGTAAAACTAGTCACTAAAACAGGAAAACTATCCCACAAATGATGTATAAGCCCCAGCTGTAGAAACTTAGTTCATCAGCAATTGTGTGTGGTAGTACATCAGTTAAAGTATATATGTGTCTAAGTATTATTAACAGGTAGTTATACACAACGCATCAGTGGCTACATGAGATCCCTAGATGTTTTTATTGGTTCAGTGACTAAATATCGAGGGACATAATATAGAATACCCAAAATATCGACTCCAAAATATCGAAGTACAGAATATAGAATCCCTATCTACAAACAGGTAAGTACTAAAATATCGAATCCAACACATAGAATGCTAAAATATAGTTAACTAAAATATTGAATTTTTTCAATGTTTTAAAAATAAGTAATTAAATATTAAAAACAATTGAATAAAACATACTTAAAATAAAGTAAAAAAGCTTAAAATGTAAAAATAATTAATGTAATATAAAAAAAAGTAGAGATTTTGTTGGATAGTGAGAGTGTAAAAATTACTATTCCCACTCCAGTGAGTGCAACAGTAGGGAAAGCGTTGGATAGCGGGAGGGTAAAAATTACTATTCCCACTCCAGTGAGTGCAACAGTAGGGAAAGCGTTGGATATCGGGAGGGTAAAAAATTACTATTCCCACTCCAGTGAGTGCAACAGTACGGAAAACATTGGATAGCGTAGGGGTAAAAATGACCATTCCCACTCCTGAGAGTGCAACAGTAGGGAAATTAATGATTTAATATTAAAAGATGATTAAACTATCAATGCCAATAAAAAAGTAATTAAAAATAATTACCAATTAATACAAGTTCATGACCAATTAATTAATTAATTAGTAATTAATAAAAAATCATTACCAATTAATAATTAATTATAAACTAATTATCAATACCTATAAACCCACAATCCCCTCCAAATCATAAATAATACAATTAGCATAATTATCAATTAATCAATTAATAAAAATGCATTACCAATTAATAAAAATTAATTACCAATTAATAAAAATTAATTACCAATTAATAATTAATTATCAAGCAATTAATTATCAATACACATAAATAAAAATAAATATTAACTTTATTACAATTAAATTACTTCCAACCCTATTCCCCTATAAACCCACAACCCGCTCCAAATAAATAATACAATTAACATAATTATCACTGAATCAATTAATAAAAATAAATTACAAATTAATAAAAATGAATTACCAATTAATAAAAACTAATTACCAATTAACAAATAATTATCAATCAATTAATTATCAATGCATATAAATAAAAATTAATATTTAATTTACTATAATTAAATTACTTTCTACCCTATTCCCCTATAAACCCACAACCCGCTACGGAATTAAATTACGCAAAAATGTAATTACATAACATTCATTACTTAAACTTTTTTTAACATACATTACAAAATTAATACATAATTTTAACACATCTACTATCATACATAACACTACATTTTTTCGATATTATGGAAATCGATATTTTAAATTCAATATTATGGAAATTGATATTTCCTACCCCGAATTCGATATTCTGACTAACTATATTTTGGTAGTTCGATATTCTGTCCTATCTATATTTTGGATTCTATATTTTGATCATTTACCGTTTTTGTACATTGTCACTTGCTGCTTGTTTGAAGCAGTTTGTAATATAACCGTCCTGACATTCAATTACATATTTGATCACACAGAGAAATGGTTATATTATTCACTATTTTCTCATATTAGCATGTACTGTCCAGGTCCTATCAATAAATAAATAAAGCATCATTCTATGGAGACACATCCATTGCTGGTATTAGATTCCACATTCTGAACAGACAAATAACACCTGGCTGGTGAGTATCATTGAGAACTCGATGACATGAGTTGCAAAGTTCATTTTGAGTCTTTCATTTACAATGTCAACACGAGTCACTCTCTAAGTGGAGGAACTCGTTGTATGAGCTGTAAGGGTGATTTTGAATCTTATCATGACCTCATCAGCATTTTTTGCCCTTTTAGTTAGGTTTTCCTCACATAAAGATTTAAATTCCATGTTTTCATTTAATTCCATGGGAAGTAAAGTGTGGCATTGCTTAATCCAATAATTTTCTTTACATAACGCTAGTTCCCCAAGACTTCTACTTGGTCTGTACATGCTTCAAGATCTGGTTTGGTCTTGGAAGTGCCTCTAGTGTGCAGCGGCTGGTCCTTTAGTTTTGTTTAGTTGTATACTTCTCTTTATTTCTCCACATCTCTTTTTGGCTTCTTTTAATGTATTTATATATGACCTACAAGCAAGTATATAAAAATACATGGATAATAAACCATGTATTGTTTTAATCTGATATAGCCACTAGTGGTTGGTTACCATATCATTGGTCCTTTAATTATGTTCCTACAGTGGCTGCAATTCAGACATGGGTAAGTCCCACAGTCCTTTTTTATGACTGTAATTTGAGTGGTCTTGGCTGTTGTGTCAGCTCTAAGGAGTGTCCTTGAATTCTTCTTCCTTTTAAATCCTATCTTTGGTCTTGCTAGCAAACGATGTCCTCGTTCTGGATCATTTTCATTTTCAATTCTTTTGTTAAGTGAAACTCTTGGGATAATTTGACTCAGTTTGAAATGTTTTATTACAAATGTAGGTTTGTGTTTCTCTTTTGACTTATTTACTGTTACTAGAAAGTTCATTCTGTCTTCTTGAATAACTATTTCTTTAAATTGTTCTAACATTATTAAGGAGGAACATCCCTAGGTGAATCTTTCAGTTTTCCTTTCTTGTATAGAATATTCATGCACCTAGGAAATTATTCATAATAGTTGTGAATGATAAAAAAAAAAAATCTGAAAATGTGTAGGAACTACATATCTAAAAAACATTTGAGCCTGGCTGCATGTGAGTGAACAACATTATCTGGATTATCTCCTTTGGATAGCAGCAGAAAACCTTTGGGCACTTTCTCTGAATATGAAGTACATGGGTGAATTTTTCCAGGAATCTATGGCTGTTTACCAAGTGTCTTGGAATGCAACAGGTACTTGCACCGCTTTTGTGCCCCTGGGTTCTTTGGTATTATGGAATGGATGTAGAATCTTGCACAGGCCCTCCTTTAATATAGATTACACTGGTGCATATTTAGAACTGGTGCAATCACAGTGGGGCATTTCCTCATTTGCAATAGGATGTGGCCTCATGCAAATGAGGAAACGCTTTATCTTAGTTTCAGAGCTGTAACATAGACATGGGCGCAGAGGCAAAGAAGCTTTCAGAAGGTGCACTGATTGTGCACCACATAGAGGCTGATTGGGGGGAGTTGGGATGGTCCCTCCAACTGCACAGGCTTGACAGTCGTCTATTGGGGGACCCCCTGCCCTTCCACAGATTGATGCCAGTCCACCTCCAATGAAAGATGAAGCTACAGTTTCAAACAGGCACAGCAAGTTGAGGGTGTGCCCTGGTTCAAACTAAGACAGTACTACCAAGACAGAATTAGGACTCTAATGATCTATGCAACTAAATATGAGCAAGAGGCTACCTAAAACACCTGATTCTAACAGCTAGGAAATGTGCCTAGTATTGCCCATATTAAGAATTACAGAAGCCAAACAACCAGGAACCCCAGCAAAAAGCAGCTGATCTGTGTGGGTAACTATATCCCAGCAAGCAACAGGCTTAAAATAATTGTGGTGAACAACTGGCCTGCACTTGAGATATGGTGTTTGGGTTCAAATTGAATTGGAATGTGAATGTTCATGACAAGAGGGTTTAAGGAGAAAATAAGTTGCTATTATTAAAGTTGTGGGACATTTTAAGTGTGGCAAGTGCTAGGTTTGATCATTTATGAACACCAAAACATTTGAATATGGTAACCACAAACACACACTGAGAATTTATTTCCACTGGAGTGTCACAAACATTTATTGAATCAAATGTCCCTGCCAGCTGTACTTTATAGGTAACACCCCTTAGATGTTTAAACAGATAATCTGCTAAAATTATAGTTTAATTCCTTATGCAACACCAAAAACCACTAGTGGAACAATTTCAGTTAAAGAACTGTGCTCCAGAAGGCCCCTGAAATGGTTAGAAAAGGCTCTAAATGGGGCAAAACAGTCACTTATTGGCTGTCAGGGAATACCTCTGGATAGGTAATCTTCGAACAGTGAATTTTTGCTTAAATGAATCCGCTGAACGGGCCAATGTTGTCTTAATATAATCCTAATCCAATGGAATTTCAGTACTGCTACCAGTCTGCACACATATTGTCGCATTTATCTGCTGTAAAATAATTGTACATTTTTTAAACTCTATATGGAATAGATTATCCCTGGGCAGAGTTCACGGAGTTCCACTACACGGAACTCTGCGAGTGCACTTGGTCATGCCTGTGCGTGTTGATTTACAGTGGCGGGTGTTTGTCCTGCATTGGAAAATCAATATGAACGACACCATGTACAGAGCAAGAGAGCACTGCTTCTTTTCTGCCACTCAAGTAGATTTTCTACTCTAGCAGCAACTTTCTCAACGCGATTGGTCGCGACGACCTGCATTGAGAAATCCAACAACCGCATTGAGATATCTTGCCTGGAGGTGGATTTTTCTCACTCACGCTTGCCATCTTGAGGTTGGGGAGCACGTAGTATGGAAAAGTTTGCACACTCCACGAACAGAGCAGAGTTCACCAACCAGGCTTTAAATAGATAATAATATGAAGTCAAATTATTGCTTTACTTATTTTATATACATGATGTTATGTCAGGTGTTAGATTGTTGCTAGATTATAATGATCAAATATATAAATAACTGTGCCTAAAAAACATTCATGCCTTACCTTCAACTCAAGTTTGAATGTGTTTAGATATGTTCAGGAAAATGCGTGTGGGAAGGTATTCACAACTTTCTGTCTTAATGGAACGTACTTACCAGAAAAGACACAATTTTGTCTGAACCCTATGGTAGTTCTACTATGGCCACTTTACACAATTGTAAAGCAATCATATAACAGCATCCCACCCTACACTCATTTAGAGTTTGGGGGACTGGTTACTCCATCACAAATGTGACAGATGTCCTGTCTACTTTATATCTAGTGCCATGGGATATAATGCACTTGTGATGAGGCGAACAGATACCTTTCTCTCTTATGATGACGTAACCCGTCCCCCAAACTCTAAATCAGGCTCTAAAACATCACTGTTAATTAACTAACATTGGTTAAGATAATACACTTTTTATGCTTCTAAATTATTATATGAATTGATGACTAAAACAATTGTCACTTGCTGCCTTTGTGTTTGAGTCTTGAAGGGAGACATGAGTACTGTCAGCCTTTGGCCACATTCGGAACAGAATGGGGATGTGCAGTGTCAATGATTATACTGACTAGATGTTGTGTTTTCAAATCAACCACTAATACTACCATGTATTTTTTTTATCTCAAAACCTTCTCCGATCATGCAGCCTTCTTGATGAGGGTGATGAAGATGTTTCATCCCTCACTTGCTTAATTATAGTTCTACCACTAAGTGCAGCAAGGTATCAATTAGTCCAGTTTCTTTCAAACAGGTGACTATATAACTGAGTTTGGTATTCAATAACTAGAACAGCAGGTAAATGTCAACCAATTAGAAATTCACAATTCCTTGATTTACATTTTTTCTTCATTCCTAAAATTCTTAATCGGCTTTAGATTTGTGGAAGGTTTGCCAATTGGAAAAATTGAGGGATATTGGGCTGAGCCTTCCCTTCACCCTCTCTGCACCACACACTTCCCCCAGTCTTCTCCTGGTTGTTGTACAGCCTTGATGTTAGAAGACACAATACAGGGCAGAACCTTGGGAGCACGCACAACTTTCCTTTACCATCCAACTCTGAAGGTTCAAGCTCTCTTTCGTTGGCAAATAGCCCAATCTTCTTCCAGGAGCAGTGTTTACACCACGCTGGTTTTGTCAAAATTAATGTTATGCTGATGGGCTTCAGAAAGGAAGGGCTACTACTCCGAAGAATGCTGCAGGTGCTTATAACATGTTTGGCACATAAGTTTCCCAATCACCAAGAAATATGTTTCTTCAGGCACTGCCCACATCACCATGTCCTAAGCCAGTGCTTTATTGTATTGGCTGCTGTTCCAAATACTTTTAAAGTTTTTCAGAGGGCGGCAGATTTAGTAATGGATCAGCAATTACAGTTTAGGTAACCATGCCTCAGAAACTACAGTTTGTAGTTACTAGTTAGCACACCTAGCGGCGAGGGCACCCACTTCGACATAAGACCTCCACAGCTTGGGAGCTGCACTTTAATTTATATGAATTGCACCTTTATTATATAATGTTTGCTCTAGTATAGTTTGATAGTGCGTTGCCTGCCCATAAAATCATGTATCCCTTTTTAATGATAATATGTGCAGGTTGTACTCATCTTCGGGGAGACACTGCTTCAACTTCCTTGCAAGCTTTGTTCAAGCTGTGCATTGTAAACATCAGAACTGAAGGCCACAGGCTTTCGAAGCCAGGTCAGAATAGAGACAGGATGCCTCAGTAGAGACAGACTGCCACCCTCTGAAAGCACACCAGCCATTGGGAAGAAAACATCGGCAGCCGGCACAGGTAAGCGCAGTGAGGCGGCGGGGGCAGGGCAGGGTGGGAGGGGGAATTCGTCAGACAACTGAATAGGTATATTTAAATAAATAAATAATACCTATTTCGGCGTCTGTCGACTTCCCCCTGCCATGCCCAGCCTCATCCCACTGCGCTTGCCTGTACCGGCCGCCGCTGGAAGCAACTCTGTTATTCAGCAAAGGTATGCAAGTTACAGGACATCTATAAAATACTCAGATGGGCATTTTGGTGTTTAGAAGGGCAATAAAAACACAAAAGGTGATGAGGAGAATGCCTCCAATAAGTTTCACCAATGACAATTGCTTGGGTAGTATTCCAACCCACTGTTCCTTTGCCCACCATGCCTCTTCAGTTTGGATCCAGCCATAAGGAACTCAGTCTTGACCCTGCTCCTCATGGGAACAGTCCTGCCCGAATTGCCAGGCCAGGTCCTCCCTGGACCGGAATAGCAGCAGCCCAGGACCGGTTTTGTCCAGATTGGGGCTATTCTGTAAGCTGTGGCTTGGCTGGGTCTCATCTTAGGTGGCATGGTGAGCAAAAGAATAATGAGTTGGAATGATACCTTGAGCAATTGCCTATGGTCAGGCAAACTGTAAGCATTTCTACAATCACCTTTTGTGTGTTTTATGCAACACTCTAAGTGGCAAAGTATATGCCCACACTGTACAACTGAAACCAGTCCCCACCTAACTAAAGAAGACGAATCAGGCCTAAACCAGTCTTGGGGCGCCTGCGTTCTGGCTCAGAGATGGCCTTGCTTCCTTGTTATGGCTGAACTGTTCTTATTGGAGCAACACCAGGGTTGATTTGCATATGGTTTGTTCTAATCTGGGGTGGCATTTAAATGTAAAGTATTTGTAAAGCGTGAACAATTACTTGAGGGTGTCAAGGTGCTGAGGGTCGTTGGGAAGATTAAGTGAGCTATTGCCCAGAGTCACATGTTGCTGGGCTGATCTGCCGCCGGCACCGAGGATCGAACTGTGAGCTCCCGGGATCTGGAGTCAGCCAAACTGGCAGCTGGGCCACACCTTTTTCCAATGCATGGTGGGCAAAAGAACGATGGGATGTAATGCTACCCTGCACAACTGCCATTGGTTAGACACATTGCAAGCATTCCTTCCATCAACTTTTGTGTGTCTGATGCTTAAACGTTTTAGCCAAGGATGTGAGAAAGGGAGCAGTTTTATTTTAGACTGGCTTTTATCATTCAATGCTTTGATTTAATGAACAGCAATAACATTTTTCATTTCTTGAAATACATTGTCTAATAACCTCATTATTGAAACAGTTTTTCAATTGTTATAGTTATATCTCTTCATATAACCTACACTTAACCAATTTTTAACAAAGCATTTAAGAATACATAGTTTGAGGTTATTGTGTGTCCATCCATAGGGAAAGAAGTTTCGGAACTCACTAATACAAATGATCTTTTAGTCTCACAGGATTTATTGTTACACTATAAACACCATCCTTAAGTAAAACATAGGACATTCATGGCCTACAGCGCACTAGGGGGCAGATGTATCATTGTAGAAGTTTGCGAGTCCGTAATCGCTATTAAGGACTTGCAAAATGCTATGAAGGTATGAATCGCAATAATATTTGCGATTCCTAAATATTCCTTAATTGCGAATCGCAAATTGCGATTCGCAATTAAGGAATAACTTCCTATTCATTCCTATGGGCCTAGAGAATAATAGGAATGAATGGGAAACATTTGCAATTTGCGAGTACCCAGTAGGTACTCGCAAATTGTGAATGTAATTTCAAGGGTGCATGGGTGTCAAAAGGACACCATGTAGCACCCCTGAAATATGTATGCGTGCACATGTGGTGCACATACATACCCACCACATGGCACTTTAAAAAATGCAAAAAGTACATTTTTCTAAGAAATCGCAAATCACCACCAACTTGAAGTTGGTGGTAATTTGCGAATTCTTAAGGAAAATACGCGCAACTTGAGTGCGTCCTGTATTGCATTTAAGGAATTGCAATTTGCGATTCCTTAAATGCAATCGCAAAATAGGGAATCACAAATTTTGTGATTCCCTATTTTGCAAGGGCATTTTGGGATGATTCATCCCAAAAGGCTTTTCCCTGTTTGCAAATCTGCAAATTCTCAGAATCAGCCCGCTTGCGAACGGGAATAGGGCTTCATACATCTGGCCCTAGGTTTCCTAGCTCTGGTTAGTACATTGGCTAAACCTGTACTTTGCAGAGGGTTTAGGGTGCCTACACCTGGGTGGTATTTGTTGGTTACCCTGCAAAAACAAATCAGTGGGGAGAGCTTCACCAGTTCATGGACATATTCTCTGAACAAAGATAAAAGGGGTGATCACATCCGTCGTCACCCAACAGGATGGATCAGTCTGTGGGAGGGTGGTGTGGGCGATCAGGAAACCTTGTTAACCCAGGGCAAAGGCAACCTGAACCTTCACTGCCATTAATTAGTTAATATGTTTACATAGCACCAAAACCATTACAATGCACACCACCTTGTGTCCTAATGCACATCACACCCCAGTTCACAACATTGGGTTGCCAGGTTTTTGTAAACATGAACACACAGCATATACACATCACATATAGTACAGGCTAGAAAAAGCTATACACAGCCAGAGAATCACTCCTGCACTCCTTGAAAGCTGGCAACAAGAACAGTGTTTTAATGAAGTGAGCACCCATGGGTTAAGTGTGCATTATGCTCCTGTGCTGGGGCTAGTTGCATGCTTTAAGAGTCTGCAATATTTATTCTTAATTTAGAAGCACTCTGTGGTGCACAGTCTGTGAAGGATAATGACCATGTCTAATGCATCCTGGATTTTAAATGTTAGGGGTCATTACTTACAGTGGAAGGCTGCACTCAGGGAGCGCTATCTATGCAAATCTTGCATTTCTGGAAGCTTGACATGGTGCATGGTTTGCAAGTGTTGACAGCAGTTAGAGGGGAGCCAAGGTTTGAGTCACAATTTTTTAAGAAGAGTGAGATGGGCTTTGATTGCCTCTTGAAAAGTGTTTACATTATGTTCAGGGATCATTTATGTAAAGAACAATAGAGAGAGCCTGTTGACACCTGGCAAGGCTGCAAGAACCACGAACCAGCTGGTGCTTGAATCCTATTTTTATACTGATTACAGTTGCACTGCGGTTCAGACTCCTTCTTAACCTCTTCGACGCTGATGACGGAACTGCTCCGTCATCAGCCACGGTGGCGCTGTGCTGATGACGGAGCGGTTCCGTCATGGCCCGCCCGACGCGCCTGCGTGGCGCTGATTTCGCGCCTGCGCGGCGCGTTCTATTGAGCGGGCGGGGCCACGACGGAACCGCTCCGTCATCAGCACAGCTCATCCGAGGCTGGGGACGGAGCGGTTCCGTCACCAGCGTGTGAGCACCGCGCGGCTCCCCTGCCCCCTTAGCGCTGCGGCGGAATAGCCGCCGCAGCAAAGGTGTTATTATTGTGTGTAGAGATGCTAAAGAACGGAACAGTTTTTGTACTGGAAACAGAGGTAGTCTTTTTCTTTTCAGAACTCCATACACTTCTAAAAAATCTTTTGGCCTGAAAATTCAGTTTTCCTCTTCTCTCCTATAAGACTTTATGCAAAAATACTAATTATACCCAGTGGCGGCTGCCACAACACGAAGGTGGGGGGAGGGAGGGAGAGGCGAACGGACAGTTTGACGGGGGGAAGGAAAAAAAAATAAAATAATATATACCTTTTCCCCGCAGCTTCCAACGCCAATGGCCGCCACAGCCTCAGAGCCCTCCCAGCTGTCTCTGGGAAGGTAGAGCCCGCTCAGCCAATCCGGGCGCTGCTCTAGGAGAGGAGCGCCAGGACTGGTTTTAGCGGCCTGCTCTGACGCTCAGACATCGCCTGTGAGCCTGCGGCATTTATCCAACCCGCGGCATTTCTCCAACCCAGCTGTAAACACAGCTGGGTTGGAGAAGTAGAAGTGAGCAAACATACATGCCCACTTTTAAGTGCCACCACCTGCCTATCATGGCCTTGCCCCGCCCCTCCCTGCACGCATTGCAGAATCAGTCAAGGAAAAACAAAATTATATTGTTTCATTATAATTTTTCTGTGACTGACTCTGACGAGTGGGGCGGTGCTCTTCTGCCATTAAGGAGGAACCACCCATGATAATAACAAGTCATGGGTCACCCAGGGCCGGCTCTAGGGCGATGTGACCATGCCGCCACACCGGGTGCTGACTTCAGGTGGGGGCACACTGTTTGCAAGTATATTACGGTTTTAAAAGCATGTGTACCGCATTCCTTGCCTCCAGCAATTTTCAGGCAACAATAAAAATGTCAAGATATCTCTGTTGATTAATGTTCTTGCTGAAGAGAGATCAGAGTTTCGTCTGATGGCCTTTTCACTCAACATCACACAGAGGATTAACATGCTTGCTGCAAAGAACGTGTACCATGCAGATCACAAAGTGCATATAATGTAAATAGGTTAATGTGTTACTGCTTTGTCTGAGAGACCCTTTTGTTACTTGCAGTTTATAAGTTCAAATCCTAACATAGAACAGTGAGCTATTATCTATCATCAAAGAGCTGCAGGGAAACTGCAAGGTATAGATTAGAGCGTTATGATTTTTTTCCAGTCTTTCATTACCTTAATGTTGCAAAAAGGGTTCATTTGGGTAGAAATCAATTCTTATTATTAAAGGGAACTTCCAACCATGCTGGTACGTTTAAAATTCTGAGTGTGTGCTTCTCCAGACCAAGCACTCATAACTATACTGCCAACCAATATGGATGACATGTGAATCTTACACCTTGTGGTCCTCTGTCTGATGTAACATTTCCTTTACACTGATTTACAAATGTATGATTGATTGTCTGTGTGTGTGTGTGTGTGTGTGTGTGTGTGTGTGTGTGTGTGTGCGATTATAAAGTGGTCTGACACCCAACACTGGTATGAGTGGTGCTATAAAATAAATTAAATGCATCTGAGAGAGAGTGGTTATGAAGACTTGAGAGGCACTGTAAAGGGTGGTAGTGAGGGAATCTGTGACGTAGGCCAAAAACATTACGCACCGGACTCCACCGGCGCTAAATCTGGCCCTGAGTCACTCAACTCAACAGGTCAATATTTGGGAATACCTGACTTATCAAATCTAGAACTTCTTTGTCACAGGTCTGTCCTACAAGTGTACTGTTTTCTCTCCCCAGCATTGGTCGGGGGCGTTCGGAAGGCCTGGTGCAATTGGTGGTCATGCGGCCTCATTCCCTTATCCGTTTGTGTGCAGTTCTCTATGTTGTGTACAAGCACTGCTTTTCATACTCCTGCACACTGTTGCCATACATTTTGTTCTTGCACTCTATCCAAATGTTTCGCCCATGAATCTAGGTAGGGCTTTTGCTGTTGGCCTCCAGGTTCATTGTGGATGTTTCCAGATGTCTAGAACCTGTGTAAATCAAGAGGGGATTTTCAAAATCCACGGTGATGCTTGTTCTCCAACTCCCAAGTCCCTCTTGAAGGATTGTATTACTGAATATCACCAGCCCAGAATATTATGGTTCAAGAATATTGAGAACACAATATCGAGGTCCAAGAATATCAAGGACAGAATATCGAGGGATGAGGACAAAATATCGAGGGACAAAGTCCCCTGTGCCTCCTCCACATGGGGATGCACACCGGGGGGCCTTCCTGTGTGCATGCACCCTAGTTTCTGCACGGCATTAATGTTTCAGCCAATGCCGTGCAGGAACTGGTTTTTACGTTCCCATTGCAGTGCCCATTTTTGGAAGCACCACTTAGGGAACATCAAAAACCAGCCACCCCAAACCGGAGAAAACTCCTAATTTGGTGGGCAGTCTGACCAGAGCTTTGGCGGCGCGGCTTCGGGTGGACCCGGCGCCGCACCATCAAAGTCGTAATCAGGCCCTAAGTAAGGACTAGAGGTGGGTGAAATTTAAGTAGTCGCGCTACGCAAAGTTCAGCAAAATGGTAAAAAATCTCCACGAGCACGCAGAGTTCTGCGAACATGCGGAATTGCTTGTTCCGCCCGCTCGTAAAGCTTTTATTCCTATTCGTGAACGCTGTTTGCGTCCCCGGGGGTAATATCTTGCAAACATGCATTTTGAAAGCGCGAACAAGCAAAAAAGTCTGCAAAGCAGCGGATCGTGGAATTTTCGGCAACTCCGCGTTCACCGTGGAATGCAAAATTACCCAAATTCTGCAAATTCCGCAAGCAGGCCGGAATTTACGGCCCAGGCCTAGTAAGGACAGTACCTGCATAGGCCACGAGATAGTAGATCCTCGAAAAATGACCAGGTGAGAATGAAAGTTACATGTGGGCATTGCTGAAATCTAGATTAACAAAAGTGTGGGGATATATTTTATTTAAATTGGTGTATGTGGTATTTCACTAGCAACAGTGGTGTTTTAAAAGTGTGTACATTTTGATGCAAAAATATATAAATACACTATCAACACTTAAAAGTGGATCACCTGGTGCATTCTGATGAATATTTTAATGCTTTTGCAGTAGAATTCAGTTGTTACCTTGGAATTATCAGCATTCAGGAGCCTATCCACAAACCACTGTAAATGGAGTAAGTAGGCATAAATTGGTATGTTTGTCCCCAAGAAAGTGTTGATCGTAAGCGTGCTGAAACACCTCCATATTAGAGAGTTTGCACATGGGTTATAGTTTTTACTTGTGTGAAGGAGCCACAATTTTTAGAATGTGTAAGGAAACCACTTTGCACAAATGTATGTAATTTTTAATCCTTCATTCCTGAACCCTTTATGCTCTTATATTAATTTCCTTAGGCAAACTAGATCCCAATTTCCCTTTGGAAGACAAATTTGTTTTTAATAGTCTAGGATTATACTGAGCAGGGCCATTAGTAGACATGTGGCATACAACGGATGTACTGACAACTAACATTGAAGAAGCATAAGCATGATCAAATAGGACATCTCCATTGAAGTGTCTTTGTTAAAAATCAATGGTAAAGTGAATTAAACTCACTCTGACAAATATTATATTTGCCAGTGCATTTTAACACCACAGACAGGTGCTGCAGACATCTAGGAATCATTTTTCTTAAAGCCAAAGAAAAATATTTATGAAATGGCCATCTCATGTGCCTGCGTATGGATAGCAGGCATCTTCAAATACTTTTTAGAAGGACATGCATGTATGGGCACAATAGCCATTTTTTTAATAATTATTCTGAAAGCAATACAAAACCATTTATCAGCGTTCAACACCAAATTTAATGTTGTATACAATGTAGAGAACAAACACTATGAACCAAAAGTTATGGCAATAATTTGAGGTTTATTCCACAGAAGGACACACGACCTGTCTCCATCAGGTAGTCTCCCAGAATAAACATCCATGCTGTGAACACATTTAATACAAAACTGTCATCAACTATGACACCTATATATTCTACTATTACATTCTACTGCATACTTTACATGTTGTAATGAACTCCTACAATGGTCCTAAGTGTACATAACACCATTCTAAAATGGCTGCTGCTTAAGCACATGCAGGCTCGGTAGCCATCTGGAATTGAGTTTTCTCAAAAGAAAACCCATTCTATGATGTCTGCCGCCTACTGTGAGAATAGATGGCAGCCATCATGGAATTACTTCTCTTAAAACAAAAGGAAGTTCTTCCAAAATTGTTATTGTTATTGTTATTGTGGTTTTATATCGCGCCTAATCACCTGCAGGTCTCTAAGCGCTTGGACTGATGGTAACAGACAATGACTTGGCAGAGTGGAAGCAGAGGCCGTAGCTAGATTATACTGTGCTCAGCTGCATGTGTGCTCAAGTGCATCACCCATTTGGAAGAAAGACTTTACTTAATATAAAAGAACAAAACACTGTAAGATGATCACCACACCTGCCAATGCATCAAGTGACCCTCAGAGAGCAAAGGGGTTAGGGGAAGCAAGCTGCCCACTGGGGGAGAACAAAACGTCAGGATGAGGAAAATAAAATAGTCTGTAATTTAGTGCAAGGGAAGGTCTGACATCAGCCGTGGAAGGATGCATTCATTAAATTAAATCATGTTGAGGCTCAAAGGCTTCTTGGACAGAACAATTGAACCAGAAAAGGGAAAGTGATTTACACTAAAAAGTAATTGGATTAGGAACACGGTCTATATTGTGTATATATATTTAGGTCTATTTGACAGCAGACAATTAAAGCTATATGTAGTTGAGACCTACAACTAGGGCCAAGGGGATGGATGGAAAAGGTAATATATCTAGAAGCAGGTCCCTTGTGTCCTTTTATGCTCCGGCTAGGGGCCTACGCTCCGCCAATAAGAACCTTCTGTCTGTCCCTAGAGTTTATAAGGCCAGATGGGGAGGGAGGGCCTTTTTCGCCCTTGCTCCCAGACTGTGGAACACTCTTCCTGCTGAGCTCAAAGGGCAAACTTCGCTTGCATCTTTCCGCAAAGCATTGAAGACCTGGCTCTTCTTAGCAGCCTACCTGTAGTTGGCGCATCTTTACACCCCAAACAGCTGTACCATCCTGTATGCGCCTTGATGCCCTTGGGCTAAGTTGCGCTCTATAAATCCCTCCTCACTCACTCACTCACTCAAGCACATCCATCAGTATTTGGGTGCTTCCAATTTTCACAATGTGGAGTTGTCTTGAGTGTCTGAAAGTAGATGTATCTCACATGCAATCTTTATTTATCCACAAGAAGAACCAAGTGAAAGGGCATAAGCCACGTGTGAGCATATTAAGGGCCTGATTTATACTTTGGTGGATCACCAACGTCTGTATATACTGCCCACTATATTACAATTACATTATATCCTATGGCATTTCTAATACAGCTGGTGTTTGCGACAGAGTATCCAATCCGCCAAAGCCGAAATCAGGCCCTTATTCTGTTAGGACCAAAGCTGGTTACCCTCTTAGGAAAGTTTGGCACATAAACAATGGTTGCAGGAATCAGTTGTGCATAGTGATGTTGTGTATGAACACATTCTTGCAGTCATGAATTCTCTTGAAGGGATCCAGATAGGTTCATATACACCTATGTAGTACAGCATTAATAATCATGTATATAGCCAAGAATGTACCAATATTTTATAATCAAGTATGATGTTGTTTTTCAGCATTTTGAAGTGTTCTTTCGTGTCATACATGCTTACTAATTTCCGTGACCTAAGTAGTCCCAAAAGCATCAGAATTGTACATTTGCAGTTCCTAGAAGTGTGAATTATCTTTCAAAACTTGCAAGTGGAAGCAGTATTTTAGGAGAAGAATTAGGCCAGTATTGTATGAACGAATAATGTCTTCTCCCTCAAGGACTTCCTCGTGGAGAGGATCCTGCTACCTGCTCTTAAATAAATTTTCACTGAGACTAACAACTTTCTATAATGTGATTAAGCGCCTTGGTTCCAGGACTTCCTTGATAACTAGATCCATAGGGTAACTCTTTCTCCATTCTCAGCAACAGAACAAGAGCTGAAGCGGGAAGTAACTTAATGCCCAATCCTACCTCCACTACTCTCTAATTTATACTTTATTGATTTGATTTTCTCTTCTTCAATCCTTCTGGTATACTTTGTGTTGTTGTATACAGCATATGATACATAGGTCAATATATTCAATGGCTTGAGGGCCAGTGCTAACTTCAGAAGTGTCTGACAGCAGTGGAAGCCTGAATGAGTTATTATCAACTGAAATATAAGGGAGACAAGACAGAAATGTCATTGCTGTTAATTCCATCAACTTTGTGACATGTTCCTGCAGGAATGCCTTTCTCTTGCAGCGGGTGTTAAAAATCTCGGGGTCATTTTAATTCTCAATTGAACCTTGTCCCTCAGACTAAAAGTGTGACCAGCTTGTACCTCTGTGTATAAGACGAATCCGGAATCACTTTCCTTTTTCATATAAACTGCATATTATGAATGCCTTTGTTTCTTCGTTTGATTATTGTAACTCTGTATGTCCAGATTGCCCAGATTGTCATTTCTGTCCTTTGGAATTAGTACACAATGCAGTAGGCAAGCCAATCAATACTGCAATGTGTACCACACTGTACAACGCAGCCTTGAAATGCAAGAGTACACCAGACTTTAGCATCCCTCTACCTGCATTACAGTACCAAAAATGGATTTTTGTCATACACTACTACATCACAGACATCACACTATCCCACAAAATAGCCATGCCATCTGCCACAATACAGTGCACAATAATACACTACATCATGAGATACAAAACTATAAAACACTACATTATACCTTCAAGACCACACCACTTAGTTCAACACCAATCTCTACATATCAGGTCACAAAGTACAACAGAACACTGCATCACTATCATACACATTTAAAAGGTTATGTCACATAAAATAACAAATGCCACAATATACAACACCACACAGGAGGACACATGGACACAAGGACCATAAAAGGCACTATAATGATAATGATACTTCTGTGCCTCCAAGGAAAGCTATGTAGCACATTACCCCTTACATAATGATGTTCATAGCTATGCACTCGTATTTATAAGTAACAAGGACCCCCTGAATATATGGATACAGTAATTCCTAGGTCAGGGAAACACAGTATAAACAATATATAACAACCTAGGCAATACAATATTAAAAACTCATGGGAAGGAGACAAGGAGAAAAGAATGCTAGAATTAATCAAGAAATTATCAGTCATAAATTTTATTAAGACACATAAGTAACGAAATAAACAGTTCATATATAATAAAAGATATGGAAGAACATAAAAGTGGCAAACAGATTGACAATCTGTTTGCCACTTTTATGTTCTTCCATTATATGGTTTTTTCTATATGAATTTTGTATTTGTATTGTGATTTTAACTGAATTGTGTTAGTTTTATTTAGTGCAATTCATTTGATTATATATGAACTGTTTATTTCGTTATTTATGTGTCTTAATAAAATTTATGACTGATAATTTTTTGATTAATTCTAGCATTCCTTTCTCCTTGTCTCCTTCCCATGAGTTTTTAATATTGTATTGCCTAGGTTGTTATATATTGTTTATACATAGCTATGCACTCAACATGGCGTAAAGGTTAGGAGTGATGGAGCAACACCCTTGTTCTCCCACGGAAAGTGGAATCATTCCTAGTTGGTGTATGATATATTTGATGCTAGTGTCTGCATTTGTGTGAACTTATTGAGGAATCTCTATATTTTATTTTCTTCGAACAAGAGGATATGTCTGAAGAGGCCATTGAAAATTATGGATCTAGTCAATTTAAAAATGTCCTACATAACGCAACACACCACAACACACCACACAATATTCAAATAGTCAGTATCGCATCACACCATGCCACACCAAATCAAATCAACACATGCCAACACGACATTAAACATCATACACCACATACCTCACAGCATTCAACACATACAGAAGCCTTATGGAGCCCCAGCTAATTTCCAAATAAACTCAGGTTGGATAGGCTTTAAGTTCATCCAATTAATGTAATTGTTGAATTGTGTGGGAATGTAGAAGACCAGACTTACAAAATAGTAATCGTGGGTAAATTATTCTGCTCTGCCTGTGGAGGTCACAGAGTTTTGGCCACTCCGTGCAGAGCGCGCAGTTACAAAAAACTCTGCAATGCGAAGCAGCGGTTTTTTTCTTCTGCTGCCCGCAAACATTAAGTTGGTGAGCGCGAGCAAGAGAATTCGAGCACTAGACCACCTGTTGGCGAGATTTCATAACGCGGGAGGTCATGACAGGCCGCCACCGCTCGCATTGAGAAATATACTGCTTGCGTTGAGGAAGCTGCCACTCGAGTAGAAAATCTACTTGAGCTCCAGATCACGCTGATTTAAAAAAACGAAAGAAACACCTGGTGCTAAAAATCAGCATGAACAATGCAACGCATACCAGACTCCGGGCTTGCGGAACTCCACATAGGACGACAGGGGGGCATATTACCAACAACTAGCGATAATCTTTGTCTCTAACTTGTCGGCGATTTTTATCGCAGATAAACCTTGCTATTAGCAAGGTTTATCGCAAATGCGATAAAAAACGGCCGCAATGCATGAATATCGCTGAAAAGTCAGCGATATTCATGCATTATCGAGCAAATGCTCTTAGCCATGTTATCCACCTCCCATTGGATAACATGGTGAAGAACTGCTCAGGGCAGGTGTTAGCTTTTGGAGATATTCGCGCTTAGCGCGAATATCTCCAAAAGTTGGTAATAGAAGATAGCGATGTTAGCGACTGTCTCCAGTCGCTAACATCTTGGCACGCCCACTTTGCATGTCGTTAGTGATAAATATCACTGACATGCAAAGCGGGTCCCAAGATGGTCGCTATCTCCTATTAGCTGTCACTAACTGGTGTTAGCGACAGCTTGGTAATAGGGAGATAATTTTATCTCCGCTTTCTTGGCTTTTAAAGCCAAAAAAGCGGAGATAAACCCCCTTGATAATATGCCCCAGGGTTTTTTCAGCATTTTGCAGAGCTCTGCGGAACACGATTCCATGAACCCCGCCCATGCCTACAAAATACCACGTTTCTGGAATCCTATCCTGACGGGGAGTTGACAAAGACCATCCAGCCTTTACTTCAGTAAATACCATATCTTGAGGGAGCATCTCATCATGATGCAAACCTTCTCTGATTCTGGGCTTCCTTTGAAGACACCGCTAACCCCAAACCCTATTGCTCCTGCACCATGTGCTGTACCTGTAATTCTCCTCCCCCTCCATGTACCCTCCCATCCACTTTCTCAGGTATCCCCACTTTGGTACAGGCTCTATCTTTTTGTAGTTTTGAGCTCTTCATACACATACATTCGTGGTAGAGCAAACATTATAGGTAGCATGCCTTTCTGGATCTTTTAGATTTTGGTCGGAGACATAGGCATTGATGGATACCTGGATTGAGTTTTATTTTCTCTCTTTCTGTTCTGAACTGTCCTGGTTTGAACTTACTCGCAGAGGGTGGCGCACTGACGAGACCCGTCTTGACACCTTGGATCACAGATCACGTTTGTGGAAGGAAAATTACTTTAAAGAAATGCTGCAAATCCATACTAATTGGCTTCAAAGTAGTTATTTGTACCTGCCAACACTGCCAGGTGTGCATTTGATTCCGAAATGCAATCATTAACCTGAGGCACAATACACAGAGTTGCCACATAGCTCAAAGTGCCAACTGGAAGCTGTGCTCTCCACCCCTTGAAAGATGACTACCGGCTGATCTGGCACGCTTCCCTATGCAAGTAAACTTGGATGAACTATTATAGAACCAGGCTCAGTGCTATACAGATGAAAAAAAGTAATTAATTACACCCGTGAAGAGGAAGAGTTAATAGTTACCTGTGTAACTTTCAAAGAAAGAGTATATTAAACCTCTTTCTTTGAGGAAACGATATCTGGCTGGACGGAGGTTGAGAATTTTCATAATTTTCAAGCCAGGAACATATTTATTTAAAAATTTAATTTGGAGAGAAGCTCCAGGACTCAGTGCAAGAATTCCAATCTCAGTTTCTAAGAATGCAATTGTCTTTATTGATCAGTTCACATTTTCTCTTGACACAATCTGTCTTTCAGCTAGGCCAAAACGTTTCGGCCATATTTTCGCATTTCATTTTCTTGCTTGAGAGAAAGGCCACAGGGAAGCGGAATGCCCTTCTCCGGATACTGGAGCATTACCAGTACCAGTCTAGTGATCCAAGAAAAACAATGTTGACCATTGATTGTAACTTTCGGTGAGTTCCTTCATAAAAAATCCCTGATGAAGTTTCCTAGTGGGACGAAACAGGTTGATCATGTTAATAGGCAGGTTGTATCAAGACAAGATGCAAATTGGTCACTAAAGACAATGTTCTATTCTTGGAGACTGGGACTGAGATTCTTGCACTGATTCCTGGAGCAGTGATTTGAATGCCTTTGTATTATGAATATTTGTGAATCTTAAATTATAAGCAGCTATTTTGAAAGACTTAGAAAGGACTCAGTTATATGTGGTGCTTCTCTCCAAATTGCACTGTTTTCTTAATTATATTTTGGAGGGTTCTAAAGCAGATGAACCATGAGAGAGTTAAGCAACATAGTCGATTTTGTTGTAACTCTACAACGTGTGCAATGTGGTTATGCCATAACTGCTAAAATAATTGTTGAATATGTTTATTTAAGGTAGATTTTGTAGAGTACTACAAGGACAAATTGAAATTGTTAAGCATTTTGGAGACAGCATGGCAGGAAGGCTGTTGCAGCATCAGATCTTTGCAGTAATGGGATCAAAAATAGAACATGATTTGAAGAAACTTCCAACAGGCAAAGTAAAAAAAGTCTTGAAATGTGTAAAAGCCTTGTAAGTAGAAATCTATGCATTAGTATTCCAGTATTAGCAAATAGGTTTAAATGTCTATGAGAAGGCGACACACGTAGGACAAGCATGAGGTTTGGCTGGTGCTTAGGAGGTCCTAGCTGTAAAAATTGAAGTGAGTGTGTGTTTAGGTATTCTTTGATATTTAGAAATACTTTTTCTATCATTAAAGGCTCTTGAAGTGAGTTTTATAGGGAGTAGCCCTGTACATGAAAGGATGTACCTCAATATATTTTTAGTTGCAGCTATTTAGTGGCTGAAAAAGAGTGGCAAGATGCTTAGATAATCAGCCATGAAGAGATGCAGTGTTTCTAAGTGAGAGATCTATTTGGTCAGTAGGATGGGGTGATGCGGAGATATGGTAAGTGGGTAGTATTTCTTTAATTATTGCTGGTCACCATGATTCTAGAGCCATTAGAACCATCTTTGTAGCCCTTGGGTACCAGAGATTTTGCTTTTTGAAGTTGTGGTTTCAATTTAATCCTAAATGTTTACTTTTCAAGTGGTAACTGGTGAATCAGTAGCTCTTAAAGTAACTTCCCGTCCTGTGTGTGCTCCCACCTATGGAAAATGCTTCCGACTGTGAGGTACTTTCATGCCAGACCATATTCATCAACAGGAAAATCTGTGAAATAACATGGACTTACTTGAAATGTGGCCAGTGCCTCATTTTCCGTTCCAAAAACTGCAAACAGAGACTCTTGATATTGGGAATTAGTCCTGAAAACATTTTCTTTGGCTACGATGTGATCTTCTGTTCACTTTGAACAAGATGTTTTTACTGGTTTTGTGACCTAATCTCAAATCCACAAAATTGTCTCTCCTTATACTCGGACCAATGAGAAACTCAGCAAAATGACATATATATGATAGCAAGCCAAATTCAAAGTTCAATTAACTGTAACTTGCAAACATAGCCGTAGCTAAAGACTTGAGACCCCATAGTTTGTGGATCTGACCAATCCCCTTACGATTACATTGGCAACAGACCTTGCGCTATTTGAATTGTAGCAACCTTTAGGGTAAGCCTTTTAATCATGTTTTGGTTCATATTTTAACCCTGAAGGTGCAGATTCTTTAGTGTTGTTTTCAATATTTTACCTGTCATACTTTTCAATTTACAAATTAAGGATATTTGATTTTTCTTAAATACACAGAGCTGTGACCAGACAATAAGTGTATTAACTTATGTCATACTGTATCTAAGTTTAAAACCTCTTCCACCTAATGGACTTAGACTCAACGTCTTCACTTATAGGAATGACTTGGTTATCTAGATGGAGTGCAATAGTATCCACAGCCTGGGTTACCTATGATAAACCACAGTCCCACCCACTGATACTGCTCAGTACCCACTGACTTCACAAGACATGGAGAAAGACCTCACATTCACCCAGAGTCTGATCTTCTAAGATCTTAGGAATGCACACCCAAAATGGAAGTGGATATTGTTACCTTTGAGGACTAGCACGGCTGTACCAAGAGCTTCAACTAATTTGGTGGTCTTCATCGGAACTTGTTTAAAGGGATAAAAGGGAAGGGCAGCCTAAAAACACCACCACTTTCAAACTGATAAGGAGAAGCACTATAATAACTCTCCTGTACTGAAACGTCTGGACCCTCATATGCATCTATAACCATGGCTGGAAAGGAGCGTATACGAAAGAAAAACACCATGTCATAAAGTAAAATGGTAACAAAAAAATGGGCAACCCAATAACTCTTGGAGGCTCGAGTAAATTACAGTAATGAGTAAATGTGCCAACGAGGGGATTTTTTAATCTCTAGTTTTTTTGATGTTGAGCTCAAATAGTTACAAAGTCCGAAATAGTCACTTCCAACAAATAACTTCTTGAATTAAATGTATCTTATCAACCTGAATACATCTAAAAAACAGGACAAGTGAGATCACAAGTGATATCCTATCCATGACGGCTTTCTCTTTTGGTAGGCGCCAAAGAAATGAGCTGCTACTGAGTGTGTGGGATTTTCAATGAGGCCACCTACGGACTTGTTACAAAAAGAAAATTTGGCACGATTCACACATTTAAGCAAAAGACTCTAAACAAATATTCAGCCTGATGCTTTCAAATCATCAGATTAGATTTGTGGAAATAAAATAGGGTCTTAGGTTCACAAAATAGAAACTTCGTACTGAAGATGGTTTAAAAGATGAGAACAAATAGACCAAAACGTCGACAAGCTCACCTAATTCCATTTATAAATAAATTGTGTAAGAACACTCAGGGTACTTCGAACAACGTTTTCTATGTTGTACGAAACTTGGAATAGATGTTGACAAAAGTGTTAATGAGAGATTGGTTTAGTACAGAAAGAAAATTGAACTCATTTCACTTCTGTATGCTTGTGATTTACATTTTATGTACCAGCAATGAATTTTTCTACATACATTTATATTTTCTGTAAAAAGTATACACCTGTCCTGTTTTTTGTTTTGAGAATTATTCAGGTTGATAAGATAAGTTTAATTCAAGAAATTGTTTGTTGGAAGTGACTCTAAAGTAAAATGGATCGCGTCTATCAGTCTAGTGTACAAGAGAAAAGCATGTAGAATATAGTGGGTCCTGGACTTTGGAATTAAGAAGCCTTTCATTAAGAGGAACTAACATCTTATCCCCTCTTTACTAGACATGGGCAGCAAACTCCGCTCCCTCGCTGAGTTCACAGAGTTTTTGCCACTCTGTGCTCCGCTTGGAGCATGGAGTTCAGCAAAAACTCTGTGCTCCGCCACGTAGCTGAGTTTACTGGCACCCACCCTATTCATTCTCATTAGCAAATGCTACCAATGTATTTGACTCACAGAATTAGGATGTGATGAATGTCACGTGATGTTTGGGTCATTGCTGAGGGTCATTCCGCAAATGGAAACTAATATCTCTCTACCTGGGTCTGGGACAGTCGTCGATAAAAAAGGTCATTAATGTAAAAGGTATCTGCCCACAACTTTACAAATGTGCCCCACAAGGGTCTCTTTAGACTTTTCTAGTCCTGGCTCATGATAAATATCCAACCACGAATGTGGTGACGGATAGGTTCAGTATTGGAGGTGGTGGGGAGTGGACACACTCGCGGCAGCAGCACGGGCCGGGGCAGGGAAGCCGGACAGTGCCGGCTGATTATCACCTTAGCCCCAAATGCTTCTAATCTTAGCCCAAGATGCTCCTAAGGATGCAGCCTTCATGGGGCCGGATCCAGCACCACTCTGCCGGACGCCATTTTAAAGAGACTTAGCGAGGCATCATAACCCGACCGAGCATGGAGGAGTAGTTTAATCATATTGACTTAGGCTAAGATCTGTCTTTTAATAGCTACCGTATGCTGCACAGTGACAGCAATACATAAATATGAGCAGCAGGAGGCGAAGTTGCGCATTCCCGTCCGCATCAAATCTACAGACAAAGTTTTGCAGTGTCACACACTACTAATGCCCCGAAGCAGATGGGGCTCTGTGCAGCTGTGTTTTTGCTGTGTGGAGTTTATTAGGCAAGCTCATGCTGTAGAGATCAGGGTAGAGCACGAGCGGTGTCAGCTCTGCCAGACCAGCTGGTAATGCAGCGGGCGTTCACAGCAGTTGTGTGCACCAGACTAAGAAAAGAATAACGCCACACTTGATCAGGACACAAAAAAGTGTCTTGACAAGAAAGTTCAATGCAGCTGTTTAGCATCTACTGTGGTGCACATCACAGAATATTATGAGTGGATTATGCATTGAGGAGGGTCTGCCATCAAATCGCTGATGCAGCTTGCGTCTAGCAAGAAGTTGTTCATTGTGAGTACGTCTCGCGTGCTGTGAAAGAGAACCAGGAAACTGATTTGTTCCATTTCTTGATGCTGTCATCATCTGTCTGACCCCCATAGGGTGCTCTTAAGAAGGTGGAGCCCTTCGAACTGCTGTGGTGCTCGGACGAGAGTGCACCATTCATCCTCACTCTACGCGATGCCTAGTGGATGGGGTTCGATATGGCGTTGGTACAGATCGGCCTGGTAACTTGGCCTGTTTGTTGTGGTGGCTAGGGGTGTCCAAGCAATACTCCACCTGCTCGTGGAACTCAGTGGAATTTGGCAGAGTTTTTTAGTAACTCCACAAAACTCCGCAAACTCCATCTAGGCCTGTGCATCCCCTAAACCCCAGCTCTCCCACCAAAATCTATGGCCTTCTCTGCGCTGATGGAAAATGTTAACGATACGCCCCTATAATATCAGAAACGAACCAGTGATTCCAGGGTTCGGGTGGTTTTCCCCATTCTGGGGACAAAACTCATAATTGCCGTATTTTGATGTGGGAATACTTCCAGAATCAGAGGTCCTCTACCTTCTCCGACACCTGTATCGCCATAAAAAATCAGCAAACTCCTACTAAGAGCATAGGGTGAACATCTGTGGGTGTTTCCTTTCAGCTCATCAGAGGGCCCTTCCTGGATAACCAGTATTACAGATCAGGTTTTGTGGCAGTAGGATACATTCTAATGTTTTCTGAAGCCAAGATACATCACTGACTTTCCTCTCCTCCCTCCCATCACCAGGCTCTGTAAAACAATTGAGCTATTAGTACATGCCAGCACTGCCAGTTTCCACTTGACATATAATTGCAGTTTCTTTCCCCAGGCTCAGAGAGTGAGTTGGCACTACATATGTCAATGTTCCAGTGAGGGCGGAGATGTCCGCCCATTGGACCATGAATAGAGGCTGACTGGCACGCTCAGCAGATCCAGAAGTTAAACTGTCACATATATGGTTTGGTGTTAAATACACTTCTGCTTCATACAAGCTAAATGTATCAATGACAATTTAGCATACAAGACAAACTTAAGTATGCAGGCAAAAGGCAGCTTTCTTTTCATTCTCATTGGGCCACTGAAATGTGGCTTTCTGATTTGAGGGTTTGTTATATGGGCATCCCCCGACAATATTCTTCTTCTTGCCTGAGGAGTGGGCTGCCCATGTAAACACTTAACGATACCAAAGGGGATGATGGACGGAGCGTTTGAGCAAATCAAACACTCAGCCCCAGTCAACTGATCTGGGTTTAATCCATCATCATTCTTTAGCTCACTCCACCACCCCAGTTCAGACATGGCCGTATGCAAATCAGTCTGACCCTGTGCCTCAGGGGAACAGTCCAGCCCGAACTGCCAAGCCATGTCTTCCCTGGACCGGAAAAAGCATCCTGGGACCGGTTTCGGATTCATAATCCTCATCAGCCAGGCTATCTTGAATGAAAATGAAACATAAGTCGGAGAGAAGCTGTGGAGAAATGAGGTGCATTGTTGGAGAGTGGTAGTGAGGCAGTTCACGGAGAAGGAGGTCATGGGTAGCGGGCAAAAAAAGTATTTTGCACCAAGCACCACCAGCGCTAAAGCCAGCTCTAGATTACGTCCATTTGAAACTGTTCTTTTTTAAGTTATTGAAATCTTCAACATTAAACATTAACCATATCCAGTACCCTAATAGACATAAGCAGACAATTCTTTCCTCTTCTTTTTGCCTCTATCTCCTGCTTTCATTCCTTCTTTCATTCTTTCTTGCATTCATTCCCTCTTTCTTGCTGTTTTTCTATCCTTTTTTCCTTCCTTCCTTATTTCTTTCCTTCTTTCTTTCTTGCCATCTTTCCTTTTTTGTTGCCTTCCTTCCTTCTTTCTTTCTTGCTTTCACTTTCCTTCTTATTTGCCTTCCTTCTCTTTGTCTTTTTTATCTTCCTTCTTTCTTGCCTTTTTTCTTTCCTTCTTTCTTACCTTCTTTATTCATTGCCTTCTTTCTTTTCTTCTTGCCTTCTTTCTGTTTTTTTCTTCTCTCCTGCTTCCTTACTTTCGTACTTTGTTTCTTTCTCAAAGGCAAGAGACTGACAGCACAATGATTGGCTTTTTAGGTCTGTGCTAGCCAAGACATTTTGATTTGACGCAGTTACTTATAGGGGGTTTCAGCCACACTTAATCCATTTGTCTGTAATTGTGTCATTCACAATTTTTCCAACCAACTCTAGCATGCATCAAGGGGTAACACGTCACCAAACTTCAGCCATTGACTGACTTCACTATCTATTACGACATTTTTAGTAATTTTTTTTAATTAGCAAACTCTTTGCAGTTTCCCAAACAATAAAGTTTTTCAAAAGCCATATCAAAACAAAAATTGCCAAAAGGCTGGCGGACAATGCCAGACCTATTGGCTTTGCCAATGCTTGTTACTAATGGAAGTCAGTGCCATGTACATTCCACATATTTCACAACTTACTGGGGCTCCATAAACATGCTCTTACTGCTACAAAAATAAAAAAAGAATCAGGGTGTCCTACCAGTACACCGACCACAACTTAATCAAGAAGCATAGTTGCTTTTGTGAAGGTAAAAGTGCCCCACATTAGTTTTAATCTATATCAGTCTAAGCTTTTTGTTCTATAGGATGAATAAGGTTCCTGCAATTATGCTTGTGCCGGTTTACATATGTAAAACATATGCAACACAATGATTTACATATACTCATTGATTAGCTAGTAAATAGCAACACAGTCTTAATTTGCAAAGGAATATACAAAGGCACCAAATTTCCTCTTAGAGGGTCAGTGCCCAGTTCCAACCAATGAGCTGCCCACTTCCCCACTGGCATTGCCCACTTTCACTGTCGCCCACTTCTGCTGCAAATTTCTCTTTGAATCAATCCACCTTTTTAGCCATTTTCCTTATAACTCTTTCTCTACCGCATCTCCCTATTGATTTTACTTTATTTTACTTTCAGTCACTTTCAAGTTTTCACTTTTTAGCCAATAGTGTTTAGCATGCTGGAACTTGTAGGCCTATATCTGTATTGGGAAATCTGACAGTTAAAGTTAGTGAATGTAAATTGGGCTTGGTGTAAAAGTCAGGACTAGCAGACACATGCATGGCAAACATGCCATGGAGATGGAGCCATACTTAGCATCTGACAGCCTAATGATTGATGCTCAAGAAGCTGCATGCTATCACGTGTCTGTGCCAGATACAGGAGGAAGAAACATCTATTAGGCTCTGCTACCAATGCTTGTCCAACACCTTAATCATTTCTATCATGGGTGCCCTATATGCCCCAGTACCGCAGCGAGTATGCCATGGGCCATGAGGTGGCGAAGTGAGCTAAAGAACGATGATGGATTCAACCCAGATCTGTGACTGGGGGTGAGTTTCGGAAAAGTTTCAGCGCTCCGTACATCATCTCCTTGTGTTTGCTTTGTTCACCCTAAGTTGGCAAAGTATGCCCAGACATGGATCCCCGGGTTACTTTGCCACTGGATTCAGGCTAGCCTGGCTGATGAGGAGTGTTACCCCGAAACCGGTCCCCGGATGCTTGTTTCCGGTTATGGGAAGACCTGGTTTGGCAGTTCGGGCTGGACTTTTCCCATTAGGCACAGGGTGAAGGCTGATTTGCATATAGCTGGGTCTGAATTGAGGTGGCAAAGTGAGCTAAAGAACAATGATGGATTCAACCCAGATCTGAGACTCGGGGTGAGTGTCTGAAAATTTCAGCATTCCGTCCATCGTTTCCTTGTGTTTGCCATGGGCCCAGATGCCGGCAAGGAAAATGGCCCCTTTGATGGCTGAAGCAGTAGTAAAATACAGCAATATTCAAAGTTCAATGGGGCCCTCAGGGATCCGGGCCCCGGTGGCACTGCACCTGTTACACCAGTGGTAGATACGTCCCTGCTATTCTCCACATATATATCTGATTCTCAGGTCCTTTGAGTGAACATCTATACTAAATGTTCATCTTCCACAAAAAGGGACACTTTCTCATCTTTCTCTTTAGTATTAACCTCTATTTGAGCGGATTAAAGTACTGGTTGTCTTACTATTTGTAATTGTTATGCGCCGTATTTGGCAGAGTCTATATTAAGTTGAAAGAATTTTGATTGGCTTCATAAATGAGTTCTTAATACTTTCACTGTTTCCTGCATAGATCCCAGAGGGGGTCTGTAAGGGAGCATTGGTGCAATTCCATAGCCCTGAAAACTTTCCTTTTTTCCATTAATGTGTTAGCAGTACAGATATGCTACGCTTAAGACTTTTTTTGATGTAAATAGGGCTAGCCCGTCCATGATCCATGATACATCACCAGCCAATGCTGCATGAAGAAATTGATGTCTTGATCTTCAGGAGGATGCAATAAATTAGACTAGCGATTAACCTTTTGAGTACTCTGGATCCCCATTGAATCGCTACTGAAATCCAGGGACCCCGGCCTAAGCAATTTCTATGATTGGAAACGCAAAGCAATTTTAAAAAGTAGAGAAACGAGTATACATCGAATACACAAATTATAAAATATTTCATTTCATTCACAAATAAAAAAAAGCAAATAGCAACATTCTGATTTTGACAGGAATGTAGAAGGTGTTCAAAATAAGGGGTGGGCAGAGTTTTTCCCACTCCACATTATGCTTGTAACACAGAGTTCAGGCAAAACTCCACCAACTGCCATGTGGAGGAGTTTTTTCTTGCGGGCGACTCATCAATTTAAATTGGCGAGCGATAATTGTCACCCTTTTAGTGCGATTTTCAGGAACTAGGATGGCACCCGGTGAGATATTTTCAATGCGGACAGTTCAACTGTTCACGGTGAAAAAGCTGCCGCTCACGTTGAGAAATCTGCCACTTGAGTAGAAAATCTACTCGAGCGGTAGCAAAGTAGCAGCGTCATCTGGCTGCTGCATGGTGTCATTTGCGCTAATTTTGCCGTGCGGAACAAGCTCCCAACACTAATAATCAGTGTGCTGTGCCAATTTCACCCACTCACGAAACTCTGCAGAATCTCTCAGAGTTTTGTGTAACTCTGCGGAAATCTGTGGAGCGAAACTACGCAAATTCCGCACAGCCTTATCCAAAATGTAATTTTATTTCCAAAAGATGAAGCAATAAGAGAAAGACTAGCTTATCACTTTTACTGCTGTTTCAGTGTGTGTTTATAGGTAAGTTAGTGTGTGTGAGTGGCTGTATTGGAGAGTGAATGTCTGTAAGGGTGAGTGAGTGGGTGTGTGAGTGGTTGTATGGATGTGTGAATGGATAGTTAAGTGGTTATGTGGGTGTGTGAGTGGTTGTGTGGTTGTGTGGGTGAGTGAGTGGCTGTGTCACTGGCTGTATGGGTGAGTGAGTGGGTATGTGAGTAGCTGTATTGGTGAGTGAGCAGCAGTGTGAGTACCTGTATGGGTGATTGAATGGGTGTGTGAGTGGCTGTAAGGGTGTATGAGTGGGTGTGTAAGTGTATATGTCTGTATGATTGCATACATGTGTGGCTGCAAGGGTGTATGAGGGGTGTGTAAGTGTCTGTATGTCTGTACAATTGGATGTGTGAGTTGCTGTGTTAGTGAGTGTGGGGGTGCATAAGTGGCTGTATAGGTAAATAAGGGGGAGTGTGATTGGCTGTATGAGTGAATGGATGGGTGAGTGGCTCTATGGATTTGTGGTTGTGTGAGTACTGGTATGGGTCTATGAATGGGTATGTGAAGGATTGTGTGGGAGTAGGAGTGGGTGTATGAGAGGTTCAATGGGAGTATGAGTGGGTGTGTGAGTGGTTCTGTGGATACTGCCATCAGTGATGTCATTTAAGATGTCATCAATTATGTCATCAGTGATGGCACTGACCATGTCATGAGTGATATAATATGTGAGGTCATGAGCAGTGCATTGTGCATAAGTTATAGTTAGCTGAGGTAACTATAACTGCTGAATTTCACTGGTTTTGTATAAGTAAAATATGACCCTAACTATAACGTCCCTGTAACCATTGAGACGGAGTCTGGTGAGGGGCCAAGTGAGCTGGGAGCTCCATGACAAGGGGCCGAGACACTCCCCGAGAAGCGGTCAGCTTGAGACAGCCTGACTCCGAGGTATATCAGGCTGCGTGGGAGAAGTAGCAACCCCGGGGAGCGGTTCAGAGCACGCCCCTGTGATTGCTTGTCAATACTGAGGCCGGAGTTAACACACAGTGGAGAAGCTGCAAAGTGGACTCTGAAGAGACAAAGAGAGTTTTTCTGGCTCAGGGACGCCCTGCGGTGATCTCCCTCCCTAAAGAACAGACAATGGGGGTACCCATAGCTATCTGATTGATGTGTCCGAGACCCAAGTCATGCTGGGTGATTTGATGTCTGATGACGCAGTGGGCCTACACTGCCCAACGACATTGACCACTAGTTTGGCAAATCCATCACATTGACCAAATTACAATTGCTGAACAGGCCTGTGAATGAGATCTTGGATCCTGGGATCTATCTCAGCAGAAGCGTTGCTGCGTTGGTGGGCTGTTAAGGACAGGAGGGCTGTATTGTGGAGGCAGGAAACCTGACAGGCCACAAGGGTGCCCATTGCCCCGCGGATAGGCTGCGGTGAGTACCGACCTTCACCTAACCCCGAATCTCAACGTGCACAAGGTGTGGCGAAACAGCAAATAGAAGTAATCCACATATAACAACAACAGCAATGTCAGCGGGTAAGGGTTCCCGGTGGGCCCTTCCAACCAAAATGGAGAATATGCACACCGCAGAACTAATGGCCCACATCGGTGGAGATCCAGCAGACTTCGGAGACACAGCCACCCCCGGTGGCCCAGGACTCCCTAACCCTACACAACATTATGGCGGCAATGCAAGGAGTAAAGGTGGCTCCTGGAAGGCAAAATGTATTTATTTATTGTGATTTATATAGCGCACTATAACCCAGAGGTCTCTAAGCGCTTTGTTAGGATCAGCTAAACAATAAAGAGGATGCAACAGATTCCGATCAGCGGCCGCCCCACGCTTGCTGGAAAAGCACAGTTTTTAATTTCTTACGGAAGGGCATTAGGTTTGTCTCATTACGAAGTTCCAGCGGTAATTTGTTCCACATGGCTGGCAAAGTATGTGAAAAAGCACGCCCACCCACCGTGGTCAGTCTGCAGCGCGGTTGAACAAGATAGATGGAATCAGCAGACCTGAGCACCCTCCCCGGTTTATAAAGGGCCAGGCGTGATTTCAAATAGGTAGGTGCTCTTCCATAGAGAGCTTTGTGGGCAATGCAGAGCCCCTTGAACATCAGCCTCTGCCTAACTGGCAACCAATGAAGTTCCCGCAGGAGAGGGGATGCCCGAGTGTTCCTCGGTTTCTTAAAAATGAGCCTAGCGGCATCATTCATAACCGTCTGCATTCTATTTAGAAGACTCTGTGGAAGTCCTATGTACAACGAATTGCCATAGTCCAACCTGGCTAGAATCATTGCAGAGACCGCGCTCCTTAGTGTGGAAAAAGAGAGCAGCGAGGAAACTTTTCTGAGTTGGCGGAGAAGGCCGATACAACTGCCCACCACAGCTGTGGCTTGCTTTTTCATGGACAGCTTACTGTCCACCTGGATGCCCAAGCTCTTGACCACCTCCGCCGGTTCCGGAGGCGCGCCCAGCTCCCCAGGCCAGAAACGATCGCACCAAGGGTTGCCAGCGATGGTGATTGGCAACACCTCGGTTTTGTCCGGGTTGATTTTTAGGGAGTTACTGGACATCCAGTTAGCTGTGCTTCTCAGAATGTTTTGCAATCTAACAAAAGCATTCTGGCTGTCATCAAATTGGATGATAATCTGAGTGTCATCAGCGTAGTTATATACCTGACAGTCCATTTGATTAAGCATTAGAATCAAAGGCTGCAGATATAAATTGAACATTAGGGGAGACAGAGCAGACCCCTGTGGAACTCCGCAAGTGATCGAAGTTGCGGTGGAAAGCATGTCACCTAATTGCACTCTCTGCATCCTCCCTTGAAGGAAGGAGGTGAACCATGCCAATGCTGAGCCCTGAATGCCGACATCCCTCATCCGCGACAAAAGTTGTTCATGACACACAGTATCAAAATAGACTCCATAACAGCAGAAGAGTCACTAAGGCTCGTGGATCTGCTAACTGAAGGTGTTCAAGTGAAGGACGTTGAAGACTCCATAACCACACTCCAAACAAACACAAAATGCGCTACAGGCCCAAGTTGGGGAGTTGAGAGACACTGTTGCGACACTAGAGGAGAGGGTGGAGGATGCCGAAGGGTGGTCGAACTGCAATAATATCCACATAATTGGAGTCCCGGAATGCGCAGAGGGCCCATTAGTGGATTTCTATGTGGAGGAGCTCATACTAAAACACCTGCAGCTCACAGAACTGTCTATCTATTTTTCAGAGGAATGGGCTCACCGACTCCATGGTGCCCCGCCCAGGCTGGGCAGTCCTCCGTGCCCCATAACCAATCGCATTTTTAACTATTGGGATCGGGATGTAATCCTGCAAACAGCCCGGAGTGCACCACCAGTCAAGTGGGACACCAGCATCATCACCTTTTTCCGGGACTTCGCCCTACGAGTTCAGCAAATGCGGTGTTCCTTCCTTGAAGTCAAAAAGGTCCTGAGAGATTTAGAACTGAAATATGCAATGTTATTTCTGGCTAGGCTACGTGTGGTGGCCAAGGACAAGACGTGGTTCTTTGATACCCATGAGAAGGTGCGGAGCTGTTGGTGGCTGGAGACCAGCCCATGACAAGACATCCCGGACAAAGAAATTTAAGTGAGAGCCAATCTAAAAGTCAATGAGAAGCAAGGAGTGATGCAAGAGGAACTCGGAGACTAAACAAAGCAGATGGAGGGTGCGCCCTAGATGCCCCCAGCCTGGGAGTGCAGGACTGTGTGTCTAGTGCTAAGATGAGAGGGACCTTGACTCAAAAGGCCTGGTGAAGATGGCCCTAACTGACCGACCTAAGAGATGGACACTCTGGTAAAAATGTGGTAGTACTATGGAGACTAAAAGTGCAAACATTGATTAGATGGCAACATAAATTGAATGATTTGGGGTTTGGCAGTGGAGTGCGGATTCAGAGTCACACTTCCACACGTTAGGATACTTGATGGGATGCAAAGGCACTCTGCATAGTTGAGGGGGAGGGTAGTTTGAAGTCTGCTGAGCAGGGAGCGGATGTTACATCAAGGGTAAGTATATGTGTGTGCAGTGATTGTGTTCCAAGCAGCAGTGACAATTTTTACACTATGCATGGTCTACCAGAGTGGTATTGCCTCTCCCAGCCTGATCAAGTGGCCTCTGGGAGTCGTCCGAGTGAGTAGGATAAATGGTACCCATGGGATCCAAACAAAGTTTTAAAATTCTGTCTTGGAATGTAAATGGGTTGGGAGATAAAATAAAGAGGGGAGTAAACCTACAATATTTAAAAAGACAAGGGACACACCTCCAGGGCACAACTTATGGTGCAATGAATAAATGGGGGTACAAGATGGTGGCACATGCAGGATACACGAGAGGCTCTAGAGGGGTGGGTATTCTCTCATGGACCTCGTTCCCATTTATACTTCAACAAGTCACACACAACACTCATTGGCACTATGCGGCGGTCACAGTCTATTGGGAAGCGCAAGTATTCAACATACTCTCGTTTTACATACCCCAAGGTTACATACCCAGGTCCTTCTGGGGTTGGGCCCCTGCTCCTTCAGATCCCTGAGGGTCAACTGTTACTGGGCAGAGAGTGCAATGCAGCCCTTTTTCATGAACAGGATCAATCGGCCGCTCGACCACGGGACCTACCTGGCGCAACCCTAGCAGACTTTCTGTTGGCACTAGGCCTTGCAGATGTCTGGAGCAGGGGTGGGTGGAGTTCACAGCGTTCAACTCCGCGGAACTCCACATAGTTACCTATAAACTCTGTGGAATTCCACAGAGTTCCGCCAACCCGCAGAGTCGCAGTGGTACCTTTGAGGGGCACAGGGGAAGGGAGATCTAACTTCTCCCACTCAATTTCCATCACAGCTGGCACCGTCCAGAATCACAGCAGAAGGCAGTTCAGCGGGTAGCCAGTGCCCGCAGCAGTGCAGCTGCCCCTGTTATCCCCACCACCTCCCACTAGCTGGCGCTTGTCCTGCTGCACTTCTTTCAGTGCCCCCTGCCGCTCCATCCGCTGAAGGTGCTTCAAAGTTCTTGCTGATGGTAACTCTAGGCACTGCCTCCTCGGCGAAATCCTCCTCTGAATTGGACGTACTTCAGAGAGCCGCGGGAGAGAAGGTGCATGAGCAGCCGCTAGAGGCCATGCGTGCAATCATGCATGAGTATCAACGCGAAGATTTCGACGTCACTTCCTATTGTTCCTGTGCTCATTGGCTGAGCAACGGACATCTGATCAAACCATCATCTTAGAAAATAGTTCGTACCATGCCCCATTGCAGTAACTCACTGACTTGGCCTAGTATGTAGGAGAAGTGTGGCTCAATGGTTAGAGCGGCAGACCCTGATGCAGAGGTCTGGCCCAGGGCCAGGGTTCAATTCCCGCCTCGGCGGCTCTAGGACTCAATTTCCCCGGACCAGATCATTCTCGCCTCGGTGCCTAGTCTAATCATGGGTCCCACTCTGTGACTCTGGGCAATAGCTTGCTTAATCTCCACAACTGCCCCAGCATCGCTTGGATACCTGGCTTCACCATGGGGGTGCCCAGGATGGGACATTTCACAGGAAAGCCAGGATGGGTTCCACAGCGGTATGAATACAGCGCTACGAGGCCTCTGGGTAGAAGTACGCTATATAAATACTTTACATTTACATTTATGTGAAGAAGAAACCAAAATGTATCATTTTTTAGCAAAAGCAAAAGTGCTGTCCATCCCATCCGAAGCTCTCCGTCAGTCACAGAGCACCCCTTTGGGTGACGCGCCAGAAGCACCAGCGCGATCCTGGCTGCGCAGATGCCCAGTGCTCATTGAGCATGGAGTCCGGCTGCATACTGTGCGGTGAGAGCAATGTCTTCATCTGCACCTTCTCAGTCTCCTGCAAGCTCCCATCATGGTCGTGAAAGTGTGCACTCAATTATACCCAAATATCTTATCAATTGCACAGATTTTTTGTCCATGAAATGAACTGAAGAGAACTGTTGCAATTTGCCATATAAACACAATTGCCCACATGCATCAACGGGAATTGCATTCGCAAACGGTGCGAATCGCAAAATTCGGCCGTTTGCGAATGCAATTTAATTTTTTGGGATGCATCAAGTTTTTTTTCCCCGCAATTTAAGGAATCGCAATTATGTTGCGATTTCTTAAATTGCGAGTGCATTTAAGAAATCGCAATTTTTTGATTTCTTAAATGCAATGCATTATTAATTTTTTTTTTGCGAATTCGCAAATTGGAAGGGGTAAATTACCATGAAGTCAACCTTCATGATAATTTGCGAAAACTTTAAAAAATGCACAAAAGTGCATTTTTGAAAGTTTCATTATAAGCACACACATGGTGTGAAAAATGTACTGAAAGTTTAATTTCAGGGGTGATGGGGGGGTCCTTTGGACCCCCACCCCGCACCCTTGAAGTTGCATTCTCATTTTGCGATTCCTTAATTGCGAATCGCAAAATGAGAATGCCTTCCCATTGATTCCTATGGGCCTCCAGGCCCATAGGAATCAATGTTAAGGGATTCCTTATTTGCGATTCGCAAAATTGGGTATCGTAAATAACGAAAAATAAGAACTCGCAAAAATATTTGCGAATTTTTAATGCATAGGTATTTGCGATTTCTAAATTGCGATTCCTTAATTTTCGCAATTTAGGAATCGCAAATACCAACAATGATGCATGTGGGCAAATATGTTAGCATGAGCCAGCATCTGTATTCCTTTAGTAGTTGTAAATCCATCTGTTCAATGATTCCAATACATTCTAGGACTGGCTCAAGAGATAGAACAAGTAATAAAGGTCATGAAGGGTGACCTTGTCTATATATGAACTGAAATGACATCTGGATCTTTGAGACCGAAATATTCAGTAGTAAACTTTATAAATGCCAGATTTAACTATTTATAAATCTCCACTTGCCAGATCCCTTTCTAGAGATGTCATGGGCAAAATGACATAGTAGGAGTGCGGTTGAGATTCAATTTTAAACTTACCTCAGATATGACTAAATTGCATGATAACATTTTACTTAAAAAATATAGTGAATTCACTGTTGTGAAATTGAAGAACACATGAATGTTCTTTTTTATGGATGTTACAGAATATACACATTGTGCATGGTCTTTAGCCAAAATCACTCTTTTGAGAGCATTCTGAGTTAGTTAAGAACAAAGAGGCAAATTCACAGCTTCTGGCACATCCCTGCAAATCAGCAGGGATGCGCCAAGAAAGATGCGTCACGCAAAACTACTCGTACGCCACTATGGATGCGCCATATATACAATGCGGCGCGCCTTGGCGCACGGATAGGCAGTTGCGTGACGCATCTGATGGCGTAAAGACGACGCAGTGCTGGAGTTGTGTCGCAAGCGCGACGCAACTCCAGCACTGTTCAGGGGCGCCCTATACTTGCTGGGCTGCATCACTCCTTACGCTTGCTACAAGCAGGCGTAAGGTTTTGATGCAGCAGAGTTGTAAATGTGACAGTGAAATCTTGAAGATTTCACTGCGTCACTTTTACCGGGCTTCCTTGCGATGGAACGCTCACATTATACCTGACCAAGTATAATGTAGCACAGGGCTTTATAACATGACGCATCTCACTAGATACGCCACGTTGTAAATATGTTGCATGGTGGCGCATTGTTTACGCCACCGATGCATCACAAAAGTGACGCAACGGCGGCGTAAAAGTGATGCAAGGGGCTTGTAAATCTGTCCCATCGTGCTGTTCTGCAAGGCTCCCATTGTCTCTTGTAATCTTTAACAGGTGCAAGAAGTCTTTTCGTGATCTTCCAGCTTTGCGCGGGGTTGGTTTTCACAGATGAGCTGATAATATCCAACTGGCAGTATCTGTGTGAGTGGAAATCAAGCAAAGAACTCCAAACATATAATCGAACTGATTGGTGACATTCTTAGATGCATGAAGCAGAGATGGCTAGGTCTCAACTCCCAAAATCTGATTTGTTATCGATAGACTCAAAGGATCTTGTGGATAAACTATTTGCTACTTAAGACACCTTGTCCATATGGGTCTGAGTTTAACCTTTTCTGTGCTCATGACGAGCTCAGCTCGTCATGAGGGACGGTGCTCCGGTGCTCATGACGTCATGACCCTTGTAACGCTCACACGCAGGGATAATTCCCCTGCTGTGCTGAGCGTTCCACGGGAACGGGTGTGGTCATGACGAGATCAGCTCGTCGTGAGCACAAGAGCACTGTGCCTCATGACGAGCTGAGCTCGTCATGAGCACGGGTGCGCTGAGCGCGCCCCTCCGCCCCCAGCACAGCGGGGAATTACCCGCGCTGTGAAGGGGTTAAATGTGTGAAAATGCCCACATCACTGAGTGGTAATAGATAAACAAATCGCTATTCAAGGGTGGGCAAATACCCCATCCAGATCATGTGTGTTCCATAATCATGTTCAGCCAAGTTACTGAGGTTCCCTTCTAAAAATGAAAGAGCTAGGTGGCAGGATGGATTACTCCTGTTCTATTTTTAAAGGTTTTCCCCAGACCGTCATGAGCAGACTGCATAGGATTCAAGAAGCTGCATAGACGGGTGTCTCTAGTGTTAACCAAGGGGAGCACGTTAGCTAAATCCTTTGCAAATTAAGGGTCCGCTGTATATGTTGGCTGTAAGCATATTCTACTTACCACAAAACTAATGGTCCTCCCAAAGTATTTAGATGCTGGTGAACCTTTGGTTTAATCATGGTGGAGACTACTCTGTCTTCACCGTAATTGAACACCTAGACTGTCCTGTGAGCGTAAGGGCAGTCAGAGGCAGACCTCTAATACCACCCACCTAATTTAGATGGACCGAATCAGAGGTCAGTTTTTACTGCCAGTTACCGCTCCGAAAAGCCAGGCGGTAAGGGACAGTGAAAACTGCCAAATGATCACCTCGCCATGGGAGATGATTCATGGCGAGGGGTACTTTTCTTTTTTATTTTCAAAAAGAAAATCCCACTTCTGGATTTTCTCTTTAAAAAGAAAACAGTTAAATGCAAGGCTCCGTTATGTTTGAGGAGCCTTGGGCCTCAATTCATTTACAGGAAACGCCTTGACAGAAGTTCTTGGCAATGCTTTAAAGAAATGACTGCCTGGTTGTAGTTAATTTCTAAATCAGACATACCGTACCTCTGCCACGGTAACAGCGTAATTTACTCCATCACCCTGGTAGAGAAACGGCCCATTCGCCAGATGATAAATATAGCCACAAATTTTCATCCCAATTATGGGTAGGGTGAAGTTTCAGGTATTGGCTATAGTTCCTCAAGCCGGGCCCGATTATGCATCATGTTCTCTAAAAGTCTGAGCTCCTTTTTGGAGCTCATCAGCCCGTGATCTGACCCTGTGGGATCCTTCTAAACTTAAGAAGTCTATGCTGGGAGTAAGGCAGCTCCAGGTCACTGGGATAAGACATAATGATCTTTCACTGGAGCCAAGTACGGAATGGTGTCTGAGAAATCGAGAAGAAATCTGAAAACCCTTTTGATTTACTCAGGCATAAGTTCAGATTGTTTTTGTTTACTAGCACTTGGAAAGCCTAGAGGTGAAGCACCGTACACATTTACTTGGCTTGACTTGATGTCAAAGTAACTTGAGATGGCCTGGCACATAAAATGTTCCTATCACTTAATTTTTTTCTTGTTGCTTGACTATGTCCTGATTACTTATCACAGACCTGCCAACTAACCTAAGAAGCACTTCTGCCCGCTCATCAACAAACCTGCCTCTTCAAAGATAGTGTAAGCAAGCATTGGCAATGCTACTTTTTTGGTTTTCGTTGGTGTGTTGACTAATTTATTTTTGCCACAAAATAAAACTGAACAAAAAACATGCTGTCAAATAAAAGTGGCTGCCATATGGTTGCAATGATGTTTCTTAAATGGAAAAGTTTCACTGAGCTGGCCCCTGTACAAGTGTAACAACCCTTTCAGTGGTGACATGCATTTTATTATGATTATTATTTGCCTAGAAAATAGGAATAAGCCACCACCAAACCAAGCACTCAACCTGCAGGCAGCTTTTATGTTACAGTGTCACTTAAGCACTTTATTACAGAAACTTTAAACAAGCATTTGCAATGCAATAGGTCTTGCATTTACAAGAGTTTGAGCTATTGGCATTGTAAATGACAAGTGTTTGTTTTAAAACAGATAAATAAAACGCTTTGTCATTTACAATGCCAATAGCTTCAACTCTTGCAAATGCGAGACTTATTGCATTGCAAATGTGTTTGTGCTATAACATTTTTTAAAAGCATTAGGAGAGAGCGTGTCCTGCCTGTATAATTGTGGTAATGGTAAATAAGTCTATGTAGCCGACGTGTAGATATATGATGAAAGGTTTATTGTAGATCTTAAGGTGAGCCTTGTAGATTTATAATGCGAGCCCCACCAGGAGCAGCTCCCTTGCTGCTCAGCCCATACGCCCAACTGACACTTATCCACCAGGCATCCCCAGCATTCCATTACCTCACATGCACCAGCATTCCCCAGCACATCCACGCTGGCTGAGTAGCAAGGCAGGGTAGTAGGAAAGATGCAAAGCACTGAATCCAAGATACCACACATCTTCCCCCTTTACAAGTCAACAACAAGGAGTAACATGCTGCCCATAGCATTATATAAACAGGACAGCACAGAGCAAATAATGGGAAGGAAATCAATTAATACATCAGAAGAAATCACGGGAAGTCAATCAATAAATACATAAGATAAAATCATGACTATAATCAGACAGGACATGGCTATTTGAGAAAATAGTGCTTGGAGGCTGTAATTAAAGCCTACCGAATAACAACACACGTTACAGGGGGTGTTGCCATGTGATGTTACAAAATGAGACAAGGCGGTTCTAAGGAGGTACTAAGCAAATTGACCAATGAACAGCAACAGTTTACAGTTGACAATGGCACAAGTCAATGAAAAATATGGGTGGAGAGTGGGCGGAGCTACAAGTTCCTACCTGAATACAGCATGCTTCACAGAGCAGCGCATGAATTTGCCAGGCTCAAACTAAACATGAGACAGAAAATAAACCATCTAATTGAGCACTCAAGACATTTAAAGTTAATGTGAAAAGAAATAAAGCATATTGTGAACCAGCTATGTGATTGAAGATAAAGGAATTATATTTATGCGCTTGTGAACTAGGTGCACGGTCTTTGTGCACTTTCAAAGGGAAAGGAGCCAATGGGTAAAATGGCCGACCTGTTGCCTCATTCAGTATGCCAGTCAGTCAATCAGTCAAGAAGGCTTTATTTCGTTATCATAAAAGGTTTTGAAATACACAATTTCATGAAAAGAAAAAAAAGAAATATAATAAAATAAAAATAGCAAAATAGTCAAAACACAAGAAATTTAACATACAATTAATTTAAGAAGATTTCCGAAGTTCATTTAAAAAAAGAAATATTCCAAACAATTGATTTAAGCCTCTTGGATCTAATGGACCAAGTCCATGATAAAAATTTTGCAAGAATGCAAGCATATAAGGTACAGCAGTCAGACCTGAGTATGCGTATTGCCTCCGCATGATGCCTAGTGCCCAGCTGGCGACATAGATGTTTAAGCCATTTCTTCCGAGGCAAGGTATACTCTCCGCATTCAAATAAGAAGTGCGCCACTGTCTCTGGTCTGCCTATGCACATTGGGCAATACTTTGTGGTTTGCACGGGTAGTTTCCACCTTGATGAGAAGGCATACAAAGGAAGAGTACCTGCTCTAAATTTAAAATATAGGGCCCTGTCAAAAGGTTTCTCAATTATGTCCAAGTACAATTCTCGCACTGGCAGGTCCTTAAAATTCAGGAAATCTTCCGTTAATCTGCCCAAGCAGACATTAGTGTCCCTTTTTGACGCTATCCAATTCCAGTACAAAGTTTTTAAAGTTTCTTTCGGTGGAGAGGATCTGTTTAGCCATGCTTCTTTTAGTCCCACATTGGATAACAAGATTTTCATGTCTCTCAACCATTTAATTTTCTGCCATCCTGGAAGTGACATAATTTCTGAAAGGCCTTGTGCGTATTTACCAAGTTCCTGTACTCGCCACTGGCGGGCCCATAACAGCAATGGCCGAAGTTTTGCATTGTCGTCAATTGGGCGACAACCTAAGTCCAACATTAGTGGGACCATAGGCGTACCTTGCGGGAGGGACATAATTGCTCTGCAAAATTTCCTCTCTGATCTTGGCAACTCGTTAGTAATAGCTGAGCCCCATAACTCAGCCCCATAAAGAGCAGAGCTAACCCCTTTGGCTGCATAAATTTCGAGAACAGTAGATATAGGTCTAAAAACACAAGAGCGTTGTTCTTTCAATAGAGCTCCTGTTATACGTTTGTGGGTTAGCAACATTTTATCCAAATGAGGGGCCCATTGCATTTTGTGGGACAACCGTATGCCTAGGTAGTCGAAAACTTCTACTTTCCCCAAGGGTTCTCCATTCAGAGTAGGAGGCCAAATTGTTTTTTTGGGGGGATTCAGCACAAGATACTTCGTCTTTTCGGTGTTAATAATCAAACCCCGTTCAAAGCAAAAGGACTGGAAATTGTTCAAAAGTCTTTGGAGGCCAATCGGGGTTTTCGATATCAAAAGCGTATCATCCGCGAAGAGAAGGGTTGGTATACGCTCTCCAGCCAGGGATGGTTCATCTGAAGGATGTCTCCGAAGGTGCTCAACCACCCCATTAATATAAAGGGAAAAGAGGGTGGGAGCTAGGACACATCCCTGGCGGACCCCCCTCTCTACCGGGATGCTGCTAGTTTTTTCAACCTCTGGGCCCCACCTTATCTGGGCAAAACTATTTTCATGAAGCCTAATAAGCAATGAGAGGATAGTATGCTGCAAGTGGGTGAAAGCAAAATGTGAACAACAGTTTAACAGACCAACTGATGAAACCCTATGACCAAAAGCCCCTCTGTATATACCTTTTGTATGTACTTTTTTTTTTTTAAATCAATAGTCTGGTTAGACAGCTGAAGTTGTCTCAAAGGGCAGACCTAAAAATCAAAAGCTTGCTAAGGCTGCCCCGATGCCCTGGGGTGTTTTCACCCCTTAAGGGATATTGGCTGTTCAGGGACTCCAAAGACAAGGTAAAACCCAGCCTGCAGTGGTTCCCAGCTCACTTCCTTCCCATCCTGTGATATCAGCTCTTCACCAGGTGACTTTGTGAAGGAGGCTTCTAATAATGTGTGACACACTGTGGCACCATGTGAGTTGTTTGGTTATCAGTACCCCATTGTTTTAATACGTTCCTTCCCTTTTGTCAGTTTTCCTAGTCACTTGATACTCCTCTAGCCACTATGCACTTTCTTGTCGATTCGTCACTTTTCCTGTCTTCTTGTCTCTTTCTATTTACTTGACCCTTCACTGGCTACTCGACATCTTCCAGTTATCTAATTTATTTATTATTTATTTATGCGGTTTTCTATAGCTCGGACTTCACCCGAAGGTGTCAAGGCGCTTCACAATAGAAACAGTAGTGAAACATGAGGAAAAATTACAAGAACTTTACTGTCCACTTGACACTTCCTGATCACGTCACTTTCCCACCTACTCGAAACGTCCACCCACACGTTCACCTCCCTCCACACTTCCTTCCCCGTTTGGCCACACCGAAGCATCCTCGCTCCAACCAAGCTTCGAGAAGAAGGGGCCGGACAGTGCCTGTGTGGGCGGCCATTAAATGGGGGGCAGTGGCACTCAAAGCCTGCTGGCCCCTCCAGGCACTCGATGTACAGATGCTGGGGGCTGCATGACACACAAGCTTCCCCTTTAATGGCGGGTTGCCACAGTCAGGCAGGCCTCGGCTGTAATTACCGGGGAAGGGGCGCTGCAGTTCGTGCGCAAGCTTCACTGGGCCACCAAATGGTGTGCGCTCCCCATCTGCGAGGTGCGAGAGTGATTTTCTATAAATCAACAAATTACAGCAATTTGGAGGGGCTGCTTGACGAGGCCTTGATGAGTCAGCCTACTGCAGGAAGCGCGCTCCAGAGAGGCACGCGGCCTCTTCCGGCTCCTGGAGCACAGCTGTCCCAGCGCACAGATTTCAAGCTGCAGCCCGGAAATAATTACCCGCAGATGTCCCTGGCCGGGGGAGCGGACAAATATCGACTCAACAAACGTGTCAGTTTCATTTCGTCCAGTCACAGCTGATTAGTGAGCCTGCGACACGTGGGAGCTCTTCCTGCCTCTTCTGGCTTTTATCTCATGAGCATGATGCATTCTGGTAATTGTAGTTTCATTTTGGCTCAAACTTCCCAACGTGCTGTGCTGTTGGCTAAGAAGCCAGGAGTGAACTCATACACGATGGGAGGCCACGAGGGTGTTACATACTGCATCAGAGTGCATAATTCTCTTATTTTATACATTTCAAACTTGACACCTTTAGTTTTCTGGCGACATTCTTTGTGCTTTGACATCTCAGAAAAGCTCATTCATCGTGGCAATGTGTATATATTCATATATTTTTAAAACATTTTGTTTACACAGAAGGATGTGGACCAGGTCTGTCGTCTTCTGGAGTCCTCTGGGTTCCTCATCAATCACAGGAAGTCCTCCCTGCTGTCCTCCCAGACTCAGATTTTTATTTTTTTTACAGAGTTTTATATAACGCGAACTTGACCCGAATCGGGTATCAGAGCGCTTTACGTAGCACCAGTTGCATACATGAGGACACATTCATTTTTGTTAGTCACGGGGAGATTAAGTGATTTGCCTAGAATCACAGGATGTTCTGCGTCATTGCCAAGACTCGAACCCGGTTTCCCAGATTCAAGGACGACTGTCCTAGCCACTAGGCCAACTCCTCTCCTGGGGGCTCTCTTCTGGATGGATCTGAAGATGGTGTTACTCTCCCCGGAGAGACAATTGACTTTGTGCAGGCATCTTTAGTAGGTTCTGTCTTAGATGTCTGCCCAGCTCTGGTTGCGGAGTCAAGGGGAGATGGCTTCCACTCTGCATCTCCTTTCTTGGGTCCATCTCAATTTGTATCCTCTCCTGCATCACATTCTGACCCACTGGGATCCTGCCACTCAGGACTACGACGCCCTTATTCCTGTTTCTCTGGGGATTCAGGCTGCTCTTCAATGGTGGTTGTCCCCTAAGTCTCTCTCCCGGGGTTTCGACCTTCTTCGTCCTCCGGCCGTGGTGGTGTTGTCAACCAATGCAGTGGATGCGGTTCTGGGGGTTTCCAAGGCTCAGGGTCGGTGGTCCCTGTTCCAGGCTCTCCAGTCGTCGAACTGGAAGGCGTTGAGGGCAGTTTGGTTGGCCCTTCTGTGGATTGCTCCCCTCCTTCTGGGCCGTGCTGTCTCTGTTCAGACCGACAACCAGGATGTTGGCGCTTATGTGAATCGGCAGGGGGGGTATGTCCCGTTCTCTGTTTCTCCTTTCCAGGAAGATCGGTCTGGGGGCCGAGCGGAATCTCCTTTCTCTGACGCCTGTCTATCTTCCGGGGAGGGAGAATTGGCCTGCGGACTCACTGAGCTGAGTGTTTCCTTCCTCTGAGACCATGTGTCTGTCCCCTCTTCTGTTCAATCGGATTCTCTCCAGGTTTGGCATTCCTTGGCTGCATCTCTTTGCCTCAGAGGACTATGCCCTTCTTCCTCATTTTTGCAGCCTTGTTCCTTCTCGGCTGGCCTAGCCAATCAAAGCTTTCTCTGTCCCATGGTCCCTGGGACTCCTGTTTGTCTTCCCGCCCTTTGCCTTGATCCCCAGAGTCCTCCGGATGATCCGGGTGGATCAGGCAGAGCTTCTTCTGGATGTGCCGGAATGTTCCTGGCAGCCTTGGTTTCCCCTTCTTCTGGCCTTGTCGGTGTGCCCCCATTGGCAGTTTCCCCTGTGTCCCTCTCCGCTGCCTGCTCCTCTTCTCAGCATGACCTCTATGTGTGACCTCTGGCGCCGGGTTTGCCACATGAGAGCTTGGCCCAGGGTTGTTCTCTCGAGGTGGCCCAGAGCATCCAGTTGTCTCGTAGGCCTTCCACCCTGAAATCTTACGGCCGTAATTGGAAACACTTTTCCTCCTGGTGCCTGGGGAAGGGCCTATCTTCCTCCTCCTGTGCGGGCGCTGGACTTTTTGCGTGATGCGTTTGTCATGTGTCTGGCTGGCTCCACTCCCCGTGCTCAGTGGGCTGTCATTCTTGCCTTTCAGGGTTCTTTTGTGGATTCTGTTTCCCCATTGGTGGCTCGAATTTGGGGAGCTTTTTGATACAGCGTCCTGTTTCACGCTCTCTTGTCCGGCATTAGATCTTCCCCTGGTCCTGCAGGCCTTGACTGGCCCCCCTTTTGAGCCTCTGCTCTCTGTGGACCTTAAGTTCCTTTCGGCTAAGGTTCTTTTTTGGTGGACGTTTCTTCTGGGCGGCGGATTGGTGAGCTTGGTGCTTTGATGGCTTCCCCCCTTTTTTGCGCTTTTGCCCTGATATGGTGATTCTGCTTCCTAGTCAATTTTTTCTGCCCAAGGTTTTGTCTTCTTTCCACTGTCAGGAGGATATTGTCCTTCCTTTTTTTCCCCCTGACCCCTCCTCCCCGTAGGAGGGGGTACTGCATTCTTTGGATATGTTGAAGGCTCTCTGCATCTAAGTGGATTGGACCAGTGATTTTCAGAAGGTTGATTCCTTGTTTGTTATGTACGGGCTCTCTGGGAAGGGCCTTCGTCCTTCCTTGTCCGGCTTGACTCGTTGGGTGACGTGTGCTGTTATTTTGGCTTATGAGTCCGCTCACAGTCCTCTCCCTTCTTTTGTCCAGGGTAGATCCACCCGGGGTGTCTCCTCCTCCTGGGCCATGTTTAAAGGTGCCTCCTTACGTGACATTTGTAATGCTGCCACGTGGGCCTCTCCCCATACCTTTGTTTCCCATTACCGTCTTCAGTTGGGGATGGCGGCCTCGGCTGCCTTTGGAGCTCATGTTTTGTCTACTGTACATGGATTGTATTTTGTACTGCTTTCCTTGGTATTAAATGGACCGGTCATGATGCATTTCCTGGTATTTTTTTCTTGCAATAACCGTGCGCTTGGGTATAAGTTCAGACTGTTAAGGAATGGGATGGGAAGACGGACAAGGAGGTAATGCCCGGTTACTCACGTGTAATCTTCATTACTCCGAGTCCTGGTCTTCCCGTTCCATTCCTGAGCCCTTCCATCCCTCCCTGTTTTTGTTTTCAGGTGATTGTTTTGTGTTTCTTCTCTGGGTTTCTTTGGTATTCTCAGGATGTTGTAATGACGCACTTCCCCTTTTATGCACACCGACTATGTGGCACCATTTTGAGGGAATTGTTAAAGCTCTGCTAGGTATAGGGTTTCTGTGGAGCAGACAAGCTGCTCACCTTTAAGGAATGGAACGGTTAGACCAGGACCAGGAGTAATGAAGATTACCAATGACTAACCGTGCATTCATTGTGGCAATGTGTGTATATTCATATATTTTTTAAACATTTTGTTGGGTTCTTGCTCACATACCATTGTGTAATTTGCAAATCATGGAACATAACTTCCAACAATTTTGCAGTATTTATAAAAAACCTCCAACTATTTTCAAAATAAATCTCAGAGTCTTACACTGGTCATAGTCAGCCATCAAGCCATCGAGCTCTTGTGTGGAGGTAGCATGCTTCACTTTCACTGCTAAGGATAGTGCAAATCTTGTTGTGTGGAGAACAGCATCAAATTGAGGGTTCTTCATACCAAGGGTTCAGGTTGTGGCGATGGGCCAAGAGTTCAAGCTGATGCTGCAGGTCCTGATGGGCCCAATTGGCGATTGTCCTCTGCCGCTCCACTGAAGTATTTCCATGAAAGGAATTGGGAACTATCCTTTGAATAAGTTAACATTTTGCTCTCAGGGATCAATACCACATTGTCTGCGTCTCTTCTTCAATCCAGTCCAACGGCCACACCTCTCAGCTAGTCGCCTCCAAGCTACATAGACTAAACGTGGCTTTGAATCTGAAATTGATAATCAAATAAACATGCATATGAAGGAGGGGTCTACCTTTCTAAAATGTGCCTATCTTGTCCCCTTTACAAAATGTTGGCAAGACACTTTCTGCACGAACCAGTCATCGTCCGGTAATTCAAAATGAAGAGTGTGCACTTGTAAAAATAGTTACAAACAATCACACAATGAAAAGTTTTGAGAAATCTCTCAAATGTCGCGTGATGACAAATTTAGGAATTTCACAGATTTTTGTTGCATAATTAAAAATGTGCCCAGTCCCAGTTTAGACATGGGACTCAATCCATTCAAGCCTGAGCCCAGCAGCACCGGCATAGGTAAGCATGGTGGGTGGTGGGGCGGGGTGGAGTGAGGGCAAGGCATGTGAGAGTGGGGGATAGTCAACAGATGACAGAATATGTATAATTAAATAAATAAATAACACAATTCTGTCGGCTTCCTCCTGCCGTGCCCTGCCCCATCCTACCCCGCTTACCTGTGCCGGTCGCCACTGCCTGAGCCGGCATCCCAGGCAACAGCACACCTCTCTCGCATCAAGAAGACCAGAAGGGGAGGACGCGCCTTCTCATCCCTCACAGTCAAGATCTGGAACAACCTCCTGAAACACCTCAGAACCTCAAGACATGGCTATTCCACACAAAACGGGCATGATCTACTCTCCTCGACCCCATCTCAGGCCTGCACTACTCAGCGCCCGACTACCCTCAAGGTGATTAGCCTTTCTCAACAAATCCATATAACATAACATCACATAACAAGCCTATATGCTTTGCTTTGAAATCAGATTAGCTTTGTTTTGCATCTTTTGTACATTGACAATAGCAAGAAAGACAATGGCCGCAGGAACAATATTCCATGGGGGGAAGGGTGAGGCATTCCTAGGTTATCAATGTATGTAATTTGGACGATGGTAGCCTGGGCAGATCCCCGCCCCTTATATATATATGGTGCATGCCAGGATATTGCAGCATCTCCGTGCAATTGTTAATAATGACAGTTCTTACCCTGTCGCAAGACATTTTAAAAGTGTACACGGCAACAATCTTAAATGTCTTTCATATTATGTGCTCACCTCAGTACCAAAAATGCGTAGAGGTGGTGACAGGGACAAACGATTACGCCAACTGGAATCAAAAACTATATTAGAACTGGACAGTAAGGTCCCTAATGGGCTGAATACGACAGAGGATTTGTGCCATTTCTTATAGGGCTCTATAGAGAATCTGGAAGGGAAGTTATCTGATGAGACATATTGATTTCGAAGTACATGCTATGGTGATGTCTCTCCTTGGTTCTATGCCTTTAACACCTGATGTGGCACTATGAATTGACATTACTAATTGAAATGATCTATGCTTTTTTTATTTGTATTTTGTAAAGGAAAACAATTTGTTGTTTGGAACTACACCTTGGGATAGACATATACACATTTATTTTATTTTCATCTGGTAATACAGATTTGGTTTATTAAATCCAACTGTAGGGGCACATTTTACATCGACAGGGTCTATGGGAATTATCTTCTAGAATATCATTATTTTTGGTTCCACGGTATAGTTTTATCTTTAACATTTTGTGGTCCTTCTATTCTTGGTCGGGCCTGTAAACATGATGGGGTTGCCATCTACGTGAGATGTCCCCAAACAACTAGTGCATATACAGTTTGACTCAGTGACATATAATAGTTTTTTGCTTTTACCAGAGACATTGCATACAATGATGGTTTACATTGCGATATTTTGCACATTTCAGATAATGGAAATAACGGCTTTTAGAAATTTTGATATTTCAATGTGATTTTTAAGTATTTATTTGGTACTTTTAACACATGCCGGTCCATTTTGCACTTTGCACTTTGCATAAATTGTTTACATAATGCAGTGATTTGCACACTATATCTATGCTGCTAATATTCAATGTTCTCTGACCAACGTATACAGCAATCTTTGAGTCAATCGTAGTCAACGGATACAATGCATTTATGCAGATATCATTTGTTATTTTGAGATTTATTTATCAATTTGATAAAATGTGGAACCATTTTTGCAATAACCGTGCAATAGAACTGAAATGTTTTTAACATTTGTATGAAGTATTCCAGTTGGCCCTGCAGTATGTTGTTTACTTCTATTAATCACATGGTGTATCTCACAACGTATAAAAATCAGGCTTTCAAAAATGCATTTCAATGTGATCAAGGGCATCTGCCCGAAACGCGTCAGTCCGCTGTATGCTTTTGAAGATTGGTGCTTTGAAATAAACTATCTTGCCTCAACTTTGGGATTCACTGGTCTCTGTTCGCCACTGGCTGGAGGTTCAGGATCGTTTCTTAGGATTATATATATATATATATGTTTATCAATGTACCTATCTGTAGTAGTATGGGTATACTAAACACAATAAACAACATTCTGAAAAGTCCAGTGAAACCTGGGAGCAATGAACATCTTTTCTACCTTCCCCCTTCCACACAGAGAGAGTTCAACTTGGACCGGTGTGTAGAGGTGGTGATCTAAATAATTGACTGTAGGTTATCACTCAGCATGATATGGTACCTTCTGTTCTCCACTGCCCGTGAGTACTTATAGCTGATGTCCTCTCACATGAATGGGTAACCATCCATCTAGAAAAAGAGTGATGGTATGTCTTTTCATCGGAAGTGTCTCAGTTTTCCCTGAGTTTACTCAACATCCAGTGCTACTTCTTGCTCCACATCCACAAGTTGGATCCCCAAGAACTTGCTGCTTCTTACTTGGCCTCATCTAGGGCTAGTAGGAACAGCAGTAGTGATAAAGGGCATCCTCGGCCAATGTCACTGTTGATCTTCATTGGTTCTGGCAAGAAGCCACCACAGTTACCCTATGCCATCTGGCAAGAGTACAACTGGTTTACCTTTGTAATAAATACCGGTGTAACGCTGACTCTTTTCATGGTTCTAAATAGATAGGTCACTTCCATCTATGAGATCAAACGCTTTCTTGACATCTATAAAAAGCACCATCCACCATCTCTTTGGCAACATCATTTCTCACCTGCCAGAAGTGGTGATGTATCGAAGAAGATTGTTGCTAAAGGAACATCCTGGCATTCATCCCACCTCAGAATCCACCTATTAGAGAGTGGATCACTGTCCTTCATATCAGTGTTGATCAATGAAAAAACCTTGGCTCCGTGAGGCCTTTATTTTATTTATTAGAACATTCTAACCTATAGTGGCGGAATGTTCTCAAAGCCTTACAGCCCTCGGTAGCTAGGCTATACCAGCATTAAAGTCCTGCTCCCTTGTTAAAGGCCCTCACTGGGCTGGAATGGGCCTGTATTTGCTGGTATAGCCAGCTACAGAGGGCTAAAAGGCTATATGAAAACCGCTTGATTTTGAGGGGGCCAGAGATTTGTGCATTTTACTCGATCCTATTAGGGATTCCGGCCTCGCCTATTTACTGATTTTGCTGCCCATTTGGGACTTAGAATAATTTCTGATTTTTGCATATTCTGTATAACTGTACTTCCAAGAGTCATGTAGCACCTCTTTTTGAATTTTGTAGTACATCGCTTTCACTTCTCATTGTTCAGGGAGGTGCCTATGCACGGGGACACCTTGCCTCACGAAACTGAGGTTTAACACTGTCTTTAATCCAGTAATCTGTGGGAGAACCGAATGAGGTAAATTTTGAGTTGTCTAAATTTTGGGGTATGGATTTGCTCCCTCACATGCACGTGACAAAGTCACAAGCTATGCTGCGGTGATTGTAACGCTTACATGATGTGATATTGAGCCCAGCTGGCAGCTATGTAAATCTGAAGGATTACAGACGGCTAAAATGCAAATGAGTTTAAAAAAAATGCAAGATTGTGGCTTAAAACATTGCCAAGTATCACTGTTCTGCATGAATGTGCAATATGTGAGGTTAATTTACGTCAAAGAGATTATTTTCACCGCTTTGGATCCAATCAATATTCATCCTCCGAGGAGATGCTCTCATCTTCAGAGTCCAGCAAAGTTTACCATTTTATTTAGAAATAATTTGCTGAATATTTAGCATGCCATTTTTCCGGGCCATGTTGACAATTTCTGGTCATTTGAGGATGATTTGCCAGTTTTGTTGTAATAATGTCCCTCATTATTGTTCATTTTCTTTAATCAAAGCTGACATTGTGCTGGATGATTTAAGAACATCATTAGGACTACTTTTCAATGGACGCCATTTTGTAGATCTGTTTTTGTTGTACGAAATCAAACATAAGACGTCATAGGTCAGGTCACAGGTTTTAATCTCTCTGATAGCGCTTCGGTGGCCCCTGCGGCAGGCCTTGGTGTGCCGCCTAGAGGTCTAAAAAACAATTTCACTAAAATAGCTTAGTCGGTTTAATGACCTGCTGTAGACAGTTGTGTGCAATTTCTGGTCTAATATTCAGTCTCAGAAAAATATGAAAAGTATTGTAGAGAATTTGTAGCGTGAAGGCTGGTCGTCAACCTGCATGGGACTGCTCGGTAGGTTTATGCACCAGCTGCATAAACTTTTGGTCACTGATCTTCTGCTAATTCTTCCATTATACTAGCAACCACCGAGGTGGTGGGTTATCCCTGAAGATTTCCGCTTCCAAACCATTAACCCCACCCTCACCCATTCCTCGTCCATTCCTTTTTCTGCCCGACCCTCCCTGTGAGCCTCAAACTAGGACTCATCCAGCCTGATTCACAAAGGTAAACTTGCACTTTTGGGTACATTTACGATTGTTTGCTATTCACAAAGGTATTTTAAGAGTAGTATTTTTATGACTGTAGAATCTCCACATTTGTGGTGGTGTCTCCGCTCATAAGAAGATAGATCTGTCCTATCTTTTTATGTGAGGATTGTCCTATCTTTTTATGTGCGGAGACTCCGCAGTCATGAAGATGCTACTGGTAAAATACCTTTGTGAATAGCCAACAATCGTAAACTTACACAACGGTTTATGTTTACTTTCATGATTCCGGCCCATCCTGTCCCCCTCAAACTCTGCCCTTGATCTGGAACTCCATCTTTTTCTTGTACCTCCATCATGTGCAGCGTTCCATTGCTTTGGAGCTAGGCCTGTGCTATGTAAGCTGCATACATACACGCAAGCATGCACACTAAGCTGCAGGTCACATACATACACACAAGCATGCACACTAAGCTGCAGGTCACATACATACACGCAAGCATGCACACTAAGCTGCAGGTCACATACATACACACAAGCATGCACACTAAGCTGCAGGTCACATACATACACACAAGCATGCACACTAAGCTGCAGGTCACATACATACACGCAAGCATGCACACTAAGCTGCAGGTCACATACATACACACAAGCATGCACACTAAGCTGCAGGTCACATACATACACGCAAGCATGCACACTAAGCTGCAGGTCACATACATACACACAAGCATGCACACTAAGCTGCAGGTCACATACATACACACAAGCATGCACACTAAGCTGCAGGTCACATACATACACGCAAGCATGCACACTAAGCTGCAGGTCACATACATACACACAAGCATGCACACTAAGCTGCAGGTCACATACATACACACAAGCATGCACACTAAGCTGCAGGTCACATACATACACGCAAGCATGCACACTAAGCTGCAGGTCACATACATACACGCAAGCATGCACACTAAGCTGCAGGTCACATACATACACACAAGCATGCACACTAAGCTGCAGGTCACATACATACACACAAGCATGCACACTAAGCTGCAGGTCACATACATACACACAAGCATGCACACTAAGCTGCAGGTCACATACATACACACACGCATGCACACTAAGCTGCAGGTCACATACATACACACAAGCATGCACACTAAGCTGCAGGTCACATACATACACACAAGCATGCACACTAAGCTGCAGGTCACATACATACACACAAGCATGCACACTAAGCTGCAGGTCACATACATACACACAAGCATGCACACTAAGCTGCAGGTCACATACATACACGCAAGCATGCACACTAAGCTGCAGGTCACATACATACACGCAAGCATGCACACTAAGCTGCAGGTCACATACATACACGCAAGCATGCACACTAAGCTGCAGGTCACATACATACACGCAAGCATGCACACTAAGCTGCAGGTCACATACATACACGCAAGCATGCACACTAAGCTGCAGGTCACAGACATATACACAAGCATGCACACTAATCTGTACGGCACACAGCCACGGTCGGTAGGGGAGTACCTGCCGGGGCGGTGACGTGGGGAGGGGGAGGGGCAGGGTGGGGGTTAGTAATGTATGGATAATGGAGGTTTGCAGGTAAGTAAACATATAAATAAATCAAACGAATTTCGTTGCATGCACTGCATCCCCAAATGCAATGCAGTGCGCGCAACGAAATTCGTTTGATTTATTTAAATGTTTACTTACCTGCAAACCTCCATTATCCATACATTACTAACCCCCACCCTGCCCCTCCCTCTCCCCACGTCACCGCCCCGGCAGGTACTCCCCTACCGACCGCGGCTGAGGGCACATACATACACGCAAGCATGCACACTAAGCTGCAGGTCACACTACAATAACAGTAATATAACTTAGTAGGTTGAGTGCAGGCGTCAATGTTTGCCCACGGATCACAGATTCCTGTAACAAAACGATGGCCAGTGAGTTTTTGCTTCTACAGAAGAGAGCTGATGTAGGTTCGATTACTAGAATGGTAGCTCACTGGGTGTAGGCACCCACTGAAGCGAGCCCTATGTAAGCTTAGGGTACCTTCTCATAAAACTAAATTCACAGTTAGTTGAACTTGTGTTTCAGAGATCTGAGTGCCACTTACCGGTCACCAATAAGAATTCTTTAAGGGATAAATCAAACTTTTATCTTTCTGCTGTCAATAATTTGAGCAGTGTTAAATCTTGCTAATTGTCATTTACAGAGCTTCATAGCTGCCAGCAAGCATCAAAATGCTTCCCCCACAACTTTGTTGTTTGGGAAATCACTGTCTTTTAGAAATGATTTAAAAAAAAATAAAAAAAATATTTTACAGAGTTTTATATAGTGCGAACTAGACCCGAACAGAATCGGGTATGATGAAATGAAAAATGAATTTATAAAGCATGTTAAACTCAAGGGTAGCTAAGTGCTATGCCTTAAAAACAGAGCGCATTAGCACAGAAAATCTAGCGAGCCTATTGTGGGAAGCAGCTAGTCTGGAGTCCTGAATAGCAGGGCCCCAGCCAGACTAAAGTTGAGAAACAGTGGAACACCAGCAAAAAGTGGGGGTAACCATAGAAAGCAGATCCTACTCTCCTACACCTATGATCAGAAAAGTCATGTTTTTAACGATTTCTTGAAAGAGGCAAAGGGGTCAAGTCTAGCGATGTGGGCGGGAAGGGAATTCCATAGGCTCGCAGAAGCCCAGGAGATGGACCGACCACCCCATCTGACTATCCGGAACCTGGGCATGGAGACTTTTGTAGCTGAAGAGATTCAGAGTGACATAGCTGGGGTGTACCCGCTGAAGCGGGAGGAGAGATGTTTCGACCCTTTGTGATGGAAAGCGAGGGAGAGAAGGTAAATAGCCTTAAATACCTTAAAATGTGCGTCTGCACAGGAAGATGCAGGGGTATATTATCAAGAACGGCGTTAAAATTATCGCCGCTTTAGCATGGTGCGAACATGGGCTTCTATGGTAATTTACAGGGGCATATTATCAAGTCCATTATCGCCGCTTTAGCTGCAGTTTCCTGCCGCTAAAGCGGCGATAAGTTTAACACTGTTCTTGATAATATGCCCGCAGTACTCTAATGCCATCTCTGACAGACACTTACTTGGGAATGTTAGGAATATCGCTGCATTTTGCACCCATTGAAGCTTGTGAAGTGAGGAGTCATTACTATTCAGATAGAGCGCATTGAGTAATCGATTCTGGAGGAGACTAAAGCAAAAGCCACCGAGTGACATAGTTCAACTAGAATAAAAGAAAAGACCTTCCTAAGAGCCCTGATTATGTGAAAGCAGGTACTCGTGATATTTAGCTTTGTAAAGTTTTTAATACCAGGAAACTGAGAAATAAAACCATTCACATGTGTGAGTTTTAACTTAAAGTCACACTACATCTCTATTTTACAGGTGCAAACCAGGTTTGCTATTCCTAAAATCTGAATTTGCACCGAAAAGGCTCTTGCACATGCATTATATTCTCCCAGGCCTTGCTGGTGTATGCATAATTAAATCTCTTACCTAGTGCAAGGTGATGTTCCAGGGCAGGGATTCCACAAAAAGTTTGGAAACACCGGCAAGTTCATGGGTTTGTGTGCTTTTGCACCCACCACCGTCTTGAACTCAATAGATTTTGGCATCAACATCAGAAGTGAATTTGTTCGCAGGGTGGGAACAGGCTTTAATATTACTCCTTCAGTGAACAAATATTATAATTGCACAAATGTGAAGGGATCTTTTCAAGTGTAGTTTTACACTACATAGAAATTCACAAATGGAGAATCCTTTCCATGAAACCAAGAGGAAATATATGTTATGTATGTATAGCGCAACAGCTGCCTCAGCAAAGAGGCGTACCAGTGCTTACTACAGGCAGACTAAAAACTAGAGCCTTGGCCACAGGGAAGAGATGAGTTTTTATTGCTTTCCTAAACGTCAGGTAATTCTCCAGACTGTGGATGTGTTTGGAGAGAGTTCCAAAGCTTGGCTGCTAGACAGCAGAAAGAGAAAGGCATGACCCCATGGAACGCAGATCGCGCATAGGTGTATATGGTACCAACACATTGGTTAGGATACACGGGGAGGAACGTTTCAGGATTTTAAAGGCCAGGCAAAGAGCTTTAAATTCTATGTGCTTGGCCTCAAGTCTTTTAACTCCTAAAATTCACACTGCTTGTCTCTTCCAGGTAGTTCACCTGGAGGCGCAGATTCCTGCAATTATCAGTGACCTGGACACCAGCTGTTGCATCTTTCAGATATTTTGTCATTTTCTTACATAAGGTATTGACTGTATTTTTTAGTAAAACATAACATTTTACTTCCTTGGTGTTTAATGAAAAGGTGGAGGGTAGTGTAACGGTTAGGGCTCTAGTCCCCTGTGCAGTGGGAAGGATGACACAGACACATAAGGATACTGTCTGGAACTGGCCCAGGGCACGTGCACTCAAACCCTTTTATCAGCAGGGTCACCTGACCGGTGACACCTGTGATGGATGCGTGTGGGGTGAGGGTGTAAGTTAGACCTTAAGGAGTGGCTGGTGGAAACACATTATTGTAGAAACACTAGACTGTGACCAGCCGGTCACTAGAGGTAGGATGATGATGATGAATATTTAGCTTGCAAGACCAAGACACAATCTGGTTAACATTGACTTCCTGAAAAGAACAAGCAGTCTAAATGTCATGTCAGCTTTGTCGTCAGAGAAGTACGTTCAGGTGCAATGCATTTGTCACACTGATCTCTCCCTTTCAACATTTCAACAGCATGTAGTAAGCAAAATCAACCCCCTCACGGAAGAAGACAGCCATGGCTGGGTCTTCACACCCAAGGTGCTCCACTTTTTGCACTATGGGCCAACCATAGGGGTGACTTACAAGTATTATTAATGAAAATGTAGGTCTGACAAAACATTTATTTTGCCAGGTTGAAATGGCCTGAGACATGTTTCACAATGCTACTTAATGGGGTGGCAGAATGAGTGCTGCAGCCTACTTATGGCATTAATTTATAGGTTTTAGCTACAGGTAGCACCACTTCATAGGGCCCTATAAATAAATTAAGTGTGCAAAATAGGTGTGTACCAATTGTACCATCTTGGTTTGAAAGGGAAAGCACAAGCACTTCACTAATGGATAGCAGGAGTAATGTGTGCAGAGTCCAAATGCCAACAGAATGGGTTCAGCAAAACATTTATGGGTAGGAATACCACACAAAAGATGGTCATTTCCAACAAGTGTGAACCTAGCATGAGATCAATAGGGGCGCAGAACAAGAGTTACAGTTCATGATTGTTTACAAAGAACAAAGATGCTCGTGGGTGGTGAAAACTATTGAGTGGCAAAGTGGCATTCTCTGAAGAGGTGAGTCTTCAGATCCTTCCTGAATTTCAGTTGGAACACATCTGATATAGTTCCAAGTCTTGGGGACCACAGATAGAAAATGTCTGCTTTCTGGGCTTTTTCTTCATTTTTTGCAAGTTTGTTTTTCAACTTTGGTGATGTCCTAGCTTCTGGCACTGTCTAAAATTGCTAGATCACTTAGGCATGGCGTCTTGTGAGATAAACACAGCCCTAGCAGATCTTTTACTTTCTGCCCTCTTCAGATGACCAGTTGCCAGACCACGAGGTGACAAATATGCCCTTAACATAAGAGCCTTTACATGATCTAACATAACGTGACACATATTGTTTTCTCCCTTTAATGTATCACTTGGATTGTGATTGCTTCAATTTATTCAATAATGATAATTTATTCTTCTTTGATATTAAGTTCTGTGTATTTCAAGTCTCTGTGCCAAGAAGCTGCTTGTAGCACGTGGTACAGTTTTCAAAACTCAAGTGACAGTTAATCAGACCAAGCATTCTTACATAGGGAGACTAGCTCGCCTGTGACTTTATAAGTTCTTTAAGACATGTCATCACAGGAAGAACATTGCCAACAGATGGATGGATTTGTCTTTTCTGAGCTTTAGCCCTCAATGTGCGAGTGTTTGCAGTAAGGCAAACAGGAACTACTGCAAAAGTAGACAAGGAAAACCTTTATACCATTGGTCATGGAGCTCCCAGAAAACATCCCTAACCACTAGACAGAACCAAGCATAAATGTGGTACTCCAAGGCACCCCATCAGACAACTTTATTGACCTGCAGAAGAACAGAAAAGGGCTGGACCTAATATCTGTAAACTGAAAGGAGCCCCAAAGAGCTAGACCTGCTCCCTATTGTACCCAGGACAAAGAAGTGAAAGGAGGATTCAGCTCCAAAAAGTGGATGTTTTTTTTTAACTTCCACATTTTTCAGCAGGGCCAATCCACTTGCTGTATTTGACCAGGGCTCTATCCCGTTCGGCCTCAATGTGGACACAAGTCCCAGTTTACAACGCTCATTGACTTACAGTGAGGCTTTTTTGCTTTTTGGTGTTATTTCACTTAAATCTTTAAAAAATCCTATCTCAAGTTCTTCTTATTGGATTTTGTTAATTTTGGTGTCATTTTGCTGAACAAATGTGCCTCTATTTTTATAAATTGGAGTGAAATTCTTATTGTGTTGTGTTTTTTACTTGTTAGCTATTTAGATACTAAGGGTCAGATGTACAAATCCTTTTTACTTTAGCAAAAGTCCCAATTCACAGAATCAGGCCATTTGCCAAATCAAAAAGGTATTTTTAAATATACAATGGCGAAATTGCTGGTTCCGAATTGCTATTTGGGTTTGCAATTCTGTTTTAGAAAGCAGCATGTTTAGGGGGTCCCTTTCTTATACGAATCACAGTGGTATGTATGAATGTTTTGCGACCGAAATGCGGTCACAAACATTCGCAATATACCACCAACTTTAAGTTGGTGGTAACCAATTCACATAAGGGAAGGGGACCCTAGGTGAACCCCTTTCCCTTTTTGAATGTTTGTAAAAACATTTTTAAGAACAGGCAGTGGTCCCACAGACATCACAGGATTGTTGCTAACTTGCCTCCTCCTTATCTCTTTATCAGCTCTCTATTTCCAGCTGATGGACTAAAAATGGGACAGCGAGTGCAACATACAGGAAGTAAACACATCTCTTAAAGATCTACTTACTTTCTGCTTCTTCATTCTTGTTCATGAATCCTGAGACAAGGGGTAGCAAGGATAGAGCCATGGGTACTGAAGAACAAGCCAAGTTATTGAATAAGAAGTCAGGGTACTGAAGAACAATTGGGTACCTAAGGAAAATGCAGTTGTTGGACTTCCAAACCTTTTGCCTTCACCACTCCTGTTTTCTCACCCCATTTTGTTGGCTTTAGGCATCTATACACTTAGCAACTGCTAACCTGTGCTAAAGTGCTTGTGCTCTTGCCTATACAGTTTACACATGGTGAAATTGGCTTACACCCAATTGGCACATTTAATTTACTTATACGTCCTTAGCAAAGTAAAGTGGTACTACAACTAACGAAGGAAAGTAAAATGATTGCTACTAGTGAGCGTGCAGCACTCATTGTGTCAACCCACCAAGTAGCCTTTTTAAACATATCTCAGGCCTGCTAATGCAGCCTGTGTGTGCAGTTTTAAACAGACATCGCTTGTCAGGCTTGTCAAAATAAACCTTTTGCCAGGCCTAAACCTTCCTTTTTAATATATATTTGTGACCCCTAGGGTATACCCTAACAGCTCATAGGGCAGGGTGCTTGTATTTAAAAAGTTGGACATGTACTTTTACATTTTACATGTCCTGGTAGTGAGAAACTCCTAAATTATTTTTTCAATATTGCAAGGGCTACCTCTCTCATAAGATAACATTCAGTTAATTATTACATTTAATAAGTGACAACTTTTGATTGGGAGGAGGTAGCAAAGTAATGTTTGATGTCTGAGGGAGTGTAATTTAAAACCCTCTTTACTGGATTTCATGTCGCAGTTATGAAATGCCACTTTTAGAGAGTCAGCAGTTTCTTGTCCCAACCATTTTGTGACTGTAGATTGTTCCTGGGTTATATGACTGGTTGTAGTAGGCAGTTAGCCATTATGATTTCCTCTTGGACAGCACAATACAGGTTCTTGGTATTGGCCGGATGGGCCATCTCTGGCAGTATGGGGGTGGAGCTATCAACTACCACACTTGTACTTTAAAGGCACTTGCCCTGCTCACACAACGGACTTCACACTAGCCTATTGTACCCCTAGACAGACTGGGAACAGGACTAGAAGGCAGGAAATTCCATTCACCAATGTAGAAGCTTCTCAAACTACTATGTGGGCACCAGTTGTAAAAAAGGGGGCCCTCATATCCTTTCTTCATTACACTCTTGCACCTGTGGCTACTACAAAAGGACACCCTGCTACCCTGCAGCACTGGTTAGAGGCCTGCCCTGCTTGCTGAGAAGGAAAACTAGACCTGCCTCCTTCATCCCAGTCTGAATGACTCCAAGGGCCAGCTGCCTGAGACCCTGCTCTGTGCTACAAGGATATATCAAGTTCCATAGGCCTCCCAGAAACTGTCCAGCTGACCGACTGCACTGGACCTGCCTGGACTGGAAACCGGACCTGACTGAGCCTTGCTGGTCCCTGTGGGAGTGAGCTCTTGATCCCCAAGTGGTGGCTACCCAGGTTCTGGACACTTGGCTAGTATCAAAGAGAGAGCTACTCCTGGTCTAACTGAAGGTTCTACCAAACTGTCTCAAAGCGTTGCAAAACACTGCAAAACCTCTAAGTACAGTGGTAAGCTTCATCGGAACCAATGCCGAGTGAAGCTAAGCCCTGCAAAGCACGCAACACTTCGCTGCTCCTCATCGGAACTGACTCAGCACAACGCAATTTGACACAGAGCATCGGGGTGCAGGTCAACACAGACCCTCTCACCGCAGCCCTGGCAGCTACATTACACCGATGATGAATGATGCAAAGCCTGGCAAAGCAACGCCGCGCAGGACAATAGGTACAATCCTCAGCAGGCCAAACCTGGTTCTGTGCCCAGCCCGCGATCCATCATGGCCGGCCTGAACTTGTGACTTTGTCCCTCCCGGTCCAGCGTGACAAGATGCCCCCTGTTAGCTCTTTTAGCCTTTTAGTGCTACTTTGATCTAAATATTTAGAGTTGCATAGTTCCAGTTCTACCTTTTGGATATTTGTTATTTTGGTCTCAAATATTTATTAAAAGTTACTGTTTTTTTTAATTAGTGTGGGATTTTTCTTGATTTGTATTCACTTAATTGATGTTTGAGTTCTGCATAAATACTTTACAGATTGCCTCCAAGTTAAGCCGGACTGCTTTTGTGTCTGGCTACGAGAGTGTGAAGCATGGGTTTATTTAGTGTTTCTTTTTGTGGTTCACCTGGACATAGATAGTGGTGACTGCTTGAGAAGGGTTCACACCACCTCAACCAACAACCCAATTTCTCACACCAGACTACCGAAGGGCAAGCCAGGGTACTGAAGAACAAGGCAGAGTACTGAAGAACTAGCCAGAGGCACCGAAGAATGAGCCAGGGTACTGAAGGCCAAGCCTGGGTAACAAAGGACAAGCCAGGGTACAGAAAAACAAGCAAGGGGTAGCAAGGGCAGAGCCAAGGGTACTAAAGGACAAGCCAAGAGTACCAAAGCTATTCTAGGGGTAGCAACTAAAGAATGAGGAAAGAATGACCACAACAATCACGAGTAACAGTGTAGGTGCACACACCTGTGATGGCTGGAGAAGTGCCACTAAGAAAACAATCCACTTTATTAAAAGACAAGTAAAAAAAAGAACATCCTATTATTTGCTTTTGTATTTCCAGCTCTGGGAAAAAAGCACCAAGTTTGGAGACATTGTTATCCCTGACTTTATTATGTTCTAAAATCTCATGAAGGCACAGAGTGCTCTCCGCTTAATGCTAATGCCAGAAATAATGATGATGTTAAATCAGCGCTCATGAATGCTTTATGAGGTCTAATTTTACATTTTGTTATCTAGCAGGGTTTAATGACTTGCGCTGCTGCTGCCAATGAGCCAGGCGAACGAGGCACTGTTGTCGCAAGAGGAATGCCAAACAGCACTCAAAGGCCAATCAGATTTTGGTTACAGAGTTAAGCACGAAGAGCTACACTGAGCACATTATCCAATCATGCATCCACTGGTGGATACTAAAGCATATCTCTGGAGAGGAGACTGCAATCTGGGCCGACTCACGTTTGAATTTTTTTGCAGAACAAGCCAAATCTCATGACTGGATTTGATGGTTCTGTAAATTGTCATTTACAGGTCGCACCTCCACAAAGTACTAGGCATGGGTGGAACTTGCGTAGTTTCACTCTGTGGAATTCTGCTGAGTTACAAATGCAGAAATCGAGATTCCGTGTAATTCTGCGTACGAGCGGGAATCGGCACGTCATGTTGCTCTCGCTGTGATTTAACACCAGGAGCTCATTCCATGCTGAAAAATCAGCACAAACCGCACCATGTGGTGCGCCAGAGGGCACAGATTCTCAAGTTGCTTTCGCTGCCACTTTAGTAGATTTTCTACTTGAGTGGCAGCTGGGGATGCCAAATCTCACTCGCGCTTACCAACTTACTGTTTACGAGCGGCACGTAAGAAAACAACTCCGACACACGATAGTTGGTGGAATTTGTCTGGAACTCCACTTCATAAGCATAACGTGGCATGGCCACCAATTCCACCAGTGGAGCGGACTATATCACCCACCCTACAAAATACCATGCACCATCGGTTTCAGGGGCGTTATAGTTAGTTGGACATTTCACGCGTACAAAACCATAGAAATTCCCCTGTTTTTATAGTTAGTTCAGCTAATTATATAACTAGCGCCACCCCGCAATGCACTGCTGATGACGTCACATATTACATCACTCATGACATTGTCAGTGACATCACTGATGACATCTCAAATGACATCATCCTTGTGATAGAGTGGCAGACCTCCTCTCGCCCTAATATAACCTTTGATACTCACACTCTAAAATGCAAAATACCATTTTCAAAACAATGGACGCACCAATACCAGTTACAACATAACCATTCACTAATTCCAAGACCTACCCATTCACTAATTCCAAGATCTACACACACATCTACTCATTCACCAATAGTCCTATACAGTCACTCAGACATGCACTCACTCATCATATGAAACTCATACACCTATACATACACTTACACACCGCCACTCATCCATAGTGTTACTCACACACATAGTCACACATCCATTTACTTGCATACACAGTTATACACACACCACCGCACTTACTTCTACAGAAACTACCACATACTTACTCTCTTAAACAATCACTAATAGAAATATATACTCATTTCTGCAGGTACTCTTCCAATCTCTCACTCACATACACCCACTTACATACGCCAGTACTCACATATACTAGTTTAAAACATATGTAGTTACTCATAAAGACACTACTGAGACAGTCATTCACTCACCAACACACCCATACACACACTCATCCACCCATACAGTCCTGCACACATGCTGTCTTCAACACATACAAACAGTGACTCACTCATTCATGCATCTATGCACAAAGTAATACCCCCAACGAACCACACAGACGCTAAGACACTCTTACTGATACTCAAAAAAACACTAATAACCCATATAAACACTCATGTAGCTACTCACCAACCCATGCTGCCACTTATACACAAAGTGAGAGACTGATACAGATATTTACACATTTAAAGATTTCTCACTAACCCATGTATTGACTAAGATACACTTAATAAGTCAGTTATGCAATCAGTTTCACACAAACAAAATAATCCATTTAGACACTGATATACACACTTATTCTTCCATCGACCTTGACATATAGATATATAAAACACATTTCAATTTCACAAAAACACACATTCACTGGATGATGTCATCAGTGATGTTATTTGAGATGTCATCAGTAATGTCATGAGTGATGTTACTGACCATGTCATGAGTGATGTAATATGTGACGTCATCAGCAGTGCATTGCGGGAGCACAAGTTACAGTTAGTTGAACTAACTATAACGGGGGAATTCCTATGGTTTTGTACAAGTGAAATGTCCAACTAACTACAACGCCCCTGAAACCTATGTTTTTTTCAGTGAATTTCCAAGGTTTTTTAAATGCTAATTTCTAACTATAACGTGCCTGAAACCTATGGTTTTTTCAGTGAATTTCAATGTTTTTTTAAATGCTAATTTCTAACTTTAACGTGCCTGAAACCTATGGTTTTTACAGTGAATTTCAAAAAGGTTTTTCAAATGCTAGTTTCTAACTATGCCTACAGAGGTAGGACATGTGAAGAAAGAAGAAAAATGCACAGAATGAAGCAAAAGAAATGCAGAAAGAAGCAACAGAAATTCGCAAAGACAAAGAAAAGTGCAGATAGAAGCAAGACATGTGTAGAAAGAACCAACAGAGAAGCAGAAAGAGGCCTTGTTGCAAAATCCTTTTGTGCCCAAAACTTTTTCAGACGGGTATTGGTGCTAACTGCTCTGACTAACCAGTTCTAGAGCCAGTGCTATGCTAAAAGACACTTAGAATACAGTGAAAACACCTACATACACTAGGAAACACTATGCGTTGGGGTACCCCTATGATTTGCATGACCTCCTCTGTAAGGCCCTGGTATATAATAGAACAGGGGGATTAAAACTAACTCTTAAAACACGCTTTGGGGCGCCTTTGCACAGTTGTAAAGGGTGGGGGGCCTGAGGTGACATGTGCAAACACGCCCTGTGGCTGTTTTAAGTTAGGAGATAAAGTCCCCTTGAATCCTGACATCTCTGGGGCCCAACTAGCCAACCATGTACCTCCAGTAAGCGCCACAGCCCTGCGTTGCAGAAAGGTGTAAAAAGGGGCATGGCCTGCCCCACCTCTCTGCAACGCAGCTCAGTGGCACCTACTGGAGGTACCTGGTGGGGTTTTTGGCCCCCAGGGACCCTCAGGATTGAAAGGTAATTAATTCCCCAACTTAAAATGCACCACAGGGAGTGTTTGCACACATGTCCCTGGGGTCAAACTAGCCATCCAGGTACCTCCAGTAAGTGCCACAGAGCTGCATTGCAGAGAGGTGTAAAAAGGGGCAGGACCTAGACCACCTCTGCTACACAGCGCAGTGGCGCTTACTGGAAGCACCTGGTGGACTAGTTGCCCCCCAGGGGCCCTCAGGATAGAAACAGAATTAATTCCCTAACTCTTAACGCGCCACAGGGCATGTTAGCACACATGGCACCTCAGGCCTGCCCCATTCCTTCACCACTGTCCAAACGCACCCCGTGGTGCGTTTTAAATTGGGGGATCAAGCCCCCTTAAATCCTGAGAGCCCATTGGTGGACAAATAGCCATCCAGGTACCTCCAGTAAGTGCCACAGAGCTACGTTGCAGAGAGGTGTAAAAAAGGAACGTGGCTGGACCACCTCTCTGCAAAGCAGTGCAGTGGCACTTACTGGAAGCACCTTGTGGGCTAGTTGGCCCCAGGAGCCCTCAGGATTGAAAGGGAATTCATTCCCCAACTTTACACGTGCCACAGTGCGTGTTTGCACACATGGCACCTCAGGTCCGCCCCCTCCCTTCACAACTGTGCAAAGGCGCCCGTAGCGCGTTTTAAGTTGGAGGAGTAAGTCCCCTTAAATCCTGAGGGCCCCTGGGGGCCAAGTAGCCTACTAGGTACCTCCAGTATTTGCCACAGAGCTACGTTGCAGAGAGATGTAAAAAGGGGCGTGGCTGGACCACTTCTCTGCAATTCAGCGCAGTGGCACTTACTGGAGGTACCTGATGGGCTAGTTGGACCCAGGGGCCCTACGGATTGAAGGGGAATTAATTCTCCAACTTAAAACGCGCCACAGGGCGTGTTTGCACACATGTCACCTCATGCCCCGCCACCTCCCTTCACCACTGTGCAAACGTGCCCCGCATTTTAAGTTGGGGGATTGAGTCCCCTGAATCCTGAGTGTGCTTGGGGTCCAACTAACCCATCAGGTGCCTCCAGTAATGCCACAGAGCTGCGTTACAGAGATGTGTAAAAAGGGACGTGGCCTGGACCAACTCTCTTCAAGGCAGCCCTGTGGCGCTTACTGGAGGTACCTGGTTTGCAAGTTGACCCCAGGGACCCCCAGTATTGAAAGGGAATTAATTCCCCATTGTAAAATTCGCCACAGGGCGCGTTTGCAGAGTGCTGCTGTGAGGGGCGAGACCTCTGGCACAATCCCGTTTTTAAAATTTTATTTTTATGAAGGGGGGCTGTGTGCCCCCCCCCTTGTTTTTATCCCCCAGGGCCTTGCCCATATATATATATATTTTTTAACGGGAAGGAGGCTGCGTGGGCCCCCCTCCGTGGCCAGTTCCAGCCCCGGGGACCCCATCCCCCGGGGCACGGCCACAAAAATTACATTTTTTTATTTTTCTTATGGAGGAGGGCTGCGTGGCCCCCCTCCTGAGGCCTCTATTGGCCCCGGAGACTCCATCCCCCGGGCTGGCCTTTACTTATTTATTTAAAAAAAATGTTTTGAGTTGGGGGCCGCATGGCCCCCGTCCTGGGCCACTTCTAGCCCCGGGGACCCCATCCCCCAGGGCTGGCCCTCTCCGTTGGGGACCATGGGAAGAGCCCCAATGCCCCCACAGTCCCTGCCAGCTCCCTGTGTCCTGCGGGAGCTGGCATTGCTTTTCCACATGGGTGCTGCTGACATGCAGCTCCCTGAGTGAAAAAGCAATCTGGTTTGGATTTTGGAGGAGAGAGCAGGTTTACTGATCTCTCTTCCAAAATCCAAACCAAGTTTGCTATGACAGAGCGGGAGCCGCACGGCTCCTGCCGTGTCATAGCAAACTGCAGTGTCCCGGTGGTGGGCACCAGGGGACACTGCAGGAGCCGGCCCTGGGGGGGTGGCGGTCCCCAGGGCCATCACAGGCTCCCTTAGGGGGGCTGCGCGGCCCCCCTCCCAACATCTCACATCGCCCCCGGGGGTGGTGGTCACCGGGGCTTGGGGGTCCATTACGGACCCCCGAATTTGAATAATTAGTGCCCCGGGAGGTAGCGGTCCCCGGGGCATGTGGGGGCCATATGCCCCCGCAAATATTTAAAAAAGCCCAGGGGGTGGCAGGTTGGGGCGCCTTGGAGGCCCCCCATAGATTAAAATAGAAGCCCTGGGGCAGTGTGGGGCGGGTGGGACCCCCCCACACTTTTTTATTCACTGCCCCAGGACCTGGCCCACCCTGGGGCTAAATATTAACGAAGCGTGGGAGAAATCGGAAATCCATTTTTTGACCTCTTTTTTTTATTTCTCAGGAACTACTGAACGGATTTACACCATTTCACAAAAAGAGTTCATTCTGAACCAAGGGCTACCTTTTTGACAAATTTGGTGTAATTCCGTTCAGCAGTTCGGGCTGTAGTCATTTCTAAAGTTTGCTAAGGAAATTAACATGGAGAAAACACGTTTTGGGACCCCCCTTTTTTCTCGGGCCCCGGTTGCCGAATCACCCTATAGTTTTCAACATAGGAGTGGACCAGTGCGCCCCACTAGTTTCGAAAGTATTGCGAAGATTCGTCAACCGGCGCCAAAGTTATTGGGAAAAGAAAAATTGCTTTTCCTATGGAAACTAGGTCCTAACTATAACTACCTACTGGCGACCGCCAGTAGCTTATATGCTGCTGTGGTGCCGTGACTTCCGCCGAGAAGAGGGCGAGAGGAATCCAAGGAATATATATATATATATACATACAAAGTCTTTTTACCATATTTACTCATTGGCTGCACTGCACTTGCACTTTAAAAAGCGATTGGAAATGGCTGTAAGCTGTCATGTGATCAAGGGAGGGATCTCCCGAAACGCGTTATGGCGGCACTAGCTGAATAAAGAATGCACTTAAAATATCAGGTCCACGCTCGTTTGTTCGTAAGGAATTTGGAGTGAAGGCGTGTTGGAGTGATATATATGTATATATATATATATTTATACATACATATACACATACATATGTATTAAAAAAATAAACAATTTGCATAATTATTAACCACATTCAAAATTAATTATCAATTTTAATTTAGTTTGTATTGTATTTAATTATTAATTCACTTCCCACACTATACCACCACAAGCCTAGCAGTCCACACTTAAAATATCACTAAAATAAATATGTATAACACAATTTACATAATTGATACTCAATTAACTAATTAATTAACAATTAGTAATTATTTGTTAATTATTTTTTCATTAAGTAACATGCCACTCTAACGCCATAATCCTAGCAACCCACAACTAAAATATAATGAAAATAAATCAATCTTATAATGTACATAATTAGTTAGCAATGAAATAATTAATAATGAATATATTATTGCTTGTTAATCATTAATTAACTTCCCACCCCATAGCCCTACAAATCCAGCAGCCCGCCCCTAAAATATAACTGATATACAAAGTTTTCACACAATTTGCATAATTGATATTCAATTAAATAATTAATAGTACATTTTAGAATTAATTGTTAATTAATTACTATCTAATTAACTTCCCACCCTATGACACTACAAACCCAACAGTCTGCACATAAAATATGTATAAAACAGTATAGTTAGTACACAATTTACGCAACTAAAAATCAATTCAATAATGAATAATTAATGAATTACTACTTAATTAACTTCCCATACTAAACTACCTACAAAGCCTATCAAACCACTATGACACTATAAATTACTATTAGCAATTATAGAAACAATTATAGATCGCTCAAAATTACAAACTATATTTGAAAATCTTAATAACAAATATATAAACAATAATGACACATAAAATAAATATATGAACTAAACCACATTAGGATAGTTAAAAGATTTTATTTTTTACAACTATATTATTGAAAACGATATTAACAACAGCAATATTTTTAACAATGACATTACATACCAGAAAAAATTGATATTCTTCACAACGATAATTCTGGATCACAATACTTTTGTAATAATATATTTGTTTTTCAATATTTCTGCCTCCCGATATAAAAAACTCATTATTTTTTCCAGACTCTGCACTACAATAATACCACAACATAAAAATCGTACAACGAAAATCTTTACGATAAATCATGTGCCGTGCAATGACCTTTGCAGGAAGTAGTAGTATTTTTATGGGCTTATCTTAATTCAAGATGGCTAGGAAGTATTTATGGGTTACCAAGGACATTATCAGTACTAATATTATTAAAAAGGGGGTTAGAACTCAGTTTCATGCATCGCAACAAATGTGGTTCTGCCTTCACTATGTTCTACACAACCCTGCCCTTCGTTCCCTTGTTTCACTTCTATTCAGAATTTACAGTTTGAAATGTTGCTGTTTGTTTTTAGAATTCATTGTCATTCTACTTGCTTTCGTATATTATGCTTCGTGCATGTTTTTTGATATGTACTTGAATATTCTGGAGGCCATTAGTGTCATAGCTGAAGAGCCTCACCCTCATCACCCTTCCAAAAAAAAAGGAAGGAAACAATAATGGAAGTGCACCCCCTATTTTGCTGTGTATGCCTTTTAAGATCACCTCTTGTAGGGCATCCTTTACTTTTGGACTTCTTTCAATAGTGTAACGAAACTTGAGGGGGCCCCCCTGCAAAGTACATGGAGGAGGCCCCCCAATCTCCGCGAATATATAATGATACAACGCGATCATGTTGATCGCGGTATCTTACAACGTTGGTTTTAAAATGCAAGTCGTTGAAACGACTTGCGCTGGAGGGCGCTGGACTTAGGGAAAGTACGATTTACTATTCCAACACCAGTCTACATACTGTAGGGAAGGTGTTGGGTAGTAAATCGCACTATTCCTTAGCTTGCAGCACGCTTCTGAGCAAATTGTTGAAACGACTTGCGTTGTAAAACCCGTGTTGTAAAGCGCCCGCGGTGAAACTCCCGCGTGGTAAAGATCGTCTCCCATTCTCCGCGTCAATCAAGAGCTCTCAGGCCAGGGACCCGTCATAGTGCCCGGGCTTCACCCCAGCCATAAAAACAGGATTCTGGTTCCTCCATTGGTCACATCTGCCCTTTCATCTGGCGATTTACATACATCACTAAATACTGCTGCTGCGCCCTCCAGCAAAGTTACATAACACTGCCTCCAGCCGGCCCACCAAAGACATCGTCCTACTTGATGACCCACCTTCAAGCGAAGCACTCTCAGTTAACCACCTCCAAACACAGACCACTGCCTTCGTGCCTGCTACTAATGCATCCATTAACTCTACTCTCATCCCTACGTAACCCACAGTTATGCTTTTTCGCCCGCCTTTAAAACCACCCTCGGATGTCACTGTGAACCCGTGACTGCTGCCCACTGCTCCCCTGTCCACCACCGACAGAAAGACTGATGGCCGGTCCCCATCTAACTGTGAAGACAGAGCCTTTTAAGCTGCTACTCTCCCCAATGCCACTGTGGTAGTTTAAAACATGTTAAACAATCTTTTCAACTGACCAGCCCAAACCAGTTCTTCCTGCTAGCCTCTACGGCATCAAAGCCGTTCCTGCTACTTTTCATCCTCTGCATGATGCACACAATAATATTAAATGTACAAAGGGTCTTATTTTTTTTTTGCTCACACCAACATTAATTTACACTATCTACCCAACTAAACCATACATCCTGTCAAAGGCAAACCTGATCCCATGTGTAGCACCAGTCAGCAAGTACCCCAAGGACGAACGCCAGAAAGAATGTGCGATTCATGTAATTAAACCTATAATGACAACGTAGCATTTCCCCACCCACTGTCAGCCCAGCGAAGTCTGCATCAGCACAGTAGCCATCAATAACGGCAACATCTAAAGCGCATTTTCACTTCCTTTCAATGGCAGCTCCTGATGCATATACCTATGCCTTCTGGGCGGCATCTACCATAGACAACAGCATTCTTTGTTTCCCTAAGACTAACCGAATGCTGTCGGTGAACGATTCTCTACTCCCTCCCTTACTAATAACAAATGGAGGATAATGAAAAAATATATATAGTATTTTCTTATGCAAATAGCGAATTAAGCACTTGCTGCCCGCAGTCCTCACCAGATCCACACGTATCAATATGCTGCTATTGCAGCATCTTGTCAACCCTATTATTATCTGGAGATGTTTTTTATCCCTTCCGTGAACTAGGAAAAGCAATACCTTGCACGAAAACAAGTCCCTTTAAAACCTTTCCTACTTATACAGGCTCGCAAAGTACTTTATTGTTTTACTAACTCTAGTTGTAAAGCAAACAGGTAACTCATTCTAGGATTGGAGTTACTGCTTAGAAGTGTGGGAGTTAATACTGAGATGTAGGATGATTTTTTGCATGTCTTCCAGACACTTGTTCTTCCTTGCATGCGCACAGAATGCAACAATACAATTTAGCTTAACAAATTGTTCAGAAATGTTCCAGTAGGTAAAGAAACAGCCCATATTATTTTTACAAAGAAAAATAGACAAACGTCTACTTTATACCCCATGACATAAAAGCCTTAGAGTGCACAGCTTGTTCGAATCCACACTACCTAATTCAGCCCTGCCAAGTACCACACATCTGGCGTTAGATTAACGCATTTAAGTATGGTGATCTGCATCACTGCACTGAAATGCAAAATCATGCATAACAGGCATCGCTCCTCCTCAGGTACCAGTGCTGCTAATCAATGCTGGTGTAGTATTATTTCCATGTGCCGATGTCTGTTTTCTGGTACCTTCCTGAGGTATAGTGTGTATAGGGTCCAGATGAACCCAGAGGTAGGCAGAGGTTAAAGTTAGATAAAACTGTACTCTCTACTTGTGGTAGAGTGGTCGAGCAGTAAGGCAGTATCAGAGGACAGTGTTAAGCATTTGATATACACACTCAGTCAGCAAATGAATTCACACACTCAAGAACTGAATTCTAGACCAATTGTTTTTGTATAAAAATATATACTGTTGTTTTATTTTTAGAACCAAGCAAGCCTGGCACAGGTAAGCATTAAATACTTTACAGTAATAAGTTGCTGAGTGTAGAACAATTTGAAAATCCAATAAGAATTGTACTTTGTTTGTTTTATAGGCGATGTAGTAGGGTGGAATACTTAGCAAATACAGTACATTGAAATGAATAGGCTTTTTAAGTAAATTACAGGTAAGTTACTTTTTATGTTACTTTTCCAACTCAGTGCTGCATACCTAGATTCAGCACTGGGACATTTCCTGCAAACAGGTAAGTAAATACGTTTTGGATATTCGTACGATTTTTAAAGAATATATTTAGATTTCAAAACTCCATACTTAAAAACTTTTTTAAAGAAAATTGTCAATGTTATCCTATGATAAAAAAACAGGTTATCGGTTCACAGGTAAGTTATCGATTGTGGGAGTTAAGGTTCTGGGGTTAGACTCAGGGGTCCCCCAGGGTCAGTGATGCACTCTTGCTACACCCTCAGCGGCACTAGGGAGGCTGCATGCAGAGTGTTGAGGCCCAATGTTATCCAATGGGGGATAGGGAGCCTCCAGTTGGTGGCTGCTGGCTAGCAGGCCACTGGGTTATGGGAGCAAAGCTCATTGGGTTTAGGTTAGGGCAAGTGGGGAAACAAAGTAGCACAAAAGGTGCACCCTCAGCGTAACTGAGGCAGCCAGGGTGCAGAGTGCTGTTTCGACATCGGGCGCCCTGTTGTTTTCAATGGAGAACCTCCGGTTTGCAAAAGCACTGCAGGAAAGGAGACGAAGGACTTCTAGGTGTGACCACCACTTCGAGAGGTAAGTTGGGAAGTTAAGTGCTAGTTAGGCATCGTCGGTTTGGGTACACAGAGCAGTGGGATGTTGGGTGCAGGGGTGCCTTTTGGGGTCGGAGCTTCTTACCAGCTCCTTGTCGCGGTTAGGGGTCTTTTGGATTTAGACTGCAGGCGTCGGATGGAGGCTTGAGGCAGGTCAGGTGTTGTCAGATCTCGGTCAGGATCGCCTGGGTGACCTCCTCGTGGTGTTTTTCCACTCGAGCTTGGGCCGGGTTCGGCAGGTGCAGAGTGGGCTGGATTTGCGGTCTCTGGCTGCTGCCAGAGGTTGCAGTTGAACAAATCCGGTGTTCAAGGGAGACACAGTCTTTGGGAGTAAAGGCAGGCAGGTCCTCCAGGGTTTTTAAGGTTGCTGGCTGCATGACACACCAGGATTTCACAGGAGCAAGTTTGAGGGGAGACAGGTCTGTAGGGCTGGAACCAAGTCAGTGGGCTTCTTCCTCTTGTTAGCTGGCTGCATGGCTGTTCGGTCCTTCTTCTTTTCTTCTTGTCATTTCTGGATCTGAGAAAGCAAGGTTCAGGGTGCCTCCTAAATACTAGATTTAGTGGTGTTACACATAGGTAGAGGGCAGGGACCAACTGTTACACCCCCTATTGTGCCACCCTCCAGTGGGAGGGGGGCGCAAGCCTGTCCCTGGTTGGTTGGGTCACCCCATCCTCAAGATGGTGGGGACTCAGAGTTGTGCTTCACCTCGCCTCCCCCACCTGAGGGGTGGAGTTGGCAGAGGTAGGCACACCTCCCTTCCTCACTTGTTTTTCCCGCCGGTTCTCCCACCCAAAGTGGGGGACAGAATCAGTGGGGACCAGTTGCTGAAAGCAGCAAGTGGTCTGGGGAGGCTCACAAAGGCGGCAAGCCTTTGAAGCTTCTCCTTCGTGAACCCTGCCCATCCTGGGGGAGGAGGCTTGGCACCTCGTCCCAGGATGTGCATTGTATCAGGCCCCCGAGAGCAGCAGGCTCTCAACCCAGGGGTCCAAAAACATGTCTGGTGGTGGCAACCTAAGCAGCCACTCAGTCGGGACACTAGAGGTGGGTTCGTTTTCAGGGGGCATCTTTAAGATGCCCCCTGTGTGCATTTTTCATTAAATCCCACACCAGCATCAGTGTGGGTTTAATGTGCTGAGACGTTTGATACCTAATTTCCCAGTTTTCTGTGTAGCCATTATGGTGCTGTGGAGTTCATAATGACAAACTCCCAGCACCATATACTATTAATGGCAGCACTGCACTTACAATGCTCAAGAATGGACTCAGACACTGTAGGGGCACAGGGCTCATGCACCTGTACCCTCACCACTGGCATAGGGCACCCAGCTAGAGAGGTGACTAATCTATGACAGGGCAGTGGGTTGTAGGCATGGCACACAGGGGTGTGTGCCATGTGTACCCTCTACTTTGTTCTGCACCAAAACACGGAGCCTGCAAAGGCAGTGTGTGTGTGTAAAGGTACAGGGCCTCTAAGGGTGGCACAATAAGTGCTGCAGCCCTTAGAGGCCTTCTCTGGTCACAGTGCCCTGGGTACCTGTGGTACAATTTATCAGGAGCTGACCTGTGGCCAGAGATGCCAATTGGGTTTGTTTTGAGGAAAGAACAGAGGCCCAGGGAACCTGATTTGCAGGGACCCAGGGCATACCAAGTAAAAGTGCATCAGTTGTCTGGCAAAAAGTGGGGGGTTACTGCAACGGAAACCCACTTTCCTATACTACCCTTGTCACCTAAACGCGATGCAGTACATTTCGTTATACAGTACAGTTGCTTGCGTGGCAGTTCTATAATAAATGTCCCTTTTCTATGCCCACTACATTTTGCCGTATTTCTGTAGCATGTCTATAAAGTTAGGTCTTGCGAGGATTTGTTGCAGGCACGCGGCAGCCCTACAATGTCAGCCGTTTCAAGTGCAACATATGCAAGGACAGGTTCCTGATGGGAGCTAGGGACTTGAGAAGGGCACCGGAGCTCTGGAGTGGGTGATGTGACTCTTGAAACCCTCCGCCTCCCTGCGGGGAGCGATGGGCAAAAATATCCGCTCTGCATGGAGGAACTGGGATATAAGATTCCAACACGATGACACCACAGCGCTGAAATGCCCAAGTTCATTGCTGTTTTGTTGTTGGGGGAACGGAAATAACCATGAGTAAGTATTAAAGGAATAACATGCAGGAGTCTGTTTCCAGGTTGATTCCTACTTGTTTTCTTCGAAACATTCACATGGCGGTAATAGCTACTTTCAGCAGAAGGCATACTGGAATGAAAAACAAAAGCGTTAATTGTGAAGGTCCCGTAACTCCTATGACCTAGGTGTATTGATAACTCTTACCTGTGTCAGAGCGTTGATTTCTTCAGATGCAAGATAGATATATAGCTGCACTGATTAGGGGTGTTACATTGAGTAAATGCTAAATGAGTGACAATGGTTTCTGAAAGCGTTACTGTACCCAGGTTACATTGTATTGATACCGCACAATACACTCTCGAAGTGCATAGACATTACTCTCCTTACTGCCATGAATTATTGCTCCTCAGAGGGTTAGCGCCCCCAGTCATCTTTCGTAGTTCCACCTGATACTGTGGTCAGTCATCTCGCAGCCATCCAAAGCCTGTTTGCCCTCCCGCGGTCCTCAATGCTCCTCTTTTGACTAGAGTCCATCGAGAGGCATGCTCCAACAGTCTACTATATAGCCTCATCCAGCCTCTCAAGTTCGGGCCTCTGCCTGCTGGTCGCAGGCCCAAGAGGCCCAATTTACATGCACGCAGAAGAGGCCTCAAGTCCCCCTCCGTCCAGCATGTGTTGTATTAATGCACCTACAGACCTTGCTCCACCGACGAGTTGATTGTGCCAAGGGTGTAGGTGCCAACCGTGGAACAGGGAGCTGTACCCTAACTCTAGTCTTGGAGTGTCAGAGGCACCACTGCACACACTGCTTCAGGCTCGGATCTCCCCTCCTCACACTCCTGGCTAAATGGACGAAATACTTCAGCCCAGGGCAGTCTAGACCACAGTGTCCTAAAACATGTTAGATCCCAGTTGCACCCTACCTCAGATAGAAGATCAATGAAGAGGCACTAGAGGGTAAGTCACTGGGTCTTACTGTGATTTTAGCATCCCAGAAACGGACTGATTACTCATAGATGAAAGCAGCTCTTTTTGGAAGGTTTAATCTGACCACAGATTAGCAGTTAAAAACAATTTTGCAGCATTTCTACGCACAGTAAACAGACATTATGGGAGGCCTGAATGGACCTTGAATGACATGCCACTTTTAAAGTGCTGGAGTAAGTGAAACCTGGCACAAGCAATCCTCTGATTTCTGCAGAGAACATCCTATGTATTTATTTTGTAGACTTGCATTAACATGTAGCTGATGAAAAACTGCTTGGCACTTGCAAGTTTGCAAGGACACCTGGCAGGCTGGTCACCATGAGGGTGCAGAGGTATACACCCCAATTAGAGCACATTTTCACACTGATTCACTCATAGATGTCAAGGTTTCAGATTAGCAAATGTGAGGTTTTCATAATTTAACTGTTATAATGGGTGACATTCACACAGTCTGACTACTCAGTTTTTTGTAGCATGCTGCTAGCGCACTTTAGTTCAGTGACTTTCTTAGAATTTCTAGTTGCTCAAATGGGCGTAATTTCCAATATTTATATATTTCCCTCCTCTTCATTGCTTGATTTTGCTCACGAGGAAGTGTCACTCATAGTCGTTGAAATGTCACTCATAATTACACTGATATTATGAAAATGTCACACATCGCAACCTGAAACCTTGGCAGCTATGCTAAGTCTACCACACAGAGCACATTTGAACATCTCATAGGTCCATGCCACACATCTCTACTATAAATAATTTAACCCTACAACATTCCATACCACATAATTACAATCTTAAAAATTAAAAAAGACATATTTCCACTTCACTCCATACTACATAATTCCACATCACATAATAACATTCCTCACAACTTAATACCACTGCAGACCACATAATTATACTCCACACAACACAATTAAACTTAACATAATTCTGCTCCAAACTATATAATTTTACTTCACACAGCATATTTACACTCCACTCCAAAATACATATTTACCCTCCACAAAATACAACTCTGCAACATGCTGCATAATTCCACTCTGCACAATTATACACCACACATGCCACATAATTCCAAATGTCACACAATTCCACAATTCATCCACACACAATTCATCACACAACATATTTGCACTCTACATAATGCCACTCAGCACCACATAATTTACCTCCACATAATTATGCTCTACTACATATTGCATAAATACACTCCACATAAACCCAGTCCATGCCACGTAGCAATATTCCACATACCTACACTTCACACCATGCCTCATAATACAACTCACCATAATTTTTACTTAATAGCGCAAACTTCTACGTCACACAAATTGAACTCTACATATTTCCATTCAACACCACATAATTCAACAAACATATTTCAAACCAACAACACAATTACACAACACACCACATACATCTAATCTACACCGCAAAATTCCACATAAGGCTACAATATTTAAAAGCGCACCACATAACTAAACTCCACTACACTCCACAACACAAAATACCATTCCAGATAATCGCTCTCCAAGACACACAATTCCACTCCATGACACAAAATCCCACTCCACATAATTCCAGTACACTGAATACCACACAATTACTATCCACATAATTACACTGCACACCATGCCACATTATTTCACTACACAGATCAAATCCACACAATACAATTCCACAACTATTCCAATCCAAACCATATATGACTTGCATATATGCAAATGCATACATTGCAAAATCATATATTGCAAATGCATGTTTACTTGTGTCCCAGAAGATCCTGTTTCTGGAGGGAGCTGCAATCCTTCTCCTGCTCCTGTCAGCTATGTGCTGCCTTGTCCCTTCTGGAGCCCTGTGGAGAATGTTCTCTCTGGGGGCTCCCTCCCCCATCCTTTTACAGGGCCTGGCTCTGAGTGAAGAGAAACAATATACTGTGTAACTTTGTTTCTCTTCAGTTCTGGGTCAGTAGGAGGAGCTCAGAGCAGGCTGCAGACTGCACCTGCGTTAGAGCAATCCTCTCTCTCACAGCTCTCTGCAGATGAGCCCTGATCAAGATGGCCGCCTGAGGAGGAGCTGAATGAAAAGCTCCTGGTTTAGGGATCACATTTTTGGTGCAAATCCCCGGTTAAACCTAAAACCATCTCCACTTAACTCTCCCACTAAGATCAGAAGACCTACTTTATCCATCGACGATATTGAAATTAACTTCTGATGTCTACTCACGAAATTGGAGACATCCAGACGACGAGGCTGCTTGCTTTCTCTTCTTGACCAATCCGCTTTCACCACCGTGACCCCCTCGTTGCTGCAGCCGAACCGAGTGACTACCGGGATACCCTCAGTGCTGCCACTGAAACGAGGACATCGACTGGAACCCTTCGCTGCTGCCGCTGAGCCGAGTGCTCTACCGTGACCCCCTCGAGGCTGCGGGTGAGCTGTATGACTTGCCATGACCCCCGTGGATGCGGCCGCTGCCTCTGTACTTTCAATCGCCAGCCGCCGCTCTCTGTCCTGATGCCTCTGCAGAGCTAACTGCCCTGGAAGTGGTCTGCATCGCTTCTAGGCAAGACTCGAGCGCGTTGCACCCGCTGCTTCCCTCTGATGTGACCTTCGTCAAAACCGAGGGCACTGACGAGACCCCCCTTAATGCTGCCGCTGAACCGATTGCTTTGCCAGGACCCCCCTCGAGGCTACAGCGGAATTGGGCGCCCTGCCGTGACCACCATAGATGCGGCAGCTACCTCCATGCTCGGAGCCGCCAGCTGCCGCTTTCCTTCCTGATACCTCCTCAGAGCTGGCTTCCCTGAGCGGAGTCTCACGGCTGATAGGGTGAATCGACCCTTACACAAGTGGAGGGATTCTTGATTCCTCGCCTTTCCGTTTTTCCCTATTTTTGGGCGCTGCGGTCTGCCGGTCAACTTGCCGACACACAGATTGGAGGCTGCAAGTTGGCCGGAGCACCTCTGCCGCATGACGATGTTCAATAATCCACCCACCCCTGATACTCAGTATTGGCGGCTTCGCTCCTGCCTGTCTGTTGTCCTGGACTACCTCATTGCTACAGGTAGGATCAGTGGGGCTCTGCTGGTCGAGTGAATTTTCCTGCAATTGGTCCCTTCAAGGAGCAGATCATGGCTGGTGGCTGATGTCCATATTAACCCTCACTAGTATCGCGTTGTTTACATTATCTTTTGATGCAATTCCTTGCTCTATCTCTGGATCCAATTCCTTAAGAACGATCTAACGTGATGAGTCCATTTTGTTTACCATCGGTCAGTAACTAGCTTTTTATGTCCTCCATTTTGATGATTTCTAGCCACTCGACAAATTGCTCCTCCTGCCTATTGTTGACCTAGACACTAAGAAAGGACTGCTTTCCCCTATTTGTGACCTAGACACTAAGAAAAGACTGCTTTCTCCTATTTGTAACATAGACACTAAAAAGGACTGCTTTCTCCTCTACAAACTTGGCTGCCATCTTTGAAGACAATCCTGAACTCTAATCACAACTATAAGTCTATGCCCACTAACTCTGCTCTTTATCCTATTTAATCTGTCATCTCACAAACAACTCCCTCATATCTGCTACATCTCTTCCTATCATTTTCCTCCTTTTCACCCCATTTTCTTTTCTTTTCTTTTATTCAACCTCACTGTACCCACCCCTTGAACCTGTTATCATTCACTGTATCCTATTTCATACTATTTTATTCTTACTTAGCTTACTTTATCTACACCTCCTTCAGGCGTGCACTTTATAAACTTCTAAAATTTAAGTGTTAAAATCTAATCCTATTTATTCTGGATTAGTGATTTTCTCTGCTGTGCATTCCAACTGGCTCTATATACTTTTCATCTTTAATTCTTTATCTACTGGATTGTGTATTTAGTTCTGTCCCTCTTCCACATGGCATGTTACTTTCTTCATATATTTGTAACTTATTTGTCATACATTTCAATTTTAAGTCTTCTTTTTTAATCTGCCTATTATGCACATAGACATTGTGCCCTCCTTCACTATGCACTTAGGCCTAATTGTGTAAACTGTCGTTATTTATTCTGCCTTATTGTATATTTTGATGTGCGTTAAGTTCCTCCATTTAGCTCTCCCTCATGTCCCATCACTGTAATCTGCCTCAATTTTTTTATTCGAATTGTTCTCTTTGTTATATTTCCACCTCCTGTCTGCACTTCTATGATCAGTACGACCCAATCTGCTATTCATCCACTCTCTCCCCCTCTTCGACAAAACATGCCTCCACTCACTCTTCCACACTCAATCTCAACCCCTTCCTTCTCGAAACTCGGCCCAAACTCTTGGTCCATCATCTACTCCCCTCATCTCTCCAAACACGGTAAGAAAAATTTAAAATATAAACTGCTCTGTCTCCACCCAGAAACCTTATTTGCTGACCACCATAACAGCCTAAACTCCCCACTTACCACCAACTTCGTCTTCTTCACTAAACGTCCATCTAAATAGAAAATCGTATTCTTACGCTACCTCACTATCTCTAATTCACGTAATATCCCTTATGGTCTAAAACTCTCCTCCACACCATCTTCTTCCTTCCATGGCCAAGTAGATATCTCCATCTTCAAATCCGGAACCATACTCATCCAAGCGTCTGAAAACCATCTCGACATCTTTGAACAACACTTTTGCAATATATCCCAAACCCTCACTCAATCCCTGAACCCTCCCATCTCACCCCCTCTACCCCCCCATCACCTCCCATCACATCCCAGACTCCCTCACTTCACCTCTCTGATTTATCCCAACTCGTTTCACCTTCTTCTCCCTCCCTCCTATCTCCTCTTCCTGACCTCCCATCTCCCTCTCTTACTCTTAACAACGTTTCCCTCTCCCAACCTCTTCCTGACCTCCCATCTCCCTCTCCTACTCTCAACAACGTTTCCCTCTCCCAACCTCAAATGACCTCCCTCACTTACATCTCCAGTATGAGTTCAGATCCCCCACTCCCTCACCCCATTGTATCCCCTCTCACTATCTCACCCCCCTCCTCCTCACACACTCATAATGACAATTTACACCCCATTGTATCCCCTCTTTCTTTCTCCCCCTCCTCCCCCTCCCTCAATCAAACTGACTATTCTCAATCTCTACTTACCTCTCTTAATATTATAACCTGCTACGACTCCCTTATCTCACAATCTTCTTGTATACATGCCCCCCTCTCCTTCTCTGCCACCAACTCTCCCTCACCCCCCTTCGAGTACTTCACTTCCTCCAATCCCCCGGTTACCTACACGCCTCCCCTTGCTCCCCGATCAATACCTAATGCTCTTGGCTCTGTCTCACACGTCTCTCCTATTGACCCCCTCTTCCACAACCCTACCTATTGCACCTCACCACTCATTCCCTCAATGACACCTCCAACATCCCCCACTTACCCCCTGGTCCCCCCATTTCTAACTACAAACTCTCTTCCACACTCCTCCCACCCCTCGACTACCTTACCATTTCTCCCTCTGCCTCCTACCTCCTGATTCCCCCATGCTCCATTAATAATCTCCCTTCTATGCACCTCCCCCCCCTTGACTCTCTTTCCACTTCTCCCGCAGCCACATACCCCCTGGCACTACCCCCCTCTTTACACTCTCCCCCTCCCTCACTCCGCCCCCCACAACTCTCATACCGTCGTACCCTCCACAATCACCTCCTCTCACCTCCCTATTCCCTTCGACAATTCTCAAGCCAACAGGTTCTCCACTTCCTACTTCCCCTGTACCACTTTCTCTAAACTTTCAGCCCGATAAGCATAACTCTACTCCATTCTCATCGTGTTCTCTTCTGCCCCACAAAAATGATCCTCCCCCGCTTTCTAATCCCACCCCCTCCGCCCTCCAGGTTTCCCCCCATCCTCCTCACCTCCCCCCCCACCCAAACACAACACTGTCAACTTCCCAATAAATGCAGATCCACCACTCCTATCTAACCTAATCCTCAAGTCAACAGGTTCACCACCTCCTACTTCCCTTATGCCACTTTCTCCAAACTGTCAGCCCGATAAGTATAACCTTACTCCACAGCTTTCCAAACTTTTGATGTTACTGACACACGTTCTAGACATGCATCATTTTGCGACACGGTAAAGCAGTGTAGAGAGCGAGCCCGAACCACCTAAAGAAATTTTGAAAAAAACAATGGGCAAATGGTGCATTATTTCACTAACGATTTTCAGTAAACTTTTCCTCTCGCACTGCTAGCTAAAGCTGTGCTAGCAGGCTCACGCTCACTCACAGGGCCAACTGAACTTAGTAGTACCTATTCTCGATTAATCTGTGATCAAATCTCTGTGTACTCATTGCAGATGTTGCTCCATGTAACCCAAATATACTCTCTGCAGACGCTTTTGTCAGATACACAATCATCTCTTGGTAGCATCATCCTTCAGATAAATGCTCCTTCAGATCAAGGCTTGATGAGTCAAATACAGAATTTCACCCTTTTTGATCACTATTTCTAAAATTGTACATATTGTGTAAATCATTTAGTCGTTTTTGACTGCGATAGTTTCTGCATTCTAATCTGAGCTTCTCATTGAAGTAAATTGTGTGATCTTGGGAAATCTCTCCGGGCCCCTTTATAATGTTCTCTCACATGTAAGTTGCGGTTATGTGCACAAAAAACTGACCTGCAGGAAGAAATGCTACTGATACACAGAATCAGGATGAGTGGACATTTCCACCCACAGACTGGATTTACTTCAGCAGTCGATCTGTTAGTTTCACAGACTGTCAGTTGTAGTATGCAATTGCGCCACCAAGAGGAAGGACGAGCCACATGCTCAGCTGATGCGTGAGCTGGTAATTAAAATGCTACAGAAAAGCTCATTGCTCATTGCTCATTGCACCATCAGGATTCAAGCAAGCCGGGCCGAAGACGGCTGTAATGCCAGAAACCGGTCCCCGGAAGCTTGTTTCCTTCCCAGTGTAAGAATTGGCTTTTGTAGTCTGGTCTGCCCTGTTCCCATGATGCACTGGGCCAGGGACAGACTAATTTGCATACAGCCAGGTTCTGAAACTGGGATGGTGCAATGAGCTAAAAAACGGTGTTGGATCTAGCCCTGATCTCTTGACTGGGTGAGAGTACTCTGCTTAATTCAGAGACTCTGTCCATCACCACCCCTTGTTGTAGGTAATTAAAATGCGGCTGCAGTTCGTTCTGTTAGCCTTCGCTCGCAGTGCACACCTTGAGGAAAGGAAGAAAATAAAGAGTCCGGTTTTTCTGCTGCTTTCCTTGGGAGAAAGTGTCTCTCATACTCTTTGAAATGTCACTCATCGTAACCCTGAAATTATCGTCGCACATGGCAATCTGAAACCTTGGCAGCAATGCATTATTAGGCGGCACACCCACACATGGCAGGCGACACAGTACTGTGTCCCGACACAGAGTTTGGAAAGCTCTGCCTTACTCCATTCTCCTCGTGTTCACTTCTGCCCCACAAAAATGATCCTCCCCCGCATTCTAATCCCACTTCCCTCCCCCTCCTGGTTTTCCCCCCCAACCTCCTCACCTTCCCCCCCTCCACCCAACCCCAACACTGTCAACTTCCCAAATAATACTGATCCACCACTCCTATCTAACCACACATGGGCATCCCCCAATATTGAACTGGTCCTCACATCCCTAGTTTTAGAACTCTCCTCCCTTAGAAGTGACATCTCCCTCCTTACCAATACCATCTCCACACACAATGACACTCTCCTCAACCCATCCACTTTCTGTCCACTTAACACTATTACCTACAACAACACGCCTCCCCACTTTAATAACGACACAACCAGTTCCTTACTCACTCATCCGTACTTAATTGTCCCTCCCGACATGGACAGAACACCCTCACCACAGCACCCTGGTACTCACCCAACAACCTCTGAAGATAATATTTCTACAAACTCTCCCATCTCTCCCTCCCCACCCTTGCCCACCTCTCCCCCTATCCATCAGTCTAATATCCCAGTCCTCTTGGGAACTAGCCGACTCCCCCTTCTTCCGACCTCCCCAAGACCTCCCCAACAACTTAGACCTATCCCCCCTGTCCCCCCTCTCAATCGCCAGACCCTACTTCCCTATGTTGCATGCTGATTAATCGGCGCTCTGCCTCTTGCCATGCCACTGAGATTGCTGAAACCATTCTCAGCGAAAACATTGACATCGCATTCTTAACTGAAACCTGGCTCACGGCCCATTCCACTCCCATCCTCGACTTACTTATTCCTCCAGGCTATTCTATCATTAGGAAAGATAGAATTGAACAAACAGGAGGAGGACTCGCCTTAATTTGTAAAGCTGAACATCTCACTTGTCCCCCATCAAGATCCTTCATCCTTTGAATACCTCTGTGCCGATCTCATTATACCCGACGCCCCCTCCACCCGATTGCCCACGATTTACCACTCCCCGGGTAATAATATCCCCTTTACGGAAGAGATGACTGGTCTTATTATCCAAGCATCACTCTCACACCCCAATAATCTCTTTCTCGGTGACTACAACATCCATTGGAACAAAAATGATGACCCTGCTGTTATATTATTTAACGACACCATGGACGTCACCAATATGACCCAACTCTGCCATTCTCCTACCCATAACAAAGGTGCCACCCTCAATGCTATTATGACCAGCCATGATCTGGCCTCCCTATCTAACATACTTCCGGTAGACTGGTCCGACCACTACCTAATCCTTTTTACCATGAAGAGACCCCTTCCTCGCCTCACCCCCATTAGCACTTTACCAAAGAAACCCACACGCAACCTTCACCTCATTCCCCCTGGACAACTGGAATCCACAACTAAGAACCACTTACTTCTTCCCCCACTCTCTGACAGCACCACCGATCTAACTAACCACTATAATAACTCTATTCGTGAAGCCCTCAATCAAATTGCTCCAATCAAATTCAAACAACAAAAAAACATCCCTACTAAGTCTTGGTTTAATACTGAACTAAATAATCAAAGACTAACCCTTAGACACTCTGAAAGGGTCTGGAGGAACCATCCAACTGTTGAGAATCTGGCTCTACTTAGAGCTGCTAGAGCCCAATACAAAAAAGATATCTTCAATGAAAAAGCCTCCTTGATCCGGACTCAGCTTGATCAGGCAAGAAACCGCCCTAAAGAACTCTTTAAGATTGTCAAAAAACAAACTTCCACTGGCCCTCCCAAAATGTTAGCCTCTACCGACAGATGCGAAGAAATTGCAAGCTTCTTTACTAACAAAATCAACTTGATCGAACTATCCTTCTCTTCCCTCCCACTTTCACTCCAACCTCCCCCATCCAATACACCCTCTCCACCACCTCTAACTCTTCTTTGTTCACTCTCTTATCACCTCTCAATCCCTCTCAAGCCCTCCCTGCTCCCTCCCAACCAGATCCCGTTCTGGAACAAAACCCCGTGGCTAAAATCAATGCCTCTTGGAGCGACTTTAGTCCAGTATCCGAATCTACGATCACTAAAATCATTAACAAACTCAAAACTTCCTCCCACTCCAAAGATCCTCTTTCCGCCCATCTGGTTCAAGAACTTAATTCTATCATCGCACCTATATGGACCAAAATCATCAACTCCTCTCTTTCCACTGGCTGCGTCCCCGCCTCTCTCCAACTTGGTCAAACAACACCCATTCTAAAAAATCCCACAACCGACCCTAATGACCTCAACAACCTTCGCCCTATCTCAAACCTTCCATTCCTCTCTAAAGCCCTTGAGAAATGTGTCCTATTACAATTAGAAAAACACATCAGCACCTACAATCTCCTTGATGTTTTCCAATCTGGCTTCAGAAAGGGATGTAGTACAGAAACTGCTATGATAAACATTACCGACGACATCCATCGCTCACTAGACATAGGGGAATCCTCAATACTTATCCTCCTTGACCTCTCTTCTGCTTTTGATACTGTGCACCACCCAACCCTTCTCAACACTCTAAAAGTTCGATTTGGCCTTGAAGGTAATGTTTTCCATTGGTTCACCTCATTCCTTAATAATAGATCACAACAAATCAAGCTCAACCACTTCCTCTCTCAACCCCAACCCGTCTCACTCGGCATCCCCCAAGGATCCATCCTCTCCCCTACCCTATTCAATCTGTTCATGGAACCACTCACTCTCATCCTCAAACAAGCTAATATCAGCTACCACCTCTACACTGACGACACCCAACTATACTACAAGATCAATTCCCACAAAGACATACTTCACCTAAATGACACTTTGACTAAAGTTCAAACCTGGTTCCATCAGAACCATCTAAAACTGCACCAGAAAAAAACTGAAACCATACTGTTCTCCCCCAAAAACTATTCCCTTCCCATCCAACTCTGGATCAATGACATCAAAGCTCTTAACTGTTCACTCTCCACTTCTAATTCTGTGAAATCCCTAGGCATCAGTATTGACCAGAACCTTAATCTCATCCCACACATTAAAAATGCAGCAAAAAGTGCTCTTTTCACCCTTCTCCACCTCAAGAAAATTAAACCTTTTATTCCAGCAGTCGATTTCAAGCTTGTTGTCCAATCGCTTGTCCTTTCTAGGATCGACTATGGTAACGCAACTCCTGCCGGCACCCCTAAAATCCATCTTGCCCCGATCAAATCTGTCCTCAATCTTGCTGCAAGACTCATCTCTGACTGTAAAAAATTTGATCACATCTCCCCCGTCCTCAAGAACCTCAATTGGCTCCCAATAGAAGGAAGATCCACCTATAAGATCGCTTGCATCACTCACAAAGCTCTCCACCAAAACACGCCTTCTTACCTTTCAACCAAACTACACAAAGCAGGATGTTCCAGGTCCCTGAGAAGCACTAACTCCCTTGTCCTTATCCCTCCTAGAATCAAATGTCAAAAGACCCAATCACGTGCATTCTCTGGTAACACGCCTACAATTTGGAACTCTCTCCCCAAGGATCTTCGCTGCAACCCCTCCTACTCTCTCTTCAAAAAAGATCTCAAAGTACTTCTTCTCAACAAATACTGGGGTACCTTATGCTAACTCTGATGATTGCACTGTCATTTTATTTATTTGCTTCCTCATGTATATTTGCTTTCTGTGTTTCTAGTGTTTTTCCGTACAATCACTCGTTTATCTTCACCTCCTTGTAAAGCGCTCTGATACTCTTGGGTCCAGCAGCGCTATATAAAACCTTTGAAATAAAATAAAAATAAAATAAAAATAAAAAATATGAGCTCTGGTGGCCCCATTCACAAACTGAAGACTGCCCACCCCCCGTTTGTTACCACCCTGCCTCAAACTCTATAAATCCTTTATCAACTTCAGCAGGAAAGGAGCTACAGAGTTCTCTTTTTTTAATTGTTCATCTCTATAAAATTTTAAGTACCTAGCATGTGTTAAAGAACTCTATCTTTTTCTAAAAATAAAGCACTGACTGGACATTGCTCTATTAGGGAGTTTACAGCACTTTACTAAAAAGCACCACAATTGTTAAAGCACTCTGCAAATTGCAAAATATTACTTCAGCAGAAGGCCCGGCATCCTTGTTCCAGGACTGGACCCTGACTGTAGAGAAACAATGTTACTTTGTTTCTCTTCAGCGCGAGGAACTCAGGGCAGGCTGCAGATGCTTTAGAGCAAGCCTCACTCTATACCAAAGAGATGAGGGGGCCCCATTCAACTACCGAAGCCTGGGGACCCCCGCACTGTGTGGGGCTGCGGGGGAGTTTGTTACACCCCTGACTCCTTTTTATGACACATCTTTGAGGATGCGGCATAAATCAGCAATGCATTCAATTTTATTAATTGTTATATCTCTTGACTTGATTGATTTGTTATCTTTCATGCTGTGATTCGTAAGCAAAAAGCATACAAATTTACATGTAATATAATGAATTCACCAATAGGCAAAGGAGTGTGCCTTACTGCAATGGGCTTTATTTGAATGCCCAGAAGCAGTGTTTGAGGAAACTCCAGATAGTGCAGAATTCGCCAGCTCGCCTGTTGTTGAATCTGCCGCAGTACAAGTCTGTCACAGAGGAAATTAGGAAGTTGCATTGGCTGCCAGTGGAGCAAAAAATTACATTCAAGGCTTTCTGTGTGGCCCATAAAGCCTTGATGCAAAATGGTCCGTCTTTCTTTCAGAAGCTGTTTGTGTGGTATCAGCCAGCTAGACAGCTGCGTTCCTACGGGGCAAATCTGCTGGTGGTGCCTAAGTACCGGACCTTGCACTGGGGTGGGCGGAGCTTTCAGCATAGCACATCCAGGTTGTGGAACACTCTTCCACTTGAGATAAGGAAGGCCAGTTCCCGCATGAGTTTCAGAAAAAGCCTGAAAACCTGGCTGTTTCATTGAAGGGTGTTTTGTAGGGTTACTTGCCGTCCTTAGCGCCGAGACACCATTTTTTGTATTTGTGCTCTCTATAAATAGCATTAACATTAACATTAACATTATTATTAACAGTGCCTGCCCCTGCTTTTACTTACCAATACTGAGATTTGCAAGCTAAAAGTTCAGAGAATGCTTTAGTAGTGCAAACGTTTACATGTGGTTCAAAATTATATTATATGTCCTAATGCTAAGTATACTAAATTGTAACCCCTATTTATTTTCATACGTGCCAACTCCTTATCTATGTTCACCCATAAATCCTAAAGTTCGCAACACCTTTCTATTGGGGGGGGTTCAAAACCCCACGCCCCATTTTAAAGCATAAACCTAAACCTTAACCCTTTTAACCAATATATATACCACCACCTCTTCAAAGAACTAACTTCAATCTTTAAACTCTTATTCACCATACTCCCTACAATACTTACCATATTTTCCTATTTTCACCTGGTAAATACTTGTATGGTTAAGGATTGCATGGTAGCAACTTATGTTACAATAGCATATGCCTCGTAATTATGTTATGGTAAATCTATCACAATGCAATGACCATGTTGAAAAGGCCCCATATTGTAACTCAGTAATTTTAAACCTCTGGAGGAAATCATTAGGTGGTGAGGGGTTACTCAGGTAAGTCATATCTGTTAAAAAAAATTGAATGTCGTCCATTGTGGTTTTTCTACAAACAAACACCATTCTTTGTCAACGGGGAGATCGTCCAACAAAATGTTAGATGTTGATATCTGGCTTTATGGTTGGATGAGGTCCATGGCCCCTCAGATTTTAAATCCCTCTACTGACTTTGAAACTTTCAGCACTACATTGGGCTGAGTAGCCCGGACTATCGCTGGCCTGCCCAATGTGTACTTTCTCTGGATGCAAGGCTAAGGGATTTTCAGGATCTCAAAATGTCACTGCAGACATTTATTGAGTGAGGAGATCACTTTTTATAATGTTCCTGTAGTGATAAACTCTTCGCCTTTTTTACAAGGCAGAGTGAAGCCATTTCATGCGGCTTAACACAGCATTGTAAATAAGGCCCCCTTTCATGCTACACTTAGCGTGAAAGAGACATGCAATGGATGTTGCAGTGTGCGGCAACTCCCATTGATGTTGACGCTGCCTCCTATTCATAAGGGCGGCGTAAATAGGAGGCAGCGCCCAAATTTAAATTTCATTGTGCAACACACATAGAAACAGCAAATTGCCATGAATTATCTTTCATGTGTCTCTTCCTGCACATAAACAATTATTTTAAAAAATATGCTTTGCAACATCTATGTGTGCTGCACAATGCACCCCTTTGCCATTCCCTTGTAAGCATGCCCCTATATTATGTCCTGTGGCAAGTGAAGGAAGGAAGGACAAATTAATGGAAGGAACAAAAGGAGAAGGGATAAGAAGAAGAAAGTGAGTAAAAGAAGAAAGAAGGAAATATTAGGAAGGGAGTGGGAGGAAGAAAACAGAGGGAGGGAAAAGTAAAAGAATAGAATGAAGGAAAGAGAAGAAGGGAGCATAGAAAGCGGCATAGTAGGAGAACACAAAGTAATGAAGAAGGATGGAAGACAGGGAGTGGGAACAAGTAATTTGGAAAGGAGCAGAAAAAGGGCAAACAAAAGAAGTTTGTGATGTGATTAATTGAACTAGGTATGACAGAATGAAAGAAGGCAGAAAGCAAGGAAGGAAGCATGGAGGAAATGAATGAGGGAAATGGGCACAGTAAGGAAAATGGACACAGTAAGGAAAATAAGGGAAGGGAGAAAAGGGGAGAAAGAGAATAAGAGAAGAAGCAGTGAAGGAAAAAGGGAGGAAGGAAGGATTGATCCGAGTCCTTGTGCCAGCAAGGAAGTGGTAGGAAGGGATTACGATAGTAGGAAAGAGAAGAGAGAGCAAGGAAAGGAGATGGGGAGGGGGTAAGAAAGAAGGTAAGGAGGATGGGAAGAAAGAAGTTAATAAGGTAGGAAGGGTGAGGAAATAAGGCAGGCAGGGCAAAATAAAGGAGTGAGATAGGAAGGCATTAGGAAAAGGGGGAATGGTGTGGAGAATGGAATCAAGATGGAAGAGCAGGTAAGCAAAATGGAAGGTTTCAAGTGAAGGTTGCAGTAATGTAGATGAAGGAAGGGACAAAGGAGACAGGAAGGCTAAAGAGAACTAAAGGAAAAGAGGGGAATACAAAGAACAGAAACAGATATTAACGAAAATGTACATTTACCAATGTTAATTTCCCACCTGCTGCAAGTCACATGGTTTTACTCCTCTTTCTGAGTTACTGAAATAAAACTGAAGATGTTGAACCAGATTGAGCTACAGACTTATTGATGAAGCTGCAGCAAACAAAAGATTTTGGTTTATGGTTCACCCCTCACTGATTGATGGCATTGAACACCTGCTTAATGGCTGCAGTGCCTCTCAAGAACCCGCTCTGTGAAATGCCTAGCAACACAACTAAATTCAGTTCATTTTTATTTATTTCTAACATTTGGTCATGCTGGCTTTTCTTTGAAAGGTCTTGAAAGTCATTTTTACCTTCTTTCTCTCAGTTGAAAGCAGGCTATTTTGCAAGTAACTGTTGGAAAGGACAGCTTTTCAAGTGTCCTGCTGTGTTTTCAGATTGGTATTTGCAGTATTAACGCTGTGAAATAGTCCACTGTCATTCGGTGTCATTCACAGTCGCATTGCCTGTGCTCTGTCGCTGTATCCAGAAGGTATAGCTGGTAGAAGTAGTTAGAGCTACTTGGTTGACTTGACTTTCCAGTATTTCTATAGTCAGTTGGTGCAGGAAGTGGGCAGGTGACATGCAAGTTAAGTGTCATATTAGGGATGTAATCTACATTTACACCTCCCAGATACTTTATATTAGGCCTGGCCAAAACTTAAATTGTGCCTGCGTAATTTGCATAATTTCGTGCATTTGGTATTAAGCTTTTTATCTGAAATTGCTGAAATTATGCAATTACGCCACATTGTGTATAATTATGCTATAGTTTGTGTCAAAATTATAGCATGGGAACAAAACAAAGCTAACACTTCAGCTTCACCTTAGAACACCGCAATATCACATGCCAGACAAATGTGCTTTGCCAAGTAGAAAAAATACGTTCATACATCAAGTACTGTTTGTTACTCCAAGGGTAAAATGTACTTTTTCCCTTGAGAGGCCTAAATGGGAATACAATTCTCATTTTACATTTTCAAACCAGAAAGTTCTATAAACAATCTTAAATGTTCTTTTCACTATTTATCAGAAATCCAATCGAATGGTGAAAGTAGATTTGTGTTGCCTGTAATGGAGAGGTACTTTTTAAAATCCCTCTATAATCTGCCTGAATATCTAGAAGTAATAAACCAGCTCTATGACTTTAGCTTCCCTCCAGGGGCAGTAATTATCATACTCTACAAATGTGGAAAGTCCCTGTCAGGATACAAAAGACCAGCTTCTAAAGGTAGGAAGGCTGAAGTGGGGCAATTACTGTGCATATCTGTGATGGGTCAACTGGAAGTGGACATGAATGGAGGGTATCACAGGGGATTAGACAGAAGCCTGCCTTTAGACTTTAAGATGACACTAGGCAGCTCATGGACAGACATTTTTCATTCCAAGAGTCATCTAAGAGGTCTGTCTTTGCCCACAGCAGAAGGTAAATCTGTTTCCATATTAGGAAGAGGGGTGGTTCTTCATTTCGTTAGTTTTGTATCTGAAAGGGAACCAGGAGCTCCTGGGAGGGGATCCAGACTGCTGCCATCTTGAAGAAAAGCGTCTCACAATGCAGGTGTACATTCAAGAAAGACAGTAAGGGGTCATTAGGATGGTGGGCGGACTTTGCCGCCCGCCATCCTTTCAGAGAATGGGACCGTCCACCATTGGTGCGGGGGTCCCGTTGGTGGCATTAAGATGCGCCTGCCACACAGGCGGGCGCATCCTGCATTCTTGACATTGCGGCGGGCGGTGCTCTCAGCACCGCCTGCCGCAATGCCAAGAAGGCATGTTGTGCACTTCCATGCACAACATGGCAGGCACCGCGTGGTGCCTCCCATGTGCCCCCCCCAGCAGAATCCCTGGGGGCCCGCTATGGGCCCCCAATGGTGAAAAACGCCTGCCTTCCGCGGCGGTGTTGCTGCCACGGAAAGGCACAACCCCACATATATGCTATAATGGATGGTGGTGTTTCCCAGTCACCGCCACCATGTTAGCAGCTTTTCCGCCTGGTCGACTCTGCTACCGGGTGGAAAACTCGCGGGCGGTCTTTCCATCTGCCGGGGTCACCCCCGCCATGGTAATGTGGCGGGGGGAAATCCTAAGCGGGTGAAGGTTTTTAGCGGGCGGCTCGCCACCGCCATATGGGCGGTGGCGATCCGCTCGCTATCCAAATGACCCCTAAGTGCTGAAAAAGGGACACAACTTTACGCGAGAATGGTGCATTGATTGGGCTATGGATCACCAATCACTTCCAAGTGCACTGGATCAAGATCATCAGCCCCTTTGAACATTTATAGACCTCGAAGAATCACCTAGACTGACCTGTCATTGAAGAACCTAAGTTGTGTCTTCTTCTCCATCTGAATCCAGGGACTGGAAGTGCTCTGAAAGGGTTCGCTGGAGGGCCTCTGTCCACACAATGTGAATAAGGTCTCCATCAGATGTGGATGAGCCGGCTGCTTATTTGGGAATGGACTTCATTGGACCCTTTGAGAGCCCTGGATGGAGATCAACCTAGGCCACAGAAGCTTTTTCTGAGGAACTGGAGCTGAAGTGATTTTCCCAGCATCAACAAGAATTATAACTTGTTATTTTCCTGATGTCTTTATGACTGAGCAAGGCTCCAAAAGTTCCCCAATTAAGGTGGGTCCTCATTGGCTAAAAGTTGCCAGTTTAGGATTTGTGAAGCTTTATTCATATAAATCTGACAGTACCTCAGTTATCACCTCCTTCCTTGCAACATTGGAGAAGTATGAAAAAGAGAAAAAAACACTGATGGCCTGACTTAGAGTTTGGAGGATGGGTTTCTTTGTCACAAACATGGCGGATATCCTGTCTGCTATATTACAAGTACCATAGGATATATTGCACTTATAATTGGCACCAGGGCAAGGAGAAAAATTAATCTCACCGGTGAAGCACCCAGTGAGGCAAAAAAAGAAAGACATGGCCCACTTAGAGCTTTTGATCATAAAACAAAAAACTTTGCAGGAGCTTGATGATTGCATAGCAAATGTCAAGTGAAACAAGCTGGCTCCAGCATCCTGCCTTGCCCTGCTGGAAGGGTTTGACTTCCTGAGGAGATACCCTTGGTCGAAATAATGACTGGTACAACAGTAAGGCTTTCTCAAACCTCACTCCACTGTGGTCCTCCTAAAATTGCATGTAGTTCTCAGTCTACCACAAACATTGCCTTCGATTGCATACAGTCATTTTTTAGCACTTTTCATCTTAATATATTTAAAAATCTATATCTCTGGGTTCCTCACTTTTAAATGTTTTTGTTCTTTTTTCTATCACATTTTGTTCTTTAATTTTTCAAAGCTGGTTTGGTGTATTATGGTGTTGTCTCCTTGACTTTAATGTTGTTTGGTTGTACCTCTCACACATTTCTCTGGGCTACAATCTGCTGCTTTTTCCATAGCTACCAGGAGTTGAGCAGAGTTTTCTAACGGTACTGTGTTGTAATCTAACAAGATTGTGCTTAATTAAGTTTGTAAGGTTACCCCCTCTCAAATGAATAATACAATTTCTGACATTAGGGTTCAGTGCAAGTGTATGATTGTGTCCGGCTGTCATTCATGTTTAACAGTAAAAAAGAAAACAGACCTTACCAGATTTAGGGAATGTCTCTTTTCATTTTTTTACCACAATGTGTTTTTGTCAATTTTAGACTGCATAATTTTCTATTTTTAATCAAAGTTACTTTTGGTAATATTTTTGTATATATGTTTTTGAGTGGTCCTGAATACTTTAACTAAATTTACCTTTGTGGAGATGGAGATATAAACAAGGAATGGGGCTTAATGTGAAGTTGGAACTGCAAAAAGCCCAAGGGCCTGGAAAGATGTCAGACACCTCCCCTCAGATGAGAATGAGCATGAAGGGAAGAAAGAGAAAGACTCACCAGAACAATAGGGGAGGAAAGTCTGCCAGAGGTCTCTTCACCTGCATTGTCCATGGCTGGGAGTAATGTGTCCTCCGGGAGTTTGCCCTTAGCTCAAATCAATGGTTAACAAGATGAGGTTTGAGGACAAGAAGACTAAACAAGAGCTAAAGCCGGAAAGAGACATGCAATGGATGTTGCAGTGTGCAGCAACACTCATTGATTTTTTACGCTGCCCCCTATTCATAAGGGTGGCGTAAATTGGAGGCAGCGCCAACATTAAAATTGCATTGTGCAACACACATAGAAACAGCAAATTGCCATGAATTATCTTTTATGTGTCTCTTTCTGCACATTAACAATTATTTTAAAAATTATGCTTTGCAACTTCTATGTTTGCTGCACAATGCACCTCTTTGCCATTCCCTTGTAAATATACCCTTTTATTATGTCCTGTGGCAAGTGAAGGAAGGAAGGACAGAATGATGGAAGGAACGAAAGGAGAAGGGATAGGAAGAAGGAAGTGAGTAAAACAAGAAAGAAGGAAATAATTCGGAAAGAAGTGGATGGAAGAAAACAGAGGGAGGGGAAAGTAAAAAAATAGAATGAAGGAAAGAGAAGAAGGGTGCATAGAAAGCAGAGGAGTAGGAGAACACAAAGTAATAAAGAAGGATGGAAGACGGGGAGTGGGAACAACAATTTGGAAAGGAGCAGAAAAAGGTAAAACAAAAGAAGTGTGTGATGTGATTAATTGAACTAGGTAGGACAGAATGAAAGAGGGCAGAAAGCAAGGAATGAAGCATGGAGGAAATGAATGTGGGAAATGGACACAGTAAGGAAAATAAAGGAATGGGGAAAAGGGGAGAAAAAGGATAAGAGAAGAAGCAGTGAAGGAAAAAGGGAGGAAAGAAGGATTGAACCGAGCAGGTCCTCGTGCCAGCTCTCCCTTTGATAGTTCTCCCGTCCAGCTTGCCACAGTCCGCAACCTTCTGCTGACTTCGATTTGTGCCTCTTCTGCTTGTTTTCAGACCAATTTTCCACTTTCTTTTCTGCTCGCTTTCTGCTCATTTTCTACCTTTTTTCAAATCACTTCTGACCTTTATTTTGCCTCTCTCTGTTTTGTTTCAGACCTGTGCTTTGCCTCTTTCTGCTTTTTCTGACCTTCATTTTGCCTATTTCAGCTAGTTTCTGACCTTTATTTTGCCTCTTCCTATTTGTTTCTTCTCACTTCCCTCATTTCTCTCCGTCCACCACCCTGCCCTCTCCAAGGAAGTACCTAATGGAGGCTGCAGCACGACCCCATTGAGCAGGTCCTTGTGCTAGCTGCCCCTGCAACACGTCACCTGTCTAGCTTGCTTTATTCACTACCCTCTGCTGGCTTCAGTTTGTGCATCCACTGCTCACTTTGTGCCCATTTTCTGCCTTTTTCCTGCTCACTTTTGACCATTATGTTACCTCTTTCTGCTTGTGTCTGATTTCTATTCTGCCTCTTTCTGCTCATTACTATTTTGCCTCTTTCTGCTCACTTCTTCCCTCTTCCTGTCGTTTTTCTGCTCCCGCCGTTTCTCTCTTCCCACCACCCTCTGTGCAGCTCTCACCCAGGACACCGAAAACTCAAGACCTGGGTTTTCAACAAAGATGTTGCACCCACAGCGTTCAGATACCCCAAGGGGTGACGGAGCTGTGCTATACAAATGCTGATGGATTGATGGAACTGAAGGAAAGAAGCAAGGGAGTGGTAGGAAGGTGTTAGACCGCACTCCAATCGCATCAACTGGAGTGTTCCCCCCTGGTGTCCAGGGGACTCAGTACTAGTGGACCCAAAACTGGATAACCAACTACTTCTCTCCAGCACTTGACTCTCTCAGGGTAGCAAGACAGAGCAGTCCCAGGCTTACTCAAGGAGGTGGGGTGGGGTTAGACATTCAGAATAAAGTGCACACCGTACTACCAGCTGTTAAACTCAATGTCCAGTCAGTGCTTTACTTTTTATAAAAGAAAAGTACTTTACTACACACAAGATAATTATAATGTACATAAAACTAGAATAAACAGTGAAAAACAGATGTCTCTGCAACCCTCTGTGCCAGAGTTCTGACCCAAAACAGTACTATAGCGCCTAGACACCAAGCAATATAAAAACACAGTTAACATGAAAACACACAATTAGCATTGCACGTTACAGACCATGTTTCACAGGGCTGCTCTCATTCACTAGAGCCTTGATACCAATCTTTGGATTGAAAGGATATAGTTTCAGCATATGATGTGAAATCAAATGTTCTTGATCAGCCACATAACCCCCACCCAAAGCAACAGAAGTGCCCTCCTATCGTGAGTGAGGGCACAGCTCTAGTGGTGTCAGGGATCTGACCACAGGTGCCTGATGTCTTGGCACAGTTTACTGGAGTCCCACTAGTCCAGTATCCACTGGCTAGCTGTAGGAGGGTAGTGGCTGGACAGAGTGCCAGTTCACCCTGATACCCCCAGAGATCATAGAAAGAAAGGTGGGGTCCTGCTTCACTGGCCTCTATTCCTAGCTACTGCTTGTACAGGCTCCCACAGTGCAGGGGAGGAGCTTAGAGGGGATTTGATCTCACCTTCAAGGATTTCAAGCTTCCCCCTCTCTGGCTCCCTTGATGTGCCCCAAGCCTCCTTTCCACACCAGCCTCCTTGATGTGCCGCAAGCTTCCTTTCCACACCAACTCCCTTGATGTGCTGTAAGCTTCCTTTCCACACCAACTCCCTTGATGTGCCACAAGCTTCCTTTCCACACCAGCTTCCTTAATGTGCCGCAAGCTTCCTTTGCACACCATCTCCCTTGATGTGCTGTAAGCTTCCTTTCCACACCTTGGGCAGCTGTCTTCATTTCCTTGTTCAAAAGTGTACGCTCCACAAGTCTCACAGAAACAGCTGGTCTTCTCCCTTGCTGCTGATGCCCTGGATTCTCATTGAACTCTTGCAGCAGACTCCATCTGTCATAGAGAAAACGTCCTTACGTTCCAGACGTAGTGAGCAGTGTCTTATCTCCTGCCTTCACACTGCGGGACGTGTCTGGCTATCTTCTTTGGAAGGACATGGTGTGCCCGCCTCTTCAGTCATAAAACCAGTGTTGAAAAACAGCTGACCACTCAGGCCAGACTTTTATCACCTCTGATTGATAGGCTCATCCAATCAGAGAGTCTGCTACTTTTGCATCCTGAATACACCTCCAATCGAAACCATTCATGGCATGTTCCAATGCATGGCTAAAGCATGCACGGTTGCTATCTGTGTTTCCTGGTACCAGCCTGTGGAAATCCCTAAAGAGGAATTTTAGTTAACTCTAGACCATGGGGCACTGACCTGTGGGGGAGGGTCCTCGTAGCAGAGTTAGTGCAGCTAAACCCAGATAAGAGCTGAGTGTCTACCCCAGCCCATTAGGCCTTTCCAAGGAAATGAGGAGGGGCACAGGGGAGCTGGGATGTCCCGCACCACACTGGCTCAACTCACCATTCTTCCCAGGTACACCCACGGACTCTCAAACACACATCAGGTAGACAAAGGCAACAGGATAACAGGCATGGCAGACTGCACAGATTTGGTCAGGAGGGTAGTTAGGGACTCACCCCTCCTGACTATAGATTTATTGCTGCTACACCAGTCAGTCTACCCCAGCCTGGGTAGAGAGGGAAGTGGCCACTCTCTGAAACATAGAGGTGCACCCTCGCCCTCAGAGCCAAGCTCTAGGGTCTCAATCCATGTAAACAGGGAGACCCTCATGGACATGTATGTTTGTCATGCTCACCCTAGATAGGGATCTAGAAACCATACAGTAGCTTTTGGGTGACTTGCCTGGAGGTTATCATAAGGCAGGGGAATCACTCTCTCTAGAGACATGCAGGAGACTTCTCGTCCCAACAGAAGGGATTAAGATAGTAAGAAAGAGAAGAGACAGCAAGAAAAGGAGATGGGGAGGGGGTAAAAAAGAGGGTAAGGAGGGTGGAAAGAAAGAAGGGAATACGGTAGAAAGGGGGAGGAAATAAGGCAGGCAGAGCAAAATAAAGGAGTGAGATAGGAAGGCATTAGGAAAAGGGGGAACGGTGTGGAGAATGGAAACAAGATGGGAGAGAGCAGGTAAGCAAAATGGAAGGTTTCAAGTGAAGGTTGCTGTAATGTAGGTGAAGGAAGGTACAAAGGAGACAGGAAGTGTTAGACCTGGCACCATTGGCGTGGGTCTCCCTTCCATTTTTTTCTGTTGCCTCATGTGTTTTTGCTGGTGTTAGATGCTTTGGGCACTGTGCCAGTGCTGTCCAGTGCCACCGTGCAAGTGCTCCCTATTGAAAATTGATGTACTAATCAGTGGTTCCATGTTTGGCTGTTTGGTTTACTTGTCAGACCCTAGTACAGTGCACTGAGTGTGCCCAGGGCATGTAATCCAAATGCTGCTGGTGGGCCTGTAGCACTGGTTGTGCCACCCACAGAAGCAGCCTTGTAAATTGTGTCTAAGGTCTGCCATTGCAGAGCCTGTGTGCAGTCTGGTACTGTCATGCTGACTGGGCAAGTGCACCCACTTGCCAGTCCCTAAACCTTCCCTTTTCTTCATAGCAGTCACCCCTATAGTAGGCCCAAGGGCAGGGTGCATTGTAAGTATAATGTAGGGCAATCCCTGATGTGTGTGGCATGTCCTAGTAGTGAATTACAGCCATTTTCGTTTTTCACTATTGCAAGGCTACCTGTTCTCCACAGGCCAGAATGGGCTGTTAGAATTGTTACATTTTATAATCCTAACCGGCTCAGAGAACATGGTAGAAATTCGAGTTTAGTATGCCTGAACTCAGAATAATAAAATACATCTTTTAGTGAAGTTGGTTTTATTATTCTGTGTTTGCAAATACCACTTTTAGAAAGTAGGTATTTGCTTGTCTAACCATTCAACCCTGCCTCTGCTAGGTTGTGTATTCCTATGTCTGGTTTCATGAAGTGATAGGGCTGGGGGATTCCAAGAGACAGGCCGAGTCCCCCAGTGGTGAATAGAGAGATCTGCATCTAGATGGGAGGAAGGAGTTGCACCTGAACTCTGAATAGGGCTGTGCCTGCCTTCCACAAAGCTGGCTCCACCTCCTGGGGAGCGGCTGATGTCTCTGCCCTGCACACTGAAAGAAGAGAAGGAGTCCTGTCAACAAAGTGCTCCAGGACTGTACTTCCCTTCCAAAATGCTGGCTACACCTCCTGTGGGGCGTCTGATGTCTCTGCCCTGAACTGTGAAAGGAAAGGAGAAGTCTGGTAAACAAAGTGCTCAGGAACTAGTTTGGACTAGGCACAGGCCCCTCTCCCCTAAGAGAACAAAGGATTTTGGGGTATAAATATTGGGACCCTGATCCCATGAAATTAGATCACTTTGGACTACAAGAAGAAACCTTTAGTGAGGAGAGGAACATGAAGAAACTGAGGAGAGACTATTCCTAAGCTAAAGTGCTGCTTTGAGGACTGGCCTGCAGTGGTTGCCTTATTGCCAAAGGAAGGAGAAAGGAACTTTGTGTACTTTGCTTTCAACTTGTGAAGGATCTCCAAGGGCTTGGAAAAGAGCTTGCCTCATGCTGAAGTCTCAGGGACAACAAACTTCACCCCTCAGCTCCCCAGAGTTCTTTTGGAAGTGCCTGCTGCTATTTTGGGCATTCTGAGGAACTGCGTGTCGCAAGGAGCTGGAAGCGCGACTCAAAGAGAAGAAGCGTGTCACTGTCGCTGTGCCTGCCGTCGCAACTCCGAAGGAGGGTATCGCCGCTGGAACTGTTGCACTGCACTGCATTGGAGAGAAGCGTACCGCAACGAAGAGGAAGCGTGTCCGTCGCAACTCCGAAGAAGGAGGGTGTCGCCCCTTGAGCTGTCTCACTGGACCTCATCAGGAGAAGAATCTCACAACGAGGTCGGAGCGTGTCGCCGTCGCTGTGCCTGCCGTCGCAACTCAGAAGGAGGGTGTCGCCGCTGGAACTCTCGCATTGCACCACATCGACCAAGAGCACCTCGCATCCCCTGAGAAGTACGCATCCGTCAGAGCTGCTGCCGTCGCATCTTGGATGTCGCCGCTGTAGTTGTCGCATCGAGTGGAAGCTGCACGCACCGTGGGAGAAGAGCGCCGCCGCTGGAGATGCTGCCGTCGCATCGTAGATGTCGCCGCTGTAGTCCACGCATCGAACCGAGAGCTTCTTGCATCCCCGAGAAGCGTGCCACGTCTGGAAGATCTTCACGTCTTTATGTCTTTGTATCTGAACTTTACCGCATTTCCCATCGCTGCGACATTGCTTGTCGTGGAAGCGGAACGCAACCTAAGGTACATTGACGCAGAGTGTCGCATCTAAGAACTGAACTGAACTAAGCTTAAATCTACCATCTTAAAGTAATCCTAATGTGTATTTTTGTTGTTTATGGTCTTGTGGTAACTCTATATAAAGTCTACTTATTTTTTATATAAAACCTGTGTGGTGTCCATTCGTAGTGTTGTCACTGGGTTACTGTATGTGGTCACAACTGCTTGACTTACAATGCCTCTGAAGAAAAGCCTTGACTGCTCTCGCCACGCTACCTAGAGGGTGAGCAGGGGTTATTTTAGGAGTGTAATCCCCCTTGTCCTGACTAGAGGAGAGGGTCCCTATTTGTCACAAGTACCTACCGGTGCCAACTAGAGACCCCCAAAATCTAACAGGAAGGCTATAGCGAGCTAAAGGAAAAGAGGGGAATACAAAGAACAGAAAGATATGAAAGAAAATGTACATTTACCAATGTTAATTTCCTACCTGCTGCAAGCCACATGGTTTTACTACTCTTTCTGAGTTACTGAAATAAAACTGAAGATGTTGAGCCAGATGGAGCTACAGACTTATTGATGAAGCTGCAGCAAACAAAAGATTTTGGTTTATGGTTCACCCTTCACTGATTGATGGCATTGAACACATGCTTAATGGCTGCAGTGCCTCTCAAGAACCAGCTCTGTGAAAAGCCCAGCAACACAACTGAATTCAGTTCATTTTTATTTATTTCTAACATTTGGGCATGCTGGCTTTTCTTTGACAGGTCTTGAAAGTCATTTTTACTTTCTATCTCTCAGTTGAAAGCAGGCTATTTTGCAAGGTTACTGTTGGAAAGGACAGCCTTTTTAGTGTCCTGTTGTTTTTACAGATAGGTGTTTGCTGGCATTAAGGTTGTGAAATATTCCACTGTCATTCGGTGTCATTCACTGTCACATTGCGTGTGCTCTGTCGCTGTATCCAGAAGGTATAGTTGGTAGAAGTAGTTAGAGCTACTTGGTTGAGTTGACTTTCCAGTTTATCCATAGTCAGTTGGTGAAGGAAGTGGGCAAGTGACATGCAAGTTATGTGTCTTATTAGCGATGTAATCTACATTTACACCTCCCACATACATTATATTAGGCCTGGTCAAAACTTAAATTGTGCCTGCATAATTTGCATAATTTCGTTAATTTTGTATTAAGCTTTTTATCTGAAATTGCTGAAATTATGCAATTACGCCACATTGTGTATAATTACGTTATCGTTTGCGTCAAAGTTTTTGCATGGGAATAAAACAAAGTACACAAATAGCTTCACCTTAAAACACTGCAATATCACATGCCAGACAAATATGCTTTGCCAAGTAGAAAACATACTTTCATACATCAAGTGCTGTTTGTTACTCCAAGGGTAACATTTATTTTTACCCTGGAGAGGCCTAAATGGGAATAAAATTCTCATTTTACATTTACAAACAAGAAAATTCTATAAACAATCCTAAATGTTCTTTTCAATATTTATCAAAAATCCAATCCAATGGTGAAAGTAGATTTGTGTTGCCTGTAATGGAGAGGTGCCTTTTAAAATCCTATTATAATCTGCCTGAATGTCTAGAAGTAATAAACCAGCTCTATGACTTTTTCTTCCCTCCAGGGTCAGTAATTAGCATCCTCTATAAGTGTGGAAAGTCCCTGCCAGGATACAAAGGACCAGCTTCTAAAGGTAGGAAGGCTGAAGTGGGGCAATTACTGTACATATCTGTGATGGGTCAACTGGAAGTCAACATGAATGGAGGGTATCACAAAGGCTCAGACAGAAGCCCACCTTTAGACATTAAGATGACACTAGTCAACTCAAGTGACAGACATTTTTCATTCCGAGAGTCATCTAAGAGTTCTGTCTTTGCCCACAGCAGAAGGTAAATCTGTTTCCATATTAGGAAGAGGGGGTGCTTCTTCATTTCATTAGTTTTGTATCTGAAAGGGAACCAGGAGTTCCTGGGAGGGGATCCAGACTGCTGCCGTCTCGAAAGGCGGGTGTACAGTCAAGAAAGACAGAAAGTGCTGAAAAAGGGACACATTGATTGGGCTTTGGATCAGCAATCACTGCCAAGTGCACTGGATCAAGATCACCAACCCCTTTGAACATTTCTAGACCTTGAAGATCTTGAAGAATCATCTAGATTGACCTGCCATTGAAGAACCTAAGTTGTGTCTCCTCCATCTGAATCCAGGGACTGGAAGTGCTCTGAAAAGGTTCGCTGGCGGGCACCAGTCCTCTACAGGGACCCATCAGATGTGGATGAGCCGGATGACTCTTTTGGAATGGACTTCATTGGACCCTTTCAGAGCCCTGGATGGAGATCACCCTAGGCCACAGAAGCTTTTTCTGAGGAACTGGAGCTGGCGGAGAGAACTGAAGAGTTTTCCCCAGCATCAATAAGAATTATAACTTGGTATTTTCCTGATGTCTGTATGACTAAGCAAGGCTCCAAAAGTTCCCCAATTAAGGTGTTTCCTCATTGGCTAAAAGTTGCCAATTTGGGATGCATAAAGCTTTATTCATCTGAATCTGACAGTATCTCAGTTATCACCTCCTTCCTTGCAACATTGGAGAAATATGAAAAAGAGAAAAAACACTGAGGGCCTGACTTAGAGTTTGAAGGATGAGTTTATTTGTCACAAACATGATGGATATCCTGTCTGCTATATTACAAGTACCATAGGATATATTGAACTTATAATTGGCACTAGGGCAAAGAGAAAAAATAATCCCACTGGTGAAGCACCCAGTGAGGCAATAAAATAAAGATATGGCCCACTTAGAGATTTTGAATACAAAACTAAAACTTTGCCAGGAGCTTTATGATTGCACAGCAAATGTCAAGTGAAACTAGCGGGCCTGGGCATCCTGCCTTGCCCTGCTGGAAGAGTTTGACTTCCTGGGGAGATACCCTTGGTAGAAATATTGACTGGTACAAAAGTAATGCTTTCTCAAACCTCACTCCACAGTGGTCATCCTAAAATTGCATATTGTTCTCGGTCTGCCTCACACATTGCCTTCGATTGCATACAGTCATTTGTTAGCACTTTTCATCTTAAAATGTTAAAAGATCTATATCTCTGGGTCCCTCACTTCACTTTCAACTGTTTTTGTTCTTTTTTCAATCACATTTTGTTCTTAATTTTTCAAAGCTGGTTTGGTTTATTATGGTTTTGCCTCCTTGACTTTAATGTTGTTTGGTTATACCTCTCATATATTTCTCTGGGCGACAGTCTGCTGCTTTTTCCATAGTTACCAGGAGTCGAGCAGAGTTTTATAACTGAACTGTGTTGTAGTCTAACAAGATTGTGCTTTTTTAAGTTGGTAAGTTAATCCAATTTTGAGAAAATTCTATAAAATATCCTAAATGTTCATTTCATTATTTACCAAAAATCCAACCCAGTGGTGAAAGTAGATTTGTGTTGCCTGTAATGGAGAGGTGCCTTTTAAAATCATACTATAGTCTATCTGAATGTCTAGAAGTGATAAACCAGCTCTGTGACTTTTGCTTCCCTCCAGCGGCAGTAATTAACATCCTCAATAAGTGTTGAAAGTGCCTGCCAGGGCACAAAAGACCAACGTCTAAGGGTAGGAAGACTGAAGTAGGGCAATTACTGTACATATGTGTGATGGGTCAACTGGAAGTCGACATGAATGGATGGTATCACAACGGATCGGACAGAAGCCTGCCTTTAGACTTTAAGATAACACTAGGCAACTCAAGTGACAGACATTTTTCATTCAGAGAGTCATCTATGTGTTCTGTCTTTGCCCACAGGAGAAGGTAAACCTGTTTCCATATTAGGAAGAGCGGGTGGTTCTTCATTTCGTTAGTGAAAATATGTGACGTTACAATGCATGCCATTACATCGCATGCCGTTGCAATCAAAACCTTACCCCGACTATCTGTCGGGGGAGTGCTGGAAGTTGGAAGAGATTAATTTTCTATTCCAACTCCAGTGTTTGCAACAGTAGGGAAGGTGTTGGTGTTAAATCCAACACCTTCTACCCACTGCTGCACACCTTTTGCGTTGCAATGGCATGCAATGTAATGGCATGCATTGTAACGGTTGCGTTGTAAAGGCTGTTTCCTCGTTAGTGCTGTATCTGAAAGGGAACCAGGAGATCCTGGGAGGGGAGCCAGACTGCTGCCAAGTAAGACAGGATGCACTGAAAAAGGGGCACGACTTTATGCAGGAAAGGTGCATTGATTGGGCTATGGATCACCAATCACTGCCAAGTGCACTGGATCAAGATCACCACTCCTTTGAATATTTCTAGACCTGGATGATTCATCTTGACTGACCTGCCATTGAAGAACCTAAGTTGTGTCTGCTCCATCTCAATCCAGGGATTGGACGTGCTCTGAAAGGGTTCGCTGTGCCATCTGTTCCCATAGGATAAAGTGGGGAGTTTGCTTATAACATCTTATAAGTATAATTACTCCTGGGAACAAGATAGGAAAATAAACTTTAGTATTCCTGAATTCAGAATGTTAAAATGCATCTTTTATTAAGGGTGATTTTTATATTCTGTGTTTGAAAATATCACTTTTAGAAAGTAGGTATTTTCTTGCTTAGCCATCCAGTGTGCCTCTGCTAGAATGTGTATTGACTGTCTGGATTGGGAGTGACACAGATGCCTTCCAGAATGCTATCTCCACCTACTGCCAAGAAGCTGCACCAGAGAGGACAGAACTGGTTTTGACTGAGCACAAGGCTTTCTTCCACCAGAGAACAAAGATTTTTTCTGTATAAATACTGCGGCCCAGACCCCAGAACTTTAGATCATCCCTGAAATTCAAGAGCACCCTTTGCTGTGTGCTGTGTCTCCTGCTTGACGGAGATCTCCAAGAGCCTGTGTGTGCTGGCCTCCTGTTCTGAAGTCTCAAGTACATAAAGACTTCCCCCCTAGCTCCCCTGAACTCTGTTGTTGTGAGTTCTGACCTGCCCAGAGGTGCCTGTGCCAGTTTTGGACATATGGAGGTTGTTGCTGGGGTTTGGGAGCTGGAAGAAAGAAGAAACTTGAAGAAATGCAAATACAGACGCATTGCTCTTCATATGGCTGTTTTTCTGACGCATCTCCTCCACAGCTCGAGAAGAATTTCCACGCATCGCCGTGCCGCTGGGAAAACTGATGCACCGCCTCTCGCCGCTGCAAGAATCTACGCATTAAAGGACCGCAGCTGAAGAAAACCGACGCAGGTCCGTTCGATGCTGCTGCATCGATCACCAACGCATCCCAGAGTTACATGCATCGCAGCTGTGCAGCAAGTTTTCCCTGCCCATCATCTGCGGACCGGAACCGTCATGAAGAATCAACACATTAATCCCCATACAGACCGGACTCGACGCAACCCTTTCTCTGCGTGCAGCGGGACTGTCGCAACGCCTACCCAAGGTCTCAGGAGTTGAGGCATCGCTTTGTTTCCGACTCTGCGGCTGTTTGGCCTTGTGAATTTTGACGCAATTTTGAGTACAAATATTTTACACATTGCCTTTGGGACAAGCCTGTCTGCTCATGCCAAGCTACGAAAGGGGTGAGCAGGGGTTATCTGAAGTGTGTATCACCCATACCTTGACTAGAAGCAAGGGTCCCTATTTGGACAAAGGTACCTTCCTCTGCCAACTAGAGACCCCCATTTCTAACAAGGAGTTTCTGATTTATCCGTACCTGTGTAAAAATGTGAAGTGACTGCTTAATCACCATGACTCCTACTTCATTCTTATCTTCGATAGCAAAAACAGACCATGCCAAACAGTCCTCTGGTTATATTCTTTGCCTATCTGTTGCCTCTTGCATTGTGGATAACTCTCATGTTCTTAAAAACTGTTTCCTATGTGGGCTTATTGTCTCTTCCTACATTTCAAATCGGTATTACTTCAATACTTGAGCAAATTGTTACCTGACTAATATTTCCTTCGAGGATTGTGTTTTCAAGGGTTTGGTACCCCGGCCCCCTGTTTGTTCCATATATAAGTCCACTCTCTTTTTTTTTAAACCTTTATTATAGCATTCAAGAAAATACAGGCATGGGCCTACAACCGCGGGGGCTGGCCGCTAGATAGATTAAGACCACCGATATTACAGTACTACACAGCCCATCAGCCGACAACCCAGAGGTTCGGCGGCGATTCAGGACAAAACTGGTATAAGAATGCAAAATTAAGTTTCAGAATGAGTCAGAGGTTTCGTTTTATATTATATGAGAGAGGATCAGGTGTCATACAATCAAACCAGATAATGCGGGGGACAGGGTAAGAAACAGGATAGACACATAATAACCACTGTGATGGAGAATCGGCGCCAAAGGATACAGATCGATGCAAATGAACACACAATATACATTCCATGTTGCGCCAATTCTCGGAGCCTGCCCACCCAAAAATCGGATATCAGAAAAGCATGAGCACTAGATACAAGCTTACGGTAAAAGTCTGGATGATTCGTAGCTATACTGATCCTTAAAAAAGAAAAGGAAGGAAAAGAAAGGCAATAGAAAATAAAAAAGGCAAAATAAAAAAATAAAAAACGTCCAGCCCCCCACCCTGCACCCCTGCAGATGGCTACAGCCTAACCCCACTAGCAGCGTGCCTGTCGCCCCTAATTACTAAAACCCTAAAGGAAGGAAAAAGAATGGAGGAGGGCATAGACAGTCGGGCACCCAGCCCCTTTAGACCCCCCGCCAGATACAGCCACCCCCTATCAATAAAAGAACACTTATGACAACAGTATAGAAGAGAGTAGAGGGTACCGGAAAACACCGCCCAGCCTCTTAGAGCAAGCAGTTACAGGTCGAACACTTGTGAAAGTCACTAATACCCTTCCCGACCTAGTCAATCCTAACCTTGGCCCTTCCGAACAAGAACACGGACCCCTCCCATCGAGACCCAAAGGCACACAAAGAGGTAATAAAGGAGAAAAGAGTCATCAAAAAGCAATCCATGGCGACTCGCAGGCAGTAGGTCCACGGGAACCTTAGACGCTGAAGACCTCTCCCTCCTGGACGAACAGTCCCAATGTATTCTGCACAGGAGTCGTAGAGTCACCAAGAGAGGAGAAGACGACCACAAAGTGAAAGGAAAGTCACAAACAAAAGTCTCCGGGAGGGGAACGCCCCCTGATATCTCCCCAGCCGGTAGTGGCGGAAGGTTCGGTGATACCATAACATCCTTGGGAACACCGCATCCCAGGGCACCATCCGATGGTTCCAATGCCGGTTTCCTCACGGGGCTCTCGCACGGAGTCAAAACGGCCACGGCTTGAACGGCTGCAGATTCCTGTTTCAATCGTAAGGCCGGGTCCGGGTCCACCAGGAGCATCTCTGATAGGCGCGAGTCCAATTTGCTCAATAAGACATCAACCTGTGATCGAAGCGCCCAAATTTCCGCCAGTACTGACTTCAGCGATGGCTCATGCATCGTTCGATCCACGGTTTCATGCCCGATATCAGTCCCAATCACCTCCCCGGGTGAATCCGGCATCCTCGAGGGGGACAAACAGGATCGCGAACATACAGATGCGGAGGGTGACCGGTCTTTACTCGCGGCCACGACCCACACCGTTAAGGCCGCAGGTCAGAGGCCCCGAACCACGAACCCCGGCGGCCCCGATACCGGGTCTGCGGGACGGGAACCCCCACTCATAGCCAGCAATAAGCAGGATCACTCCTCCATCGATAATGAGCAATTGAAACGATCACCGCCAAATTCGGGCTTAAACAAAGCCTCCACTCCGGTTGACCGGACCCAGCCTGGTTCTTCTGGCCGATGTTGTTGCACTGCAGCCCGGCTGTGAAAGTACTCGAGGCCCCGGCTTCACCGCTGGAGCAGGCCGCAAACTTCAACACGACAGAACTTCTTCCAACAAGCCGATAAAAGTTTCCGAATTTCACCATCGGAGTGCGGAACAGTTCATGAACACAGAGACCGGGCGTACAGTCAGGATAATGTACAGGATATCGCGGCGGGTTACGGAGGTCGGCGGAGCCGGGAGCCTAAGCAGCCATCTTGTTTTCTGACGTAGCTCCTCCCCAAGTCCACTCTCTTAGGTATATTTTCCTCATTTCAGACACTACACTATTTATGTTGAAATGATTATATACATGTTTCTTTGTTCTTCTTTTCTCTACAGATGTCACACCACTCCAACTCTCACTTATTCCTTCCTGTATAGACCACCACCCAGCAATGCAAACTTTAAAGAATTCTTGCTAGATACAGTGACCTAAACTCGCCTCAACCTCCCCAACCAATACATGAAAGGAGACATCAACATTGACAACAAGAATCCAACTATGACCATAGTTATCATAACCAACCTTGAGACTTTCAACCTCCAATAAATTGTTTCTGCCCCAACTCACTCTGCAGGAGAAATCTCTGGACAACATATTGCCCCCCCCCACACTCCCAATGGAAAGCCCACAATGGCAGTCACCTCCCTGGAATCTGAAGTGGTTCTAAAATCATTACTTTTCATGATTAACACATGAACACTTGAAAGATAGCAACAACCACCAGCCTCAAACACACATTCAGGCAATAGGGAAAACTAGACTTAAAAAACGGAACTCTTATCTTGAAAGAACCCTAATAAATATGTGACCTCGAGTGGTATACTCTCTCTAAAGATGGACCACACCCAAGATTAAACACAAAACGAAAACCACATACACTAATTACAACATGAAAGGAATTAAAACACCACATACTCCAACAAAAAATGGAAAAAATGTAAGTGATTCTGTGATAATATCTTCATGAAATTAATCTCAAAAATTAAAAAGATAGAAAAATGACCTTAAGGAGAAAACGGGTAAAACCCCTGACACATGGCTCAACCACCAAAGAAGGGGGCAAAAGCAATCTGCCTCCACTTAATACTTTCAGTACCATCTCAGTAAAAAAAATCCCTTCATCACAAGCAGACCATCAGGATCTCCTTCAGAGCCACCACCCACTAAAGAATCTTTACAGATATACTTTGTACCTGCTGTGCAGGAGATGTAGGTATAGAGGGGCAGATTTATGTTAGGAATGCGCCACGTTTGCGTCACGCAACTACGGCGTAAACGTGGCGCATCCCTACGACCGATTTACAACGTGACGCATCTAGGCAGATGCGTCACCTTGTAAAGCCCTGCGCCGCTTGTGGGCGTTCCGGCGCAGGGTGGGCGTTCCGGGGCAGGTGCGCCTCGCAAAAGTGGCTGAGTGAAATCTATAAGATTTCACTCAGTCACTTTCAGGCCAATGCTGCGTCAAAACCCTGCGCCTGCTTGAAGCAGGCGTAGGTCTTGACGCAGCATTGTTAAGATGGGGCACCCCCGAGCCTTGCTGGAGCTGCGTCGCGCTTGCGACGCAACTCCAGCATTGCGCCACCTTAACGGCACAGATGCGTCACGCATCTGTGCCGTTTTTGCCCCATGGTGCGCCGCATTGTAAATGCAGCGCACCATGGGTGGCGGAGCAGCAGCGCAAGATAACTGGCGCATCCCTGGCGATGCGCCAGTTATCATAAATCTGCCCCAGAGGATCCTTCTCACCTGCATCCTACATTAGGCCACACCTCAAAAAGAAAATATTTTATCCACCTGATCCAGCAAACTACAGACCGATAACTAATGGTGTGACCCTAAGTAAAATATTTCAAAGAACAATTTCTACTCAAATTTATATTTATGCAGGAAAATGACTTGATATCAGATCAACAATACAGATTCAGGCAGGGCAGAGGCATAGAATCAGCTATCATATCCATTTGGGATTACTTAAAAGACATAGTGGACAAGAACAGACTAAAAGCCTATTCGTTCTGGAAATATCAGAAGAGTGTGACATACTACTACAAAGAGACTCCACCATCTCAGAGGGTTTTAAAACTCTCTGAAATGGATTGCGTATTAACTCAGAGACAGACAAAGCATGGTTTCTCTACCACCTTTCACATCTTCCCCTCACAACAAACTCCATGGACTCCCTCAGAAGTCCATCATCTCTACTTTATTATTCAACATCGACTTAACCCCTTTAGAGGACCTGATTAGGTCATCCAACCTTCCTTGTGACAACTGAACAGATGATCAACATTTCTCTCTAAGCCGAATGACCCAGAAGATGTCTACAAATCAAAACTTGATGATTGTCTTTGGGTGAGGAGTAACCGTCTAAAGCTCAACACTATAGAGATCATAGCGTGTGAACAATTGCAAAAATACAGCCTACCTCCATATGGCCAATTGATCTTGAGCCTTTTCCAATGAAATAAACAGAAGTCAGAAACCTAGGGGTAATGCAGATTCTGAACTATCCCTGATACCACATGTCACCAATGGCATAAAGATACCTTCCCATACCTTGGGTATCAACAAAAGCTATAAGATATCCTCCCACTTGTAAACTCCAAGCTTAACTATGCAGAAAGCCTATATCTGGGTACCCCTAGCTTCATCGTAGGCACCATGCAACTAATCCAAAAAACCCTGGGTCCTGGGTTGCTTGTGTTCCGTTTCAAGAAGGACTTTGCCTCGAAGTTTGGGCTGGACTGTTCCCATTGGTGCAGAGGTAAGACTGATTTGCATATGGCTGGATCCAAACTGAGGTGGCATGGTGGGTGAAAAATGACGAATTGGGATGTATCCCAAGAGATTACCCGTGGCTGGGATTAATGCAAGTATTCCATCTATCACTATTTTGTGATGCCCTGTGTGTGCTGTTAAAGTTTCAGCTGCCTTTGATACAGTCATGCAATACGCTCTGATCGACACACTGAAGCAACAGGTGGAACAGTTCTAAAGCAATTTGACTTCTATTTCTCTGACCATTCACATATAGTTAAATTATGGAGCTCTGTCTCTGGCAAAATCAATCCAAAACAAGGGGTTCCACAGGGCTGTATGACTGAATAAGCACTTATAGAGCGCATAGCTACCCTTAGGCATCCCAGCGCTGATAGTGCAGCACAGAAGTATCCAAATAGCTTGAATATTCTATTGCAAGGGAATGCTCTGGAACAGCCATGGTTTGAGCATTTTTTGGAAGGGGAGTAGCTGATTGACAGAACGCAGTGACAGGGGGAGGGTGTTCCAGAGTTTAACCCGCATTATATACTATAGCCCTCCATATCCTTTTCTTCTAACTCGAGGTACTTTGGCCAGGTATGCATTTGTTAGAGTGCGGGGGTCTACGAGGAAGATAAAAAGAGATCAGGGAGTGGGAAATCAGAGGTCCATTACCCCATAGTGCGTTGAGGGCAATGCAGAGTGATTTAAATGAATTCTCTCAGCCACCGGGAGCCAGTATAGGGTGTTTAGAGCTTGTCAGTCCAGTTGCTTTCTGGGAATATTTAGCAACAATCATGCAGCACAGTTTTGTGTTGTCTGAAGTTTCCTTGTTGTGACCTTTGGAGCTTCTAGATAGAGAGTTACCATAGTCTCTTGCAAATCCTATTTAACCTCTAGCTTAAACCTCTTGCGAGGATTTGAGAAAATCTGTACTCCTTTATCATCAATATGTGGATAAAACCTAGATCTATCTGAAGATTTCATCCCCTGGAGACATCTGTCTTTTCTCCACCACCTTCAACAAGGTTAAACAAGCATTAGAAATGCAATCGGGCTCGGATTTATTTGAGTTTGAGCTAATGGCATTGTGCATGTGGTGTGTAGTGGAATTATGTGGGTTGGATTGTAATTTTAGCAATGGTGGCATGCTGTGCTTTAGATGAATATGTTTAAAAGTAAAGTGTACCATACTGCGATTGCTAAAATAGTTAATTGTGGATGCGTTAACAATTGATGCGTGCACTGATGGCTGGTGGTTTGTGCTTGGTGGAAGAGTGCACTGGCGGCTGGAGGTGTGTGTGCCTGGTGGAAGGGTGTACTGACGGCTGGTGGGTGTGTGCTTTGGTAAAAGCGTGTAGAGATGGCTGATGGTGTGTGTGTTTGGTGAAAGCGTGCACTGACGGTTGCTGGTGAGTGCGCCTTGTAAAAGGATGCACTGACGGCTGGCTGGTGTTGTACGCCTGATGGTGTTTGTGCTTGGTGAAAGAGTGCATTGATGGCTGGTGGTGTTTGGCCCTGGTGAAAGCGTGCACTGACGGCTGGTGTTGTGTTGTTGTGTGTGTGGTTGTGTTTGTAGTGATGAGTGTGTGGTGGTGAGTCTGTGGGGGTGAGTCTGTGGGGGTGAGTCTGTGGGGGTGAGTGTGTGGTAGTGAGTGTGTTGTGGTGAATGGTGATGAGTGTGTGGTGGTGAGAGACTGGTGTGTGTGTGGTGTGTGTGTGTGGTATGTGTGTGTCGTGTATGTGTGTGTGGTGTGTATATGGTGTGTGTGTGGTGTGTGTGTGTGTGGTATGTGTGTGTGGTGTATGTGTGTGTATGGTGTGTGTGTGGTCTTGTGTGTGTGGTGTTATGTATGTGTGTGATGGACTTACTTTGAGTGTTTGTTTCCTGCACACTCACACACTGCCCCTACACATTCACACACTGCTCACACTGCACACTCACACTGTTCACCCTGCATAGTCACACACTGTTCATCCTGCACACTCATCTTGCACACTCACACAATGTGCACCCTGCATACTTACACACTGTTCACCCTGCACACTCACACACTGCAGTCACTGTCACTCTGCAGTCACTGTTACTCTGCAGTCACACTCACTCTGCACTCACTGTCACTCTGCACTCACTCTGCACTCACTGTCTCTGCACTCACTCTTCACTCACTGTCACTCTGCACTCACTGTCACTCTGCACTCACTCTGCACTCACTGTCACTCTGCACTCACTCTGCACTCACTGTCACTCTGCACTCACTGTCACTCTGCACTCACTGTCACTCTGCACTCACTCTGCACTCACTGTCACTCTGCAGTCACTCTGCAGTCACTCTGCACTCACTCTGCACTCAGTGTCTCTGCACTCACTCTGTACTCACTGTCACTCTGCACTCACTCTGCACTCACTGTCACTCTGCACTCACTCTTCACTCACTGTCTCTGCACTCACTCTGAACTCACTGTCACTCTGCACTCACTGTCACTCTGCACTCACTCTGCACTCACTGTCTCTGCACTCACTCTGCACTCACTGTCACTCTGCACTCACTCTGCACTCACTGTCACTCTGCACTCACTCTGAACTCACTGTCACTCTGCACTCACTCTGAACTCACTGTCACTCTGCACTCACTCTGCACTCACTGTCTCTGCACGCACGCTGCACTCACTGTCACTCTGCACTCACTCTGCACTCACTGTCACTCTGCACTCTCTCTGAACTCACTGTCACTCTGCACTCACTCTGCACTCACTGTCTCTGCACGCACTCTGCACTCACTGTCACTCTGCACTCACTCTGCACTCACTGTCACTCTGCACTCACTCTGCACTCACTGTCACTCTGCACTCACTCTGCACTCACTGTCACTCTGCACTCACACTGCACTCACTGTCACTCTGCACTCACTCTGCACTCATCCCTTGCGCTGTTGTTATCGACTCTGCAGCCACGGGAGACCTTCCTCGCAGCTCCAGCAACCTCCGCGGTCAGGCAGCGAAAATATCCCGTCAACTGCCTTCCACAAAGCAGTGATTTCGCTGTGTCACGCATTGCAGATTGCCCTGCATGTGTTCGTCAAAATGAAAACATGCCTGCGACGTCTTCCATAAACCCTCTCGTCAAACAATTTCTTCCCTGGCGCAGCCAACAACAGTATGCATTAAAACCAAATAACAAGCGGCAAGGCTTTATTGAAGTCTCAGGGTACTTTGCCAGGAGGCGGAGGACTGGAAACAGCCTTATACAGTGACTGGCCTTGAAGCTACAGGAAACTTCTAGCTTTTTCACTTTTTTTTTTTTAAAGGATTTACACTTTCCTTTGATGCGGACGCTTTCTTACACTGTGGCATGGAGTCATCGTGCTCAGCTCTCGGCCTCGCGCGCGCGCCACTGCAGGCATATGTTTTCAATTATCTCCGCCGTGATCGCGGCACCCTGACAGCTCCTAATTAAAATTAATGGACTGCCGTGCGCGAAACCGCACACAAAATGCAGGAAGTGCAAAACGAAAATTACACATGGCCTATTGAGATAAGGCTACTAGAAAGAAGGCACCGCAAGGACCAATCACCATGCAGATGGTAAAATAAAGCACTGCAAAAGCTCGCGCACAGAGGAATTTTTCCAGCACGAGTCGGAACGCCGTAAGAATAGGAGCTCGCAGCTCCGCCCCACTTCTAACGAAGTGGTGACGTCGCCGAGCCCTAAAAAGGGACTTGACCTTCCTCACCCCTATAAAAAAATAGAACTTATATGTATTAGAACGTATATGTTTTAGAGCGTATATGTATATATTTCAGGTGTCGTTGCTTTGTGGGTGACAATTTGGTGAGAGCTGTAACTCAGCAGCATTTTTGCTCTCAGTTATTGTCAGTGCTTTAAATGTGCAGGCACTCTCTGGAACTGAATACTGGCTGCACTTCATTATTTTGAAAGAGAGAGTACCTACACCCCTTGAATAACCCCACCGTGGCCATTTTTTCCTCGTTTTCAAGCAAGTTTATTTCTACCCATACCCAAAGACGCTAGAGTCCCCGCAAATCCCACAGATTCCGGCAGCTGGCAGGCACTTCACCTCAAATTACCTTGGCCTTCTTTCAAGGGCACTTCCTCACACGCCCACTTCCCGAGAGCGTTCTGCTTCTTCCCTTGTAGCTCTGATGTTCATCCACACCATATGTGTTGTTACCTTTTTAATATAGATATTCTAGCCTTTCATCGATTAGTCTTTTATCTATACCTCCTTGCGTCTTCCAAAGCAAAAAAGCCAACCAACATGTCCCACGTAATCGGAAATAAAGCGCAGGTCCTTATAAAATGCGCAGCACAAGCAGCGCTGCACCTTGGTGCCCAAGTGACACCTAATCCTACGGTGCTCATTTCATCAACCATGAAATAATAAATGGCGGAGCCGGCCCTAGTTCATCGTAACCATCCTTGTGTCACACAGATTTTGGCAACAGGTGCTAACCTGTAAATTCGGATTTTCAGGATATTCAGAAAAGACACATTTATATAAATCTAATATAAATGGAAGTCATCCACAGAATCAGTGGGTATCTTAAAACATCGGCATGGACTGGCCCTCCTGGACCTAAGTTGGACACCAATACGCGAAAACTACTGCGGTAAGTTTACAGAGTAGCAGGTAAAGAATAAATACCATAGCAACGGAGGGAAGGAGTGGGTAGGTGGCGTCTCTCTCTCGGCTAACGTGTGGCATCGCGGGGTTGTTCTAATTAGTAATATTTAAGAAAAGTGGCTTCTGTGCATCCCTTTTACCACCTACGACACAATTAGGTCACAATTATTATAATAAATAAATAAACTCCAGATTCAAACGTGCCTGTCTTTTTCTGTCACACTTGCGGTTCCCATCTTTCCCTGCCTCTCTATTTAAGGTTGGTTTGCATTTGTTCATGTTCTCTCCTACTTTGCTCGGTTGTTCTCTGTCTGTTCCTTCATCCCTCCGTTTCTCTTAACAACAGTTTCTGCCTCCATGACCTTCGCTCTGTTTTGGCCTTTGTTTCACCTTTGCCTTTTGTGATTTATTTCTGCCGTTTTTAGTTTATTTTGGGTGCCGTTTCTTCTTTCTGTTAAATTCCTTCTATCTCTTTTTTTCTTTTGCGATGTGGTAATTTAGGAGGAGAATTAGTCTTTATTTCCTATTTTTCTTTCTTCTGCCAATACTTCTGTCTTTTCCTTACTCGTTATTACGTTTTTAAATCTTTACTTCTCATCTTACTCTATTTATTCTTTTTCTTGCTCAGTTTTTTCCTGTGCCTTTTTATGTTTTGCCCTTTTTCTTTAATATATTTTCTTTCTTTCTATTAATTTAATTCCTACTGTACGCATGTCCTATGCTCCTGTTAATGTTATTACTATTGGTTCAATTTTTATTTTCTACGTTTTTATGGCTTTTGTCTCTTTATTGCTATTTCCATCTTTCTTTCTCTGTTTTACCGGTTGTTGATCTACCTCCGACCACGTGCAACGCTTATTTTGGCATCGTGTTTTTCCTTTTTTTACACCTTTCTCCCACTTCTATTACCTTAAGTCCTCTCTTCTCCTCAAAATTTAGCATCTAATCACTTTCCTCTTTCTGCGGCACACATGCCGTGTTTTCTTTACTTCCATGTGCCGTGCTGTTCTTCTCATATTGACCCGGCCCTCTTCTCTCTCTGTTTTCCGTCCGTCCTCTCACCTCACCCAGAGCAGTGCAGACTGCACGAATATTCTCTGCTTTGCCAGAACCCCCTGAAGCGCCTCCTTTAATTTCCCGCGCTCCTCGTATAGCTCAGTGGCAGCGTGCGCCTGCTGCAGTCGCGTGTGGCAGGTTGTGAGTGCTGCCTGATAGCTTCACTTCGCCGGTTTGAATGAAAGCGGGACTGGCTCAGCATTTCATCCTTTTGATGTGGATAAAAGGAGAATCCTTTTGGTGGGAATACCAACAACGGGCAGTAAAGCGCCATAAGCACCGCGCAGTGTCCTCTACATCAGTTTTTGAAAAATATTATATTTACTCCTGAGTCCAGGCTCACCACACTCCGACATTGACAATGTAAGCACCGAGTTTAGGCAGTAATCCTAATATTGAAAATATTAAATGTGGCACCGCTGCAAATGGTGACTATTGTCATATCGTTTTTATATGTCATTGGCTAGCACTTGCAAGTACTAACATGACTTAGTAGAGCGCTTCAACGCAGCTTCCCGTAAGCGCTATACACATGAAATGAATAGCGCATCATGCTACATAACTGGCGGAATTACTTCAAATAAAGACGCAAAAGAGTCCCCTTTCATACACTTCTATTAAACACGAACCTTAAGGACCAGAAAAGGCCTTTGCAGGAACACGTTTCACTTCAAATTAAATATATTTAAAAACTGTGAGAAAACGAGGTCTGTGGTGCGGAAGCAAAGCGATGAAGCGTTATTATGGGGGTAAAAAAATATATATGTACTCAAACCTGGAAGAACGTGTGTGTGAAATACGTACGTAAAAATCAACTCAAGGTGATGGTAAATAACACACGCCGCAATCTACATAGGTGTTTTTGTTTATTGCGAAAATCTCTGTTAAACTCTAACATATTGAAGGGAGGAGAAAACAGCAACGGAAATCACTCCTCGCAGAGAAGAGGCAAATGTTCGTGCAACCCTAGAAATATCTTTTCAGAAATCTTGAAAGCCTGCGCACTTTTATTTTAGAAGACACGCGGATTGGCGAGGCAAGGGTGCTTGTCTTAGCTTGAAGAATCTGCGAGGTATCTTAAAAAGTACTGTGACTGGCCTTGAAGCTACAGGAAACTTCTCGCTTTTTAACTTTTTTTTTTAAAGGTTTTACACTTTTCTTTGATGCGGACGCTTTCTTACACTGTGGCATGGAGTCATCGTGCTCAGCTCTCGGCCTCGCGCGCGCGCCACTGCAGGCATATGCTTTCAATTATCTCCGCCGTGAACGCGGCACCCTGACAGCTCCTAATTAAAATTAATGGACTGCCGTGCGCGAAACCGCACAGAAAATGCCAAAAATGGCGGACGAAAATTACATATAGCCTATCGCGTCAAGGCTACTAAAAAGACAGCACAGCGAAGACGAATCACTATGCAGATGCCATAAAAAAAGCTTGCGCACTAAGAAATGTTTCTGGCCCGAGCCCTAAAGAAACTTTTTTTTTTTTCTTTAACAATAGGAGCTCGGAGCTCCGCCCCACTTCGTGGTGACGTAGGCCGAGCCCTAAAAATGGATGTCCACTCACCACTTAAAACTCCATCTAACAAAAAACGAATTACTACTGATCTCCCCAAAAAGTCCTCAACCCCCTTATCCAAGAGGGGCTGAAATCCTTCTCCCCTGAACTGCAATGCAGCCATTGTGGAGAATGCCAAATCATTGGGTTATCCTTGACAACCATCTAGACCTCTAGAGGCAAGCCCATGGTCTAAAGAGCATATAACCAGCTAGGACAGCGTTGGAGCCTTGGGCCTGTTATTCTTGAGCAGGAGTTGAAATCTGTGGTCCAATCGCTCGTTCTTTCCAGACTAGACATTGGTAAATTCTCTGGACTCCCTAAAGTACATCTAGCTCCTCTGAGAGCAAGGCCCCATGCTGCTTTTCACTTTGTGACAGGCCACAGGAAATGTAACCGCCTCCCTACCATTCTCCACTCCCTGCAATGGCTCACCCTCGAAGCAAGAGCCCGATTTACGACTCCATGCATCCTTCATAAAGTCCGCCACAACTCCACTCCCTCCTGTCTGGGAGGAAAACCGCAAGCCTCTGGAGCTCAACAAAGACCAAGAAATGCTGAGTCGTTCCTCCTCCAACCTCCGACTTTGAGGGCCCAATTCACAGAACTAACTTAAGACAAAATCCTAAACTTACTACTTTTGGTATTCACAAAAGGCATTTAGTAGTAGTAAAGTTAGGATTGTGTCTTAAGTTTGACTTAAGGCAAACTTAAGACAGACTTAAGACAGATTTAAGACAGACGTAAGTTAGGATTTTGTCTTAAGTTTGTCTTAAGTGTGTCTTAAGTCTGTCTTAAGTTTGTCTTAAGTCTGTCTTAAGTTTGTCTTACGTTTGTCTTAAGTCTGTCTTAAGTCTGTCTTAAGTTTGTCTTAAGTCTGTCTTAAGTCTGTCTTAAGTTTGTCTTAAGTTTGTCTTAAGTCTGTCTTAAGTCTGTGTTAAGTTTGTCTTAAGTTTGTCTTAAGTCAAGCTTAAGACAAAATCCTAACTTTACTACTACTAAATGCCTTCTGTGAATACCAAAAGTAGTAAGTTTAGGATTTTGTCTTAAGTTAGTTCTGTGAATCAGCCCCTTAGGGTGGAATGCTGCATGGCTTTCTCTGGTGATGCAACAAGGCTTTGGAACTGCCTCCCACCAGCACTTTGTGCAACCTCTTGTCTGTTCCCATTCAAAAAGGAACTCAAAATCCTCTCAAAAGAAACTTTGGCTAAAGAGAGTATCTTTACTCTCATCTCCAGGGTTGACTTGACTTGTCTTTACTGTTCGAAATATTTGCTCGCCCTGCGCTTGCAGTTCCTTACTCCTGATATGCTATGATGGTTGGTATGAACTGCCTGTTCTTTGCTTTCCTGGTGCTAATAGGTTATTATTATGATGTTTCTTAACCAGAGCTTACCTCCCGCTCTCTTGTAAAGCGCTCTAAAGGCCTTTGGACCAAGTCTGCGCTATATAAAAACGCAAAAAATAAAAATAAAAGTAAAGTCCATTGGCGTAGACCTAGAGCAGTACCTGGTGAATCTCCAAATGTGCAGCCATGATACTAATTCCACTTCCAGACCAGTGAACTGGACAAAAAATTATCACGTGCAGGTATTACCTTTAAAGTTCTTTGCAACCTAGATAAGGCTTAGGGGTAGATACCCTTTTGCGATTTCTAAATAGCGATTTGTAAGGAATCGCTATTTAGAAATCGCAAAATGGGATGTATGTAGAAATTCGCTATTTTTTAGCGATTTCTTATTCTTCCTTATTTGCAAATTCGCATTTTGCGAATTCGCAATTAAGGAATAATTTCCCATTCATTCCTATGGGCCAGGAGGCCCATAGGAATGATTGTGAAATAATTCTCAATTTGCGATTCACAATCTGCTAATCGCAAATTGAGAATAATTTCAAGGGTGCAGGGGTGTCTCAAGAACACCCTGCTGCACCCCCTTGAAATTGACATGTGTGTGCATATGGCGCACATACATTCCCTATGGGCATGTATGTGCGTCACATGCCACCTTCACAAATGCCAAATTGTGCATTTTTAAAAGAATTTGCCAATTACCACCAACTACAAGTTGGTGGTAATTTGCGATTTCTTAACCTAAATTCGCATGTCCAAAATGCTACATACTTCGCATTTAAGGAATCACAAAATTGCGATTCTTTATATGCTTAAGAAAATTAAGGATTTGCAAATTTTTGCGATTCCTTATTTTGCAATTTTTTGTTACATGTCAAAACATGCAAAAAGACCGTTTGCGATTCGCAAACGGCAGAATTCTGCGAATTCCGGCCTTTGCGAATCGCAAACGGCTTGATACATCTACCCCTTAGTGAGGAAAAGAAACAGGATCCAGCTCTTAGTTACTGCACTGTGTGAAGTACAGAAGACATACTTGGGGGCAGCAGCCTTCAAGTGTGTGGAGCAAGGAAGCAAGGCCCCGAGACAGCAGGGCCCTGGATGTGGAATGGACAGCGTCCAAGTCCAAGGGATGAATCAAACCACTTCTATTTTAGGAAGGCCTGAAATTTGACTTGTTCTAACTTTAACTATAAATGTACCCCAAGCAAATTGGGCATCTTGCTTGAAGAATGTAGGTCTGAGGTCTTCCCTATCCCGAGTAGGCTCCACCTCACAAGATGCACATCTGGTGTAACCGCAGCAGCGCCGTGGAGTGACCAACCTGGGACGTGTAGAGCTCTTTTACGCCACTGAGGAAGTTTATAAGAGTAACTGTAAAGTCGCAGGGCCCGATTCACAGAACTAACTTAAGACAAAATTCTAAACTTACTAGTTTTGGTATTCACAGAAGTTAGGATTTTGTCTTAAATTTGTCTTAAGACAAACTTAAGACAAAATCCTAACTTCTGTGAATACCAAAAGTAGTAAGTGTAGGATTTTGTCTTAAGTTAGTTCTGTGAATCGGGCCCGCAGCATTCACCAGCGGTCTCATTCATTGTAATATGAGCGCAGTGCTTGCAGCATCTTGGCGCGTGCAGAGCTCTCAGCCCATTTGTGGAATGTTCAGCGCCCTAAGACTTCGCGTTGCTTAAAAGTTGTAACATAACATGGCGGCTGGCCTCATCCTCTCCCTTAGGAGGCCACTTTGAGTGCGATCCATCTCGGACGATTTACGGCCTGTACGGAATCCGAGGTGGCCCTAGACGCGGTGCCAGTGATTTGGAGTTTACGCGTTACTGTCATTGAGCGCCATGAAGCTGTCACTCTCCCCGCGTCCCCGGAAGAAGATGCTGTCGCTGATGATGAAAACGTGACACCCATTCCTCGGGGGGCCGAGGCTCGTCGGCTGCGTGTGGACACCACTCGCCTTTATTTATGGCCGCCCGTGGTGTGGACGGGACGTTTCCTCTCTCCTCGGAAGTCAAGCCTCCGCGCGCCTGCAGCTGCCACTTAAGGGGAGTATTTCCATTGCCACTTAAAGGGCATTACCGAGAGGCCGTCTCAGGAGTCAAGAGGCGTCTCTCTCGGCGCTATTAATCAGCACAGATGACCGTGGCGCGATCCGAGGCCTCCTTGTCGAGAGGCCGGAGCCGGCCCATAACAGCTGACCGCGGCGAAATGACTCGGCGCGGATTCTCTGGGGGTCTTTTCATATTCAGCAATAAATGATTAACCCGCAGTTGGCCAGAGATGTACAACTTAGTAGCAGTGACGTAGGGGAAGAGGATGGGGCCCTCCTGCAGAATGTGGTGAGGGGCCCCTGAGGCTTCCATATCTCACAAATATTCACTGGACGTTTGCTGAATGGTGGTCCCTTGAAGACCTGAGGGTCCCCATTCGGAAAGCCCCTTCCCTCCCCTTGCGACGCAGGAGCCCGTGTTGCTCGGGGTAGTGAAATGTAGCTGCGAATAGAGCATCATTTCAGGGTTGATATGCCGTTCTTTCAATCTGCCTTCGTAAATGGAGGGGCAGATTTATGAGGCCCTTGCGCCACGTTTACGCCGCTGTTGCGTCACGCAAGGCGGCGTAAACGTGGCGCATCCCTACGAACGATTTACAACGTGACGCATCTAGGCAGATGCGTCACGTTGTAAAGCCCTGCGCCGGTTGTGGGCGTTCCGGCGCAGGGCGGCGTTCCGGGGCAGGTGCGCCCCGCAAAAGTGGCTGAGTGAAATCTATAAGATTTCACTCAGTCACTTTCAGGCCAATGCTGCGTCAAAAGCCTGCGCCTGCTTGAAGCAGGCGTAGGTCTTGATGCAGCATTGGTCAGATAGGGCACCCCCGAGCCTTGCTAGAGCTGCGTCGCGCTTGCGACGCAACTCCAGCAATGCGCCGCCTTTACGGCACAGATGCGTCACGCATCTGTGCCGTTTTTGCCCCATGGTGCGCCGCATTGTAAATGCGGCGCACCATGGGTGGCGGAGCTGTGGCGCACTGTGGCGCACATTAACTAGCGCATGCCTGGGGATGCGCCAGTTAACATAAATCTGCCCCGGAATGTGTAGTGTAAGTTCTGCCTCGTGAGTAGTTGCAATAAGGACTTGCAACAAGGTCCTGGTTACAATTTGCTGCTGCAACCGTGTGTTGTCCATCAGTTCATCAATATCCTGATCTAAATGTACATTCTGTTCCCACTGAGAATACTGGTATCAAATAAAAAAGACATTTCAGGTAATTGTATTTTTTTTAATTTCTTATTTAATGCGAATTTCTATAGCGCGAACATTACCCGAAGGTGTCAGAGCGCTTTACAAAATAACTAGTTGCGTTACATAAGGATTTAGGATTACATGAGCTACATAAAAGATAGAAACAGAACAAATTGCAAATGTACAAGTTGTTAAGTCACTCAAGGAAGAGATACAAATGTATAAGCTCTAAGAGTCACATAGGAATGGTAGTGAGTACAAGGGTCTACTACATATGCTAGTGGCCAAAGAGCTGCACAAAACAAAAGGTGGTACAATCAAAGAAAAAACAATGAGACACCATCGTAAGAGCAGTGTGAGCGCGAGGCAGAGGGAAGGAGCAGGAGGAGGAAATTGGAACAGGGGGAGGGGGGAGTGGAGAGGAAGCTGGTCCCGTTCGTGGATGTCAGATGGGCGAGTGAAAGGACTCCAGAGCGACAACAGGGGCAAGGTGGGCCCGAGGAGCAGAGAAAAGGAGTAGAGAGAACGAGAGGGCGAGCCAAGCCTCGAGAACACCCAAAGACAACGCAGGGAATGTGAAGGAGAAGCTGGGAGAGAATAGGAAATCACTGAAGAGATGGAAGAGAGGGAGGCATGTGAGTGGAAGGTTGTAGATAGAGCCCAAGAGGAACATATTCATCTAAGCGAGAAGGAAATAGGGTGGATGAAGGTTTTGGTGCACGAAAAGTAAAAAGGTGAAAGGGTTAGCTATATATCACAAAGCAGTAAATACAACGCATAATATTCCCCCCACCTTAAATCTTGGTCCTCAATAAAACATGGCACTCACGCACCTCGGTTCACGATTGAATTAAGAAAGGAAAAAGCCAGCTGTAAAAAGTTGGAGAGGCGATGGTGTTTGACAAATAGCTCAATGGATAAAGAGGTTTATCTTTTATCCTTAACTAGATACCATCGTAATATTAAAAAAGCCAGAAGGCTTTTCCCTACAAATGCCTAAGCAACAACGAATCCAAATACCTCAACGACAGAATCAACTTCCACGCACCCAAAAGAAACCTCCGATCGTCCAACCTCGCACTGGCCGAAACCCCGCTCATCCACAGAGTACGAATCATCATTTTAGGTTCTTATAAATCCCAAACCTTGTTATATATATATATATATATAATATATATATATAATATATAAGTATATATATATACTTCCTTTTCTCACATTGCAGCCAAGACCTTGAAAAAGCTACCGCAGACATCAGGCGCGCCCCCTCCCTGAACACCTTCAGGAAGGCCCTCAAGACCTGGATCTTCGGCTAAACAGATCTGCGGACACCCCCTCAGTGCCTTAAGACCCTCATGGGTAAGTAGCAGGCTTGCAATTCCCTGATTGATTGCTTGATTGAGAAAGCTTTATATTTCTAATCACATTAGTCAAGCTGGCAATCCTCGAAAGAGGTCTTTAAAGTTCTTAACTCCTTTCTTAACCCCAAGCGTGCCCTCTAAGCAGTCAGGCCTCCCAGGCTTTATGCGACTCCCTTGCTAATCACCTTGACTACAAAATCAATATGATCTATCACATGTTTTCCAATGCGGGGACATCAGTGCAAGTGGAGGGCAATCCTCATGTATTGCCTGTTACTTGTTCTGCTTGTCTGGACAAGTTGGCTACTTTTACCCCTGACCTGATTCAGAAACGGCTAATTTTGGCTAAATCTGGATCTTCCCTTGATCTCTGTCTCCTAAAATCTCAGCCCCATTAGCAATCAGCTTGCCCCGGCGATCTGCTCTTTATTTAATCTATCTGTCAACCGTGGAAAAGTTCCCTATACTTGGAAAGTGGCATAGACCATTCCAATCCAAAAGAAGGCTAATCCGGCACCCACCGATCTCGCCAACTAGAGACCTCCCTCACTGCTTCCGCTGTTCCAGAAGCTATTGGAAGGTCAAATTAACAAACAACTTATGAACTACTTAGAAGCCACTCAGCTTCTAGATTCATCTCAGTCTGGATTTCGATCCTTTCACAGCACCGAAACAGCCCTAGTGGCTTTCATTGATCATATAAGATACTCCCTTGATGCCAACATTCCATCTCTACTTGTGCTGTTGGACCTATCTCCGGTATTCAACACTGTGTCGCACTCAAGTATGCTGCAGAGGCTGAGAGAGATTGTATTCTGGGGCACTGCTTTACAATGGGTTGTGGACTTTCTTACGAATAGACCGCAAACCATCATTTTAGGTTCTTATAAATCCCAAACCTTGTTACTAGAAAAAGGGGTGCCACAAGGTTTTGGCTTAGCCCTACGCTTTTTAAAATCTATGTGGCACCCATTGCATAGCTTGCAAAATCTTTGGATATGAAATACTTTCATATGCTGATGACACTCAGTTTATAATCTCTTTTGATTATGCTCTGACACAAGTCAAAGAGCGTTTTGCTGCATGACTGAGAGCTATTGCTGCATGGATGACTGAAAATTGTCTTCAGTTGAACGCAGGATAAATGGATATCATGTTGTTTGGGAAGGCCCAACAGTTATGGCCTGCTGATTGGTGTCCTTCTAAACTAGGCACTGCTCCTAGCCCTAAACCAGTTTTCAAGCATCTTGGAAGTTACTTGGACCAATCCCTCACCATGAAGGTACAGCTCTGAAATACAGTAGGGATTTGCTTCCACACGATGCGGCTGTTGAGAAGAGTTTTCCCGCTCCTTCCACTTGCTGTTTGACAAACTGGTTCAAGCCCTTGTCGTAAGTTGCCTGGATTATGGGAATGCACTACTGGCTTCCGCAATCAAGACACTGTTATTAGGATTGCAGGTTGTGCAGAACACTACGGCGCGTCTCATTGTCAATCTCCCAGAGGGGACACCGTCATCTTCTCTTCTACGCACCCTTCATTGTTAGCCTATTCAAAAAGGATCATCTATAAGATCTGTTGCTTGACTCGTCACACACTAATAGGGAAAAGGCCCTATTTTCTAAAATAAAAACTCACTCTTTATTGTTCAACCATATCTCTGCGCTCCAGCGATAAAGCTCTGCTCACTGTGCCACGGATTAGGAGGTCTCGCTCAGGGGGCAGGTCTCTTTCTTACCTTGCCCCTCGCTACTGGAATGCGCTTCCACTCCACATATGTCTACACTCTGATCACACTAAATTTAGGAAAATGCGAAAGACTGTGCTATTTTAGTTCCCCTCCCTGTTGTAGGTAGTCTGTAATATTGGCAATAGTGCTGAGATACCCCTTCCAGGGAGATTTGTGCACAATATAAATTATATTATAATACTACTACTACTAATAATAATAATAATAATAATGAATGTCTGGTCCTTCTGGTAAGTGTTCTAATGCCCTTGGGATAAGTTTGCACTATATAAAGCTGGAAGATAAAATGTATGGGCTCGATTCACAAAGGTACTTACATGTAGTAAAGTTACGAGTGTCTAGTCTCCGCCCTTGGGGGTGGGTAGGGGAAATTCGGCACAGCTCACGGCAGAGAGTGCAACTTGTGGCGATTCCACAGCAAGTGCAGAGACTTCGCTATGAGTGCAGAGACTCAGCACTCATAACTTTACAACACATAAATGTGAATCAGGCCTCTATGTCTTCATTTTTGCTACTGACTTATGTACTTCACATCAAATCAGTCCTACAAGTGTGTTATTCTGCAGCTTTTGCAGTATCCCCTTCTAGCGGTGGAAGTCAATGGGCAGGGGTGGTCGTTGTACACACTTACAGGTTCCATGGGCGGGCCCGGCCCTTTCTCTTGGCTATATTATCCAGCATGAAATATGTGCCTATTATTTAACCCGTTGACGCCGCGGTGCGGTTGATTTATGACTGGGCGTGGTTAGGACGGCCCCCACACGCCCACGTCCGGCCGTCCGACGCACGCAAAGGGTTAAAAGCAAGTTTCAGGATCATATTCTAGTGTGTCTTCATTTTTGTGCAGACTGTGGTACCTGTCTTTCAGCACCCTGTGCATCTGTCCTATTTTTGTTCTGGATTGTTTGTGAGCACTTTGTCTAAGTGCCCATGGCTTTATATGCAGTGTCATTATACACAGCTGTAGGGCATACACGCTGTCCCCTGGAATACATGTATTTTTATTGTGATCAAATCCACCGCAAAATATCATTGCTAAATAGTGTCACTTTATATAGGCTTAAAAAGCAGACACCCACCTCAAGACTCTCTCCTTGGTAGCTGGTCATACAACGCAAAGTGAAGAAAAATATAGACGTTGTGTGTGCTTCTTACATGCAGGGCAGCTATGTTGATGATGAACTGTGTGGCATTGCGTACAACTTGTATATTGAAAGAGGGTTAGCTCTTACAACTTGTGTAAACGTACTCACTTTCTGAGATGGGGGCACAGGAGGACATGGGCTCCATCCACACATGTATTAATGGTAAACGTTGTTTACAACGCGGTGTTTACACCGCACGACTTTTACCACGCTACCATTACAACGCAAGTCATTACTACGACTTGCGCTGGATGGCGCTTTTGGTTAAGGAATATTGTGATTTTCTATTCCAACACCTTCCCTACTGTTACGTGGGCTGGAGTTGGAATAGAAAATTATAATAATCCTCAATCCTCTCCCTCCAACGCAAGTTATTGTAACGACTTGCGTTGTAAAATCCGCTATGTAAAGTACCGCGATCAAAATGATCGCGTTGTACTATCATACATCCGTATTAAAGTGTGGGGATTACCAAAAGCATAAAAGTATACCTTTGTAGCCTGAGACTCAGAAGGGGTGTTCGGAAATGTGCTTGTAAATTCATGTGTCCTACCACAGCACCTGTGACTTTCTGAAAGTCTGTGATATGAAGCCCACCAACTGCTGCTGTACCCTGGTAACTACCAGATGCTATGAGATGTAGGTTGCACAAAACTTGTGTGTGTGTGTGTGTGCATGGTCAAGCTACATTTGTTGTGCCTGCCTAGTACAGGCCACAACTCATCAAAAAGGTTTGGAATCTCCTAGTTACTGAATCTGGATCTACCATAAACCTCGGTTTCTTCAAAAAGGGTCAACTACTGCCTGAAAATGATCCTCTTCCTCCTCTGTCTCCTTCCCTGCTGTGCTCCTAGGACGCACACCCTCCTCGCCATAGTTTTGTCATTATTAAAGTTTGTTTTTTAATTATGGACACCTTTTATACTTTGCATCTGGAATCCACTTGATGGTAAATTACACATGCAATTTGCTGTTTTAGTGACTATTCACAATTTGGAATGTTTTCTGCATGGGATTAGCAAATTAGTAACTGGGAATCACAACTTGGAAATGGCCGGTCCTAATCTGCAAATAAAAGACTGTCTAGATGTTCACAACTCTGTGCTCTTTTTGCGAATGTCTGTTTTCTGACCATTGGTACATCACACGACTGATTTTGTGGTCTGAAACCAATTTGTGAATGTTTTGCGTCTTGCAAAAGGTTTGTACACCAGGCCCTACAATGCTAACATAGGTTTTAAAATGTGCTGGGAAAGCAAAGCCTGCTGCAGGACAAATCAGCTTCTGTGCCCCGCACTTTCCTAAAGAACAGGGGGGCATATTATCAACAACTAGCGATATTTATCGCTAAATAAGCTTAGCGAATTTTTTTTTATCGCCGCGCATCGCCGGATTTTATCGCAGAAATAACGTGCTATCAGCAACGTTTATCTCAAGTGCGATAAAATATCCGGCGATAGCGGCGAAATGCGTGAATATCACGGGGAATCCAGCGATATTCAAGCATTAACACCAATAGGGTCTTAACCTGAATATCCAACTCCCATTGGATATACAGGTTAAGAAGTGGTCTGAGCAGGCGTTAGATTTCAGCGATATTCGCGGTTAGCGCGATTTTTTTATCGCTGTGCCTTCCTTGCTAATAGGTGATAGCGATGTTAGAGACTGCTTTCAGTCGCTAACCGGTTGGGTACACCCACTTTGCATGTCATTAGCGATGTAAAGCGGGCCCCAGACCGCTCGCTATCACCTAAAAGCTGTCGCTAACTGACGTTAGCGACAGCTTGCTAATAGGGCGATGAAATTATTGCTAATATGCCCCAGGATTACTCTGTAGATGAACATATAGATTATTCGTTGTGTATACAGTGCTGTCAAACCAGCAGTCAACACTGAATATTAAGGCACACAACAGTAATGTAGCAAGAAGCCCTTCAACAGGTACAGTATATAGTGTCAGTGAAAGGCTGGGGCGCCCTGCTCCTTGCTGTGCTGATTGGGAGACTTTTATTTGATGAGTGCTTAAACTTGAATGTCAATCCGCACTGCAATTTCTGTTTTCTTGAAACTCAACCCTGCAGCAAACTATTTCGATAATGCACACAGTTTTTCAAAAAGTAATAATGTTTTAGGGTTGAATGCAATACTTTTCAAGGTACAAACATGCAGCAATGTATAAAGAATCTATATTTTAATCTTTCAAGCAGCATTTCCTTACATTCTACTCACACAAAAAAAAAAATTTGAAAGCTACTGATTGCAAAGGCAGGGCAGGTTATAAACTGCTCTCTCCTTTCCATTTGCCATCATTGTTTTATTTCTCCTTAAAGAGACCCATACCTTTAATTAAGGGTTACCTATGTTTTACGTAGGATGATTTAGGGATCGAGAGTTCATATTTACACAATTGTTTTAATTATCTCTGCTATGTTGAGCTCATAGATGCAGAATGAGCAATTTGTGTTAAAGTTGACGGTTTGCACAGTTGATATCTGCTCAAAGGCTTGAGGCTAGTGATGTGTGAAATCCATTCAAGTTGATTTTGCATCCCTATGCAACATTTTTGAAAATTATGCAAAAGTAAACGTATTTCTACAAATTGTCCATTCATCATTAATCACAATAGTCTAGCATGAAATGCATCCTCATGTCAATTATTGATGCAATAATGCATTTTTCGCAGAAAAAGTGCACAAAACCCCCAAAACCACTGTGAATAGCCACTCCTTTTCTGTTCTTCCTGTGCGTTTTTGGGGGCATATTATCAAGGACGGCGTTAAAAATTATCGCCGGTTTAGCTGCAGAAAACTGCCACTAAAATGGTGATAATGGGCTTGATAATATGCCCTGGAGAATTCCAATAGAAGTCCATGTCTGGTGTGTACATGGGCTTCTATTGGAATTCTCCAGGGGCCGGGCATATTATCAAGCCCATTATCGCCTAATTAGTGGAAGTTTTCTGCAGCTAAACCGCCGATAATTGTAACGCCGTCCTTGATAATATGCCCCTAAGTAAGTAAATACGGTGCATTCGCTGTAAATCTTACAGTGAAAGGTGCTTAATTACGTGAATTGGTGTAATGGCTTAATTTTATGAACTTTACATAACATGGAATAACCGAAAGTACACAAATTACACAGGTGCAATTTAAATTTCTCCGAGGCCTTCTTGAGATTAATGCCTTTTTTCTCCTTGCTACAATGTTTGTTGCCACTTTTGTAGCTATCTTCTTTTTTTTTTTTTTTGAGGGCTTATCAGTGAGGGTATTTCCTAATGATTTTAAATGTTGTTCTGAGTCTTGTTCGTGGAGACGCGTGCTTACTTGTTAGCGATATCCATTTGAACAGCTCCCAATACCTTGACAGCCAGCACTTCTCCTGAATCCTCAGTGTATTGACACTCTGGCTTGTCCTGGGCCTCTTAAACCTTAAGATCTTGTTCATAAAGCAGTGTTATTTGTCCTTTTGATCCCTTGTACATTGGTTGTGATACCCTGGAGAGTGCCTGTGGTCACAGCATTAAGCCTATTTATCCTTTTCTTCTTTTCTATATCTCTTTCTTTACTCTCCTTTCTTGTTCTTCTATCTCTTTTCTTTCCTCTTTTTATCTTCTCCTCTTTTGAATTATTTGCTCATATTTTCTCTTTAAATTACTTGTTATATTTTATTTATAATGTGTTCATTTGATTACTATATGTTCTCTTTTTCTGAAAAGTTAATAAAAATCATAAAACAAAAAAGTCTATTTATTCTTTAGATCTTCACGCGGAGCCTGCGTTTTCGGTATATTTGATCCCTTGTACCTTGGTTGTCGTGCCTTGCAGAGTGCATGGACTCTTAGCATTAGGTCTATTTAACCTTTAGGCCTTCCCTCGAAGACCTGCATTATTTGTACTTTTGATACCTTGTACATTGCTTGTGGTTTCCTGGAGAGTTCCTGTGCTCTCAGCATGGGGTCAATTTATCTTGTAGACCCTGTAGCTGTCCTAGTTGATCATTTGTACATTGGGCGTGGTGTCATGGTGAGGGAATGGGCTCAAAGGCCTGAGTGACTTTAACCCCTTCCACGCTTATGACGAGCTGGGCTCGTCATGCAGTAGCCTCCTCGCACGCTCATGACGAGCCCAGCTCGTCATAAACCAATGAGGATCACGAAATCCCAGCACAGCAGGGGAATTCCCATAGCATCCAAGAGGTTACCTATCAGGCCCTCACTCAAAGCCCTGTCCACTTGGCCTGATGTTAAATGTCTTAAACACACAATGGCCTGCCCTGATGCAGTATGGAATCAAAGACCCCTACTTGCTATATCTTAATCTATTCAACAGAGGGTATTGTACAACCTTCTATCTACATGTGCTAAATAAAGTCACCATTTTGAAGATAAAACAATAAAACAGATAGTATGTGTGCGTAAACCCCATGTGCTAATCCCACACCTCACTAGGGGCTAGATGTAGGTAATTCTATTTTACCACTTCTTAAATACCGAATTTTACCGATTCGGTATTTAAGAAGTGGTAAAATAGAGGGGGGGGGGGGATGTAGGTATTTCAGAATCGGTAAATACCGAATCGTTAAGATTCGGTATTTACTGATTCTGTAAATACCGATTCGGTAATGCCCATTGATTCCTATGGGCATTGAAGCCCATAGGAATCAATGGGCAATACCGAATCGGTATTTATCGATTCGGTAAATACCGATTTCAGCAAGGGTGCAGGGGGTGTCACTTTGACACCCTCTAGCACCCCAAATACAGGCATGTGTGCCATGTGGCACACAGACATGCCCTAAGGGCATGTCTGTCTGTCACATGGCATAGGTGTGCATGCACACATGTGCATGCACACCTGGATTCGGTATTTTACCACCCAATTGAATTGGGTTGTAAAATACCGAATCTGTATGGCCTTTGGGACTCAGAAGAGTCCCACCTACATTTGAATTTACCGAATCGGTAAAATTACCGATTCGGTATTTTACAGAATCGGTAAATTTACCGATTCGGTAAATTTACAGAATCTGTCAAATAAATGCCCCTACATGCCAATTCTTAAATACCGGTCGGTAACGGCCGAAATTTAGGCTGTGTCCTCACGTTCTCATCATCAGCATCTGCCAACCAGTGTTAAATGTGTCAGCTGAGAAACCTTGAATTATAGGCAAGAGAACTGCACCATATCTACTAAGAAGTGACCCTGTTCTGCTCTCTCCCTACGCTGGCCCACTTTTGCCAGCCATGCATCAACGCAGGCTTCCTTGCACCGTAGTGCAAAGGTGTCTGTGTTGTGGTCAGCATAGTTTTATCAAGAAAGGGATCCCTTCCTGTACTAAAACTGTGATATAAAGCATTTTCTGTGGCAGCCCACATGCAGAGAGGAAAACAAAAGGAGCAATAAAATGGGGAGGTGCAGTATTTTAGTGCAAATCCACGTCTACAATTGTATCTGTAATTTGTGGATAAGGATTTGCATCAAAACACATGGATGGTTGCATGGAAAAATTCACTTTTAATGAAACAGCAGATTTTAAATCCTCTAAAGACTAGTCGAGAAACAAAATGAATGGGGGTTACCTCCTTTTGTTTTGTCTTCATCATTGCATGTCAGCAGACTAGTTCTTATGTAATCAAGCCAATGAGACGATCAGTATATCTCAATAAGAGAGCCATTTTATGAAATGGGAGAGGAAGACATTTGTTAGTTAATAATAATAACTCTTTAGAGATATCACCATATTTTTCTGTGACACAATTATGAAATATATCTGTTTTCTTTGAGCTTTTATGTGTGACATTCTAGGAGATGGCAACACTTTTTAAGGAGCACAGGGCCAGATGTATGAAGCCGTTTTCCTGTTCGCAAACGGGACAATTCTCAGAATGGGCCTCTTAGCAAACGGGGAAAAAGCCTTTTGGGATGTATCATCCCAAAAGGCACTCGCAAAATAGGGAATTCCCTATTTTGCAAATGCATTTAAGGAATCGCAAACTGCGATTCCTTAAATGCAATTCTGGAACCACCCAAGTTGTGCGATTTTGCCTTACAAAATCACAAATTACCACCAACTTCAAGTTGGTGGTAATTTGCGATTTCCTTGAAAAATGCATTTTTTTGTATTTTTCAAAGTGCTATGTGGCGCACATACATGCCCTTAGGGCATGTATATGCGCCACTTGTGCACACATGCATATTTCATGGGTGCAACAGGGTTTCATTCTGGCACCCTTGCACCCTTGAAATTGCATTTGCAATTTGCGAGTACTTATTCTCGCAAACTGCGAATGTCTCCCCATTCATTCCTAATGAATGGGAAGGTATTCCTTAATTGCGAATCGCAATTTGTGATTCGCAATTAAGGAATATGTAGGAATCGCAATTATTTTTGCGAAACCTACATACGTTGCTTTTTGCGAGTCCTTAATAGCGAATCGCTAAAATTCGCCACTAAGGACTCGCAAACTGCAAAGGTGATACATCTGCTCCACAATTCCTTTAAAAATCCAAGTTCATAATTCCAAAAGTCAGTTTGGAAACACCAATTAATGGGTTGTGTTTAGATGAAAGCTGCTATGCCAGTTTTACATCTTTTTTCCCAAAGTAGTAATAGATTTTGATGAAAAGGTCATGTTTCTCCAGATGAGAAAATGATAGAAGATAACCACCAAGCAGTGCATCACAAGTACTTTTTATGACCTTCTACCTAAATAGCACCATAAAATAATTCAATATCTTGCATGACAGATTGCACATGATAAAGAAAAAGGGCCAGATGGATTGCAATAGCGATATTATCAATAGAAAGGTAGTTACTGACTGAGGGTGGAGTTGATATTAACTATCTGTCAGTTGTAATGGAAAAGAAACATTCAATCACCCCGTCGTTGTAGATTGTCCAGAAGAACAAACAAGAAAACCTGAATTTGAATGATATTTCTAGACAAAATAAGGAATAAGTATAATTTAAAAAGGATGCATTAAAAATACATATACTTTTTTTGTATTCCTCCAGATTCCTTATGTGAAGCCTTCCATGCCTCCAAATTGATCCAGAATTATGTTCAGGACATGGGTCCTGGGCTCACTGTGCCACTGGAATCGAGCTATCCTGGCTGATAAGTGGCGAAACCCCGGAACCGGTCCTAGGATGCTTGTTTCCGGTCCAGGGAGGACCTGGCTTGGCAGTTCGGGCTGGACTGTTCCCATGAGGCACACGGTCAAGACTAATTTGCATATGGCCGGGTCTAAACTGGGGTGGCATGGTGAGCAAAAGAATGATGGATTTAACCCAGATCTCTTGACTGAGGGTGAATGTTTTGATTTGTTCCGCATTCCGTCCATCAATTGTGTCTTTTCCATGACAATATCTCATCATCAACACCTGGTGACACTGTTTATTTTCAGAAGAGGGTCCATCAGGCTCAACAGGAAGTGAGCCTGTTGATCTAATATAAGGTGCCACGGAGGTTGGTGATGTTATTTCCTTTAGCTTTGTGCCTCACCGATGTGGGTTCTGATGTTTTAGTAGTTTCCATTTTTTTTCCAAGTCTGGTCTATCATATAACTTCAGAATTTAAGCACTCCCGGAAAACATTGAGACAATTTTTCATTTTTGAGCCACAATGTGAATATGACACCTAGGAAAAGCTCCTGACATTACAAAGCGTGTAATTTGTACGCATATAAATCCAATGTCAATTTGTGAATTAGCAAATAAACATGATGGGTTCTTCGAGGAGAGATAAAAAGTAAAGTCATCTTGAAGGAGGGTCAGTTAGTCACTAAGCATCAACATTAGTCTTGGAACTGCTGTGTATAGTCTCATGATGGGGCTATCTGAGTAGACAATATCAAAACCAACAGATGTATAATTTGCGAACAACATTTCAATCCATGCAGTCAATAGCACTGTTTTTTTCTCTTCCTAGGACCTTCGTCTCAAATAGACTCAGTGCTACATGCCGTGTTTTGTAAATTCTGCTGTTATCGCATTTCTACCACTTTTTCAAACTGGTTAAGAGGGATTAAAATTACTATAGGGAATACATTATCCACCAAATAAGAGCAATGAATTACTTCTTCGGTGGACATGTGAGTGGCCCAGATTTAAGTGAAATAAGCTTGAAGAAGCTGGCGCTCTACCTCACTCTGGTGCCTTCTGAAGAATAGAATATAAACCCTTCTTCAGGGACAAGAACTCTCCAACGTGGGATTTGAGTTTCAAAAGCAGACGGTGGAGTAGCACGGTTTGTCAACATTTATTCTGCTTTATGTCTAGTATCATCTCTAGTTGTAAATTTCTGTCCTCCTAATACTCTCACAATTAACTAAGCAATGATGTGGTGGTAGAAGCTATTAACCAGGGCCTTTTTCCCATTGATTTGTATAAGTATATCCAGACATATCAGCTCCGACTATTGCCAACAATTTATACTCTGCCGCCAAGACTAAACTATCATTGTCATGGTCACAATCACTTATTGTATTGTATTGAAGAAGAGTATGGCTGTAAAAGACCAATATAAATGATGGACTTGTTTGTCAAAGTTGCAGTCCAAGAACTTATGGAAAAACTGCTGGTGTTCACCAGTGACAATGACATCATCTCAGACTTTCAGTTTGGCTTTGGGTCAGGGCTAGACATTATTAACCAATGTCCAATATGCATCTATTTATTTGTAAATGCACAGATACTAAAGTGGTCTAAGGACTTTAATTTTATGGACCTCTGTTTAGCATTTGACTTGTGAACCTGTCCAAGTTTTTGTCAATCATGTTAATAATTGGGGTTGATGTTCCAAATGTTATCTTCTTACGCGAGATGCACAATAATCTCTCTGCGAGAGTCAGATATAGGCACAGAGGGTGGGATGGTACTGAACAGAACTATTCAATCTTGACGGGGTGTGTGTCAAGCACGTATCCTTACCATTTTCCTTTTCATACTATACATTGACCAGCTAGAAGCTGCCCCTGGTTACTAATTGAAAGGATAAAGTTGCCGAAAAACATGTAAATGTACAACTAATGAAGTACATTGATGAGGAAAAACTCCTTCATGAGACGCAATCAGGTTTAAGGCCGCAGTACAGTATGGAATCCACCCTCCCACTAGCCTCTGATGGGCTACGTATGTTGACTGATTGAAGGTAAGATGGCTGCATTTGTCATGCTAGTCTTAAGTGCGTCTTTCAATCAATCAATCAGGGTTGGTACAGCGCAACTACTCACCCGTGAGGGTCTCAAGGCACTGGGGTGGGAGAGAGGGTGGCTCCGTTGAGGGTTGGGGTCATACGGAGAGCCAGGTCTTGTGGTCCTTCCTGAACTGGGGCAATGTAGGTGCATTCCGGAGGTGGAGGTCATTCCAGGCTTTGGCTGCAAGGTAGGAGAAGGGCTTTTGATACCGTATCCCAAGGCCTGCTTTTAGAACGGCTGTGGTTAAAGGGTATAGGGGGAAGAGCCTTCGAATGGTTCACCAACTGTTTGCACAATCACTCATTCCAGGTGTTTCAGAAGCCGTACACCTCTGAAATCATGCCCTTACTGCTGGGAGTGTCACAGGGGTCGGCTTTAATCCCAACCCTGCTTAACCTGTATCTCCGTCCCTTGGCAGATGTGATTGAATGCCACGGTGTGAGGATCGTGTCCTATGCTGACGACACTCAGCTGATCATCACACTGGTGCAAGCTGACGGAAGTGCCACAGTGAGTTTCAAGTCCTGTCTGGTGGACCTTGCAGCATGGATGGATTCCAGCTGCCTGAGACTGAATGCAGACAAGACAGAGGGTTTGCTGATTGAGAAACAGCCCTCGATATGGTCCTCCGCTTGGTGGCCTTGTGAACTGGGCTCCACTCCGATCCCTCAACCTAAAGTTACAAATCTACGCGTCACCTTCAATGCGTTGCTATCCTTTGGTAATCAGATTACGGCCACGGTTGGTACCTGTTTCTAAGTGTTGAAGATGCTATGAAAGATTTTGGAGCTTTTACCGGAATCAGCTAAGAAGACGGTAATACGGGCTCTGCTGGTAACCCATCTGAATTACTGCAATGTACTCTATT